>NC_091282.1:598560008-599897959 GCF_032444005.1 Ranitomeya imitator
GTCTTTTCTGCTCGGCTATTTAAGTCTGGCTCTATCTTCAGCCAGTGCCACTTGTAAATGGTTCCTGGTTGGATTCACATCTCTTTGGAGTTCCCTGTTATCCTGACCAGTTCAGCTAAGCTAAGTTTTTGCTTGCCCTTTTCTGTCCATAGATTGTGGACTTATCCATTCTGTGCTTTCTATGTTTGTCCAGCTTATCAGTGTGAATTAATTCTATCTTGCTGGAAGCTCTGGGAGGCAGATTTGCCCTCCACACCTTTAGTCAGGTGTGGAGATTTTTTGTAAACTCTGCGTGGATTTTTGTAGTGTTTTATACTGACCGCACAGTATTCCATCCTGTCCTATCTATTTAGTTAGACTGGCCTCCTGTGCTCATCCTGGTTTCATTCTGTGTATGTCTTTTCCCTCTCCACTCACAGTCATGGGTTAACGGGAAACGTATGCAGGCACTAAGAGATTCAGGGGCAACTTTCACCCTTGTGAAGCCTCATCTCATCCGGGACCAAGAGAAGACGGACCGGACAGTGGCAGTCCGTGTAGCAGGGGGAGCCATACATCGACTGCCCACTGCCAGAATTCACCTGAACTGGGGAGTCGGGGATGGCCTTGTTGAGGTTGGCTTGATGGAGGATTTGCCTGCAGACGTCTTGCTGGGAAATGACTTGGGGCCCATGTTGTCTGTCTTCTCGGTTGCCCCTCTGGCTGAGACATATCCTGTGACCACCCGGAGACAAGTTCGAGCTGCAGAGGCGGAATCACACTCAGAGGAGGCCCAGGTAAGACATCCCAGTCCTACAAGTATTCCCATAGCCAGACACATTTCTTGGGCCACCCCAGATGAATTTAAGAGGGAGTTACTTGAGGATCCTTCATTGGAGGGATATCGTGGGAAGGCACAGGAGAGGAGAGGGGTACTGGAAGGGGAACAGTTTATATGGAAGCAGGGACTCCTCTACCGGATCACAGAGCAGCACCACACAGGGATGAGCCCCACTATAAAATGACAGCTGGTAGTTCCCAAGAAGTATAGGCAGGAGTTACTGCGAATCTCTCATGACATACCCTTGGCCGGGCACTTCGGCGTCAGTCGCACCAGGCATCGTCTGACACAAAACTTCTTTTGGCCGGGGGTAACCTATGATGTTCGTCAGTACTGCCAGATCTGTGACAGTTGCCAGCGCATTGGCAAGAGGGGAGATCGATGCAAGGCCAAATTATGCCCCCTCCCCATTGTGGAGGAACCATTCAGCTGAGTAGCGGTCGATCTGATAGGGCCATTAGCCAAACCCAGTCCGTCAGGGAAAAGGTATATATTGACAGTGGTAGATTATGCCACACGGTATCCAAAGGCTGTTGCGTTACCTAACATACTGGCAGAGACGGTGGCGGCTGCCCTGCTCCAGGTTTTCTCACGGGTTGGATTTCCTCGGGAGATTATCTCGGACCAGGGTACCCAGTTTACAGCAGAGGTGACCAACCAACTGTGGAAGCTGTGCGGAGTAAAGTCCATTAGAAGCGCCCCGTACCACCCGCAAACCAATGGGTTGTGTGAACTCTTTAACGGGACGTTAAAACAACTCATTGGGACTTTTACCAGGACCTACAGGGACTGGGAGAAATTCTTGCCACACCTCCTGTTTGCCTATCGGGAGGTGCCCCAAGAATCCACGGGTTCCTCCCCGTTCGAACTGGTATAAGGGAGACGTTTAAAGGGACCCCTAGACTTAGGGCTAGAACACTGGGAAGGGGAGGGCATCACAGAAGGGGTACCTATTGTACCCTATGTTTTGGAATTCCGGGACCACCTACAGGAGCTAACCCAGGCTGTACGTGGGAACATGCAGGTGGCCCAGCAGTGCCAGCGCGTATGGTACGATCAGAGGGCCAGAGAGTGCACCTTGGAAATAGGACAGAAGGTCCTGGTGTTAGAGCCCACTAGGCAGAACAAGTTCCAAGCTGCATGGCAGGTGCCCTACCAGGTAGTGGGGAAAATAGCCGACACTACCTATAATGTCGCCGATTGTGACGACCCCCGGGTTATCCACATGTTCCATGTGAACATGCTGAAGCCCTACTGGGAACGCCCTGAAGAGGTAGTGGCCATCTGTGCATCTGAAGCAGAGGACTTAGCCGGACTTCCCTTGCCTGATGTCTTAGGGGAAAGAACTCAGTCTAAAACATGGGACCAGGTACACTTGGGTGAAGACCTAGGCCCCCAGGAAAGACAGCAGGCAGAGGAGTCGTTGAGGCAGCGACAGAGGATGTTTTCGGGAGACCAGGGTACACTCACCTGGCACAACACAAGGTTGAGACCCAGGATCAGACTCCCCCTGCGACAACCCCCCTTCCACGTCCCTGAGTCTGTATGAGAAGGGATGCGACAAGAGATACAAGAGATGTTGCGTTTAGGGGTCATTGAAGAGTCAGATAGTCCCTGGGCATCCCCCGTAGTGTTAGTGCCCAAGAAGGATGGGACTACACGGTTTTGTGTAGAGTATCGTAAGCTCAATGAGAAAACAGTGACGATGCGTATCCCATGCCGTGTGTGGATAAGTTGCTAGACCGGCTGGCAGGGGCAAAGTATTTGACCACCATCGATCTATGCAAAGGCTACTGGCAGATTCCCCTCAGTCCTGACGCTATTCCCAAGTCGGCATTTGTCACCCCGTTCGGCTTATTCCAGTTTCGAGTTATGCCATTCGGGATGAAGAATGCCCCGACTACCTTCCAGAGGCTGGCTGACCGGCTTCTGGATGGTCTCCAGGACTATGCTTGTGCCCAGGGCCGGACTGGCCATCTGGCAATTCTGGCAAATGCCAGAAGGGCCTTTGTGGTCATGGGCTGCCTTGTCTGCTACATTTTTAACAGAATGGGTGTCCTCAAGACACCCATACTGTTAAGAGTTGTAATGGAGCACAAAGTGGCTGACTATGTCACTTACCCCAGCAGGCCACAGGTATCATTAGAAATATTGGTGTTGTAGAATATCTTCCTTTCCTCCATCCAGAGTAATATTAATATTATATTTCATATAGTCCTTGGGGACGGGGACAATATGGGCCTGTGTGATTTCAAATGCCAGGGCTGAATTTCAGCCCCAGTCCATACCTGCTTGTGCCTACCTGGCGACATCGCAATCTACAGCGCGACATGGGAAGAGCATCTACATCACATAGATACAGTATTGGACAGGATCCACAAGGCCGGAATCACCCTGAACCCAAACAAGTGTCACGTGAGCAAAGCAGAGGTTCAGTATTTAGGGCATTGGGTGAGAAGTGGGAAACAGAGACCAGAACAAGCCAAGATTGAGGCCATAGCCAAATGGCCCACCCCACGCACTAAAACCCAGGTCATGGCGTTTCTAGGGACAGTGGGGTATTACAGGAAATTCGTTCCCAATTACAGCAGCATAGCCAAGCCCCTCACTAATCTGACCTGTAAGAACCAACCCCGCCAGGTAACCTGGACCCCAGAGTGTGAGGAAACCTTCCGCCAGCTAAAGGAAGCCCTCACCAGTACCACTGTATTGGCCGCACCCGATCCAACTAAACTTTTCCTTGTTCACACCGATGCTTCTATGTTTGGATTGGGGGCAGTACTGAGCCAAGTCGGGCCGGATGGCCAAGAACACCCGGTAGCTTACCTGAGTTGGAAACTACTGCCCTGTGAAGTAAGCTATGCGGCCATCGAGAAGGAGTGCCTGGCGGTAGTATGGGCACTCAAAAAGTTGCAACCATATTTGTATGGATGACAGTTTTCCCTCCTAACGGACCATAATCCCCTAGTCTGGCTTAATCGGGTCTCCGGAGACAACACCAGATTACTGCGGTGGAGTTTAGCCCTACAACCTCTGGACTTTACTATCCACTACAGACCCGGCAAACAAAACGGTAACGCCGATGGACTAAGTCGACAAACAGAACTTGTACCAACCCCATAAACTTCGGACATCCCCAAACCGATCCGTTAAGGATCAAACTGTGTATGCCGATCGCGTCGCTGAAAAGGGGAGCTGTTATGGCTGGCAATCAGGCAACACAGCGTGCAGTAATCAGCGCACATACAGAGATCTGGCAATAACCAAAAACAATAGGACGAGCTCTGAGACGTGGAATCTCTGTAGACTGCAGTACCTGATCTATCCTCACACAACTATAAGCAGCAGTGGATTGCGCCTATCACTACCTATGCAACTCGGCACTGCCTGAGGAGCTGACTAGCCTGAAGATAGAAATACAAGCCTGACTTACCTCAGAGAAATACCCCAAAGGAATAGGCAGCCCCCCACATATAATGACTGTTAGCAAGATGAAAAGACAAACGTAGGAATGAAATAGATTCAGCAAAGTGAGGCCCGATATTCTAGACAGAGCGAGGATAGCAAAGAGAACTATGCAGTCTACAAAAAACCCTAAACGAAAACCACGCAAAGGGGCAAAAAGACCCACCGTGCCGAACTAACAGCACGGCGGTGCACCCCTTTGCTTCTCAGAGCTTCCAGCAAAAGTTAATAGCAAGCTGGACAGAAAAAACAGAAAACAAACTAGAAGCACTTATCTAGCAGAGCAGCAGGCCCAAGGAAAGATGCAGTAGCTCAGATCCAACACTGGAACATTGACAAGGAGCAAGGAAGACAGACTCAGGTGGAGCTAAATAGCAAGGCAGCCAACGAGCTCACCAAAACACCTGAGGGAGGAAGCCCAGAGACTGCAATACCACTTGTGACCACAGAAGTGAACTCAGCCACAGAATTCACAACAGGGAGCCGTGTTACGTGTTACGGAACCCCACAGCACCCAGAATATGTTGAGTTATATGTATGTATAATAGGTTCCATGTGAGATGCATCAGCCCACAGGCTTCGCCCCTGGGCAGAGGGGACAAGATATCCCCATTCTGTCCTCCCCCCACCTTTGTAATTCCCACAGTAAATATCGGCAGGCTCCGGCCCCCTGCGGCTATTGTAATGTATTTCTGGCCTGCTGCTTTTCTAATGGTCTGCCCTCTATATCTGTGTGATATATTCTGTGTCCTGTGAATAAAGTGTTGTCAGACTGGAAATACGTGGAGAAGCAGTGAGATTTTATATGCGCCCATGTAACCAAGCAGTTCCAGCCAGCGTCCTTCATTCAGACTCCAGCCAAAGCAAAGTGGACCTCCTGAAACACGGGGTGGTACTGAAAGAGGTACCCCAGCACAGTTTTCCCCGTTACACAGGGTGGTTCTGGATTTCTTGATCCCACAGATGGCGCATAGCTCCTTGATTAGTCTACTTTTGAAATCTCTTCCTTGATCATTATGGATGCAGGCAGGCAGCCCGTAATGTACGAAGAACTTCTCCCATAGTGTTTTTGCTACAGTAATTGCCCTTTGATCTTTGGTGGGGTAGGCCTGGGCATATCCGGTAAAATGGTCAGTGACCACTAACACATTACTGACATTGCTTTCATCAGGCTCGATGGAGAGGACACTAGCTCAAGTGGTCCACCACTGGTAATGTTCACAAGGGGGGCTATTCTCAAAGGCAAGGTTTTTCTCAACACACACCGGAAGCATGATTTGCAGTATTCTTCAATATCCGCTTCCATCTGAGGCCAGTAAAATCGGTCAGCCACAAGACTCGTGGTCTTTTCGATGCCAAGATGTCCTTGGTCATCATGCAGGGACTTCATGACCATCCTCTGAAATCGGGTGGGTAACACCAGCTGTCGGCGGACTCCTCCCTTCTGGCGCTTTGCCTCCCGGTATAGTAGTCCATTTCTTACTACTAGAGACTCTAGCTGCCAAGTCAGCAGGACAGATTCCTCTGTTCGTAATGCATTCTTTTCGGGCCTCCAGCCCCTCTTAACCCACTATCGGACTACCCCCACTGATCGATCCTCCTGCTGCGCCTTTCGGACTTGATTACGAGTCAGTTAAGGGAGAGAGTCTGGGGTTACATTTGTCACACAGCAGTACAACAACGGGAGCGCTTCACTGGATACTCCTAAGAATTCAGCACACACCTGCATAGGGAGAACATTAGTTTGATGTCTATTGTACAGAGTCTTCACCTCAGGGGCAGGGACCTCTATCCATCTTCCTTCTTCTTCCTCATTTAAGGGTTCCCTAGGCAGGCAAGAGAGTGTGTCTGCATCAATGTTACTGATCCCCGGTCGATACTTTAAGCTGAAATCATACAAAGAGAGTGCGGCAAGCCACCTGTACCCCGTGGCATCCAGTTTTGCCGTGGTTCTCACGTAGGTTAATGGACTGTTGTCGGTATGAACCACAAAGTATACCCCATAGAGGTAGTCATGCAGCGTGTCCACTACAGCCCATTTCAAAGCCAGAAACTCCAGTTTGTGAGCTGGGTAGTTGCGTTCAGTGGGAGTCAATCCTTGACTAATGTAGTAAACGGGACGCAGACAGCCATCATGGTCTTGATAGAAAATCCCTCCTAGTCCATCAAGAGAAGCATCTACATGTAACACATATGGTTTACTGGGGTCTATATAGGCCAACACTGGGGTTTGGGTCAAGCATGACTTCAGTTTCTCGAATGCCTTGTCGCATGCAGGTGTCCATCTATCCCCAAAAAGTTCATTAACTTTGAAGTAGACCTTCTTTCCTGACCTTGAGGAGTGGCCTGTCCTCTCAGAAAGGGGATACCCCTGGGTAAGGGCAGTTAACGGCTTCGCAATCTGAGAGTACTGGGGTACAAATCTTCAGTAGTATCCGCAAAATCCTAAAAAGGACCTAAGCTCCCTCAGTTTGGTGGGCTTAGGCCAGTTTACAACAGCCCCCAGTTTGGCGGGGTCGGTGGAAATTCCTTCTCTGCTGACTATGTACCCCACATATTTCACAGTCGTCTGACAAATCTGGCACTTGTCAAGGGACAACTTCAACCCAGCCTCCTTCAACCAATCCAGCACCTTGAACAACCACTGGTTGTGTTCTTCCTGAGTCTTCCCAAAAACAATAAGATCATCTAGATAAACCAGGACTTCACGTAAGTGCATGTTCCCCACTACTTTGTCCATACATCTCTGAAAAGTGGCCGGAGCACCTGTCAGTCCTTGAGGCAGTCTCTGAAACTCGAAGAACCCAATGGGGCAGATAAAAGAGGTCTTCTCTTGATCTTCTTTTGACATGGGTATCTGATAATAGCCACTCTGGAGATCTAACACAGAAAACCATTGGCTCCCTTGCAGGCAATCCAAAGCTTCATCGATTCGGGGCACAGTGCACTGGTCAGTGATCGTACGTTTATTCAAGGTACAATAATCTACACACATCCGAATAGCTCCATTTTTCTTTTGAGCTATCACAATGGGGGAAGCATACGGGCTACCAGACTCTATGATGACTCCTGTGTCTAACATACCACGTAGATACTGCATGACATCTTCGATATCCGCTGGGGCCAATCTTCGGGATCTCTCTCGAAAAGGCTTTTGATCCTTCAACCGAATGCGATGCTTCACTCCTTGGGCGAGGCCCATGTCCCATTCACCTAGAGAAAAACTGCACCCCGCATCATCAGGCAGTCCATGACCAACCTCCTCTCTTCTCCTTTTAGCTCACTTCCTTCAAAACAAGGGTCAAAGCTTTCAGGCTGTAGTTCCCTCTTCTCCTCCTCTGTTCTCACATAGGCCTCCAGGCAGACTGGGTGGATGGATAGGGTCTGCGAGTAATTTTCTCCCCCAACTTCCCGACACCACTGAGCTAACGTACGGAAGATTTTGTTCCCACTATGACAGGTGTTGGTCTCTCATCTGCCTTGGCCTCTGGGCAGATTAGCACTATGATGGGTATCTCTTTATCCACTCCAACAGTCTTTGGAAATTGTAGCATCACGGACACGTATCCTCTGTAAGGGTAGCTGTGCTCACTCAGTCCCCACACCACGAGTCCAGACAACGGTTTCAGAGGCACGCTGGATAAATATCTCTTATACCATCCTTCGAAGATGATGGATACTTGAGACCCGCTATCCAGCAATACTGTGCAAGGTTGACCATTGATATATGCGGGGACTTGTGGGGATGGTCCCACTAAACCTTCAGGCAGGGTTTTCGATGAGGCACTATTGGATGGGGCAGTAGAGTAGGTCTTAGTTGCTGATGGGGGCTCAGCATGGGGTTCTACTGGCCCCCTTTCCCATTTCCCGACTGCCTCTGAGGGTGAGGGGGAAGATGTGAAAAGTTCTTTGGGCTCCACCTCTTCAGACACTGACGAGCTATATGGCCTGGACTCCCACAGACAAAGCACCCTTTTGGTTTCCTACTCTCTACTCTACAGAGGTCATCATTCTCTCTTCCTGAAACCAGTGTTTGCTTCTCGGCTACCTCCGTTGTGTAATCTGCTCCCCGTTTCTCGATGACTTTCAACAGTTCTATCTCTCGGCAGTCGGCTGCTGGCTTCAAGGCAACAGTAGTCGCCCGAGGGGATGTCTTCTCTCTTGCAGCCAAAATAACTTCCTCCTTCCGAACTTCCTTAAGCAACTCATGAAAAGAACCAGAAATCTTCTCTCTATCTCATGACCTCATCTGCTGGGCAATTGGATCATGAGTGAGAGCTCCTCTGAGTACTTGTTCCAGACGACACTGATCAACTTCTTTAGGGTTGACTCCACCTGTAGATACTATTCTATGAACCAGCTTATCTAGTCGGTATAGATAGTCGGACATCTTCTCATCTGGCTGTTGGTAGGTGGTACGGAGTTTATAGAGTAGATCAGTAGCATCTTCAGGGGATCCAAAAGCATCTTCTAAAGTACTCATATAATCTTGATAAGTTGCCAGAGGCTTGCTCCGCCAAGCAGCCTGCACCACCTCCATAGCAGTACCCTTCAAGCTCTCTACTATTCTCTGCTTCTTTACAGCATCAGTGCACTGCCACTCCTCTAGGCACTGTAAAGTGACATCCCTCCAAGTATCATATCCTTCTTCTCCAGCAGGGGTGGGGAGGGCACCCGAGAAAGTTCTTAGATGACGGTAGTTCCCTTCTGGCTGCATCTTGGCAAACTGACTAACTTTTCCATAGCTGTCATAAGCACATCAGCAGGGGCCGCTGTCTCTTCAGGACGGAATCTAGGTGGAGTAGAGGGCGGACATATACTAGTCTTTCTAGGCTGAGTGGTTGATTCCTGTTGCCGGGTCTCAACTTCGGACTCAGTAGGCCGAGTGATCTGCCATTGTCGACCATATGGGAAGTATTAATTCCTCAAGATCTGCCCGGATGAAATCAGGGCTGTGGGAAACTGTCCCCCCTTTTCCTTCCAGTGGTTGATCACTTTAGGGTGGGCAAGTTCAGTGAGTCGGTTAACTATTTTCAGTATCTCTTCATCAGATGCATCACAGAGCTCACCACTCACTGCAAAGCTTTGTTTGGCGGGAACATCCATCTCTTCACACCACAAATACACTTCTCGTTCTGTTAAAGTCTCCATAGTAAATACTCCTGTGTTAGTTCTGGATCTCAGCAGTGCCTCCACTGTAACACCCCTTTAGGGCTACCACGGTACACTGGGTGTTATGGGGGTCTCACCTCTCCAGGGTGCAGTGCCTCCACCCGAATCTTGATTGGAGCTCTCTCTGGGACTGCAGAAGGACTATTATCTTCTGCAGGGGCTGATTTGGGAAGCCCCTGCCACACTCAGTACACACTCACAGGGGTCAGGAGTAAAACAATTTAACAGGTTTATTGCTGTGCAGCATAAATGAGATGGATTTAAAAGAATAACATGCAATACAAGTAACTGTGCTCTGTCAAAGTCATATACACATCACACTCTAATTCTACTTCAACCCTGCAAGTATAACGTAGCAGGGTTTTTGTTTCTTCTGGTTTAACTCAGTCCAAACGTTGGGGCCAAGTTGCCGTGGATGTTGGCGCGCAAATTAGAACAGTTTGTGCACTTAGATGAATATTAATGGCAATAGTCTGGGCTGTAGTGTACTCACTGTAAATAGCGCTGGTAGAACCACAAGTCTCAGAAGGGAACTCACTGCGCGTCTCCAACGGTCGGATGGTTCTCTGGACACCAGCTGGGGGCAGCCGGATTCAGTCCTTTATACGGTGGGAGTGCCGACAGAACTCTCCAAGTTCTTGATGTAACTTGCTTCAAAGGGTAAAAAAAAGCCGCGCTCTCTCCAGCAGCGCCGGTATATCCGAGGGGACAGCAACACTGTATCTCAATGGAGAAGGTGCAGCTGTGTTGGGGGAGAAAATGGCTAGAAGGTTGGAGGAGTATTTAAACTAGGAATTGGGGGGAGGGTATCAATTTTATAGGAGGGGAAAATAGTGCAGATAGAGACCTGGGCACAAATAAGGAAGTTGGGGGTGGCGGTGGCATCGGGGGTGGGGTTAGAACAGTTAATAATTTAAGAAAGAATAGAGGTACAGAGAGGAACATCAAGTGCATGTATACTAATGCTAGAAGCCTCGCCAACAAAATGGACGAATTAGAATTAATGTTGTTGGAGCATAATTATGACATGGTGGGGGTATCTGAAACATGGCTGGATGAGAGCCATGACTGGGCTGTTAACTTGCAGGGCTATAGCCTTTTTAGAAATGACCGTACAGATAAGCGAGGGGGAGGGGTGTGTCTGTATGTAAAATCGTCCCTAAAACCCATCTGGCGTGATAATATAGGTGCATTTAATGAAAATGTAGAGTCCCTGTGGGTGGAGATAAGGGGAGGTGGAAAAAATAATAAATTACTGATAGGGGTTTGTTATAAATCTCCAAAAATAATGGAAGCAATGGAGAATATCCTCGTAAAGCAAATAGATGAAGCTGCAACTCAAGGAGAAGTCATTATTATGGGGGACTTCAACTACCCTGAAATAGATTGGGGAACAGAAACCTGCAGTTCCAGCAAAGGTAATCGGTTTTTGACAACTATGAGAGACAATTACCTTTTACAACTGGATCAGGACCCAACAAGAAGGAGGGCACTGCTAGACCTAATATTAACCAACAGGCCAGACCACATATCAAATATAAGGGTTGGGGGTCACTTGGGGAATAGTGATCACAAAATAATAAGTTTTCATGTATCCTTTAATAAGATGTCTAGTAGAGGGGTAACATAGTAACATAGTAACATAGTTAGTAAGGCCGAAAAAAGACATTTGTCCATCCAGTTCAGCCTATATTCCATCATAATAAATACCCAGATCTACGTCCTTCTACAGAACCTAATAATTGTATGATACAATATTGTTCTGCTCCAGGAAGACATCCAGGCCTCTCTTGAACCCCTCGACTGAGTTCGCCATCACCACCTCCTCAGGCAAGCAATTCCAGATTCTCACTGCCCTAACAGTAAAGAATCCTCTTCTATGTTGGTGGAAAAACCTTCTCTCCTCCAGACGCAAAGAATGCCCCCTTGTGCCCGTCACCTTCCTTGGTATAAACAGATCCTCAGCGAGATATTTGTATTGTCCCCTTATATACTTATACATGGTTATTAGATTGCCCCTCAGTCGTCTTTTTTCTAGACTAAATAATCCTAATTTCGCTAATCTATCTGGGTATTGTAGTTCTCCCATCCCCTTTATTAATTTTGTTGCCCTCCTTTGTACTCTCTCTAGTTCCATTATATCCTTCCTGAGCACCGGTGCCCAAAACTGGACACAGTACTCCATGTGCGGTCTAACTAGGGATTTGTACAGAGGCAGTATAATGCTCTCATCATGTGTATCCAGACCTCTTTTAATGCACCCCATGATCCTGTTTGCCTTGGCAGCTGCTGCCTGGCACTGGCTGCTCCAGGTAAGTTTATCATTAACTAGGATCCCCAAGTCCTTCTCCCTGTCAGATTTACCCAGTGGTTTCCCGTTCAGTGTGTAATGGTGATATTGATTCCCTCTTCCCATGTGTATAACCTTACATTTATCATTGTTAAACCTCATCTGCCACCTTTCAGCCCAAGTTTCCAACTTATCCAGATCCATCTGTAGCAGAATACTATCTTCTCTTGTATTAACTGCTTTACATAGTTTTGTATCATCTGCAAATATCGATATTTTACTGTGTAAACCTTCTACCAGATCATTAATGAATATGTTGAAGAGAACAGGTCCCAATACTGACCCCTGCGGTACCCCACTGGTCACAGCGACCCAGTAAGAGACTATACCATTTATAACCACCCTCTGCTTTCTATCACTAAGCCAGTTACTAACCCATTTACACACATTTTCCCCCAGACCAAGCATTCTCATTTTGTGTACCAACCTCTTGTGCGGCACGGTATCAAACGCTTTGGAAAAATCGAGATATACCACGTCCAATGACTCACCGTGGTCCAGTCTATAGCTTACCTCTTCATAAAAACTGATTAGATTGGTTTGACAGGAGCGATTTCTCATAAACCCATGCTGATATGGAGTTAAACAGTTATTCTCATTGAGATAATCCAGAATAACATCCCTCAGAAACCCTTCAAATATTTTACCAACAATAGAGGTTAGACTTACTGGCCTATAATTTCCAGGTTCACTTTTAGAGCCCTTTTTGAATATTGGCACCACATTTGCTATGCGCCAATCCTGCGGAACAGACCCTGTCTCTATAGAGTCCCTAAAAATAAGAAATAATGGTTTATCTATTACATTACTTAGTTCTCTTAGTACTCGTGGGTGTATGCCATCCGGACCCGGAGATTTATCTATTTTAATCTTATTTAGCCGGTTTCGCACCTCTTCTTGGGTTAGATTGGTGACCCTTAATATAGGGTTTTCATTGTTTCTTGGGATTTCACCTAGCATTTCATTTTCCACCGTGAATACCGTGGAGAAGAAGGTGTTTAATATGTTAGCTTTTTCCTCGTCATCTACAACCATTCTTTCCTCACTATTTTTTAAGGGGCCTACATTTTCAGTTTTTATTCTTTTACTATTGATATAGTTGAAGAACAGTTTGGGATTAGTTTTACTCTCCTTAGCAATGTGCTTCTCTGTTTCCTTTTTGGCAGCTTTAATTAGTTTTTTAGATAAAGTATTTTTCTCCCTATAGTTTTTTAGAGCTTCAATGGTGCCATCCTGCTTTAATAGTGCAAATGCTTTCTTTTTACTGTTAATTGCCTGTCTTACTTCTTTGTTTAGCCACATTGGGTTTTTCCTATTTCTAGTCCTTTTATTCCCACAAGGTATAAACCGCTTACACTGCCTATTTAGGATGTTCTTAAACATTTCCCATTTATTATCTGTATTCTCATTTCTGAGGATATTGTCCCAGTCTACCAGATTAAGGGCATCTCTAAGCTGTTCAAACTTTGCCTTCCTAAAGTTCAATGTTTTTGTGACTCCCTGACAAGTCCCCCTAGTGAAAGACAGGTGAAACTGCACAATATTGTGGTCGCTATTTCCTAAATGCCCAACCACCTGCAGATTTGTTATTCTGTCAGGTCTATTAGATAGTATTAGGTCTATAAGTGCTGCTCCTCTGGTTGGATTCTGCACCAATTGTGAAAGATAATTTTTCTTGGTTATTAGCAGAAACCTGTTGCCTTTATGGGTTTCACAGGTTTCTGTTTCCCAGTTAATATCCGGGTAGTTAAAGTCCCCCATAACCAGGACCTCATTATGGGTTGCAGCTTCATCTATCTGCTTTAGAAGTAGACTTTCCATGCTTTCTGTTATATTTGGGGGTTTGTAACAGACCCCAATGAGAATTTTGTTACCATTTTTCCCTCCATGAATTTCAACCCATATGGACTCGACATCCTCATTCCCTTCGCTAATATCCTCCCTTAAAGTGGACTTTAGACAAGACTTTACATAGAGACAAACCCCTCCTCCTCTCCGATTTTTACGATCCTTTCTAAACAGACTGTAACCCTGTAAGTTAACTGCCCAGTCATAGCTTTCATCTAACCATGTCTCGGTTATTCCCACTATGTCAAAGTTACCTGTAGATATTTCTGCTTCTAGTTCTTCCATCTTGTTTGTCAGGCTTCTGGCGTTTGCGAGCATGCAGTTTAGAGGATTTTGTTTTGTTCCAATCTCCTCACTGTGGATTGTTTTAGAAATGTTCTTACCTCCCTTCTGAGTATGTTTTCCTGGGTCGTCTTTGTTCGAGTCTAATGTTTTTCTTCCCGTCCCCTCTTCTTCTAGTTTAACGCCCTCCTGATGAGTGTAGCGAGTCTTCTGGCGAATGTGTGTTTCCCAGGTTTGTTGAGGTGTAGTCCGTCTCTGGCGAGGAGTCCATCATACCAGTAATTCACACCGTGGTCCAGGAATCCAAATCCTTGTTGTCTGCACCATCGTCTTAGCCAGTTGTTTGCATCAAGGATCCTGTTCCATCTCCTGGTGCCATGCCCGTCTACTGGAAGGATAGAAGAAAAAACTACCTGTGCATCCAGTTCCTTTACTTTCTTCCCCAACTCTTCAAAGTCCTTGCAGATTGTCGGTAGGTCCTTCCTTGCCGCGTCATTCGTGCCAACATGTATCAGAAGAAATGGGTGGACGTCCTTGGAGCTGAAGAGCTTTGGTATCCTATCGGTCACATCCTTGATCATCGCACCTGGAAGGCAGCATACTTCTCTTGCAGTTATGTCCGGTCTGCAGATGGCTGCTTCGGTGCCTCTCAGTAGTGAGTCTCCCACCACCACCACTCTTCGTTGCTTCTTGGCTGTACTTTTTGCTGTCACTTGTTGCTGTGTGCCCTTTTCTTTTTTGCTTGCTGGTATTGCTTCATTCTTAGGTGACAAGGACACTAAACTTCAGGAGGGCAAATTTCCAACGGATGAGAGATGATCTTGGTGCAATTAACTGGGACGATATCCTGAGACATAAAAATACACAAATAAAATGGGAGATGTTTATTAGCATCCTGGATAGGACCTGTGCACACTATATACCGTATGGGAATAAACATACTAGGAATAGGAGGAAACCAATATGGCTAAAAGAGCTGTAAGGGGCGCAATAAGTGACAAAAAGAAAGCATTTGGAGAATTAAAGGAAGTAGGTAGTGATGAGGCATTAAATAAATACAGAAAATTAAATAAAGTCTGTAAAAAGCAAATCAAGGCAGCAAAGATTAAGACATAGAGACTCATTGTCAAAGAGAGTAAAAATAATCCCAAAATATTCTTTAACTGCGTGAATAGTAAAAAACTAAAAAATGATAGTGTTGGCCCCCTTAAAAATAGTCTGGGTGAAATGGTGGATGAGGATGAGGAAAAAGCCAATATGATGAATTACTTTTTTTCATCAGTATTTACAAAAGAAAATCCCATGGCAGACAATATGATCAGTGATAACAAAAATTCCACATTAAGTGTCACCTGCTTAACCCAGCAGGAAGTACGGCGGCGTCTAAAAATCACTAAAATTGACAAATCTCCGGGCCCGGATGGGATACACCCTCGAGTACTGCAGGAATTAAGTACAGTCATTGATAGACCATTATTTTTAATATTTAAAGAGTCCAAATAACAGGGTCTGTACCACAGGACTGGCGTATAGCAAATGTGGTGCCAATATTCAAAAAGGGGACAAAAACTGAACTCGGTAATTATAGGCCAATAAGCTTAAAGGGACACTGTCACCTGAATTTGGAGGGAACAATCTTCAGCCACGGAGGCGGGGTTTTTGGGTGTTTAATTCACCCTTTCCTTACCCGCTGGCTGCATGCTGGCTGCAATATTGGATTGAAGTTCATTCTCTGTCCTCCATAGTACACGCCTGCGCAAGGCAAGATTGCCTTGTGCAGGCATGTAGTACGGAGGACAGAGAATGAACTTCAATCCAATATTGCAGCCAGCATGCAGCCAGCGGGTAAGGAAAGGGTGAATGAAACACCCAAAAACCCCGCCTCCATGGCTGAAGATTGTTCCCTCCAAATTCAGGTGACAGTGTCCCTTTAACCTTTATTGTGGGTAAAATCCTGGAGGGCATTCTAAGGGATGCTATACTGGAGTATCTGAAGAGGAATAATCTCATGACCCAGTATCAGCATGGGTTTACTAGGGACCGTTCATGTCAGACTAATTTGATCAGCTTCTATGAAGAGGTAAGTTCTGGACTGGACCAAGGGAACCCAGTAGATGTAGTGTATATGGACTTTTCAAAAGCTTTTGATACGGTGCCACACAAAAGGTTGATACATAAAATTAGAATAAAGGGGATAGGGGAAAATATGTGTAAGTGGGTTGAGAGCTGGCTCAGGGATAGGAAACAAAGGGTGGTTATTAATGGAACACATCTGGACTGGGTCACGGTTTGCAGTGGGGTACCACAGGGGTCAGTATTGGGCCCTCTTCTTTTTAACATATTTATTAATGACCTTGTAGGGGGCATTCAGAGTAGAATTTCAATATTTGCAGATGACACTAAACTCTGCAGGGTAATCAATACAGGGGAGGACAATTTTATATTACAGGATGATTTATGTAAACTAGAAGCTTGGGCTGATAAATGGCAAATGAGCTTTAATGGGGATAAATGTAAGGTCATGCACTTGGGTAGAAGAAATAAGATAAATAACTATGTGCTTAATTCTAAATCTCTGGGCAAAACCGTCAATGAAAAAGACCTGGGTGTATGGGTGGAAGACAAACTCAGATTCAGTGGCCAGTGTTAGGCAGCTGCTACTAAGACAAATAAAATAATGTGATGCATTAAAAGAGGCATAGATGCTCATGAGGAGAAGATAATTTTACCTCTATACAAGTCACTTGTTCGACCACACTTAGGGTACCGTCACACTATAACATTTCGATCGCTACGACGGTACGATTCGTGACGTTCCAGCTATATCGTTACGATATCGCTGTGTCTGACACGCAGCAGCGATCAGGGATCCTGCTGAGAATCGTACGTCGTAGCAGATCGTATGGAACTTTCTTTCATCGCTGGATCTCCCGCTGTCATCGCTAGATCGGTGTGTGTGACACCGATCTAGCGATCTAGCGATGCGATCCAGCGATGCGTTCGCTTGTAACCAGGGTAAACATCGGGTAACTAAGCGCAGGACCGCGCTTAGTTACCCGATGTTTACCCTGGTTACAAGCGTTAAACTAAAAAAAAAAAACAGCACATACTTACATTCTGGTGTCCGTCAGGTCCCTTGCCGTCTCTGCTTCTCGCACTGTGACTGCCGGCTGTAAAGTGAAAGCAGAGCACAGCGGCTGTGCTTTCACTTTCACTTTACGGCCGGCAGTCACTGAGTGCAGGAAGCAGACTGCAAGGGACCTGACGGACACCAGAATGTAAGTATGTGCTGTTTTTTTTTTTTAGTTTAACGCTTGTAACCAGGGTAAACATCGGGTAACTAAGCGCGGTCCTGCGCTTAGTTACCCGATGTTTACCCTGGTTACCCGGGGACCTCGGCATCGTTGGTCACTGGAGAGCTGTCTGTGTGACAGCTCCCCAGCGACCACACTACGATTTACCTACGATCACGGCCAGGTCATATCGCTGGTCGTGATCGTAGGTAAATCGTATAGTGTGACGGTACCCTTAGAATACTCTGCACAGTTCTGGTCTCCGGTGTATAAGAAAGAAATAGCTGAACTGGAGAGGGTGCAGAGAAGAGCGACCAAGGTTATTAGAGGACTGGGGGGTCTGCAATACCAAGATAGGTTATTATACTTGGGGCTATTTAGTTTGGAAAAACGAAGACTAAGGGGTGATCTTATTTTAATGTATAAATATATGAGGGGAAACGTACAAAGACCTTTCTGATGATCTTTTTAATCATAGACCTGAGACAGTGACAAGGGGGCATCCTCTACGTCTGGAGAAAAGAAGGTTTAAGCATAATAACAGACGCGGATTCTTTACCGTAAGAGCAGTGAGACTATGGAACTCTCTGCCGTATGATGTTGTAATGAGTGATTCCTTACTTAAATTTAAGAGGGGACTGGATACCTTTCTGGAAAAGTATAATGTTACAGGATATATATACTAGATTCCTTGATAGGGCGTTGATCCAGGGAACTAGTCTGATTGCCGTATGTGGAGTCGGGAAGGAATTTTTTTCCCCAATGTGGAGCTTACTCTTTGCCACATGGTTTTTTTTTTGCCTTCCTCTGGATCAACATGTTAGGGCATGTTAGGTTAGGCTATGGGTTGAACTAGATGGACTTAAAGTCTTCCTTCAACCTTAATAACTATGTAACTATGTAACACTGCAGCGTAGAGGGATGCAAATCCGCCATGCTCAGTCTCTCACAGCAAGTTACCACGCTCTTTTCTTTCTCTGAACTCTTGCTTTCACGTTCTGCCCAGCTCCTCCCTACAAGTCCCTCCTTATCCAATCCAGGCTGTGTCATCTGACTGAAACAAGAGTCCCTGGGAATTGTAGTCCACTGCAGCTCAGGGGAAAATCTGCTAATGTCTGTAGGCAGGGCCGGCGTTAGGGGCAGGCAGACTAGGCAGCTGCCTAGGGCCCCTTCTGCCCCCCTAGGGGCCCCCAGCCAGGGTTGGAAATACTGCTAATGGCACTGCTCCAGGGCCCAGAGGTGGAGGGGGCCCCTGCAGGCAGGCCCAGTATCATGCAGGATCAGGCCCCTTTCACTCCCTCCTGTAATCATGAAACACCCAGTGCCGGAGAGAGAGCGGGTCGTGAAGTGCAGGAGTTCAAAGAGGGGGCGTGTCATGCAGGGAGAGACGCTAGCCAATGAACGCTTTCCCCATCAGACTGAGGAGAGTGCTCACTGGCTGCCGTCTGTCCTCTTGCATGGCGCGTCTCAATGGTGAGTACTCACCTGTGGTCGGGGCCCCGGCTGCACAGCACACAGGGACAACAGTGGAGGACGAGCAGGACTTACAGTGTGTCTTCTGCTCTTTCCACTGTTCTATTCGGAGCAGGCTGCGGCTTCTCCTCAATGTGAAGAGATGGGGGAGGAACTCACTGCACGGGACAGCACTGCAGAACCAGGGGGCTGATATCAGTCTGCTCTGTGCCCCATCCCCCACAGTTGTTTCTGCAGCCCTCTCCAGCTGAACTATGTGACCTCATCCAGGGCTCATCTGATCACCTGACATCACAGATTAGCATGTGTGTATATACAGTATGTATGTGTGCATCTGTGTATGTACAGTATGTGTGCATCTATGTATGTACAATATGTGTGCATCTATGTGTATGCTTCTATCTGTATGTATCTGTGTATGTATGGATGTATGTATGGTATATGTGTGTATGTATGGTACTGTATATTTGTGTGGCTGTGTGTGTATGCCTGTACAGTATGTGTGTGTGTATGTGATTGGTTTTGCCGGAACAAAAATCCTTCTTCTCATCAGCACATCGCTGACATGTCGGACGCTATTCACACTAGGGCGTCCGACAGACAGCAGTAATTCCGCATTCGTCTACTATGCGCTCAGTGGCGCCGGCTAGATTTTATCTAGGTTGTCTGGGGTTAATCTAGCTGGTACTCGGATTGGAGGCTGGGTCACGCCCACTGCCTTTAAATAGCTCTGCTGAACTTTGGGTGTCGCCGATTATAGCTTGTGTCTTGTGCTTGGTGATCTCGGTCTGGAGTGGTGGTCTAGGAGAGGAAATATCGTATCTGGTGGTGTATTATCCTTCGTCATATTTCTCCTTCCTATATTTGTATTTGTTTTGCCCTGTGAATATAATAGTGTTTTCCTGTGTGTCTGCGGCGTGGTGCGTTTTAGTTTTCCCTGTCTGCTTTCTGTAGGGGTTGGTGTGAGGTCTTATCACTGGGTGGCGAGTGGAGGTTTCAGCTTAGTACTGAAACAGGAGTCAGGGGCAGGCCTGGTGGCCCAAACAAGCACACCTTCAGTGTAATCTCTTGGAGAGGGACAGACAGGGTTTCCCTAGTCTGAGGGATATTGCAGGGGCCCTGGTAATCAGCTGTAGTCTACCCAGTACCCCCGTGACATTATAATCGGCCCCAAAATTTTGTATTCCATGGATCCCATGACTTCCATAACCCGCCAGTTGGAGGCGCTGTCCTTACAGGTCACTGAGATGAAAGGGGCAGTTCAGCAGCAGGGTCTTGTAGTATCTAATGTGCAAGCTGAAAATGCAGGTAGAGTTGCAGAGCCAAAGATCCCTTTGCCTGAGAGGTTTGCTAGGGAACGCAGTAAATTTGTTGCCTTTCGTGAAGCTTGCAAATTGTATTTTCGTATGCACCCGATTTCCTCGAGGCTCAGCGTGTAGGCCTGGTGTTGTCATTGCTGAATGGAGACCCCCAAGCTTGGGCATTTTCTTTACCATCTGATTCAGCTGCATTTAACTCAGTGGAGAGTTTTTTTTCTGCTCTTGGACTCATATATGATGATCCTGACAGATTGGCTCTAGCAGAATCTAAAATTCGCGCTCTCCGCCAGGGGAAGCGAATGGTGGAGGATTACTGTTGTGAATTTCGCCGCTGGGCGGTGGACACGCAGTGGAATGAACCGGCGCTGCGGAGTCAATTTGTTCATGGGGTTTCGAGAAAGGTTAAACAAGCCCTTCTGTTGTATGAGACTCCTGCTTCTCTTGAGTCTGCTATGAGTCTTGTTGTTTGCATTGATCGCCGTTTGCGTCAGGGGGTGCAAGAAATGCCACCTTTGGGGGAGGGTGTAGGTGCATGTCAGGTTGCTGCAGGTGAGCCCACGGAGCCTATGCAAATCGCAGGGGTGTCACATCCTCGAGTCCCCTCGCTCAGAAAGCAGGGAGCCTGTTTTTGCTGTGGTAAAAATGGGCATTATGTAAACGCTTGTCCTCTGTTACCTAAGAAAAGCGCATCGGCGGAAAACTACTAAGCTCAGAGGGTGTGGAAGAGACTAATCTGAGTTTATGCATATCTTCCGTTGTGTTCTATGGCTCAATAAACATATTCGTTTGGACTATACACCTGGATGGAGCGCTGTCATTTCATTGCCTGTATCTTCCGTTGTGGTCTCTCAATGTATGCTCTCTGCGAGAGTTATGGTCGCTGTTGTGAATTCTGCTCTTGGGCTCCCTCCGGTGGTTATGAGTGGTAGTGCTGCGGTAGTTGGATCGCAGCATTTATCAGGTGTATCCATTTTTTGCTATTTGAGCTGGGCTATTTAAGTCCTGCTTTATCCTTTAGTCAGTGCCAGTTGTCCATTGTTTTTGGAGGATTCACATCCCTTCTGGTCTCTCCTGATTGCTGTGCTTTTCTACAAAGATAAATCCTGGCTTTGTTTTTGCTGTCCACCTACTGTGGACCTTATAGCTCTGTGCATTTTCATGTTTTGTCTTGTCCAGCTTTGTCTGTGAAGGATTTTTTGCAGCCAAGCTGTGTCTCTGGAGATGCAGATATACCCTCCATGTCTTTAGTCAGATGTGGTGATTTGTATTTTCTGTGGTGGACATTTTCTAGTGTTTTAATACTGACCGCATAGTACTCTGTTCTATTCTTTCTTTTTAGCTAGTATGGCCTCCTATGCTAAATCCTGAGTTCATGTCTGCGTATGTTATTTCCCTCTCCTCTCACAGTCAATATTTGTGGGGGGCTGTTTATCCTTTGGGGATTTTCTCTGAGGCAAGATAGGTTTCCTGTTTCTGTCTTTAGGGGAAGTTAGTTCTTAGGCTGTGTCGAGGGGTCTAGGGAGTGTTAGGTACCTCCCACGGCTACTTCTAGTTGCGCTGCTAAGTTCAGGGTTTGCGGTCAGTACAGGTACCACCTTCTCCAGAGTACGTCTCATGCTGCTCCTAGGCCACCAGATCATAACAGTACAACTGGCCAACAATGAGTTAAATGCATCTCAGAAGAAGGGAAGGAAGCTCTTGAGCCATTTTTTTTCTCCAGTTTGTTTTGTGTTCTCTTCCCTCTTAATCTCTGGGTGGCTACGGAACCTAGTAATAACATGAATGTTCAGGAGTTAGTTTCTCGGGTGGATCAGCTTGCTGCTAGGGTACAGGGTATTTCAGATTTTATTATTCAGACTCCTGCCTTAGAACCTAAGATTCCCACTCCTGATTTATTTTTTGGTGACAGATTCAAATTTTTGAGTTTCAAAAATAATTGTAAACTGTTTTTTGCATTGAGACCCCGTTCTTCTGGTGATCCCATTCAGCAGGTTAAAATCATCATATCCCTGCTGCATGGTGACCCGCAGGATTGGGCATTTTCCCTGGAATCTGGCAATCCTGCTTTGCTTAATGTTGATTCTTTCTTTCAAGCATTGGGGTTATTGTATGATGAGCCTAATGCTGTGGATCAAGCTGAGAAGATCTTGTTGGCCCTGTATCAGGGTCAAGAAGCGGCAGAATCGTACTGCCAGAAATTTAGAAAATGGTCTGTACTGACTAAATGGAATGAGGATGCCTTGGCGGCAATTTCCAGAAAGGGTCTTTCTGAATCCGTTAAAGATGTTATGGTGGGGTTCCCCACGCCTGCTGGTCTGAGTGATTCTATGTCTCTGGCCATTCAGATTGATCGGCGCTTGCGCGAGCGCAGAGTTGTGCACACTGTGGCGTTGTCCTCCGAGAGGATCCCTGAGCCTATGCAGTGTGATAGGATTTTGTCTAGAGCTGAACGACAAGGATTTAGGCATCAGAATAGGTTGTGTTTTTACTGTGGCGATTCTGCTCATGTTATTTCTAATTGCCCTAAGCGTACAAAGAGAATCGCTAGTTCTGTTACCATCAGTACTGTACAACCTAAATTTCTGTTATTTGTGACCTTGATCTGCTCATTATCATCATTTTCTGTCATGGCATTTGTGGATTCAGGCGCCGCTCTGAATTTAATGGACTTAGAATTTGCCAGACGTTGTGGTTTCCCCTTGCAGCCTTTGCAGAACCCTATTCCTTTAAGGGGGATTGATGCTACACCGTTGGCTAAAAATAAACCTCAGTTTTGGACACATCTGACCATGCGCATGGCGTCAGCCCATCAGGAAGATTGTCGTTTTCTGGTGTTGCATAATTTGCATGATGATATTGTGCTGGGTTTTCCATGGTTACAGCTACATAATCCGGTGTTAGATTGGAAATCTATGTCTGTGACTAGTTGGGGTTGTCAGGGGGTTCATGGTCACGTTCCTTTGATGTCAATTTCCTCTTCCCCCTCTTCTGAAATTCCTGAGTTTTTGTCAGATTTCCAGGATGTATTCGATGAGCCTAAATCAGTTCCCTTCCACCACATATGGACTATGATTGTGCTATTGACTTGATTCCAGGTTGTAAGTTCCCTAAGGGTCGACTTTTCAACCTGCCTGTGCCAGAACATGCCGCCATGCGGAGCTATATTAAGGAGTCTTTGGAGAAGGGGCATATTTGGCCATCTTCTTCACCATTGGGAGCAGGTTTTTTTTTTGTTGCCAAGAAGGATGGCTGTTATGACCTGGTGGTTAGGACAATAATGGACCTGGTGGTTAAGAGCACACGGAATGACCTGATAGTTACAAATAATATAGGACGAGCTCTGAGACGTGGGAACTCTGCTTACCGCAATCCCTAATCCTATCACACACACTAGAAATAGCCGTGGATTGCTCCTAACGCTCCCTATGCAACTCGTCACAGCCTAAGGAACTAGCTAGCCCTGAAGATAGAAAAATAAAGCCTACCTTGCCTCAGAGAAATTCCCCAAAGGAAAAGGCAGCCCCCCACATATAATGACTGTGAGTAAAGATGAAAATTACAAACACAGAGATGAAATAGATTTAGCAAAGTGAGGCCCGACTTACTGAACAGACTGAGGATAGGAAAGGTAACTTTGCGGTCAGCACAAAAAACTACAAAAAGGCCACGCAGAGGGCGCAAAAAGACCCTCCGCACCGACTCACGGTGCGGAGGCGCTCCCTCTGCGTCCCAGAGCTTCCAGCAAGCAAGACAGAAATCAAAATAGCAAGCTGGACAGAAAAATAGCAAACACAGAAAAAACAAGCAGGAACATAGCTTCTGCTGGGAAGACAGGTCACAAGAAAGATCCAGGAGAGAACAGACCAATACTGGAACATTGACAGATGGCATGGAGCAAAGATCTAAGTGGAGTTAAATAGAGCAGCCAGCTAACGAATTAACCTCGTCATCTGTGGAAGGAAACTCAGAAGCCGCAGCCCCACTCACAACCACCAAAGGAAGCCCATGGACAGAACCAGCCGAAGTACCATTCATGACCACAGGAGGGAGCTTGACAACAGAATTCACAACAGTACCCCCCCCTTGAGGAGAGGTCACCGAACCCTCACCAGAGCCCCCAGGCCGACCAGGACGAGCCAAATGAAAGGCACGAACCAGATCGGCAGCATGAACATCGGAGGCAAAGACCCTGGAATTATCTTCCTGACCATAATTCTTCCACTTGACCAGGTACTGGAGTTTCCGTCTCGAAATACAAGAATCCAAAATCTTCTCCACCACATACTCCAACTCCCCCTCAACCAACACCGGGGCAGGAAGATCAACGGATGGAACCACAGGCGCCACGTATCTCCGCAACAATGACCTATGGAATACATTATGGATGGCAAAAGAAGCTGGAAGGGTCAAACAAAACGACACAGGATTGAGAACCTCAGAAATCTTATACGGACCAATGAAACGAGGCTTAAACTTAGGAGAGGAAACCTTCATAGGAACATAACGAGACGACAACCAAACCAAATCCCCAACACGAAGTCGGGGACCCACACAGCGCCGGCGGTTAGCAAAACGTTGAGCCTTCTCATGGGACAATGTCAAATTGTCCACCACATGAGTCCAAATCTGCTGCAACCTATCCACCACAGTTTCTACACCAGGACAGTCCGAAGACTCAACCTGCCCTGAAGAGAAACGAGGATGGAAACCAGAATTGCAGAAAAACGGCGAAACCAAAGTAGCCGAGCTGGCCCGATTATTAAGGGCGAACTCAGCCAAAGGCAAAAAGGACACCCAATCATCCTGATCAGCAGAAACAAAGCATCTCAGATATGTTTCCAAAGTCTGATTAGTTCGTTCAGTTTGGCCATTTGTCTGAGGATGGAAAGCCGAGGAAAAAGACAAATCAATGCCCATCCTAGCACAAAAGGCTCGCCAAAACCTCGAAACAAACTGGGAACCTCTGTCCGAAACGATGTTCTCCGGAATGCCATGTAAACGAACCACATGCTGGAAAAACAATGGCACCAAATCTGAGGAGGAAGGCAATTTAGACAAGGGTACCAAATGGACCATCTTAGAGAAGCGATCACAAACCACCCAAATGACCGACATCTTTTGAGAGACAGGGAGATCCGAAATAAAATCCATAGAGATATGCGTCCAGGGCCTCTTCGGGACCGGCAAGGGCAAAAGCAACCCACTGGCACGAGAACAGCAGGGCTTAGCCCGAGCACAAGTCCCACAGGACTGCACAAAAGAACGCACCTCCCGCGACAAAGACGGCCACCAAAAGGATCTAGCCACCAAATGTCTGGTACCAAAGATTCCAGGATGACCAGCCAACACCGAACAATGAACCTCAGAGATAACTCTACTCGTCCATTTATCAGGGACAAACAGTTTCTCCGCTGGGCAACGGTCAGGTCTATCAGCCTGAAATTTTTGCAGCACCCGCCGCAAATCAGGGGAGATGGCAGACAAAATTAGCCCCTCTTTGAGAATACCCGCCGGCTCAGGAACACCCGGAGAGTCGGGCACAAAACTCCTTGACAGTGCATCAGCCTTCACATTCTTAGAGCCTGGAAGGTACGAAACCACAAAATCAAAACGGGAGAAAAATAGCGACCAACGAGCCTGTCTAGGATTCAACCGTTTGGCAGACTCGAGATAAGTCAAATTCTTGTGATCCGTCAAGACCACCACGCGATGCTTGGCTCCTTCAAGCCAATGACGCCACTCTTCGAATGCCCACTTCATGGCCAACAACTCTCGATTGCCAACATCATAATTGCACTCAGCAGGCGAAAACTTTCTAGAAAAGAAGGCACATGGTTTCATCACCGAGCCATCAGAACTTCTCTGCGACAAAACAGCCCCTGTTCCAATCTCAGAAGCATCAACCTCGACCTGAAACGGGAGCGAAACATCTGGCTGGCACAACACAGGGGCAGAAGCAAAACGTCGCTTCAACTCCTGAAAAGCCTCTACAGCCGCAGAGGACCAATTGACCACATCAGCATCTTTCTTGGTCAAATCAGTCAATGGTTTAGCAACACTAGAAAAATTACTGATGAAGCGACGATAAAAATTAGCAAAGCCCAGGAACTTTTGCAGACTCTTCACAGATGTCGGCTGAGTCCAATGATAAATGGCCTGGACTTTAACAGGGTCCATGTTGTGAATTCTGTGGCTGAATTCACTCCTGTGGTCACAAGTGGTACTGCAGCTTCTGGGCTTCCTCCCTCAGGTGTTCTGGTGAGCTCGTTGGCTGCCTTGTTATTTAACTCCACCTGATTCTGTCTTCCTTGCTCCTTGTCAATGTTCCAGTGTTGGATCTGAGCTTCTGGATCTTTCCTGTGGCCTGCTGCTCTGATTAGATAAGTGCTTTTTTGCTTTTGTTGCTGTTTTTTCTGTCCAGCTTGTCTATTCGTTTTTGCTGGAAGCTCTGAGACGCAAAGGGTGTACCGCCGTGCCGTTAGTTAGGCACGGTGGGTCTTTTTGCCCCCTTTGCGTGGTTTTTGCTTTAGGGTTTTTTGTAGACTGCAAAGTTCTCTTTGCTATCCTCGCTCTATCTAGAATATCGGGCCTCACTTTGCTGAATCTATTTCATCCCTACGTTTTGTCTTTTCATCTTGCTAACAGTCATTATATGTGGGGGGCTGCCTTTTCCTTTGGGGTATTTCTCTGAGGCAAGTCAGGCTTGTATTTCTATCTTCAGGCTAGTCAGTTCCTCAGGCTGTGCCGAGTTGCATAGGTAGTGTCAGGCGCAATCCACAGCTGCCTTTAGTTGTGTTTAGGATAGGTTCAGGTATTGCGGTCTACAGAGATTCCACGTCTCAGAGCTCGTTCTATTGTTTTTGGGTTATTGTCAGATCACTGTATGTGCTCTGATTACTGGCACACGGTGTTACTGGATCGCCTTCATAACAGTACAAGGAGCCGAACTAATGATTCTCAATAGAGGGAAAAAAGAAGTTCTGACTTCATTTTTTTTTCTCAGCTCTGTGTTCAGTCTTTTTTTTCCCCTAGACATTAGGGTGCTTCAGGACACAGCTGTGGACATGGATATTCAGGCTCTGTGCTCTTCAATGGATAATCTCGTTATAAATGTACAAAAGATTCAAGATACAATTGATCAGAAATCTATGCTAGAACCAAGAATTCCTATTCCTGATTTGTTTTTTTGGTGATAGAACTAAGTTTCTGAGCTTCAAAAATAATTGCAAGCTATTTCTGGCCTTGAAACCTCATTCTTCTGGTAATTCAGTTCAACAGGTTTTGATTATTATTTCTTTTTTGCGCGGCGACCCTCAGGACTGGGCATTTTCTCTTGCGCCAGGAGACCCTGCATTGAGTGGTGTCGATGCGTTTTTCCTGGCGCTCGGATTGCTGTACGATGAGCCTAATTCAGTGGATCAGGCTGAGAAAAATTTGCTGGCTTTGTGCCAGGGTCAGGATGATATAGAAGTATATTGTCAGAAATTTAGGAAGTGGTCAGTACTCACTCTGTGGAATGAATCTGCGCTGGCAGCTTTGTTCAGAAAGGGTCTCTCTGAGGCTCTTAAGGATGTCATGGTGGGTTTTCTATGACTGCTGGTTTGAATGAATCTATGTCTTTGGCCATTCAGATCGGTCGTCGCTTGCGCGAGCGTAAATCTGTGCACCATCTGGCGGTATTGTCTGAGATTAAACCTGAGCCTATGCAGTGCGATAGGACTATGACCAGAGTTGAACGGCAAGAACACAGACGTCTGAATGGGCTGTGTTTCTACTGTGGTGATTCCACTCATGCTATTTCTGATTGTCCTAAGCGCACTAAGCGGTTCGATAGGTCTGCCGTCATTGGTACTGTACAGTCCAAATTCCTTCTGTCCATTACCTTGATATGCTCTTTGTCATCATATTCTGTCATGGCGTTTGTGGATTCAGGCGCTGCCCTGAATCTGATGGATTTGGATTATGCTAAACGTTGTGGGTTTTTCTTGGAGCCTTTGCGGTGTCCTATTCCGTTGAGAGGAATTGATGCTACACCTTTGGCCAAGAATAAACCTCAGTACTGGGCCCAGCTGACCATGTGCATGGCTCCGGCACATCAGGAAGTTATTCGCTTTCTGGTGCTACATAATCTGCATGATGTGGTCGTGTTGGGGTTGCCATGGCTACAAACCCATAATCCAGTATTGGATTGGAACTCTATGTCGGTATCCAGCTGGGGTTGTCAGGGGGTACATGGTGATGTTCCATTTTTGTCTATTTCGTCATCCACTCCTTCTGAGGTCCCAGAGTTCTTGTCTGATTATCAGGATGTATTTGAAGAGCCCAAGTCCGATGCCCTACCTCCGCATAGGGATTGTGATTGTGCTATCAATTGGATTCCTGGTAGTAAATTCCCTAAAGGTCGTTTATTTAATTTATCCGTGCCTGAACACACCGCTACGCGCAGTTATGTGAAGGAATCCCTGGAGAAGGGACATATTCGCCCATCGTCATCACCACTGGGAGCAGGGTTCTTTTTTGTAGCCAAGAAGGATGGTTCGCTGAGACCGTGTATTGATTACCGCCTTCTTAATAAGATCACTGTTAAGTTTCAGTATCCCTTGCCATTGTTATCTGACTTGTTTGCTCGGATTAAGGGGGCTAGTTGGTTCACTAAGATAGATCTTCATGGTGCGTATAATCTGGTGAGAATCAGGCAAGGAGATGAACGGAAAACGGCATTTAATACGCCCGAGGGTCATTTTGAGTATCTAGTGATGCCGTTCGGACTTGCCAATGCTCCATCTGTTTTTCAGTCTTTTATGCATGACATCTTCCGTGAGTATCTGGATAAATTCCTGATTGTTCACTTGGATGACATTTTGATCTTCTCAGATGATTGGGAGTCTCATGTGAAGCAGGTCAGAATGGTTTTCCAGGTCCTGCGTGCTAATTCTTTGTTCGTGAAGGGATCAAAGTGTCTCTTCGGTGTGCAGAAAGTTTCATTTTTGGGGTTCATCTTTTCCCCTTCTACTATCGAGATGGATCCGGTTAAGGTCCAAGCCATCCAGGATTGGACTCAGCCGACATCTCTGAAAAGTCTGCAAAAGTTCCTGGGCTTTGCTAATTTTTATCGTCGCTTCATCTGTAATTTTTCTAGCATTGCCAAACCATTGACCGATTTGACCAAGAAGGGTGCTGATTTGGTTAATTGGTCTTCTGCTGCCATGGAAGCTTTTCAGGAGTTGAAGCGTCATTTTTGTTCTGCCCCTGTGTTGTGTCAACCAGATGTTTCTCTTCCGTTCCAGGTCGAGGTTGATGCTTCTGAGATTGGAGCAGGGGCGGTTTTGTCACAGAGAGGTTCTGGTTGCTCAGTCTTGAAACCATGTGCTTTCTTTTCCAGGAAGTTTTCTGCTGCTGAGCGTAATTATGATGTGGGCAACCGAGAGTTGCTGGCCATGAAGTGGGCATTCGAGGAGTGGCGTCATTGGCTTGAAGGAGCTAAGCATCGCGTGGTGGTATTGACTGATCATAAGAACCTTACTTATCTCGAGTCTGCCAAGCGCTTGAATCCTAGACAGGCCCGTTGGCCGTTATTTTTTGCTCGCTTCGATTTTGTGATTTCGTACCTTCCGGGCTCTAAAAATGTGAAGGCGGATGCTCTGTCTAGGAGTTTTGTGCCCGACTCTCCGGGTTTATCTGAGCCGGCGAGTATCCTCAAGGAAGGAGTCATTGTGTCTGCCATCTCCCCTGATTTGCGGCGAGTGTTGCAAAAATTTCAGGCTAATAAACCTGATCGTTGTCCGGCCGAGAAACTGTTCGTCCCTGATAGGTGGACTAGTAAAGTTGTCTCTGAACTTCATTGTTCGGTGTTGGCTGGTCATCCAGGAATCTTTGGTACCAGAGAGTTAGTGGCTAGATCCTTCTGGTGGCCATCTCTGTCATGGGATGTACGTACTTTTGTGCAGTCCTGTGGGATTTGTGCTAGGGCTAAGCCCTGCTGTTCACGTGCCAGTGGGTTGCTTTTGCCCTTGCCGGTCCCGAAGAGGCCTTGGACACATATTTCGATGGATTTCATTTCTGACCTTCCCGTTTCTCAAAAGATGTCAGTCATTTGGGTGGTCTGTGATCGCTTTTCTAAAATGGTCCATCTGGTGCCCTTGGTTAAATTGCCTTCCTCCTCTGATTTGGTGCCTTTGTTCTTCCAGCATGTGGTTCGTTTGCATGGCATTCCTGAGAATATTGTTTCTGACAGAGGTTCCCAGTTTGTTTCAAGGTTCTGGCGAGCCTTTTGTGGTAGGATGGGCATTGACCTATCTTTTTCCTCGGCTTTCCATCCTCAGACTAATGGCCAGACCGAACGAACCAATCAGACCTTGGAAACATATCTGAGATGTTTTGTTTCTGCTGACCAGGATGATTGGGTGTCCTTTTTGCCATTGGCTGAGTTCGCCCTTAATAATCGGGCCAGCTCGGCTACCTTGGTCTCTCCATTTTTCTGCAATTCTGGGTTCCATCCTCGTTTCTCTTCAGGACAGGTTGAGTCTTCGGACTGTCCTGGTGTGGATTCTGTGGTGGACAGGTTGCAGCAGATCTGGACTCAGGTAGTGGACAATTTGACCTTGTCCCAGGAGAAGGCTCAACTTTTCGCTAATCGCAGACGCCGTGTGGGTCCCCGACTTCGTGTTGGGGATCTGGTTTGGTTATCTTCTCGTCATATTCCTATGAAGGTTTCCTCTCCTAAATTTAAACCTCGTTTTATTGGTCCGTATAGGATTTCTGAGATTCTCAATCCTGTGTCCTATCGTCTGACCCTCCCGGACTCCTTTTCCATACATAATGTATTCCATAGGTCGTTGTTGCGGAGATACGTGGCACCTATGGTTCCATCTGTTGAGCCTCCTGCCCCTGTTTTGGTGGAGGGGGAATTGGAGTATATTGTGGAGAAAATTTTGGATTCTCGTGTCTCTAGACGGAAACTCCAGTATCTGGTTAAATGGAAGGGTTATGCTCAGGAAGATAATTCCTGGGTTTTTGCCTCTGATGTCCATGCTCCAGATCTTGTTAGTGCCTTTCATGTGGCTCATCCTTGTCTGCCTGGGGGCTCTGGTGAGGGTTCGGTGACCCCTCCTCAAGGGGGGGGGTACTGTTGTGAATTCTGTGGCTGAATTCACTCCTGTGGTCACAAGTGGTACTGCAGCTTCTGGGCTTCCTCCCTCAGGTGTTCTGGTGAGCTCGTTGGCTGCCTTGTTATTTAACTCCACCTGATTCAGTCTTCCTTGCTCCTTGTCAATGTTCCAGTGTTGGATCTGAGCTTCTGGATCTGTCCTGTGGCCTGCTGCTCTGATTAGATAAGTGCTTCTTTGCTTTTGTTGCTGTTTTTTCTGTCCAGCTTGTCTATTCGTTTTTGCTGGAAGCTCTGAGACGCAAAGGGTGTACCGCCGTGCCGTTAGTTCGGCACGGTGGGTCTTTTTGCCCCCTTTGTGTGGTTTTTGCTTTAGGGTTTTTTGTAGACTGCAAAGTTCTCTTTGCTATCCTCGCTCTATCTAGAATATCGGGCCTCACTTTGCTGAATCTATTTCATCCCTACGTTTTGTCTTTTCATCTTGCTAACAGTCATTATATGTGGGGGGCTGCCTTTTCCTTTGGGGTATTTCTCTGAGGCAAGTCAGGCTTGTATTTCTATCTTCAGGCTAGTCAGTTCCTCAGGCTGTGCCGAGTTGCATAGGTAGTGTCAGGCGCAATCCACAGCTGCCTTTAGTTGTGTTTAGGACAGGTTCAGGTATTGCGGTCTACAGAGATTCCACGTCTCAGAGCTCGTTCTATTGTTTTTGGGTTATTGTCAGATCACTGTATGTGCTCTGATTACTGGCACACTGTGTTACTGGATCGCCTTCATAACAGGTCCATCTCGATAGTAGAAGGGGAAAAAATGAAACCCAAAAATGAAACCTTCTGAACTCCAAAGAGACACTTTGACCCCTTCACAAAGAATTCGCACGAAGGACCTGGAACACCATTCTGACCTGCTTCACGTGAGACTCCCAATCATCCGAGAAGACCAAAATATCATCCAAATATACAATCAGGAATTTATCCAGGTACTCTCGGAAGATGTCATGCATAAAGGACTGAAATACTGATGGAGCATTGGAAAGCCCGAATGGCATAACCAGGTACTCAAAATGGCCCTCGGGCGTATTAAATGCTGTTTTCCATTCATCGCCCTGTTTGATACGCACAAGATTATATGCACCATGAAGATCTATCTTGGTGAACCAACTAGCCCCCTAAATCCGAGCAAATAAATCAGACAGCAGCGGCAAAGGGTACTGAAATTTGACTGTGATCTTATTAAGAAGGCGGTAATCAATACAAGGTCTCAAAGAACCATCCTTCTTGGCCACAAAAAAGAACCCTGCTCCCAATGGTGACGACGACGGGCGAATATGACCCTTCTCCAAGGATTCCTTTACATAACTCCGCATCTCGGCGTGCTCTGGCACAGATAAATTGAACGGTCGGCCCTTAGGAAACTTACTACCAGGAATCAAATTGATAGCACAATCGCAATCCCTATGAGGAGGTAGGGCACTGGATTTGGGCTCATCAAATACATCCCGGTAATCCGACAAAAACTCCGGGACTTCAGAAGGGGTGGATGACGAAATAGACAAAAATGGAACATCACCATGTACCCCCTGACAACCCCAGCTGGACACAGACATAGATTTCCAATCCAATACTGGATTATGGACCTGTAGCCATGGCAACCCCAAAACGACCACATCATGCAGATTATGCAACACCAAAAAGCGAATATCCTCCTGATGTGCAGGAGCCATGCACATGGTCAATTGGGTCCAGTACTGAGGCTTATTCTTGGCCAAAGGCGTAGCATCAATTCCTCTCAATGGAATAGGATACTGCAAGGGCTCCAAGAAAAAACCACAGCGCCTGGCAAACTCCAAGTTCATCAAATTCAGGGCAGCGCCTGAATCCACAAATGCCATAACAGAATAGGATGACAAAGAGCAAATCAGAGTAATGGACAAAAGAAATTTCGACTGTACCGTACCAATGGTGGCAGACCTAGCGAAACGCTTAGTGCGCTTAGGACAATCGGAGATAGCATGAGTGGAATCACCACAGTAAAAACACAGCCCATTCCGACGTCTGTGTTCTTGCCGTTCAGCTCTGGTCAAAGTCCTATCACACTGCATAGGCTCAGGTCTATGCTCAGATAATACCGCCAAATGGTGCACAGCTTTACGCTCACGCAAGCGTCGATCGATCTGAATGGCCAAAGACATAGACTCATTCAGACCAGCAGGCATGGGAAATCCCACCATGACATCCTTAAGGGCTTCAGAGAGACCCTTTCTGAAGATTGCTGCCAGGGCACATTCATTCCACTGAGTGAGTACAGACCACTTCCTAAACTTCTGACAATATATCTCTACCTCATCCTGACCCTGACACAGAGCCAGCAAGATTTTCTCTGCCTGATCCACTGAATTTGGTTAATCATAAAGCAATCCGAGCGCTAGAAAAAACGCATCAACATCACGCAATGCCGGATCTCCTGGCGCAAGGGAAAACGCCCAGTCTTGAGGGTCGCCACATAACAAAGAAATAATGATTTTCACTTGTTGAACAGGGTCACCTGAGGAGCGAGGTTTCAAAGCAAGAAACAATCTACAATTATTTTTGAAATTCAGAAACTTAGATCTATCCCCAAAAAACAAATCAGGAATTGGAATCCTAGGCTCTAACATCGGATTCTGAACCACAAAATCTTGAATGTTTTGTACCCTTGCAGTGAGATTATCCATACAAGAGGACAGACCTTGAATGTCCATATCTACACCTGTATCCTGAACCACCCAGAGGTATAGGGGAAAAGAGAGACAAAACACACTGCAAAGAAAAAAAAATGGTCTCAGAACTTCTCTTATCCCTCTATTGAGATGCATTAATACTTTGGGCCACCTGTAGTGTTATGACCTGGTGGTTAGGACAATAATGGACCTGGTGGTTAAAAGCACACGGAATGACCTGATAGTTACAAATAATATAGGACGAGCTCTGAGACGTGGGAACTCTGCTGACCGCAATCCCTAATCCTATCACACACACTAGAAATAGCCGTGGATTGCTCCTAACGCTCCCTATGCAACTCGTCACAGCCTAAGGAACTAGCTAGCCCTGAAGATAGAAAAATAAAGCCTACCTTGCCTCAGAGAAATTCCCCAAAGGAAAAGGCAGCCCCCCACATATAATGACTGTGAGTAAAGATGAAAATTACAAACACAGAGATGAAATAGATTTAGCAAAGTGAGGCCCGACTTACTGAACAGACTGAGGATAGGAAAGGTAACTTTGCGGTCAGCACAAAAAACTACAAAAAGACCACGCAGAGGGCGCAAAAAGACCCTCCGCACCGACTCACGGTGCGGAGGCGCTCCCTCTGCGTCCCAGAGCTTCCAGCAAGCAAGACAGAAATCAAAATAGCAAGCTGGACAGAAAAATAGCAAACAGAGAAAAAACAAGCAGGAACATAGCTTCTGCTGGGAAGACAGGTCACAAGAACGATCCAGGAGAGAACAAGACCAATACTGGAACATTGACAGGTGGCATGGAGCAAAGATCTAAGTGGAGTTAAATAGAGCAGCCAGCTAACGAATTAACCTCGTCACCTGTGGAAGGAAACTCAGAAGCCGCAGCCCCACTCACAACCACCAGAGGAAGCTCATGGACAGAACCAGCCGAAGTACCATTCATGACCACAGGAGGGAGCTTGACAACAGAATTCACAACAGATGGCTCCTTGAGACCGTGTATTTATTATCGCCTCTTGAATAAGATCACGGTCAAATTTCAATACCATTTGCCTTTGCTTACTGATTTGTTTGCTAGGATTAAGGGGGCTAGCTGGTTTACTAAGATTGACCTTCGAGGGGCATATAATCTTATTCGTATTAAACAGGGTGACGAATGGAAAACTGCATTTAATATGCCCGAAGACCAATTTGAATAGCTTGTGATGCCATTCGGACTCTCTAATGCCCCATCTGTGTTCCAATCCTTCATGCATGATATCTTTCGGAGTTATCTTGATAAATTCATGGTTGTATATTTGGATGATATTTTGATTTTTTCCGATGATTGGGAGTCTCATGTGAAACAGGTCAGGATGGTATTTCAGATCCTCCGTGATAATGCTTTATTTGTGAAGGGGTCGAAGTGCCTCTTTGGAGTGCAGAAGGTTTCTTTTTTGGGCTTCATTTTTTCTCCCTCATCTATAGAAATTGATCCGGTTAAGGTTCAGGCCATTCATGATTGGATTCAGCCCACATCTGTGAAGAGCCTTCAGAAATTCTTGGGCCTTGCTAATTTTTATCGTCGTTTCATTGCCAACTTCTCCAGTGTGGTTAAACCTCTGACCGATTTGACAAAGAAAGGCGCTGATGTGACGAATTGGTCCTCTGCGGCTGTTTCTGCCTTTCAGGAGCTTAAACGCCGATTTACTTCTGCCCTTGTGTTGCGTCAGCCGGATGTTTCTCTTCCATTTCAGGTTGAGGTTGACGCGTCTGAGATTGGGGCAGGGGCCATTTTGTCTCAGAGAAATTCTGATGGTTCCTTGATGAAACCGTGTGCCTTCTTTTCTCGGAAGTTTTCGCCTGCGGAATGCAATTATGATGTCGGCAATCGGGAGTTGTTGGCTATGAAGTGGGCATTTGAGGAGTGGCGTCATTGGCTTGAGGGGGCCAAGCACCGTATTGTGGTCTTGACCGATCATAAGAATCTGATTTACCTCGAGTCTGCCAAACGACTGAATCCTAGACAGGCTCGATGGTCCCTGTTTTTCTCCTGTTTTGATTTTGTGGTCTCGTACCTTCCTGGTACTAAGAATGTTAAGATGGATGCCCTCTCTAGGAGTTTTTTTCTTGATTCCCCTGGGGTTCTTGAGCCGGTCGGCATTCTGAAGGAAGGGGTGATTCTTTCTGCCATCTCCCGATTTACGATAGGTTCTTCAGGAATTTCAGGCTAATAAACCTGACCGCTGTCCTGTGGGGAAACTGTTTGTTCCAGATAGATGGACTAGTAAAGTGATTTCTGAGGTTCATTGTTCTGTGTTGGCTGCCCATCCTGGGATTTTTGGTACCAGAGATTTGGTTGGTAGGTCCTTTTGGTGGCCTTCTTTGTTACGGGATGTGCGTTCTTTTGTGCAGTCCTGTGGGATTTGTGCGCGGGCTAAGCCTTGCTGTTCCCGCGCTAGTGGGTTGCTTCTGTCCTTTGCCGGTCCCTGAGAGACCTTGGACGCATATTTCTATGGATTTTATTTCAGATCTTCCGGTTTCCCAGAGGATGTCGGTTATTATTATTATTATTTATTTATATAGCACCATTGATTCCATGGTGCTGTACATGAGAAGGGGTTACATACAAGTTACAAATATCACATACAGTAAACAAACTAACAATGACGGACTGATACAGAGGGGCGAGGACCCTGCCCTTGCGGGCTTACATTCTACAGGATTATGGGGAAGGAGACAGTAGGTTGAGGGTTGCAGGAGCTCCGGTGTTGGTGAGGCGGTAGCTCCGGTGTTGGTGAGGCGGTAGCTCCGGTGTTGGTGATGCGGTAGCTTCGTTGGTGATGAGGCCGCAGCGGTGTCAGTGCAGGCTGTAGGCTTTCCTGAAGAGATGAGTTTTCAGGTTCCGTCTGAAGGATCCGACTGTGGTTGATAGTCGGACGTGTTGGGGCAGAGAGTTCCAGAGGATGGGGGATATTCGGGAGAAGTCTTGGAGGCGATTGGATGAGGAGCGAATAAGTGTGGAGGAGAGAAGGAGGTCTTGGGAGGACCGGAGGTCACGCGAGGGAAGATATCGAGAGATTAGTTCAGAGATATATGGAGGAGATATAGGGTGGTTTGTGACCGGTTCTCTAAGATGGTTCATTTGGTACCTTTTCCTAAATTGCCTTCCTGAGCAAACTAATCAGACTTTGGAAACTTATTTGAGATGCTTTGTGTCTGCTGATCAGGATGATTGGGTGGCGTTCTTGCCATTGGCCGAGTTTGCCCTTAATAATCGGGCTAGTTCTGCTACCTTGGTTTCGCCTTTTTTTGTAATTTTGGTTTTCATCCTCGTTTTTCTTCAGGGCAGGTTGAGCCTTCTGATTGTCCTGGTGTGGATTCTGTGGTTGACAGGCTGCAGCAGATTTGGGCTCATGTGGTGGACAATTTGGTGTTGTCTCAGGAGGAGGCGCAGCGTTTTGCTAACCGTCGTCAGTGTGTTGGTTCCCGGCTTCGGGTTGGGGATCTGGTGTGGTTGTCTTCCCGTCATGTTCCTATGAAGGTTTCTTCCCCTAAGTTCAAGCCTCGGTTTATTGGTCCTTATAGGATTTCTGAGATTATCAATCCAGTGTCTTTTCGTTTGGCCCTTCCAGCCTCTTTTTCCATCCATAATGTTTTCCATAGATCTTTGTTGCGGAAGTATGTGGTGCCCGTTGTTCCCTCTGTTGATCCTCCGGCCCCGGTGTTGATTGATGGGGAGTTGGAGTATGTGGTTGAGATTTTGGATTCTCGTTTTTCGAGGCGGAAGCTTCAGTATCTGGTCAAATGGAAGGGTTATGGCCGCGAGGATAATTCTTGGGTTGTTGCCTCCGATGTTCAGGTTGACGATTTGGTTCGTGCCTTTCATTTGGCTCGTCCTGATCGGCCTGGGGGCTCTGGTGAGGGTTCGGTGACCCCTCCTCAAGGGGAGGGTACTGTTGTGAATTCTGCTCTTGGGCTCCCTCCGGTGGTTATGAGTGGTAGTGCTGCGGTAGTTTGATCGCAGCATTTATCAGGTGTATCCATTTTTTGCAATTTGGGCTGGGCTATTTAAGTCCTGCTTTATCCTTTAGTCAGTGCCAGTTGTCCATTGTTTTTGGAGGATTAACATCCCTTCTGGTCTCTCCTGATTAGTCCTGGCTTTGTTTTTGCTGTCTACCTGCTGTGGACCTTATAGCTCTGTTCATTTTCATGTTTTGTCTTGTCCAGCTTTGTCTGTGAAGGATTTTTTGCAGCCAAGCTGTGTCTCTGGAGATGCAGATATACCCTCCATGTCTTTAGTCAGATGTGGTGATTTGTATTTTCTGTGGTGGATATTTTCTAGTGTTTTAATACTGACCGCATAGTACTCTGTTCTATTCTTTCTTTTTAGCTAGTATGGCCTCCTATGCTAAATCCTGATTTCATGTCTGCGTATGTTATTTCCCTCTCCTCTGACAGTCAATATTTGTGGGGGGCTGTCTATCCTTTGGGGATTTTCTCTGAGGCAAGACAGGTTTCATGTTTCTGTCTTTAGGGGAAGTTAGTTCTTAGGCTGTGTCGAGGGGTCTAGGGAGTGTTAGGTACCCCCCATGGCTACTTCTAGTTGCGCTGCTAAGTTCAGGGTTTGCGGTCAGTACAGGTACCACCTTCTCCAGAGTACGTCTCATGCTGCTCCTAGGCCACCATATCATAACAGGTCGCTGGCAGAGAGCTGCCTATCACTGTTTTTGTGGATAGTGGTTCGGCCACTAATCTCATTGATGAGTTTGCGTGCAAATCTGGGTGGTCACCATGAATGCTGCTCCTCTCCCACAGGGGGAAATTACTGAGTTTGTGGCTGAAGTGAAACTCCACATTGGGGTACTACATTTCGAGCAGGTTACATGTAGGGTACTCAGTACACAAATGTTTTTGGGTTTTCCATGGTTATCTTTGCACAACCCGGTGATTGACTGGAAAACTCAGGACATAATCCAGTGGAGTGGATTTTGCCAGGAGAATTGCCCGGCCACATGTGTGTCCGCTGTGACTCCTAGCATTCCTGAGTCACTGCTGGATTTCGCGGATGTGTTCTCAGAGAAGGGTTGCTCAGAATTGCCACCACATCGCCCCTATGACTGTACTATCAGGTTTAAACCAGGGGCCAAATTGCCTAAAACTAGGATGTTTAACATCTCTGGTCCTGAGAGGCAAGCTTTAAAGGACTACTTTGCTGAGAGTTTGAGCAAAGGGCACATCAGGCCTTCGTCCTCGCCTGTGGCAGCGGGGTTCTTCTTCGTTAAGAAGAAAGATGGCGGGGACTACGCCCATCTCTGGATTTCAGGGAGTTAAACCAGATTACGGTTTGTGATCCATACCCTATACCACTTATACCTGATTTGTTCAACCAGGTGGCTGGTGTTAAGTGGTTCTCCAAGCTTGACCTCAGGGGGGCGTACAACCTCATAAGAGTCTGTCAAGGTGATGAGTGGAAGATGGCTTTTAATACTCCTGAGGGTCATTTTGAAAATTTGGTGATGCCATTTGGGTTGACAAACGCGCCTGCAGTATTTCAACATTTCATAAATGATGTGTTCTCGCATGTTTTGGGGAAATTCGTTATTGTGTACTTAGATGACATTCTCATTTATTCATGCGACCGTGATACTCATTTAGAGCATGTCAGGCAGGTGTTACAGCTTCTCAGAGAGAATAAGCTTTATGCTAAACTTGAGAAATGTGTATTTTCGATTCAGGAGTTGCCTTTCTTGGATTATATTGTTTCCGCTTCAGGGTTTAAAATGGACGCTGCTAAGGTGCAAGCGGTGCTGAGTTGGGAATGGCCTGATAACCTAAAAGCGCTTCAGCGGTTCCTTGGGTTTTCTAACTACTATAGGAAGTTTATCAAAGATTTTTCTACCATTGCTAAACCGCTTACTGACATGACGAAAAAGGGTACCAATTTCTCCGCCTGGCCTGAGGCTGCTGTGCGCGCATTCAAATTTCTTAAGAACAGTTTTGCTTCGGCCCCCATTCTGGTGCAGCTGGACGTATCGAAACCATTTATCATGGAAGTCGATGCGTCTGAGGTTGGAGTGGGGGTGGTGCTGTCACAAGGCTCATCTTTGGGCGAGTTGCGTCCATGCGCCTTCTTTTCCAAGAAGTTGTCGCCCGCCGAACGTAACTACGATATCGGCAACAGGGAATTGTTGGCTATCAAGTTGGCTTTTGAGGAGTGGCGACACTTCTTGGAGGGGTCAGTTCACCAGGTTACAGTTATCACTGACCATAAAAATCTGCTTTATCTGGAGTCAGCCAAGCGTCTGTCCCCCAGGCAGGCTCCCTGGGCATTGTTTTTCACGTGGTTTAACTTTTTTGTTACTTACCGACCGGGGTCTAAGAACACTAAAGTGAATGCTTTATCTAGGTGTTTTCCGGGGGGAGAGCCTCGGGAAGATCCGGTACCCATCCTCCAAAAGGGTGTAGTGTTCTCGGCTCTGACGAGAGAGGTTGAGTGTAATGAGATTATGCTATTGTTCTATGGAGACCGATGACGTGAGTCAGAATGATGACAAACACAGTATATCACAGTTCAAGATATATATATATATATATATATATTGTAGGAAGATGAACTTCAGATAACTGATGAAAACTGCAGCTTTACAGATAAGCAATTAAACAGTCTCAAGAATATGCAGATATTAGAAGTACAGACCGAGGGTGCAAGTACAAGTCCAGCAATGCAGTATCCAGAGGTCAGAGTCCAGGCTGGCTCCCAGCTGAGGGGCAGACCGTAGCAGAGGTGGGTGCAGAGCAGGTGAAGAGTAACAGAGTCTTTCCGGTGGTACGTAGATCCAGAAGCAAGCGGGGTATCCCGAGGAGTAGAAGAACAAGCAGGTTGCAAGTCCTTGAGCTTGGCAGCAAGTGAGATACAAGATACACAAGCAAGGTATAGTGTGCAGAGTTCCTTTATATATGCAGCAGACAGGAAACAAGGAGTATCAGACAGGAAACAAGATGGCCCCCATGAAGCCAGCCACTCCATCTTGGGTAAGGGCAGAATCCAACAGAACTAAGGGCAAGAACAGACAAAAACAGGTATGCAGTCTCAGTCCTTACATTACTCTCCTCTTTAAAGATGTCCTCTGGACGTTCTTATATCTGGTTTATTGGGATATCTGCTGTGGAACTCTCTGATCAGATGAGGAGCGTGAATATTTTCTAGAGGTTCCCAGGAATTCTCCTCAGATGAATATCCTTGCCACTTTACCAGATACTGAAGTCGTCGCCTATGAATCCGAGAATCGATGATCTTCTCCACGATGAATTCCTCCTGCCCATCTATGAGAATTGGATCAGGAGGAGCAGATGTGCGCCCGGAGAAAGGATTTGCCACTACCGGTTTAAGCAGGGAAACATGAAAGACAGGATGTATTTTTAAAGAATTAGGCAACTTGAGTCGGCATGCTACAGAACTCACTATGCTACTGATCTTGTACGGACCAACATATTTTTGCCCCAATTTAGATGTTGGAACCCTGAGTTTCAAGTTCTTTGTTGAGAGCCAGACCATGTCTCCTACCTTGTATGTGGGTACTGGTTTACGGAATCTGTCTGCTGCCTTCTTGTATCTTTCTTGTGCTGTGGTCAGCGTCTGCTTTAGAACTTCCAGATTCTGCTGCAGAGACGAAATGCGGTCGGCTACCGCAGGTACAGACATGTCTATCGGAAGTCTAGGAAGAATGCTGGGATGATATCCCTTATTAGCAAAAAATGGAGACATTTTGGTGGATGCACTCTGTGAGTTATTGTATGTGAATTCAGCCAGCGGAAGCAGATTCACCCAGTCATCCTGTAAGTGACAGACATAGCAACGCAGATATTGCTCCAAAGTTTGATTGGTCCGTTCAGTTTGGCCATTAGACTGCGGATGGAAAGCAGATGACAAATTTACCTTGATGTCCAGAGCAGCACAAAAACTTTGCCAAAATTTTGAAGTCAATTGGACCCCTCGATCAGATATTACTTCATCCGGGACTCCATGTAATCGAAAAATATTTTGTACGATAAGATCCGCAGTCTGTTTGGCCGTCGGTAACCCGGTACAAGGAATGAAATGAGCAGCTTTGGTTAATCGGTCAACTACTACTAGAATCGTGCTCCTCCCTTGGGATGTTGGCAACTCTACGATAAAGTCCATAGATATAGACCCCCAGGGACGAGATGGAATAGGAAGAGGTTGCAATAGTCCAGTAGGCGAGGAGCGAGGAACTTTTGATCTGGCACATACCTCACATGATGACACGTACAGTCGCACGTCTTTTTGGAAAGTTGGCCACCAAAAGAAACGAGACACAAATTCTTGAGTTTTCTGAACTCCTCTATGACCGGCAATCTTAGAGTCATGCATCAGTTTCAGTACTCTTAATTTCATTGTTTCCGGGACATACAGACGTTGTCCCTGAAGCCAAACGCCATTTTTCAAGGTTAAATTTACCTGATTAGGTGGTTGAATTAGAAGTGAATCTGTGGCGTAGGCCTCCTTAATATCCTTTAATAGATCTTGATTATGCAGCATACTTACAAAGTTTCGTTCTGATAGTATGGTCCTTGAAGGTGAAGCTGAGGTTGCGTCATCCGAATGAATCCTGGATAGAGCGTCGGCCTTCCCATTGCGAGAGCCTGGTCTATAGGAAATAATGAAATCAAATTGGTTAAGAAACAGATTCCACCCAGCTTGTCTGGGTTTTAGACACCTTGCCGACCTCATGAATTTAAGATTTCGGTGATCCGTGAGCACAACAGTCTGTTGGGATGCTCCCTGTAGCAGATGCCTCCATTCTTTGAATGCGGCTATAATCGCCAACAACTCTTTATTCCCAACGTCGTAATTCTTTTCTGCAGGTGACAACTTTTGGGAGAGAAAAGCACAAGGGTGTAGAAGATCTTTCTCACCTGTTCTCTGCGAGAGTATGGCCCCTATAGCACAGTCCGAGGCATCGACTTCCACTATGAAGGCCCGATCTGGGTCTGGATGCACGAGAATAGGGGCTGAAGTAAATTTAGCCTTCAATTTAGAAAATGCTAGTTGTGCCTGTGGTGACCAAACAAACGGCGTCTTCTTCCGAGTCAATTGAGTGATGGGTGCGACGATCTCCGAAAAGTTTTTAATGAACCGCCTGTAAAAATTGGCGAATCCAATGAATCGTTGAACCTCCTTCACAGAACTGGGAATTGGCCACTCTTGAATAGCTTGTGTCTTGCTCGCATCCATGCTGAGGCCCTGGGGAGAAATAACATAGCCCAGAAATTGTATTTCCGTTTTGTGAAACTCACATTTCTCCAGTTTGATGTATAAATGGTTTTGCCTTAAACGATCCAGAACCATTCTCACATGCCGCTGGTGATCCTCGATATTGCTGGAAAAAATTAAAATGTCATCCAAATAAATCACAACAAAAATATCGAGTATGTCTCTAAAAATATCATTTGCCAGATGTTGGAATGTAGCCGGTGCATTGCGCAAACCAAAAGACATAACGAGATACTCAAAATGTCCATAACGTGACCGGAAAGCTGTTTTCCACTCGTCCCCGGGTCGAATCCGTACTAAATTGTAGGCACCACGGAGATCTAATTTTGTGAAGATCTTGGCGTGTCGCACCCTCTCGAGTAATTCGGGAATTAGTGGAAGTGGATAAGAGTTTCTAATAGTAACCTTGTTAAGTTCACGGTAGTCAATACACGGGCGGAGAGAGCCATCCTTCTTTTTGACAAAGAAGATTGGGGCACCTGCTGGGGAGGAAGATGGTCGTATAAATCCCTTTGCCAAGTTCTCGTCAATATACTCTTTCAGAGCTGTTAATTCAGGTCCAGACAAGGGATAAATATTCCCAAATGGAATCGCGGCACCAGGGAGTAGTTCTACAGGGCAGTCGTATGGTCGGTGCGGTGGCAATTTGTCTGCATTTTTTTTATCGCATACATCCGCAAAATCTTGATATTCAATTGGTAATTTTAACTCAACTGTAATTGCTGACCTGACTGAAGTTAATTCTCCAGATGATGTCTGTTTACTTGGAAACTGCAATTCTTTCGTCTTCCAATCAATAGTGGGATTTTGCCGCTGTAACCATGATAACCCTAGAATTATAGGGAAAAGAGGAGAGGAAATTAACAAAAACGACAGTTTTTCAGAATGATCTGCTCCCATACGAATTTTCAGAGGTGTTGTTTGAAAGTCTACTGGCCCAGATACCAACGGAGACCCATCTACGGTCTCCATTAACACCGGTGAGCGTCTCTTCTGCGAGTGTATACCATGTTTTTTAGCGAATGCAATGTCCATGCAATTGCCGCTAGCCCCAGAGTCAATCATGGCTGTACTAGTAACCCAACAGGATTGCACCCAGATCTTAATGGGAATAGTACAAAGTGAGTCTTTTCTGACATCGTCTGAGATTGACGTAGCAGAACTTATTGAAAATACATCCCCACCCACAGGTGACGATGCTACTGAACTACAATCAGGAAAGTCTGGATTTTCATCTGACATCACTTTTGCGCAAGAAATTGACTGAGAGCATACAGAAGAGACATCAGAAAAGTCACATTCGATTACCGCAGCTGCGGACTTGCGATTTTTTCCCGGACAGACCGAAATGTAGTGACCTGATTTTCCACAGTAGAAACATAAATTTTCTTTGAAGCGATGTTCCTTGCGTGCGTCGATGGTACTCCTCCGAACCGCATCAACCTGCATAGGTTCAGGCTCTGCTGGAGAAGACGACCTGTTTTGAGTTTCCCTGGAGGAGGATGGGAGGAATATAGGGTTATTACGGTTGGCCTCCGCCCACTTCTCTTGCCGGCGTTCGGTGAGACGAATATCTATCCGGATACAATGATTTATAAAGTCAGTCAGATTAGTAGGTGATTCACCCCGAGCCAATTCATCCTTAATAGTAGCAGACAAACCCCTTCTGAATACTGCATATTTTGCTGAGTCACACCATGTAGTGTCCAGCACCCACCTCCGAAATTCCATAGCATATTCCACGACAGGACGCTTTCCTTGACGAAGTGTTAATAAAGCAGCCTCTGCAGTGAGGTTTCGGTTGGGATCGTCGAACATCTGACACATTGCAGTAATAAAGTCATTCAGAGAATTTAGACATGCATCATTGGTTTCAATCAGAGGATTAGCCCAGGCTAAGGCTTTGTTTGTCAGCAACATTATCATGGTTAACACCTTGTCCCGTTCAGTTGAGAACTGAGCTGCACGTGCTGAAAAATATAACTGACACTGATTCAGAAACCCATGGAATTTCTCTCTTTCTCCACCAAACCTGAATGGTGGGAGTTTGGGAAAAACCGGACCCGGAGCTGGACTTGGAACTGGGGCTGGAACCGCAGCTACAGCTGTAGTCTCCACATGTGAGAGGCGAGTGGCTAGAGACTGGATAGATGTATCAGTCACATTTGCATTATGATTAGTTTGAGACTCCAATGCCCCCAGCTGTGTCTTATCTGCCTGAAGCTCTGCATGCAGTCCTGTGACAAATGAGCACAGCTTTTTCACCCGTGCCTCCATAGAATCTGACCCAGTGATCTCCATTTTCTTTGAGGCTTGTGTATTCTGTAATGAGATTATGCTATTGTTCTATGGAGACCGATGACGTGAGTCAGAATGATGACAAACACAGTATATCACAGTTCAAGATATATATATATATATAGATATATATATATATATATATATATATATATATATTGTAGGAAGATGAACTTCAGATAACTGATGAAAACTGCAGCTTTACAGATAAGCAATTAAACAGTCTCAAGAATATGCAGATATTAGAAGTACAGACCGAGGGTGCAAGTACAAGTCCAGCAATGCAGTATCCAGAGGTCAGAGTCCAGGCTGGCTCCCAGCTGAGGGGCAGACCGTAGCAGAGGTGGGTGCAGAGCAGGTGAAGAGTAACAGAGTCTTTCCGGTGGTACGTAGATCCAGAAGCAAGCGGGGTATCCCGAGGAGTAGAAGAACAAGCAGGTCCTTGAGCTTGGCAGCAAGTGAGATACAAGATACACAAGCAAGGTATAGTGTGCAGAGTTCCTTTATATATGCAGCAGACAGGAAACAAGGAGTATCAGACAGGAAACAAGATGGCCCCCATGAAGCCAGCCACTCCATCTTGGGTAAGGGCAGAATCCAACAGAACTAAGGGCAAGAACAGACAAAAACAGGTATGCAGTCTCAGTCCTTACATTGAGGCTGAGATTGCCGAGGCTCAAGAGGAAGTACCACCAGAGCTTCCCATTAACAAATCGTTTGTACCACTCCATCTTCGCCTAAAGGTGTTGGGTGAGCATCATGATGCTGTCCTGGCTGGCCATCCAGGTGTTAGGGGTACCTTGGAGTTGGTGTCGCATCGGTTTTGGTGGCCCAAAATCTGACAGGACGTGGTCTCGTACGTGTTAGCATGTACCACGTGTGCTAGGGCTAAGACGCCTCGCTCCTGTCCTGCTGGCACATTACATCTGTTAGGGGTACCCAGTAGGCCATGGACGGAGTTCTCCATGGATTTTATTATAGATTTGCCCTCTTCAGCTGGGAACACGGTCATCTTGGTGGTTGTTGATCGGTTCTCAAAAATGTCCCACTTTGTGTCCTTACCTTCGTTGCCTAACGCTAAGACTTTGGCTCAGGTATTTGTACAGGAGGTGGTCAGACTTCACGGGGTTCCGTCTGACATCGTATTTGATAGAGGTACTCAGTTTGTGGCAAAATTTTGGAAAGCATTTTGCTCACGGCTGGGGATCAAGTTATCACATTCTTCGGCGTTTCATCCTCAGTCAAATGGTCAGACCGAGCATATGAACCAGAATTTGGAGCAGTATTTACGCTGCTTTGTTTCTGACAATCAGGAGGAGTGGTCGAAGTTCCTTCCTTTGGCGGAGTTTACTATAAATAATCACCGCCAGGAATCGTCTGGGGAGTCCCCGTTCTTTTGTGTTTACGGGCATCATCCTCAATTTTCTACTCTGCGTCAGGGGGGCTCTGCTGGCGTCCTGAGGGAGGACCAGCTAGGAGCACAACTGTCATCTGTCTGGAGGAGAGTTAAACAGCGCTTGCTGAGTGTGGGTGCTAGGTACAAACGTGTGGCTGACAGTAGACATGTGCCAGGTCCGGACCTGAGTGTGGGTGACTGGGTATGGTTGTACACAAAAAATATTACACTCAAAATACCATCCCTGAAATTAGGTCCAAGGTTTATTGGTCCATTTAGGCTCGCCACCATCATTAACCCAGTAGCCTACCGATTGGAGCTTTCTACGGTTTATAAGATACACAACGCGTTCTACAGATCGTTGTTAAAAAAGGTGGTGGGTTTCGTGGACGCGACGCCGACACCATCTCCAGTTTTGGTGGATGGCAATTTGGAATTTGAAGTCTCCAAGGTGGTTGACTCTCGAGTAGTGCGCCGCACATTACAGTATCTGGTACACTGGCGTGGTTATGGGCCGGAGGAGAGGTCTTGGGTACCCGCCTCGGACATTCATGCAGACCGGCTGGTCAGTATGTTTCACCACCGCCATCTGGACAAGCCGGGTCCTATAAGTCGTGAGGGCCCTGGGGTCCCTCGTAGAAGGCAGGGTACTGTCATGTCGGACGCTATTCACACTAGGGCATCCGACAGTGGTAATTCCGCATTCGTCCACTATGCGCTCAGTGGCATCGGCTAGCGAGTAGCGGGAGAGGGACAGACAGGGTTTCCCTAGTCTGAGGGATATTGCAGGGGCCCGGGTAATCAGCTGTAGTCTACCCAGTACCCCCGTGACAATCGCCCAGTGAAAACTGCAGATATGCTGGTAAGATGATACTGTATAGGGACAGATTCATCTACTAGTGATCATTCTGTCCCCATCATTATTCTTCAGCAGGTGTAAAGAGGCTGGGAAACAAGTAGTGAATGACTTCAATATTGTTGATCACACTCGTTTAGTGGCCTGAAATAAGCGCATGTAGCTACAACCAAAATGTTTCTGTGTGATGTGCAATATGTTAGTATTTGGGGTCTCATTTTAAACTTTTGCCTAGGGCCCCACTTTGCCTAAAACCGGCCCTGTCTGTAGGTCCCTGTTTAAAGCAGCTGCAAAGCTCTTCTTAGTGTCTGTAAGTTCCAGTATACCAGTAGCTGCCCTGACAGTTCCCAGTGCAGGTGTTACAACTGTTTAACTCCATATAAGCATGGGTTTATGAGGAATCACTCCTTTCAACCCAATCTAATCAGCTTTTATGAAGAGGTGAGTCTGGGGGAAAATATGTGTAAATGGGTAAGTTACTGGCTTAGTGATAGAAAGCAGATGGTAGTTGGAAATGGTATATTAGGCCTCTTTCACACTTCCGTCTTTCTTTTTCCGTCACAATGCATTGTTTTGTAAAAAAAACGGATCCAGCAAATGTTTCTGCTGGATCCGTTTTTTTCTCATAGACTTGTATTAGCGACGGATTGTTACGGATGGCCTTCCGTTTCATCCATTGTGCACTGGATCCGTCATAAAATCGCTGTCCGTCGAGTGGAGACAACGCACAGAGGAACGTTTTTTGTATACATTGGAAAATTGTGCAGTGACGGATCCTGCACCGTCAGTCATTGGCTATAATGGAAGCCTATGGACGCAGGATTCGTCGCTGTGTGTCAAAAGCAGGAATCCAGCTACGGGTTCTGTCTTTTGGAACTGAGCATGCGTGGAAGAATTTCCAGTCCGGGAAATTCTCTCTCTCTCTTTTTATTATTGATGCTGCTTATGCTGCATCAATAGTGAAAAGATATAATGTTAAAAATAATTTAAAAAAAAATAAAAAATCTGATATTCTCACCTTCCGGCGTCCTTCAAGCAAATGGAAGGCTGCGAGGGACTCCGGAAGGTGAGAATATCAAGATTTTTTATTTTTTTATTATTTTTAACATTATATCTTTTGACTATTGATGCTACATAGGCAGCATCAACAGTAAAAAGTTGGTCACACTTGTCAAACACTATGGTGTCACTAGGTGTGACCAACCGGTTAATCAGTTTTCCAAGCAATGCTACAGATCGCTTGGAAAACGCTACAGATCCGTCAAAAAACGGATCCATTGCATCCTTTTTTACAATCTGCACCGGATCCATCTTTTCAACATTTTGACGGATTGTGACTGTTTGTAAAAAACGGAAGTGTGAAAAAGGCCTAACTGGGTCGCTGTGACCAGTGGGGTGCCGCAGGGGTCGGTGTTGGGACCTATTCTCTTCAACATATTTATTAACGATCTGGTAGAAGGTTTACACAGTAAAATATCGATATTTGCAGATGATACAAAACTATGTAAAGCAGTCAATACAAGAGAAGATAGTATTCTGCTACAGATGGATCTGGATAAGTTGGAAACTTGGGCCAAGAGGTGGCAGATGAGGTTTAACAATGATAAATTTAAGGTTATACTCATGGGAAGAAGGATTCAATATCCCTATTACACACTGAATGGGAAACCACTGGGTAAATCACACACAGAGAAGGACTTGGGGATCCTAGTTAATGATAAACTCACCTGGAACAGCCAGTGCCAGGCAGCGGCTGCCAAGGCAAACAGGATCATTGGGTGCATTAAAAGAGGTCTGGATAATAATAATAATAATTTTTACTTATATAGCGCCAACATATTCCGCAGCACTTTACAATTAAGCGGGGACATGTACAGACAATAAATTCAATGCAATTTAAGACAATTTAAACAGTGACATTTAGGAGTGAGGTCCCTGCTCGCAAGCTTACAATCTACAAGGAAATGAGAGGGACACAATAGGTGAAAAGTGCTTGTTATTTCAGGTCTGGCAATTATAATAGGGATTTTCATATAAAGCTGCATGATCCTGTCATCAGCCCATGTGTTTAAGCGCAATAGTCAAGTATCGAATGCAGTTATCGTGGGCATGGAGGGTGTGGAGACAGATAAATAGTAGGGTGCAGATTCAGAATAATATTTGGAAGGAGGGAAAAGGGCAAAGTTAGTTTACTGAGTAGTTGATGTGGTAGGCTTGTTTGAAGAGATGGGTTTTTAAAGCGCGCTTGAATAGGTCAGGGCTAGGTATCAGTCTGATCGCCTGTGGAAGTGCATTCCAGAGAGCTGGTGCAGCACGAGAGAAGTCTTGGAGACGGAGGTGCGAGATTCGGATTACAGGGGATGTTAGTCTTAGGTCATTTGTAGAACTGAGGGCACGTGTAGGATGATAGGCAGATGAGAGATATAAGGCGGTGCAGAACTGTGCAGAGCTTTGTGGGTGAGAGAGATGAGTTTATATTGGACCCTGTAGCGAATGGGTAGCCATTGTAATGACTGACACAAGATGGAGGCATCGGTGAAGCGGCTGGACAGAAATATAACCCTGGCTGCCGCATTCAAGAGAGATTTGAGAGACGAAAGTTTGGTAAGAGGGAGACCGATCAAAAGAGAGTTGCAGTAGTCCAGACGAGAATGAATAAGAGCGACAGTAAGAGTCTTAGCAGTCTTAGGTGAGAAAAGGTCGGCTTCTGGAGATGTTTTTAAGATGCAGGTGACAAAAGCGAGTGAGTGAATGGATATAGGGAGTAAAGGAAAGTTCGGTGTCGAGCACATGTTGATGAACATGAGAGCAATATACTGCCTCTGTACAAATCGCTGGTTAGACCGCACATGGAGTACTGTGCATAGTTTTGGGCACCGATGCTCAGGAAGGATATAATGGAACTAGAGTGAGTACAAAGGAGGGCAACAAAATTAATAAAGGGGATGGAGGAACTACAATACCCAGAGAGATTAGCAAAATTAGGATTATTTAGTCTAGAAAAAAAGATGACTGAGGGGCGATCTAATAACCATGTATAAGTATATAAGGGGACAATACAAATATCTCTCCGGGGATCTGTTTATACCAAGAAAGGTGATGGTCACAAGGGGGCATTCCCTGCGTATAGAGAGAACATTTTTCCATCAACATAGAGGAGAATACTTTATTGTTAGGGCAGTGAGAATTCTGGAATTACTTGCCTGAGGAGGTGGTGATGGTGAACTCAGTCAAGGGGTTCAAGAGAGGCCTGCATGTCTTCCTGGAGTGTAACAATATTGCATCTTAGTTATTAGGTTCTTTAGAAGGATGTAGATTTGGGGATTTATTCTGACAGAATAAAGGCTGAACTGGATAGACAAATGTTTTTTTTCCGCCTTGCTAACTATGTTACATCACGAAGTACTGATACAAGATTGGCTATCGGAGTGGAGCACAGAACGCACATGCCGATGCTCTGGGATGAAGAGCTGGAGGCTGAAGAGATCCCTGAGTTTCGTAAATCTGCCCAGACAATGGCAGCAATGCAGGGACAAATCGGGGAGATGTCCAGAGGACACACACTAGGGTGACCCCGTGATGACTGGGTATGGCTTCAGCAGGAAAACCGGGAACTCGCTCGGATGAGGCGCTGGGTGGTTTTGAGACAACTCCCCAGCTAAAGGGAGAGAGACGCCCTGTCCCCAGGAGCTCTGCAGATCCTTCAAGAGTGGGAGAGGCTTCAACTGGAAGATGGCCTGCTGTATAAGAAGGTGCAGTTGGCACAGGAGTTGGGAGGTCACCTGGCAGGTGGTGCTCCCGGAAAAGTTGCTTCGAGAGGTGGCCACAGAAACTCATGAGAGAGGAGCCCACTTTGGCCTAGAAAAGACATTACAGTGGCTACAGAAGTTGGTCTACCATCCTCGACTGAATGCGGCAGTAGATGAAGCGTGTCAACAGTGCAGGAAGTGCGAGTTAGCAAAGCCTCCAGAACAGAGGGCCCCTACACAAACCATTGTGACTTCTTCTCCGCTAGAGGTGTTGATGATTGACTACTTGACTGTGGGCCCAGCCTACCTTGCTTATGAACACTGTCTGGTAATGACTGATCACTTCACCAAATTCGCTTTGGTAACTCCAACCTGGGATCAGACTGCTGAGTCGGCGGCACAGGCCATTTGCAGATACGTCATCTGAGTGTACGGTGTAACGAATGAAAACGGAGGCACAGATGTAGAAGTTCACATTTGTATTTATTGAGGTTTAATGTGGAATCACTAGACCACGGTCCGGGGGGCTCCGTAGGGGGCATTACTGCGTGAGCTCCAGACACCCATAGTAAGTCCTCTCAAACAGGGACAGAATGGAATGCCTGGAGGACACGGGTGCTACCTTCAGTTAGACCCAGTACTCGTGGCGGCTGTCCCAGTGGAACAGATGGACCAGCAGGGTTAGCGGATGCTGCAGAGCTGACCGGAAGATACCGGGTGTTCGAGTAGAAGCTGGTAGCGGGAGTACTGGCATAGTCCAGAAGTGTGGAAAGCAGACTGGCGTAGTCCAGAAGTGTGGCAGGCAGACTGGTGGGACTAGACGGGTCCAGCGTAGATAGTGTGGATGCAGACCAGAATAACCGGGTAACAGGTAGCAGAGGATCTGTGGAGACAGACAGTGTAAGCGGAGTACTTGGCAGATACTTCAGAAACAGAAGCAAATGTAAACAAGAACCGGAAGTTAGCAACAGTGGATACTTGCTGCTCCGGCACCCTCCCTATGGTGGAGGGGCTAGAAATAGTAGCCAACTACATGCTATTGGTTAGAGGCAATTTTTGGAAAATGCACAGTCTTTTTAAGAGACCGCGAGTGAGCGTGCGTGCCCCCTAAGAACCCTACCTGGGAATCTGCTGGCCACATACCAGGAAGCAGGAGAGGAGGGAGGGACTGAGGCTGCATCCAGACAGCGTGGAGCCAGCACAGAGCGGGAGTCCCGACGGAGACCCCTTGGAGGTACAGGAAACAGACCGGGTGTAACAGTATCCCCCTCTTTACGCCCCATCTATTTCAAGCTTGCGTAGAATTTTTTCAGAAGAAGAGACGCTCGGATAGTCTCTCTAGGCTCCTATGACCTCTCCTCAGGACCAAGGCGCCCCTCCAATCCACCAAAAAATAGATCTTACCCCTTATTCTTTTAGTGGCCAAGATATTCTCTACCTCAAAAACATCCTCCTCACTGACTGGATCTGGAGTGGAACCAGGGTCTTTAAAAAAAGAACTCAAAAATATGGGTTTGAAGAGGGAAACATGGAAAGAATTAGGCACACGTAAAGAAGCCGGCAATTTCAATTTGTACGAGACTGATTTAACGGTTTCAGGACTTCAAATGGACCGATAAAGCGGCGACCCAGTTTGTAAGAGGGCATCTTCAGACGAATATACTTGGAGAACCATACCTTATCTCCTGGCCGAAAGGAGGGAGCATCCAGACGTCTTTTGTCCGCATGCTTCTTCATACGTAGTGAAGCTTTCTCTAATGCAACCTTGGTGTCGCTCCATACTTTCGAGAATTCCCAGAACACCAGAAGACCCAGAGATGGGAAGCGGAATCCTGGGTTGGAGCCCAAACACAATCTGAAAGGGAGATTTACCAGAGGACTCACTTACTTGATTATTGTACGAGAATTCTGCCCAAGGCAGCAACTTGATCCAGTCATCATGATGCACGTTGACATAGTGATGCAAGAATCAGAATTTGATTGGTCCTCTCCACTTGCCCATAAGATTAAGGGTGATATGCGGAAGAGAAGTCTAGCTCCACTTGTACAGACTTACAAAGTGCTCTCCAGAACTTGGAGGTGAACTGGACACCCCTGTCGGACACGATGTGGAGAGGAAACCCATGAAGACTGAAGATATGTTGTATGAAATGGTCAGCGAGCTCCGAAGCAGACGGGAGACCAGGTAACGGAACAAAATGAGCCATCTTTAAAAAACGATCCACCATGACCCAGATGACCGAACAGCCGGAGGAGAAGGGAAGATCAGTAATAAAGTCCATTGCGATGTGCTGCCAGGGTACTGAAGGAACAAAGAGAGGTAATAACCGCCCAGAGGGCAAATGCTTATCAGTCTTGTTGCGAGCACGCAAAGGACAGGCAGCAACATATTCCTGAACATTTTTGCCCATGGTAGGCCACCAGTAGTAACGGGAGATGAATTGCAGAGTCTTCCTTTGTCCAGCATGATCGGCCAACTTAGAAGAATAACCCCACCGAAGAACTCGTTTCCGATCTGAAGTAGATAATAGGGTTTTTCCCGGAGGGAGTCGAGCAAGATTAACCGCGGCCACGGCACCAATCTGGACGGTTCAATAATGTGGTGCGGTCCTTCCACAAAATCAGGAGGCAAAAATGCTCTAGAAAGTGCATCGGCTTTAATGTTCTTATCAGCTGGTCGGAAATGAACAAAATTAAATCAAGCAAAAAACAAGGCCCACCGGGCTTGACGAAGATTCAGTCTTTGAGCAGATTGAAGATAAGTGAGATTCTTATGATCTGTGTCAATGACAACCTGATGTGCAGCTCCCTCAAGGAGATGACGCCACTCCTGCAGGGCTAACTTGATTGCCAATAATTCACAATCTCCCACAGAGTAAGTTCTCTCAGAAACAGAAAAGACTTTCCAGAAGAATCCACAGGTGACCATCCGACCGGACAATGATTTCTGGGTGAGAACTGCGCCAGCACCTATGGAGGATGTGTCTACCTCAAGCAAGAATTGTTTTTCGGAGTACGGTCGATGAAGAAAGGGTGCCGAGGAGAAGGCATGCTTAAGGGAAGTAAAAGCCTCCTCTGCCTCAGGTGTCCAATCCTTGGCATTAGCGCCTTACTGGGTGAAGGCAGAAATGGGTGCCACTCGAGTGGAAAAATGTTACAAATGGTAAAAGTTGGCGAACTCCAGGAACCATTGGATTGCCTTCAGACCGCATGGGCGGATACCTTCTCTGGACCCATCTTTAAACCTGTAGACGAGACAATATAACAAAGGAAAGGCAGAGAGGATTGCTCAAAGAGACAGTTTTCAAATTTAGTATGAAGTCTGTTCTCCCTGAGTCTTTCTAAGACCAGACGTACTTGTGTCCGGTAAGAGGCTAAATCTGCAGAGAAGATCAGGATGTCATCCAGGTAAACTACAAAACACGAGTAAAGCAGATCTCTGAAAATATCATTTACAAATTCCTGAAAAACTGTGGCTGCATTACTTAGCCCAAACGGCATTACCGGGTATTCATAGTGTCCCAGGTGTTAAAAGCGGTCTTCATTTGTCTCTCTTAGGGTACCGTCACATTATAACATTTCGATCGCTATGACGGTACGATTCGTGACGTTCCAGCGATATCGTTACGATATCGCTGTGTCTGACACGCAGCAGCAATCAGGGATCCTGCTGAGAATCGTACGTCGTAGCAGATCGTTTAGAACTTTCTTTCATCGCTGGATCTCCCGCTGTCATCGCTAGATCGGTGTGTGTGACACCGATCTAGCGATCTAGCGATGCGATCCAGCGATGCGTTCGCTTGTAACCAGGGTAAACATCGGGTAACTAAGCGCAGGACCGCGCTTAGTTACCCGATGTTTACCCTGGTTACAAGCGTTAAACTAAAAAAAAACAAACAGCACATACTTACATTCTGGTGTCCGTCAGGTCCCTTGCAGTCTGCTTCCCGCACTGTGACTGCCGGCCGTAAAGTGAAAGCAGAGCACAGCGGCTGTGCTTTCACTTTCACTTTACGGCCGGCAATCACTGAGTGCGGGAACCAGACTGCAAGGGACCTGACGGACACCAGAATGTAAGTATGTGCTGTTTGTTTTTTTTTTAGTTTAACGCTTGTAACCAGGGTAAACATCGGGTAACTAAGCGCGGTCCTGCGCTTAGTTACCCGATGTTTACCCTGGTTACCCAGGGACCTCGGGATCGTTGGTCGCTGGAGAGCTGTCTGTGTGACAGCTCCCCAGCGACCACACTACGATTTACCTACGATCACGGCCAGGTCATATCGCTGGTCGTGATCGTAGGTAAATCGTATAGTGTGACGGTACCCTTACGAATGCATATCAGATTGTAAGCCCCTCTGAGATCCAGTTTGGTGAAAATTTTAGACCCCCTAAGACGATGAAACCATTTTGAAATTAACGGCAACGGATACCTGTTCTTTACCGTAATCTGGTTCAGCCCCCTGTAATCGATACAGGGTCGTAGAGATCCATCCTTTTTCTTCACGAAGAAGAATCCACCTCCAGCAGGCGAGGAAGACTTCCAGAAAAATCCTCTGCCCAGCTTCTCCTGAATGTAATCAGACATGGACTGAGTCTTTGCTTGAGAAAGGGGATAAATCCGTCCTCGAGGAGGAGACGCTTCGGGAAGCAGATCAATGGGGCAGTTATACGACCTGTGTGGAGGTAATTTCTCTGCCTCCTTTTTCCCGAAGACATCAGCGAAGGACCAGTAAGAAGAAGGCAAACCCGGCAGGGCTTTGGGTTGTACTGGAGGAAGAGCAGGACGAACTGGAATGATACATTGATCCAAGCAGGAATCTCCCCAGCGCAGGACCTCTCCCGTCCTCCAATTTAAAACAGGTTCATGCATCCAGAACCAGGGTAGACCTAGAAGCAAGGGGTGAGACAAATCTGGCAACACATAAAAGCGGATTCTTTCAGAATGAGTTAGACCTACCCGGAGTTCCAAGGGCACAGTCTGGAACCTTATGGACTCCAACAGGGGTCTGCAATCCACAGATGTCACCTGCAATGGTTCCAGTAAATGCTGGACTGGAATCTGACAGTGATGCACTATAAAGAGGTTCCCGGCGGCACCAGAATCCAGGTGACAGAGCTCCGAAAATCTCGTCTTGCCGAAGACCACAGACTTATTTGCAGAGCTGGCGAGAGATGAACCTTACCTAGGGTAGCCTCTCCTACAGACTCTAGGCACTGGAGTTTCCTGGTCTCTTAGGACAAGAGCGGATATAATGCTTGGCACTGCCACAGTAGAAACAGCTTCACTCCAGGCGACACGCCTCCTGGCGACGGTTGACCAAATTTACTCAATCCACCTCCATAGCCATAGGAGTGGGAGACAAAGTTGGAGAGTTCACAGATTTTGGAGCACTAGCAACATGGTGATTGGATTCTTTTTCACGTCTGATCTCGTTGGACCGTTCCTGAAACTGTAGATCAACCCAAACTGCCAGGGAAATCAGGTCATCCAGGTGAGTAGGCAAGTCTCGTCCTGCCCGCTCATCCTTAATTCTTCCAGAAAGCCCCTGGCAGAAGGTAGCCACCAAAGCCTCATTGTTCCAGGATAGTTCAGACGCAAGGGTACGGAACTGCACTGCACACTGAGCCACCGTGCTTCCTGTCGTAGTCGAAGAAGAGCAGAAGCTGTCGTCATAGTACGACCAGGTTCGTCAAAGGTCCTGCGGAATGCCTCTAGAAAAGACTGGAGATTAGTAACCAACGGATCCACCCTCTCCCACAGCGGATTCATTCAGGTGAGCGCCTCTCCATCAAGATGGGACATGATGAAGCCAACTTTGGCAAGATCAGAAGCAAACCTATGCCCCAGCAGTTCAAAGTGCAGTGTGCACTGATTTATGAACCCTCGACACAAAACGGAGTCACCTCGGAAGTGGGTGGGAGCCACCAAGCGAGAATCCTTACTTGCTGTGCAGTTAGATACCTGAACACTGGTAGCAGGAGCAGGTGCAGTCAGAGAAGCCAGACTATCCATGCGAGCAGAAACGTTGTGCAGGAAAGACATAATTTTGTCCTGTTGCTCCCTCAGCTGGGAGACCTCTTGACGTAACTCCATGGCTGGTGATTTCTGGGACCCAGGGGGTTTCATGGCTGGAGCAATCTGTAACGAACGGAAATGGAGGCACAGATGTAGAAGTTCACATTCATATTTATTAAGGTTAAATGTGGAACCACTAGAGCACTGTCTGGGGGGCTCCAAAGGGGGCGTTACTGCGTGAGCCCCAGACACCCGTAGTAAGTCCCCTCGAACAGGGACAGAATGGAATGCCTGGAGGACACTGGTGCTACCTTCAGTTAGACCCCATACTCGTGGCGGCTGTCCCAGCGGAACAGACGGACCAGCAGGGTTAGTGGATGCTGCAGAGCTGACCGGAAGATACCGGGTGTTCGAGTAGAAGCTGGTACCAGGAGTACTGGCGTAGTCCAAAAGTGTGGCAGGCAGACTGGCGTAGTCCGGAAGTGTGGCAGCCAGACTGGTGGTACTAGGCGGGTCCAGCGTAGATCCAGTGTCAGCGGATGCAGACCAGAATAACCGGGTACCAGGTGGCAGAGGATCTGTGGAGACAGACAGTGTAAGCGGAGTACTTGGCAGATACTTCAGAAACAGAAGCGCATGTAAACAGGAACTGGAAGGTAGCAACAGTGGATACTTGTTGCTCCGGCGCCCTCCCTATGGTGGAGGGGCTAGAAATAGTAGCCAACCACACGCTATTGGTTAGAGGCAACTTTTGGAAAATGCACACTGTCTCTTTAAGAGACCGGGAGTGAGCGTGCGCGCGACCTAAGAACCCTACTTGGGAATATGCTGGCTGCAGGCTAGGAAGCAGGAGGGGAAGGAGGGGCAGAGGCTGCATCCAGACAGCATGGAGTCGGCACAGAGCGGGAGTCCCGACAGAGACCCCTTGGAGGTACAGGAAACAGACCGGGTGTAACAGTATCCCCCTCTTTACGCCCCTTCTTCTCAGAACCGGTGTAACATATGGTTGCCCAAAGAATTCACACTGAACAAGGTGCCTGTTTTCAAGGATGGGTCATTGCCTGAATCAGATTGAGAAATCCAGGACGATGCCCTACCACCCCCAAGGGAATGGGGCCTGTGAGCGGTTTAATTGGACGCTGATTCAGATGCTGAGAACCCTGGAGGAAGACGTGGAAGTTCGATGGCCTGAGTTTGTGGCTGAATTAGTCTGGGGTACAACAATTGGGTGCAGAGTACAACTGTACATACATCCTGCTGTACGGCCGGAAAATCACTGAGCTGCAATTGGATCCATAGGAATACCCACAGACTAGGGTCCGTGAACACCATCACCATTTGCAGACTGTCACCCTCGCGCCTTGACCTGTTGGCGTGAGTGAAGGGGTGTGGCCCCACTGTGCCACAAACCAAACTACCATGCAAGGTGTGTGACTAAGTAGCTACCTTGGTGTTCACTGGAGCCTCTGATGGGGAGGTCAGGCTTGTGCGGCAGGTAGCTACCAGTTAACACTCCAGGGTGGTGTCAGGCTGCGGCTGCTGATCCCACTGGGGGACAGAACACTGGTAGGCAGGCGGACACGGCTGAGACACAGGCAGGCAGAGGGCACGGCTGAGACACTGGCAGGCAGGTGAGCACGGCTGAGGCACTGGCAGGCAGGCATGGCTGAGGCACTGGCGGGCACGGTTGAGACAGCAGGGACAGGAACTGACTCGGAAGGCACAGGAACATCGTACGACCCCCAGGAAGAAGCTACGTTGCAAAACGCGCTTCGGGGTTATCTTTCTCACGGCGATCCATCGGTCAGCAGGTAATAACATGATGCTACTGCCTTTCTAATAATCTTCAGATGTCCCCTATAAATATTTATATCTAAACCTAGTCTAATTAATGCACTGGCACTTTATCAGGACTTACCACGTTATGGTATAGATATTACAACTAGTACACTGTGCAATATTTGCATACCCTTTATTTATTTGGGGGCCATTTATACACATCCTAGTGGCTGACATAATTATATTCTATAGGCAGCTTTGTGTTTACTCTGTGGAAATTTTCCATTATAATCCAGAGCCTGCTGTTGCACTGTTGCTTCATACCTGTTGCATTAGTTTACTTCTTTATCTACATTTGATCTTGTAATTTTACTTATTATATGGATTGCTTTGAGTTCACTATGCCTTGTTTCAATTCCATTTTTTGTACAATTATGTGAATAGTTTTTTGTCTTTTAATCTGTTATAAATAAAATATCTTAAATTTTACTTTTTGGTTTGTAACTCCCTTCTTCTTTGGTTTATGCAATTTTGGAGGTACACCATATGTATTTATTGGTCTATAGTTTTTGGATATTCAATATTTTGAACTGCCTACTCAACCCCCTAGTTAACCTTTAACCTCCCTGCGTGGAGTATCTGTGTTAATTAAAACTGCTAACCCTTGCTCTGTCTCCTGTCCTTCACTGCATCCCGCAACCTGCTCACACGTTCAGGGTGGAATTGTTGGCGGATCGCACATGAGATTCTGATGGCCGGACACCTAGGGATCGCTAAAACCAAGGCCAGGCTAGCCCAGCATTTCTACTGGCATAAAATGGGGGTCGATGTGGCTGTCTACTGCAGCTTGTGTGACGCCTGTCAGAGGGTGGGGAAGGAGGGGTCTCGCCCCAAAGCCCCACTGGTAAGGCTACTTTCACACTAGTGTCGGCCCGTCGCAGTGTGTCGGGCCAATGTACCGACGCATCCTGTGACAACGCAGCACAACGGGGGCAGCGGATGCATTATTACAACGCATCCGCTGCCCCATTGTGAGCTACGGGGACGAGGGGGCGGAGTTCCGGCCGCGCATGCGCGGTCGGAAATGGCGGACACAACGCACCAAAAAACGTTACAAGCAACGTTTTTTGGTGCCGACGGTTGCGACGTGTGCCAATGCGTCGCTAATACAAGCCTATGGAGAAAAAACGCATCCTGCAAACAACTTTGCAGGATGCGTTTTTTCTGCCAAACGACGCATTGTGTTGTGCGTCGTACGACGCTAGTGTGAAAGTAGCCTAACTCTGCCCATCATTGAAGAGCCTTTCAAGAGGGTAACTGTGGATCTCATTGGACCTTTGTCCATTCCCAGCCTCTCCAGGAAATGCTTCATACTGACGGTAGTAGATATCACCCAGAAGCAGTAGATTTTTTGTCCATTCGGGACGACAAGGTGGCTACCACCTTACTTAGTAACATAGTTATTAAGGTTGAAGGAAGAGTAAGTCCATCTAGTTCAACCCATAGCCTAACCTAACATGCCCTAACATGTTGATCCAGAGGAAGGCCCCATGTGGCAAAGAGTAAGCTCCACATTGGGGAAAAAAATTCTTTCCCAACTCCACATACGGCAATCAGACTAGATCAACGCTTTATCAAGGAATCTAATATATATAACCTGTAACATTATACTTTTCAAGAAAGGCATCCAGTCCCCTCTTAAATTTAAGTTATGAATCACTCACTACATCATCATACGGCAGAGAGTTCCATAGTCTCACTGCTCTTACAGTAAAGAATCCGCGTCTGTTATGCTTAAACCTTCTCTCCTCCAGACATAGAGGATGCCCCCTTGTCCGTCTCAGGTCTATGATTAAAAAGATCATCAGAAAGGTCTTTGTACTGTCCCCTCATATATTTATACATTAAAATAAAATCACCCCTTAGCCTTCGTTTTTTCAAACTAAATAGCCCAAGTGTAATAACCTATCTTGGTATTGCAGACCCCCCAGTCCTCTAATAACCTTGGTCGCTCTTCTCTGCACCCGCTCTAGTTCAGCTATGTCTTTCTTATACACCGGAGACCAGAACAGTACACAGTATTCTAAGTGTGGTCGAACTAGTGACTTGTATAGAGGTAAAATTATGTTCTCCTCATGAGCATCTATGCCTCTTTTAATGCATCCCATTATTTTATTTGCCTTTGTAGCAGCTGCCTGACACTGGCCACTAAATATGAGTTTGTCATCCACCCATACACCCAGGTCTTTTTCATTGAATGTTTTGCACAGAGATTTAGAATTAAGCACATAGTTATACATCTTATTACTTCTACCCTAGTGCATGACCTTACATTTATCCCCATTAAAGCTCATTTGCCATTTATCAGTCGAAGCTTCTAGTTTACATAAATCATCCTGTAATATAAAATTGTCCTCCTCTGTATTGATTACCCTGCAGAGTTTAGTGTCATCTGCAAATATTGAAATTCGGCTCTGCATGCCCCCTACAAGGTCATTAATAAATGTTAAAAAGGTTAAAAAGAGGGCCCAATAGTGACCCCTGTGGTACCCCACTGCTAACCGCGGCCCCGTCCGAGTGTGCTCCATTAATAACCACCCTGTTTCCTATCCCTGAGCCAGCTCTTAACCCACTTACACATATTTTCCCCTATCCCCATTATTCTCATTTTATGTATCAACCTTTTGTGTGGCACCGTATCAAAAGCTTTTGAAAAGTCCATATACACTACATCCACTGCGTTCCCTTGGTCCAGTCCGAAACTTACCTCTTCATAGAAATTGATCAGATTTGTCTGACAGGAACGGTCCCTAGTAAACCCATATTGATATTGGGTCATGAGGTTATTCCTCTTCAGATACTCCGACATAGCATCCCTTAGAATGCCCTCCAGGATTTTACCCACAGTAGAGGTTAAGCTTACTGGCCTATAATTTCCGAGTTCAGTTTTTGTCCCCTTTTTGAATATTGGCACCACATTTGCTATACGCCAGTCCTGTGGTACAGACCCTGTTATTATGGAGTCTTTAAAGATTTAAAATAATGGTCTACCAATGACTGTACTTAATTCCTGCAGTACTCGGGGGTGTATCCCATCCGGGCCCAGAGATTTGTCAATTTTAGTGATTTTTAGACGCCGACGTACTTCCTGCTGGGTTAAGCAGGTGACATTTAATGGGGAATTTTTGTTATCACTCATATTGTCTGCCAAAAAAGTCATTTAGCATATTGGCTTTTTCCTCATCCTTATCCACCATTTCACCCAGACTATTTTTAAGGGGGCCAACACTATCATTTTTTAGTTTCTTACTATTTACGTAGTTAAAGAATATTTTGGGATTATTTTTACTCTCTCTGGCCATGAAGTTCTCTGTCTCATTTTTGCTGCCTTGATTTGCTTTTTACAGAATTTATTTAATCTTCTGTATTTATTTAATGCCTCATCACTACCTACTTCCTTTAATTCTCTAAATGCTTTCTTTTTGTCCCTTATTGCGCCCCTTACAGCTCTATTTAGCCATATTGGTTTCCTCCTATTTCTAGTATGTTTATTCCCATACGGTATATACTGTGCACAGGTCCTATCCAGGATGCTAATAAACGTCTCCCATTTTCTTTGTGTATTTTTATGTCTCAGGATATCGTCCCAGTTAATTGCACTAAGATCATCTTTCATCCATTAGAAATTTGCCCTCCTGAAGTTTAGTGTCCTTGTAACCCCTCTACTACACATCTTATTGAAGGATACATGAAAACGTATTAGTTTGTGATCACTATTTCCCAAGTGACCCCCAACCCTTATATTTGATATGCGGTCTGGCCTGTTGGTTAATATTAGGTCTAGCAGTGCCCTCCCCTTCTTGTTGGGTCCTGAACCAGTTGTGAAAGGTAATTGTCTCTCACAGTTGTCAAAAACCGATTACCTTTGCTGGAACTGCAGGTTTCGGTTCCCCAATCTATTTCAGGGTAGTTGAAGTCCCCCATAATAATGGCTTCTCCTTGAGTCGCAGCTTCATCTATTTGCTTTATGAGGATATTCTCCGTTGCTTCCATTATTCTTGAAGATTTATAACAAACCCCTATCAGTAATTTATAATTTTTCCCCCTCCCCTTATCTCCACCCACAGGGACTCTACATTTTCATTAGATTCACCTATATTATCACGCAGGATGGGTTTTAAGGATGATTTTACATATAGACACACACCTCCCCCCTCGCTTATCCGTTCGGTCATTTCTGAACAGACTATAGCCCTGCAAGTTAACAACCCAGCCATGGCTCACATCCAGCCATGTCTCAGATATCCCCATCATGTCATAATTATGCTCCAACATTAATTCTAATTCGTCCATTTTGTTGGCGAGGCTTCTGGCATTAGTATACATGCACTTTATGTATCTCTCTGTACCTCTATTTTTTCTTAAATTATTAACTGTTCTAACCCCATGCCACCGCCACCCCCAACTTCCTTATTTGTGCCCAGGTCTCTATCTGCACTATCTTCCCCTCCTATAAAATGAATACCCTCCCCCCAATCCCTAGTTTTAACACTCCTCCAACCTTCTAGCCATTTTCTCCCCCAGCAAAGCTGCACCTTCCCCACTGAAGTGCAGCCCGTCCCTAGCGTAGAACCTGTAGCCAACTGAGAAGTCTGCCCAGTTCTGCAGGAACCCAAACCCCTCCTTCCTACACCAATTCCTGAGCCACTTATTAACCTCCCTAATCTCCCATTGCCTCTCTGGCGTGGTACAGGCAGTATTTCGGAAAATACCACGATGGAGGTCCTTGCTTTCAGCTGCAGCCTAATTTCCTGAAACCATTTTTAAGTACCTTCCACCTTCCAGGGCGTTAAACTAGAAGAAGAGGGGACGGGAAGAAAAACATTAGACTTGAACAAAGAAGATACAGGAAAACATACTCAGAAGGGAGGTAAGAACATTTCTAAAACAATCCACAGTGAGGAGATTGGAACAAAACAAAATCCTCTAAACTGCATGCTCGCAAACGCCAGAAGCCTGACAAACAAAATGGAAGAACTAGAAGCAGAAATATCTACAGGTAACTTTGACATAGTGGGAATAACCGAGACATGGTTAGATGAAAGCTATGACTGGGCAGTTAACTTACAGGGTTACAGTCTGTTTAGAAAGGATCGTAAAAATCGGAGAGGAGGAGGGGTTTGTCTCTATGTAAAGTCTTGTCTAAAGTCCACTTTAAGGGAGGATATTAGCGAAGGAAATGAGGATGTCGAGTCCATATGGGTCGAAATTCATGGAGGGAAAAATGGTAACAAAATTCTCATTGGGGTCTGTTACAAACCCCCAAATATAACAGAAACCATGGAAAGTCTACTTCTAAAGCAGATAGATGAAGCTGCAACCCATAATGAGGTCCTGGTTATGGGGGACTTTAACTACCCGGATATTAACTGGGAAACAGAAACCTGTGAAACCCATAAAGGCAACAGGTTTCTGCTAATAACCAAGAAAAATTATCTTTCACAATTGGTGCAGAATCCAACCAGAGGAGCAGCACTTTTAGACCTAATACTATCTAATAGACCTGACAGAATAACAAATCTGCAGGTGGTCGGGCATCTAGGAAATAGCGACCACAATATTGTACAATTTCTCCTGTCTTTCGCTAGGGGGACTTGTCAGGGAGTCACAAAAACACTGAACTTTAGGAAGGCAAAGTTTGACCAGCTTAGAGATGCCCTTAATCTGGTAGACTGGGACAATATCCTCAGAAATAAGAATACAGATAATAAATGGGAAATGTTTAAGAACATCCTAAATAGGCAGTGTAAGCGGTTTATACCTTGTGGGAATAAAAGGACTAGAAATAGAAAAAACCCAATGTGGCTAAACAAAGAAGTAAGACAGGCAATTAACAGTAAAAAGAAAGCATTTGCACTACTAAAGCAGGATGGCACCATTGAAGCTCTAAAAAACTATAGGGAGAAAAATACTTTATCTAAAAAACTAATTAAAGCTGCTAAAGAGGAAACAGAGAAGCACATTGCTAAGGAGAGTAAAACTAATCCCAAACTGTTCTTCAACTATATCAATAGTAAAAGAATAAAAACTGAAAATGTAGGCCCCTTAAAAAATAGTGAGGAAAGAATGGTTGTAGATGACGAGGAAAAAGCTAACATATTAAACACCTTCTTCTCCACGGTATTCACGGTGGAAAATGAAATGCTAGGTGAAATCCCAAGAAACAATGAAAACCCTATATTAAGGGTCACCAATCTAACCCAAGAAGAGGTGCGAAACCGGCTAAATAAGATTAAAATAGATAAATCTCCGGGTCCGGATGGCATACACCCACGAGTACTAAGAGAACTAAGTAATGTAATAGATAAACCATTATTTCTTATTTTTAGGGACTCTATTGCGACAGGGTCTGTTCCGCAGGACTGGCGCATAGCAAATGTGGTGCCAATATTCAAAAAGGGCTCTAAAAGTGAACCTGGAAATTATAGGCCAGTAAGTCTAACCTCTATTGTTGGTAAAATATTTGAAGGGTTTCTGAGGGATGTTATTCTGGATTATCTCAATGAGAATAACTGTTTAACTCCATATCAGCATGGGTTTATGAGAAATCGCTCCTGTCAAACCAATCTAATCAGTTTTTATGAAGAGGTAAGCTATAGGCTGGACCACGGTGAGTCATTGGACGTGGTATATCTCGATTTTTCCAAAGCGTTTGATACCGTGCCGCACAAGAGGTTGGTACACAAAATGAGAATGCTTGGTCTGGGGGAAAATGTGTGTAAATGGGTTAGTAACTGGCTTAGTGATAGAAAGCAGAGGGTGGTTATAAATGGTATAGTCTCTAACTGGGTCGCTGTGACCAGTGGGGTACCGCAGGGGTCAGTATTGGGACCTGTTCTCTTCAACATATTCATTAATGATCTGGTAGAAGGTTTACACAGTAAAATATCGATATTTGCAGATGATACAAAACTATGTAAAGCAGTTAATACAAGAGAAGATAGTATTCTGCTACAGATGGATCTGGATAAGTTGGAAACTTGGGCTGAAAGGTGGCAGATGAGGTTTAACAATGATAAATGTAAGGTTATACACATGGGAAGAAGGAATCAATATCACCATTACACACTGAATGGGAAACCACTGGGTAAATCTGACAGGGAGAAGGACTTGGGGATCCTAGTTAATGATAAACTTACCTGGAGCAGCCAGTGCCAGGCAGCAGCTGCCAAGGCAAACAGGATCATGGGGTGCATTAAAAGAGGTCTGGATACACATGATGAGAGCATTATACTGCCTCTGTACAAATCCCTAGTTAGACCGCACATGGAGTACTGTGTCCAGTTTTGGTCACCGGTGCTCAGGAAGGATATAATGGAACTAGAGAGAGTACAAAGGAGGGCAACAAAATTAATAAAGGGGATGGGAGAACTACAATACCCAGATAGATTAGCGAAATTAGGATTATTTAGTCTAGAAAAAAGACGACTGAGGGGCGATCTAATAACCATGTATAAGTATATAAGGGGACAATACAAATATCTCGCTGAGGAGCTGTTTATACCAAGGAAGGTGACGGGCACAAGGGGGCATTCTTTGCGTCTGGAGGAGAGAAGGTTTTTCCACCAACATAGAAGAGGATTCTTTACTGTTAGGGCAGTGAGAATCTGGAATTGCTTGCCTGAGGAGGTGGTGATGGCGAACTCAGTCGAGGGGTTCAAGAGAGGCCTGGATGTCTTCCTGGAGCAGAACAATATTGTATCATACAATTAGGTTCTGTAGAAGGACGTAGATCTGGGGATTTATTATGATGGAATATAGGCTGAACTGGATGGACAAATGTCTTTTTTCGGCCTTACTAACTATGTTACTATGTTACTATCTCTAACTTTGTCATTTGTGCCAATGTGCACCATGACCGCTGGGTCCTCACTAGCCCCTCCCAGTAATCTGTCAACCCGATCAGCGATGTGTCGGACTCGAGCGCCAGGTAGGAAGCACACCCTGTCTTTTGAACAACTGATTTGTTCAATTGAAAGGAAAATAAAAAATAATTCTCAGGGATTTTTGTTTGTTTTTGTTTTCCACTGTTCTCTCTTTGATTTCAGACTCTTGTGAAACTACCACCAAACAAAACAATCCAATCAAATCCACCCATGGCTCAATGGTTCAAAACATCAGTAGCAGGGTCCTGACAAAGAATAAGTGTTTTAACACCTTAGGTTCTAGCACTCCCCCAGCTTAACTACTCTTTTTTTTGCTTAACTACTCTTTTTAATGTGTTTTTTTTGTATTTAGATTTTTACATGTATGAGCAATGGTTTTAAGTGCTATACTCAATTATATTTTATGATTGTTTCGTGTGTTTTATGATGTACATATATGTTTGAATATGTGTTTAAGTCAGATTCCCCACCCACTGGGTGTGGTTTTTTTATTTTTTTTGAAAGGAGGCGTCTCCATATGCCTTCTTTTGCTATAAATACAAGACCCTTTATGTGTATAGACTGTCCTGAGGAAGTGGTGTGATCACCATGAAACGCGTAGAAATAAAGTCTATTCTCTATTACATCTATTTGGACTTCTCTGGTACATTATCCTGACATGCGAGCAGCGCAGTCTGATGCCCCATTCTCTTCATCTAGCCAAGGAGCTAGGAGGTCAAGGGAGATTTCAGTCCAACCCAGAGGGGCCAGGGAAGATATGGGAGGGGGCAAGCTAGAGGCTAAAAGCTAGTTACACTCATTTAGCCAGTGTCATTGTTCTCCCACAGAAGTCACATCACATCACGTGTTGAGACAGACCAGAAACTAAGAAGGTATCTATGGATACGAGAGCTTCCCTTCATCTATAAGTTAACTTGACTCATACAGCTAACTGCAATCCCATACCTGTACCCAAACTTTGTCTGTGTTTCTGTCTGTAATATCTGTATATTACTCTGTATATATTTGTATTATCTAGTGCGCCTTTCGGCAATTAAAATATCAATTAAGGTTGGGCTGCTCTTTCATTTCGAAACGCGATTTCCCACGTCCGCGAGTCCGGCTAGTACTTATACGCTACCTGGGGTTGGTTTCTGACCCGACATAAGCTTAACGGACAGGGCTTATATCTAATGAGGAACTGTTGGCAGCATACCGTTCTGGTGTTATTTGGGGTTCCTGGCAGTCACGGACCGGAGGTTTATATACATATTATAATATATATATTCCCGGCCTGGTGATATATATACCGCGCTCACTGCAGAGTGCCCCGATAACCAGTACGTTACAGGGCAGCCTCTCTGGCGGCTACTGATTCTAGGTGCAGTTCCCTGACTGACCTGAGGGTAAAGGGCGCCAGAGAGCTCTGACTGTGTAAGCTCCGTCCCAGATTGGTGACGGGTGGGGGGGGATATCTGTATCCCTCCGACTCTCTCGTATTTCCTTACAACCGCCACCTACAGGAGGCTCCGGGAAATACCGGGACTTACCTCTATATACCACTACCTACAGGAGGCTCTGGGTAATACCAGGATTTATTTCTATAATCCACCTACAGGAGGTTCCAGGTAAATACTGGGATTTACGTCTATATACCACCACATACAGGAGGCACTAGGTAATATTAGGATTTACCTCTATATACCGTCACATACTGGAGGCTCCAAGTAATACTGGGATTTACCTCTATAAACCAGCTACAGGAGGCAACGGGTAATATCAGGATTTACCTGTATTTACCGCCACCTACAGGAGACTCTGGGTAATACCTGGATTTACTTGTATACACCACCACCTACAGGAGCCTCCGGGTTATACCTCTATATACTGCCACCTACAGGAGGCTCTGGGTAATACCAGGAATTACCTCTATATACCGCCACCTACAGGAGGCTCCGAGAATTACCTCTATATACCGTCACCTACAGGAGGTTCTAGGCAATACTGGGATTTACCTCTACATACCATCACCTACAGCAGTGTTCCCCAACTCCGGTCCTCAAGAGCCACCAACAGGTCATGTTTTGAGGATTTCCTTAGTATTACACAGGTCACTGAATGCTTGCCTGTGCAGGTGATGCAATTATCACCTGTGCAATACTAAGGATATCCTGAAAACATGACCTGTTGGTGGCTCTTGAGGACCGGGCTTGGGGAACACTGTCCTACAGAATACTGGGATTTACCTCTATATACCACCATCTAAAGGAGGTTCTGGGCAACACCGGGATCTACCCTTATATACTGCCACTACAGGAGGCTCTGGGTAATATTAAAATTTACCTATGGTATTATCTGTACTGCCACCTAGAGGCAGCAGAGTGTTACTGATGGGGCCAGGGACGGGTCGCCAGCACGGTGCACCTTTTTTCTTTGCTTTATTTTCAATATCTTATAAAAAGGACGACTTGGTACAAATATATACATTTATACAGAATGGTTTACAAAAGGAAATAAGGAGAAAATAAGAATTTTTCTTCACTGGCGCAGGAGCAACGGCAGAAAATAAGCCCCTTCATCCATGTTTTGCCTGCAAAATCCGGAGTCAATAAATAAGTCATCTAGAAATCATGAAAATAGAAAAGTCTGGTGGGCGCAGCACGGTAGTGGACCTGGTTACATACGGAGCCACTGGTGCAACACAGTGGTGGACCTGGATATATGCAGAGTCGCTGGCACAGCACAGTGGTAGACCTAGATATATGCGGCGTCGCTGGCGCAGCACGGGGGTGGACCTGGATTTCTGCAGAGTCACTGGCGCAGCACGGTGGTGGACCTGGATATTTGCGGAGTCGCTGGCGCAGCACGGTGGTGGACCTGGATATATGCGGAGCTGTGGACGCAGCACAGTGGTGGACCTGAATATTTGCAAACTCGTTGGCGCAGAACGATGGTGGACCTGGATATATGCGGAGCTGTAGACGCAGCACCGTGGTGGACCTGGATATATGCGGAGTCGCTGGTGCAGCGTGGTGGAGGACCAGGATATATGCGGAGTCGCTGGCGCAGCGCAGTGGTGAACCTGGATATATACGGACTCGCTGGCACAGCACGGTGGTGAACATGGATATATGTGGAGCCGTGGAAGGAGCGGCCGATATCGACACCATGTTACACGGAGAGGAGGCAGTAAAGGCACAAGAGGTCAGGGTGAGATACAACGGGCACCTATGGCTGATTGACAGACAGCTCGGTGCTAGGAATATGGGTGCAGGAAAGGAGAAGCCCCACTGTGGAGTCGGCAGCATGCATAGCTGTGGCTTCTCACACTAGAAAAAAACCTGGTTCTGGTTAGAAAAATGGATAATTAAAGAGTCAGGAAAATATTCTCATCTAGTAAAGATGAAAAATGGGGGGACTCGGCAGCGGAAAACGTAGGGTTTCAGGGTGCAACATGCGACAAGACAGGAGAGCTCTGGTGACCATGTAGAGACAGTAACTCTGCACAGCATGGCAAGGGATAAAAGAAGGGAACTGGTCAGAAATTTTAGGGGCGCAGGTTGTAAAACATCCTCCAGATCAACACCCAGTGAAGACCAGTCACAGGTCCACCATACCCGGTGATGACCACTAGTGGGAGCTCCAAAGCCACCATCTCCACCCATCCACCACAAGGACACCGCTCTCTTCTTTCTGACAGTAACCTCACTGCAGCCGGTCTGAACGGAAGGAATCCTCCACCAGGGGGTCCGTCAGGGGCGCATAGGGGTCACTGAGCATATTAAGTCCATCCAGAGTCAGGGGCTCAATGTTAAGATCTTCCTCCAAACCCAGAGATGGATCCATTTCAAAGCCGGGGACCCCAGACAATGCGCTGGTGATTTCCTTAGAGAAGCCAGGAGGGGAGTCCACAGCTGGATGTGAGAAGAAGGGAGGTTACGGGGGGCACAGACAGAAGCGGGCACAGCGAGAAATGTGGGCACACACTCACCTGTCAGGATGATGTTGGGGATGGGCTCGTGGCGGCTGCGGTTGTTCAGTCTCTTCAGGGGCTGTGACGAGTTCTGCACCAGAGGATAATCTCCAGGTAAACAGCTGCCGCCCAGGCGCACACCCTCCATCATGTTACACTGTTCAAACTGAGGAGAGACACATCAGACCCCACAGTGAGTGGCCAGAGCCCTGCGCCATGTACTGTAAGCAGTGCCCCCTACTGTACCTGCTGGGACAGAGAATTTGTCTGCTGAGCTGAGAGCTGGAATTCAAAGTCATCGAAGAGACTGCTTAGAAGTGACTATGGAGAGAACAGAGCATGGTCACACGGGGCTGTGGCGAGCGAGTGCCATTAGGACAAATGATCACAAAGACCACCAGGAACTTACATTGCCCAGAGTGTAGTCAGTCAGGGGCGGCTGGTAAAAAGATTCCCCCGAATTCTGCTGATACAAGTAGGGTTGCATACTTGACGCAACACCATAATTATTTTTGTGGGATGTTTGTAGCAAAGGCTTCTGGGAAACCTCCCCCAGCACTTGTAGACCATGTTGGCTCAGGGATTGGGGGGCTTGTTGTGATGGTTGTTGGGGTGACATTATAGGCAACTGTGGTGGGGGAATCTGGGATAAATGCAGAGGCTGCTGGAAATGGTGTAATGATGGCTGCCCTTCATGTGAAGAGTCTTGGGATTGGGACAAAGGATACTGGGAGTCATTTATTGACTTCTGGGAATGGTGCAGAGGATGCTGGGAGTCGTGCAGAGGATGCTGGGAATGGTGCACAGGATGCTGGGAGTCGTGCAGAGGATGCTGGGAATGGTGCACAGGATGCTGGGAGTCGTGCAGAGGATGCTGGGAGTCATGCATTGGCTGCTGGGAATGGCACACAGGATGCTGGGAGTCGTGCATTGACTGCTGGGAATGGTGCAGAGGATGGTGGGACTGGTGTATGAGGCCAGGGTGATTATAATGTGGCAGTCTCTGCTCAGCGGGCATTTTGCTGGTATCCAGGGGCACTCCCTACAAAACACACAGAAGGTAAATATATCAGAGAGAATGGGGGTGGTAGTCAGTCAGAGGAAGGCACATGGGGCAATGCTTGTTACCTGAGTGATGGACGTCAGTGTCGGGGACATGGTAGGTGAAAATTGCTTCTGGTGTGGCCTCCTGGAGTCCCCGGCCATTGGCAGTGTGAGAGGGCTGAGCGGGACTCTACGACGTGGGGAGGTGTTCAGTGAGGCAGGAGCCAGAGGAGGAAACGATGAGGAGGAGGAGGAGGATGGAGAGGAGGGTGTGCTGTAGGCGGAGGGCAGACTTTGACTGCTGGCCGAGGGCGACAAGGACTGATTGCTCAGGGATGAGGGCAGAGACTGGCTGCTGAGCGATGACTGCAGGGACGGATTACTGTAGGATGTCTGCAGGGACACGCTGCTGAGGGACGTCTGCAGGTTTGGATTACTCAGCGACGACAGCAGGGACTGACGGCTCAGAGGATTCTGCAAAGCCGCGGCCGACAGCGAAAAACCTAAAACCAAGAACAAAGAGGTAAGCTAGTGTATGCGGTGACAGAGCAGAGTCGGGGGGATGTAAACCTGTGAGGTGACGAAGCAGAGTCGGGGGGATGTAAACCTGTGAGGTGAAGGAGCAGAGTCAGGGGGATGTAAACCTGTGAGGTGACGAAGCAGAGTCGGGGGGATGTAAACCTGTGAGGTGACGGAGCAGAGTCGGGGGGATGTAAACCTGTGAGGTGACAGAGCAGAGTCGGGGGGATGTAAACCTGTGAGGTGACGGAGCAGAGTCGGGGGGATGTAAACCTGTGAGGTGACGGAGCAGAGTCGGGGGGATGTAAACCTGTGAGGTGACAGAGCAGAGTTGGTGGTTGCGACCTGTAAGATGACAGAGCAGGGTCGGAGGATGCGACCTGTGAGGTGACAGAGCAGAGTCGGGGGATGTAAACCTGTGAGGTGACGGAGCAGAGTCGGGGGGATGTAAACCTGTAAGGTGACAGAGCAGAGTGAGAGATGTGTTGTGTGAGCATGTCGGGGTGTCTGACATTTTAGGTGATGGGCAATGTCGGGGGGTGTGACAAGTGAGATGTCAGGGATGAGGGCAGTTATGATGGCACGCTAAAAATATGCTTGGAGTCATAGTTTTGTAAAACCAGTATACCTGATGGGTCGAATCCGGTGGGAAATCCAGCCCTGCAGATTCCCAGATGGGACAAGGTGCTGCTCCTGCCGCTCAGGCTGCTGAATCCCGGCTCGTCTGGGTCTAGGGGAGTAGGGAGGGGTGATGGAAAGTGTAGGTTGGTCAGGTCCGGTAAGGAACCCCCAGTATTAAGTACAGAGGCGGCTGCGGGGACGCTGGCAGGCTGATCCACCGAGGGGTAAATGCTGAAACATGAAGATAAAAAATGACATGCCCCCCTAGCACAGATGGCAAGGCCTGACCCCAGAATCCTCTATAGGTCTCAACTTACTTAATCCCAGGTACCTCGCAGGATTTCGGGCGAGCAGAGGCCAGCTATGGAGAGGAGCAAAGGGGGCATATTTACACTCATGTTCAAGTATGGCGCCCACCTCCGTCATCACATTTCCACACTCACTTTCTTGGCGTCACACGGACTCAGCAGGTGCCCACCGTCTGCCTGGGACTCCTCTATTGCTGGGACACTGAATGGGAAGGCTGCCGGTATGGAAGAAAGAAGCGCAGAATACAAGTACATTACTACCATGCATAGCACCCCCATAACTAACTCCTCCTATTTACTCATTTAGCCCCTCCCACCTGCATATAGACAGGAATCCACTGATCTTAAATACTCTGCGCTGCTGGCAACAGAGCAATTTTGAAATTGATGCTACATTCCTGGAGCCACAGGCATTACTCTTCCCCACCACTAGGTGGTGTCACTTACCATTTTTGCGGGAGGTGGAAGAGACCCCGGTTGGGGGTACAGGGTATGGCTCCTGGGAGGCGGGGTTCATCACACTCGTGTGCAGGGCAGAGTCAGAGTTTGTTCTGCGAGGGAGGGGAGGAGAGGGCACATGATGGTCAGTACGGGCACAAGGAGGCAAAAGACAGGGCGAAGCTGGCATCTCACTGCGGGGGGCAAACGCACACAGCGCAGCAAAGCAAAGAGGCACCCAAGGAGCAGCAGGGGTCCCAGCACTGAGGGCAGACGACACAAAGCTTCACCTGTTTAGGGCGCTCGGCAGCCTAAAGAGCTGTCCTGTGTCCGGGGGGCCGCTGCCCCAGGCGGGGGTCCTTCATAATGAAAAAGAGGGTTATTACAGGCACAGATAGGGGCGACATGTCCTCCAGTCACAACCAGAGCTGCATTCACAATGCAAATCCTGCATCCGGGTAATTGAGCCATTCGAAACAATAGTGGAAAAGCGAGTGCAGCTCTGGAAGTGAGAGGAGAATAAGACAGGATGTAACGGCAGAATAGTGATTGCCGCTCTGGAGGCGACTGGAGGATAAGACACGATGTAACAGCAGAATAGTGAAAACATCTCTGGAGGTAACTTGAGGGTAAGACACGATGATACCAGGGCTGTGGAGTCGGAGCCCATTTTGGTGAAGTCGGTGTAAAAAAAATGGACAGACTGACTCCTAAAATATATAATAAATTGGGTACAGTAGTTCAATGCAGTTTGTGGGGAATATTTTCATAAGAATTTGGGAAAGTTATGAAACGTTCTATAAATGTCTGTCCTATTCCTGATCTAAGGTCTAGACTTTTAGCTGGGATGAATCTGTGCTGCAGTTTATGTTCATGATAAGTAGTGAAGCTCCTCCTCTACAGATAAGGGGAAAAAGTAACAAACACAGGGAAGGAATGCCTGCATTCATTTCCGAACTTCTGGAGTGAACAGGAAAGCAGGAGTAAGGCAAGTACTTCTTAAAGCATATCTAAACGTTCAATAAACTGTGCATAAATCAATAGTCCAGTATATGTTATCTCTGTATGCTTGATATTTTAGTTTGTTTTTCCCTCTCAGCTCATGTTTGGAGAAATTAGCTACTCTGATGACTTATATACACTATACATAGAATATAAGGGGAAAAACTGTTTTCTAACATCTCAAATTCGTAAATACAGTAATAGGATCGATGAGGACATATATAAGTGTGTGTGTGTGTGTGTGTTCTGGAATATGATTCAGCACAAACATGCTCCCTCCCCTCCTCTCCTCTTCATAGACTGTGAATAAATATGATGTGAAGTATTTAGTCAGCTGTACCCCGAGACAAGCCTGACATTGAAAGTTCAGAGTAAAGCTATCTAACAACATATTTTACAAACTTTATAATTATCTGTCCTATTGATTTATGTAATGATTGTTTTATTTCTATCCTAAATTATACAATGCATGATTCCCTATTCTTGCAAGAATTACAATACCCTTTTTTTTTTTTTTTACAGGACAAAATTATTTTGAGAGCGAATTTACATAATTACAAAATGTCTAAGAAGCATCTTATGAATTCAGCTGTATTTGAGCATTTCACAGTGACTCAAGATAAAAAACATTGCGTGTGTCAGTTGTAAGGAGGCTAATGGCCGTGTAGTCAATGGGAGGGTAGGTGTCACAGATGGCTGCTCCCTGTGATGCAACCCGGAGTATTTTGCTTTAGTGCACGTAAGCACTAAGATGTCGTTTAGTGCACCTGGGTCCGGGTTAAGGGGAGCTATGAGAGATGGGCGGGTCTGGCTACCTACATACCTCACCAGTAGGTGTGGTTACAGCCTAGATAATGGAGGCTGTTTGGCACATGGTTTGTGTCTTGGGAGGTAGGTCTTTACTTGAAATATTTAAAAGAGTGTATCACATAATAGTAGTTATCCAAAGAGTGCAAAAATTTACAAAATTAAAGTAGGAAGGGGAAATTATCTTAACTAGGGCTAATCTCTCGCTGGACTTACTCTACCAGTGGAGGTTGGCACACTAATTGTTGACGTAATGGCGCCCCCGCTCAATGACGGCAGCCCTAAAGCACCCTAAAAAAATCTTACACTAAATATACACAAAAAACACACACATACAAAGATAATACCCAATGTGAAAATTATCTCGTAGTACCAGGAGAAATAGTGCAACCAAAAAATGGGTAGCAAAAAAAATACCCCGTATCTAATGATAGGGCCAAAATCTGTGATACTATTACCAGTATTTAGACTGCAGTTTAAGAACAAAAATTCAGAGATATTTAGCTGAAAAAAATCCCTGTCTAATGATAGTACTTCATATTTTTGCCCTAATGGAAGTATTTTAAACTACAGTTTTAGGTGATAGAATGAAACCACTATTCCATTACACAGTACCCTTAGGCTATGTGCACATGTCCGGAATTGCCGTGGAAATTTCTGCGGCAATTCCGCAACTGTACCGCTGGTAAAACGCATGCGGAATTGGCATGCGTTTTCCCGCTAAACACTAGCGTCTTACAAGCGTAATTAGCTTGCAGAATGCTAGCGTTTTCCAAGAGATCTGTAGCATCGCTTGGAAAATTGACTGACAGGTTGGCCACACTAGTCAAAGAGTGTTTGACAAGTGTGACCAACTTTTTACTATTGATGCTGCCTACGCAGCATCAATAGTAAAAAGATCTACTGTTAAAAATAATAAATCGTGATATTCTCACCTTCTGGTGACCCCGGCAGTCTTCCCGCTCCTCGCGATGCTCCCGTTCCCAACAATGCCTAGAGGCAATTACCTCAGATGACGTAGCGCTTGCGAGACACGTCATCACAGGTCATTGCTGCAAAGCATCACTGGCAACGGAAGCATCGCGACGAGCGCGAACGCTGCGAGTGACGCCGGAAGGTGAGAATATCACGATTATTTTAATTCTTTTTTTTTTTTTTAACAATTATATGGTTCCCAGGGCCTGGAGGAGAGTCTCCTCTCCTCCACCCTGGGTACCAACCGCACATGATCCGCTTATGCCCACCATGCGGGAAGTAAGCGGAGGATAATAATCTTTATTTTTATATAGCACTAACATTCCGCAGCGCTTTACAGTTTGCACACATTATCATCACTGTCCCCGTTGGGGCTCACAATCTAAATTCCCCATCAGTATGTCTTTGGAATGCGGGAGGAAGCCGGAGTACCCGGAGGAAACCCACGCAAACACGGAGAGAACATACAAACTCTTTGCAGATGTTGTGCTTGGTGGGGTTTGAACCCAGGACTCCAGCGCTGCAAGGCTGCTGTGCTAACCCGATCAGCGGATCAATGCATTCCTATGTGTGCGGAATCCCCGCGATTCCGCACAAGGAATGAACATGATGCGTTTTCCAGAATGCGATTCCGCCATGGAAAAAAACTAAACGTGCACAAAAATTGCGGATTGCATTCTAATAATAGGATGCTTAATGTTTGCATTTTTTTCGCGGCTTTATCGCGTTTTTATAGCGAAAAACTGTGAAAAATCCTGAATGTGTGCACATAGCCTTAGAGTTTAGATAGTCCTATAATATGCACATTCCTTTTCAAGTGACATGTTCATCAAATAATGAATGTCTGATCACGCAGTGGCAAATGCTGCATTTTACGCAGCATGTGCACTGCGGATTTGGTTTTCCATAGGTTTACATGGTACTGTACAACGCATGGAAAACTGCGGTGGATCCACAGAGCCAAATCCGCAACGTATGCACATACCCTAATGGTACTGTGTAGTAGGAATACTGGTTTGATTCTATCACCTACAACTGTAGTTTAACCCCTCTGTGACCTTAGACGTACTATCCCGTCGAGGTGCCCTGGGCTTATCTGACCCTGGACGGGATAGTACGTCATAGCCGATCGGCCGCGCTCACGGGGGGAGCGCGGCCGATCGTGGCCGGGTGTCAGCTGCTTATCGCAGCTGACATCCGGCACTATGTGCCAGGAGCGGTCACGGACCGCCCCCGGCACATTAACCCCTGGCACACCGCGATCAAAGATGATCGCGATGTGCCGGCGGTGCAGGGAAGCACCGCGCAGGGAGGGGGCTCCCTGCGGGCTTCCCTGAGACCCCCGGAGCAACGCGATGTGATCGCGTTGCTGCGAGGGTCTCACCTCCCTCCCTGCTCCCTCCAGCCCCGGATCCAAGATGGCCGCGGATCCGGGTCCTGCAGGGAGGGAGGTGGCTTCACAGAGCCTGCTCAGAGCAGGCACTGTGAAGGCTGCAGCGCTGCATGTCAGATCAGTGATCTGACAGAGTGCTGTGCAAACTGTCAGATCACTGATCTGTGATGTCCCCCCCTGGGACAAAGTAAAAAAGTAAAAAAAAAAATTTCCAAATGTGTAAAAAAAATAAAAAAAAATATTCCAAAATAATGAAAAAAAAAAAAAAATATTATTCCCATAAATACATTTCTTCATCTAAATAAAAAAAAAAAAAACAATAAAAGTACACATATTTAGTATCGCCGCGTCCGTAACGACCCGACCTATAAAACTGTCCCACTAGTTAACCCCTTCAGTAAACACCGTAAGAAAAAAAAAAAAAAAACGAGGCAAAAAACAACGCTTTATTATCATACCGCCGAACAAAAAGTGGAATAACACGCGATCAAAAGGACAGATATAAATAACCATGGTACCGCTGAAAGCGTCATATTGTCCCGCAAAAAATGAGCCGCCATACAGCATCATCAGCAAAAAAATAAAAAAGTTATAGTCCTGAGAATAAAGCGATGCAAAAATAATTATTTTTTCTGTAAAATAGTTTTTATCGTATAAAAGCGCCAAACCATAAAAAAAATGATATAAATGAGGTATCGCTGTAATCGTACTGACCCGAAGAATAAAACTGATTTATCAATTTTACCAAACGCGGAACGGTATAAACGCCTCCCCCAATAGAAATTCATGAATAGCTGGCTTTTAGTCATTCTTCCTCACAAAAATCGGAATAAAAAGCGATCAAAAAATGTCACGTGCCCAAAAATGTTTTCAATAAAAACGTCAACTCGTCCCGCAAAAAACAAGACCTCACATGACTCTGTGGACCAAAATATGGAAAAATTATAGCTCTCAAAATGTGGTATTGCAAAAAATATTTTTTGCAATAAAAAGGGTCTTTCAGTGTGTGACGGCTGCCAATCATAAAAATCCGCTAAAAAACTCGCTATAAAAGTAAATCAAACCCCCCTTCATCACCCCCTTAGTTAGGGAAAAATAAAAAAAAATGTATTTATTTCCATTTTCCCATTAGGGCTAGGGTTAGGGCTAGGGTTAGGGTTAGAGCTAGGGCTAGGGTTAGGGCTAGAGTTAGGGCTAGGGTTAGGGCTAGGGTTAGGGCTAGGGTTAGGGCTAGGGTTAGGGCTAGGGTTGGGGCTACAGTTAGGGTTGGGGCTAAAGTTAGGGTTAGGGTTTAGATTACATTTACAGTTGGGAATAGGGTTGGGATTAGGGTTAGGGGTGTGTCAGGGTTAGAGGTGTGGTTAGGGTTACCGTTGGAATTAGGGTTAGGGGTGTGTTTAGATTAGGGTTTCAGTTATAATTGGGGGGTTTCCACTGTTTAGGCACATCAGGGGCTCTCCAAACACGACATGGCGTCCGATCTCAATTCCAGCCAATTCTGCGTTGAAAAAGTAAAACAGTGCTCCTTCCCTTCCGAGCTCTCCTGTGTGCCCAAACAGGGGTTTACCCCAACATATGGGGTATCAGCGTACTCAGGACAAATTGGACAACAACTTTTGTGGACCAATTTCTCCTGTTACCCTTGGGAAAATACAAAACTGGGGGCTAAAAAATAATTTTTGTGGGAAAACAAAAAGATTTTTTATTTTCACGGCTCTGCGTTATAAACTGTAGTGAAACACTTGGGGGTTCAAAGTTCTCACAACACATCTAGATAAGTTCATTGAGGGGTCTAGTTTCCAATATGGGGTCACTTGTGGGGGGTTTCTACTGTTTAGGTACATTAGGGGCTCTGCAAACGCAATGTGACGCCTGCAGACCAATCCATCTAAGTCTGCATTCCAAATGATGCTCCTTCCCTTCCGAGCCCTCCCATGCGCCCAAACGGTGGTTCCCCCCCACATATCGGGTATCAGCGTACTCAGGACAAATTGGACAACAACATTTAGGGTCCAATTTCTCCTGCTAACCTTGGAAAAATACAAAACTGGGGGCTAAAATATAATTTTTGTGGAAAAAAAATATTTTTTATTTGCATGGCTCTGCGTTATAAACTGTAGTGAAATACTTGGGGGTTCAAAGCTCTCACAACACATCAAGATGAGTTCCTTAGGGGGTCTACTTTCCAAAATGGTGTCACTTGTGGGGGTTTCTACTGTTTAGGTACATTAGGGGCTCTGCAAATGCAATGTGACGCCTGCAGACCATTCCATCTAAGTCTGCATTCCAAATGGCGCTCCTTCCCTTCCGAACCCTCCCATGCGCCCAAACGGTGGTTCCCCCCCACATATGGGGTATCAGCGTACTCAGGACAAATTGGACAACAACTTTTGGGGTCCAATTTCTCCTGTTACCCTAGGGAAAATACAAAACTGGGGGCTAAAAAATAATTTTTGTGGGAAAAAAATTTTGTTTTATTTTTATGGCTCTGCATTATAAACTTCTGTGAAGCCCTTGGTGGGTCAAAGTGCTCACCACACATCCAGATAAGTTCCTTAGGGGGTCTACTTTCCAAAATGGTGTCACTTGTGGGGGGTTTCAATGTTTAGGCACATCAGTGGCTCTCCAAACGCAACATGGCGTCCCATCTCAATTCCTGTCAATTTTGCATTGAAAAGTCAAATAGCGCTCCTTCCCTTCCGAGCTCTCCCATGCGCCCAAACAGTGGTTTACTGCCACATATGGGGTATCAGCGTACTCAGGACAAATTGGACAACAACTTTTTGGGTCCAATTTCTCCTGTTACCCTTGGTAAAATAAAACAAATTGGAGCTGAAGTAAATTTTTTGTGTAAAAAAGTTAAATGTTCATTTTTATTTAAACATTCCAAAAATTCCTATTAAACACCTGAAGGGTTAATAAACTTCTTGAATGTGGTTTTGAGCACCTTGAGGGGTGCAGTTTTTAGAATGGTGTCACACTTGGGCATTTTCTATCATATAGACCCCTCAAAATGACTTCAAATGAGACGTGGTCCCTAAAAAAAAATGGTGTTGTAAAAATGAGAAATTGCTGGTCAACTTTTAACCCTTATAACTCCCTAACAAAAAAAAAAATTGGTTCCAAAATTATGCTGATGTAAAGGAGACATGTGGGAAATGTTACTTATTAAGTATTTTGTGTGACATATCTCTGTGATTTAATTGCATAAAAATTCAAAGTTTGAAAATTGCGAAATTTTCAAAATTTTCGCCAAATTTCCGTTTTTTTCACAAATAAACGCAGGTACTATCAAAGAAATTTTACCACTATCATGAAGTACAATATGTCACGAGAAAACAATGTCAGAATCACCAGGATCCGTTGAAGCGTTTCGGAGTTATAACCTCATAAAGGGACAGTGGTCAGAATTGTAAAAATTGGCCTGGTCATTGACGTGCAAACCACCCTTGGGGGTAAAGGGGTTAAAATACTTCCACTAGTACTACAGATTTTTGCCCTATCAGACACGGGGCATTTTTTCAGCTAAATATCTCAGAATGTTTGTTCCTAAACTACATTCTAAATACTGGTAATAGTATCACAGATTTTGGCCCTATCATTAGATACAGGGTTTTTTTTTTTGCTACACATTTTTTGGTTGCAATATTTCTCCTGGTACTACAAGAATTATCACATTGGGTATTATCTTTGTGTGTGTGTGTGTGTGTTTTGTGTGTATATTTAGTGTAAAAAAATTTTAGGGTGCATTAGGTCTGCCGATGTTGAGCGGGGGCGCCATTACGTCAACAATTAGGGTGCCAACCTCTGCTGGTAGGAAGGGTGAATTTAGGGTCAGTCCAGGGAGAGATTAGCCCTAGTTAAGATATTTTCCCCTTCCTACTTTAACCCCTTCATGACCCAGCCTATTTTAACCTTAAAGGGACTCTCTCACCTGAATTTGCCGGGCCCTGTTTACGGTCCGATGGGTGGTGTTTTCTGTTCTTTCATGCACCCCTTCCTTACCCGCTGGCCGCAATATTGTCTTGAATTTGATTAGGTTTCCTCTGTAGTACACGCGTGCACAATGCAATCTTGCCTTGCGCACGCGCAGTATGCGTTGCCCAACTGCGGGCAAAGCCACATTAGTGCGCATGCACTGGCGCACTATGTCAAGATTGCATTGCGCACGCATGTACCACGGAGGAAACCTAATCAAATTCAAGACAATATTGCGGCCAGCGGGAAAGGAAGGAGTGCATGAAAGAACAGAAAACACCGCCCATCGGACCGTAAACAGAGCCCGCCAAATTCAGGTGACACGTTCCCTTTAATGACCTGGCCATTTTATGAAGTAATAACTCAGGAACGCTTCAACGGATCCTAGCGATTGAGTGTTTTTTCGTGACATATTGGACTTCATGTTAGTGGTAAATTTAAGTTGATAATTTTTGCAAAAAATTTTGAAAATTTCACAATTTTCAAATTTTGAATTTTTATTCTGTTAAACCAGAAAGTTATGCGACACAAAACAGTTAACAAATAACATTTCCCACATGTCTACTTTACATCAGCACAATTTTGGGAAAAATTATTTTTCGTTAGGAAGTTATAAGGCTGTGTGCACACGTTCAGGATATTTCGCGTTTTGTTTGCTATAAAAACGCTTAAACATATGCATCCCATCATTTATAATGCATTCCGCAATTTTTGTGCATATGTCACGGTAAAAAACGCAGCATGTTCATTAATTTTGCAGATTTCCCACTATATTATTGCATTGGGAAATATCCGGAAAAAAAAAAACGCAAAAAACGCATGCAGATTTCTTTCAGAAAGTGTCCGGTTTTGTTCAGGAAATTTCTGCAAGAAATCCTGATGTGTGCACATAGCCTAAGGGTTCACAGTTTATCAGCAATTTCTCATTTTTCCAGCAAAATTTACAAAACCATTTTTTTAGTGACCACATCACATTTGAAGTCCCTTTGAGGGGCCTATATGACCGAAAACACCCAAAAGTGACACCATTCCAAAAATTGCACCCCTCAAGCTACTCAAAACATTCAAGAAGATTATTAACCCTTCAGGTGCTTCACAGGAACTAAAGCAACGTGGAAGGCAAAAATGGACATTTTAATTTTTCCAACAAAAATGTTCTTTTAGCCTCAATTTTTTTCATTTTCACATGGGCAACAGGATAAAATGCATCCTAAAATGTGTTGGGCAATTTCTCCTGAGTACACCGATGCCTCATATGTGGTCACAAACCACTGTTTGGGCGCATGGCAGACTCGGAAGGGAAGGAGCGCCATTTGACTTTTTGAATGGAAAACTAGCTCGTTAGCGGACACTGTCACTTATGGTGACCCCATTTTGGAAACTAGACCCCCAAGGAATTTATATAGATGCATAGTGAGCACTTTGAACCCCCAGGTGCTTCACAAATTGATCCGTAAAAATGAAAGTTCTTTTTTTTTTTTTTTTTTTCACAAAAATGTTTTTTAGCTTCAATTTTTTCATTTTCACATGGGCAACAGGATAAAATGGATCCTATAATTTGTTGGATAATTTCTCCTGAATACACCGATACCTCATATGTGGGGGTAAACCACTGTTTGGGTGCACAGCAAGGCTCGGAAGGGAAGGAGCGCCATTTGACTTTTTGAATGGAAAATTAGCTCCAATTGTTAGTGGACACCATGTCGGGAATGGAGAGCCCCTGTGTGCCTAAACATTTGAGCTCCCCCACAAGTGACCCCATTTTGGAAACTAGACCCCCAAGTAACTTATCTAGATGTGTGGTGATAATTATGAACCCCCCCGGGTGTTTCACTAAAGTTTATAGTGCCCGGGCATGAAAATAAAAAAAATATATTTTTTCCACAAACATGATTGTAGCGAAATATGTATAGGTATATATGTGTGACTAGCAATAATTTACAATCTGTCCTGAGACTGCAGGTCTCACAGGGGTCACAGCATATGGTATCCTGAACAAGCATTCTATTGTTTCCAATCTCACCAGGGAGTCTTGCTGAAAACCAGGAAGGGAAACATTGTACACCTTCTAGCTCTTTTGACGAGAGATGTCAATTACAGCCTGACACTATCTATCTGTGAGAAACTTTAGGCAAAGAGTCTTCAGAGGAAAATAATATATTCATTGGGGGAGCGGCCGTAGTACAATCAGAAACAAGCAATTACAATATTAACTCGAGAGGCTGTTCTAGAAATTTGACCTCCACAGTAACTCTAAATTAGGCTTGTACGCATACAAAGTTGTTCACAGATAGAGGGCAGCCAAGCTGATGTGTTCCATTCCATATTTGTCCCCCCTTAGGGAGCAGAAAGCAGACTACAAAGTTAGCTATTTCTGTAAGTTTTTCTCCTGTTTATTTTTATAACAGTTTTGCATATTTGTATGTCTTTTTATTACCATATTTTTATACTTTTTTTAGTGTAAGCACTGTACCTTTTCTAATAAAGCATAAAACTTTAATTAGTTGAACCCTGTATGTTCTAAAGAATCCATTGCCTTAAACTGTGTGAGCCGTATAATTGGCAGACAGTAGTAGTAATATTTCCGGGACTCATCGCCCGTGTGTTCGGTGAGTGGTGGCAGCGTGTATGAGCGGGTGTGTTGCCTGGGACGGTATATGATTTATGCTCCCATTACAGCATAGGACAGAGGTTGAATGCTAAACAGAGAGGGGAGATAGATTATCCCCAGGCGCAACCCCAAGTCGCGTACTGAGAGCAGTACGTGACAAACTGGTGGCAGCACAGTGGGATGCGTGTCCCCTCCCAGGACATAAATTCGAGACCACGTCTGGAAAACTTCCCTGTGATGGAGAAGCACACGGAATAAGATACTGTCCTTCGGGGGTTTAAAAAAACCTGCAGACAATACCACCTACCCCGTGAGCAGTGGGCGCAGTATCTAACCCCAGGGCTGAAAGGCAAGGCCCTAGAATTTTTGCTGGCCTTCCACCAGAGCTAGATGGAACTAGGAGGCCATAAAAATAGGCCCTGATCAGAAAATACAACATAACCCCAGAAGTGTATCGGAGAAAGTTCCGGAACCTACGTGGATCGACGGACAGCTATGCGGATGTTGCGAGCACCATGAGGACCATGCTCCACCAATGGATAAGGGGACTTTCTGTTAACAGTTTTGAGGACTTAACGGATCTTACGTCAAGGATCAATTTCTTCACATGTGCCCCATGGATGTACGACAATTTGTGTGTGAACCACAAACTGCGGATCAGACTGCAAAGATTGAGGACTGCTATGTGGCTAACAGGATGCCTGAGGTGCGGAAGCCATCGGGATTCACCTGGAAGGGAGGTAAGCCAAACGGGGACCCTTCTCCCTCTGCTGGCCGATCACCGATGCTGTCGAAGCCCACCTCCTATGGGATCCCGGGGAATAGACATTCCTTTAGGTGATGCACGCCAGTGCTTCTCCTGCAACAAAGTGGGACATGTTAGCGCTGTCTGCCCTGATAGGGAGAAACGCCCAACTACAACCACAAAACTGTCCGTGTCCCCACCGTCTGCCCTCTGTGGCCGGCTCTGAAGCGAGGGCTAATGAGAACTGTCAGGCTATGTGCACACGTACAGGTTTTTCGCGTTTTTTTACGCTAAAAACGCTATAAAAACTCATTAAAAACGAATACATTATACATTCTATCATTTTGAATGCATTCTGCATGTTTTGTGCACATGGATGCGTTTTTTTCCGCGAAAAAAACGCATCGCGGTAAAAAAATGAGCATGTTCATTATTTTTGCAGATTTTCTGCGTTTTTCTCGCAATTCTATGCATTTGGGAAAAAACGCACAAAAAAAACGCATCAAAATCGCGGTAAAAATGCATGCGGATTTCTGGCAGAAATGTCCGGTTTTTGTCAGGAAAATTTCTGCAAGAAATCCTGGCGTGTGCACATACCCTCAATCTGTCACTGTTGGCAATAAAGTAACCATTGGTCTCAGAGACACTGGGGCAGAGGTGACCCTGGTGCGTCCAGCCATGGTAACCCCTGCCGATATCATACCAGGAAAGAGTCTAAAACCGGGATTGGAGGGGTCAGCCCTGCCCATGGCTTGTGTGTACCTGGACTGGGGAGCAGGGAAAGGACTGAGAAGTGGGAGTATCAGAGGCTATCCCCACCAATGTGTTGCTAGGCACAGACCTGGGGAGGATGGTGTCCCACTATGTTCCCGTCTTGCAAGTAAATGCTACAGAGAAGGTGGAAGCAAGTGACCCACCTAAGATTCCGTACAAGGAGGAAAATTTCCCAATGCACAGGACTGTACGTGTGTGGCAGCTGTGACCCAGAGTCAGGCTGCGGCTCAGACGCAGCCCCAGAGATTAGAGGATGAGTCTCAGACAGAACTCAGACACTTCACCACCTGGCTACTTCATTTCCTTTCTGCGGACATTCCCACTATCATCATGGGCGACTTCAACATCCCCATTGACACTTCCCTCTCAGCTGCCACTAAACTTCTAACTCTCACTTCCTCCTTCGGCCTCACTCAATGGTCCTCTGCAGCCACTCACAAAGACGGTCACACACTGGACCTCATCTTCACCCGCCTCTGCTCTCAATCTAACCTCTCTAACTCACCTCTTCCACTCTCTGACCACAACTTTCTCACATTCTCATCTCTCTCCACTCCATGTCTACAATCCCCACCCCACAAACTTTCACACCCTCGCAGAAATCTTAAACATCTTGACCTACATTCATTCTCTGAATCCCTTCTCCCCCTCACAGGCATAAGTTCCTTACACAATGCGGATGACGCTGCTGCTTTATATAACACCACAATAGCTGTAGATTTGGAATCTGCTGCCCCACTTGCACATACCAAAGCTCGCAAAATCAACAGACAGCCCTGGCACACCAGCCTGACCAAAGAACTGAGGCGAGCTTCCAGGGCTGCTGAGCGCAGATGGAAAAGATCCCACTCCAACGAGCACTTCATCGCATTCAAACAGTCCCTCACTACTTTCAAGACCACACTCGCCACAACTAAACAAACGTACTTCTCATCTCTCATATCCTCTCTCTCTCACAACCCTAAACAGTTATTCAACACCTTCAATTCTCTCCTCCGTCCCCCAGCACCTCCTCCCTCCCCACTTATCTCCGCTGAAGACTTTGCCTCATTTTTCAAGCAGAAGATTGATAGCATTAGAGACAGTTTTGGTCAACAACCCCCAGAGCCCTTCCTCCTGATTTCCCAGCCCTCCACCTCCAAAACCAACTTCTCCACCATTACAGAAGATCGACTCTCCACTCTACTCTCAAGATCGCATCTCACCACCTGTGCACTTGACCCACTCCCATCCCACCTCATCCCAAACCTCACCACAGTCTTCATCCCAACCCTAACCCATCTCTTCAACCTATCACTAACAACTGGTGTTTTCCCCTCAAGCTTTAAACATGCCTCCATCACACCTATCCTCAAAAAGCCCTCTCTTGACCCATCCTCTGTATCTAGCTATCGCCCTATATCACTTCTCCCCTATGCCTCCAAACTACTGGAACAACACATTTACCTTGAACTGTCCTCCCATCTCTCTTCTTGCTCCCTCTTTGACCGCCTACAATCTGGCTTCCGGTCACACCATTCCACCGAAACTGCCCTAACTAAAGTCACCAATGACCTCTTAACCGCCAAGAGCAAGCGACACTACTCTATCCTCCTCGACCTGTCGGCTGCCTTTGACACAGTGGACCATTCCCTATTATTACAAACCCTCTCATCCCTTGGCATCGCAGACTTGGCCCTATCCTGGATCTCATCATACCTAACAGACCGGACATTCAGCGTCTCCCACTCACACACCACCTCCTCACCTCGCCCTCTATCTGTCGGAGTCCCACAAGGTTCAGTCCTTGGGCCCTTGCTCTTCTCCATTTACACCTTTGGCCTGGGACAGCTCATAGAATCTCATGGCTTTCAGTATCACCTCTACGCTGACGACACACAGATCTACATCTCTGGACCAGATATCACCTCCCTTCTAACCAGAATCCCTCAATGTCTGTCTGCTATTTCATCCTTCTTCTCCACTAGATTTCTAAAACTTAACATGGACAAAACAGAATTCATCATCTTTCCCCCATCTCACGCGACCCCCCCAACGAAGCATTACAGTAAATGGCTGCCCACTCTCCCCAGTCCCACAAGCTCGCTGCCTCGGGGTAATCCTTGACGCTGATCTCTCCTTCAAACCACATATCCAAGCCCTTTCCACTTCCTGCCGCTTTCAACTCAAAAATATTTCACGAATCCGTTCATTCCTCAACCATGAATCTGCAAAAACCCTAGTCCATGCCCTCATCATCTCTCGCCTTGACTACTGCAACCTCCTACTCTGTGGCCTCCCCTCTAACACTCTCACACCCCTCCAATCTATTCTAAACTCTGCTGCCCGACTAATCCACCTGTCCCCCCGCTATTCCCCGGCCTCTCCCCTCAGTCAATCCCTTCACTGGCTCCCCATTGCCCAGAGACTCCACTACAAAACCCTTACCATGACGTACAAAGCCATCCACAACCTGTGTCCTCCATACATCTGTGACCTCGTCTCCCGGTACTTACCTACCCGCAACCTCCGATCCTCACAAGATCTCCTTCTCTACTCCCCTCTTATCTCCTCTTCTCACAATCGTATACAAGATTTCTCTCGCGTATCACCCCTACTCTGGAACCCTCTACCACAACACATCAGACTCTCGCCTACCATCGAAACCTTCAAAAAGAACCTGAAGACCCACCTCTTCAGACAAGCCTACAACCTGCAGTAACCACCGATCGACCAAACCGCTGCATGACCAGCTCTACCCTCACCTACTGTATTCTCACCCATCCCTTGTAGATTGTGAGCCTTCGCGGGCAGGGTCCTCATTCCTCCTGTACCAGTTATGACTTGTATTGTTTAAGATTATTGTACTTGTTTTTATTATGTATACCCCTCCTCACATGTAAAGCGCCATGGAATAAATGGCGCTATAACAATAAATAATAATAATAATAATAACTGCCAGGATGCCCATACTGTGGCCCCGAAGCCTCTTCACATGGCAGACCCATTAAGGTCCCTGATAACCGTCACTGAAGACTCAGCTTCAGACCAGAGCCTGGCAGACACCTATGCCAGGGCCTGCAAACTGAGGGTGAGAGCTTCCAGGAGGCTCTGTGGACAGATGTCAGTCTGGAGAAGCTCAGATGTCTTGCAGGCCAGCCCCCTGCTGCTTCTGACAAAGAGTATACTGAGACAAGGGCAGACTGTATAAAGAGGCTCTCCCCACTGATACTACAGAACATTTGGGACTGTGAAAAGCAGCTGGTTGTTCCTAATCCATTTAGGTATCAATTATTGAGAATTGCTCATCAAATTCCTCTGGCTGGACACCTTGGAATACAAGAGACTAAGGGTACCGTCACACTGAAACGACGCTGCAGCGATACGATAACGATGTCGATCGCTGCAGCGTCGCTGTTTGGTCGCTGGAGAGCTGTCACACAGACAGCTCTCCAGCGACCAACGCAGGGCCACGCTTAGTAACCCGATGTTTACCCTGGTTACCAGCGTAAACGTAAAAAAAACAAACATTACATACTTACATTCCGTGTCTGTCCTCCGGCGCTGTGCTTTCCTCTGCACTGTCAGCGCCGGTCAGCCGTAAAGCAGAGCGGTGACGTCACCGCTGTGCTTTCTGGCTGGCCGGCGCTGACACAGGATGCAGGAGGAGTGCAGAGAAGCACAGCGCCGGGGACAGACAGCTGAAGGTAAGTATGTAATGTTTGTATTTTTTACGTTTACGCTGGTAACCAGGGTAAACATCGGGTTACTAAGCGCGGCCCTGCGCTTAGTAACCCGATGTTTACCCTGGTTAACAGTGAAGACATCGCTGAATCGGCGTCACACACGCCGATTCAGCGATGTCAGCGGGAGATCCAGCGACGAAATAAAGTTTCAGACGATCTGCTACGACGTACGATTCTCAGCGGGGTCCCTGATCGCAGTAGCGTGTCAGACACAGCGAGATCGTAACAATATCACTGGAACGTCACGGATCGTGCCGTCCTAGTGATCAAAGTGCCACTGTGTGACGGTACCCTAAAGCTCGCTTGACATATAAAACTTCTATTGGCCGAAGATGGGGACAGATATTGCCAATTACTGTCGATCATGTGTAGTTTGTCAGAGAATTGGAAAGTCCGGGAATATACAGAAAGCTCTATTGATACCACCGCCTGTGATCGATGAGCCTTTCCAGCGAGTGGCTGTGGATATCATAAGGCCACTTGATTTAAGGACTGTTGGAAGAATGACTCCAAAACTACAGGAGGCTCAGTGGTTGAATATGTACTGCAGCTCAGAGAAAGAATGCAAAAACTGAGCAACCTGGCCCATGAGAACATGACCCAGGCCCAAATCACCCAGAAGGTCTGGTACGACCGTAATGCCAGACTGAGGGCCTACGAGAAGGGCCAGAAGGTTTGGGTGTTGGTCCCTATGTTACAGAATAAATTACAGGCCGCATGGGAAAGACCATACACTGTACACAAGCGGCTAAATGATGTTAATTATGTGGTGACACTAGATGAGCATGCAAAGCGTCAAAGTATTTCATGTTAATATGTTGAAGGCTCATCGTGACAGGGAGACCTGTGTCTTGAGGTACCTTCACACATAACGATATTGTTAACGATATCGTTGCTTTTTGTGACGTAGCAACGATATCGTTAATTAAATCGTTATGTGTGACAGCGACCAACGATCAGGCCCCTGCTGGGAGATCGTTGGTCGCTGAACAAAGTCCAGATCTTTATTTCGTCGCTGGATCTCCCGCGGACATCGCTGGATCGGCGTGTGTGACACCGATCCAGCGATGTCTTCACTGGTAACCAGGGTAAACATCGGGTAACTAAGCGCAGGGCCGCGCTTAGTAACCCGATGTTTACCCTGGTTACCATCCTAAAAGTAAAAAAACAAACAGTACATACTTACCTACCGCTGTCTGTCCCCGGCGCTGTGCTCTGCACTCCTCCTGCACTGGCTGTGAGCGTCGGTCAGCCGGAAAGCAGAGCGGTGACGTCACCGCTCTGCTTTCCGGCCGCTGTGCTCACACAGACAGTACAGGAGGAGTGCAGAGCAGAGCGCCGGGGACAGACAGCGGTAGGTAAGTATGTACTGTTTGTTTTTTTTACTTTTAGGATGGTAACCAGGGTAAACATCGGGTTACTAAGCGCGGCCCTGCGCTTAGTTACCCGATGTTTACCCTGGTTACCGGCATCGTTGGTCGCTGGAGAGCGGTCTGTGTGACAGCTCTCCAGCGACCAAACAGCGACGCTGCAGCGATCCGGATCGTTGCCGGTATCGCTGCAGCGTCGCTTAATGTGAAGGGGCCTTTACCTGTCTGTAGTCTGCCTTAAGAGGGGGAGGTTGATCTGATACTAGATGTGGGGGCTGGGACTCAGTACATGGAGTCCCTGGAGTCAGCAGAATTTAACCCTGAGCTATCCCACAGTCAGAGGTCTGAGCTGATGGGGGTGCTCAGCGAGATCACCGAAGTCTTCACAGGGGAGCCTGGGAGGACGCATTTAGCTACTCACCATGTGGACACTGGTACTAATCCCCCAGTAAAGCAGTCTACATACTGGGTGTCAGCAGAGGTGAAGGCACACATGAGGGAACAGGTAATGGACATGCTAAACCTCAAGGTAATACAAAAATCCCAGAGCACCTGGGCCTCGCCTGTGGTTCTTGTCCCGAAAAAGGACCGTACTACCTGGTTCTGTGTAGAGTACAGGAAATTAAATGTACTGAGTACATATGAGGTCTACCCAATGCCGACGATAGACGAGCTGTTAAAGCAGCTAGCTAAAGCATCGTACCTCACCATCATGGACCTAAGTAGGGGATATTGGCAGATACCCCTGACCAGAGAAGCTCAGGAGACGTCTACTTTTATAACGCCATTCGGGCTGTTTGAGTTTCTGGTGATGCCATATGGTATGAAGAATGCCCCTGCCACCTTCCAGAGGTTGGTCAATCACTTATTGGAAGTATGTGATGATTTTGCCATTGCTTATCTCGATGATATAGCCATTTTTAGTAATTCTTGGAAGGAACACCTCGTACATCTTTCTCAGGTGTTGCAAAGGCTTAAAACTGCAGGTCTTAGGGTACCATCACACAGTGCAATGTTGATCGCTACGACGGCACGATTCGTGACGTTCGAGCGATATAGTTACGATATCGCAGTGTCTGACACGCTCCTGCGATCAGGGACCCCGCTGAGAATCGTACGTCGTAGCAGATCGTTTGAAACTTTCTTTCGTCGTCTAGTGTCCCGCTGTGGCGGCATGATCGCATGGTGTAACATATATCGTATACGATGTGCGCATAGTAACCAACGGCTTCTACATCGCACATACGTCATGAAATTATCGCTCCAGCGTCGTAGATTGCAAAGTGTGACAGCAGTCTACGACGCTGGAGCGATATTGTTACGATGCTGGAGCGTCACGGATCGTACCGTTGTAGCGATGAAAATTGCACTGTGTGACGGTACCCTTACTGTTAAGCCAGGGAAGTGTCAGGTAACTATGCGGGAAGAACAATACCTAGGACACCAGGTAGGGGGAGGACTGCTAAAACCAGTGCCAGGGAAGGTAGAAGCCATTACAGCCTGGACAACCCCACAAACCAAGAAGCCAGTACTGTCCTTCCTGGGTACGGCTGGCTACTATAAGAAGTTTGTAGCAAACTACAGTGCTCTGGCCAAACCGTTAACTGATCTGACCAGGAGGAAGCTTCCCAAAATTGTTTCCTGGACTCCTCAGTGTGAGGAATCATTTTCTGCCCTAAAGTCGGCATTGGATAGTTCACCTGTCCTTCAGGCCCAATTTCTCTCGCAGGTTTGTAGTGCAGACAGATGCCAGCACCTATGGGCTAGGTGCGGTTCTCAGCCAGGTGAACCAGCAAGGTGAGGAGCACCCAATTCTTTACCTAAGCAGGAAACTCCTGCCCAGAGAAGTGGCTTATGCCACCATTGAGAAGAAATGTTTGGCAATTGTGTGGGCTGTGCAGAAGCTGCAACCATACCTCAATGGGCGCAACTTCACCGTGATAACAGATCATAACCCATTGAGTTGGGTCAACAGAGTAGTTGGGGACAACGGGAAATTGCTTAGATGGAGTCTGATATTACAGCAATATGATTTCCCAATTCAGCATAAGAAAGTAATCGATCATAGCAATGCCGATGGCCTATCTCGCCAAGTTGGGGCGGAACAGATACGCGATCGGGAGCTGACCTGTAAGTCAACCCCCATGCACGTTCATAAGGAGGGAGGTGTAGCGAAATATGTATAGGTATATGTGTGACTAGCAGTAATTTAACATCTGTCCTGAGACTGCAGGTCTCACAGCATATGGTATCCTGAGCAAGCAGTCTACTGTCTCCAATCTCGCCAAGGGGTATTGCTGGAAACCAGGAAGAAAGGGAAACATTTCACACCTTTTAGCTCTTTTGAAGAGAGATGTCAATTACAGCCTGACACTATGTGTGAGAAACTTTAGGCAAAGAGTGTTCAGAGAAAAATAATATATTCATTGGGGGAGCGGCCATGGTCCAATCAAAAACAAGCAATTATAATATTAACCTGAGAGGCTGTTCTAGAAATTTGACCTCCAGAGTAACTCTAAATTAGGCTTGTATGCATACAAAGTTGTTCACAGATTGAGGGCAGCCAAGCTGATGTGTTCCATTCCATATTCGTCCCCCCTCAGGGAGCAGAATGCAGACTACAAAGTTAGCTATTTCTGTAAGTTTTTTTTTTCCTGTTTATTTTTATATCTGTTTTGCACATTTTATTACCATATTTTTATACCTTTTTTTATTGTACGCCCTATACCTTTTCTATTAAAGCATAAAACTTTAATTAGTTGAACCTTGTATATTCTAAAGAATCCATAGCCTTAAACTGTGTGAGCCTTATGATTGATAGACAGTAGTAGTAATATTTCCGGGACTCATCGCCCGTGTGTTCGGTGAGTGGTGGCAGCGTGTATGAGCGAGTGTGTGGCCTGGGTCAGTGTGTGATTTATGCTCCCATTACATCATAGGACAGAGGTTGAATGCTAGACAGAGAGGGGAGATAGATTAACCCTTATAGGCGCAACCCCAAGAAGCGTGCTGAGAGCAGTTACATGACAAATTGGTGGCAGCACGGTTTGGATCCGAGACAATGATCTTTTAGTCCACAATTTTTTAATTTCCCAAGGGTAAAATTAGAAATTGGACCAAAAAGTTGTTCAATTTGTCCTGAGTACGCTGATACCCCATATGTGGGAGAAAACTTCGTCGGAGCTTGGAAGGGAAGTAGTGATGTTTTGGAATGCAGACTTTGATGGAATGGTCTGCGGGCATCATGTCGCGATTGGAGAGCCCCTGATGTGCCTAAACAGTGGAAATCCCCCAATTATAACTCCAACAAACCCCTAACTCCAACCCTAACCCAACCCTAATTTTAGCCCCAACCCTAACTTTAGCCCAACTCTAACCCTAATGGGTAAACTGGGGTGGAGGGAGCGATCACCGGGGCAGGGGATGATCAGGGGGCAATCACTGGTGCACGGAGGGGGCGGAATCAGATGGTGGGGGAGCAGAGGACAGCACATACCGGATGGCAGGGGGTGAGCAGCAGCGGCCGGAAGTGGTGGAGTCATCGGCGGCATCACGCAGCGGCGGAAGGCAAGGGCAGCCATAATTGACACCGCCCCTCCACATCTGATTGAGGGATAGCGTCACATGGACGCCTACATGGCATCACAGGTCGGGAAGGAGTTAATTTTGTAAATTTTTGCACTCTTTGGATAACTACTATTATGTGATATACCCTTTTAAATATTTCAATTAAAGGTTAATTTTTAGAGGTCTATGGCTTTCTGGTGGTAAATATTTTTTATGAAGACTTCGTGCTGGACATTGCCCCAGCCTGTATGCCCACATGCCCACAGGCCTGAGGGAGCAGAGAGCCCGGCTAAGGACAGTTGTGTTGTTTTGCCTGCTCTGAAGGCTGTTTACCATTTCTTGTTACTGCTGGGTTTATGAAGTAAAATAAACCCGCAGACTTTTTTTTAAAAGAAGCACACATCCTGCGGCACGTAAGAGTGCAAATCCCTTACATTTGGTGCTAGACTGCGGGCATTGGTTCAGGAGGTACGTGAGAGGACTATAGCAGGTGTTTGCTGTGGATCGGCAGGTTCATGAACTCCGTGTGGCTTGCTGTGGATCGGCGGGTCCAAGAAGTCTGCAGAGAGGAGCCTTGCGGAGCGGTGCAGATTCACGCAGAGCAGTGCAGGCTAGGCTGAGCCAGAGAGAGGAGGCCTATGGTATACCTCCAGAGAGGACGCCTCTGAGGGTAAGAGACATCCGGGAAACTATGCGGTCGTCACGGTCAGTTAACAGACACTAATCCGTGTTAGGCACACCAAGGCTCATCGAATACCGTGGGTACTGTAGAGCCAAACGGTGCACTGGTGCTGCATGTTATCAAGTACCTGAGACTCGGTTTATGGTAATAAACCGAATGGACTGTTTAACCCCGAGTGTCCCAGCGTATGCCTCAACGACTAGCCAAGTGAGTACCCCCGTCCATAGAGAGTGGAGAACCGTCACACACTGTATAAGTGACCCAGAGGAAAACAAATGCTGTGATGCCAAAATCAGTGCATATTTTTTGATAAAAATGCTTCAAGTGCTTTGAATCAAAAAGACATTTGCCCAGAAGTTTACACTGATGTGATTGAAAAAGATCACAGCAGCACCAAGAAACCAGAACTTCCCCCAGGAAGCGCCGTGGCGATCAGGTGCAGGTGTCAGCTGTATGTGACAGCTGACTCCCCACAGCAATGCCCACGATCGGTGCTAGCACCGATCGGGCTTTTACCCCCCTCTGATGCCGCTGTCAGTAGTGACAGCGGCATAGAGAAGCATAATACAGTTAAAAAGCATTAAGCTACTTACTGGTAGCGGCATTTCTCGGAGGCCCATGACAGCTCGACGAGAGAGGGGATCCGCCCATCAGGAACAGGAAACCTACAGATACAAATGGGCGGCACCTCTCCCTTGCCTCAGTTGTATTTCAGAGTCTTGAGAGGACTACCGCGGTTAGTGGCACACAAAAATATACACTATATACAGATTATATACAAAATTTCAGCCATATATTGGAACTGGGTATCATGTGAGATATATACATTTATAGGAAGTGCAACCCCCACGTGAATAGGGAGGGAACTAAGGGATAAGGCCTTAATTGAAGCTGATTGTAATGGTTCAAACGGCTCTCTAGTCAATGCTGACAGGACTAGGTTGAGATCCCAAGGCATAGATTTATCTTTATGTATGGGTCTAGTTCTACCAGATGCTTTAATGAACCTTGAGATCCAATAATTATTGGCGATGTTACAGGAAAATAGGGCCCCTAGGGCCGAGACCTGTACCCTTAGAGTACTAGTGGATAGATCTAGCTCTAAGCCTCTTTGCAGGAATTCTAAGATTTGTTTTATAGGTATTCCCTCTTCTAAATTAAAATCAGAAGAGGCCAGAAACTTCCGCCAGGTTCTAGCATAGATTGTTGTGGTTATCTGCTTCCTACTTTTCATAAGGGTCTCAATTAAATTCGGGGAGAACCCTTTGTTTTTTAGTAACGCCCTCTCAAACTCCATGCCGTTAAATGGAGATTCTTTACTTGTGGATGGTTGATCGGACCCTGGTAGAGCAAATCTGGAATCTCCGGAAGTACCCAGGGGTCCTCCACTGACATGATCCTGAGCCAAGTGAACCAGGCCCTTCTGGGCCAGAATGGGGCAATCAATATAACTCTTGCTCGACCTTCTCTTATCTTCCTGATTACCAGGGGTATCAGGCCTAGCGGGGGGAACGCATAAGCCAGCCGAAAATCCCAATTGATCAAAAAGGCGTCTACCGCCAGAGGATTCTCCCTGGGATTTAGGGAACAGAATTTTATTGTCTTTCGGTTGTCCCTGGTGGCAAATAAATCTACCTCTGGATGTCCCCATTTGTGGACAATCTGGTCGAACACGAGACTGTTTAGAGACCACTCCCCTTGCCTTAAGGTGTTGCGGCTTAGAAAGTCCGCTTTGACATTTTCTTTTCCTCTTATATGTAGAGCGGTTAAAGATAAGAAATGATTTTCAGCTGTCTGGAACAGACGATCTGCCACTCTCATCAGTGATTCGGAATGAGTTCCACCCTGGTGATTTATGTATGCGACCGCCACCTGGTTGTCCGAGAGGATCTTGACATGATGACCCTGCAGATATGAGGAATTTTTTAACTGAAAGTTCAACTGCCATTAACTCTTTTTGGTTGGAGGAGGCTGATGTTAGGGGGTTCCATAGACCCTGAACTATCATGTTATCCATGTGTGCTCCCCAACCCGAAGGGCTAGCGTCTGTTGTTACAATACGTGTTACCTGTGTCACCCAGGGAACTCCCGCCGATAAATTTTCATTGTTTAGCCACCACTTAAGAGATGTAAGAGCTTTTGGTCCCAAAGTAATCTGGCTCTGCAAGGACCCATGTAAAACTCTATCATTAACCAGCACCTCGGATTGTAAAGGTCTGGTGTGAAATTGGGCCCAACGGACAGCGGGAATGCAAGAGGTTAGAGATCCTAATAGTGACATAGCCTGTCTAAGGGTCATGGATGGTTTATCAATTGCCTTAGACACCTGTTGCTGGATGTGTAACAATTTGTCGGGAGGAAGACAACACTGTTGGGATTCTGAATTTAACAACAGTCCTAAGAATCTTTGTATTTTTTGGGGCTGTAAACGAGATTTTTCATAATTTACGGTCCAGCCCAGACGCTCAAGTTTGGATGTGGCTGTTTCTAGTTGAGAAAGGCAATGGTCTGCTGAACTCCCTACTATAAGGAAATCATCCAAGTAGGGAATAATCAGGATGTCAGACTCTCGTAAGTGCGCCATGACTTCGGCCACTAGCTTTGTAAACACCCTAGGAGCCGCTGATAAGCCAAAGGGAAGAGCTCTGAACTGGAAATGGCGAATCTGTCCCCCCATTGACACAGCTACTCTCAGGAACCTCTGGAAGTCTTCATGTATCGGAACATGATAGTATGCATCCTTTAGATCTACAACTACCATGAAGCAGTGATTAAACAACATTTTTATTGCTGAATTAATTGTTTCCATTTTGAACGATTCATTGACCAGGAACTCATTAAGACATTTGAGATTTATGATCGTTCTAAACGATCTGTCTGGCTTCTTGATCAGAAAAAGAGGAGAGTAAAATCCCCTCCCTCTTTCTGATTCTGGGATTTCGATCAAAACATTTTTGGAGCATAAGTTCATGACCTCTGCTTCTAGAGCTGCTTGTTCAAGGGTGAGGAACGTTAACTTAAATTTTTCTCGAGGCCAGTGATCGAAGTCCAGCCTTAGACCTTTTGTTATAATGCCTCTGACCCATTTACTGTTCGTAATGTCAATCCATGCTGAGGAGAATGCTGACAGTCTACCCCCCACAGGGATCGCTAGTCATTGGTCCAGTTTTTTCTGTTCTTTTGAGGAACGGCGAAACATGTAGCCCGTACCTCTTCCGCGTCTATCTTCCCATCTCTCTCTAGAGGGAGAGGACCCGCGTTTCTTCCCGCGTCCAAACCTCCTTCTATTGAAGGGTCGGCGGTAGGATGCTGAAGACAGATTGGGAAATTTCTTTTTGTCATCCCCTGCCTTTTCCAGCAACTCATCCAGAGTTGAACCAAAGAGATATTGTCCTTTACACGGAATGGTGCCGAGTTTAGTTCTGGACTGAATGTCACCTGACCAGCATTTTAACCATAAAGCCCTGCGAGCCGCGTTAGAGAGTCCTGCCGCTCTAGCCGCCATTCTGACTGAGTCCACAGATGTGTCCGGTAGGAAAGCCGCAGCATTCTGAATTGTTGGTAGAGCCTTCAGAATAGTATCTCTGGATGCACCGTCCTTAAGCTGGGACTCTAACTGATCTAGCCAGACCATTAATGACCTGGCTGTACATGTTGCGGCCACGGCTGGTCTGAGAGATCCAGCCGCCATCTCCCAGGTACCTTTAAGGAAGATATCTGCCTTCCTGTCCAGAGGATCTTTGAGGGTCCCCATATCCTCAAATGGTAATGAGGCTTTCTTTGACGCTTTTGCTACTGCCGCATCCAACTTAGGGGCTTTATCCCACGTATCTACAACCGGATCATCAAAGGGATACCTGCGTTTTAATGCTGGCGGTAAGGCACCCTTTTTTTCCGTTTTTTTCCATTCTCGGAGGATCAAGTCCTGGATCTTTTCGTTTACCGGAAAAGATCTATGTTTTTTACGATCCAATCCGCTAAACATCAACTCCTGTTTTGAGGGCTGTGATTTGGGTTCCTCTATACCCATCGTGCCTCGAACTGATTTGACTACTTTGTCTATCCTATCCAAGGGTAGACAGAATCGTCCAGACTCCTCATCCGATGAAGAGGAGAAAGGACTAGAGAGATAGGCACTTTCCTCTCTTTCTTCCTCTGAAGAATTAGAGTCCAGGGGGGTCCTATGTTTCGAGCCTTCCGCTTGGGATAGGGACCGTAGTGATTCCCTTACTTCCAGCCGGATCATTTCCTTTAGGTTTGCCGTACTCACAGACTCTTCCGCTACCTAGGGGAGGACAATATAGGTGATAACTACTATCTGACCTAAAGTCAATTCCACTCAACCACTCCTGTAGACCTCACCGTCTGTTGTATACAGGGGGCACATAACTTTTTAGAACAAGAATCAGGTAAGGAGACTCCACAGAGGGCACACTCCTTATGTTTTGATTTGTCTGTACTCTTCTTCCCCTGGAAAGATAAAGTATAAGGGGCCCGCGTCACAGAGTGAACTTTCACGTAGATCACTTACCCGTGCGCCAAAGTAAAGTACCGGAATACGAGGGGGTTCTTTCCTAGTCGAAGCTCTGGATCCCTGCTCGGCTGAGCTTTTACGACTGAACTGGTCGCCTCTGTCTTTCTGCTTGGGCTTCTGACGCACCTCGTCTGGCAGCTGCTGCTGCTCACCACCACTCTCCATGACGAATTGCGACCAAAAGCATGGTTCTAACATGGTCACCTGCTTAAATCCCCCTTGGATCCGGTCCGCAGATGGGCCAGCGCTGTCCCTATTGGCCCAGGACACAGCAGGGAGGGCAGGAGGTCTTGTGGACAAACCGGCGTTCAGGATGCGATGGGCGCCGCCATCTTGGATCGACCGCGCATGCGCAGACGTCCGGCGACCCGGAAGCGGCTACTAACTCCGCCCCCCCCGTCACTGCACCCGGAAACGCTCCAGCACGCGTTGAGAGTGGTGCAGGACGCCGGGGATGGATCGCAGCGCTCCGGGAGCTCACCCACACAGTCCTGACCCCGGCACCCGCAACCACGCCGTACCGCTGCACCACCAATGGGAGATACTTACCTGCGCCGACGCTGATGGAGGCAGGAAATCCTCCAGACTCCGCTCCCTGCTGCGAAAGCCACCGCGTGCAATCCAGCAAGGACCACCGTGGCGTCTCCAGGGATCTCCGCACCGGCCGAGGTAGGAGATCCCCCCGCTACCGTATTCGGCCGGCCGGCCTGGGCTCCTTCTGTAGGCACCCGTCCCCTCAGGAACAGGAAACCAACTGAGGCAAGGGAGAGGTGCCGCCCTTTTGTATCTGTAGGTTCCCTGTTCCTGATGGGCGGATCCCCTCTCTCGTCGTGCTGTCATGGGAGTCCGAGTAAAATATGTGTAAAAATATTTTTTTTTTTAAAAATCCCTAAATAAAAAAATATATTTTTCCAATAAACACATTTATGTAAAAAAGAAAAAAACAAACAAAAATACACATATTTAGAATAGCCGCGTCCGTAAGGACCAGCTCTAAAACTATCCCACTAGGTAACCCCTTCAGTGAACACCGTAAAAAATATAATTAAAAAAAACAAGGCAAAACAATGCTTTATCATCATACCGCCAAACAAAAAGTGCAATAAAACAATCAAAATGACGGATGTAAATAAAAATGGTACCGCTGAAAATGTCATCTTGTCTCGCAAAAACCAAGCCACCTTACAGCTCATCGGCAGAAAATTAAAATAGTTATAGCTCTCAGAAGAAAGCGATGCAAAAATAATTTTTTCTATAAAAGCTTTTATTGTGTAAAAGCGCCAAAACATTAAAAAAAAATAGAATTAGACTTACCGGTAATTCGATTTCTAGGAACCTTCCACGACAGCAGTATCGGAGGATGTCTCCCCGCCCTAATAGGGGACAGGAAACAAAGAGGTTAAATACCCCTCCCCTTCCTACAACCACCAGTGTTTTTTTTTGGACACAGTAGCATGTATAGTTACCACTTAAGTGCAGGAATCATCCAATAAGAATATCAGATAGGGAGGGAAATTAGTGCTCTCGTGGAAGGTTCCTAGAAACCGAATTACCGGTAAGTCCAATTCTATTTTCTCCAGTCACCTTCCATGACAGCAGTATCAGAGTGATACCAACAGCTAATTTCTTTAGGGAGGGACAACTGCCTGAAGAACGCATCTGCTAAACGATAGGACCCAATTGAAATTTATCCTGTAATGCCTGGTGAATGTATGGACCGATGACCAGGTGGCAGCTCTGCATATCTGCTCAGACGATGTGTTCCCTCTAACTGCCCAGGAAGTCGAGACTGAACGGGTGGAGTGAGCTTTCAGCGATGCTGGGGGTGAAAGCTTCTGGGATGAATATGCAAGAAAAATGGCCTGTTTGATCCAGTTAGCGATCGTACTTTTAGCTGCTTTTTTGCATCCTGAGAACTGGACGAATAGGTTTTGGTCTATCCTCCAACCTTCCGTTTGTTGGAGGTAGAAGAGGACCACCCTGCAGACATCCAGGGTGTGAAACTTCTTCCATTGGATTAGAGGGATTTGGACAGAATGAGGGTAGAACGATATCCTGACTTCTGTGGAAGTCCGAGACCACCTTAGGCATAAAGGAAGGGTCTAGCTTAAGAATTATGCTATCCTTGGTTCTGGTTAAGTATGGCTCTTGTACTGACAAGGCCTGTAGCTCTCCTATACGCCTAGCCGTAGTGAATGCTACTAGGAAGACAGTCTTGAGGGTCAGGATTTTTAAGCTGATGGCTGATAAGGGCTCAAAGGGGTCCCCGGTCAGACTATTTAGTACAAGGTTCAAATCCCAAGAGGGGTCTGGACATGGAGCCTAGGGCGAATCCTAGTTGCAGATGTCATGAAACGTCTAACCCAACGGTGGCCTGCTAAATCCTGATCAAAAAAGGAACCCATTGCCGACCCCCGAACTTTTAGGGTGCTAACTCCCGTCCCTTCTGGAGAAATTCTAATATTTGTGCGATATTGGAATGGAATGGATCAGGTTTGTTTGTGAAACACCAGGATGAATTTTTTTTCCAAACTTTGCCATAGATGGCGTTAGTTATTGGTTTCCTACTTTTTTGTAGGGTTTGAATTACGTCATCTGAGAGACCTCTGGCTCTCAGAATCTCGACCAGGCTGCCAGTTTCAGTCTGTATAAGTCTGGGTGTAGCAGGGGTCTCTGCTGAAGAAGGTCGACTATCTGAGGTAGAAGTATCGGGCCTTCCAGAGACATGTCCATTAATGGGCAGTACCAGCTTCTTCCTAGCCACATCGGTGCTAACAGAATCGCTGTGACTCGGTCTGCCCGGATCTTTTGTAACGTTCTTGGCAACAAAAGAATTGGCGGGAAGGCGTATGCCAGAGCAAATTTCCAAGGATGGGAGAAGGCATCCAGTCCCTGTGCTTCGGTTGAGGGAGAAGAAAGTGCTCGACTTCGTGTTCTGACTGTTGGCAAACAGATCCACGATGGGACTTCCCCATCTCCGGACCAGGGATAGGAATACTTCTTGGTTTAGAGACCATTCTCCAGGATGGAAATCTCTCCTGCTGAGGAAGTCCACCTGGGCATTGTCCGATCCCTTTATGTGCACTGCAGAGATGGAAGGAGGTGTTTTCTGCCCAGGAAAAAATCTCTGCAGCGGTTAACTTCAGGCTGGTGTATTTCGTGCCTCCCTGGTGTCGAAGGTAGGCCACTGTAGTCGTGTTGTCGGACATTACACGTACATGGTGATCTTGGATGAGGACAGATGCGGCTTCTAGCGCCTCCTCCACCGCTTTTAGTTCCCTCAGATTTGAGGATCTGGACCTGATGTTTGGGGGCCACAACCCCTGGAAGTGGGAACCTTCTATCATGGCGCCCCAACCTCTCTGGCTTGCATCCGTTGTGAGCACCTTCAGAGGAATTTGATCCCAGCTGACTCCTCGTTGAAGGTTCTGGGAGTTCAGCCACCATGAGAGGGAGGATTTTACGTGAGTAGGAAGAGGAATCCTCCTGGTTAATGCATTCTGGCGTCCTTTTGAATGCATCAGGATGTGCGACTGAAGGACTCTTGTGTGGGCCTGGGCCCAGGAGACTGCTTGGATGCAAGACGTCAATGAACCCAGGATTGACATAGAGTCTCTTAAGGTCAGAGTCCTCTGACTCCTGAACCTGGAGATCCTGTGGATGAGATCGACTTGACGGTCCCTGGGTAAGAAGGACATTCTTTTCCTCGAGTCCAGAACTCCTAGGAATTTTTTCCTCGAAGATGGATGGAGGTCCGACTTCTCCAAGTTCGGAATCCATCCCAGTGATTTCAGGATATCCAGGACCTTCGTCACATCCTGATTCAGACGAGGAATGGATGGAGCGATAAGAAAATCGTCTAGGTACGGAATGATACAGATCCCTTGTTCTCGGATGAAGACCACTGCTTCTGACATGATCTTGGTAAAGACCCGTGGAGCTGACGAGACTCCGAATATAAGGACATTGAATTGATAATGGCTGACTCGATTGTTTTGGGCCACTGCAAATCTGAGGAACTTACTGTGGTAGGGATGTATCGACACATGATAGTATGCGTCCCTCAGATCTAACGTAGCCATTACCCAGTCCTGACTAATCAGCGGGATATCTGATTGATTCCATTTTGAATCTCTGATATTTGATCACCTGATTTAGGGGTTTCATGTTTATGATAACCCGGTGTTTCCCAGAGGGCTTTTTTTTTTTTTTTTAACCAAAAATAGGTGAGAATAGTGACCCTCTCCTAGTTCCTGATGAGGTACCCGGGAGATTACTCCTGCCTGAAGCAGACCGAGAATATCTGCATTTAGGGATTCTCAAAGGTGTGGAGACTGTAGGACGGTAATTGTTAGACGGTGAGGAGGAGGACTTTCGAATTCTAACCTCACGCCTTCCTGTATGGTACGCAGGATCCACTGATTTGTGGTGATGGCCTGCCATTGGGGAAGAAAACCTGAGAGTCGGCCCCCGACCGGAGCAGTCATTGTTTCTCAGGGGTCTGCTGAGCTTGGGGGGGGGGGGGTGGACAAGGATATTCCTGGCTTTACCCCCTTTGGGGTAGCTCCACCGACCCGTTTTACCTTTACCCTTGTAATCTCTCTGGGGTACTTGCTCACGTGAAGGACGAAAAAAGCGTTTCCTAGAGCTTCTCTGCTCCGGAAGAGCTTTCTTTTTATCTGTAGCCTTGTCTAGGATGTCATCGAGGGCTGGCCCGAACATATAATGTCCCTGAAAGGGAATGCCACATAGTTTGGACTTAGAAGTTATGTTACCTCCCCAGGATTTAAGCCATAAAGTTCTTTCTAGCGGAACTGGAGAGAACTGCAGACATAGCGGCTACCCGTACAGATTCAGCAGAAGCATCCGCAAGGAACCCTGTTGCCTTCTGAAGTAGTGGTAGGGAATTTAGAATCTCCTCTCTTGATGTCCCCTGAGAAAGGTGATTATTTAAGGTAGGTAACCAGAGAAAAAGGGATCTGGCAACACATGTAGAGGCCACATTTGCTTTCAGTAGATGTGTCCCAGGATTTCCTTAGTAAGCTCTCGATTTTTCGATCCATAGGATCTTTGAGCTGAGAAGAATCCTCAAAGGGTAGAGCCGTTTTTTTTGTTACCCTGGACACCTGAACATCCACTTTAGGCATTTCCCATAAAGAACAGTCCCCATCAAGAGGGATTCTTTAATTCTGATGGGACATTCAAACCTTTCTCAGATAGGCCCCACTCTTGAAGGACAAGATTTTCAATATTTTCATGTATAGGGAACCCGTTCGGGGTCCTAGGCTTTAACCCTCCATATCATCCTGAACAGAGTGGCTCGCTACCTCCTCCTCCACACCAATGGTGCCCCTCACCATGGAAATTAGCTCTTCCATATCTTCAGAAGATATCAGATTATTATCAGATTTGGGGGTGGAAGTAGAACCCTCATTCTCCCAAATGTCCTCTGAACCCGAGGTATGGATCTCGCCCGAGTTAGAATAAATAGGAGCCATCTTTCTTTTCTTAGAAGGAGGGGGCTGTGGAGACTGGGCCGCCATAGAGGACTGAACCTCTTGTCTGATGAGGGTTCTGATGCTGTCCAGAAGAGAGGGCTGTACACTACGCAGCACATCATCCGTGCATGGTTGGCAGAGCTTTTTCTTATAAATGGAGGGAAGCTTGGACGCACATGCACCACACTTGCGCCTGGGCATCTTATCCTTTCTAGCGGCAGGGACCTTGTCTCCCTAAAAAGAGAGAGATAGGTGGACCAAGTCATTTCATAAATAACTGGACAGCAAGGGACCTCATCCACTGCTTACAGTAGGAGGGTGAACGCTGGGCTCTGCAGAAGCAGAGTGCAGGGGTTTGTCACCGTCCATAGGGTCAGTCAGTCACCAGTCAGAGGGACATAGACAGAGGCCTTACCTGGAGGCTTCCCCCGACCAGGAATATATATGCATCGAGGTCGCCAGCGAATTTAGTGCTCCTCCTTAGAGTCCGTAGGGGGTGATGTCATCAACGCCCATCATGGCTGCCGCAGGATCCGGACGCCGGCCAGCACGCGAGCTCCAGCGCATGGAGACGAAACTGGAAGTTCGGGCGCGTCACTTCCGGTGTGCGCACGCGAGGCCTCCGGCAGCAGCGAAGGAGAGAGTCGGGGAGCTACAGGAGGACCCAGGAGACTTCACCGCCCTGCTTTGCCCCACGAGGAGGCGCAGGAAGGGCGGGATAGCGTCCCAAGTCACGCGGCGAACGCGGAGATGGGAGCAGTCACAGGAGGAGGAGAGCGAAGCCCCCAATCTCGACTGCCCGGCATATGAAGGTAACAGTGCTCCGATCGCCGGCCACGGCAGCACTATCAGAGAACCTCTTCATGCCCCATAGGGGACAGGAAAAGCACTGGTGGTTGCAGGAAGGGGTGTTTAACCTCTTTGTTTCCTGTCCTCTATTAGGGCGGGGAGACATCCTCCGATACTGCTGTCGTGGAAGGTGACTGGAGAAAAAAAAGATATAAATGAGGTATCGCTGTAATCATACTGACCTGAAGAATACAGCGGTCATACCAATTTTACCACACGCGGAACAGTATTCAAAAAAAAAATTCCTGAATTGCTGGTTTTAGTTAATTCTGTATCCCAAAAATCGGAATACAAATTGATCAAAAAATGTCACATGCCCGAAAATGGTATCAATAAAAACGTCAGCTCGCACAGCAAAAAAAACAAGACCTCACATGACTGTCGGACGAAATATGGAAAAATTATAGCTATCAAAATATGGTGATGCAAAAACTAGTTTTCGCAATAAAAAGTGTCTTTTAGTGTGACAGCTGTCAAACATAAAAACCCGATATAAATCTGATATCGCTGTAATCGCACCGACCCCAAGAATAAAGTTGCCTATTCACTTATAGTGAACTATGTAAGGCATAAAAAATCAATAAAACCAATTCTTCACATGCTGTTGATTTTTTTCATTCTGCCTTCCAAAGATCACAGTAAGGGTTAGCGCATATTTATCCTGCACTCGGTGCTGAGCTCTTACACTGGGGTTTTCCGTGTAAATCTCTGAAATACGTGATTCAGACAGAACCTCTGGCAGAAGATTCCCTATAATGAGGCAGATTGAGGAATTGAGGGCGCCATGGAACCTGTGAAACAGCGGTGTCCATCTTTTTAGGATTGCATAACAGTGCCGTCGGCCACAGCTTTGTGCACTTCTGTAAAAAAAAAAAGGAAACCGCAGAACAGAGGCCAGATGGGAGTCAAGAGTAACTCTGCTGCATCATTATAGTGAATGGATCAACGTAACTCAGAGATTTAGATGGAAACTGCAAAGTAAGTGTTCAGCGTAGAGTGCCAGATAAATGTGAACCCTAACGTTATGTAAAATGTTCCCAATAAAAGCTTCCACTCAATCCACAAAAAAAAGCAAGTCCCTACTCAGATCTATCATGTGTTAACAGAAATATAGGGGGCTTCCACGTTACTTGTCGTACAAAGGCTCTGGAAAAGCGAAATGGGTCTGCACCCGCCAAAATAAATTCAGCAAATTCTCCGCTTCCAAATCCAAATGCCCCCCTCCCTTCTGAGCCCCAGTGTGCCTAAATAACATTTAGCGCCCACGTTTGGCATTTCTGTAGTGATGACAGCCCAGCTAATTTACAGGTGCGTGTCTCCAGAAGCATGAGCTGGGCATAATGTACTGGTCATTACAGCGCACTGATCACTACATCAGCAGTTTGCAATTTTCACTCTGCAACATCCAATGCTGCCTGTTCCTGGAAAACAACATGAGTCAAAATCGTCACTACATCTGTAGATAAACTGCCAAAGGGTTATAAAAACCAAAATGGGGTCTCTTATGGGGGGGGGGGTACATCTGCACTGTAATATGGCGCTACTTCCCTTCTGAGCTTTGCACTGTGCCTCAAAAGTAGTTTTCGACCACCTATGGGGTATCAGTGAACTCAGGAGAACTTGCACAACTAACTTTTGTGGTCCATTTTCTCCTTTTGCCCTTCAGAAAATACAAAATTTGCAGCTAAAAAAGATTTGTGGGAAAAAATGTGATTTTTTTATGGCTTAAAGTTATAAACTTCTGTTAAGCACCTGGGGGTTCAAGGTGCTCAAAACACATCTAGATAAGGTCCCAAAGGGGTCTAATTTCCAAAATGGTGTCACTTGTAAGTGGTTTCCACTGTTTAGGCATATCAGGGGCTCTTAAAGGGAACCTGTCACCCCGTTTTTTCAGAATGAGATAAAAATACTGTTAAATAGGACCTGAGCTGTGCGTTACTATAGTGTATTTTGTGTACCCTGATTCCCCACCTATGCTGCCGAAATAACTTACCAAAGTCGCTTTTTTCGCCTGCCAATCAGGCTGGTCAGGTCAGATGGGCATGGCGACATCGCTGTTTCTTCCCCCAGATCTTGCATATATTTCCGTTGGTGGCATAGTGGTTTGCGCATGCCCATCTTCTGAATCCACTGGGCAGGAGAAGAAAAAAACGCGCGATCGGCGCCATTTCCCTGGTGATCTGTGGGGGCGGCCATCTTCCTGAGGCAGCGCGTGCGCATATGGAGTCCTCTGCTGCCCGGGGCTTCAGGAAAATAGCCGCGGGATGCCGCGCGTGCGCAGATGGAGATCGCGGCGGCCATTTTCCTGAAGCCGAGATGCGAAGTATTGGATTGAAGTTCATTCTCTTTCCTCCGCAGTACATGCCTGTGCAAGGCAAGATTGCGCAGGCGTGCACTACGGAGGACAGAGAATGAACTTCAATCCAATATTGCGGCCAGCATGCAGCCAGTGGGTAAGGAAAGGGTGAATCAAACACCCGAAAACTCCACCCATATGACCCAAAACCAGTCCCGCCAAATTCAGGTGACATGTTCCCTTTAAAGCTCTCTGTGCTATGATGCTCTGTGCATAAAAGGCATCCTCCCATTATGGGAGGTGCCTGGGCAATGTGTTCATTCTGTTTGTGGCCTTCTGCTCAGGCCACACTCTGCTGTGCTGTGCTCTACTCTGCAAAGTGTAGTTTATTACTTTTGGTTTTCTAATTCCTCTGTCTCCTCAGAATCTTCCGCTGGCAGTTCCCTATTCTGGATCCTTCTGGACTCTCCGGTTTCCACTCCAGGCTGACCAAGCTGCTCCTCACGGAACCATACAGATATTGCTGCCGGCTGGATCTGCCTTTCCGAAACTACACAGAGCTTCCTGGATTCTCTTCACTGACAGCCTGAATTCCACCATCTTGTTAATACGGTCTGTACGGGTCGTCCCTCTGGTCCGGGTACTGCAGCATTTAGGCCATCTAGTGTTGTGACGGGGGAATCCCTGTATAGGGGTACACCTTGCCCGGTGCTCCACTACGTGGTTCAGGGTTGTGGTCCAGAGGGTTCTTCTCTCAGGCACCTCTTTCTATTTAAGCTTCATTTAAATACCTTTGCTTTTTGGAAGCACATTCTCCTGTCTCTTGTGTACCGGGTATACAGCTACCACTGCTCCTTCAGTGGTCTAGTGAGTCCACTATATTTCCCCACGCCCTGTGGGCGTAACAGTTTGCCCAGGCCATGGACTCCGCTGATACCCGATACTCAGTCCAGAGAAGCTGGCTACGCTTTGGCAGAGCCAGGCCTTCATGCAAACCTTGGATACCCGCCTATCTACTCTACAGGCTATCAAGCCCACCGACGCAACCCAGCTAGCCGAGCTTCATCAGGAATTTTTTCACCAACTTGAGAAGCAGACCCACTTGTTGGACTACTTGACCTCTGTGGATGACCGGTTAAGTTAAGATACATCATCCGACTATTGTGCCTACTACGGAACCCTGTCCTCGTTTCTGCAAGCCTCCTCATTACAATGGTGACCCCAAGTTCTGCAGAGGATTTCTCAACGAATGCTTGTTGCATTTTCGTTTATTGCCTCTGCATTACCCAACTGACATGGCCAAGGTGGCTTTCCTTGCCTCTCACCTGGAGGGAGAGGCTTTAGCCTGGTTTAACCCCCTAATGGAGCGGAATGATCCCATCGTGTCTGATCTGCAGGTATTCATGGACACGTTCCGCAAGATATTTGATGAGCCTGGTATTGCAATCGGCCATGGAGTCTCTCTTCAATTTGCGACAGGTCTCTCTATCGGTCGGTCAGTATGCCATCTGTTTCCGCACCCTGGCTTCGGAGCTCCAGTGGACCAATGACCCTCTGGTCGGAGCCTTCCGGCGAGGGCTATCCTGAAGAATCAAGTATGAATTGGCAATCAGGGACCTACCCGATACTCTGGATGATCTCATATCCCTCGCCATTCGGATTGACCTGCATCTTCAGGAACGCTCCAGAGAGGATTTTCGAGAAGCAATTTCCACATCCAGCATTTTCTTCACCGAAACCTTGGTTTCCGCCTTGTCACGCTCTGGTCTCTGGGGATGGACCCATGGAGCTTGATCGCGTAAAAGGTGAAGAGGAATCTGCAGGAGGAGATGCCCGCTAGAAATCCGTATTGTTATGGCGGATGCTCCGCTCCCGGTCAATGCAGTGGAACTGAGAGGCCGGAAGAACTCTTCCGCCTAGGACAGGTAAGGGAGGCCTCCCTAGGTGAGAATGATTCCTCTCCTCCACTAATTATATCCATACAGGTGATCTTCGGCAAGGTGCGGTTCTCCGAGACGGCCTATCTGGACTCTGGGTCTGATGGAAATTTCATTCAGCAAACTGTGGCCAGGTGGTTCAGGATACCAATCGTTCCTCTGCAGCGGACCCAGCGCATTATCTCCGTAGACGGAAAAGCCCTGAAGGGTTCCATTCTTGGCATCACCGAGGAGGTGGAACTTCAAATTGGAGCACTCCACAGGGAGATTTCTTTCTATGTGTTACCGAATCTTTCTCCACCATTTCTACTAGGTCTTCCATGGCTGCGCCTCTATGAACCTGTCCTGGATTGGCTGTCTGGGGATATCCTTCGTTGGGGTCAGTCCTGTTTCGATCACTGCCTCAAACCGGTTCGGCCTGGTTCTATCCCGCAGCCTCCTGCAGCTTTACCCGGGTTACCTTGTGCCTACTGGTTCTTCGCAGATGTGTTCAACAAGAAGGAAGCTGAGAATCTTCCTCACAGGCCTTACGATTGTCCCATCGATCTTCTTCCTGGGTCTACTCCGCCTCGAGGTAGGATCTACCCTCTTAATCCCACTGAGACTCAAGCCATGACCGAGTAAATCAAGGAGAATTTGGCTCGAGGGTTTATCCAGAAGTCCTCCTCTCTGGCTGGAGCTGGGTTCTTCTTCGTCAAGAAGAAAGATTGATCTCTTCACCCGTACATCGACTATCATGGTCTCAACCTAATAACTGTAAAGAATAGATATCCTCTTCCCTTAATTCCAAAGCTTTTTGATAGTCTTCGAGGTTCCCGGATTTTCACCAAGTTGGATCTCCGTGGGGCTTACAACCTCATCAGGATGCAATCTGGGGATGAGTGGAAAACTGCCTTCAACACGCGAGATGGTCACTATGAATATCTGGTGATGCCCTTCGGGTTAAGCAATGCACCCGCCGTCTTCCAAGACTTTGTCAATGACGTATTCCGTGACCTGCTCTACGTTTGTGTGGTGGTGTATCTGGACGACATCCTGGTGTTTTCACCCGACTTACCAAGTCACAGGAGGAATGTTCGTCTTGTTCTTCAACGATTGAGGGAGAATCGTCTCTATGCGAAGTTTGAGAAATGTCTGTTTGAACAGAGGTCTTTACCCTTTCTTGGCTACATCATTTCCGATAAAGGTCTCGAGATGGATCCAGAGAAGATCTCCGCCGTGCTTAAGTGACCCCGACCTGAGGGAGTCAAGGCCATTCAACGGTTCCTGGGATTTGCCAACTATTATCGGCAATCCATTCCTCACTTCTCCTCTTTGGTAAGTCCACTCACTGCCTTGACTTATAAAGGTGCCAAACCTAAGGATTGGACTCCTGAGGTCGAGTCAGCTTTCACCTCCCTCAAACATCCTGAGGTCGAGTCAGCTTTCACCTCCCTCAAACAAGCTTTCTCAACCGCACCGGCCCTGCACAGATGAATGATCAACAAACAGTTTTTCCTTGAAGTGGACGCTTCGTCATCCGGAGCTGGAGCGGTCCTCACACAAAAACTGCCTACCGGTAAGATGGTGACCTGTGGTTTCTTCTCTAAGGCATTCTCGCCCTGTGAACGTAACTACTCAATTGATGATAGAGAATTACTGGCAATTAAGCTCGCCTTAGAGGAATGGCGATATCTGCTTGAAGGCGCATTTCATCCAGTCATCATCTACACTGATCATAAAAATCTGTCCTATCTTCAGTCTGCTCAAAGACTCAACCCTCGTCAGGCTCATTGGTCTTTATTTTTTGCTCGGTTCAATTTCTCTCTCCATTTCCATCCTGCAAAAAAAAATCAAAGCTGATGCGCTTTCCAGGTTCTTCCTGTCAGACGACCTTGAAGAGGAGCCTCAGCATATCATTGAACCGTTCAAGTTGATCACAGTGGCTCCAGTCAGGCTGTCGCAGCTCCCTCCCGGTAAGACCCTTGTAACTGAAGGAGACAAGAAGAGAGTTCTACACTGGAGTCATTCTTCTAAGCTTGCCGGACACGCCGGTCAAAAGAAGACCTTACAACTAATATCTCGACACTACTGGTGGCCCACCTTGCCCCAAGATGTTCTGGATTTCGTTGCAGCTTGTCCCTCCTGTGCTCGTAATAAAACACCCAAGAAACTGCCAGCCGGTCGCCTCCTTCTGCTACAGATTCCATCTGCTCCCTGGCAACACATTGCCATGGACTTCATCACAGATCTGCCAGCATCGTCCGGTTGTACAGTAATCTGGGTTGTTGTGGACCGGTTCTCCAAGATGGGACACTTCACTCCGCTACCTTGTCTCCCTTCTGCTCCTAAACTTGCAGAGCTCTTCATTCTGCATGTCCTTCGGCTTCACGGACTTCCACTCCACATTGTCTCCGACAGAGTTCAATTCGTCTCCCAATTCTGGCGGTCCCTCTGTAAGCTGTTGGAGGTCACCCTGGACTTCTCCTCGGCCTATCACCCTATCATCTAACGGCCAAGTGGAGACAGTGAATCAAGTCCTCACCCAATATTTGCGACACTTCGTGAATGGTCACTACAGCGACTGGGCTGATCTGCTGCCGTGGGCGGAGTTTTCTTACAACAATCATGTTGGTGAGTCCTCTAACTCCCCGTTTTTCATTGTTCATGGACAGCATCCTAGGATCCCGACTCCATTGCTTCTTGCCTCCAGCAATCCTGCAGCTGACTCCTTAGCCAAGGACTTCACAAAGGTCTGGACAGAGACCAGGACCTCACTGGAGAAGGCATCGGTTCAAACCAAGGAGCATGCGGATAAGAGACGTCTGGATCCACCACCTTTTCATCCTGGAGATAAGGTATGGCTGTCTTCTAGGCACATCCATCTTAAGGTCCCTTCTTATAAGCTGGCACCTCGTTTCATCGGACCCTTTGAAGTGCTCCACCGGATCAATGATGTGTGCTATCGTTTGAAGTTGCCTGACTCCTTACGGATCCATAACTCCTTCCATGTCTCCCTGCTGAAGCCAGTTGTTCTCAGTCCCTTTACCCAGGATCCAGGTAATTTTCCTCCTGTCTGTTCCGAGGATATCTATGAGGTGAAGGACATATTGGCCATGAAGAAAAGAGGGGGCAGGTCGCTCTTTCTGGTTGATTGGAAGGGATATGGTCCTGAGGAGATCCTGGGAGCCTGAGGAGAACATTAATTCCCCGGTCCTTCTTAGAAAGTTCGTGGCAGGTTTGAGGAAGGGGGGTGTAAGGGGGAGGGTACTGTCATGCCCTCAGCTGCAGGTCCGGTCTCCGCTGTCCTCTTGGCAGGTCTCCTGGAAATGCTCTTAGGAGGCGCGCCCCGCTTTCTGCACATACTTAAAAGAGCAGAGCACCTGTTCTCTATTAAGGCTCTCTGTGCTATGATGCTCTGTGCATAAAAGGCATCCTCCCATTATGGGAGGTGCCTGGGCAATGTGTTCATTCTGTTTGTGGCCTTCTGCTCAGGCCCCATTCTGCTGTGCTCTACTCTGCAAAGTGTAGTTTATTACTTTTGGTTTTCTAATTCCTCTGTCTCCTCAGAATCTTCCGCTGGCAGTTCCCTATTCTGGATTCTTCTGGACTCTCCGGTTTCCACTCCAGGCTGACCAAGCTGCTCCTCACGGAACCAGATATTGTTGCCGGCTGGATCTGCCTTTCCGAAACTACACAGAGCTTCCTGGATTCTCTTTACTGACAGCCTGAATTCCACCGTCTTGTTAATACGGTCTGTACGGGTCGCCCCTCTGGTCCAGGTACTGCGGCATTTAGACCATCTGGTGTTGTGACGGGGGAATCCCTGTATAGGGGTACACCTTGCCCGGCGCTCCACTACATGGTTCAGTGTTGTGGTCCCGAGGGTTCTTCTCTCAGGCACCTCTTTCTATTTGTTTAAGCTTCATTTAAATAAATACCTTTGCTTTTTGCAAGCACATTCTCCTGTCTCTTGTGTACCGGGTATACAGCTACCACTGCTCCTTCAGTGGTCTAGTGAGTCCACTATATTTCCCCACGCCCTGTGGGCGTAACACCAAGTTAGTGTAGAGAGATGGTTCTCTAGCCTTGAAATAAGCCGGATTACTTACCGGTAATGCTCTTTTAATGAGTTCACGACAGCACCCACATGAGAGAGGGGATCCGGAACAGGAAACCTACAGAATAAGAGGCGGTCCCCCTCTCCTCCTTTTCAGAGTACGAGAGGAACCGCAAGGTTTTAGTTCCATTCAACTCAGGAAATGTGAAAATAACTTACTCTATACAACCATCTATCTACCCATTAACAGAAAGAAACCGTGTATAACTAGGGAGGGTAGTGAATGGGTGCTGTCGTGGACTCATTAAAAGAGCATTACCGGTAAGTAATCCGGCTTTTTACCCTTCGCCACGACAGCACCCACATGAGAGACTTTCAGAGAACCGTCACCTGGGTGGGACAATTGTGCTAAGGACAGCTCTACCAAAAGTCAAGTCAGAAGACATAGATCGAGTCTATAATGGTTGTAAAAAGTGGATGGTGTTGACCAAGTTGCGGTCTTACATATTAAATCAATTGGCACGTCCGCTTTCTCCGCCCAAGAGGATACCATGGCTCAAGCCGAATGTGCTTTTATGCCCTCTGGAGGAACTTCGCCTTTTGACGAATAAGCTAAGAAGATAGCTTCTCAGATCCACCGGGATAAGGTAGCTTTTGTGACCCCCACGTCCTTTCCTGTGGCCCTGAAAGGAGACAGAGCCCTACTCTGCCTCCAGGCCTGAGATGTTTCTACATAGGTCAGGATGGCCCTTTTAAAGGGAACCTGTCACCCCGTTTTTTGAGATTGAGCTATAAATACTGTTAAATAGGGCCTGCGCTGTGTGTTCCTATAGTGTATGTAGTGTACCCCAATTCCCCACCTATGCTGAGAAATAACTTACCAAAGTCGCCGTTTTCGCCTGTCAATCAGGCTGGTCAGGTCGGGAGGGCGTGGTGACATCGCTGGTTCTTCCTCAGCTTTACGTTGGTGGCGTAGTGGTGAACAAGCAGCGCGCGATCTGCGCTGTAATCCCTTGCATCGGTGGGGGCGGCCATCTTCCTGGGGCCGCGCGTGCGCAGATCGAGTGCTCTGCTGCACGGGGCTTCAGGAAAATGGCCGCGGGATGCCGCGCGTGCGCATTAGAGATCGCGGCGGCCATTTTCCCAAATGCCATTTTCGGCACGCGCTAGCGATGTGCCGGTGTTTTGTAGCGCGCCGCGGACGCTGCTTGCAGCGTCCGTGGCGCGCCCGAGGTCCGTTCCCCGCTCTCGCAGATCAGGGATCTGCGAGAGCGGGGACGTTAAACGCGACCCCGAAAATCACATTGCGTTAGCGCAACCCGCTAGCGCTTAACGGATTGCTCTAACGCAATCTGAACCTAGCCTAAGGTATGCAACTTTTGTTGTTCTGGAGTATCAAAAAAGGGAGAAAAATTTCTTGTGACCTAGGATAGCTAGATGCGACTTGAGAGGTATGAGGGGTCTGGTTTTAGAACTACCCAATCTTCGAAGACTAACAAGAAGGGTGGGTCTACGGAGAGGGCCTGGATGTCACTAACCCTTCTAGCTGATGTTAAGGCTACTAATAGAGCCACTTTATATGTTAAGATATTTAAGGGTATAGAATCCAGTGGTTCATATGGGGGAATTACTTAAGGTCTCCAGGACTAGGTTTAAATCCCATGGTGGTAAACTGGGAATGTGGACTTTGTTACTCTGCTCACATGCCTTTATAAATCTAGCGACCCATCTATCTCCTGCTAAATTGCACCCATACAGGACCCCCAATGCTAAGACCTGCACTCTTAAGGTGTTCACTGATAATCCCAGTTCTCGACCTTTTTGTAAAAATTCTAGGATGGGTACAACTGGAGCCTGTCTAGTTTTTCCACACTACTGTATATGACAGTAGTAGATTTTTTTCTACTCAGCAATAGAGTGTTTACAAGATCCTCAGAAAAGCCTCTTGAACTTAATAGCTTAATAGCTGCCTCTCAAATTCCATGCCGTCAAGTGAAGTCCTTTCACTTGCGGATGGAAGAATGGTCCTTGAGATAGTTGCTTCCGGTCTGATGGAAGAATCTACGGGTCGCATAGTGACATGGCTTGGAGACAAGAGAACCACGGTCTCTTCTGCCAAAAGGGTGCGATAAGAATCACCCTTGCTTTTTCCCTCCTGATCTTTCTGAGCACCAATGGAATTAGTGTCATCGGGGGAAAGGCATAGGCTAGATCGAACTTCCAGGGATACTGAAGTGAGTCCAACATGTCCGGATGGTCTATCATGTTCAGGGAAGCGAACCTTTGGACTTGTCTGTTTTCTCTGGTAGCGAACAAGTCTATTTGTGGAGTACCCCATAATTTTATTATCTTTTTGAATATAAGTTTGTTGAGAGTCCACTCTCCTTGTCGCAGCATGTTTCGGCTGAGAAAGTCTGCTTTTGTGTTCTCTATACCTTTGATGTGAAGGGCTGTTAGAGATGAAAGATGGGCTTCTGCTAATTGAAAAATATCTGTTGCTACAGACATCAGATTTTCTGTACGTGTACCCTCTTGACGGTTCACGTATGCCACTGTAGTGGAATTGTCCGACAAGATTCTTACATGTGTTCCTCGAATCTGTCGGGAGAAAATGATTTAAAGCATACTTAACTGCTTTTAACTCTTTCCAATTAGAAGAGTAGACTGACTCTGCCGGATACCAGAGATTTTGAGCTAAACTATCCCCCATGTGAGCACCCCAACGCGAGGGACTAGCATCAGTGGTGATTATTTTGGAAGGCTCTATTATCCAGGGTACTCCTTTAGAGAGGTGATCTATATCTAACCAACAGGCCATGGACTTTACTACAGTTTGGGAAAGCGTTAATTTACTTTCCAGATGGCCCTGCGAGCTTTCCTGAACATATAAAATTTCATATTGTAATGGTCTTATATGATACTGGGCCCAAGGGACTCCTGGAATACACGAAGTTAGGGTTCCCAGTAAGGATATAGCCTTCCTTAGTGACATGTTCGGATCTTTTATTGCCAATGTCACTTTTGATTGTATAGTCAATTTCTTTGACTCTGGGAGGAAGCACTTCTGACTTACAGAGTCTAGATGGAGTCCTAGGAATGTTTGGAAGGTTTCTGGAATCAATCTGGATTTTTCAAAATTGACGATCCATCCTAACTCCTGCAGGGAGACAATTTTTACACTGAGAGACAGAATGTTCTACTACTAGAAAATCAACTAGGTAGGGTATTGTTAGAGTATCCTGCTGGCGCAGGTAAGCCATCACCTCTAGCATCACTTTTATAAAGACGTGAGGAGCCATCGAAAGAGCAAAGGGCATTGCCGCGTATTGGAAGGGACGAACCTATCCTGCCAGTTTGACCGCTACCCTCAAGTACCGCTGGTGTTTGGTTTGTATGGGGAGATGATAACAGGCATCTTTTAAGTCTATTCTCGCCATCACACATCTAGGAAACAAAAGTTTGATAGTAGAACCAATGGATTCCATTTTAAAAGGTATGATTACATAAAAAGGAATTTAATTTCTTGAGATTTATAATGGTTCAGAATGAACCGTCCGGTTTATTGATCAAGAATAAAGAAGTAAAACCCCCTTCCTTCTTGACCCTTGGGAACTTCTATTAAGACTTTTTTTTAGATAGTAAAGACAGGATTTCTGATTCAAGAGACTTTTGTTGTTCTGGTCTTCTAGGCGATGTTACTATAAATGAATCCCAAGGGATTCGATCAAATTCTAATTTTAACCCGAATTCTATGATGTCAAGAAACCATTGGCTTGATGTTATTAACTTCCATTTCTGGAAAAAATATTTTAGTCTACCACCAACTTGAGAATTAGTGGTACTTGTTACTCCTTGCGTTATAGGATCCACTAAACAATGCACCTTTTTGTTTTGTGTGATTTGTTTCCCAGCGATCTCTTTGGGTCTCAAACATTTTATTTCTGATAAAGGGGCGTTTTCTAACGGCTCTCCTGTAAGAAGGAAGAGATTGATTAGGAAATCCCTTCTTCCTCTCTCCTGCTTTGGTTTGGAGATTGTCCAATGTCTTTCCAAAAAGAAACTCACCCTGGCATGGTATCGCACAAAGTTTTGCTTTTGTTTGTGCGTCCCCCTTCCAGCTCTTTAACCCCTTAGTGACAGAGCCAATTTGGTACTTAATGACCGAGCCAATTTTTGCAATTCTGACCACTGTCACTTTATGAGGTTATAACTCTGGAACGCTTCAATGGATCCCGCTCATTCTGAGATTGTTTTTTCGTGACATATTGTACTTCATGTTAGTGGTAACATTTCTTCGATATTACTTGCGATTATTTATGAAAAAAACGGAAATATGGCGAAAATTTTTACAATTTTGCAATTTTCAAACTTTGTATTTATATGCCCTTAAATCAGAGAGATGTGTCACGAAAAATAGTTAATAAATAACATTTCCCACATGTCTACTTTACATCAGCACAATTTTGGAAACAAAATTTTTTTTTGTTAGGGAGTTATAAGGGTTAAAAGTTGACCAGCAATTTCTCATTTTTACAACACCATTTTTTTTTTAGGGACCACATCACATTTGAAGTCATTTTGAGGGGTCTATATGATAGAAAATACCCAAGTGTGACACCATTCTAAAAACTACACCCCTCAAGGTTCTCAAAACCACATTCAAGAAGTTTATTAACCCTTTACGTGCTTCACAGGAACTGAAACAATGTGGAAGGAAAAAATGAACATTTAACTTTTTTTTGCAAACATCTTAATTCAGAACCATTTTTTTTTATTTTCACAAGTGTAAAAACAGAAATGTAACCATAAATTTTGTTATGCAATTTCTCCTGAATACGCCAATACCCCATATGTGGGGGTAAACCACTTTTTGGGCGCACCGCAGAACTTAGAAGTGAAGGAGCGCCGTTTGACTTTTTCAATGCAGAATTGGCTGGAATTGAGATCGGACACCATGTCACGTTTAGAGAGCCCCTGATGTGCCTAAACAGTGGAAACCCACCACAAGTGACACCATTTTGGAAACTAGACCCCTTAAGGAACTTATCTAGATGTGTGGTGAGCACTTTGAACCCCCAAGTGCTTCACAGAAGTTTATAACGTAGAGCCGTGAAAATAAAAAATTGCTTTTGTTTACACAAAAATGTTCTTTTCGCCCACAAATTCTTATTTTCAAAAGGGTAACAGGAGAAATTAGACCACAAAAGTTGTTGTGCGATTTCTCCTGAATACGTCGATACCCCATATGTGGGGGTAAACCACTGTTTGGGCGCACAGCAGAGCTTGGAAGAGAAGGAGTGCCGTTTTACTTTTTCAATGTAGAATTGGCTGGAATTGAGATTGGACGCCATGTCGCGTTTGGAGAGCCCCTGATGTGCCTGAACAGTAGAAATCCCCCACAAGTGACCCCATTTTGGAAACTAGACCCCCCATGGAACTTATGTGGATGTGTGGTGAGAACTTTGAATGCCCAAGAGCTTCACAGAAGTTTATAATGCAGAGTCGTGAAAATAAAAAATATTTTTTTTCCACAAAAAATATTTTTTAGCCCCCAAGTTTTTATTTTCACAAGGGTAACAGGAGAAATTGGACCACTAAAGTTGTTGTCCAATTTGTCCTGAGTATGCTGGTACCCCATATGTGGGGGTAAACCACTGTTTGGGCGCACGGCAGAGCTCGGAAGGAAGGAGCGCCGTTTTGGAATGCAGACTTTGATAGAATGGTCTGCGGGCATTATGTTGCGTTTGCAGAGCCCCTGATGTACCCAACCAGTAGAAACCCTCCACAAGTGACCCCATTTTGGAAGCTAGACCCCCCAAGGAACTTATCTAGATGTGTGGTGAGAACTTTGAATGCCCAAGTGCTTCACAGAAGTTTAGAATGCAGAGTCGTGAAAATAAAAAATATTTTTTTTTTCACAAAAAAGATATTGTAGCCCCCAAGTTTTTATTTTCACAAGGGTAACAGGAGAAATTGGACCACTAAAGTTGTTGTCCAATTTATCCTGAGTATGCTGATGCCCCATATGTGGGGGTAAACCACTGTTTGGGCGCACGGCAGAGCTCAGAAGGGAGGGAGCACCATTTGACTTTTTGAGCGCAAAATTGGCTGTCGTGTTTGGAGACCCCCTGATGTACCTAAACAGTGGAAACCCCTCAATTCTAGCTCCAACCCAACTCCAACACACCCCTAACCCTAATCCCAACCCGATCCATAATCCTAATCACTAACCCTAACGATAATCCCAACCCTTACCCCAAAACAACCCTAATGTCAACCCTAACCATAACCCTAATCAAAACCCTAAATCCAACACACCCCTAATCCTAATCTCAACACTAACCTCAAACCTAACCCTAATCCCAATACACCCCTAATCACAACCCTAACCTTAACCCTAATCCCAAACCTAACCCTAATCCCAAGCGTAACCCTAATGCCAACCCTAATCCAAACCCTAACTCTAACCCTAACTTTAGCCTCAACCCTAACCCTAAGGCTACTTTCACACTTGCGTCGTTTGGCATCCGTCGCAATCCGTCATTTTGGACAAGAAACGGATCCTGCAAATGTGCCCGCAGGATGCGTTTTTTGCCCATAGACTTGTATTGCCGACGGATCGTGACGGATGGCCACACGTCGCGTCCGTAGTGCACTGGATCAGTGTTTTGGCGGACCGTCAGCACAAAAAAAGTTCAAAGTAACGTTTTTTTGTACGTCGCATCCGCCATTTCTGACCGCGCATGCGTGTTCGTAACTCCGCCCCCTCCTCCCCAGGACATAGATTGGGCAGCGGATGCGTTGAAAAACTACATCCGCTGCCCACGTTGTGCACAATTTTCACAACGTGCATCGGTATGTCGGGCCGATGCACTGCGACGGCCCCGTACCGACGTAAGTGTGAAAGAAGCCTAACCCTAAATTTAGCGCCAACCCTAACTCTAAATTTAGCCCCAACCCTAGCCCTAACCCTACCCCTAATTTTAGCCCCAACTGCTCTTCTCCTGCCGGCCGGCAGATGGAGACAGATGGCGGGCGCACTGCACATGCGCCCGCCATTTTCTTTTGCCCAGAAGATGCCGGCGGCCAGGAGGAGCAGCAGGAGGATCCAGGGACGTAGGTGAGTATTGTAGGGTCCCCTAATCCCCCTATTTCTCTGTCCTCTGATGTGCGATCACATCAGAGGACAGAGAATTACACTTTACTTTTTTTTTTTGCGGTCGCCGGTAAACAGTTAATTACCGGCGATCGCAAAACAGGGGTCGCTAAAACCGACCCCCGATCATGCTCTTTGGGGTCTCGGCTACCCCCGGCATCGGGGGAGATAGGCAAGTATTGGGGGGCTACCTGGGACCCCTTTTCTCTATCCTCCGATGTGCGATCACATCGGAGGATAGAGAAATTAAAAAGAGATTGCGGTTTTTTGTTTTTTTTTGCGATCGCCGGTAAACGGTTAATTACCGGCGATCGCAAATGCGGGGTGGGTTAAAAACCCCCCGAATCATGTTCTCTGGGGTCTCGGCTACCCTCGGCAGCCGAGACCCCAGAGAAAATCCGACTCTGGGGGGGCGCTATTTTCTTTTTCCACAGCGCCGTTAATTAACGGCGCTGTGGTTTAAGTACCCTTAGCGGCCGCCGTTAAAAGGCGTATCGGCGGTCGCTAAGGGGTTAAACAGAGTGCTCGCCGGGATGTTACTAAGCCGGCTGACCTGGCTGCTAAACGTAGTGAGTCTGCTGATGCATCCGCTAGGAATGCTACAGCTTCCTTTATTAGAGGGATTGTCGGCAGAATTTTTTCTCTGGACGTTTTACCTCTAATTTGCTCTTCCAACTGATCCACCCAAACTAGTAATGATCTGGCGGTACATGTACTAGCTATGACCGGTATGAATGCCCCCGTGTTGGCCTCCCATGATCTTTTTAACAAGCTTTTTGCTTTATGGTCTAAAGGGTCTGGTAAAACCCCTGAATCTTCCACCGGCAGCACGGATTGTTTTGATGTGGAAGCAACCGCAGCATCCACCTAGGCACTTTAGACCAGGAATTTAGTTCTTCATCACTAAAGGGATGTCTTTTAGAGGATGTTGGTAAAAAAACCTTGCAGGTTCTGCTTATTCCATTCCTTCTTAATCAATTCTTTTATAGTTGAAATTACTGGAAAAGTTCTCCGTTTTTTCTGGGCCAGCACAGCAAACATTATGTCCTGTGCAGATTTTGACCCTTTTGTATCAGGGCATCCCATTGTATTTCTGACAGATTTTATTAAGATTATCTATGCTAACCATCTGGTAGACAAAGACCACCTTCAGCCTCAGATGAACTTGACTGGGACCTTGAATTGTCCGAGGACTTTTCCTGCATCTCATCTGAATCTAATCTGAGTCTACTGGTGAAAGGGATCTGCTCGGAAGGCGTGTACTGGAACTACTGGTATGCCCCAAAGCCTGTATTTCTTCCCGAATTATAGCTCTTACATCTGCTGGTGTCATTACCCTTTCTTCCTGTAAGGTTAGACTGATGCAGTCGGGGCATAGTGTTTTATGAATCCGGGAGGAGCTATGTGCATAGGGCACATTCTTTATGCTTGGACTTGTGTGTCCCTTTCTTAGTCTAAAAGGAGAGGGGAACATAAGAGGAATAGATCAGCATATAGGAGGAGGATTTTAACACTCACCCAGTGAAGCTGAAAGGTACCGGTTCTGGAGGCGGAGTTTTAGGTAGCTAGTCCTTAACATTCCTCTGTCTGTCAGTGGACCGCTTCTCTGGGGGGTGTCCATCGCTTTTTGTGCTACTTCTGGCGCTTCCCTCCTTGCTGGGAGGACGTTGTTCTGCCGCAGGTAGGTGCGCTTTGTCGGCCGGTGAAGCCATACTGACACACACTGGCTCCGACGGCGCCACCATTTTTTAAATCTGGCGCCGCATCTCCTGCCTCCCCGGACCCAACCCGGAAGTACTTCTGGGTTAGACGTGCCACTCTCCTCACCACGCAGCAGCCGCTGCACTGACAAGCTGGCTGCTGTAGCGCGCGCCCTCATGGAGCCGGGCAGCCCACCCCAGACCATGGATCAGTGGACAGACAAGGGGGGAGGCTGCTAGCAGGGGCTCCCCCATCGCTGCATCTGGTACCGCAGCCCCTGCTGTTCCCACAGACACCACACAGGCGGATGCTTCTGGCCCAGGAATCCTCTTCTTACTGCAGGTATCTTGGGATTCCTATAGGAACAGGAAACCTAAACTGAGGAGAGGGGGACCGCCTCCTTTTATTCTGTAGGTTTCCTGTTCCTATGGGCGGATCCCCTCTCTCATGTGGGTGCTGTCGTGGCGAGGGGTAAAAATTAGGTCAGATTTGAGGTCATTTATAAAAGGAGGATCTGATGGAGGCGATACTATTTCTCAGAACAAATTCATAGACTGCACAAATGTTATTCAGTACGTTTTTGTTGAAAACTGTTTTTTCCACTCACTACAGAGTGTATAATAAATTGTAAATATGCAAAAAAAAATTTGTTCTAAAGTTGTATTCCAATAAATATATTTTATGTTCTATCTAAATGGCTTGATTATTGTATCACAATACAATATTTATTATTGTAGTGCCATGATTAAATGCCTGATGTTACCATTTTACTACAGTAAATTTATCACAAACTTAAACATGAGCCATGTATGAGGGAGTCGGAGTCGTGGAAATTGAGGAGTCTAAGACGAAGGTTTGGCTTACCGACTCCACAGCCCTGGATGTAACTGCAGAATAGTAAATGCAGCTCTGGGGGTGACTGGAGGATAAGACATGATGCAACAGCAGAATAATGACTGCAGCTCTGGAGGGGACGGGGGAAAAGACACGATTTAACAACAGAATAGTGAGTGCAGCTCTGGAAGAGACTGGAGGATAAGACAGGATGTAATGGCAGAATAGCGACTGCAGCTCTGGAGGTGACTTGAGGATAAGACAATGTAACAGCAGAATAGTGAGTGCAGCTCTGGAGGTAACTGGAGGATAAGACACGATGTAACAGTAGAATAGTAATCGCAGCTCTGGAGGTGACTGGAAGATAAGACATTGGGGTTCCCAGCAGTGAAATAGTGACTGTAGTTCTGGAGGTGACTGGAGGAGAAGACATTGAGGTTTCCAGCAGCGGCATAGTAACTGGAGGATAAAACATTGGGGGTTCTGGCAGCGGCATAGTGACTGGAGGATAAGACATTGGGGTTTCCGGCAGCGGCATAGTGACTGGAGGATAAGACACTGGGGTTTCCGGCAGCGGCATAGTGACTGGAGGATAAGACACTGAGGTTTCCAGCAGCGGCATAGTGACTGGAGGATAAGACACTGAGGTTTCCAGCAGCGGCATAGTGACTGGAGGATAAGACACTGGGGTTTCTGGCAACGGCATAGTGACTGGAGGATAAGACATTGGGGTTTCCAACAGCGGCATAGTGACTGGAGGATAAGACACTGGGGTTTCCAGCAGCAGCATAGTGACGGGAGGATAAGACACTGGGGTTTCCAGTAGCGGCATAGTGACTGGAGGATACGACATTGGGGTTTCCGGCAGCGGCATAGTGACTGGAGGATAAGACATTGGGGTTTCCAGCAGCGGCATAGTGACTGGAGGATAAGACATTGGGGTTTCCAGCAGCGGCATAGTGACTGGAGGATAAGACATTGGGGTTTCCGGCAGCGGCATAGCGACTGGAGGATAAGACACTGGGGTTTCCAGCAGTGGAATAGTAACTGCAGATCTGGAGGGAACTGGAGGATAAGACATAATGTAAAAGCAGAATAGCAGCTGTAGCTCTAGAGGTGACTGGAGGAAAAGACATTGGGGTTTCCAGAAGTGGAATAGTTGACCTGGGCTGAGGAGCCACATTACCTTCTCCAGGACGCCTCCTGGTGCGGGGACAGGTAGGGTGCGCTGTAAGGAGAGCTGTCCATGTGACATTGTCAAGGAAAGTGATCAGAATGGAAAGTATCAGTAGTCTCACCCCCATCGCACCGATGCACTGAAGGACAAGCTACTATTCTCTGGTATCAACGGGAATCTGGCCGCCTACAATACTGCAGCAGAGACAGACAGGAAGGATATCTGCCGCAAGTGGCGGCGCAGCGGAGACATCATCCGCCGAGCGTCTCTGTGCTGCACCCTCTCCACTAAGCCATGATGACGGGTGCCCCGAGGGTCCAACGGCGACGGGCCCTGAGTGAGAGAAGAGAGAGGATAAAGAAAGGAGAAGACAGAAAGAAAGTAGGAAAAGAGAGATGGTAAATAAAGCAGGTGGTCCATACCTGAAACTCTGAAGATCCACCGCTGATCTGATTAACATTGGGGAGGGAGCCTCCATAGTAAGACCCCCGCATGTAGCCAATCCTCAGCTTCTGAACCTGCAGCTGACAAACATCACATGTGATCAATACTGCCTCTCACCCCACTGCTTACACCCGTCACATTCCCCCCTGAAACACTCCCACCCCACCTATGTTTCCTCACCTGTCTGATGCCAGCATTTCTCTCTCCTCTCACCCGTCTGGTGCTTGTCCCTCTCTCTCCTCTCACCAATCAGGCGCCTGAACCTCTCTCCCCTCTCACCCGTGTGGCACCCATTCCCCTCTTCCCTCACCCGTCAGGCGCCCGTCCCTCTCTCCTCTCACCCGTCAGAAGCCCGTCCCTCTCACCAATCAGGCGCCCGTCCCCCTCTCTCCTCTCACCAGTCTGGCGCCAGTCCCTCTCTCTCCTCTCACCCATAGGATGCCCGTCCCTCCCTCTCCTCTCACCAATCAGGCGCCCGTCCCCCTCTCTCCTCTCACCCGTCAGACGCCTGTCCCTCTCTCCTCTCACCAATCAGGCGCCCGTCTCTCTCTCTCCTCTCACCAATCAGGCGCCCGTCTTTCTCTCCTCTCACCAATCAGGCGCCCATCTCTCTCTCTCCTCTCACCCGTCAGGCGCCCGTCCCTCTCTCTCCTCTCACCCGTCAGACGCCCGTCCCTCTCTCTCCTCTCACCCGTCAGACGCCCGTCCCTCTCTCTCCTCTCACCCGTCAGACGCCCGTCCCTCTCTCCTCTCACTAATCAGGCGCCCGTCCCTCTCTCTCCTCTCACCCGTCAGACGCCCGTCCCTCTCTCTCCTCTCACCCGTCAGGCGCCTATCCCTCTTTCCTCTCACTAATCAGGCGCCCGTGCCTCTCTCTCCTCTCACCCGTCTGGCGCCCGTCCCTCTCTCTCCTCTCACCTGTCAGGCGCCCGTCCCTCTCTCTCCTCTCACCCATCAAGACGCCCGTCCCTCTCTCCTCTCACCAGTTAGGCGCCCGTCGCCCATCCCTCTCTCTCTCCTCTCACCCGTAGGACGCCCGTCTCGCTCTCTCCTCTCACCCGTCAGACGCCAGTCCCTCTCTCTCCTCTCACCTGTAGGACGCCCGTCCCACACTCTCTCCTCTCACCAATCAGGCGCCCGTCCCGCACTCTTCTCTCACCCGTCAGGCGCCCGTCCCCCTCTCTTCTCTCACCCGTCAGGCGCCCGTCCCCCTCTCTTCTCTCACCCGTCAGGCGCCCGTCCCCCTCTCTTCTCTCACCTGTAGGACGCCCGTCCCTCTCTCTCCTCTCACCAATCAGGCGCTCGTCCCCCTCTCTTCTCTCACCCGTCAGACGCCCGTCCCCCTCTCTTCTCTCACCCGTCCCCCTCTCTTCTCTCACCCGTCAGGCGCCCTCCCCCTCTCTTCTCTCACCCGTCTACCTCTCTTCTCTCACCCGTCCCCCTCTCTTCTCTCACCCGTCAGGCGCCCGTCCCCCTCTCTTCTCTCACCCGTCCCCCTCTCTTCTCTCACCCGTCCCCCTCTCTTCTCTCACCTGTCAGGTGCCCGTCCCCCTCTCTCCTCTCACCCGTCAGACCCCCGTCCCCCTCTCAACAATCAGGCGCCCGTCCCTCTCTCTCCTCTCACCCGTCAGGCGCCCGTCCCTCCCTCTTCTCTCACCCGTTAGACGCCCGTCCCTCTGTTTCCTCTCACCCGTCAGACGCTCGTCCCTCTCTCTCACCTGTCAGACGCCCGTCCCCCTCTCTCCTCTCACCTGTAGGACGCCCGTCCCTCTCTCTCCTCTAACCAATCAGGCGCCCGTCCCCCTCTCTTCTCTCACCCGTCAGGCAACCATCCCCCTCTCTTCTCTCACCTGTAGGACGCCCGTCCCTCCCTCCCCCCTCACCAATCAGGCGCCCGTCCCGCTCTCTTCTTTCACCCGTCAGGCGCCCGTCCCCCTCTCTTCTCTCACCCGTCCCCCTCTCTTCTCTCACCCGTTTCCCTCTCTTCTTTCACCTGTCAGGTGCCCGTCCCCCTCTCTCCTCTCACCCGTCAGGCGCCTGTCCCTTTCTCCTCTCACCTGTAGGACGCCCGTCCCTCTCTCTCCTCTCACCAATCAGGCGCCCGTCCCGCTCTCTCCTCTCACCCGTCAGGCGCCTGTCCCTTTCTCCTCTCACCTGTAGGACGCCCGTCCCTCTCTCTCCTCTCACCAATCAGGCGCCCGTCCCGCTCTCTTCTCTCACCCGTCAGGCGCCCGTCCTCCTCTCTTCTCTCACCCGTCAGGCGCCCGTCCCCCTCTCTTCTCTCACCCGTCAGGCGCCCGTCCCCCTCTCTTCTCTCACCCGTCAGGCGCCCGTCCCCCTCTCTTCTCTCACCCGTCAGGCGCCCGTCCCCCTCTCTTCTCTCACCCGTCAGGCGCCCGTCCCCCTCTCTTCTCTCACCCGTCAGGCGCCCGTCCCCCTCTCTTCTCTCACCCGTCAGGCGCCCGTCCCCCTCTCTTCTCTCACCCGTCAGGCGCCCGTCCCCCTCTCTTCTCTCACCCGTCAGGCGCCCGTCCCCCTCTCTTCTCTCACCCGTCAGGCGCCCGTCCCCCTCTCTTCTCTCACCCGTCAGGCGCCCGTCCCCCTCTCTTCTCTCACCCGTCAGGCGCTGCTTACACCCGTCACATTCCCCCCTGAAACACTCCCACCCCACCTATGTTTCCTCACCTGTCTGATGCCAGCATTTCTCTCTCCTCTCACCCGTCTGGTGCTTGTCCCTCTCTCTCCTCTCACCAATCAGGCGCCTGAACCTCTCTCCCCTCTCACCCGTGTGGCACCCATTCCCCTCTTCCCTCACCCGTCAGGCGCCCGTCCCTCTCTCCTCTCACCCGTCAGAAGCCCGTCCCTCTCACCAATCAGGCGCCCGTCCCCCTCTCTCCTCTCACCAGTCTGGCGCCAGTCCCTCTCTCTCCTCTCACCCATAGGATGCCCGTCCCTCCCTCTCCTCTCACCAATCAGGCGCCCGTCCCCCTCTCTCCTCTCACCCGTCAGACGCCTGTCCCTCTCTCCTCTCACCAATCAGGCACCCGTCTCTCTCTCCTCTCACCAATCAGGCGCCCGTCTCTCTCTCTCCTCTCACCAATCAGGCGCCCGTCTTTCTCTCCTCTCACCAATCAGGCGCCCATCTCTCTCTCTCCTCTCACCCGTCAGGCGCCCGTCCCTCTCTCTCCTCTCACCCGTCAGACGCCCGTCCCTCTCTCTCCTCTCACCCGTCAGACGCCCGTCCCTCTCTCTCCTCTCACCCGTCAGACGCCCGTCCCTCTCTCCTCTCACTAATCAGGCGCCTGTCCCTCTCTCTCCTCTCACCCGTCAGACGCCCGTCCCTCTCTCTCCTCTCACCCGTCAGGCGCCTATCCCTCTCTCCTCTCACTAATCAGGCGCCCGTGCCTCTCTCTCCTCTCACCCGTCTGGCGCCCGTCCCTCTCTCTCCTCTCACCTGTCAGGCGCCCGTCCCTCTCTCTCCTCTCACCCATCAAGACGCCCGTCCCTCTCTCCTCTCACCAGTTAGGCGCCCGTCGCCCATCCCTCTCTCTCTCCTCTCACCCGTAGGACGCCCGTCTCGCTCTCTCCTCTCACCCGTCAGACGCCAGTCCCTCTCTCCTCTCACCTGTAGGACGCCCGTCCCACACTCTCTCCTCTCACCAATCAGGCGCCCGTCCCGCACTCTTCTCTCACCCGTCAGGCGCCCGTCCCCCTCTCTTCTCTCACCCGTCAGGCGCCCGTCCCCCTCTCTTCTCTCACCCGTCAGGCGCCCGTCCCCCTCTCTTCTCTCACCTGTAGGACGCCCGTCCCTCTCTCTCCTCTCACCAATCAGGCGCTCGTCCCCCTCTCTTCTCTCACCCGTCAGACGCCCGTCCCCCTCTCTTCTCTCACCCGTCCCCCTCTCTTCTCTCACCCGTCAGGCGCCCTCCCCCTCTCTTCTCTCACCCGTCTACCTCTCTTCTCTCACCCGTCCCCCTCTCTTCTCTCACCCGTCAGGCGCCCGTCCCCCTCTCTTCTCTCACCCGTCCCCCTCTCTTCTCTCACCTGTCAGGTGCCCGTCCCCCTCTCTCCTCTCACCCGTCAGACCCCCGTCCCCCTCTCAACAATCAGGCGCCCGTCCCTCTCTCTCCTCTCACCCGTCAGGCGCCCGTCCCTCCCTCTTCTCTCACCCGTTAGACGCCCGTCCCTCTGTTTCCTCTCACCCGTCAGACGCTCGTCCCTCTCTCTCACCTGTCAGACGCCCGTCCCCCTCTCTCCTCTCACCTGTAGGACGCCCGTCCCTCTCTCTCCTCTAACCAATCAGGCGCCCGTCCCCCTCTCTTCTCTCACCCGTCAGGCAACCATCCCCCTCTCTTCTCTCACCTGTAGGACGCCCGTCCCTCCCTCCCCCCTCACCAATCAGGCGCCCGTCCCGCTCTCTTCTTTCACCCGTCAGGCGCCCGTCCCCCTCTCTTCTCTCACCCGTCCCCCTCTCTTCTCTCACCCGTTTCCCTCTCTTCTTTCACCTGTCAGGTGCCCGTCCCCCTCTCTCCTCTCACCCGTCAGGCGCCTGTCCCTTTCTCCTCTCACCTGTAGGACGCCCGTCCCTCTCTCTCCTCTCACCAATCAGGCGCCCGTCCCGCTCTCTCCTCTCACCCGTCAGGCGCCTGTCCCTTTCTCCTCTCACCTGTAGGACGCCCGTCCCTCTCTCTCCTCTCACCAATCAGGCGCCCGTCCCGCTCTCTCCTTTCACCCGTCAGGCGCCCGTCCCCCTCTCTTCTCTCACCCGTCAGGCGCCCGTCCCCCTCTCTTCTCTCACCCGTCAGGCGCCCGTCCCCCTCTCTTCTCTCACCCGTCAGGCGCCCGTCCCCCTCTCTTCTCTCACCCGTCAGGCGCCCGTCCCCCTCTCTTCTCTCACCCGTCAGGCGCCCGTCCCCCTCTCTTCTCTCACCCGTCAGGCGCCCGTCCCCCTCTCTTCTCTCACCCGTCAGGCGCCCGTCCCCCTCTCTTCTCTCACCCGTCAGGCGCCCGTCCCCCTCTCTTCTCTCACCCGTCAGGCGCCCGTCCCCCTCTCTTCTCTCACCCGTCAGGCGCCCGTTCCCCTCTCTTCTCTCACCCGTCAGGCGCCCGTTCCCCTCTCTTCTCTCACCCGTCAGGCGCCCGTTCCCCTCTCTTCTCTCACCCGTCAGGCGCCCGTTCCCCTCTCTTCTCTCACCCGTCAGGCGCCCGTTCCCCTCTCTTCTCTCACCCGTCAGGCGCCCATTCCCCTCTCTTCTCTCACCCGTCAGGCGCCCGTCCCGCTCTCTTCTCTCACCCGTCCCCCTCTCTTCTCTCACCTGTCAGGTGCCCGTTCCCCTCTTTTCTCTCACCCGTCAGGCGCCCGTCTTGCTCTCTTCTCTCACCCGTCCCCCTCTCTTCTCTCACCTGTCAGGTGCCCGTCCCCCTCTCTTCTCTCACCCGTCAGGCGCCCGTCTTGCTCTCTTCTCTCACCCATCCCCCTCTCTTCTCTCACCTGTCAGGTGCCCGTCCCCCTCTCTTCTCTCACCCGTCAGGCGCCCGTTCCCCTCTCTTCTCTCACCCGTCAGGCGCCCGTTCCCCTCTCTTCTCTCACCCGTCAGGCGCCCGTTCCCCTCTCTTCTCTCACCCGTCAGGCGCCCGTTCCCCTCTCTTCTCTCACCCGTCAGGCGCCCGTTCCCCTCTCTTCTCTCACCCGTCAGGCGCCCGTTCCCCTCTCTTCTCTCACCCGTCAGGCGCCCGTTCCCCTCTCTTCTCTCACCCGTCAGGCGCCCATTCCCCTCTCTTCTCTCACCCGTCAGGCGCCCGTCCCGCTCTCTTCTCTCACCCGTCCCCCTCTCTTCTCTCACCTGTCAGGTGCCCGTTCCCCTCTTTTCTCTCACCCGTCAGGCGCCCGTCTTGCTCTCTTCTCTCACCTGTCAGGTGCCCGTCCCCCTCTCTTCTCTTACCTGTCAGGTGCCCGTCCCCCTCTCTTCTCTCACCCGTCAGGCGCCCGTCTTGCTCTCTTCTCTCACCCATCCCCCTCTCTTCTCTCACCTGTCAGGCGCCTGTCCCCCTCTTTTCTCTCACCCGTCAGGCGCCTGTCCCTCTCTCTCTCCTCTCACCAATCATGCGCCTGTCCCCCTCTTTTCTCTCACCCGTGTGGCGCCCGTCCCTCTCTCTCCTCTCACCCATCCGGTGCCCGTCCCTCTCTCTCCACTCAGGTATCGCGATATGTCAAGGCCGTACCCGGGTGGAGCCGATATCCATCATAACCTCCTCAAAGGCCGCCGTCTCCTCCGCTTGTCTCTGGCGCTGCAGTGCGATCTTCTCGCTAAATTTGCGGGGGTTGGAGGCAGATCCCGGCCCGCTGGCCCCAGGAGCCGCCATTTTTCCAGCTCTTCCGTAGCCGCCGACGGGAAGCAAGCGGGAGTGAAGACGCACTGCCAGACACGCCGGGAAATGTAGTCCTGTAACGCCCAAACCCAGTTAAACAGGCGACATTAGAAGCATCAGCGCACTACAAACCCCGTCCACCACTGCGCCACGGCGGAGCTCAACCCGCGGCATGCCGGGAAATAAAGTTCAACGCAGCGTCAAAGCAATATTTCAAACAGTGTACAACACTACCTCTCCCAGTATCCTGTGCGCTATCAATCCGCTACAGTGTTCCCCAGGTTCGGTCCTCAAAAGCCACCAATGGGTCATGTTTTCAGGATTTCATTAGTATTGCCCAGGTGATAATTCCATCATCTAGACAGGCAATAATTCCATCACCTGTGCCATACTAAGGAAATCCTGAAAACATGACCCATTGGTGGCTTTTGAGGACCGAACCTGGGGAACACTGCGCTAGAACAATCGAACTACCCAACTTTCGTTTTAATACAAAATAACGAGCAAGGCTACTTTCACACTAGCGTTGTTAGGCGTACGTCGCAATGCGTCATTTTGGAGAATAAAACGCATCCTGCAAAGTTGCCCTCAGGATGCGGTTTTTCTCCATTGACTTGCATTAGCGACGCATTGCGACATATGGCCACACGTCGCATCCGTCGTGCAACGGATGCATCGTGTTTTTGGCAGCCGCAACGCACAAAAAACGTTCAATGTAACTTTTTTGTGCGTCGTGACCGCCATTTTCAACAGCGCATGCGCGGCAGAAACTCCGCCCCCTCCTCCCCGCTCATCGCAATGGGCAGCGGATACGTTGTAAAACTGCATCCGCTGCCCACATTGTGCTAAATTTAGCACAACGTCCGTCGGTACGTCGGGCCGACGCATGGCGACGGCTCCGTACCTACGCAAGTGTGAAAGTAGCTTAATACTCAAAGTACGAAGTTAATAATTTCACACTCGGTGCAACCTGATAATACCTCCCCGATATGTAATCGCCTCACACTGTACTACCTGATAATACCTTCCCGATACGTAATCGCCTCACACTGTGCCACCTGATAATACCTCCCGGATACATAATAGCCTCACACACTGTGTGACCTGATAATTCCTCCCCGATATGTAATTGCCTCACACTGTGCTACCTGATAATACCTTCCCGATACATAATCGCCTCACACTGTGCCACCTGATAATACCTCCCGGATACATAATAGCCTCACACACTGTGTGACCTGATAATACCTCCCCGATATGTAATCGCCTCACACACTGTGCGACCTGATAATACCTCCCCGATCCATATTTATCATACAAACTGTGCGACCTGACAATACCTCCTCGGTACGTAATCGCCTCACACACTATGCGACTTGATAATACCTCCCCGATACGTAATCGCCTCACACTGTGCAACCTGATAATACCTTCCCTGATACATAATCGCCTCACACTGTGACCTGATAATACCTCCCCAGTATGTAATTACCTCACACACTGTGCAACCTGATAATACCTCTCTGTCAGGAAGATATTACTTATTTTTCCATTATGCTGTGGGACCAAGTCCTGCTTGCAGCCCATCACACTGCTGCAGCCCCCTCTTTCTCCCTTTTTGTGAATTTCTACTCTCCCCTCCCTTCAACCAAATGGTCATTCTGGAATTTGAGTTCTATGGCTTTGCCAGCTAACAGAGCTAAATGTGTCTTCCCTCCAAGAATCTCTTTGTTTCCAAAGCAGAACACTCAAAGTCAAATTTAATGACACGCAGTAATCCTAGGAACATGAAAATTAGACTTCCAGGATCTGGGCAATTGGGGCTACACATGGCAACATTTTGCGGCATTTAGGGCCATCAGAAACCTGGGGAATGAATTTCTGCCCACCAGTAAATAATAATCTTTATTTTTTTAATAATCTTTATTTTTAAATCACAGGCATACCGTGATTAGGCTCTAAAGAACGGTAAAATCACAGGGGCAAAAATAATGCCAAAATCTTAGGCTTCCACAGATATGGAAAAACTGAGTTTTTGATAACTTTCCAAAATAGGTGTACCTCCCGGAAAAAGCCCAGGTGTGAGGTCAGCAAGGTGGGAGTCTCTAAGTTTATGGCCAAACCATAAAACAGGAAAGTACATTTTGGGAGGCATTCAGAGCCAACGAGACAGCAGCTAACACCATGGCTCAGTGGTTAGCACTGCAGCCTTGCAGCGCTGGAGTCCTGGGTTCAAATCCCACCAAGGACAACATCTGCAAGGAGGTTTGCGCGGGTTTCCTCCCACATTCCAAAGACATACTGATAGGGAATTTAGATTGTGAGCCCCATCTGGGACAGCGATGATAATGTGTGCAAACTGTAAAGCACTGCAGAATATGTTAAAAAAATAAAGATTATTCTTTTGGGAACGCTCCTCCCCTTTATCAACATGTCATACCTGTGACCAGGGTCGGACTGGGGTGTCTGGGGCCCACCCTACAGCTATATGCAAATATCTGTCAGTAGTTATCCTGAATATAGTGGACCATCGACTGTAAAACACAGGCGGCTCCTGCACATCTACTGTGCACCCCCATAACTGGGATGTGCAATTACGGTACTTTACATTAATGGGGTTCTTTGGTTAAAACAAGTTCTCACCAATCCATGGGCTCCACAGGATAGGTGATTGCTTAGGTCCAACCATTAGAAACTGTACCAATCGGAAGAATGATGAAGTTTTATCCCTGACAGGACACTTATCCCCATTTTAAAAAGCAGCGGCAGGTGGGATGTCTGACAGCAGCTGCATTCACTATCTTTGGGGCTTCCAGGAAAAACCAAGTGAAGCCACTGAAGGAATAAATGGATCAGTGATTGAGATGTACATGCCACTCCAGTCTAATGGGGATAAAAAGTTCCACATTCTACCGATTGGATCCAAGTAGACAGACCCCCACTAATCATTATTGCTTATCCTGTGGAGAGGTGATTACTTTTTTCACTGGAAACCCCCTATAAGTGCATCTTCGCCGTATTTAATCTCTAATGGAAATAAAGAATCTTCTAATTAATATCAGAGAGAACAAATGACCACCATACACAACACAATCCCTTATACCAAGACCATTCCATCACATACAGGGAAGAAATACCACCAGATCATGACTAGACCACATAGTGACCGAATAATACTACATAGAAGGGACTAATACTGCCACATGATGACCGGACTACATAGTGACCGAATAATACCACATACAAGGAACAAATATGCCACACCATGACTAGACCACATATTATCACCACACAGTGACCGAATAATACCACATACAATGAACAAATACAGCCACACCATGACCAGATCACACATTAGCACCACATAGTGACCAAATAATATCACATACAATTAATTAAACCACACCATGATCAGACCATATAGTGACTGAATAATATGACATATTACCAGCATATAGGGACAAAATAATACCACGTACAATAATAAATACTGCCACGCTGTGACCAGACGACAAAATACCACCACATAGTGACCGAATACCACAATACTGATTATGAATACAAACCACGATATTAACACTATTGTTACCACTAGTGACATTATACACAGGAGCTCAGCATATAGTGTCAGTGTACAGGTAATACAGTGATCACCAGTGACATTCTACACAGGAGCTCAGTATATAGTTTATAGTGTACAGGTAATACAGTGATCACCAGTGACATTATACACAGGAGCTCTGTAAATAGTGTCAGTGTGCATGTAATACAGTGATCACCAGTGACATTATACATAGGAGCTCTGTACACAGCGTCAGTGTACAGGTAATACAGTGATCACAGGTGACATTATACACAGGAGCTCTGTATATAGCGTATAGTGTACAGATAATACAGTGATCACCATTGACAATATACACGGGATTTATGTATATAGTGTCAGTGTACAGGTAACACAGTGATCACCAGTGATATTATACGCAGGAGCTCTGTATATAGTGTCAGTGTACAGCTAATACAGTGATCACCAGTGACATTATACACAGAAGCTCTGTATATAGTGTCAGCATACATGTTATACAGTGATCACCAGGGTCATGAGCTAGGAGTGTATTTATTATATCCCACTTCCCAGTTCCGGTTTGGAACTTGCCACTCTCTGGCGCCCCTCTTACCCTCAGGTCTGTCAGGGAACTGCACCTAGGATAAGTAGTGGCCAGAAAGGCTGCTTGGTCATGTACTGGCTATTGGGCACACTGCAGTGAGGGCGTTATAACTACTCCAGCTGAAGCGCTAAATATAATTATCAAACGCCGTCCGTCGCTGCCAGTTTCCCCAAAAGCTCAGGACACTTCGCTGCCACCAGCTCCTATTACTTATGATTAATAACGAGTCAGGAGCCAACCCAATCAGTAGCGCTGACTTAATTCGGAGGACTAAGGCTAGTTTCACATTTGCGTCTTTTGCATAAGGACGATTGTATAAAAAAAACGCATTAGGCTACTTTCACACTAGCGTTGTTTGGCGTACGTCGCAATGCGTCGTTTTGGAGAAAAAATGCATCCTGCAAATGTGCCTGCGGGATGCGTTTTTTCTCCATAGACTTGCATTAGCGGCGCATTGCGACATATGGCCACATGTCTCATCCGTCGTGCGACGGATGCGTCGTGTTTTGGCGGACCCTCGGTCCAAAAAAACGTTACATGTAACTTTTTTTGTGCGTCGAGTCCGCCATTTTCGACCGCGCATGCGCGGCCGAACCTCCGCCCCCTCCTCCCCGGACATTACAATGGGGCAGCGGATGCGTTGTAAAACTGCATCCGCTGCCCACGTTGTGCTATTTAACACACTGTCCGTCGGTACGTCGGGCCGACGCATGGCGATGGCCCCTGTTGTGAATTCTGCTCTTGGGCTCCCTCCGGTGGTTGTAAGTGGCACTTTTGTGAGTTCTGCTCTTGGGCTCCCTCTTGTGGTTTCTAGTGGTATAGCTGCTCCTTGGAGTTAGCTGTCATCAGCTGCCTCCACTTATCGTCTCTTCTGCTCCGCTATTTAAGTCTGGCTCTTTCTTCAGCCTGTGCCACTTGTCAATGTTTCCTGGCTGGATTCACATCTCTGCTTGGATTCTCCTGGTTTCCTGACCAGTTCTGCAAAGATAAGTTCTGGCTTTGCTCATTTCAGTCCACATGTTGTGGACTTATTGTTCTGTGCATTCTATATTTGTCCAGCTTGTCAGTATGGATTATTTCTGTTAGCTGGAAGCTCTGGGAAGCAGATTTACCCTCCACACCTTTAGTCAGGTGTGGAGATTTTGTAAACTCTGTGTGGATTGTTTTGTAGTTTTTATACTGACCGCACAGTATCCTTTCCTGTCCTATCTATCAAGCTAGACTGGCCTCCTATGCTAAAATCTGATTTCATTTCTGCGTATGTTATTTTCCCCTCCTCTCACCGTCAATATTTGTGGGGGGCTATCTTTCCTTTGGGGATTTTCTCTGAGGCAAGATAGGTTTCCTGTTTCCATCTTTAGGGGAAGTTAGATCTTAGGCTGTGCCGAGGGGTCTAGGGAGCGTCAGGTACCCCCCACGGCTATTTTTAGTTGCGCTGCTAGTTTCAGGGTTTGCGGTCAGTACAGATACCACCTCCTTCAGAGCTTGTCTCATGTTGTTCCTAAACCACCAGATCATAACAGTACAAGTGGCCAAAAATGAATTAAATGCATCTCAAAAGAAGGAAAAGAAAGTTCTGAACCATTTTTTTTTTCTGTGCTTTGGTTTGTCTTTTTTTTTCCTCTTGATATCTGGGTGGTTCAGGATATGTATTTTGGCATGGATGTTCAGGGTTTGTTTTCTCGTGTGGATCAACTTGCTGCAAGAGTACATAGTATCCAGGACTATGTTGTCCAGACTCCGGCTTTAGAGGCCAGAATTCCTACTCCTGATTTTTTTTTTGGGGACAGATCCAAGTTTTTGAACTTTAAAAATAACTGCAAATCGTTTTTTGCTTTGAAACCCCGTTCTTCTGGTGATCCCATTCAGCAGGTGAAAATCATCATATCCTTGCTGCGTGGTGACCCTCAAGACTGGGCTTTTTCTCTTGAAACAGGGGATCCGGCATTATTGAATGCAGATGCATTTTTGCAAGCGCTCGGATTATTGTATGACGAACCTAATTCTGTGGATCATGCAGAAAAAACCCTGTTGGCCTTGTGTCAAGGTCAGGAAGCGGCAGAGTTATACTGCCAGAAATTTAGAAAATGGTCTGTGCTCACTAAATGGAATGAAGAGGCTCTGGCTGCTATTTTCAGAAAAGGTCTTTCTGAAACCCTTAAAGATGTTATGGTGGGCTTTCCTACGCCTGCCGGTTTGAGCGAATCTATGTCTCTAGCCATTCAGATTGATCGGCGTCTGTGCGAGCGCAAAGCTGTGCACCATATGGCAGTATCCTCTGAGCATAGTCCTGAACCTATGCAATGTGATAGGATTTTGACTAGAATAGAACGGCAGGAATTCAGACATCAGAATAGGCTGTGTTTTTACTGTGGTGATTCGGCTCATGTTATCTCTGATTGCCCTAAGCGTACTAAGAGAGTCGCTAGGTCTGTTACCATTAGTACTATACAGCCTAAATTTCTCTTATCTGTGACCCTGATTTGCTCATAGTCGTCCTTTTCTGTCATGGCATTTGTGGATTCAGGCGCTGCCCTGAACTTAATGGACTTAGAATTCGCCAGGCGCTGTGGTTTTTCCTTGCAGCCTTTGCAGAGCCCTATTCCTATGAGGGGCATTGATGCTACACCCTTGGCCAAGGATAAACCTCAGTACTGGACACAGATGACTATGTACATGGCTCCTGCACATCAGGAAGATTGCCGTTTTCTGGTGTTGCATAACCTGCATGATGTTGTTCTATTGGGATTTCCATGGTTACAGGAACATAATCCGGTGCTGGATTGGAAAACTATGTCGGTGACTAGTTGGGGTTGTCGAGGAGTACATAGTGACGTTCCTTTGATGTCAATTTCATCTTCCCCCTCTTCTGAGGTCCCTGAGTTTTTGTCGGATTTCCAGGATGTATTTGATGAGCCCAAGTCCAGTTCCCTTCCTCCACATAGGGACTGTAAGGGTATGTTCACACGTTCCTGATTTCCATCCTTTTTTTTTCAGGACTGTTTTTTAAAAAACTGCAGCTCTTGCCAGAAAACGCAGGTCCTTTTTTTGGTCCTTTTTTTGTCCTTTTTTGATGCGTTTTTTGATGCGTTTTTTTATCCTTTTTTTGATCCTTTTTTTATGCAGTTTTCTATGCAGAGTCTGTGTGTTTTCTAGGAAGTTTTTTAGGGTTAAAATGGCTGAAAATACCCTAACCCTACCCCTAACCCTAACCCTACCCCTAAACCTACCCCTAACCCTACCCCTAACCCTATTCTAACCTTAGTGGAAAAAAAAAAAATCTTAATTTTTTTTTATTGTCCCTACCTATGGGGGTGACAAAGGGGGGGGGGTGTCATTTACTATTTTTTTTTATTTTGATCACTGAGATAGATTATATCTCAGTGATCAAAATGCACTTTGGAACGCATGCGCCCGCCATTTTGCAAGATGGCGGCGCCCAGGGAGAAGACGGCCGGACGGACACCGGGACTCCGGGTAAGTATAAGGGGGGGAGATTAGGGCACGGGGGGGCATCGGAGCAGTGGGGGGGCATCGGAGCACGGGGTGGTGGGATTGGAGCACGGGGGGGCGGGATCGGAGCACGGGGGGGGGCAGCCACACTCCGCCCACGCACTTCCGCCCGCTTCCCCGCACTTCCTGCTGCAGCGGTTCGGCACCACAAACCGCAGTAAAACCCGCAGATATTTTTTTCATCTGCGGGTTTTACTGCGGGTTTGACCTCACAATGGAGGTCAATGGGTGCAGAACCGCTGCGGCTCCGAAAAAAGAAGTGACATGGTTCTTCTTTTTTCCCGCAGCTATTCAGCGCGGCTTTTTTTTTTATTTTCCGCATTGTGGGCACAGCAGTTCCTGTTTTCCATAGGGTACAATGTAATGTACCCTGCATGGAAAACAGCTGCGGACCCGCAGCGGGAAAATCGCGGCAATTCCGCATGAAAAAAAGGATCGTGTGAACATGGCCTAATTGTGCTATTAACTTGACTCCTGGTTGTAAGTTCCCTAAGGGCCGACTTTTCAATCTGTCTGTGCCAGAGCATGCCGCCATGCGGAGCTATGTTAAGGAATCTTTGGAGAAAGGGCATATTCGGCCCTCTTCGTCACCATTGGGAGCGGGATTCTTTTTTGTTGCTAAGAAGGATGGCTCCTTGAGACCCTGTATTGATTATCGTCTTCTTAATAAGATCACGGTCAAATTCCAATACCCCTTGCCTTTGCTTACTGATTTATTTGCTCGGATTAAGGGGGCTAGTTGGTTTACTAAGATTGACCTCCGAGGGGCATATAATCTTGTTCGTATTAAACAGGGTGACGAATGGAAAACTGCATTTAATACGCCCGAAGGCCATTTTAAATACCTCGTGATGCCATTTGGGCTCTCTAATGCTCCATCTGTGTTCCAGTCTTTCATGCATGATATTTTCCGCAATTATCTTGATAAATTCATGGTCGTATATTTGGATGATATTTTGATTTTTTCCAATGATTGGGAGTCTCATGTGAAGCAGGTCAGGATGGTGTTCCAGATCCTTCGTGATAATGCTTTATTTGTGAAGGGGTCTAAGTGCCTATTCGGAGTTCAGAAGGTCTCTTTTTTGGGTTTTATTTTTTCTCCCTCGTCTATAGAAATGGATCCTGTTAAGGTCCAAGCTATTCATGGCTCGATCCAACCCACAGCTGTGAAGGGTCGTCAAAAATTTTTGGGCTTTGCTAATTTCTATCGCCGTTTCATTGCCAACTTTTCCAGTGTGGTTAAGCCCCTTACTGATTTGACGAAGAAAGGCGCTGATGTGACGAATTGGTCCTCTGAGGCTGTTGAGGCTTTTCAGGAGCTTAAACGCCGATTTACTTCTGACCCTGTGTTGCGTCAACCGGATGTTTCTCTTCCTTTTCAGGTTGAGGTCGACGCTTCTGAGATTGGGGCAGGGGCCATTTTGTCTCAGAGGGAGTCTGATGGTTCTTTGATGAAACCGTGTGCTTTTTTTCCAGAAAGTTTTCGCCTGCGGAACGCAATTATGATGTCGGCAATCGAGAGTTGTTGGCTATGAAGTTGGCGTTTGAGGAGTGGCGACATTGGCTTGAGGGAGCTAAACACCGTGTTGTGGTCCTGACCGATCATAAGAATCTGATTTACCTCGAGTCGGCCAAGCGGCTGAATCCTAGACAGGCTCGATGGTCCCTGTTTTTCTCCCGTTTTGATTTTGTGGTCTCGTATCTTCCGGGATCTAAGAATGTTAAGGCTGCTGCCCTCTCTAGGAGTTTTTCGCCTGATTCTCCTGGAGTCCTGGAGCCGGTTGGCATTCTTAAGGAGGCGGTGATTCTTTCTGCTATCTCCCCTGATTTGCGGTGGGTGCTTCAGGAATTTCAGGCTGATAGGCCTGACCGCTGTCCAGTGGGGAAGCTGTTTGTTCCTGATAGATGGACAAGTAAGGTAATTTCTGAGGTTCATTGTTCAGTGTTGGCTGGTCATCCTGGGATTTTTGGTACTAGAGATTTGGTTGCTAGGTCCTTTTGGTGGCCTTCCTTGTCTCGCGATGTGCGTGCTTTTGTGCAGTTCTGTGGGACTTGCGCCCGGGCCAAGCCTTGCTGTTCCCGCGCTAGTGGGTTGCTTTTGCCTTTGCCGGTCCCTGAGAGGCCCTGGACGCATATTTCCATGGATTTTATTTCGGATCTTCCTGTTTCCCAGAAGATATCTGTTATCTGGGTTGTTTGTGACCGGTTCTCTAAAATGGTCCATCTGGTACCTTTGCCTAAGTTGCCTTCCTCCTCAGATCTGGTTCCATTGTTTTTTCAGCATGTGGTTCGTTTGCATGGCATTCCGGAGAATATTGTGTCTGACAGAGGTTCTCAGTTTGTCTCTAGATTTTGGCGGGCCTTTTCTGCTAGGATGGGCATTGATTTGTCTTTTTCTTCGGCGTTTCATCCTCAGACTAATGGCCAAACTGAGCGAACTAATCAGACCTTGGAGACCTATTTGCAATGCTTTGTGTCTGCTGATCAGGATGATTGGGTGTCTTTCTTGCCGTTGGCTGAGTTTGCCCTTAATAATCGGGCTAGTTCGGCTGCTTTGGTTTCACCTTTCTTTTGTAATTTTGGTTTTCATCCTCGTTTTTCTTCTGGGCATGTTGAGCCTTCTGATTGTCCTGGTGTTAATTCTGTGGTGGACAGGCTGCAGCAGATTTGGACTCATGTGGTGGACAATTTGACGTTGTCTCAGGAAAGGGCTCAACGTTTTGCTAACCGCCGTCAGCGTGTTGGTCCCCGGCTTCGTGTGGGGGATTTGGTCTGGTTGTCTTCTCGTCATGTTCCTATGAAGGTTTCTTCTCCTAAGTTTAAGCCTCGATTTATTGGTCCTTATAAAATTTCTGAAATTATTAATCCGGTGTCTTTTCGTTTGGCTCTTCCTGCCTCTTTTGCCATTCATGATGTTTTCCATAGATCTTTGTTGCGGAGATATGTGGTGCCCGTTGTTCCCTCGGTTGACCCTCCTGCCCCGGTGTTGGTTGAGGGAGAGTTGGAATATGAGGTTGAGAAGATTTTGGATTCTCGTTTTTCGAGGCGGAGTGTTATGAACAGGTAATTCAGAACCACAATGGACATTGAAGTTCAGAGCACACAAAGTGACCTGACATTTACCAAAAACATAGGACGAGCTCTGAGATGTGGGAACTCTGCTGACAGCAATCCCTAATCCTATCACACCACACTAGAGGTAGCCGTGGATTGCGCCTAACGCTCCCTATGCAACTCGGCACAGCCTGAGAAACTAACTAGCCCTGAAGATAGAAAAATAAGCCTACCTTGCCTCAGAGAAATTCCCCAAAGGAAAAGGCAACCCCCCACATATAATGACTGTGAGTAAAGATGAAATACAAACACAGAGATGAAATAGATTTAGCAAAGTGAGGCCCGACTTACTGAATAGACCGAGGATAGGAAAGATAGCTTTGCGGTCAACACAAAAACCTACAAACAACCACACAGAGGGGCAAAAAGACCCTCCGCACCGACTAACGGTACGGAGGTGCTCCCTCTGCGTCTCAGAGCTTCCAGCAAGCAAGAAAAACCAATATAGCAAGCTGGACAGAAAATATAGCAAAAAAAAATAACATAAGCAGAACTTAGCTTATGCAGGATAGACAGGCCACAGGAACGATCCAGGAGGAAGCAAGACCAATACTAGAACATTGACTGGAGGCCAGGATCAAAGCACCAGGTGGAGTTAAATAGAGCAGCACCTAACGACTTAACCTCATCACCTGAGGAAGGAAACTCAGAAGCCGCAGTACCACTCTCATCCACCAAAGGAAGCTTATAGACAGAACCAGCCTCAGTACCACTCACGACACAGGAGGGAGCTTGGCCACAGAATTCACAACAGTACCCCCCCCTTGAGGAGGGGTCACCGAACCCTCACCAGAGCCCCCAGGCCGACCAGGATGAGCCACATGAAAGGCACGAACCAGATCGGCGCATGGACATCAGAGGCAAAGACCCAGGAATTATCTTCCTGACCATAACCCTTCCACTTAACCAAATACTGGAGTTTCCGTCTCGAAACACGAGAATCCAAAATCTCCACAATATACTCCAATTCCCCTTCAACCAAAACCGGAGCAGGAGGATCAATAGATGGAACCACAGGTGCCACGTATCTCCGCAACAATGACCTATGGAACACGTTATGGATGGAAAAAGAAGCTGGAAGAGTCAAACGAAAAGACACAGGATTAAGAACCTCAGAAATCCTATATGGACCAATGAAACGAGGCTTAAATTTAGGAGAGGAAACCTTCATAGGAATATAACGAGATGACAACCAAACCAAATCCCCAACACGAAGTCGGGGACCCACACAGCGCCTGCGGTTAGCGAAACGTTGAGCCTTCTCCTGGGACAAAGTCAGATTGTCCACTACATGAGTCCAAATCTGCTGCAACCTATCCACCACAGTATCCACACGAGGACAGTCCGAAGACTCAACCTGCCCTGAAGAGAAACGAGGGTGGATCCCAGAATTGCAGAAAAACGGCGAAACCAAAGTAGCCGAGCTGGCCCGATTATTAAGGGCGAACTCAGCCAAAGGCAAAAAGGACACCCAATCATCCTGATCAGCAGAAACAAAACATCTCAGATATGTTTCCAAGGTCTGATTGGTTCCTTCAGTCTGGCCATTTGTCTGAGGATGGAAAGCCGAGGAAAAAGACAAATCAATGCCCATCCTAGCACAAAAAGCTCGCCAAAACCTCGAAACAAACTGGGAACCTCTGTCAGAAACGATGTTCTCTGGAATGCCATGTAAACGAACCACATGCTGGAAAAACAACGGCACCAAATCAGAGGAGGAAGGCAATTCAGACAAGGGCACCAAATGGACCATCTTAGAGAAGCGATCACAAACCACCCAAATGACCGACATTCTTTGAGAGACGGGGAGATCCGAAATAAAATCCATAGAGATATGTGTCCAAGGCCTCTTCGGGACCGGCAAGGGCAAAAGCAACCCACTGGCACGAGAACAGCAGGGCTTAGCCCGAGCACAAATCCCACAGGACTGCACAAAAGAACGCACATCCCGCGACAGAGACGGCCACCAAAAGGATCTAGCCACCAAATCTCTGGTACCAAAGATTCCAGGATGACCAGCCAACACCGAACAATGAACCTCAGAGATAACTTTATTCGTCCACCTATCAGGGACAAACAGTTTCTCCGCTGGGCAACGGTCAGGTCTATTAGCCTGAAATTTTTGCAGCACCCGCCGCAAATCAGGGGAGATGGCAGACAAAATTACCCCCTCTTTGAGAATACCCGCCGGCTCAGACAAACCCGGACAATCGGGCACAAAACTCCTTGACAGGACATCCGCCTTCACATTTTTAGAGCCCGGAAGGTACGAAACCACAAAGTCAAAACGGGAGAAAAACAGCGACCAACGAGCCTGTCTAGGATTCAACCCTATGGCAGACTCTAGATAAGTCAAGTTTTTGTGATCAGTCAAGACCACCACGCGATGCTTAGCTCCTTCAAGCCAATGACGCCACTCCTCGAATGCCCACTTCATGGCTAGCAACTCTCGATTGCCAACATCATAATTTCGCTCAGCAGGCGAAAATTTCCTGGAAAAGAAGGCGCATGGTTTCATCACCGAGCAATCAGAACTTCTCTGCGACAAAACAGCCCCTGCTCCAATTTCGGAAGCATCAACCTCAACCTGGAACGGAAGCGAAACATCTGGTTGGCACAACACAGGGGCAGAAGAAAAACGACGCTTCAACTCCTGAAAAGCTTCCACAGCAGCAGAAGACCAATTGACCACATCAGCACCCTTCTTAGTTAAATCAGTCAACGGTTTAGCAATGCTAGAAAAATTAGCGATGAAGCGACAATAAAAATTAGCAAAGCCCAGGAACTTCTGCAGACTCTTCAGAGATGTAGGCTGAGTCCAATCATAAATGGCCTGAACTTTAACAGGGTCCATCTCGATAGTAGAAGGAGAAAAAATGAACCCCAAAAATGAAATCTTCTGAACACCAAAGAGACACTTTGACCCCTTCACAAACAAAGAATTAGCACGCAGGACCTGGAACACCATTCTGACCTGCTTCACATGAGACTCCCAATCATCCGAGAAGACCAAAATATCATCCAAGTATACAATCAGGAATTTATCCAGGTACTCTCGGAAGATGTCATGCATAAAGGACTGAAACACTGATGGAGCATTAGAAAGTCCGAATGGCATAACCAGGTACTCAAAATGGCCTTCGGGCGTATTAAATGCTGTTTTCCATTCATCGCCCCGTTTAATACGCACAAGATTATACGCACCACGAAGATCTATCTTGGTGAACCAACTAGCCCCCTTAATCCGAGCAAACAAATCAGACAGCAGCGGCAAGGGGTACTGAAATTTGACCGTAATTTTATTTAGAAGGCGGTAATCAATACAAGGTCTCAGCGAACCATCCTTCTTGGCCACAAAAAAGAACCCCGCTCCCAATGGCGACGATGACGGGCGAATATGACCCTTCTCCAAAGACTCCTTCACGTAACTCCGCATAGCGGCGTGCTCAGGTACAGATAAATTAAACAGTCGACCCTTAGGAAACTTACTACCAGGAATCAAATCGATAGCACAATCACAATCCCTATGCGGAGGTAGGGCATTGGACTTGGGCTCATCGAATACATCCCGGTAATCAGACAAGAACTCTGGGACCTCAGAAGGGGTGGATGATGAGATAGACAGAAATGGAACATCACCATGTACCCCCTGACAACCCCAGCTGGACACAGACATTGATTTCCAATCTAATACTGGGTTATGGACTTGTAGCCATGGCAACCCCAACACGACCACATCATGCAGATTATGCAACACCAGAAAGCGAATATCCTCCTGGTGCGCAGGAGCCATGCACATGGTCAGCTGGGTCCAATACTGAGGCTTATTCTTGGCCAAAGGCGTAGCATCAATTCCTCTCAATGGAATAGGACACTGCAAGGGCTCCAAGACAAACCCACAGCGCCTAGCAAACTCCAAGTCCATCAAATTCAGGGCAGCGCCTGAATCCACAAATGCCATGACAGAATAGGAAGACAAAGAGCAGATCAAAGTAACGGACAAAAGAAATTTCGACTGTACCGTACCAATGGTGGCAGACCTAGCGAACCGCTTAGTGCGCTTAGGACAATCGGAGATAGCATGAGTGGAATCACCACAGTAGAAACACAGCCCATTCTGACGTCTGTGTTCTTGCCTTTCAGCTCTGGTTAAAGTCCTATCGCACTGCATAGGCTCAGGTTTATGCTCAGATAATACCGCCAAATGGTGCACAGATTTACGCTCGCGCAAGCGTCGACCGATCTGAATGGCCAAAGACATAGACTCATTCAGACCAGCAGGCATAGGAAATCCCACCATGACATCCTTAAGGGCTTCAGAGAGACCCTTTCTGAAAATAGCTGCCAGCGCACATTCATTCCATTGAGTGAGCACGGACCACTTTCTAAACTTCTGACAATAAATCTCTATCTCATCCTGACCCTGACACAGAGCCAGCAAATTTTTCTCTGCCTGATCCACTGAATTAGGTTCGTCGTACAGCAATCCGAGCGCCAGAAAAAACGCATCAATATTACATAATGCAGGATCTCCTGGAGCAAGGGAAAATGCCCAGTCTTGAGGGTCGCCACGTAATAAAGAAATAATAATTTTAACTTGTTGAACTGGGTCACCAGAGGAGCGGGGTTTCAAAGCCAGAAATAGTTTACAATTATTTTTAAAATTCAAAAACTTAGCTCTATCTCCAAAAAATAACTCAGGAATAGGAATTTTAGGTTCTAACATAGGATTCTGAACCACTAAATCTTGAATGTTCTGTACTCTTATAGTGAGATTATCCATCAAAGAGGACAGACCCTGAATGTCCATGTCCACAACTGTGTTCTGAACCACCCTGATGTATAGGGGAAAAGAAAGACAGAACACAGTGCAAAGAAAAAAAAATGGTCTCAGAACTTCTCTTTTCCCTCTATTGAGAAGCATTAGTACTTTGGGCCTCCAGTACTGTTATGAACAGGTAATTCAGAACCACAATGGACATTGAAGTTCAGAGCACACAAAGTGACCTGACAGTTACCAAAAACATAGGACGAGCTCTGAGACGTGGGAACTCTGCTGACCGCAATCCCTAATCCTATCACACCACACTAGAGGTAGCCGTGGATTGCGCCTAACGCTCCCTATGCAACTCGGCACAGCCTGAGAAACTAACTAGCCCTGAAGATAGAAAAATAAGCCTACCTTGCCTCAGAGAAATTCCCCAAAGGAAAAGGCAGCCCCCCACATATAATGACTGTGAGTAAAGATGAAATACAAACACAGAGATGAAATAGATTTAGCAAAGTGAGGCCCGACTTACTGAATAGACCGAGGATAGGAAAGATAGCTTTGCGGGCAACACAAAAACCTACAAACAACCACACAGAGGGGCAAAAAGACCCTCCGCACCGACTAACGGTACGGAGGTGCTCCCTCTGCGTCTCAGAGCTTCCAGCAAGCAAGAAAAACCAATATAGCAAGCTGGACAGAAAATATAGCAAACAAAAATAACATAAGCAGAACTTAGCTTATGCAGGATAGACAGGCCACAGGAATGATCCAGGAGGAAGCAAGACCAATACTAGAACATTGACTGGAGGCCAGGATCAAAGCACCAGGTGGAGTTAAATAGAGCAGCACCTAACGACTTAACCTCATCACCTGAGGAAGGAAACTCAGAAGCCGCAGTACCACTCTCATCCACCAAAGGAAGCTTATAGACAGAACCAGCCGCAGTACCACTCACGACCACAGGAGGGAGCTTGGCCACAGAATTCACAACAGCGGAGGCTTCAGTATCTTGTCAAGTGGAAGGGTTATGGCCAGGAGGATAATTCTTGGGTTGTTGCCTCAGATGTCCATGCTACCGATTTGGTTCGTGCTTTTCACTTGGCTCGTCCTGATCGGCCTGGGGGCTCTGGTGAGGGTTCGGTGACCCCTCCTCAAGGGGGGGGGTACTGTTGTGAATTCTGCTCTTGGGCTCCCTCCAGTGGTTGCATGTGGCACTTTTGTGAGTTCTGCTCTTGGGCTCCCTCTTGTGGTTTCTAGTGGTATGGCTGCTCCTTGGAGTTAGCTGTCATCAGCTGCCTCCACTTATCGTCTCTTCTGCTCCGCTATTTAAGTCTGGCTCTTTCTTTAGCCTGTGCCACTTGTCAATGTTTCCTGGCTGGATTCACATCTCTGCTTGGATTCTCCTGGTTTCCTGACCAGTTCTGCAAAGATAAGTTCTGGCTTTGCTCATTTCAGTCCACATGTTGTGGACTTATTGTTCTGTGCATTCTATATTTGTCCAGCTTGTCAGTATGGATTATTTCTGTTAGCTGGAAGCTCTGGGAAGCAGATTTACCCTCCACACCTTTAGTCAGGTGTGGAGATTTTGTAAACTCTGTGTGGATTGTTTTCTAGTTTTTATACTGACCGCACAGTATCCTTTCCTGTCCTATCTATCAAGCTAGACTGGCCTCCTATACTAAAATCTGATTTCATTTCTGCGTATGTTATTTTCCCCTCCTCTCACCGTCAATATTTGTGGGGTGCTATCTTTCCTTTGGGGATTTTCTCTGAGGCAAGATAGGTTTCCTGTTTCCATCTTTAGGGGAAGTTAGATCTTAGGCTGTGCCGAGGGGTCTAGGGAGCGTCAGGTACACCCACGGCTATTTTTAGTTGCGCTGCTAGGTTCAGGGTTTGCGGTCAGTACAGATACCACCTCCTTCAGAGCTTGTCTCATCTTGTTCCTAAACCACCAGATCATAACAGGCCCCGTACCGACGCCAGTGTGAAAGTAGCCTTACTGTCTATGGGAACGCATTGGTACGCAAGGACATGAGTACGCATGTGTTCGAAACGCAATGCGTACTTCACTCTAATCATGTCTAGGAAACTATGTTACCACCTGCAAATACAAAGATGTATAAAAGGGGGTGTGGAGACAGGTAGTCCATTACTCTCAGTCAAGACTCTGGATGGAAGCAGAAAACTCTGGACGGAAGCAGAAAACTCTGGATGGAAGCAGAAGACTCTGGCCGGAAGAAGAAGATGACTCTGGACGGAAGCAGAAGACTCTGGACGGAAGCACAAGACTCTGGACAAGACTCTGGATGTAAGTATAGAAGCTTTGAAAATGTCTGTCTCTCTCACTGCTGTCTGTACTTTGTACAATTTTTTTCTGTTCCTTTTAGACTGGTTGTCTCCTGGTGCTGGCATCTCTCCCGGTGCTGCCATCTGTCCTGATGCTGCTGTCTCTGGTGCTGGCGTCTGTCCTGGTGGGGACAACACTGGCTATTGTGAGGCTGTGACCCCTGTTACAGCTAGGGGTTGATGCTTGTGCTCCCCAGAATGCGCTCAGAGGCGTATGAAGGCCAATGGTGTGCATGGCAGTCGCAGGTGTAGCTGTGATTGCAATGTGAGGCAATGACTCATGTCACAGGTAGGGGTCGCTGTGTCTTCTCTGCAGGTTGTGCATGCAGATGGATGAAGTCCATAGGAGTCACGGATTTCCAGGTTTGTGTGCGTTAAAAGCCCTGTAGTAAGAGGTATGGGTGTGTCAAGTGTACGTCAGTGTCAGTCTGGTGTGTGCTGGTGTGCAGAGCAGAGGCCTGCAGAGTGCTGGCTGAGTGCATGGAGGCACGGGCCAGCAGAGCCAGCACCCAGAGCAGCTGAATAGCCTGACACAGCGATGCAAGTCGTCCATGCTACTGGTCTCGGATGTGGAAGATCGGAGGAAACAGGAGTATTTAGGGTTAAAAAATAGTAAGCTTTATTACAAAAACATATCAAGTCATATAAATATATTCCAAAAAGTGATACTAAAACCGGATGATGTGCCAGATCAATAGCGCCACCTATGCCCCAATAGTACATAATACATAGTGAGAAGTAAAGGGGAAAGTATGTTCCAAATGAAAAAAATATATATCTATGTTCTGACCAAGTGGTAAAAAATGTGCAAATATGCAGTAGGAACAACAATCACCAAAGGATAGATGGGGGAAGTGGCACTAGATCGCATCCAAGAGCGCCCCAACGTACGTTTCGCTTTTTGGTATGTCAGCTTTATCAAGGGGATGTGGACAGTCCTGTGCCCAGAGGTGGATGTCCTGTGCCTGAAAGAGGACTAGCATGTGTAATGATTGCAAACAGGTGGATATGGTGCCCGGTTGCTATCCGGAGGATATCTTGGGCTGTGTACGGCCGTGTGAATAAAGAGCTGTAAGAGAATGTGATACAGTGATGCAGGATACCCACGGGAACTAGTCAGAGGAGGCTGGCATGTGTAGTGTCTGCAACATATGAGGCTGTGTATATGGAGACTGTAATATGGCATGCGGTCGCCCAGGGAAACTGGACAAGGGAAGTCTGGCCTATGTAGGGACTGCAAATCTAAAGCCATATGATATGTATTGCTATGAACTGGTGTGAACTGAACACTGATAATATACACTGAAGTTATATGCATTTGTGTGAATTGGACTTTAATGCTGTGAGGAAACACATTAAAGAGACTTTTGTGTTGGAACTTTGTGGGTCACTGCCTCTTCACTACATACGATGTTACCACAATCTTACACTATGTAAGTATAGAAGCTTTGAAAAGTCTCTCTCTTATTTTTTTTTCAGCTCCTTTAGACTGGTTGTCTCCTGGTACTGCCATCTCTCCTGGTGCTGGCGTCTCTCCTGGTGTTGCCATCTGTCCTGGTGCTGCTATCTGTCCCTGTCCTGTGCGGACTGCTGTGCTGTTGGACTATTGCCTGAAATGAAAGTATTGGTGTCCATTTTTTTTTTGGGGGGGGGAGGGGGCTACATTGCGTTTGTTTCTTGACAAGTTTAAATTTTGTTTTATTTTTTTCTGTAGTGTTTCACTTGACTGCTGCCTGCTCTTCAACCATGTCCTCAAGTGAAGAACTGACTGCTTTCCAGGGTGGACATGACACTGATCTTAATCACATTTAATATACTGATGGATATGTATTGACTGGCAATATTATACATGTGCTACATCATGTAATTTCTTTACAGGTACCTTCCAGTGATGAAGACCAGCAACAGTCGAGTGGAAATGATTCTTCCCAGGGTCGTTGGGCTCATGTGTCTCAGGAGGAAAGAAGTAGTGTGAGTGTGTTTTGTGTTGTCTTACTATTATTTATTTTTTATTTTTTTTACTCTGTTGGAGTGGCCCCATATTGACCAGCCAACGAACAGGTACAATCCATATCAACCACCAGCGATGTAGCAACCTGTCAGGCCTCACAGGCTGAGGAAGAGGCAGCCACTGGTGCATCAGGTTTTCCCCTCTCCCAGCCCTCTGCCGCTGCTTTTGTAGGGTCTTCTCGTAAGTGGGCCTAGGAGAGGTCACTCATGCCCGATTTTATGCAGTTACGCTTGGTCTTCCAGGATGGGATTAAGGTGCTTGGTGATAGACTGAAGAGTTTGTTCACTCATGTGAACACACGTCTACAGGATGTCAACAAACGCCTTGACCACCTGGAAGCCGACCTTGAGAGATCGGCACATTTTTTTCTTCAATAGAGCGGGAAGCGTCGGAAAACCTTACGCCTCAATTCCAGATCAACATCATGCAAGTCTGCCAGGCTGATTACAGCCATGCATTGCAGCAGCAGTCCCAAAGCTACAATCCACAGGCCGGAGGATATTACCAGCAGCCGAACATATACTTTACAACTATCCTCCACCACCACCTCCAGTTTACAGATCCACCACGCTGCCCACTTCATCATCCCTGCAGCCAGCAGCATCCACCATGCTCCCAAATCTAGCACCTCTGCAGCCAGCAGCATCCACCACACTGCCCAGTCCAGCACCACACCAGAAGACTGCTACAGAGGCCACCACTCCCACTCGGCCAAGAAAACTAAGGCGCAAAACTAAAAACATTCCCACCAGGACGAAAACCCGGAGTCATAAAACCCTGCTAAAATTGAACCCACCACCTCCACCCTCACCTACCAATGTGTCTTTGTTGTCAAATGTGTCACTAACTTACCTTGTGTTTGTCTATCCATTCCCATGATTGCACTGTGCTGTCTACTCCCAATGTGTCCAGTCCCACCCATGATCCAATCCTTCAATTTGTTGCCCCTTCCCCTGTAACCCCTTCCTCATCAACTACCACCCAATCCTCACAGCTCCACACACCCAAGGTCCACCACATCTCACCCTCAGATAGACCCCGATCCTAAACCCAGTTATTTTTTTGCTAAATAAATGTTTATTTTCTTTGCACAATATCTGTGTTTTCTTTGTCTCTTTAAGCACCGCCACCGCAAACACACACGTGTGTATTGTATTGTTGAGGGAACTTGTAACTGGTGTTTTACTACAGGTATTTTATTATTTAATTCAGCAAACATTACAGGTATATTTAAGCATTACGGGTACATTTAAACATTACAGGTACATACTTAGTGGCTTACAGCATTCCATCTTGCCATGCCACACGTCTATTATCAGAAATAAAGTATGCAGCAAACGTATCCCTCCTCTGGGCAACTTCCACTGTAGTCCTCAGAGGGTGATGATCTTGTTAATCATGCAATGTAACAGGTTCCTCAGTGTTTAGTATATTATATATTTTAAATTTCAACACTCCAATTAATTAATACTAATTATAGAGTTATTAATATGGTTTCAGATATATATATATATTTCCCCCACATGTGTTCAGGGGCCCATCCCCCAGTTGTTGCATTTCTGCCATGTGTCCTACATGAAGCCCCCTCCTCCAGTTGTAAAAACTGGTAAATCGAGTTTCATTGGGGATTGAGGGGATGTACATTTGCGAGTGGACAATAGACTGGTGATATCATTCCCCACACTGGACTGGACACCTCTGGTAGTTGAAGAGATATAACAGAGCACATGTGCTGGGGCCCTCTCTCTTGCTTCCTGGACGATGAGTGATGAACTCCTACCATCCTATGTAATGTATGACTATTGATTATGTGTTATTTTGAGTGACTGTTTCTTTATATTACAGTATCTTTTATTAAGTAAATTAATTTTTGTCTTATTCAATTTTCGTGTGAGCATTTATTAATTCATCACAATTCTTTGAACCGAAACAAAACACTCAGGTTCTAAGTTGGGTCGCTCTTTTGCCAGGATGTGCAAATTGTGCATAACAACACACGCTTTCACAACCTCATCAACTGTCTCAATTTTTAGATTTATGGCTGTTCCCAAAATGCGCCATTTAGATACCAGCAAGCCAAAGGCACACTCCACAGTTCTTCGTGCCCTTGTCAGTCGGTAGTTGAAAATCCGTTTGGTGTGATTCAAGTCACTACTTGAGTAAGGTTTTATGAGGCTAGAAAACCACATAGAAAAAAGACATGTTGTAAAGGAGATCAACAGGACTAAATGGTAAGCAAAAATATAAAAAAGTTTTGATTGCACAACATGATAAGCAAACAACACCGTAAAAAGCAATTAAAAACTACCCGTGATAACGGGAATGCAAAACATATCCCACAGACTGAAGTATAGTAATAACAATTGGCACCTGAGAGGTAAAGGACACGATTATTGACAACAGGACATCTCCATAATCAAACTAATAAATCAGTTTGTACCAGATTGCTTATATATATATATATATATATATATATATACAATGAGATAACAATATGGAATGCCTGTCAAAACTAATGCCTACCAAACATGGTGCATGAAAGAAGTGGAGGATATGGACCACATACAAGTATATGCTCTCTCTCACATACAACTCCTACCATATAAACAGTGAGGACATATCTGCCCGACTACTATGCCGCCATAGTGACTGCTGCATATTGAGTAAGATAGCCCAAGCAGGAAAGTGCAAAAAAGGCAGTCTAAATCACAGGAGTATCACGCATATGCATACCAACAGAGTGCATTACGCTCAGAGCCTATTCAGAGCGATGACAAGTAAGTCATAAGGTCCAGTACGTCCTGTCAGTGAAGGTGCCAAGGGAAGTCCGTGGGGCTATGTTGCCCTACGCGTGTTGCTGCAAAGAGGCAGCTTCATCAGGGGCAAGTATGTCCGCTTATACAAAGATGTGCTTTATATGCAACTTACATTAGAATGCGATGAACCTCAGCTGAGGAGGGAGCGTCGGGCCCAGGGCCGAAAATGGTAACGGCGTTGTTATCTGTGTAGTACGCAGGCTCCGAGATAAGCAGATGATGTCACTGCTAAAGGTTTTATGAGGCTGGCACAGATTTGAAAGGCCTCATCCCCAACTACAACAAACGGCATTGGCGGGCCTTCAGTGTTGGGAAGACGTTGTAGCTGTGGAAAATTGAAATTATTATGATACAAACGTTGGCCCATGTCAGAGTTTTGGACATCGGCTCATTTGGATGTTGGCTCGTCCAAATGAGCCAACGTCCATGGCGACAAATCGACATTCAGCATCTGCAATCGCCATGAGAACAATAGTATTTTTTGTAATTAAAATAGTCCCACTTCCAGCAGGTTTCATAATCTGAATGTGTTTGCCATCCACAGCCCCCAAACAGGAAAATTACAAATGTCCTTGAATTTTTCCGCATTTTCAAGCCACAGTTTAGTTGTGGCTTGGGGAGGAATTCTTGATGCAGAACATAAAATAAAGCCCTGCAGGTGTCTCCAACAACCCAAGAAAGGGTGGACACTCCAATACAGAACTGGAAAAGGAGAGATGATAAGGTGTATGATACTATGAACATGTGTTTGATTTTCACAATTATATACCCCAGGGTCACCAACAGACGTTCCTCAGCAGGAATTGCTCTATAGAGTTGTGTGTCATGCCTGGTAATGGATCCTCGGACACATTGCAGCAAGTCATTGAAACTCCGTTCAGACATCCTTATGTAGTCTGAAGGTTTGCACGCAGCTCAGGGTATAACTTGTGTTAGGCTCCACAGCTCTTTCGGAGTTCAAGAATGGGGTGTTTCCAGTAGCGACGACGTCTTCTCAGTCTTTGTTTTCTTCTTTCTTCTTGATAAGCAAAAACAAAGGCAACAGCCAATTTCAATTGTAAATCCAGATTAGCATAGAAGCTCTCAATGTCAAGATCCATCTTGCAGCAGGATACAGCAGCAAAAGAGAAATCACATAAGACATGCCCATTGTGTGTCTGATGTCAACAAAAAGCTACCAGAAAACATTGGAAATATCGAACGCATGCGCATAAACAACGCAAATGCATGCACACGCAGCGTTTTTTGCTGTCATGCGTAAGATCATGCGGATAAAAAAAATGGTGCTTAAGCATGCATTTGCGTACGCGGATGATACGCTGCGGACTCAAACACTAATGTGAACCTAACCTCAGGGGTACATTTTAGAGCAAGGAAAACTTAACTAGTAAATATTATAGCTTTTACTCCCCCAAAAATAGGCTGTGTTTACAAAAGTATAAAAAGATTGTTGTGTTTGACTGTAAAGTTGTACTGCTGGAGGGCAAGGCTCCAGAGCAGCAACCTTCCATTGGCACCAGATACAGTGTGCAGCCAGCTCAGGGGGTTGTGGTCGGTCACCATGGTGAACATGCGTCCATACAGGTAGGGCTGCAAACGATGCAGGGCCCAAACCATGGCCAGGCACTCATTCTGGATGGTTGAATAGGCCATTTCCCTTGGCAGAAGCTTCCGGCTCAGGTACAGCACGGGGTGCTCTTGGTTCCCCGAATCCACCTGGCTGAGCACAGCACAGAGGCCAAACTCGCTGGCATTGGTCTGTACCAGGAATGGCCGACTGCTGTCGACGGCTTTTAGCATCCGAGAACTGCTCAGGGCTCTTTCCAAAGCCTGGAAAGCCACCTCACAGCTGTCTGTCCAGTTGACTGTTTGGGGTAGCCTCTTCCTGGTAAGGTCCATCAAGGGCTTTGCTAAGCTACTATAGTTCTGTACAAAGCCCCTATAGTACCCTGCAGTGTGTTGTGAATTCTGTTGTCAAGCTCCCTCCTGTGGTCATGAATGGTACTTCGGCTGGTTCTGTCCATGGGCTTCCTCTGGTGGTTGTGAGTGGGACTGCGGCTTCTGAGTTTCCTTCCACAGGTGACGAGGTTAATTCGTTAGCTGGCTGCTCTATTTAACTCCACTTAGATCATTGCTCCATGCCACCTGTCAATGTTCCAGTATTGGTCTAGTTCACTCCTGGATCGTTCTTGTGACCTGTCTTCCCAGCAGAAGCTAAGTTCCTGCTTGTTTTTCTCTTGTTTGCTATTTTTCTGTCCAGCTTGCTATTTTGATTTTTTGTCTTGCTTGCTGGAAGCTCTGGGACGCAGAGGGAGCGCCTCCGCACCGTGAGTTGGTGCGGAGGGTCTTTTGCGCCCTCTGCGTGGTCTTTTGTATTTTTTTGTGCTCACCGCAAAGTTACCTTTCCTATCCTCAGTCTGTTCAGTAAGTCGGGCCTCACTTTGCTAAATCTATTTCATCTCTGTGTTTGTAATTTTCATCTTTACTCACAGTCATTATATGTGGGGGGCTGCCTTTTACTTTGGGGAATTTCTCTGAGACAAGGTAGACTTTATTTTCCTATCTTCAGGGCTAGCTAGTTCCTTAGGCTGTGACGAGTTGCATAGGGAGCGTTAGGTGCAATCCACGGCTATTTCTAGTGTGTGTGATAGGATTAGGGATTGCGGTCAGCAGAGTTCCCACGTCTCAGAGCTTGTCCTATATTATTAGTATCTATCAGGTCATTCCGTGTGCTCTTAACCACCAGGTCCATTATTGTCCTAACTACCAGGTCATAACAGCAGTGTCCAGGAAGGACATCACCTGCTTCTTGGTACTGGGGGTGGGCCAGGACACAATAGCGTCCACTTTCCCAGGCTCTGGCCTCATAGAAGAACCGCCTACCTAGTGCCCCAGGTAGTGGACTCCTCTCATGCCCATCTGGCACTTTCCCGGCATAATGGTCAGGCCTGATTGGTGGACGCGCCTGAGCACCTCCTGGAGATGCTGAAGGTGTTTCTCCCTGGAGAAACTGAAGATGGCAATGTCATCCAGGAACGCTACTGCGTAGCTCTCCAGTTCCTGAAGCAGGTGGTTGACCATCCGCTAAAAAGTGGCAGGGGCATTCTTCATTCCGAAGGGTATGACCGTGGACTTGTACAATCTGAAAGGGGTGATAGAGGTGGACTTCTCCTGCACATTGGAGCTCAGGGGAATCTGCCAGTATCCCCAACTCAAATCCATGATGGATAGGTATTTTTTGTTTGCTAACTGCTCAAACAGCTCCTCGATGCACGGTATTGGGTGCACGTCAGAGGCTGTGATGGCGTTGAGCCCCCTGTAGCCCACGCAGAACTGGCTGGTCCGATCCTTCTTTGGCACGAGAACTACAGTTGAGGTCCACATGCTTTTGGACCGTTGAATCACCCCTAGCTGTAACATCTCATTGATCTCCTGGCGCATAACATGCTGCACCTTGATGGAGATCCGATTGGGTGTCCGCCGTAGTGGGGCATGATTCCCGATGTCCACCTCATGGACTGCTAACTCAGTCCTATTGGATCTGTTGGTAAACACAGCCCGGAAGTGTTCCAGCAGCTGTGACCACTGGGGTTTGTCATGATCCGTTCCGGAGTCTTGTCTGCTCTTTCTCTGGGTGGATCATGTCAAGGGTTAACTTTGATCTGCCTCATTCTGGGCTCGGGTTTGCTATTTAGCTCCCAGGTATCCTGAGGGTGGTGTCAGCTATAGCTCTGTCTTTAGCGTGTGAACCTGACTCTGGAAGCCCTTGGTTTGTCCTACTGTGAACCCTGACTTGTCCTGTGTCTGTTATCTCCCCCTGCCTGCCCTTTCCCAGTGTCTCTTTGTTTGTCTGTATATCTGCTTGACTCCCTGGTTATGATCTCTCAGCTTGGCTCTTTGACTCTGTTTCAGTTTGTCACTATTGTACCGTATTTTGCCCGTCCTGGTTTACTTATCCCTTGCTATGTTCTGACTATTCATTCTGTCTAACTCAGTTTGTACTATTGTGCTCTCTTGTGATCTGACTCAGCTTTCCTGACCTCGTTCTCGCCACTTGGTGGCATCTGTTCAGTTGCTCTGTGCATGCAGTCTGGCTTCCCTACCAAGCTCCCCCTGGTGGAGGTTGTGCTGTACTGCACTGCAGCTGCATGACATTATAGGTGACCCAACACATTTAAAGGGATTTCTGCATTTTTTTCTCTGCTTTGTTTGCTATGGATCCGCTCCATACCTTGGTGGATCAAATGGATAGCTTGACTGTTATGATACAAGACCTGTTTGTGGAACAGAGGGCTTTGTCCTCTTCTCATAACCACCTGCAAAGAGAGCTTTCAGACACAGTTAAATCATTGCAGACTGACTTTAAACGATCTGAGACTGTTGATGTCTCTTTGCACTCTCCTGAACCTACAGTCAAGCTCCCAGATACCTTCTCTGGGGAGAGGGAGAGATTTTTTACTTTTAAGGAGAGTTGCAAGCTTTTTTTTTTCTCTTAGACCCAGATCTTCTGGAGATGAGAGTCAGCGAGTGGGGATAATTATTTCCTTACTGCGGGAGGGATCTCAATCATGGGCCTTCTCTTTTCCTGCTTCTGCCCCTGAACGTGTGTCTGTGGACAAATTCTTTGAGGCTTTGGGACTGATTTATGACAAACCAGACCGGGTCAGAGTAGCAGAGGACATGATCATGAGTCTCTCCCAGAATGAACTCACTGCTGAACAGTATTGTTCTGAGTTTAGGCGGTGGTCCGTTGAGGTGTCTTGGGGTGACTCTGCTCTGAAGCGCCTGTTTGAGAGAGGACTTTCAGATCATCTCAAGGACGCGCTGGCCTTTCATACGCCACCCAGTTCCCCTGGTAGAGGCCATGACTCAGGCCATTCATATGGACCGGAGGTTACGGGAGAGAAGAATTATCCAGCGTGAGATTCCTGTTTTGCCTGCCAAGTCTGAGGTGATGTCATTCAAGGAGACTATGGAAGTTGGTGACATCAATTTCAAGGAGAAGGAGAGGAAACGACGACGTGATGGGAAACTATGTTTTTACTGTGGAGATCCTGGACATTGGAAGAAGGACTGCCCCTCTTGTCCATCGAGTAACAAGTTGCCGAGTCTGGATGATGGTCTAGGAGGTCATTCAGACTCACAGGTACCATTTTCGTCATTTCAAAAAGTTTTGTTAGAGGTGGAACTTTGTTATGGAGATGTTTTTGCATCCACTTCAGCGTTTGTGGACTGTGGATCTTCTATGAACTTCATTGACTATAGTCTGGTGTCCAAGTTAAAGTTAGGGACAGTTAGGCTAGAGACTCCCATCCATATCGTTGCCATTGATAAGACACCGTTGGCTTAAAATGTCCTTAAATTTGTCTCTGAGGAGTTCCTCCTCAAGGTGGGTTCTTTGCACCAGGAATGAATTTCATGTTATGTTATGAATAATCTTCCTGCGGGACTGGTGCTGGGGTTCCCCTGGCTGCAAAGACATAATCCTGTTATAGACTGGGGATCTCGTGATATTGTTAAATGGGGTCCTAATTGTTCCAATGGTTGTCTTTCTGCTGTGTTTGTGTCCACCATTAGTCCGGAGGGTACTCCGGAGTACCTAAAGGACTTTGGTGATGTGTTCTCCGAAAAAGAGGCTGAAGTCTTACCACCCCATCGTCCTTATGATTGTACCATCAACCTTATTCCGGGTTCTAAATTGCCCAAAGCCCATTTGTACAATCTTTCTGGCCCGGAACGTACTGCTATGAAAAACTATATCTCTGATAGTCTACACAAAGGTCACATCCGTCCCTCTGTCTCACCTGTGGCCGCAGGTTTTTTTTTTGTCAAGAAAAAAGATGGTGGTTTACGCCCATGCCTCGATTTCCGGGAACTAAATAAAATTACGGTGATAAATACCTACCCTCTCCCACTCATTCCTGATCTCTATAAACAATTGTCTGGGGCTTAGTGGTTTTCCAAACTCGATCTTAGGGAAGCATATAACCTTATCCGCATTCAGGAAAGGGATGAGTGGAAAACGGCATTTCTTACCTCCAAGGGCCTGTTTGAAAATTTGGTCATGCCCTTTGGTCTCACAAACGCGCCCGCGGTGTTTCAGAACTTCATGAATGATGTTTTTTCTGATTTTATCGGGCGCTTTATGGTTGTATACCTGGATGATATCCTTGTTTTCTCGCCTGACAAGGAATCTCACATTGGTCATTTTTCTTCACCGCTTACGGGGAAATTCTTTGTTTGCTAAACCAGAGAAATGTTTGTTTTGTGTCTAGGAGCTTTCTTTTCTGGGGATCATCCTTTCTGCGAATGGGTTTCGGATGGATCCCGGAAAGGTACAGGCCATTGTTGATTGGGTGCAACCCAGAGACCTCAAGGTGTTGCAGCGTTTTCTGGGTTTTGCCAATTATTACCGAAAATTCATCAAAGGGTTTTCTCAGGTAGTTAAGCCACTCACCAATATCACTTGCAAAGGGGCTGATCTCAAAGTTTGGTCATCCTTGGCAGTTGAAGCATTTATTACATTAAAAAAATGTTTTATGTCTGCTCCTGTATTAAGGTACCTTCACACATAACGATATTGTTAACGATATCGTTGCTATTTGTGACGTAGCAACGATATCGTTAATGAAATCGTTATGTGTGACAGCGACCAACGATCAGGCCCCTGCTGGGAGATCGTTGGTCGCTGAATAAAGTCCAGAACTTTATTTCGTCGCTGGACTCCCTGGAGACATCGCTGGATCGGCGTGTGTGACACCGATCCAGCGATGTCTTCACTGGTAACCAGGGTAAACATCGGGTAACTAAGCGCAGGGCCGCGCTTAGTAACCCGATGTTTACCCTGGTTACCATGCTAAAAGTAAAAAAAAACAAACAGTACATACTTACCTACAGCTGTCTGTCCTCCAGCGCTGTGCTCTGCACTCCTCCTGTACTGTCTGTGAGCCGGAAAGCAGAGCGGTGACGTCACCGCTCTGCTTTCCGGCTCCCAGACAGTACAGGAGGAGAGCAGAGAAGCAGAGCGCAGCGCTGGAGGACAGACAGCGGTAGGTAAGTATGTACTGTTTGTTTTTTTTTACTTTTAGCATGGTAACCAGGGTAAACATCGGGTTACTAAGCGCGGCCCTGCGCTTAGTTACCCGATGTTTACCCTGGTTACCGGCATCGTTGGTCGCTGGAGAGCTGTCTGTGTGACAGCTCTCCAGCGACCAAACAGCGACGCTGCAGCGATCCGGATTGTTGTCGGTATCGCTGCAGCGTCGCTAAATGTGAAGGGGCCTTTAGTTCAGCCCGATCCATCTAAACCATTCATTGTAGAAATGGACGCATCAGAGGTGGGAGTAGGGGCGGTGTTGTCTCAGGGACCCGTTACTTTGACCAACTTGAGACCATGTGCCTTTTTCTCCCGTAAGTTTTCTTCTGCTGAGAGGAACGATGATGTTGGGAACCGGGAGTTATTGGCCATAAAATTGGCTTTTGAAGAATGGAGGCATTTTTTGGAGGGGGCGGTTCATCGGATCACGGTGATTACTGACCACAAGAATTTGTCTTGTATTGAAACCGCCAAACGGTTAACTCCTAGACAGGCTAGGTGGTCGCTGTTTTTCTCTCGGTTTCATTTTTCAATCACTTTTCGGCCTGGTTCCAAGAATGTCAAGGTTGATGCCTTATCTCGCAGTTTTGATCCAATATCCCCCCCCCCCGAACCTCCTTCCTCCATTCTTCAGCATGGGTTGGTTGTTGCGGGGGTATCCTCTGAATTGGAGCAGGAGATTCGAAAGGCTCAGTCCCTTGCTCCTCCCTCTTTGCCTGACAATAAGCTTTTTGTCCCAGTTCAGTACCGATTGAGGATTCTCCGGGAGTTCCACGATTCTGCTCTTAGTGGTCACCCGGGGATCTCTACCACCCGGAAAACTATTGCTAGGATGTTTTGGTGGCCCTCCATGAATTCTGACATTATTGAGTTTGTGTCTGCTTGTGATACCTGTGCCCATGCTAAGAGCTCCCATAACCGGCCGGCAGGGGAATTGGTGCCATTGCCAATTCCAGATAGACCGTGGACTCATTTGTCCATGGATTTTATCACTGATCTCCCTCCTTCCAATGGCAAAACTGTAATCTGGGTAGTGGTTGACAGATTCAGTAAACAAGCGCATTTTGTACCTCTGGCAGGATTGCCTAATGCTGAGACATTATCTAGATTGTTTGTTGAGCACGTTGTACGGCTGCATGGTGTGCCTTTGAGTGTGGTTTCTGATAGAGGAGTACAATTTGTGTCCAAATTTTGGAGGGCATTTTGTAAAAGATTGGGTATTTGTTTGACCTTCTCCTCTGCATACCATCCTGAGACCAACGGGCAGATGGAGAGGACCAATCAGTCACTTGGACAGATTTTGAGGTGTCTTGCTACATCTCAGCAGGATGATTGGTGTTCTTCATTGCTTGTGGCTGAATTTTCATTTAATAATCGGATTAACCAGTCCACGGGCACCTCTCCATTCTTCTGTAACTACAGTTTTCATCCCCATTTTGGTGAATTTTCTAGGCTGGATTCAGGATGTCCAGGGGCTGGTACGGCAGTGCAACGGTTGGGGGAGGTGTGGAGGGAGGTCCAGAAGAACATTGGGAAGGCTCAGGGCAAAAATAAACTTTTTGCTGATAAGTGACGGTCTGTAGGACATATATTTCTGGTAGGAGATAAAGTGTGGTTGTCTACCAAGAACATTCGTCTAAAGATTCCTTCTGCTAAGCTTGGTCCCAGGTTTATTGGTCCTTACGAGATCATTGAGGTGGTCAATCCAGTTGCCTTTCGTTTACGCCTTCCTCAGTCGCTTCGGATCCCCAATGTGTTCCATAAATCCCTTCTTAAGGCCTTTGTTCCATCTTCCGCTGGGCCTCCATCCCCTCCGCCTCCTGTCTCTGTGGCTGGTCAGACCGAGTTTGAAGTAGAACGGATCATGGATTCTTGCATGGTCCGTAGTTCTCTTCAGTATTTGGTCCATTGGAGGGGTTATTGTTCTGAGGATCGATCTTGGGTCCCGGCGCGATCTGTCCATGCTGATGGATTGGTCCGGGCATTTCATGCACGCTATCCTGGGAAACCTGGGGATCCGGTGACCCCCCTCGAGAGGAGGGTACTGTCATGATCCGTTCCGGAGTTTTGTCTGCTCTTTCTCTGGGTGGATCATGTCAAGGGTTAACTTTGATCTGTCTCATTCTGGGCTCGGGTTTGCTATTTAGCTCCCAGGTATCCTGAGGGTGGTGTCAGCTATAGCTCTGTCTTTGGCGTGTGAACCTGACTCTGGAAGCCCTTGGTTTGTCCTACTGTGAACCCTGACTTATCCTGTGTCTGTTATCTCCCCCTGCCTGCCCTTTCCCAGTGTCTCTTTGTTTGTCTGTATATCTGCTTGACTCACTGGTTATGATCTCTCGGCTTGGCTCTTTGACTTTGTTTCAGTTTGTAGCTATTGTACCGTATTTTGCCCGTCCTGGTTTACTTATCTATCTAGCTATGTTCTGACTATTCATTCTTTCTAACTCCGTTTGTACTATTGTGCTCTCTTGTGATCTGACTCGGCTTTCCTGACCTCGCTCTCGCCACTTGGCGGCGTCTGTTCAGTTGCTCTGTGTGTGCAGTCTGGCTTCCCTACCAAGCTCCCCCTGTTCGAGGTTGCGCTATACTGCATAGCAGCTGCACGACAGGTTCAGTTAGAAAGGCGCTTACCTCCACATCCTTGATGGACCCACCGGCCTTGGCTTGGGCCAGCATGTCCAGGAGGGGGTCTTCCTCACCATCCTTGGGCAGGTTGCAGACCGGTAGGACGCAGACTTACTTTTCTTGATGAGACTTCATCATATTGACGTGGAAAGCTTTGCGCCTACCCCGTTGTCAGGAAATATGACATAATGTCTTATTGTTTGATGGCACACTGAGCTCTGCTACATCGTTTGGTTTTGCAGACACACGTTGCAACTTTGATCCTCCTCACAACCCCTCCTTCTCTCTCTGCCAGCGTGTGTAATCCTATACTCCTTTCCCCCCTACCTCAAGAATGTGTTAATTAGCAGAACTAAGCTCTTTGTCTGCAGCCATGTGCTCCATGTGTGTACGAGAAAGTTATTCAATATGAAATAACTCGACCCCAAGTAGCGATATAGGTATGAAAATTACATGTTTGGGATGTGCGATGATAGTGCTACACACCAGTGCTTTTTCTAAGCTCAGCGCCTGGCAGCATCTGAGAAAAGCCTTACTGCTTATCCGAATCACATAGCCAAGTCATGTTTGGACTTAAATGAACGCCAATGTCATGCTGAGAAAAAATGATAATTTTGTCATCCATCTACAAGCCTCACAGACTGAGTTAAGATGGCTTTGAGCTATTAGATGGTTTTCCATACCTTTCCAAAGGGGGCGTATCCATCCACTCAGTGATGTCACTAGCAGAGGGTATAAAATATGGGACCTCATTTTAGGAGTAGCTTTTTGCACAGGAGGTCAGCTAACAGAAACTCTGCAATCTGCTCTGATGCATTGGGATGTGTCTCTCTTCCCCCCAGCCGCATGGCCAGCCATGATATGAGAGAACTGTAAGTGTTTTTTTCAACTTTAATCCTTTTTTAGTTGTAATCGCTCTGTACATACTATAATTGTCTCATCTTGTAATATCGTTTTTAAATAATTATGTAAACACTACCTATTTCTTTTTGGAGTAAAAGTTATAACATTTACTAGCTTTGTTTTCCTTGCTCTAAAACGTACCCCCAACTTCCTCTGAAGTAAATTACACTACTGATTTGTTTGGCTCCTGACCCGCTATTAATCATAGGAATAGGAGCTGGTGGCACGCATACTGAGCTTGTTGGATATAGCTGGCAGTGACGGGGTTTATAAGAGTATTGCCCGGCTGTGGCGGGGAAAAGGTATATCGCCCTCACTGCAGTATGCCCAATAGCCAGTACATGACAAGGCAGCCTTTCTGGCGCCTACTTACCCTAGGTGCAGTTCCCTGACTGACCTGAGGGCAAGAGGGCGCCAGAGAGCTGCAAGTTCCAAATCGGAACTGGGAAGTGGGATATAAATAAATCCCTGAAGAAAGAACTGGGGCAACCAAACACCCCGGCTTCATGATCTATTGGTGGCAGAGTGGTGGGATAATAGAGCATTAGTGATCTGGGCGGGTTAGACCCCCATCTGAAGGGGTCCTTGGAACAACTCCCCACCGACAACCGTGATGGACGTCTAAGGCTTATCCAGCAATACCAAGAGAAAGCGAAGCAACAGGAGGCTGAGAGAGTCCAGCGGGTGGTGGAGAGAGCCCGGTGGGAGAGATCTGAGCGAGAGGCCAGGAGACAGTAACAGCTGGAGATAGCCCGCATCCAGGGATGGGGACTTTTCTGAGGGCCTTTGAGAAAACCTGCCAACAGTACTGGCTGCCTGAGAACCAATGGGCCCAATGCCTGACCCCAGGGCTAAAAGGCAAATCTCTGGAGGCGTTTGCTTCTCTCCCGCCAGACCAAGATGGAGACTATGAGGCCATCAAGCAGGCCCAGATAAAGAAGTACCAAATGACCCCTGAGATTTACCATAAAAAGTTCCGGAACCTCCAGCGTGGCCCACACGACAGTTATAGTGATGTGGTGCATGGACTCAGGACCCACTTTGACCAGTGGATCCAAGTACTGTCAGCGACCACCTTTAAGCAGCTGCAAGACCTGATGATCAAAGACCAGTTTCTACATCTTTGCCCAGCTGAGGTGCAACAGTTCTTGATGAACTGAGAGCCCAAATATGTGGATAAAGCAGCGCAGATTGCCGATGCCTATGAGGCCAACCGTAAACCGGAAGTGCAGAAACTAGTCACCGCCAGCTGGAGAGGAGGTAAGCCAGCAACCAACCCCAGTGCCCCTGCCAGCCGACTCACCGGAAGTCCTGTCTCTTTTGCCAACACAAGTCCTACATCAGACCCTTGCAAGTGTTTTTTCTGCAATAGGACTAGTCATATCAGTACCACCTGTCCGGAAAAGCAGAATAACCCCCCCCCCCCCCAGCCAAGGCCTCAGGGCCTAATGCGGCAGTTCTTTTGGTGGGTGGGGCAGTTGGGAGGGTCTGTGACAATGTGCAGCACATCACCGTGGGGGGCCATGTCACTATAGGCCTCAAGGAGACCGAGGCTGAATGAACCCTCATCCGACCCGAACTGGTAGCCTCTGGAGAGATTATTCCGGGGAAAACTCTGACTGTCACTGGGGTGAAGGAAGTGGGGTTGACCGATAACTTGAAAACTGATGTTTTATTGGGGACTGATTTGGGGAGAATGTTTGCATATTACGTCCCTGATCCTCCTCCCCAATCCGATACTAAGGGCTCATACTCCCTTCCGAGTAAAAAAACAGTCCATAATCTGTACCGAAAAAATTGGTACATCCGTATGAAATAAGTTTTTTTTCTCAGCAACTATTTTTATACAATCATTTACAGGACCATTTACAGTGTTCTATGCCACAGAATGGTAAGGTATATGTAAAAAACGGATGGTCCGTATTCCGTCCGTTTTTTTCTCGCACCCATTGACTTGCATTGGTGAGTCTCGTCCGAGACTCGCAGCAAATCGCAGCATGCTGCGATTATTTTCACAGTCCGATTTCAGCTGACAAAACAAATCGCAAATGAGATGTCACCTATTGAATAACATTGGTCCGAGTGCAATCCGATTTTTTTTTTTTTTATCGTCCGTTTTGCTCGCAAGTGAGAATGAGCCCTAAGGGTGATGCTAACAATGGGAAACTGCATGCGTTACCTGAGAGTGATTTATCTCATACTGATGATGATGATGATTATGAACATGTGCATGTTTTACCTGCTAACCATTTATTTCCTAATGATGGTGTGTCTACAGGTGCAGGAGTACTCCGCCATGTCCCTCTGCGGGGTGAAATGGCTGAAGAACTCCTAACAGGAGCAAGCAATGGTGCTAAGGGAAATGGGGAGATGCATGGGAACCGTGAGGAAGGTAGTGCCGTGCAAATGACCAGTGCCACAGAGGAAAGTAACTGTCCCATAGGTAGCACTGCTCCTGAGGTAATGGGGTTGGATGGGGAGGTAGAGCCCATAGCAGCACCGGCTGATTGGTATGTGGAAATCCCCGGGGAGGCAGCCTACGTAGCTGCTGTCACCCGCAGTCAGAGTGCCTGGAACGCAGATAAAATTCTGCCTTCCGGACCCTCCTCAGTCACAGGGGTGACTGAACCAGAGATGGACCTAGAGCAGGTCCGAGTGGGTCCCCGTGGGGAAGGGACCCTGATGTCACTTCTGGCTTCCTCCAGCCAGGAGTTCCAGGCTGCTCTGCACTCAGATGTGAGCCTAAAGAACTTGAGACACCTCGCCGAGACGTCCACCTCCATAACTGATAAGGAGAGGGTGTTCTGGGAACGAGGTAGGTTATATCGGGAGACAGTTCCCGGTCAATCCCAAAAGGAGTGGTTGAGGGAAAGACAGCTGGTTGTCCCGTACCAATTCAGGGGTGAGTTGTTGCGGACTGCCCATGAGATCCAACTTGCTGGAAACTTGGTGATCAGCAAAACTAAGGCCCGGATGTCTCAACACTTCTATTGGCCCAAGATGGGGACAGATGTGACAAACTACTGCCGCTCCTGTATTAACTGCCAAAGAGTGGGGAAGGAAGGGCCTGCTCTTAAAGGGAACCTGTCACCCCGTTTTTTCAAGATGAGCTAAAAATACCGTTAAATAGGGGCAAGAGCTGTGCTTTACATTAGTGTATTTTGTGAGCCTTTATTCCCCACCTATGCTGCCGAAATACCTTTGTAAAGTCGCCGTTTTGGGCTGTCACTCACGCTGGTCAGGTCATATGGGCGTGGTGACAGCGCTGTTTCTCCCCCAGATCTCCGTTGGTGGCGTAGTGGTGTGCACATGTCCAACTGGCAAATCCACTGCGTAGCTTGAAGGAAAATAGCGCGATCTGCGCTATTCAGTCGTTTATCGGTGGGCGCGGCCATCTTTGTGAGGCCGCGCGTGCGCAGATGGTTCTTCTCGGCTTCCCGGGGCTTCAGGAAAATGGACGCGGGATGCCGCGCGTGCGCAGATGGCGATCGCGGCGGCCATTTTCCTGCAGCCGAGATGCGAACTCGGCTTCAGGAAAATGGCCGCCGAGACAGTCCAAAACGGCGACTTTACAAAGGTATTTCGGCAGCATAGGTGGGGAATAAAGGTTCACAAAATACACTAATGTAAAGCACAGCTCTGCCCCTATTTAACGGTATTTGTAGCTCATCTTGAAAAAACGGGGTAAAAGGTTCCCTTTAAGGCTCCCCTGATCTCTTTTCCAGTGATAGAAGAGCCTTTCCAGAGGATAGTGGTGGACATTGTGGGCCCGCTGGCTGTCCCCAGCAGCTCTGGAAATCAATATGTCCTCACTGTGGTATACTACGCTACTCGGTACCCAGAGGCAGTGGCTCTGTCCTTAATTAGGGCGGATAAGGTGGTGGATGCACTGTTGACCATCTTTTCAGGGGTAGGATTTCCCAGGGAGATGCTTACCGACTAAGGGACCCAATTCATGTCTCGCCTAATGGAGGCTCTCTATGAGAAAATGCAGGTGGAGCATCTGGTATAGAGTGCGTATCACCCCCAGACCAATGGCTTGTGTGAGCGCTTCAACAGTACCCTCAAACAGATGCTACGCATGCTGGTTGAGACCCATGGACGCGACAGGGAGCAGTACCTCCCACACCTGCTATTCGCTTACAGAGAGGTTCAGCAGTCCTCGACGGGGTTCTCCCCCTTCGAGCTCCTGTATGGCAGGTGAGTCTGGGGACCCATTGGACTGGTAAGGGAATCCATCGTTGAGTATGTCATGTGCTTCCGTGACAAGATACAGACCTTGACGCAGTTGGTGCATGACAACATGGCTCAGGCTGACCAGAAGCACTGGTACGACCAGAACGCCCAGGATCGGACCTACCAGGTGGGTCAGAAGGTGTGGGTGCTGGCCCAGGCAGCCTGGGAAGGCCTGTATGTTGTCCACCAACAGCTCAACCAGTCACCTACGTGGTCACGCTTGACCACGCCCGGGGTAGGCGCAAAGCTTTTTATGTCAATATTGATGAAGGCTCATCACGAACGTGAAGCCTACATCCTACCGGTCTGAAAACTGCCCTAAGATGGGGAGGAAGACCCCCTCCTGGATATGCTGGCCCAAGCCAAGGCTGGTGGGTCCTTTGAGGACGTGGAGGTAAGCGCCTTGCTATCCGAACCCCAGCGAAACCCTTCTGGGCTGTGCTCACCAACAGACCTGGAAGGACTGAGCTAGCTGTCCACGAGGTGCACATCGGGAATCATGCCCCACTACGGCGAACACCATATCGGATCTCCGACGAGGTGCAGCAGGTTATGCACCAGGAGATCGATGAGATGTTACAGCTGGGGGTGATTCAACGGTCCAAAAGCGCATGGGCCTCACCTGTAGTCCTCGTGCCAAAGAAGGATCGGACCACCCGATTCTGCGTGGACTACAGGGGGCGCAACGTTATCATAGCCTCGGATGCGCATCCAATGCCACGCATCGAGGAGCTGCTTGAGCGTTTAGCTGTCGCAAAATATTTGTCCATAATAGATTTGAGTCATGGATAGTGATGAGGATTCCGATACTGCAAATATCGGGTATCGGCCGATATTCGCGGTATCGGAATTCCGATACTGAGTTCCGATATTTTCTCAATATCGGATACCGGAATCGGAAGTTCCTATAATTCAATAAGCCAGTTTGATTTAATTCAGCCAATGAGGAATCCTAAGAAGTGTGGGCACATCCTGTTATGCATGTTAGTCATGTAACTACTGGCATGACTGTGATTGGCTGCTGAAATGATGTCATGATGCACTATAAAAGTCGCCGCTGCCATTTTGGGTTCACTCTGCTGTGAATTCAGTTAGGGACAGGACGCTGTGTTCTGAGTGGGGGCCAGTTTAAGATAGCGATTTGCTTCATTGTGTTTTACCAGGCTAATTTAGCAACCGCTGTGTGAGAACCTTGTTTTGGCCTTGCAGCGCTGTTCACGGCTGTCTGCAAGGTGTGAGTGGAGTGCCCCCAGACTCAGGGCCGCGGTTTACTCGGTACTGGTCCTCTCTGTCTCAGTTCTAGGGTTGTCATGGTGGCTGGACCCAGTCCGTGACCCTGCTAAGGGGCGTCCAATGAAAGGAGTGATGAAAGTTTGTCAAGGATTCGTGACGCCACCTGTGGTATTCGGTCAGGGTGACCGACGCTGCTTGGGGCCCACTGGGGTGATGTTATGGCAGCTAGATGGTATACCTTCCCACAGGTGAAGTATATCCCCAGGGCTTCCCAGTAGTGTAGGTGGTAATGATGTGAGGCGCGGGTAATAACGAGGACACAGGGTTGTCTCTTTACCTTTTACTGAAGACTTCGGGATCCGCAATCCAGAGCACTGCTAACTGGGTTGTCTGAGACCGGCCGGTCCGAAGGCACATCCAGAGTTCCCTTTGCAGGTGGAAATCAGTGCCTACCAACTAGCGCCTGTGTGTTGTAGTTCTTCCCTGCTGAGCATTCGGGATAGTCCTCACAACTTTCGTATTCGTTCTCTCTCTCTCTCCGTCCCCCAAGTTTATCTGGATAGGACGCACCCGTTTGACGGGAAAGCTCGGAGCTATTCTGGGACCCTAGAGAAACCCCTCTCCATGTTTGCCCCCTATGTCTTCTTAGGTGATGTATGGTAGACAGCCAACCTATAATCAACTGTCCTGCCGCTGTTTGAAGTAATGCTTGGAGTCAGTTGCTTCCTCGGCGTTCCGGCCACCGGCTACGCGCCTCAGTAGGATGTTGCCGATCTCGGGGCATGACTCCTACTGGCTCTCCTTTGTGCTGTGATCTCGTTTCTCACTTCTCCACAATATCCTTCGCTTCGTGTCCTTTCTTAGGATGCCGCCGCAAGGTAGTGCAGGCGCAGCTCCGTCACGTTCTGTCCTTTCTGCTAGGTACCTGCCAGGAACCCACCCCTGACAGGTCCTCCCTGGAGCTCTCCCAGGCTGCGTTCTGTCTGTTCTAACTTCCTATCCAACCCCCAGTTTTACCAGTGTGAGGAGTGGCCTAATACATAGTGCCTTTTGCTCCCCCTGGTGGCCGGAGTATGAAGTGTAATGTGTGACTGTGATACCTGGTCAGGTGAACTCCTTTAGTGCAATCAGACACAACATCACTCCCCTTAGTGGCAGAGCGACATTACTGCAACGAACAGGACTCTGGGGTGCTGCACTAACCCCCCCCCACCCCCCCAGTTAAATCCAGTACTCCCGGACTGGGAAAAGAAGAACAACAATACATGTTAGAAAAAGACATACAAAATTCTGGAATGCTTTAAGCAAGTAAATATAACAATGCTTCCCTTTATGGGAGGTGAGGTCACTTGAACGTTACAAACAGAAACATGTTTAAATATTTTAAATAACATTCTATTCTACTGACTATAAATAATTTCTATTACCCAGCTGGGTATTCTATTAAGTGCAAATCTTTGAACAATAATTTAACTTTTCCTTTAAGGGCGTATAAGCTGAACCCACTAAAGGCTTACTATAAAACGCTACAGTACAAATCTAACTTTTTCTTTATTTCTTCTGACTTCACACACATATGCAGGACCGCCTGGCTATTCGTCCGGACCTACTGCCTTTCTTCTTCTAGGTTCACAGCAACCATCTATCAACCATCTCTCTATGGTTCTCAGACTCACTAACCCCTACGGGTTCACTTTATATTGAAATTCGGCTTTCAACTCTTTCCTGTCCTCAATCTCTAGTAACATCATTAAACATTTCCTAATATTTCTTAACCCCTTAGCGACCGCCGATACGCCTTTTAACGGCAGCCGCTAAGGGTACTTAAACCACAGCGCCGTTAATTAACGGCGCTGTGGAAAAAGTGAATAGCGCCCCCCAGAGTCGGATTTTCTCCGGGGTCTCGGCTGCCGGGGGTAGCCGAGACCCCAGAGAACATGATTCGGGTCGGTTTTCACCGACCCCGCTTTTGCGATCGCCGGTAATTAACCGTTTACCGGCGATCGCAAAAAAAAAACAAAAAAACCCTATTTGCGTTGTGTTTCTCTCCCCTCTAATGTGATCGGACATTGGAGGGGAGAGAAATAGGGTCCCCCGAGCCCCCCACGGTACTTTATGTACCGGAGAAGGTACCCCCCGGTCCCCGTCCCTCCTCCTCCTTTCTAGTGCTCCAAAATGGCGGGCGCATGTGCAGATGCTAGCTTCCCCCGCAGTGTATTGGGGTCGGTTTTTACCGACCCCTGGAGCGATCGCAATCCCGGGGGTCTTTACAGACCCCCGGGGTTGCGATCGCTGCAAATAGTTTGTAAAAAAAAAAAAAAAAAGCTTTGCATTTCTCTTCCCTCTGATGTGATCGCACATCAGAAGGGAGAGAAATAGAGCCCCCAAGCCCCCCACCATACCTCTAGTAGTCCTGCTTGCTGATATGCCCCTGTCCCCGATCCCCCGTCCATGGTCCTCAGCCCACGGCTCCTGGCCCCCCTTCTTCTTCTCTGCTGGAAGAAAATGGCGGGCGCATGCGCAGTGCGCCTGCCATGATCTGCCAGCAGAGACCCAGCAACCTATGAGAATTTTCTCATTGGCTGCTGGGTTTTGATTACTGTAATATGTCCAATTACAGTGATCAAAACCCCTAATATTTAATAAATATGGCAGCACTTGGGCTGTACCTCTCTCTTCTCTCCTTGTAGTTGTTCTAGGAGAGAAGAGAGAGAGACTACAGTTCAAGTGCTGCCCTGTCAGTTACAAAAAAACACTTTATTTATATCCGCCAGCATCCAATTTACTCACCCCCGTTCTCCGTAATCCCTGCATCATCAGCAGAGGATTATAAAAAATAAAAAAAATAAAAAAAAAAAATTATATTTTTTTTTTACATTTTTTTTTAGGGTTAGGGTTAGGGTTAGGGGAGGAATTAGATAAAATGGCCCGCAGAACTTTCAGCGCGGAGCAAGCTTACAGCCTGCTTTGCTCCGGCAGTGAAACAGATTCTGCCCCTGAAGTTGAGCAGCTTTCAGACAGTGATGACGACTCTTCCTCCACGGGATCCCCCAGCCCGGTGGTAGCGGAGTCGGTCGTCACTGCTGAAGCTTCAGAGGCAGGACCAAGTACCGCAGTCCCCCCACTGCTGTGGTATAATGACACCTCATTTTCCCCTCAAATTCCCCCTTTTTCTGCAGTCCCTGGAATAAAAGTAGATGTCGCCAATTTTACCCCCATTGATTTTTTTTAAAATTTTCATTAGCCCCGAAGTCCTGCAATTAATCGTCCACCAAACTAACCTATATGCCCGGCAATATATTTCCCAAAAACCCACTGCCTTTCATTCCCGTTCCTGGATCCCCAAGGACGTCTACATGCTTTCCACACTGCATACGGACACCACTGTGACGGTCAGAGAGGGGTGCTACCAGGGACAAAGAAAAACCTGTCTGCGTCACAGACTATAACAGACATATGGGTGGCGTAGACCTGTCAGACCAGGTTCTGCAACCATACCTGGTCAAGAGGAAGACCAGGGCGTGGTATAAAAAGGTGGGAATTTATCTAATTCAAACTGCCACATATAACAGTTTTGTCCTATATAAAAAATCTCAAGGACCACTTACGTTCCTGCACTTTCAGGAAAAAGTAGTAGAGAGCCTCATATTTGAGTCCATGGCACCGGGGGAAGCCTTCGACTCTGAGGATTCCAGGAGACTTTCAGAACGCCATTTTCCTCACCCTGTCCCTGTCACTCCCACCCAAAGGTAGCCTCAAAAAAAGGTGCCGAGTTTGCAGAAAGCATGGCAGACGGAGTGATTCCCGATTCTATTGCCCCACATGCCCATCCCAACCAGGCCTTTGTATCTCCCCCTGTTTTGAGACCTACCACACCACCTACAATTATTAGTTTGTTTTCTTTCAATAATTTTTATTTTCTGCTTAGTGGCCCCAGTAGTACAATTTGGAACAATTGATAAATAATATTTTAATTAGTAGATCCCATTTTACCCCATTTCAAAATTAATTCCAGAACTTGATCAATCCCATACCAAACTACTATCCCAACAAATTCTCATCCACGTACCCACGTCTGTACGCTTTAGATTGTGGACCCCACAAATGTTCTTACAAAGTCAGGTCATCTGAAAATTCTAGGACTCGATCAATCCCATACCAAACTACTATTCCAACAAATTCTCGTCCACGTACCTATGTCAATAAGCGTTAGAATGTGGACCCCAGAAATGATCTTGAAAATGAATTCTAGGACTTGATTACTCACAAACATTTTTGACCATTTATCTAACTTTGACTGTTTTATGACTGTCTTGCTACACAAAACTTTGGCTTCCATTTATATTACTTATATTTATGTTGATGATACGGGCATGATCATTTTATTGAAGGATTTCTAAAAAAAATTAGGAAGTTCCGCACTTATACACTATGGGCTTTACTTTATGGTTCTTGCCGAACCTCTGGTACCAGATAATACTTTATATAGAGAACAGGTTGTTTTGTGCATATAGCGGTTCTGACCTTGGCGGGTGGGAGCTTGCTATGGTGTACCACGTCTATTGGCACATTCGTCTCTCATATAGGGATTGATGGAGCTAAAAGGACATTGTACGACCAGTTTATGAAAGTGTCTGCCATTCTAGCCCTGATGGTGTTCTTTCATCTTTGGAACAAACTCCGCTTTGCCACACAGTTGGCTGCATTTTCCTACACATTTTGCCCTTCATTCCAGTACAGTTTATTCCTCCTGCTACAATATACGCAAATGCGGGACAACTGTTTTGTTAGCAAGACCAATTTTATAGTCAGCCATTGTGTTTTAGGAGCATGCCTCCCTCTGTGAGTAATAATTCCTGGAAGGATTTTCTTTTTTGCTCAATGTCTCTAGAAGCTTTGAATGGGTCCTGGATCTTCAATGTCAAATAAAGTCAAATTTGTCACATTGTGCCCCTTTCTGTCCAAGCCCTGCCATTTGTCCAAACAGAACTTTTTGACTACATATGGGATATCGCTGCGCTCATAATAAAGTGGGTAACGAATTGTGGGGTCCACTTTTTGATGTTATTTCTGAAAAAGTGAGACATTCAGGTCTAAACAAGATTCTCGTGGAAAAAAATGAATTTTTTCAATATGATGACCTAATGTTATTAAACTCTGTGTCATACATGTGGGTTCAAATTGCTCAATATACCCCTGATTAAAATCTTTGAGGGGTGTAGTTTCCAAAACGGGGTCAGTTGTGGGGGGTTTCTGCTGTTAAGCACATCTACAAACCCAAAATGGCATCCACTCTCACAATTAAGAGATTAAAAAGTCAAACGGCGCTCCTTCCCTTCCAAGCTCCGCAGTGCGCCCAAACAGAGGTTTACCCCCACATACGGGGTATCGACATACTCAGGACAAATTGCACAACAACTTTTGGGAACCAATTTCTCTTGCTACCCTTAGGAAAATAAAAAATTGGGGGTGAAAAGATCATTTTTGTGAAAAAAAAAAGATTTTTAATTTTTTCGGCTCTACATTATAAACTTGTGTGAAGCACTTGGGGGTTCAAAGTGTTGACCACATGCCTAGATAAGTTCCTTAGGGGGTCTAGTTTCCAAAATGGTGTCACTTGTGGGGGGTTTCCACTGTTTAGGCACATCAGCGGCCCTCCAAACGCGACATGGTGTCCGATCTCAATTCCAGAGAATTCTATGTTGAAAAAGTCAAATGGCACTCCTACCCTTCTGAGCTCTACTGTGCAACCAAACAGAGGTTTACCCCCACATACGGGGTATCCACATACTCAGGACAAATTGCACAACAACTTTTGGGGTCCAATTTGTCTTGCTACCCTTGGGAAAATAAAAAATTGGGGGTGAAAAGATCATTTTTGTGAAAAAAAAATGATTTTTAATTTTTTCAGCTCTACGTTATAAACTTGTGTGAAGCACTTGGGGGATCAAAAAATTGACCACACACCTAGATAAGTTCCTTATGGGGTCTAGTTTCCAAAATGGTGTCACTTGTGGGGGGTTTCCACTGTTTAGGCACATGTCGGGATCACACTCAGTCGGAGCAGCCTTTGGAAGTGGTGAATCACCAGAAATAATACACAAGACACGTCTTGTATAGTGTATCACTGGGAAGTCTCTGTTGCACGCCTGCCTTCAGAGTGCTATCCCTTCTTTATATAGCTGTTTCAGCAGGCTTAGTGGTTATACAAGTTTTGCATGTTTAAACAAAGAGACAAAACAGGAAAGAAAGAAAAGATAAGAAAACAGTTTCGTGGGCGGCAGTTTCACAACAAACAGTACAAAGGCAATTCCACAGACAAGAAAAACAGGATTTCATACTATAGCTAAAATGTCCTTGAATGGACAGGTCAATATTTATCACAAATTCTTTTTTTTAATTTTTGTTCATTGAGGTAATCATTTTTGTTCTGCTCTTCACAATCCCCCCTTTGACATATTCCATTCAAAACCTTGTCGATCATTTTAGTCATTCTTTTTGTGATATTACAAAAAAAAAACTTTATATTCTCGCATCCATTACACAAAATTTATTTGTGCATACCGAGATACCCTTGAGTACAACCTTGAATAATACATATATAATTACAATAACCATAACTGTATGTATTAGGCTTTGCATAATCCCGGTAACCCACCCACCGATCCCTCTGAACCAATTGGCCGGGTTAAGAAAAGAAAAGGTATACTTGTGGCTGATACTGGTGAATGGGTACAGATCCAACAATCTGCCAGGGGTTGCGTATTATTTAACAAGTCATGCACTAATTTTCTATGATGTTGTACGAATCTATTGTTCAAAGGGGCTAGAGAATTCAGTCTTTCCCATGCCTCCGTTGAGGTTAACATTATTAACATCAATATCATGAGTCTTATACTGCTTTTTTGCAATGGCTTGCATGTATCCATGATGCCTTTCCTTCAAGCTTGACTGCTGTTGGAGTTGTTAACAGGACTTGGAAAGGTCCGTCAAATCTCAGTTCCAGAGTCTTTCTGGTGTGTCTTTTCACGTAGACTTGATCACCAGGTTCCAACTTGTGGCCTCCTTCGAGATTTTCTGGATCTGGAAGGGAAGCAAAAACTTGCGAATGCACTTTAGTTAAACGTTTTTGTAATTCTTGTACATAAGCAGTTAAAGTCTCAGTATTCAACATCAGTTGTTGTGGAAAATAACAACCCAAATTTGCTGCTCTACCAAAAAGAATCTCATGTGGTGACAGCTTAGCCTTCCCCCTTGGGGTGTTTCGGATGGAATACAGGGCAAGTGGTAGACACTCGGTCCAAGGCTTTCCTGTTTCTGCCATGGCCTTCTGGATTTTTAATTTTATTGTCCCATTTAATCTTTCCACTTTACCTGAACTCTGTGGATGATATGGAGTGTGAAACTGGTTTTCTACTCCCAACATTTTCATAATATTCTGGAATATTTCCCCAGTAAAATGGGTACCCCTATCTGACTCGATCACCTCAGGCATGCCGTAACGGGGTATCAGTTCATGTGCTATTTTAATGGCAGTAGTTTTTGCTGAGGCTTTACGAACTGGATAAGCCTCTGGCCACCCTGAGAACATGTCCACACACACAAGCACATATTCGTATCCATTGTACCTAGGAAGTTGGATGTAGTCGATCTGGAGTCTTTGAAAGGGATACAGTGGTCTTACATGATGCTTGGTTGGGGTTTTAATGGCCTGACCTGGATTGTGTGCCAGGCATATAGCGCATGCAGCACACATGTTCCGAGCAAAATTACCAAAGCCTGGAGCCAACCACCTTTCTTTTACCTTGAGCGTCATACCATTTGCCGACACATGCGTGGGTAGGTGGAGGTCACTTGCCACTGCGGGGTACCAGGCTCTGGGTAAACACAACAAAGTTCCTTTTTTCCATAATCCTTGCTGATCTTCTGCCCCTTTTTTCTGCCACTGCCCTCGTTCTTCGTCGTCTACCTGTTTCTGAGCTTCCTTCAATCTTTCCTCATCATCTTCAGAGCTATCTAGTGTGTGGGCATGATGTAAGAGTTTACGTGCTGCCTGTTTTGCTGCCTTATCGGCTTTATCGTTACCCCTGGCTTCCTCGGTGTCGAGTCTCACATGTGCAGCTACCTTTATCACCGCTATTTCTTTAGTTTTTTGTGCTGCCTCCAGAATCTGTCTAATGAGGGAGGCATGTTTAACAGGTTGGCCTGAAGCAGTTGTGACGCCCAAGAGACCGGGGTACCCAGCACCGGACCAATGGGGTCTGTCTGTTGAGGGGGGTGTCACGGGTGGCTTGACCCGGTGCTGTGGCCTCAGGCAATGCACAGTGTAAAGGGTATCGTGAGGGAACAGGCACTTACTTGATCAGCAGCAGGTTCTCCCAGCGGTGATGATCCCAATCCTGGATAGATGGCTATTGTCCAAATGAAAGACTGAGGCACTGAAACGTTTAACCAGTTTACTTTAACAAAAAAGGATTTACAACCAGTCCTGTCACCGGAGTCTGTATGGGAACTCTGAGTTACTTTGACCCTGCCGGGGTCTTCGCCTCTTATTGTACGCAATATCTGTGTGGCCCTGCTGCTGTATGTGAACTGGCTGCCGGCCCAATCTGTCCCCTCCGGGTCCTGGTTCGACGGGCAACCCGAGTCCTTTTATCGGCTTACCTCCTCCAGGAGTACCGCTGAACTCTGTGTCTGTTGCTGCGTCCGACCCTGGTGAAGCTGATATCACCTCACGTTTTTTCCGGTTGCTGTATTATATGTAATGAATACAGCCACGGATCCGGTATCCGTCTTTGCGCCTGTTCTGGGTAGTGATTAATGCTACCCGGTTCTCACAATGTCCTTTTTCTCTATCCCTCTTCTCCTCAGGCCGGTGATTTAGGCCTGGTAACCGTCATAGGACTGTTAGAAATTCAGTTGTATGACCTCTCACTTTCAGCTCCTTAGCCCAACTGCCAGTTTTTCTCTCAGACCAGAATGGATCAAGGGGAGTCTCTGGAGCTCCCCCTTCTGGCCGGAGGTGGTAGTGCAGTTTTGCTATCTTAGTACCTGTATTTAGTGTCAGTAACTATTTTTGTGGCAAATACCCCTAGGGGTGCCACATTCCCCCTTAGTTAAGAACAGTACTCCGGGACTGTGGGACGATAACATTTTGAAATAACAATTAATATGTACAGAGTCTTAAAAATGAAAAGTTACAAAAACCACTCAAGGAAACAAAAATAGAGTTCTGTAAAAAGTCACTTCAAATAGCGTCCATTAATACAGTTCTACCCTTGAAGGTACTCAATATAAAGTCTAAAGAAAGTTCAAAAAGAGCAAAAAGCAAAGTTCAAAAAGCAGTCTTTCCGGAGCTTTGATTTAGTGCCTCCGGGTTGATAACAAGTTCAAGAATATGCAAGAAGTTCATACAGACAAGTCTCTGTAGGTACTGGGCTTAAACGTTGCAGACTGATAACAATGACTATACTACATTTTCTGTTTAACTATATACGGCATAACATATATACAATTCACATTATGAGCTTTATAGTTGGTAATCTGCATACCTGGCCGGTAATTGACCCTGGGTACTACGCTGTGATCTACGTAATAGCGGTGTCTCTTCATGTGGTGTACTACTGTCTACTGCGGATGTAGTATCTGCCCGCTCTGCTAAAGATAATTCCACGACTATGGAGTTGGCAAGTCCACCGTGAATGGGATTACTCTGACCAGGAATCTGTTCTTCCTGGCCTGGAACCTCCTGTAGTACGGGGTCAGCCTCTTCCTGTCTTGGGACTTCTGGTATTGGGTTTGGTGTTGGGTAAAAGGCCACCATGGGAACCACTACTGCACCATGGTATGTTAGTAGGGTTTTGGGAAAGTCTCCTATACAGGTGTGATACACTTCCTCTTCTTTTTCCTTTACTGGTTGAACCTGTATGGATTGAATAACTTCTGGTTCTGGCTGGACAACGTCTGGCTCTTTCAATGCTTCCGGACATAATTTAAGATTGTCTCTTGACACTAGTACAGATGTTAAGCCTCCGTTTTTGCTAATGAGACACATTTTAGGATTATCCACTCTTGTTGGTAAAACTGTGTAGGGTACGGCTTCCCACTGATTGTCCAGTTTATTGGTTCGACGATTTCTCTTGAGCACTTGGTCACCTGGTCTTAATGGGGTCGCTAGAGCATTCTGGTTGAAAGTTCGCTCTTGTCTTTCTCTAGTTTGCTGAAGGCTTCTTTCCACACTCTCTTGCACTTGGCGATACTGCTTTTGCCGTATGATATCCCAATTGGAGTCTTGGACTTCTGCGTCTGGTTTCAGAATTCCCATTTCTAGATCGATTGGTAATTGGCCGGGTCTTGCACGCATAAGGTAAGCTGGGGTGCAATTGGTGGAACTCACCGGGACATGATTATACAGATCCACCAAGTCAGGCAATTTCTCTGGCCATTGATTCCTTTCTGCCTCAGGTAAAGTCTTTAGTAGTTCTATTACAATATGGTTCATCTTCTCGCATAAGCCGTTTGTTTGTGGATGATAGGCCGTCGTCCGGATCTTTTTGCAACCATACATATTACAGAATTCTCTGAAGATCTCTGATTCAAAGGCTGTACCTTGGTCGGTGAGAACCTGTTCCGGATATCCATGGGGTCTACAAAAGTACGTTTGGAACGCTTTGGCTGCTGTTTTTGCTGTCAGATCTTTTACGGGTACTACTACCAAGAAGCGTGAATAATGGTCCACGATGGTCAAGGCATAGACATAGCCAGACCGGCTTGGTGTCAACTTCACGTGGTCCATGGCTACAAGTTCAAGTGGTTGTTTGGTGATTATGGGCTGCAGTGGTGCTCTTTGGTTCTTTTGATCGTTTCTTCTGAGGTTGCACGGGCCACAATTTCTGCACCACTGTTCGATTGATTTTCTCATCCCGACCCAATAAAATCTTTCTCTTAGAAGTACTTCTAACTTTTTCCAACCGAAGTGACCAGCACCATTATGGTAAGCTTCGAGGACCATCTTGACATCTTGTTTAGGCACGATAATCTGCCAAACCAATTCATGTGTTTTCGGATTGGTGTACCTTCTACAGAGCTTCCCTTGATACAGGAACATTTTGCCTCTCTCTTTCCAGAGTTGATGCGTCTCTTCTGGGGCATCCTCATCGGGATATGCACTTTGCTCAGTTAACAGTTTCTTCACCAACTTCACAGCCGGATTGCTGTCTTGGGTGTCAGCCCATCTATGGTGTGCTAACGGATTTAAATTCACCTCTTGTTGTTTCTGATAGGTACTTGACTGATGATGTTTTGCCTTGGGATGATGGAAGGCTGGTAGTTCAATTTCTTCAAGCTCCCCCATTTCTTCTTCTACATCTCTCAAGTGTGGCATCCGGGATAGGGCATCGGCATTTCCATTCTTGCGACCTGCTCGATACTTGATCTTGAAGTTGTAATTAGATAACCGGGCTATCCATCGCTGTTCTAACGCACCTAATTTGGCTGTGTCCAGGTGGGTCAACGGATTGTTGTCAGTATAGACAATAAATTCTGCAGCGGCCAGATAGTGTTTGAAACGTTCAGTCACAGCCCAAACTACTGCCAGTAGTTCCAATTTGAAGGAGCTGTAATTTTCTGAATTTCTTTCAGTAGGCCGGAGCTTTCTACTTGCAAAGGCGATGACTTTCTCCCGACCTTCTTGCTTTTGTGACAGCACCGCTCCTAGTCCCACATTACTGGCATCGGTGTAGAGGATGAAAGGTTGATGGTAATCTGGGTATGCCAGAACCTCTTCTCCGGTTAGTGCCTTCTTTAGTTGTTCAAAGGAGTCTTCCCTTTCGTCGTTCCACTGAAAAGGAGGGTTTCGGTTTGAAGGTTTCTTCGTCTGCCCTACCAAGGTGTCTTGCAAGGGTGCTGCCAACTTGGTAAATCCTTTTATAAATCTGCGATAGTAACCCACCAATCCCAGGAATTGTCTCACTTCTTTTGCGCTGGTAGGTCTTGGCCAATCCCTTATGGCGCTTATTTTCTCGGGATCTGGTGCTACTCCCTCCGAACTCACGATGTGTCCCAGGTACTGTACCTTTGGCTTGAGAAGGTGACATTTGGATGGCTTGACTTTCATGCCATACCTGGATAAGGCTTCGAACACTTCTGTGTTGTGAATTCTGTGGCTGAATTCACTTCTGTGGTCACAAGTGGTATTGCAGTCTCTGGGCTTCCTCCCTCAGGTGTTTTGGTGAGCTCGTTGGCTGCCTTGCTATTTAGCTCCACCTGAGTCTGTCTTCCTTGCTCCTTGTCAATGTTCCAGTGTTGGATCTGAGCTACTGCATCTTTCCTTGGGCCTGCTGCTCTGCTAGATAAGTGCTTCTAGTTTGTTTTCTGTTTTTTCTGTCCAGCTTGCTATTAACTTTTGCTGGAAGCTCTGAGAAGCAAAGGAGTGCACCGCCGTGCTGTTAGTTCGGCACGGTGGGTCTTTTTGCCCCTTTGCGTGGTTTTCGTTTTAGGGTTTTTTGTAGACTGCATAGTTCTCTTTGCTATCCTCGCTCTGTCTAGAATATCGGGCCTCACTTTGCTGAATCTATTTCATTCCTACGTTTGTCTTTTCATCTTGCTAACAGTCATTATATGTGGGGGGCTGCCTATTCCTTTGGGGTATTTCTCTGAGGTAAGTCAGGCTTGTATTTCTATCTTCAGGCTAGTCAGCTCCTCAGGCAGTGTCGAGTTGCATAGGTAGTGATAGGCGCAATCCACTGCTGCTTATAGTTGTGTGAGGATAGATCAGGTACTGCAGTCTACAGAGATTCCACGTCTCAGAGCTCGTCCTATTGTTTTTGGTTATTGCCAGATCTCTGTATGTGCGCTGATTACTGCACGCTGTGTTGCCTGATTGCCAGCCATAACAGTACAAGGAGCCAAACCAATGATTCCCAATAGAGGGAAAAAAGAAATCCTGACAGCATTTTTTTTTTTTTTTTCTTAGCTCTGTCTTCAGTCTTTTTTTTCCCCTAGACATTAGAGTGCTTCAGGACACAGCTGTGGACATGGATATTCAGGCTCTGTGCTCCTCAATGGATAATCTCGTTGTAAATGTACAAAAGATTCAAGATACTATTGATCAGAAATCGATGCTAGAACCAAGAATTCCGATTCCTGATTTGTTTTTTGGTGACAGAACTAAGTTCCTGAGCTTCAGAAATAATTGTAAGCTATTTTTGGCCTTGAAACCTCATTCTTCTGGTAATCCTATTCAACAGGTTTTGATTATTATTTCTTTTTTGCGCGGCCACCCACAGGACTGGGCGTTTTCTCTTGCACCAGGAGATTCTGCATTGAGTAATGTTGATGCATTTTTCCAGGCGCTGGGATTGCTTTACGATGAGCCTAATTCAGTGGATCAGGCTGAGAAAAATCTGCTGGCTTTATGCCAGGGTCAGGATGATGTAGAAGTATATTGTCAGAAATTTAGGAAGTGGTCAGTACTCACTCTGTGGAATGAATCTGCACTAGCGGCTTTGTTCAGAAAGGGTCTCTCTGAAGCTCTTAAGGATGTAATGGTGGGATTTCCTATGCCTGCTGGTTTGAATGAGTCTATGTCCTTGGCCATTCAGATCGGTCGTCGCTTGCGCGAGCGTAAATCTGTGCACCATCTGGCGGTATTGTCTGAGAGTAAACCTGAGCCTATGCAGTGCGACAGGACTATGACTAAAGTAGAACGGCAAGAACACAGACGTCTGAACAGACTGTGTTTCTATTGTGGTGATTCTACTCATGCTATTTCTAATTGTCCTAAACGCACTAGGCGGTTCGATAGCTCTGCCGTTATTGGTACTGTACAGTCCAAATTCCTTTTGTCCATTACCTTAATGTGCTCTTTGTCATCGTATTCTGTCATGGCGTTTGTGGATTCAGGCGCTGCCCTGAATCTGATGGATTTGGATTATGCTAAACGTTGTGGATTTTTCTTGGAGCCTTTGCGGTGTCCTATTCCGTTGAGAGGAATTGATGCTACACCTTTGGCCAAGAATAAGCCTCAGTACTGGGCCCAGCTGACCATGTGCATTGCTCCTGCACATCAGGAAGTTATTCGCTTTCTGGTACTGCATAATTTGCATGATGTGGTCGTGTTGGGGTTGCCATGGCTACAAACCCATTATCCAGTATTGGATTGGAACTCTATGTCGGTAACCAGCTGGGGTTGTCAGGGAGTACATGGTGATGTTCCATTTTTGTCTATTTCGTCATCCATTCCTTCTGACATCCCAGAGTTCTTGTCGGACTTTCAGGATGTATTTGAAGAGTCCAAGTCTGATGCCCTACCTCCGCATAGGAATTGTGATTGTGCTATCGATTTGATTCCTGGTAGTAAATTCCCTAAGGGTCGTTTATTTAATTTGTCCGTACCTGAACACACCGCTATGCGCAGTTATGTGAAGAAGTCCCTGGAGAAGGGACATATTCGCCCATCGTCGTCACCATTGGGAGCAGGGTTCTTTTTTGTAGCCAAGAAGGATGGTTCGCTAAGACCGTGTATTGATTACCGCCTTCTTAATAAGATCACTGTTAAGTTTCAGTATCCCTTGCCATTGATTTCTGACTTGTTTGCTCGGATTAAGGGGGCTAGTTGGTTTACTAAGATTGATCTTCGTGGTGCGTATAATCTGGTGAGAATCAGGCAGGGAGATGAATGGAAAACGGCATTTAATACGCCCGAGGGTCATTTTGAGTATCTGGTGATGCCGTTCGGACTTGCCAATGCTCCATCTGTTTTTCAGTCTTTTATGCATGACATTTTCCGTGAGTATCTGGATAAATTCTTGATTGTTTACTTGGATGACATTTTGATCTTCTCAGATGATTGGGAGTCTCATGTGAAGCAAGTCAGAATGGTTTTCCAGGTACTGCGTGCTAATTCCTTGTTCGTGAAGGGATCAAAGTGTCTCTTCGGTGTGCAGAAAGTTTCATTTTTGGGGTTCATCTTTTCCCCTTCTACTATCGAGATGGATCCGGTTAAGGTTCAGGCCATCCAGGATTGGACTCAGCCGACATCTCTAAAAAGTCTGCAGAAATTCCTGGGCTTTGCTAATTTTTATCGTCGCTTCATCTGTAATTTTTCTAGCATTGCCAGACCATTGACCGATTTGACCAAGAAGGGTGCTGATTTGGTTAATTGGTCTTCTGCTGCCGTGGAAGCTTTTCAGGAGTTGAAGCGTCGTTTTTGCTGTGCCCCTGTGTTGTGTCAACCTGATGTTTCTCTTCCGTTCCAGGTCGAGGTTGATGCTTCTGAGATTGGTGCAGGGGCGGTTTTGTCACAGAGAGGTTCTGGTTGCTCAGTGTTCAAACCATGTGCTTTCTTTTCCAGGAAATTTTCTGCTGCTGAGCGTAATTATGATGTGGGCAACCGAGAGTTGCTGGCCATGAAGTGGGCATTCGAGGAGTGGCGTCATTGGCTTGAGGGTGCTAAGCATCGCGTGGTGGTTTTGACTGATCATAAGAACCTTACTTATCTTGAGTCTGCCAAGCGCTTGAATCCTAGACAGGCCCGTTGGTCGTTATTTTTTGCTCGTTTTGATTTTGTGATTTCATACCTTCCGGGCTCTAAAAATGTGAAGGCGGATGCTCTGTCTAGGAGTTTTGTGCCCGACTCTCCGGGGTTATCTGAGCCGGCGAGTATCCTCAAGGAAGGAGTCATTGTGTCTGCCATCTCCCCTGATTTGCGGAGAGTGTTGCAGAAATTTCAGGCTAATAAACCTGATCGTTGTCCGGCCGAGAAACTGTTCGTCCCTGATAGGTGGACTAGTAAAGTTATCTCTGAACTTCATTGTTCGGTGCTGGCCGGTCATCCAGGAATCTTTGGTACCAGGGAGTTGGTTGCTAGATCCTTCTGGTGGCCATCTCTGTCGCGGGATGTGCGTGCTTTTGTGCAGTCCTGTGGAATTTGTGCTAGGGCTAAGCCCTGCTGTTCACGTGCCAGTGGGTTGCTTTTGCCCTTGCCGGTCCCGAAGAGGCCTTGGACACATATTTCGATGGATTTCATTTCTGACCTTCCCGTTTCTCAAAAAATGTCGGTCATTTGGGTGGTCTGTGATCGCTTTTCTAAAATGGTCCATCTGGTGCCCTTGGTTAAATTGCCTTCCTCCTCTGATTTGGTGCCTTTGTTCTTCCAGCATGTGGTTCGTTTACATGGCATTCCTGAGAATATTGTTTCTGACAGAGGTTCCCAGTTTGTCTCGAGGTTCTGGCGAGCCTTTTGTGGTAGGATGGGCATTGACCTATCTTTCTCCTCGGCCTTCCATCCTCAGACTAATGGCCAGACCGAACGAACCAAGCAGACCTTGGAAACATATCTGAGATGTTTTGTTTCCGCTGACCAGGATGATTGGGTGTCATTTTTGCCGTTGGCTGAGTTCGCCCTTAATAATCGGGCCAGCTCGGCTACCTTGGTCTCTCCATTTTTCTGCAATTCTGGGTTCCATCCTCGTTTCTCTTCAGGACAGGTTGAGTCTTCGGACTGTCCTGGTGTGGATTCTGTGGTGGACAGGTTGCAGCAGATCTGGACTCAGGTAGTGGACAATTTGACCTTGTCCCAGGAGAAGGCTCAGCTTTTCGCTAATCGCAGACGCCGTGTGGGACCCCGACTTCGTGTTGGGGATCTGGTTTGGTTATCTTCTCGTCATATTCCTATGAAGGTTTCCTCTCCTAAATTTAAACCTCGCTTTATTGGTCCGTATAGGATTTCTGAGATTCTCAATCCGGTGTCTTTTCGTCTGATCCTCCCAGACTCCTTTTCCATACATAATGTATTCCATAGGTCGTTGTTGAGGAGATACGTGGCACCTATGGTTCCATCTGTGGAGCCTCCTGCCCCTGTTTTGGTGGAGGGGGAATTGGAGTATATTGTGGAGAAGATTTTGGATTCTCGTGTCTCTAGACGGAAACTCCAGTATCTGGTCAAATGGAAGGGTTATGCTCAGGAAGATAATTCCTGGGTTTTTGCCTCTGATGTCCATGCCCCAGATCTTGTTCGTGCCTTTCATGTGGCTCATCCTGGTCGGCCTGGGGGTTCTGGTGAGGGTTCGGTGACCCCTCCTCAAGGGGTGGGTACTGTTGTGAATTCTGTGGCTGAATTCACTTCTGTGGTCACAAGTGGTATTGCAGTCTCTGGGCTTCCTCCCTCAGGTGTTTTGGTGAGCTCGTTGGCTGCCTTGCTATTTAGCTCCACCTGAGTCTGTCTTCCTTGCTCCTTGTCAATGTTCCAGTGTTGGATCTGAGCTACTGCATCTTTCCTTGGGCCTGCTGCTCTGCTAGATAAGTGCTTCTAGTTTGTTTTCTGTTTTTTCTGTCCAGCTTGCTATTAACTTTTGCTGGAAGCTCTGAGAAGCAAAGGAGTGCACCGCCGTGCTGTTAGTTCGGCACGGTGGGTCTTTTTGCCCCTTTGCGTGGTTTTCATTTTAGGGTTTTTTGTAGACTGCATAGTTCTCTTTGCTATCCTCGCTCTGTCTAGAATATCGGGCCTCACTTTGCTGAATCTATTTCATTCCTACGTTTGTCTTTTCATCTTGCTAACAGTCATTATATGTGGGGGGCTGCCTATTCCTTTGGGGTATTTCTCTGAGGTAAGTCAGGCTTGTATTTCTATCTTCAGGCTAGTCAGCTCCTCAGGCAGTGTCGAGTTCCATAGGTAGTGATAGGCACAATCCACTGCTGCTTATAGTTGTGTGAGGATAGATCAGGTACTGCAGTCTACAGAGATTCCACGTCTCAGAGCTCGTCCTATTGTTTTTGGTTATTGCCAGATCTCTGTATGTGCGCTGATTACTGCACGCTGTGTTGCCTGATTGCCAGCCATAACACTTCTGCCAGGTCTATTAAGTGTTGTTCGTAAGTCTTTGAGTAGACGATTACATCATCTAGGTACAGGAGGACGGTCTCGAAGTTCTTGTGTCCGAGGCAGCATTCCATCAGCCGCTGGAAGGTACCGGATGCGTTGCAGAGTCCGAACGGCATGCGATTAAATTCACATAGACCCATTGGTGTGGTGAATGCCGTCTTTTCCTTATCTCGCTCAGCCACAGGGACTTGCCAATACCCGCTTGTTAAGTCTAAGGTGGAAAAATAATTAGCAGATTTCAAAGCAGTTAAGGACTCTTCTATCCTAGGCAAGGGGTAGGCGTCTTTATGGGTGATGTTATTAATCTTCCGGTAGTCTACGCACATTCTCATGGTTCCGTCCTTTTTTTTGACAATCACTAGAGGGGCCGCCCAGGGGCTACAGCTGTCTCTTATTACCCCGGCCTGTTTCATCTCCCTCAGCATATCTTTTGCACATTGATAGTGAGCGGGCGGTATGGGTCTATATCTTTCTTTTATTGGGGGATGGTCACTGGTGGGGATTGTGTGTTCTACCCCTTCTATCCGTCCGAAGTCCAATGGGTGTTTACTGAAGACTTGTTCATATTCCGTCACTAGCCTATACACCCCTTGTTTTTGATGGGTAGGTGTTGAATTTATGCCCACGTGTAGCTGTTGGCACCAATCCTCCATTTCTCCATCTGAGCCATTGCCTTCCACCTGACAGGTTGGTTCTAAGGGCTCAATGGTTGTGATGGCATTGTTGTCAACAGTATATAGCTTTGCCATTGTAGCATACCTTGGCAAAGTGACCTCTTCCTCTCCACAGTTCAAAAGTCGTACCGGCACTCGTCCCCGGTGTACCTCGACTATCCCTCGTGCTGTGAGTATAGTGGGCCTGCTGTCGGTGTACACTGGTTCTATTAAGGCTTGATAATCTCGTCCCTTAGTACCAATGGCTGCTCTACACCATACCAGCATTTCTGTTTTTGGTGGGATTACAATAGATGTTGGATCACTTACCCTCACACTGCCGATTTCTCCACCTGCAACTTCTACCTGTTGCCTTAACATCAATACTTTTATTTCCCTCCGGAGAACTCTCTGCTGGCAGGATTGGGCAGTTTCAGCAATTTGCTGTAAGACAGAAATGACTTCGGAAAAGCAGTTCTCTAACACATTCATTCCTATCAATACAGTTGGTTCACAGTTCCGCCGGTCAACATCAACAACAATTATACCCTGTTTCTTCAATTCTACTTTACCAATCTTTATGGTCATCTCCCTGAATCCTAGTTTCGGTACCAACTTACCATTACTGGCCCATATATCTAGTTCAACATCAGAGGGCCCTTTATCAATATCTGCATCAGCCCAGTACCTCTTATAAAGGATATACGGTATAGATGAAATCTGGGAACCTGTGTCCAGCAAAGCGTTGAGGGGCATTCCGTCCAGCACGATAGGGATAATGGGTCGTCCTCCGATGTACCTGTCGCGCCAGGGTGTTGGGCCTTGAAAGTTCATTCCTGCGAAGCGGCCCGCATTCCCAGGGGATTCCCGTTTAAATCACAATCTCGTGCAAAGTGGCCTGGCTGCTGGCAACGGCGGCAAATGGGCTGTCCATCCGGTTGGTAGCGGTCGCGGGGTCGTCCTCTCCATGTCGGGTATCTCCGGGGTCTCATCCATGGAACACCTTCTCTACGGTTTGACAACTCCATCTTGGGTCCTCTCATCTCCTGCATGGTTTTAGCCATTGAAGCAACAACATCAGTTAAAGAGTCAAGCTTTTGTTGAAGAGCCTCATTAGTACTGGGCCCCAGGGGCTTAGCAATGGCCCCGGACATAGCTGATGTCACTGGTACTCCATGTTGTTGAGGAGCCTCTGCCATGAGTTGCGCAGGATCCTGATCCCGAGGTGCCTCTGCCAGCTGGAGACGTATAGCGCTCTCCTTTAATTGGGCAAATGTCAATTCAGGGTTCTTAAAAACAAGCATGCTCACATGCCCCCGGTGTCCCTCAATAAATTGATCTCTTAGCAGTTTATCCGCTTCGGTGTTAAAAATGGGTTCAGCCAGTGTAAGTGATTTAAGGGCTTCCTGCAGGTTTAAGGCAAAGTCTCTCACGCCCTCATTAACTTTTTGTTTGCAATTAAAGAATCGTACTTTAGCTTTGCTGCTGGCAGTGGTTTCAAATGTAGCTTTTAATCCAGCAAATATGCGTTCAACAGTGCCTTTTAGATCAGCTGCCCATGCTGTGACTTCTCGCTTAGCATGGCCACTTAACTGCATCATCAGGAGACTAACACGCTGAACTTCACCCACAGGGAACATGTCAAAATGGGCCAGCATCTTTTCTCTGAAATCGTCAAGGGTATTAGGCTCACCTTCATACATTGGAAGCCATGGGCCACCCGGGGTATATGGCATCAGCACCGGCATGATGGGCGCCACTCCTTGCACCGCTGCGCTACCGGACTCTCTATCGACACTCTGTCTTTCAGCTGCATTAGCGTCGCCGGGTGCTGCGGCGTCTCCGTGCTGCGACATACTGTGCCCCCTTAGTTAATCCGGACCCTTCCGGTCCTCCGCTTCCGTCGGGATAGTGTAGATTCGTTCCGCTGTGCAGCAGGATCGATTTTCCCCTTGCTCTGATGTCAGAGCGCTCAGCTTGGTGCCGCCCACAATGACACGCCCCCTGCTGCTCCCACCCACCGCGCTCTGTAATGGCGGATTCTGAAGTTTTTCAGTTAGACTGGGGCTCAGGTGATGGCGTAGCTCAATTAACAGTCTCGTGCCTAACGGTTATGAAGTGATTACCTCAGGGGATGGCGGCCATCTTTACTCCATTATAACCAATGGGGAAAAGTCACTTTCAATAGTTTTCAATGGAGAATGGATTTTTCTTTAATAAAGTAAATTTTCAAGATTTTTCATCCAAGTTTTCACAGTTTTGGGCTCCAATCACGGCACACAATACCCGGTATACGGGCTGGCTAGATCCTGTTCGTGACGCCAATTGTGACGCCCAAGAGACCGGGGTACCCAGCACCGGACCAATGGGGTCTGTCTGTTGAGGGGGGTGTCACGGGTGGCTTGACCCGGTGCTGTGGCCTCAGGCAATGCACAGTGTAAAGGGTATCGTGAGGGAACAGGCACTTACTTGATCAGCAGCAGGTTCTCCCAGCGGTGATGATCCCAATCCTGGATAGATGGCTATTGTCCAAATGAAAGACTGAGGCACTGAAACGTTTAACCAGTTTACTTTAACAAAAAAGGATTTACAACCAGTCCTGTCACCGGAGTCTGTATGGGAACTCTGAGTTACTTTGACCCTGCCGGGGTCTTCGCCTCTTATTGTACGCAATATCTGTGTGGCCCTGCTGCTGTATGTGAACTGGCTGCCGGCCCAATCTGTCCCCTCCGGGTCCTGGTTCGACGGGCAACCCGAGTCCTTTTATCGGCTTACCTCCTCCAGGAGTACCGCTGAACTCTGTGTCTGTTGCTGCGTCCGACCCTAGTGAAGCTGATATCACCTCACGTTTTTTCCGGTTGCTGTATTATATGTAATGAATACAGCCACGGATCCGGTATCCGTCTTTGCGCCTGTTCTGGGTAGTGATTAATGCTACCCGGTTCTCACAATGTCCTTTTTCTCTATCCCTCTTCTCCTCAGGCCGGTGATTTAGGCCTGGTAACCGTCATAGGACTGTTAGAAATTCAGTTGTATGACCTCTCACTTTCAGCTCCTTAGCCCAACTGCCAGTTTTTCTCTCAGACCAGAATGGATCAAGGGGAGTCTCTGGAGCTCCCCCTTCTGGCCGGAGGTGGTAGTGCAGTTTTGCTATCTTAGTACCTGTATTTAGTGTCAGTAACTATTTTTGTGGCAAATACCCCTAGGGGTGCCACACAGTCATATAACCTCTGGCTCTCCATATTACGCCAAAATCGAAAATAATGCCATGTGCATATCTAGAATCAGTGTATATGTTTGCTGTCTGATCTTTGGCTATTTTTAGAGCTTCAACTAATGCCGTAAGTTCTGCTTCTTGTGCAGACTGATTAGCAGGGAGAGGTTCTGCTTTCAGCACTTCATGCTGAGTTACTACCGCATAACCTGTATGAAATTGTCCATTCATATCTGCATATCTACTGCCATCTATGAAAAGTTCAAATGTAGCATTACAGAGTGGCTTGTCACGTACATTACATAAGCCCTGAGTCTCTTGTTCCATTAATTGTACACAATCATGCATTGACTTTGATGGGTCAAAGGAGTTGGAGAGTGCAGTTGCAGTTTCCTCAGGTATGGTACCCCCCTCAGACTCTAAAGGGAGCAAAGACGCGAGATTAAGAGTCTGAATCCTGGCAAAGGAAATGTTGGGCGGCAGTAGTAGGGAACATTGGAGACAGAGGTGTCTGGCCATTGAAATATGTTTAGGTTGGACCTGGTTAAGAATGCCATGTACATCATGAGTGGTCTGAACTAGAAGTGGGTGATCAAGAACAATCTCAGAAGCTTTATCTAATAACAGTGAAATTGCGGCTACTACTCTTACACAAGAAGGTGCGGCTCTAGCTACAGGGTCCAGATGAGCTGATATGTATGCCACAGGTCTCTGTTTGTTTCCATGTTTTTGTGTGAGCACCCCTGTAGCATGTGAGGATATCTCAGCTGCCATCAATTGAAAAGGTTTAGTGTAGTCTGGGAGTCCCAAAGCCGGAGCTGATACCAGTGCTGTTTTCAAAGAGGAAAATGACTGTTTAGCCTCTTCACTGAGTGAATATGGTGTGTTGACAATACAGTCATATAAAGGCTGCATGAGTTGACTTGCATGTATGATCCACTGTCTACAGTGTGAAACAATACCTAGGAAAGCACGCAGCTGTTTGTGATTCCTGGGTTCAAGCATGTTACGTATGGCTTCCGTACGTTGAGGTGTGAGGTGTCTGATGCCCTGTGATATGCAGTGACCTAAAAACACGACTGTTTGTTGACAAGCCTGGAGTTTCTGTCTATTTACTTTACAGCCTTCTTGCGCTAGGAAAATTAAGAAATTAACAGTTGAGGTAACTGCCGTCTGTTCATCAGGGCAACAAATAAGTAAGTCATCTACATACTGTAGAATGACTACTCCTGGTTCTGGGATGAAATTTTTTAGCACGGTCTGCATTGCTTCAGAGTACAAAGTTGGTGAGTGTACCATACCTTGTGGCAATCTTGTCCATGCTAATTGTTTACCCTTGAATGTAAAGGCAAACAAATGCCAACAGTTCTTATGTAGTGGCACAGAAAAAAATGCGTTTGATAAGTCAATTACCGTAAAATATGCAGCAGTGCTGGGAATTTGAGACAGTAAGGTATGAGGATTCGGTACCACAGGGGTGACTGGTGCCAAAACCTTATTGATTTCCCGTAAGTCGTGCACCATGCGATATTTCACCATAGTTTCTTTGGAGGACACTTTCTTTTTAACAGGATATAAGGGTGTATTGGCGGGTGACCTGATTTCTACCAAAACACCTTGTAACACATAATCCTGAATTTGTTGAGAAATCGCCTGTTCTTGCTGGGCGCTGATGGGGTATTGCCTAAGCTGAGGTAATATGGTTCCCGGGGCAGTTTCTAACAGTATAGGAGCTACTGATAAAAATCCTACATCAGTGTCTCCTTTTGCCCATAGGCTGTCAGGAACCCGAGACAAGTCAATTTTTGCTTGTTGAGTGTAAATTTCGGGAAAATCCTCCATTGCCTGTATTCTAACATATGGTTCCAGAGTTTCTGCATCTTCAGGGATGGTCAGCATAACTGTGCCATCTTCTCTAAAATGGATGTTTGCATGCATTTTACTTAAGACATCAGTACCCAACAAGCAGGTAGGTGCACCTTTAGCAAATAAAAATTTGGATACAAAAGTTTTAGGGCCAAAGCTCACATTTAAAGGTTTTGTAAAGGGCAACGCCTGAATTTTACCATCATACCCTTCTGCATATGTAACCTTTGAGGATATATTGTCAGGATATGGTAAAAAGTCCTGATTTAAAATGGAGGATGTTGCTCCCGTATCTATCAGAAAAGGTACATTTTTACCCTCAACTTCAACTTGTATTATTGGTCTTCTAGAAGGAAGAGAGACCTGCATAACTTTCAGTCATTCTGAGCTGTCTGTTTGATCAGGCACTGGGTTATTTATCCTATTTTTGGGTACAAAGGTTCCTGAATCTATATCTGCTTTTCTCTTCCTACATTCCCTTTGGAAATGTCCTGGCTTCTTACAGTAATGACAAGTAAACTTTTGATTAGCAGAGCCAGTATTAGCCTGTGCAATTCTTACTGGCTTAGAATTTTCTCTTAAGTCCATTTCTATCCCTACAGCTTTCTGTCTAGCCAGGTGTGGGTCTTCCAAGGTTCTCCAATCAGGGGTTGCGGCCTTAAGCTTTTCCTTCACTTTTGGAGACAATCCATCTATAAAGGTTTTTGTAACTAACCTCATCATTCCTGGAGCGGTTAGATCCATGCCTTCATCTCTGAAATTATTTTCTACACTTAGATAATATTCGTCTACTGATTGTCCAGATTTCTGAGCCACCACTCCCGTTGTTCCTCTCTGCCTCTGTCTCTCCCTCATGAAAACCATTAAGTGATCTACAAATTGTGTACCTGATTCTATCGTTTGTAAGGCACCATCTCCTGCTTGGGGCCTATGTACCTGTAGATTCGCTAATAGCTCCTGGAAGAGTCCAGGAGTCATTTTCATTCTACATAATTCTTCTCCATCTGCCCAAACTCCAGCGTGAGTCTGCATAATTTGCTGTATATATTGTGCAAATCTAACTGGACACTGGGTGGGATCTGGTGCGTTATGCAAGAGAGACATGCCTTTTTTCCTTTCCTGAATTCCTTCCCATAGTTTTCTACTAAAAGCTTCTGCCCTAGTAACTCCAAACTTACTAAAAATCTTTTTCAGCCCCTTAGTGGCATCTTCACCACTTCTCTCCTTTATGATAGTATAGATATCTAATTCTTCTGGTTCCGACTTTGTTTGCTTATTCCCCATTTTCTTATCCTGAGCTTTCTTGCCCTAGGTGGCGTTTGGGTATGAGAATACCTCGTTACCTTCTTCCTAAGGAGCTAGGATGTCTTTTTCTTGCCCTAGGTGGCGTTTGGGTATGAGAATACCTCGTTACCTTCTTCCTAAGGAGCTGGGATGTTTAAACTGTGTTGATGTAAGAAAATCCTGATTCCTACACCTATAGCAAACAACACAAATGCAACCAGACAGAAAAGAACATACAACGTATCTTGTCCCAGGCTAATTTATCTGTCCTGGGCTCATACTATCATATACAACGTATTCTTGTCCCAGGCTAATTTATCTGTCCTGGGCTCATACTATCATACACTTATCCGTCACCAGGTTTTTGTCAAAGACAGGATCAGAGATTGAACATAGGCGCGGAGGTCTCCCCGAAAGGACGCAACCACGTTGCCCAGTGGGACAGTCACTTCTTCTGTTTCAACCCCCTGGGCGGCTTATAGGGCTATTCCCAACTTCCACACACCTTCTATTCACATTCACTCTCATTCAATGCCGTACTCCGTGAGGTGATCAATTCCTAAATAGTTCAAGAACCCGAGCTATAGGTATCCTCCTCTACTAGAACTACCCGCTAAAGAACACGACACAGAAAATCTTATGGACAGTGCAGGGCAGATATAAGAGATCTAACAGTGTCTCTTACCTGGCCAGGTTTTTGTTCATCTGCCGTCCATTATCCCAGATTCTCTTTTCGTTCGTATTCTGCCGGTGTTCTTGAAGGAATACACAGACCTCGGGTCCCTGTTCAGGCGCCAGGAAATGTCGGGATCACACTCAGTCGGAGCAGCCTTTGGAAGTGGTGAATCACCAGAAATAATACACAAGACACGTCTTGTATAGTGTATCACTGGGAAGTCTCTGTTGCACGCCTGCCTTCAGAGTGCTATCCCTTCTTTATATAGCTGTTTCAGCAGGCTTAGTGGTTATACAAGTTTTGCATGTTTAAACAAAGAGACAAAACAGGAAAGAAAGAAAAGATAAGAAAACAGTTTCGTGGGCGGCAGTTTCACAACAAACAGTACAAAGGCAATTCCACAGACAAGAAAAACAGGATTTCATACTATAGCTAAAATGTCCTTGAATGGACAGGTCAATATTTATCACAAATTCTTTTTTTTTATTTTTGTTCATTGAGGTAATCATTTTTGTTCTGCTCTTCACACACATCAGCGGCTCTCCAAACGCGACATGGTGTCCGATCTCAATTCCAGGGAATTCTATGTTGAAAAAGCCAAATGGCGCTCCTTCCCTTCTGAGCTCTACTGTGCACCCAAACAGTGGTCCTTCCCCACATATGGGGTATCGGCATTCTCCGGACAAATTGCACAACAAATTATGTGGTTCATTTTCTTTTTTTACACTAGTGGAAATAAAAAAAAATTGGTTCTGAAGTAAAATGTTTGTGAAAAAAAAGTAAAATGTTCATTTTTTCCTTCCACATTGCTTCAGTTCCTGTGCAGCAACTGAAGGGTTAATAAACTTCTTGAATGTGGTTTTGCGCACCTTGAGGGGTGCAGTTTTTAGAATGGTGTCAATTTTGGGCATTTTCTGCCATATAGACCCCTCAAACTGACTTCAAATGTGAGGTGGTCCCTAAAAAAAATGGTTTTGTAAATTTTGCTGTAAAAATAAAAAATTGCTGGTCAAATTTTAACCCTTATAACTCCCTAATTAAAAAAAAAAAAATTCCAAAATTGTGCTGATGTAAAGTAGACATATGGGAAATGTTATTTATTGACCATTTTGTGTGACATATCTCTTTGATGTAAGGGAATAAAAATTCAAATTTTGAAAATTGCTAAATTTTCAAAATTTTCGCCATATTTCCATTTTTTTTAATAAATAATCACAAGTAATATCGAAGAAATGTTACCACTAACATGAAGTACAATATGTCATGAAAAAACAATCTCAGAATCAGCGGGATCCGTTGAAGCGTTCCAGAGTTATAACCTCATAAAGTGACAGTGGTCAGAATTGCAAAAATTGGCTTGGTCATTAAGTACCAAATTGGCTCTGTCACTAAGGGGTTAAATAACTACACACTATTCATTACTATTCCTATGTAGAACATCATTGATATTTAGCTTTCTTAAAGCACCACTATACTTAAGTGCATCACATGAACATTCCCTTTAAGAGGGAGCCAAATCTCTTTGAGGTAGTGCAGAATCTCTATCTGCAAGTCCGTTTAAAGCAAAAACTTCTGTGCTGTATTCAGGAACAGTCTTTTCAGAAAGCTCTCCTTTTTGTAAAACCAGTAGGGGGGGCACCTTTAAGGAGGTGCAAACTATGTACAAAACCAGTTTGTGAATCATTCACCGTCCATGATTCGGCAGTCTTTAGTAGAAAAATAGCAAAACTCAAAACAATAGAGATCCCGGGTCAACAAAGGGATCCCTTTAAGAGCTAACCCTAAACTGGTTTAGGCAGCAAAAGAGCAGGAAACAAACAGTTAACTATTTACATTTATCAGGGTTTCGAGGTTTAGTCTTGCGACGGTAGGTTGCAAGGCATCAGTTGGTAGCGAACACTTCCTGGCCTGGAAAGATCTGTGTTCGACTTCTCATCCGATGCGGTATCAACGTCACTAATCGGTTTTTCAGGTATAATCTGGGTTCGAATGTCAATTTTGGTAGTAGGTTCAGTAGCGGCAATAATGCCCACTGTGGTAGTAGTATTAGGATTTGTCAGTTCAGAGTTAGTCTTAGTCACGGCAGCAGGTGGCGCTGCTACGGGGCCTACCAGTAGGTCTTCTGTCACTGGGGCAGGGTCGGCGTCCTTACCTGCCACCACGGTGTCCTCGGGGTCGGCCGACTCTGCCGACGGCGGGCTCTGGAACGCTGACTGCGGGGCCTTGCGCTGTGGCGTTGTTATCTCTGTTTGCAGTATCTCGCTTTCCGGCAGGGCCTTGCTTTCTGGCTTCGGAGTGCTGGAACTTCTTTCTTGCTCCGGACCAGACGAGGCCGCCGACAGACGTCTGGTGAGGCCCCCGATGGCGGTCTCCTTCCGCCCAGCCTCAGTGCTCAGCTGCGTCCGACGGAGTTGATCGCTGAGCTCGTCCACTCCGGCCTGCAGGAAGTCGGGGCCCACAGGTGTCGCTTGGCCGAGGTATCTCTCTGGGTAGCTGGGGGAGTCCTCTGCTCCGACCCCACGCTCCGATCCCGGTCGGCTGGCCATGGCGTCTCCCACGTGGCTCACTACTTCTCCCTCGTCCTTTTCCCGCTCTCTCCTCCGTGGGCGGTTTCGTTTTGTCTCTGCCCACCATTGAGGATCAGGAGGCGGATCTCGGCTGCTGACGGACACGTCCTCGAGGTACAGAAATATTTAGCCTGGGCGTCCTTTGCTCTTCGCACTTCTCAGTTCGTTCACGCCCACAACTCCACGCCCTTCTTCTTCTCCTGTGCTCCTCGTGGCGCTGTAATCTCGGCAGTTTTGGCGGGAATCTTGGCGGCAAATAGCAATACACAGTCTTTGCAATAAATCACAGTTCAAGCACAATTCCAACACAGTTCCAAGGCACACATGACCTGATTCTTCAGGCTTAAGTACATCCTGTTCGTGATGCCAAGCTGGAGCGCCCCCAGACACAGGGCCGCGGTTTACTCGGTACCGGTCCTCTCTGTCTCAGTTCTAGGGTTGTCACGGAGGCTGGACCCGGTCCGTGACCCTGCTAAGGGGCGTCCAATGAAAGGGGTGATGAAAGTTTGTCAAGGATTCGTGACGCCACCTGTGGTATTCGGTCAGGATGACCGACGCTGATTGGGGCCCACTGGGGTGAAGTTATGGCAGCTAGATGGTATACCATCCCACAGGTGAAGTATATCCCCAGGGCTTCCCAGTAGTGTAGGTGGTAATGATGTGAGGCGCGGGTAATAACGAGGACACAGGGTTGCAGTCTTTCTACCTTTTACTGAAGACTTCGGGATCCGCAATCCAGAGCACTGCTAACAGGGCTGGCTGAGACCGGCCAGTCCGAAGGCACATCCAGAGTTCCCTTTGCAGGTGGAAATCAGTGCCTACCTACTAGCGCCTGTGTGTTGTAGTTCTTCCCTGCTGAGCATTCGGGATAGTCCTCACAACTTTCGTATTCGTTCTTTCTCTCGCTCTCTCCGTGTTGTGAATTCTGTTGTCGGGCTCCCTCCTGTGGTCATGAATGGTACTTCGGCTGGTTCTGTCCATGGACTTCCTTTGGTGGGTGTTTCTGAGTTTCCTTTCACAGGTGACGAGGTTAATTCGTTAGCTGCTGCTCTATTTAACTCCACTTAGATCTTTGCTCCAGGCCACCTGTCAATGTTCCAGTATTGGTCTAGTTCACTCCTGGATCGTTCTTGTGACCTGTCTTCCCATCAGAAGCTAAGTTCCAGCTTGTATTTCTTTGGTTTGCTATTTTTCTGTCCAGCTTGCTATTTAATTTGTTGTCTTGCTTGCTGGAAGCTCTGGGACGCAGAGGGAGCGGAGTCGGTGCGGAGGGTCTTTTTGCACCCTCTGCGTGGTCTTTTTGTAGGTTTTTGTGCTGACCGCAAAGTAACCTTTCCTATCCTCGGTCTGTTCAGTAAGTCGGGCCTCACTTTGCTTAATCTATTTCATCTCTGTGTTTGTATTTTCATCTTTACTCACAGTCATTATATGTGGGGGGCTGCCTTTTCCTTTGGGGAATTTCTCTGAGGCAAGGTAGGCTTTAGTTTTCTATCTTCAGGGCTAGCTAGTTTCTTAGGCTGTGCCGAGTTGCATAGGGAGCGTTAGGCGCAATCCACGGCTATTTCTAGTGTGGTTGATAGGTTTAGGGATTGCGGTCAGCAGAGTTCCCACGTCCCAGAGCTCGTCCTTTATTATTATTATATTATTATTATTATACATTTTTATAGCGCCATTTATTCCATGGCGCTTTACATGTGAATACGGGGCAAATATAGACAAATACATTAAACATGAGCAGATAACAAGGCACACGAGTACATAAGGAGGGAGGACCCTGCCCGCGAGGGCTCACAGTCTGCAGGGGGTGGGTGAGGATACACTAGGAGAGGGAAGAGCTGGCTGTGCGGCTGTTCAGTAGGTTGAGGATCACTGCAGGCTGTAGGCTTGTCGGAAGAGATGAGTCTTCAGGTTCTTTTTGAAGGTTTCTATGGTAGGCGCAAGTCTGATGTGTTGGGGTAGAGAGTTCCAGAGTATGGGGGAAGCACGGGAGAAGTCTTGGATGCGGTTATGGGAAGAAGAGATGAGAGGGGAGTAGAGAAGGAGGTCTTGGGAGGATCGGAGGTCGCGTGTAGGTAGGTACCGGGAGACCATGTCACAGATGTATGGAGGAGACAGGTTGTGGATGGCTTTGTATGTCAGTGTGAGGGTTTTGAACTGGAGTCTCTGGGCGATAGGAAGCCAGTGAAGGGCTTGACACAGGGGAGAGGCTGGGGAATAGCGGGGGGACAGGTGGATTAGTCGGGCAGCAGAGTGTAGGATGGATTGGAGTGGTGCCAGAGTGCTAGAGGGGAGTCCAGAGAGTAGGAGGTTGCAGTAGTCGAGGCGGGAGATGATAAGGGCATGCACTAGCGTTTTTGCAGTGTTGCGGTCAAGGAAAGCACGGATCCGGGAAATATTTTTGAGTTTGAGACGACAGGAGGAGGCAAGGGCTTGGATATGTGGCTTGAAAGAGAGGGCAGAGTCGAGGATCACCCCGAGGCACCGGGCGTGTGGGACTGGGGATAGTGAGCAGCCATTGACATTGATGGATAGGTCTGGTGTAGGGGTAGAGTGAGATAGGGGGAAAGATGATGAATTCTGTTTTGTCCATGTTCAGTTGTAGAAAGCGAGCAGAAAAGAAGGCTGAAATGGCAGACAGACAGTGCGGGATTTTGGTAAGCAAGGAGGAGAGGTCAGGTCCGGAGAGGTAGATCTGCGTGTCGTCAGCGTAGAGATGGTACTGCATACCGTGGGATTCTATGAGCTGTCCCAGGCCGAAAGTGTAGATGGAGAAGAGTAGGGGTCCTAGAACAGAGCCTTGAGGAACACCGACTGACAAGGGGCGAAGTGAGGAGGTGGTGTGGGGGAGGGAGACACTGAATGTTCGGTCTGTCAGATATGACGAGATCCAGGAAAGGGCCAAGTCTGTGATGCCAAGGGATGAGAGGATTTGTAGCAAAAGGGAGTGGTCTACAGTGTCAAAGGCAGAAGACAAGTCCAGGAGAAGGAGGACAGAGTAGTGTCGCTTGCTCCTGGCAGTTAGTAGGTCATTGGTGACTTTAGTTAGGGCAGTTTCAGTTGAGTGATGGGAACGGAAGCCTGATTGTAACCGATCAAAGAGGGAGCAGGAGGAGAAGTGGGAGGACAGTTCAAGATGGACGTGTTGCTCCAGCAATTTGGAGGCATAAGGGAGAAGAGATATTGGGCGATAGCTAGACACAGAGGATGGGTCGAGGGAGGGCTTTTTGAGGATGGGTGTGATCTTGGCATGCTTGAAGGATGAGGGAAAGACACCTGTTGTGAGTGAGAGGTTGAAGAGGTGCGTTAGGGTTGGGATGAAGACCGTGGAAAGGTTAGGGATGAGGTGGGATGGGAGCGGGTCAAGCGTGCAGGTGGTGAGGTGTGATCTTGACAGGAGGGTGGAGAGCTGATCTTCTGTCATGGTGGAGAAGCTGGTTTTGGAGGAGCAGGGTTGAGCAGCTAAGAGGGGCAGTGGGCGCTGTGGGCCAAAGCTTTCTCTGATCGTATCGATCTTCTGTTTAAAGAAAGAGGCGAAGTCATCAGCAGAAATGAGGGGGGAGGGAGGAGGTGCGGGGGGACGGAGTAGAGAATTGAAAGTGTTGAAAAGCTGTTTAGGGTTGTGGGACAGGGAGGATATGAGGGATGAGAAGTAAGTTTGTTTTGCGGCAGTGAGCGCAGACTTGAAGCTGGCGAGGGACTGCTTGTATGCAGTGAAGTGGTCGGCAGAGTGGGATCGCTTCCATCTCCGCTCAGCAATCCTGGAAGCCCGTCTCAATTCTTTGGTCAGGCTGGTCAGCCAGGGCTGCCTGTTAATTGTACGAGTTTTACTATGCATGAGTGGGGCGGCCGAATCGAGTGTTGTTGTTATTGTGGTGTTATAAAAAGTGGCAGCAGCATCTGTGTCATGAAGGGAGGCTATGTCTGTGAGAGGGAGAAGGGACTCAGAGAGTGATTGTAAGATATTATCAGTAACTATCAGGTCATTCCGTGTGCTCTTAACCACCAGGTCCATTATTGTCCTGACCACCAGGTCATAACAGTACAGGTGGCCCAAAGTACTAATACATCTCAATAGAGGGATAAGAGAAGTTCTGAGACCATTTTTTTTTCTTTGCAGTGTGTTTTGTCTCAATTTTCCCCTTTACCTCTGGGTGGTTCAGGACACTGGTGTAAACATGGACATTCAAGGTCTGTCCTCTTGGATGGATAATCTCACTACAAGGATACAAAACATTCAAGATTTTGTGGTTCAGAATCCGATGTCAGAGCCTAGGATTCCTATTCCTGATTTGTTTTTTGGTGATAGATCTAAGTTCTTGAATTTCAAAAATAATTGTAAATTGTTTCTTGCCTTGAAACCTCGCTCCTCAGGTGACCCTGTTCAACAAGTAAAGATCATTATTTCTTTGTTATGTGGTGACCCTCAAGACTGGGCATTTTCCCTTGCGCCAGGAGATCCGGCATTGCGTGATGTTGATGCGTTTTTCCTGGCGCTTGGATTGCTTTATGACGAACCTAATTCAGTGGATCAGGCAGAGAAAATCTTGCTGGGGTTGCCAGGGGGTACATGGTGATGTTCCATTTTTGTCTATTTCGTCTTCCACTCCTTCTGAAGTTCCAGAGTTTTTGTCGGATTATCGGGATGTATTTGATGAGCCCAAAGCCAGTGCCCTACCTCCTCATAGGGATTGCGATTGTGCAATTAATTGGATTCCTGGTAGTAAGTTTCCTAAGGGCCGATTGTTCAATTTATCTGTGCCAGAACACGCCGCTATGCGGAGTTATATAAAGGAATCCTTGGAGAAAGGCCATATTCGCCCGTCGTCATCACCGTTAGGAGCAGGGTTCTTTTTTGTGGCCAAGAAGGATGGTTCTTTGAGACCTTGCATTGATTACCGCCTTCTTAATAAAATTACAGTCAAATTTCAGTATCCTTTGCTGTTGCTGTCTGATTTGTTTGCTCGTATTAAAGGGGCTAGTTGGTTCACCAAGATAGATCTTCGAGGGGCGTATAATCTTGTGCGTATTAAACAAGGCGATGAATGGAAAACAGCATTTAATACGCCCGAGGGCCATTTTGAGTACCTGGTTATGCCATTCGGGCTTTCCAATGCTCCATCAGTTTTTCAGTCCTTTATGCATGACATCTTCCGAGAGTACCTGGATAAATTCCTGATTGTGTATTTGGATGATATTTTGGTCTTTTCTGATGATTGGGAGTCTCATGTGAAGCAGGTCAGAATGGTGTTCCAGGTCCTTCGTGCGAATTCCTTGTTTGTGAAGGGGTCAAAGTGTCTCTTTGGAGTTCAGAAGGTTTCATTTTTGGGGTTCATTTTTTCCCCTTCTACTATCGAGATGGACCCTGTTAAAGTCCAGGCCATTTACGATTGGACTCAGCCGACATCTGTGAAGAGCCTGCAAAAGTTCCTGGGCTTTGCTAATTTTTATCGGCGCTTCATCGCTAATTTTTCTACTGTTGCTAAACAAACCGTTGACTGATTTGACCAAGAAGGGTGCTGATGTGGTCAATTGGTCTTCTGCGTCTGTAGAGGCTTTTCAGGAGTTGAAGCGTCGTTTTTTTTCTGCCCCTGTGTTGTGCCAGCCAGATGTTTCGCTTCCGTTTCAGGTTGAGGTTGATGCTTCTGAGATTGGAGCAGGGGCTGTTTTGTTGCAAAGAAGTTCTGATGGCTCGGTGATGAAGCCATGTGCTTTCTTTTCTAGAAAGTTTTCGCCTGCTGAGCGTAACTATGATGTTGGTAATCGTGAATTGTTGGCCATGAAGTGGGCATTCGAGGAGTGGCGTCATTGGCTGGAAGGAGCCAAGCATCGCGTGGTGGTCTTGACAGATCACAAGAATTTGACTTATCTTGAGTCTTCCAAACGGTTGAATCCGAGACAGGCTCGATGGTCGTTATTTTTCTCCCGTTTTGATTTTGTGGTTTCGTACCTTCCGGGCTCTAAGAATGTGAAGGCTGATGCCCTGTCAAGGAGTTTTGTGCCTGACTCTCTGGGTGTTCCTGAGCTGGCGGGTATTCTCAAAGAGGGGGTAATTTTGTCTGCCATCTCCCCTGATTTGCGGCGGGTGCTGCAAAAATTTCAGGCTGATAGACCTGACCGTTGCCCAGCGGAGAAACTGTTTGTCCCTGATAGATGGACTAGTAGAGTTATCTCTGAGATTCATTGTTCAGTGTTGGCTGGGCATCCTGGAATCTTTGGTACCAGAGATTTGGTGGCTAGATCCTTCTGGTGGCCGTCTTTGTCACGGGATGTGCGTTCTTTTGTGCAGTCCTGTGGGACTTGTGCTCGGGCTAAGCCCTGCTGTTCTCATGCCAGTGGGTTGCTTTTGCCCTTGCCGGTCCTGAAGAGGCCCTGGACGCATATTTCTATGGATTTTATTTCGGATCTCCCCGTCTCTCAAAAGATGTCGGTCATTTGGGTGATTTGGTGATCGCTTTTCTAAGATGGTCCATTTGGTACCTTTGTCTAAATTGCCTTCCTCCTCTGATTTGGTGCCATTATTTTTCCAGCATGTGGTTCGTTTACATGGTATCCCGGAGAACATCGTTTCTGACAGAGGTTCCCAGTTTGTTTCAAGGTTTTGGCGATCCTTTTGTGCTAGGATGGGCATTGATTTGTCTTTTTCCTCGGCTTTCCATCCTCAGACAAATGGCCAAACCGAACGAACTAATCAAACTTTGGAAACATATCTGAGATGCTTTGTTTCTGCTGATCAGGATGATTGGGTGTCCTTTTTGCCGTTGGCTGAGTTCGCCCTTAATAATCGGGCCAGCTCGGCTACTTTGGTTTCGCATTTTTCTGCAATTCTGGTTTCCATCCTCGTTTCTCTTCAGGGCAGGTTGAGTCTTCAGACTGTCCTGGGGTAGATACTGTGGTGGATAGGTTGCAGCAGATTTGGACTCATGTGGTGGACAATTTGACATTGTCCCAGGAGAAGGCTCAACGTTTCGCTAACCGCCGGCGCTGTGTGGGTCCCAGACTTCGTGTTGGGGATTTGGTTTGGTTGTCGTCTCGTTATGTTCCTATGAAGGTTTCCTCTCCTAAGTTTAAGCCTCGTGTCATTGGTCCGTATAAGATTTCTGAGGTTATCAATCCTGTGTCATTTCGTTTGGCCCTTCCTGCTTCTTTTGCCATCCATAATGTGTTCCATAGGTCGTTATTGCGGAGATACGTGGCGCCTGTGGTTCCATCCGTTGATCCTCCTGCCCCGGTGTTAGTTGATGGGGAGTTGGAGTATGTGGTGGAGAAGATTTTGGATTCTCGTGTTTCGAGACGGAAACTCCAGTACCTGGTCAAGTGGAAGGGTTATGGTCAGGAAGATAATTCCTGGGCTTTTGCCTCTGATGTTCATGCTGCCGATCTGGTTCGTGCCTTTCATTTGGCTCATCCTGGTCGGCCTGGGGGCTCTGGTGAGGGTTCAGTGACCCCTCCTCAAGGGGGGGGTACTGTTGTGAATTCTGTTGTCGGGCTCCCTCCTGTGGTCATGAATGGTACTTCGGCTGGTTCTGTCCATGGACTTCCTTTGGTGGGTGTTTCTGAGTTTCCTTTCACAGGTGACGAGGTTAATTCGTTAGCTGCTGCTCTATTTAACTCCACTTAGATCTTTGCTCCAGGCCACCTGTCAATGTTCCAGTATTGGTCTAGTTCACTCCTGGATCGTTCTTGTGACCTGTCTTCCCATCAGAAGCTAAGTTCCAGCTTGTATTTCTTTGGTTTGCTATTTTTCTGTCCAGCTTGCTATTTAATTTGTTGTTTTGCTTGCTGGAAGCTCTGGGACGCAGAGGGAGCGCCTCCGCACCGTGACTCGGTGCGGAGGGTCTTTTTGCACCCTCTGCGTGGTCTTTTTGTAGGTTTTTGTGCTGACCGCAAAGTAACCTTTCCTATCCTCGGTCTGTTCAGTAAGTCGGGCCTCACTTTGCTTAATCTATTTCATCTCTGTGTTTGTATTTTCATCTTTACTCACAGTCATTATATGTGGGGGGCTGCCTTTTCCTTTGGGGAATTTCTCTGAGGCAAGGTAGGCTTTATTTTTCTATCTTCAGGGCTAGCTAGTTTCTTAGGCTGTGCCGAGTTGCATAGGGAGTGTTAGGCGCAATCCACGGCTATTTCTAGTGTGGTTGATAGGTTTAGGGATTGCGGTCAGCAGAGTTCCCACGTCCCAGAGCTCGTCCTTTATTATCAGTAACTATCAGGTCATTCCGTGTGCTCTTAACCACCAGGTCCATTATTGTCCTGACCACCAGGTCATAACACTCCGTCCCCCAAGTTTATCTGGATAGGATGCACCCATTTGACGGGAAGGCTCGGAGCTATTCTGAGACCCTAGAGACGCCCCTCTCCACGTTTGCCCCCTATGTCTTCTTAGGTGATGTATGGTAGACAGCCAACCTATAATCAACTGTCCTGCCGCTGTTTGAAGTAATACTTGGAGTCAGTTACTTCCTCGGCGTTCCGGCCACCGGCTACGCACCTCAGTAGGATGTTGCCGATCTCGGGACATGACTCCTACTAGCTCTCCTTTGTGCTGTGATCTCGTTTCTCACTTCTCCACAATATCCTTCGCTTCGTGTCCTTTCTTAGGATGCCGCCACAAGGTAGTGCAGGCGCGGCTCCGTCACGTTCTGTCCTTTCTGCTAGGTACCTGCCAGGAACCCACCCCTGACAGGTCCTCCCTGGAGCTCTCCCAGGCTGCGTTCTGTCTGTTCTAACTTCCTATCCAACCCCGAGTTTTACCAGTGTGAGAAGTGGCCTAATACATAGTGCCTTTTGCTCCCACTGGTGGCTGGAGTATGAAGCGTAATGTGTGACTGTGATACCTGGTCAGGTGAACTCCTTTAGTGCAATCAGACATAACATCACTCCCCTTAGTGGCAGAGCGACATTACTGCAACGACCAGGACTCTGGGGCGCTGCATGAGGGCAGCTCACTCTGTAGTTTGTTCTGCAGCCACAGCCGGTTGTAGACAGCTCAGTGTGCGTCACTGCCTCATACTGTTCCATTGTCCTTTTTTCAATTAGTGCTGCCTGCTGGACATTGTTCCTGATTTATCCTATTAGTGAGTTTCCATCCGTATCCTGGTAGATTGTGGAAAAACACTATATAGGATTACATAGAGGAGCTTTTTTTTGGCCCTGCAGCGCCGTTTACGGCTGTCTGCAAGGTCTCTGTGTGAGTTCAGCTCACGCTGTAGTCTGTTCTGCGAAAAAAAACAAAAAGTTAATAAAGTTCACCAAACACTCCACTTTACAGTTGTGTAGGCCACATTAGCTCATATTAAAGTCTAGTCCACACTTTATAAAATTAGTGTATCTTATACCTGTTAGCAGCTGTTCAGAAATAAGCACACTAAGCCCTTAGTACTTTTCTGCCTATCTTTATCAGTCTACCAAGATGAAGAAGGCAGGGAGTAAGGCACGTGGTCGTGGGCGTGGAGTTTCTGCAGGGAGAGGACGTGGCGATTCTGTGCCTGCTGCGGGCACTGGTGACTCATCATCCCCCAGTTTTAGCAGGGAACAGTCCTTCATGCGCAGTTTTGCAGGAGCTCGCCGTACCCCACTGCTGTGGGACAAACAAATTGAAGCCAGTGTCGGATGGATGGCAGCTAACGCATCGACTTCAATTGGTGCCACATCCTCTCAGGCACAGAGCACTGAAGAGCACCCATCTGTCTCTTCACCACCTGCCAAATTGCCCAGTCAGTCAGAGAGCCCTGAACAGGAGCCATCTCTACTTATGTTCTCTGAATCTCTTGGCTTGGAAAGAGGGGGCCAGCCAAGCAGCATTCGAGAAATGGAAGAAGAGGCTGTATGCAGTGATGCCCAACTGCTTTGTCTCTCTGAATCTGAAGAGGCGGGTGGGCCAGTGCCTCCGGTCAGCACACTTCAGTACCAGTAGCATAGCTACTGGGGGGGCAGAGGGGGCCATCGCCCCAGGCCCTGTCACATAAAGGGGCCCACCGGGAGCCAGGGCCACTTCTGTGTCAAGGCAGAACACAGCATAGGAGCAGAGCAGTATAATGTCTGCTCCCATCTGACGGAGACTCTGCAAGCTGGCTACTAGCACAGTGGCCGGCTGCAGTCTCCCTCCTGCAGTGAATGGTTTCGCCTGTCTGACCTGATGATGAAGCTTTTCCCCAGCTGCAGTTTTCTTCACTCTGTGCGTGCTGGGATTGGCTCAGGCACCCTGGGTCCTAGTGCCCACATCTTGCATTTCACCTAGACACTTCCTGGTCCTGCCTACAAACTTTATCAGTAAGTGGGGATGGAACATTTTAGGTTTATTAAATTCAGGTATGTCACTGTGATGTGAATGTGAGACCATTGGGGTATTGTGGGCGCTGAAAGTGGGTGAAGGGCAACAGGGTACTGAGGGGGTTAGTGTGAGACCATGTGGGTATTGTGGAGGAGGGGAGACAGGGCACTGGGGGGTAAATGTGAGACCATGGGGGTGTTGTGGGGGCTGAAGGTGGGTGAAGTGGGACAAGGCACTGAAGGGGTGGATGTGAGTTGATGGGGTCATTGGGGCTGAAGTGGAGGAGGGGGGACAGGTCACTTGGGGCTGAATATTATGTTTTGTTATGATATTATATGTACTCCATCATGTAATATTTGCTGTCTGGGGAGGCTGGAGATGGGGGGAGTAGGGGGCTTTTGATACGTACCACCTGGGTCTTTTATGAGTATTAGTATACGAAGCCCCTATACAGTAACCAAGAGCTGCATCATATTTACAGCACCACTCCAGCATTTTTTTATTTCACCGCTGGAGCGGTGCTGAACATCCAAGTCCCCTGCCCTCTGTCTAATACTCACCTTCTGGCGTCTTCATCTGTTTTTGCCTCTGTTCGGCTCCATCTCCTGCAGTTTGTGACCTGTCCGCAGCTCCAGTGTTTTATAGAGCAGCGCGGAGGTGACTAATCAATGTGAGTCTCATTCTGGCCTCTTTCTCTCAGGCTATGTGCACACGGTGTGGATTAGCCGCTGTGGATTCACAGCAGTTTTCAATGCGGTGTACAGTACAATGTAAACCTATGGAAAACCAAATACACAGTGCACATGGTGCGGAAAATACCACGCGGAAACGCTGCGTTGTATTTTCCGCAGCATGTAAATTCTTTGTGCGGATTCCACAACGGTTTACACCCGCTCCTGTATAGGAATCCGCAGGCGTAAAAACGCAGGCAAAATCCTCACAAAAAACAAAGGAAATCCACAGTAAATCCACAGGTAAACGCAGCACGTTTTACCTGTGGATTTTGCAAAAACGGTGTGGAAAAATCCGCACACGAATCCGCAACGTGTGCACATATCCTCCTAGTCTTACATTGAGCGCTTGTGACATAGTTTCTAAATTCTGGCCTGTCAGAAGCTGCGCTCACAAGTTTGAGCCGTGGGACTACAGCAGTGCCGCAAAATAGTGAATACGCCGGAGGATGAGTAAATAACCGGGGCAGGGGACTTGCGCTTAAAACACCACTCCAGCGGTGGAAAAAAAAAACCTGCTAGAGTGGTGCTTTAATAATAAATGTCTGCAGTCAATTCTACTGTGCGTAATAATTTGGAACAGTGCATTTTGAGTTTTTATTTATTTTGGAGATTATACTGTTATCATTGGGAGGTTTCTTCAATAAAATTAGATGTCTAATCTAACAGGTGATGACTTTTATTAGACTGACTGTCATTTGCACCGACCATTTAGGAAAATCCGAGAAAAATATAATTTGCATAATAATTTGGAACACAGTGTATAAGGGAGTTGCGGGTCCATCATACTGTGTATAAGGGAGCTGCGGGCCCATCATACTGTGTATAAGGGAGCTGCGGGCCCATCATACTGTGTATAAGGGAGCTGCGGGTCATAGTAACATAGTAACATAGTAACATAGTTAGTAAGGCCGAAAAAAGACATTTGTCCATCCAGTTCAGCCTATATTCCGTCATAATAAATCCCCAGATCTACGTCCTTTTACAGAACCTAATAATTGTATGATACAATATTGTTCTGCTCCAGGAAGACATCCAGGCCTCTCTTGAACCCCTCGACTGAGTTCGCCATCACCACCTCCTCAGGCAAGCAATTCCAGATTCTCACTGCCCTAACAGTAAAGAATCCTCTTCTATGTTGGTGGAAAAACCTTCTCTCCTCCAGACGCAAAGAATGCCCCCTTGTGCCCGTCACCTTCCTTGGTATAAACAGATCCTCAGCGAGATATTTGTATTGTCCCCTTATATACTTATACATGGTTATTAGATCGCCCCTCAGTCGTCTTTTTTCTAGACTAAATAATCCTAATTTCGCTAATCTATCTGGGTATTGTAGTTCTCCCATCCCCTTTATTAATTTTGTTGCCCTCCTTTGTACTCTCTCTAGTTCCATTATATCCTTCCTGAGCACCGGTGCCCAAAACTGGACACAGTACTCCATGTGCGGTCTAACTAGGGATTTGTACAGAGGCAGTATAATGCTCTCATCATGTGTATCCAGACCTCTTTTAATGCACCCCATGATCCTGTTTGCCTTGGCAGCTGCTGCCTGGCACTGGCTGCTCCAGGTAAGTTTATCATTAACTAGGATCCCCAAGTCCTTCTCCCTGTCAGATTTACCCAGTGGTTTCCCGTTCAGTGTGCAATGGTGATATTGATTCCCTCTTCCCATGTGTATAACCTTACATTTATCATTGTTAAACCTCATCTGCCACCTTTCAGCCCAAGTTTCCAACTTATCCAGATCCATCTGTAGCAGAATACTATCTTCTCTTGTATTAACTGCTTTACATAGTTTTGTATCATCTGCAAATATCGATATTTTACTGTGTAAACCTTCTACCAGATCATTAATGAATATGTTGAAGAGAACAGGTCCCAATACTGACCCCTGCGGTACCCCACTGGTCACAGCGACCCAGTTAGAGACTATACCATCTATAACCACCCTCTGCTTTCTATCACTAAGCCAGTTACTAACCCATTTACACACATTTTCCCCCAGACCAAGCATTCTCATTTTGTGTACCAACCTCTTGTGCGGCACGGTATCAAACGCTTTGGAAAAATCGAGATATACCACGTCCAATGACTCACCGTGGTCCAGTCTATAGCTTACCTCTTCATAAAAACTTATTAGATTGGTTTGACAGGAGCGATTTCTCATAAACCCATGCTGATATGGAGTTAAACAGTTATTCTCATTGAGATAATCCAGAATAACATCCCTCAGAAACCCTTCAAATATTTTACCAACAATAGAGGTTAGACTTACTGGCCTATAATTTCCAGGTTCACTTTTAGAGCCCTTTTTGAATATTGGCACCACATTTGCTATGCGCCAGTCCTGCGGAACAGACCCTGTCGCTATAGAGTCACTAAAAATAAGAAATAATGGTTTATCTATTACATTACTTAGTTCTCTTAGTACTCGTGGGTGTATGCCATCCGGACCCGGAGATTTATCTATTTTAATCTTATTTAGCCGGTTTCGCACCTCTTCTTGGGTTAGATTGGTGACCCTTAATATAGGGTTTTCATTGTTTCTTGGGATTTCACCTAGCATTTCATTTTCCACCGTGAATACCGTGGGTCCATCATACTGAGTATAAGGGAGCTGCGGGCCCATCATACTGTGTGTAAGGGAGCTGCGGGCCCATCACACTGTGTATAAGGGAGCTGCGGGTCCATAATACTGTGTATAAGGGAGCTGCGGGCCCATCTTACTGTGTATAGGGGAGCTGCGGGCCCATCATATTGTGTATAAGAGAGCTGCGGGCCCATCATACTGTGTATAAGGGAGCTGCGGGCCCATCATACTGTGTATAAGGGAGCTGCGGGCCCATCATACTGTGTATAAGGGAGCTGCGGGCCCATCTGTTGTGAATTCTGCTCTTGGGCTCCCTCCGGTGGTTATGAGTGGTAGTGCTGCGGTAGTTGGATCGCAGCATTTATCAGGTGTATCCATTTTTTCCAATTTGGGCTAGGCTATTTAAGTCCTGCTTTATCCTTTAGTCTGTGCCAGTTGTCCATTGTTTTTGTAGGATTCACATCCATACCTGGTCTCTCCTGGCCTGCTGTTCATTTCTTCACTGATAAGTTCTGGCCTTGTTTTTGCTGTCCACCTGCTGTGGACCTTATAGTTCTGTGCTTTCTCTTGTTTTGTTTTGTCCAGCTTTGTTTGTGAAGGATTTTTTGCAGCCAAGCTGTGTCTCTGGAGATGCAGATATACCCTCCATGTCTTTAGTCAGATGTGGTGTTTTGTAATTTCTGTGGTGGATATTTTCTAGTGGTTTAATACTGACCGCATAGTACTCTGTCCTATTCTTCCTTTTTAGCTAGTATGGCCTCCTATGCTAAATCCTGATTTCATGTCTGCGTATGTTATTTCCCTCTCCTTTCACAGTCAATATTTGTGGGGGACTGTCTATCCTTTGGGGATTTTCTCTGAGGCAAGATAGTTTTCCCGTTTCTGTCTTTAGGGGTAGTTAGTTCTTAGGCTGTGTCGAGGGGTCTAGGGAGTGTTAGGTACCCCCCACTACTACTTCTAGTTGCGCTGCTAAGTTCAGGGTTTGCAGTCAGTACAGGTTCCACCTTCTCCAGAGTACGTCTCATGCTGCTCCTAGGCCACCAGATCATAACAGTACAACTGGCCAACAATGAGTTAAATGCATCTCAGAAGAAGGGAAGGAAGCTCTTGAGCCATTTTTTTTTCTCCAGTCTATTCTGTGTTCTCTTCCCTCTTAATCTCTGGGTGGCTACGGAACCTAGTAATAACATGAATGTTCAGGAGTTAGTTTCTCGGGTGGATCAGCTTGCTGCTAGGGTACAGGGTATTTCAGATTTTATTATTCAGACTCCTGCCTTAGAACCTAAGATTCCCACTCCTGATTTGTTTTTTGGTGACAGATCCAAATTTTTGAGTTTCAAAAATAATTGTAAACTGTTTTTTGCATTGAGACCCCGTTCTTCTGGTGATCCCATTCAGCAGGTTAAAATCATCATATCCTTGCTGCGTGGTGACCCACAGGATTGGGCATTTTCCCTGGAATCTGGCAATCCTGCTTTGCTTAATGTTGATTCTTTCTTTCAAGCATTGGGGTTATTGTATGATGAGCCTAATTCTGTGGATCAAGATGACAAGATCTTGTTGGCCCTGTGTCAGGGTCAAGAGGCGGCAGAATCGTATTGCCAGAAATTTAGAAAATGGTCTGTACTGACTAAATGGAATGAGGATGCCTTGGCGGCAATTTTCAGAAAGGGTCTTTCTGAATCCGTTAAAGATGTTATGCTGGTCTGAGTGATTCTATGTCTCTGGCCATTCAGATTGATCGGCGCTTGCGCGAGCGCAGAGTTGTGCACACTGTGGCGTTGTCCTCCGAGAGGAGCCCTGAGCCTATGCAGTGTGATAGGATTTTGTCTAGAGCTGAACGACAAGGATTTAGGCGTCAGAATAGGTTGTGTTTTTACTGCGGTGATTCTGCTCATGTTATTTCTGATTGCCCTAAGCGTACAAAGAGAATCGCTAGTTCTGTTACCATCAGTACTGTACAACCAAAATTTCTGTTATCTGTGACCTTGATCTGCTCATTATCGTCATTTTCTGTCATGGCATTTGTGGATTCAGGCACCGCTCTGAATTTAATGGACTTAGAATTTGCCAGACGTTGTGGTTTCCCCTTGCAGCCTTTGCAGAACCCTATTCCTTTAAGGGGGATTGATGCTACACCGTTGGCTAAAAATAAACCTCAGTTTTGGACACAGCTGACCATGCGCATGGCGCCAGACCATCAGGAAAATTGTCATTTTCTGGTGTTGCATAATTTGCATGATGATATTGTGCTGGGTTTTCCATGGTTACAGCTACATAATCCAGTGTTAGATTGGAAATCCATGTCTGTGACTAGTTGGGGTTGTCAGGGGGTTCATGATCACGTTCCTTTGATGTCAATTTCCTCTTCCCCCTCTTTTGAAATTCCTGAGTTTTTGTCAGATTTCCAGGATGTATTCGATGAGCCTAAATCCAGTTCCCTTCCACCACATAGGGACTATGATTGTGCTATTGACTTGATTCCAGGTTGTAAGTTCCCTAAGGGTCGACTTTTCAACCTGTCTGTGCCAGAACATGCCGCCATGCGGAGCTATATTAAGGAGTCTTTGGAGAAGGGGCATATTCGGCCATCTTCTTCACCATTGGGAGCAGGTTTTTTTTTTGTTGCCAAGAAGGATGGCTCCTTGAGACCGTGTATTGATTATCACCTCTTGAATAAGATCACGGTCAAATTTCAATACCCTTTACCTTTGCTTACTGATTTGTTTGCTAGGATTAAGGGGGCTAGCTGGTTTACTAAGATTGACCTTCGAGGGGCATATATGTTGTGAATTCTGTTTTCGGGCTCCCTCCTGTGGTCATGAATGGTACTTCGGCTGGTTCTGTCCATGGACTTTCTCTGATGCCTGTGGGTGTTTCTGAGTTTCCTTCTACAGGTGACGAGGCTAATTCGTTAGTGGGCTGCTCTATTTAACTCCACTTGGATCCTTGTCCGATGCCAGCTGTCAATGTTGTAGCATTGGTCTAGTTCGCTCCTGGATCTTCCTGGTTACCTGTTTCCTCCAGCAGAAGCTAAGTTTTGCTTTGCTTTTTTCTTGTTTGCTATTTTTTCTGTCCAGCATGCTTATGTGAATTTTGCCTTGCTTGCTGGAAGCTCTGGGACGCAGAGGGGCGCCTCCGCTCCGTTAGTCGGTGCGGAAGGTATTTTTCCCTGCACTCTCTGTGTGGCTTTTGTAGGGTTTTTTGCTGACTGCAAAGTGACCTTTCCTATCTTCTGTCTGTTTAGTAAGTCGGGCCTCTCTTTGCTAAATCTATTTCATCTCTGTGTTTGTGATTTCATCTTACTCACAGTCAATATATGTGGGGGGCTGCCTTTTCCTTTGGGGAATTTTCTCTGAGGCAAGATAGGCTTATTTTTCCTATCTCTAAGGCTAGCTAGTTCTGAGGCTGTGACGAGGCGCCTAGGTCATGATAGGAGCGCTCCACGGCTATTTCTAGTGTGCGTGATAGGATTAGGGATTGCGGTCAGCAGAGGTTCCACTTCCCAGAGCTTGTCCTGTATTAATGTGCTATCAGGTCTTTTCTGGTGCTCTAACTACCAGGTCCACTATTTGTCCTAACCACCAGATCATAACACATATAATCTTATTCGTATTAAACAGGGTGACGAATGGAAAACTGCATTTAATACGCCCGAAGGCCATTTTGAATACCTTGTGATGCCATTCGGACTCTCTAATGCCCCATCTGTGTTCCAGTCCTTCATGCATGATATCTTTCGGAGTTATCTTGATAAATTCATGGTTGTATATTTGGATGATATTTTGATTTTTTCCGATGATTGGGAGTCTCATGTGAAACAGGTCAGGATGGTATTTCAGATCCTCCGTGATAATGCTTTATTTGTGAAGGGGTCGAAATGCCTCTTTGGAGTGCAGAAGGTTTCTTTTTTGGGCTTCATTTTTTCTCCCTCATCTATAGAAATGGATCCGGTTAAGGTTCAGGCCATTCATGATTGGATTCAGCCCACATCTGTGAAGAGCCTTCAGAAATTCTTGGGCTTTGCTAATTTTTATCGTCGTTTCATTGCCAACTTCTCCAGTGTGGTTAAATGTTATGATCTGGTGGTTTAGGAGCAACATGGAACGAGCTCTGAAGGACGTGGTAACTGTACTGACCGCAGTCCCTAAGCTCAACACAACACTAGAAGTAGCCGTGGAATGCTCCTAACTCTCCCTAGGCATCTCGTCACAGCCTAAGAGCTAACTACCCCTAAAGATAGAAGCAGGAAAGCTATCTTGCCTCAGAGAAAATCCCCAAAGGATAGATTAGCCCCCCACAAATAATGACTGTGAGTGGAGAGGGAAAATACATACACAGAATGAAACCAGGATGAGCACAGGAGGCCATTCTAGCTAAATAGATAGGACAGGATGGAATACTGTGTGGTCAGTATTAAACACTACAAAAAATCCACGCAGAGTTTACAAAAATCTCCACACCTGACTAAAGGTGTGGAGGGTAAATCTGCTTCCCAGAGCTTCCAGCAAGACAGAGTTAATTCATACTGATAAGCTGGACAAACAAAGAAAGCACAGAACGGATAAGTCCACAATCTATGGACAGAAAAGAGCAAGCAAAAACTTAGCTTTGCTGAACTGGTCAGGATAACAGGGAAATCCAAAGAGTTGTGAATCCAACCAGGAACCATTTACAAGTGGCACTGGCTGAAGGAAAGAGCCAGGCCTAAATAGCAGAGCAGAAGAGACGATAAGTGGAGGCAGCTGATGACAGCTAACTCCAAGGAGCAGCCATACCACTTGAAACCACAAGAGGGAGCCCAAGAGCAGAACTCACAAAAGTGCCACTTACAACCACCGGAGGGAGCCCAAGAGCGGAATTCACAACAGTTAAACCTCTGACTGATTTGACGAAGAAAGGCGCTGATGTGACGAATTGGTCCTATGCGGCTGTTTCTGCCTTTCAGGAGCTTAAACGCCGATTTACTTCTGCCCCTGTGTTGCGTCAGCCGGATGTTTCTCTTCCATTTCAGGTTGAGGTTGACGCGTCTGAGATTGGGGCACGGGCCGTTTTGTCTCAGAGGAATTCTGATGGTTCCTTGATGAAACCGTGTGCCTTCTTTTCTCGGAAGTTTTCGCCTGCGGAACGCAATTATGATGTTGGCAATCGGGAGTTGTTGGCTATGAAGTGGGCATTTGAGGAGTGGCGTCATTGGCTTGAGGGGGCCAAGCACCGTATTGTGGTCTTGACCGATCATAAGAATCTGATTTACCTCGAGTCTGCCAAACGACTGAATCCTAGACAGGCTCGATGGTCCCTGTTTTTCTCCCGTTTTGATTTTGTGGTCTCGTACCTTCCTGGTACTAAGAATGTTAAGGCGGATGCCCTCTCTAGGAGTGGTGATTATTTCTGCCATCTCCCCTGATTTACGACGGGTTATTCAGGAATTTCAGGCTAATAAACCTGACCGCTGTCCAGTGGGGAAACTGTTTGTTCCTGATAGATGGACTAGTAAAGTGATTTCTGAGGTTCATTGTTCTGTGTTGTCTGGCCATCCTGGGATTTTTGGTACCAGAGATTTGGTTGGTAGGTCCGTTTGGTGGCCTTCTTTGTCGCGGGATGTGGGTTCTTTTGTGCAGTCCTGTGGGATTTGTGCGTGGGCTAAGCCTTGCTGTTCCCGCGCTAGTGGGTTGCTTCTGCCTTTGCCGATCCCTGAGAGACCTTGGACGCATATTTCTATGGATTTTATTTCAGTTCTTCCGGTTTCCCAGAGGATGTCGGTTATCTGGGTGGTTTGTGACCGGTTTTCTAAGATGGTTCATTTGGTACCTTTGCCTAAATTGCCTTCCTCTTCTGATTTGGTTCCGTTGTTTTTTCAGCATGTGGTTCGTTTGCATGGCATCCCGGAGAATATTGTTTCCGATAGAGGTTCCCAGTTTGTTTCTAGGTTTTGGCGGGCCTTTTGTGCTAGGCTGGGCATTGATTTGTCTTTTTCTTCCGCATTTCATCCTCAGACAAATGGCCAGACCGAGCGAACTAATCAGACTTTGGAAACTTATTTGAGATGCTTTGTGTCTGCTGATCAGGATGATTGGGTGGCGTTCTTGCCATTGGCTGAGTTTGCCCTTAATAATCGGGCTAGTTCTGCTACCTTGGTTTCGCCTTTTTTTTGTAATTTTGGTTTTCATCCTCGTTTTTCTTCAGGGCAGGTTGAGCCTTCTGATTGTCCTGGTGTGGATTCTGTGGTTGACAGGCTGCAGCGGATTTGGACTCATGTGGTGGACAATTTGGTGTTGTCTCTGGAGGAGGCTCAGCGTTTTAGTTACCGTCGTCGGTGTGTTGGTTCCCGGCTTCGGGTTGGGGATTTGGTCTAGTTGTCTTTCCGTCATGTTCCTATGAAGGTTTCTTCCCCTAAGTTCAAGCCTCGGTTTATTGGTCCTTATAGGATTTCTGAGATTATCAATCCGGTGTCTTTTCGTTTGGCCCTTCCAGCCTCTTTTTCCATCCATAATGTGTTCCATAGATCTTTGTTGCGGAAGTATGTAGTGCCCGTTGTTCCCTCTGTTGATTCTCCGGCCCCGGTGTTGATTGATGGGGAGTTGGAGTATGTGGTTGAGAAGATTTTGGATTCTCGTTTTTCGAGGCGGAAGCTTCAGTATCTGGTCAAATGGAAGGGTTATGGCCAGGAGGATAATTCTTGGGTTGTTGCCTCCGATGTTTATGCTGAGGATTTGGTTCGTGCCTTTCATTTGGCTCGTCCTGATCGGCCTGGGGGCTCTGGTGAGGGGGGGGGGGGGGTACTGTTGGGAATTCTGCTCTTGGGCTCCCTCCGGTGGTTATGAGTGGTAGTGCTGCGGTAGTTGGATCGCAGCATTTATCAGGTGTATCCATTTTTTGCAATTTGGGCTGGGCTATTTAAGTCCTGCTTTATCCTTTAGTCTGTGCCAGTTGTCCATTGTTTTTGTAGGATTCACATCCATACCTGGTCTCTCCTAGTCTGCTGTTCATTTCTTCAAAGATAAGTTCTGGCCTTGTTTTTGCTGTCCACCTGCTGTGGACCTTATAGTTCTGTGCTTTCTCTTGTTTTGTTTTGTCCAGCTTTGTCTGTGAAGGATTTTTTGCAGCCAAGCTGTGTCTCTGGAGATGCAGATATACCCTCCATCTCTTAAGTCAGATGTGGTGTTTTGTATTTTCTGTGGTGGATATTTTCTAGTGTTTTAATACTGACTGCATAGTACTCTGTCCTATTCTTCCTTTTTAGCTAGTATGGCCTCCTATGCTAAATCCTGATTTCATGTCTGCGTATGTTATTTCCCTCTCCTTTCACAGTCAATATTTGTGGAGGGCTGTCTATCCTTTGGGGATTTTCTCTGAGGCAAGATAGTTTTCCCGTTTCTGTCTTTAGGGGTAGTTAGTTCTTAGGCTGTGTCGAGGGGTCTAGGGAGTGTTAGGTACCCCCACGGCTAATTCTAGTTGCGCTGCTAAGTTCAGGGTTTGCAGTCAGTACAGGTTCCACCTTCTCCAGAGTACGTCTCATGCTGCTCCTAGGCCACCAGGTCATAACACCCATCATACTTTGTATAAGGGAGCTGCGGGCCCATCATACTGTGTATAAGGGAGCTGCGGGCCCATCATACTGTGTATAAGGGAGCTGCAGGCCCATCATACTGTGTACACTGTGTTCCAAATTATTATGCAAATTGGATTTAAGTGTCATAAATATTTAATTGTTTTGTTTTTCAAATAAACTCATTGATAGTATTGTGTCTCAGGGCTCAATAGATCACTGAAATCAATCTTAAAACACATGTGATAATTAGTTTTCCGGGTGATTCTAATTACCCCTTCCCGACCTTTGGAGCCACGTAGGCGTCATGAAAGTCGGTGCCAATCCGACCCATGACGCCTGTTATGATCAGGTGGCCTTGGAGCAGCATGAAATGACCTTCGCTGGAGCAGTGGTAACTATACTGACCGCAAACCCTGATCCTATCACCGCAACTAGAAGTAGCCGTGGGGTGTGCCTAACCAGACCTAGACACCTCGACACAGCCGGAGAACTAAATATAGCTAAAGATGGAAATAGGAAAACTCTCTTGCCTCAGAGTAGACCCCCAAAGGATAGACAGCCCCCCACAAATAATGACTGAGTAGGAGAGGAAAAGACACACGCAGACTGAAAACAGGGATAAGCAAAGGAGGCCACTTCTACCTAGAAAGGAAAGGAAAGTACAGGATACTATGCGGTCAGCATAAACACTACAAAATATCCACAGCAGAAAAATACAAAAACTCCAACACCTAACTAAAGATGTGGAGAGTATATCTGCGACTCCAGCGAATCCAACTAGACTGAGAAAAACATCAGGCACAGTCATAGTAACATAGTAACATAGTTAGTAAGGCCGAAAAAAGACATTTGTCCATCCAGTTCAGCCTATATTCCATCATAATAAATAAATACCCAGATTTACGTCCTTCTACAGAACCTAATAATTGTATGATACAATATTGTTCTGCTCCAGGAAGACATCCAGGCCTCTCTTGAACCCCTCGACTGAGTTCGCCATCACCACCTCCTCAGGCAAGCAATTCCAGATTCTCACTGCCCTAACAGTAAAGAATCCTCTTCTATGTTGGTGGAAAAACCTTCTCTCCTCCAGACGCAAAGAATGCCCCCTTGTGCCCGTCACCTTCCTTGGTATAAACAGATCCTCAGCGAGATATTTGTATTGTCCCCTTATATACTTATACATGGTTATTAGATCGCCCCTCAGTCGTCTTTTTCTAGACTAAATAATCCTAATTTCGCTAATCTATCTGGGTATTGTAGTTCTCCCATCCCCTTTATTAATTTTGTTGCCCTCCTTTGTACTCTCTCTAGTTCCATTATATCCTTCCTGAGCACCGGTGCCCAAAACTGGACACAGTACTCCATGTGCGGTCTAACTAGGGATTTGTACAGAGGCAGTATAATGCTCTCATCATGTGTATCCAGACCTCTTTTAATGCACCCCATGATCCTGTTTGCCTTGGCAGCTGCTGCCTGGCACTGGCTGCTCCAGGTAAGTTTATCATTAACTAGGATCCCCAAGTCCTTCTCCCTGTCAGATTTACCCAGTGGTTTCCCGTTCAGTGTGTAATGGTGATATTGATTCCCTCTTCCCATGTGTATAACCTTACATTTATCATTGTTAAACCTCATCTGCCACCTTTCAGCCCAAGTTTCCAACTTATCCAGATCCATCTGTAGCAGAATACTATCTTCTCTTGTATTAACTGCTTTACATAGTTTTGTATCATCTGCAAATATCGATATTTTACTGTGTAAACCTTCTACCAGATCATTAATGAATATGTTGAAGAGAACAGGTCCCAATACTGACCCCTGCGGTACCCCACTGGTCACAGCGACCCAGTTAGAGACTATACCATTTATAACCACCCTCTGCTTTCTATCACTAAGCCAGTTACTAACCCATTTACACACATTTTCCCCCAGACCAAGCATTCTCATTTTGTGTACCAACCTCTTGTGCGGCACGGTATCAAACGCTTTGGAAAAATCGAGATATACCACGTCCAATGACTCACCGTGGTCAAGGCCTATAGCTTACCTCTTCATAAAAACTGATTAGATTGGTTTGACAGGAGCGATTTCTCATAAACCCATGCTGATATGGAGTTAAACAGTTATTCTCATTGAGATAATCCAGAATAACATCCCTCAGAAACCCTTCAAATATTTTACCAACAATAGAGGTTAGACTTACTGGCCTATAATTTCCAGGTTCACTTTTAGAGCCCTTTTTGAATATTGGCACCACATTTGCTATGCGCCAATCCTGCGGAACAGACCCTGTCTCTATAGAGTCCCTAAAAATAAGAAATAATGGTTTATCTATTACATTACTTAGTTCTCTTAGTACTCGTGGGTGTATGCCATCCGGACCCGGAGATTTATCTATTTTAATCTTATTTAGCCGGTTTTGCACCTCTTCTTGGGTTAGATTGGTGACCCTTAATATAGGGTTTTCATTGTTTCTTGGGATTTCACCTAGCATTTCATTTTCCACCGTGAATACCGTGGAGAAGAAGGTGTTTAATATGTTAGCTTTTTCCTCGTCATCTACAACCATTCTTTCCTCACTATTTTTTAAGGGGCCTACATTTTCAGTTTTTATTCTTTTACTATTGATATAGTTGAAGAACAGTTTGGGATTAGTTTTACTCTCCTTAGCAATGTGCTTCTCTGTTTCCTTTTTGGCAGCTTTAATTAGTTTTTTAGATAAAGTATTTTTCTCCCTATAGTTTTTTAGAGCTTCAATGGTGCCATCCTGCTTTAGTAGTGCAAATGCTTTCTTTTTACTGTTAATTGCCTGTCTTACTTCTTTGTTTAGCCACATTGGGTTTTTCCTATTTCTAGTCCTTTTATTCCCACAAGGTATAAACCACTTACACTGCCTATTTAGGATGTTCTTAAACATTTCCCATTTATTATCTGTATTCTCATTTCTGAGGATATTGTCCCAGTCTACCAGATTAAGGGCATCTCTAAGCTGTTCAAACTTTGCCTTCCTAAAGTTCAATGTTTTTGTGACTCCCTGACGAGTCCCCCTAGTGAAAGACAGGTGAAACTGCACAATATTGTGGTCGCTATTTCCTAAATGCCCAACCACCTGCAGATTTGTTATTCTGTCAGGTCTATTAGATAGTATTAGGTCTAAAAGTGCTGCTCCTCTGGTTGGATTCTGCACCAATTGTGAAAGATAATTTTTCTTGGTTATTAGCAGAAACCTGTTGCCTTTATGGGTTTCACAGGTTTCTGTTTCCCAGTTAATATCCGGGTAGTTAAAGTCCCCCATAACCAGGACCTCATTATGGGTTGCAGCTTCATCTATCTGCTTTAGAAGTAGACTTTCCATGCTTTCTGTTATATTTGGGGGTTTGTAACAGACCCCAATGAGAATTTTGTTACCATTTTTCCCTCCATGAATTTCAACCCATATGGACTCGACATTCTCATTCCCTTCGCTAATATCCTCCCTTAAAGTGGACTTTAGACAAGACTTTACATAGAGACAAACCCCTCCTCCTCTCCGATTTTTACGATCCTTTCTAAACAGACTGTAACCCTGTAAGTTAACTGCCCAGTCATAGCTTTCATCTAACCATGTCTCGGTTATTCCCACTATGTCAAAGTTACCTGTAGATATTTCTGCTTCTAGTTCTTCCATCTTGTTTGTCAGGCTTCTGGCGTTTGCGAGCATGCAGTTTAGAGGATTTTGTTTTGTTCCAATCTCCTCACTGTGGATTGTTTTAGAAATGTTCTTACCTCCCTTCTGAGTATGTTTTCCTGGGTCGTCTTTGTTTGAGTCTAATGTTTTTCTTCCCGTCCCCTCTTCTTCTAGTTTAACGCCCTCCTGATGAGTGTAGCGAGTCTTCTGGCGAATGTGTGTTTCCCAGGTTTGTTGAGGTGTAGTCCGTCTCTGGCGAGGAGTCCATCATACCAGTAATTCACACCGTGGTCCAGGAATCCGAATCCTTGTTGTCTGCACCATCGTCTTAGCCAGTTGTTTGCATCAAGGATCCTGTTCCATCTCCTGGTGCCATGCCCGTCTACTGGAAGGATAGAAGAAAAAACTACCTGTGCATCCAGTTCCTTTACTTTCTTCCCCAACTCTTCAAAGTCCTTGCAGATTGTCGGTAGGTCCTTCCTTGCCGTGTCATTGGTGCCAACATGTATCAGAAGAAATGGGTGGACGTCCTTGGAGCTGAAGAGCTTTGGTATCCTATCGGTCACATCCTTGATCATCGCACCTGGATGATCGCACAGTCAAGCAGGAATAAAATAGAAACAAGATAGCACAGAAAATAAACACACAGCAGTGTGTCAAAAACAAAATGAAGCAAACACTTAACTTTGCTGAATTGGCAGCAAGCAGGAGAGGCCAGGCAGGACCAACACTTCCAAAGGAACAATGGACAACTGGCAGGGACTAAAGAGTCCTGCAAAGCTATATACCCCAGTCAGCTTTGCAATTAGCAGATACACCTGTCCAATCCTGCAGTCCAGGCACAACTGCATTACCCTTTACTCCCTCTGCGTCCCAGAGCTTCCAGCAAGCAAGACAAAAATCAAAATAGCAAGCTGGACAGAAAAATAGCAAACAGAGAAAAACAAGCAGGAACTTAGCTTCTGCTGGGAAGACAGGTCACAAGAACGATCCAGGAGCGAACAAGACCAATACTGGAACATTGACAGGTGGCATGGAGCAATGATCTAGGTGGAGTTAAATAGAGCAGCCAGCTAATGAATTAACCTCGTCACCTGTGGAAGGAACCTCAGAAGCCGCAGCCCCACTCACAAGCACCAGAGGAAGCCCATGGACAGAACCAGCCGAAGTACCATTCACGACCACAGGAGGGAGCTTGACAACAGAATTCACAACAGTACCCCCCCCCCCTTGAGGAGGGGTCACCGAACCCTCACCAGAGCCCCCAGGCCGACCAGGACGAGCCAAATGAAAGGCACGAACCAGATCGGCAGCATGAACATCAGAGGCAAAGACCCAGGAATTATCTTCCTGACCATAACCCTTCCACTTGACCAGGTACTGGAGTTTCCGTCTCGAAATACGAGAATCCAAAATCTTCTCCACCACATACTCCAACTCCCCCTCAACCAACACCGGGGCAGGAGGATCAACGGATGGAACCACAGGCGCCACGTATCTCCGCAACAACGACCTATGGAACACATTATGGATGGCAAAAGAAGCTGGAAGGGCCAAACGAAATGACACAGGATTGAGAACCTCAGAAATCTTATACGGACCAATGAAACGAGGCTTAAACTTAGGAGAGGAAACCTTCATAGGAACATAACGAGACGACAACCAAACCAAATCCCCAACACGAAGTCGGGGACCCACACAGCGCTGGCGGTTAGCGAAACGTTGAGCCTTCTCCTGGGACAATGTCAAATTGTCCACCACATGAGTCCAAATCTGCTACAACCAAGGACACCCAATCATCCTGATCAGCAGAAACAAAGCATCTCAGATATGTTTCCAAAGTCTGATTAGTACGTTCGGTTTGGCAATTTGTCTGAGGATGGAATGCCGAGGAAAAAGACAAATCAATGCCCATCCTAGCACAAAAGGATCGCCAAAACCTCGAAACAAACTGGGAACCTCTGTCCGAAACAATGTTCTCCGGAATGCCATGTAAACGAACCACATGCTGGAAAAACAACGGCACCAAATCAGAGGAGGAAGGCAATTTAGACAAGGGTACCAAATGGACCATCTTAGAGAAGCGATCACAAACCACCCAAATGACCGACATCTTTTGAGAGACAGGGAGATCCGAAATAAAATCCATAGAAATATGCGTCCAGGGCCTCTTCGGGACCGGCAAGGGAAAAAGCAACCCACTGGCACGAGAACAGCAGGGCTTAGCCCGAGCACAAGTCCCATAGGACTGCACAAAAGAACGCACATCCCGTGACAAAGACGGCCACCAAAAGGATCTAGCCACCAAATCTCTGGTACCAAAGATTCCAGGATGACCAGCCAACACCGAACAATGAACCTCAGAGATAACTCTACTAGTCCATTTATCAGGGACAAACAGTTTCTCCGCTGGGCAACGGTCAGGTCTATCAGCCTGAAATTTTTGCAGCACCCGCCGCAAATCAGGGGAGATGGCAGACAAAATTACGAATACCCGCCGGCTCAGGAACACCGGGAGAGTCGGGCACAAAACTCCTTGACAGGGCATCAGCCTTCACATTCTTAGAGCCCGGAAGGTACGAAACCACAAAATCAAAACGGGAGAAAAATAGCGACCAACGAGCCTGTCTAGGATTCAACCGTTTAGCAGACTCGAGATAAGTCAAATTCTTGTGATCCGTCAAGACCACCACGCGATGCTTGGCTCCTTCAAGCCAATGACGCCACTCCTCGAATGCCCACTTCATGGCCAACAACTCTCGATTGCCAACATCATAATTGCGCTCAGCAGGCGAAAACTTTCTAGAAAAGAAGGCACATGGTTTCATTACCGAGCCATCAGAACTTCTTTGCGACAAAACAGCTCCTGCTCCGATCTCAGAAGCATCAACCTCGACCTGAAACGGGAGCGAAACATCTGGCTGGCACAACACAGGGGCAGAAGAAAAACGACGCTTCAACTCCTGAAAAGCTTCCACAGCCGCAGAAGACCAATTGACCACATCAGCACCCTTCTTGGTCAAATCAGTCAACGGTTTAGCAACAGTAGAAAAATTACTGATGAAGCGACGATAAAAATTAGCAAAGCCCAGGAACTTTTGCAGACTCTTCACAGATGTCGGCTGAGTCCAATCATAAATGGCCTGGACTTTAACAGGGTCCATCTCGATAGTAGAAGGGGAAAAAATTAAACCCAGAAATGAAACCTTCTGAACTCCAAAGAGACACTTAGACCCCTTCACAAACAAAGAATTAGCACGAAGGACCTGGAACACCATTCTCACCTGCTTCACGTGAGACTCCCAATCATCCGAGAAGACCAAAATATCATCCAAATATACAATCAGGAAATTATCCAGGTACTCTCGGAAGATGTCATGCATAAAGGACTGAAATACTGATGGAGCATTGGAAAGCCCGAATGGCATAACCAGGTACTCAAAATGGCCCTCGGGCGTATTAAATGCTGTTTTCCATTCATCGCCCTGTTTAATACGCACAAGATTATACGCACCACGAAGATCTATCTTGGTGAACCAACTAGCCCCTTAATCCGAGCAAATAAATCAGACAGCAGCAGCAAAAGGTACTGAAATTTGACTGTGATCTTATTAAGAAGGCGGTAATCAATACAAGGTCTCAAAGAACCATCCTTCTTGGCCACAAAAAAGAACCCTGCTCCCAATGGTGACGACGACGGGCGAATATGACCCTTCTCCAAGGATTCCTTTATATAACTCCGCATAGCGGCGTGTTCTGGCACAGATAAATTGAACAGTCGGCCCTTAGGAAACTTACTACCAGGAATCAAATTAATAGCACAATCGCAATCCCTATGAGGAGGTAGGGCACTGGATTTGGGCTCATCAAATACATCCCGGTAATCCGACAAAAACTCCGGGACTTCAGAAGGGGTGGATGACGAAATAGACAAAAATGGAACATCACCATGTACCCCCTGACAACCCCAGCTGGACACAGACATAGATTTCCAATCCAATACTGGATTATGGACCTGTAGCCATGGCAACCCCAAAACGACCACATCATGCAGATTATGCAACACCAAAAAGCGAATATCCTCCTGATGTGCAGGAGCCATGCACATGGTCAATTGGGTCCAGTACTGAGGCTTATTCTTGGCCAAAGGCGTAGCATCAATTCCTCTCAATGGAATAGGATACTGCAAGGGCTCCAAGAAAAAACCACAGCGCCTAGCAAACTCCAAGTCCATCAAATTCAGGGCAGCGCCTGAATCCACAAATGCCATAACAGAATAGGATGACAAAGAGCAAATCAGAGTAACGGACAATAGAAATTTAGACTGTACCGTACCAATGGTGGCAGACCTAGCGAACCGCTTAATGCGCTTAGGACAATCGGAGATAGCATGAGTGGAATCACCACAGTAAAAACACAGCCCATTCCGACGTCTGTGTTCTTGCCGTTCAGCTCTGGTCAAAGTCCTATCACATTGCATAGGCTCAGGCCTATGCTCAGACAATACCGCCAAATGGTGCACAGCTTTACGCTCACGCAAGCGTCGATCGATCTGAATGGCCAAATACATAGACTCATTCAGACCAGCAGGCATGGGAAATCCCTCCATGACATCCTTAAGGGCTTCAGAGAGACCCTTTCTGAAAATTGCTGCCAGCGCACATTCATTCCACTGAGTGAGTACAGACCACTTCCTAAATTTCTGACAATATATCTCTACCTCATCCTGACCCTGACACAGAGCCAGCAAGATTTTCTCTGCCTGATCCACTGAATTCGGTTCATCATAAAGCAATCCAAGCGCCAGAAAAAACGCATCAACATCACGCAATGCCGGATCTCCTGGCGCAAGGGAAAATGCCCAGTCTTGAGGGTCGCCACGTAACAAAGAAATAATGATTTTCACTTGTTGAACAGGGTCACCTGAGGAGCGAGGTTTCAAAGCAAGAAACAATTTACAATTATTTTTGAAATTCAGAAACTTAGATCTATCCCCAAAAAACAAATCAGGAATTGGAATCCTAGGCTCTAACATCGGATTCTGAACCACAAAATCTTGAATGTTTTGTACCCTTGCAGTGAGATTATCCATACAAGAGGACAGACCTTGAATGTCCATATCTACACCTGTATCCTGAACCACCCAGAGGTAAAGGGGAAAAGAGAGACAAAACACACTGCAAAGAAAAAAAAATGGTCTCAGAACTTCTCTTATCCCTCTATTGAGATGCATTAATACTGTATGGGGCCACTTGTACTGTTATGACCTGGTGGTGAGGACAATTATGGACCTGGTGGTTTAAGAGCACACGGAATGACCTGATAGTTACAAATAATATAGGACGAGCTCTGAGACGTGGGAACTCTGCTGACCGCAATCCCTAATCCTATCACACACACTAGAAATAGCCGTGGAGCGCTCCTGACGCTCCCTAGGCGCCTCGTTACAGCCTAAGGAACTAGCTAGCCCTAAAGATAGAAAAATAAAGCCTATCTTGCCTCAGAGAAATTCCCCAAAGGAACAGGCAGCCCCCCACATATAATGACTGTGAGTAAAGATGAAAATTACTAACACAGAGATGAAATAGATTTAGCAAAGTGAGGCCCGACTTACTGAACAGACAGAGGATAGGAAGGGTAACTTTGCGGTGAGCACAAAAAACTACAAAAAGACCACGCAGAGGGCGCAAAAAGACCCTCCGCACCGACTCACGGTGCGGAGGCGCTCCCTCTGCGTCCCAGAGCTTCCAGCAAGCAAGACAAAAATCAAAATAGCAAGCTGGACAGAAAAATAGCAAACAGAGAAAAACAAGCAGGAACTTAGCTTCTGCTGGGAAGACAGGTCACAAGAACGATCCAGGAGCGAACAAGACCAATACTGGAACATTGACAGGTGGCATGGAGCAATGATCTAGGTGGAGTTAAATAGAGCAGCCAGCTAACGAATTAACCTTGTCACCTGTGGAAGGAACCTCAGAAGCCGCAGCCCCACTCACAAGCACCAGAGGAAGCCCATGGACAGAACCAGCCGAAGTACCATTCACGACCACAGGAGGGAGCTTGACAACAGAATTCACAACACATAACATCCTTAACGGATTCAGAAAGACCCTTTCTGAAAATTGCCGCCAAAGCATCATCATTCCATGTAGTCAACACAGACCATTTTCTGAATTTCTGACAATACAATTCAGCTGCCTCTTGCCCCTGAGATAGGGCCAACAAGGTTTTCTCAGCTTGATCCACAGAATTAGGCTCATCATACAATAACCCCAATGCTTGAAAGAAAGAATCAACATTAAGCAAAGCAGGATTGCCAGATTCCAGAGAAAATGCCCAATCCTGTGGGTCACCACGCAGCAGGGATATGATGATTTTAACCTGCTGACTGGGATCACCAGAGGACCGGGGTCTCAATGCAAAAAACAGTTTACAGTTATTTTTGAAACTCAAAAATTTGGATCTGTCACCAAAAAATAAATCAGGAGTGGGAATCTTAGGTCCTAATGCAGGAGTCTGAACAATATAATCCGAAATACCCTGTACCCTAGCAGCAAGCTGATCCACACGAGAAGCTAACTCCTGAACATTCATGTTAGTATTAGGTTCCTCAGCCACCCAGAGATTAAGAGGGAGGAGAAGACAGATCAAACTGAAGAAAAAAAAATGGCTCAAGACCCTTCCTCCCTTCTTCTGAGATGCATTTAACTCATTGTTGGCCAGTTGTACTGTTATGATCAGGTGGCCTTGGAGCAGCATGAAATGACCTTCGCTGGAGCAGTGGTAACTATACTGACCGCAAACCCTGATCCTATCACCGCAACTAGAAGTAGCCGTGGGGTGTGCCTAACCAGACCTAGACACCTCGACACAGCCGGAGAACTAAATATCCCTAAAGATGGAAATAGGAAAACTCTCTTGCCTCAGAGTAGACCCCCAAAGGATAGACAGCTCCCCACAAAAAATGACTTTGAGTAGGAGAGGAAAAGACACACGCAGACTGAAAACAGGGATAAGCAAAGGAGGCCACTTCTACCTAGAAAGGAAAGGAAAGTACAGGACACTATGCGGTCAGCATAAAACACTATAAAATATCCACAGCAGAAAAATACAAAAACTCCAACACCTAACTAAAGATGTGGAGAGTATATCTGCGACTCCAGCGAATCCAACTAGACTGAGAAAAACATCAGGCACAGTCTAGCAGGAACAAAATAGAAACAAGATAGCACAGAAAATAAACACACAGCAGTGTGTCAAAAACAAAATGAAGCAAACACTTAACTTTGCTGAATTGGCAGCAAGCAGGAGAGGCCAGGCAGGACCAACACTTCCAAAGGAACAATGGACAACTGGCAGGGACTAAAGAGTCCTGCAAAGCTATATACCCCAGTCAGCTTTGCAATTAGCAGATACACCTGTCCAATCCTGCAGTCCAGGCACAACTGCATTACCCTCTACAACCACCGGAGGGAGCCCAAAAGCAGAATTCACAACAGACGCCTATGTGGCGTCATGGAAAGATCGCGTCCCTGCAGATCGGGGGGAAAGGGTTAACTCCAATTTCACCCGATCTGCAGGGACAGGGGGAGTGGTAGTACAGCCCAGAGGGGGTGGCTTCACCCTTCCCGTGGCTACGATCGCTTTGATTGGCTGTTGAAAGTGAAACTGCCAATCAGAGCGATTTGCAATATTTCACCTATTAAATCTGGTGAAATATTACAATCCAGCCATGGCCGATGCTGCAATATCATCGGCCATGGCTGGAAACACTGATGTGCCCCTACCCCACCCCACCGATCGCCCCCCAAGCCACCGATCTGTCCTGTACACAGTGTTCCGCTCCCCTCCGTCCTCCTGTCCGCTCCCCCCGTGCTCTTGTCCGCTCCCCCTGTGCTCCAATCCCCCCCCCCGTTCTCCGATCCACCCCCCATGCTCCGATCCAACCCCCTGTGCTCCCCCCCACCCCATCATACTTAATGAGCCTCCCGGGGTCCGTCCGTCTTCTTCATGGGCGCCGCCATCTTCCAAAATGGCGGGTGCATGCGCAGTGCACCTGCCAAATCTGCCGGCCGGCAGATTCGTTCCAATGTGCATTTTGATCACTGTGATAAAACCTATCACAGTGATCAAAATAAAAAAAATAGTAAATGACCCCCCCCCCCCCTTGTCACCCCCATAGGTAGGGACAATAATAAAATAAATAATTTTTTTTTCCACTAAGGTTAGAATTAGGGTTAGGGTTAGGGTTAAGGTTAGGGTTTTGATATGTGCACATGTATTCTGGTCCTCTGCGGATTTTTCCGCTGCAGATTTGATAAATTCGCAGTGCTAAACCGCTGCGGATTTATGGCGGATTTACCACAGTTTTTCTGCGCATTTCACTGCGGTTTTACAACTGCGATTTTCTATTGGAGCCGTTATAAAACCGCTGCGGAATCCACAGAAAGAAGTGACATGCTGCGGACTGTAAACTGCTGCGTTTCCGTGCAGTTTTTCTGCAGCATGTGTACAGCGATTTTTGTTTCCCATAGGTTTACATTGAACTGTTAACTCATGGGAAACTGCTGCGGATCCGCAGTGTTTTCCACAGCGTGTGCACATACCTTTAGAATTAGGCTATGTGCACATGGTGCAGATTTGGCTGCAGATCTGCAGCGGATTGGCCACTGCGGATTCGCTGCAGTGTTCCATCAGGTTTACAGTTCCATGTAAACCTATGGAAAACCAAATCCGCTGTGCCCATGGTGCGGAAAATACCACGCGGAAACGCTGCGTTGTATTTTCCGCAGCATGTCAATTCTTTATGCGGATTCCGCAGCGTTTTACACCTGTTCCTCAATAGGAATCCGCAGGTGAAATCCGCACAAAAAACACTAGAAATCCACGGTAAATCCGCAGGTAAAATGCAGTGCCTTTTACCAGCGGATTTTTCAAAAATGGTGCTGAAAAATCTCACACGAATCCGCAACGTGGGCACATAGCCTTAGGGTTAGGGTTGGAATTAGGGTTGTAGTTAGGGTTGTGATTAGGGTTATGGCTACAGTTGGGATTAGGGTTAGGGGTGTGTTGGGGTTAGTGTTGGAGGTAGAATTGAGGGGTTTCCACTGTTCAGGCACATCAGGGGTCTCCAAACGCAACATGGCGCCACCATTGATTCCAGCCAATCTTGTATTCAAAAAGTCAAATGGTGCTCCCTCATTTCCGAGCCCCGACGTGCGCCCAAACAGTGGTTTACCCCCACGTATGGGGTACCAGCATACTCAGGACAAACTGCGCAACAATTTCTGGGGTCCAATTTCTCCTGTTAACCTTGTGAAAATAAAAAATTGCTTGCTAAAACATCATTTTTGAGGAAAGAAAAATGATTTTTTATTTTCACGGCTCTGCGTTGTAAACTTCTGTGAAGCACTTGGGGGTTTAAAGTGCTCACTACATATCTAGATAAGTTCCTTTCGGGGTATAGTTTCCAAAATGGGGTCACTTGTGGGGGGGTTTCTACTGTTTAGGCACACCAGGGGCTCTGCAAACGCAACGTGACACCCGCAGACCATTCCATCAAAGTCTGCATTTCAAAAGTCACTACTTCCCTTCTGAGCCCCGACGTGTGCCCAAACAGTGGTTTACCCCCACACATGGGGTATCAGCGTACTCAGGAGAAACTGAACAACAACTTTTGGGGTCCAATTTCTCCTGCAACCTATGGGAAAATAAAAAATTCTGGGCTAAATAATTATTTTTGAGGAAAGAAAACGTATTTATTATTTTCACGGCTCTGCGTTATAAACTTCTGTGAAGCACTTGGGGGTTCAAAGTGCTCACCACACATCTAGATAAGTTTCTTTCGGGGTCTAGTTTCCAAAATGGGGTCACATATGGGGGAGCTCCAATGTTTAGGCACACAGGGGCTCTCCAAACGCGTCATGGTGTCCGCTAACAATTGGAGCTAATTTTCCATTTAAAAAGCCAAATGGCGTGCCTTCCCTTCCGAGCCCTGCCGTGTGCCCAAACAGTGGTTTACCCCCACATATGAGGTATTGGCGTACTCGGGAGAAATTGCCCAACAAATTTTAGGATCCATTTTATCCTATTGCCCATGTGAAAATTAAAAAAATTGAGGCAAAAATAAATTTTTTGTGAAAAAAAGTACTTTTTCATTTTTACAGATCAATTTGTGAAGCACCTGAGGGTTTAAAGAGACACTGTCACCTGAATTTGGAGGGAACAATCTTCAGCCATAGGGGCGGGGTTTTCGGGTGTTTGATTCACCCTTTCCTTACCCGCTGGCTGCATGCTGGCTGCAATATTGGATTGAAGTTCATTCTCTGTCCTCCATAGTACATGCCTGCACAAGGCAAGATTGCAATCCAATATTGCAGCCAGCATGCAGCCAGCGGGTAAGGAAAGGGTGGATGAAACACCCAAAAACCCCGCCTCTATGCCTGAAGATTGTTCCCTCCAAATTCAGGTGACAGTGTCCCTTTAAAGTGCTCACTTGGCATCTAGATAAGTTCCTTGGGGGGTCTAGTTTCCAAAATGGGGTCACTTGTGGGGGAGCTCCAATGTTTAGGCACACAGGGGCTCTCCAAACGCGACATGGTGTCCGCTAACGATGGAGATAATTTTTCATTCAAAAAGTCAAATGGCGCTCCTTCCCTTCAGAGCCAGAAAAAGAAAGTCGAGCGGGCACCACCAGAATACTTCTCACCATATATGCCCGGTGCTACCAATGCGCCTACAAGTATAATGCTATAAAGAAGAAGAAAAAAGAAGCGCAAAAAGGTGCACATTGAGCCACAATATTCATCATGAACAAATCTTTATTGAGACCAAACAACAGTGCTAAACATTAAAAACATGCATTAAAAAACAGCATAAAACATATGCCTACACACACTACCTCAATGTCCTCTAAATATGAGGACATGATAGAAAACAGACCCTCAAGGAAAAATAATCCTACAGTGTATCTCCGTGAGCTAGATGCAAGATAAAGTCTTATCTAATACAGGTAAGTACCCATTGGCGAAGTCCTGGCGTTATGTAATAATATAGGGAATTAGTATACAACAATAGTTACATATAATAATATAATTGTACAATAAATATAAATAGCAAGCTGTGAACATCCAAATGTCCAATAGATATGTGTGCTATGTACTGAGCAATAGACCCATCACTTAGTGTGGGTACAGCAGTGCATATTTACAATACCATTATGCACATAGATAGTAACGAGATATCACCAGAACTAAAACCACAGGCACTACCTAATATATAAAGCAATAAGCATAATGTGAATACTCACTGGGAGGCAGGGTCTGTGTACTCCCTACGCGTATCGCCACTCTTGGTGGCTTCGTCAGGGAAAGTGATGGTTCTCTAGCCGTGTCCAGCATATATAGCGTAAGTGCACTTACTCATTGGTCAGCGAATGCCGACACCTGTGTTCGGCAACCGCTGGCCAATGTAACAGTCCATAAGTCTTAAGTGGGGATATGTAAAACCAGTCCTGATTCGTTGTCCAAGTATGCATCTAATCAAACCCAAGTTCCCCTCCCCTATCCTCAGTGCAATCTAGTTCCGATTGGTGCGATCGAGACATAAGGAGGTCCTCTTAATTACGGAGCGTCTTGGAAACCAGACGCTAGCCCAATGATTTACATCTGCTTATTGCGCCTGCGCAGTGCGGTCAGAATACAGAGAGGCCCTCCTAGTTACAAAGCGTCTTGGAAACCAGACGCTGGCCCAATGATGCAAATCTCCTATTGCGCCTGCGCAACGCGGTCAAAGTGAAACCAGACGCTAGCCCAATGACTTGCGTCTGCTTATTGCGCCTGCGCGGTACGATCAAAATGCAGAGAGGCCCTCCTAGTTACAGAGCGTCTTGGAAACCAGACGCTGGCCCAATGATGCAAACCTATTATTGCGCCTGTGCGGTGCGGACAGAGCGCAAGGAGGCCCTCCTAGTTACCAAGCGTCTTGGAAACTAGATGCTGGCCCAATGATGTAAGTCCGCTTTTGCGCCGGCGCGATGTTATCCAGAGGGGAAGCCGCCCCTCTACGTCCAATGATATAGATCTACTTCTCTCAGCTGCGCCAAGTTGTCAAGTCCCTATCTAGAGAGGAAACTAATCCTCTATATCTACGCACATGCCGCAACTATACGTATTGGGTTGCCCAGTTCTGTGTGTGTACCCAATAGCGTCATGTTGCTAGGTAACCCCCGCCCACTCACAGGGTCCATATTGATAGACGTCACTGACTATGTGAGCCCTTATCCACGCATGCACCTAGTGCCTACGCTCCTGTTCTCATGCTGGGACTTCCATTACTGATAATCTGCGCATGCGCCAATGTCCCCTATTGGATGACCTAGAATATCCCACCCATCCTACAGGAAAAAACAAGCTCCAAAGCGTCCAAATGACTATGCATGCTTTGCTAGATTCTATAATGTCGCTCAGATATGTTGAGACGGTGACCATATAAACATGTCTCCAATGTGCGCATGACCACTTGGCTCCCATACAGACATTGGGACACCCATCCTTGAACATATACGTATGCGCTAATGCCCTCTATTAAATATTCCCAATTCCTATATCCATCTATCAGAAAAAGTAAGTACTAAAAACATCCCAATATCCACACTATCTACTCTGCACTCTGTTGGGCATACTTGGTTATCTTACTAGTCTCCAAAAGTTCTAATACACGAATAATAAGACCTAGATCTCCAAATATTTGCGCATGTGTCAATATGTCCTTTTAGGCGTTCTGAAAATATATAGCAACAGCATGTCAGGGCAAAAAAGCATGATAATATCTAGATAACTGTGCTTCTGTCACTCTGTCCCAAAAAGCATGCTCGATAACTTTGTTAAAATATAGAGGGATAGACAAGACGATATCACTCTAATCTATAAAGATTACCATTCCCATATGTAAGGCAGACTCGCTGTGTGCTCCCAGTAGAGTATATTTCCATATATCCTCACAAAATTCCCCAATCCGAAGCTCAAAGGTTTTCCACCTGCAAATGGAGATGGATCCCATTTTAATTATGGCAAGAGGAATCCTGTATATAAAAGATCCTCATTGAGGCCCCCGGGTGACACCGATCCCAGCTGGTATATCCAGCGGGCCTCTAGTCTGAGCAATTCCCCCTGTCGATCCATCTTGCGAATATTGGGTGGAATTCTCTGCAGGCCAGTAACTCGTAAATCCCGAGTATTGCTGGAATGAACCTGCAGAAAGTGCATGGCTACTGTAGAGATCATTTTGCCTTTGGACATATCTTGTTTGGCACAATTGATATTTGAGACATGCTGTTGTATTCTTTTGCGAAGTTCTTGGGAAGTCTGCCCCACGTATATTTTAGGGCAAGAACATGTTATAGCATAAATCAGGTTAGATGTTTTACAATTCATGTAGTCCTTGAGATTATATTCAATCCCATCTCGAGGATTGGTAAAACAGGAGCTCCTGTTCACCAATGAGCAAACATTGCATTCCCCACATGTATGCATACCTGTAAGGGTGCATCCTCTACCCAATCTCATGGTTGGTCTGATAAAATGGCTCCTCGAGAGGGAGTCCCGTAAATTGGGTGCCCTTCTAGCTGTAATTAAAGGGCGCTCTGGTACAAGATCTGTTACCTTAGGGTCCGTTTTCAAAATGTTCCAGTGTCTCCCAAATAATTCGGAGACTTCCTTCCAGTGGTTGTGGAATGTCGTTATGTATCTAAGATTATTGTCTGCTTGTTTATTCCTCGGTTGCAACAGTTGTGCCCTTGGGATAGACTTAGTTCGCTGTAAGGCATTTTTAATAATCGACCTCGGGTAACCTCTTGCCTGTAGACGTGTTGAAAGGGCCTTCGCTTGAGAACAAAAATCGCTCTGTAGGGTGCAGTTCCTCCGGATTCTATAAAATTGACCAGTAGGTAGATTTTTCTTCAAATGATGGGGATGAAAGCTTTTATAATCCAATAATCCATTTGCTGCCGTGCTTTTCCGAAACAGGTCTGTATAAATGGTGTTGTTTTGGCGAATGAGTCTTAGATCTAGAAATTCCACTGTGGACAAGGATATTTCAAAGGTTAGATGAATATTGTGTATATTGTCATTCAGTATCCAGAGGAATTCCTCACATCCCTCCCTTGAGCCTGCCCAGATAAACAAAATATCATCTATAAATCGAAACCAATATAAGACATTTTCTCTATAGGCCTGCGATGGGTACACGCTGGTCTCCTCCCACCAACCCATAAATAGGTTGGCAAAGGAGGGAGCACAGCGGGCACCCATCGCGGTGCCCGATAACTGTTTAAAGAAAGAAAAATCAAATATGAAATAATTGTGTGTTAACACAAACCTGAGCAGGCTCAAGAGGAAGGAGTTGTGAGGAAGTTCCCCGGGATACACTCTTCTCAAAAAATGATCTACAGCCCTCAATCCGTCATCATGCGAAATACTGGTATAGAGTGCTGATACATCAGCTGTTACCAGCCAGGTCTGCTCCGGCAGTCTAACGTCTCTCAGTTTCTCTATCAGGTGTGTTGAGTCTCTTATGTAGGAAGGCAAGTCCTGTACTAACGGCTGGAGATAAAAGTCTATATATACACAAGCTCTCTCCCCTAGGCCCTCAATGCCCGAAACAATAGGTCTTCCAGGGGGGCATGTTAGGTCTTTGTGGACTTTGGGTACCAGATAAAATGTAGGGATCACTGGTTTTTTAACAAATATATAGTCCCTCTCTTGTTTATTAATAACTCCCTCCATCAACGCCACATCCAATAGTCTTTCCAACCTCCCATTAAATATTTGTGTGGGGTCTGAGGGCAATTTCACATAATTTTTGGCGTTAGTCAGTTGTTTAGATACCTCTTCCAGATACATCTCTATTGGCCACAAGACCACATTACCCCCCTTATCTGCTTACTTGATAAGGAATGCTTTGTTGGTTTTTAGACTGGCCAAGGCCTTCCTGTCAACCACTGACAAATTCTGATCTTTATTTTTAATCACAGGTAACTTGTGCATCTCTGCCTTGACCACTTCAAAAAAAGTTTTGACCGAAGGTATAAGAGATAGGGGAGGGGTTGTGGTAGAGGGTAATCTGTGAGGGAAGCTTTTCCTACCTGCAACATCATCGTTTTCATTCAAGAGTTCCAGAAGATTCAAAAAGACCCGTCTATCTACTGTTGCTGCTGAATCCGGAAAAAGTTCAGGTTTATGATGTAATGCTTTCAAAACAATTTTTCTGCAAAACAGATATAGATCTTTAATGATGGTGAACTTGTCCGTTGTCAACATGGGGGAGAAGGTGAGGCCCCTCTGAAGCACTGACCTTTCTGCCTCAGACAAAGTATACGTGGACAGGTTGATGATTTGGAGCTGATTATTAATTATTTCTGGCGCCTGCTGCCCTTCTTCTGCCCCTGCGTGGGCTGGTAGCGTGGCCGCCTGCTGTTTCTTGTTTCTCTTCCCCCGCCTTGTCCTCCGTCCGTGTCGCTTGTGTCTGAGGCTAAAAAATCACTCAGACTATTCTCAGCCGAAGCCCCCATGCCATGTTGGACTGTTGCAGAAAAAGGTCTTTTATTACCCGAGTGTTTCCATTTGTAAGCTGTGCCCTTTTCATAATCCTGTTTGTCTCGTTGTAATTTAGTCTTCTTTCCTGCCATGATCTCTTGTTCGAATTTCGTAATAGTGTCTTTTAGTTTTTTCTGGAAGGGCTGTACTTGTGTTATGGGATCATAAGTCGACAGTTGTACTTCCAGATTTTTTATTTTTTGTTTGAGTGTCGACAGTGACTCGTTATCATGTTGTAATAAAAGATTAAGAATGATCCTTGAGCACTGTGCCAAGCCTGCTTCCCAGATGTTTTTAAAAACCGGAGTAACCTCCCAGGCCGGAAAGATTTGCACCCTCAATCCTCGAGGGAAAATAGATAATTTCAGATACTGTTCTAAAGTTCGGACATTCCACCAGATCTTCGTTATGGCTTTATGTGTATCCGTAAGTTCCCGGGTAAGTTTATCAAAATCCGAGCCATCATTTTCTGGTATATCAAAAAAAGTATCCCCACTCTGACTGTACCAAAGAGCCTCCCGAGTATTAAGATCATAAGCCATATTGCAAACTGCTTATAAACAAACGCAAAAATGATTAAATATTTAATTCAATACTCTCTCTATATATATATACATATAAAGGCAAAAACAATAGAAACAGCCGGACAGCACCACTGCCAGGAAGAACAAAGTGGGAACCGCTCACCTGTGCTGAATAGGCCAAGATATCTGATCCTGGGTGCAGAGCTCCGCTGGAGAAAAGTCCATGTAATGTTCCCAATAGGAAGAAAAAAATGGAGCGCACTCGCCGATCATGCTGTGCAGGTCTCTTTATTCGAACGTAATGTGATACATCTTCACGACCGGGGGTCTGACCCGTTGAAGCGCCAGATAGGCGCGAAACAGCCGTCGTCAAGCTTCGCCGCACCCCTTGTACAGCACCCCCGGTCGTGAAGATGTATCACATTACGTTCGAATAAAGAGACCTGCACAGCATGATCGGCGAGTGCGCTCCATTTTTTTCTTCCTATTGGGAACATATACATATAAAGGCGTGCCACCACTCAGAACCCAAACAAATGGGAAAAACACCATAGACAGAAAAAGAAAGTCGAGCGGGCACCACCAGAATACTTCTCACCATATATGCCCGGTGCTACCAATGCGCCTACAAGTATAATGCTATAAGAAGAAGAAAAAAGCGCAAAAAGGTGCACACTGAGCCACAATATTCATCATGAACAAATCTTTATTGAGACCAAACAACAGTGCTAAACATTAAAAACATGCATTAAAAAACAGCAAGAGTGGCGATACGTGTAGGCCGTACACAGACCCTGCCTCCCAGTGAGTATTCACATTATGCTTATTGCTTTATATATTAGGTAGTGCCTGTGGTTTTAGTTCTGGCGATATCTCGTTACTATCTATGTGCATAATGGTATTGTAAATATGCACTGCTGTACCCACACTAAGTGATGGGTCTATTGCTCAGTACATAGCACACATATCTATTGGATATTTGGATGTTCACAGCTTGCTATTTATATTTATTGTACAATTATATTATTATATGTAACTATTGTTGTATACCAATTCCCTATATTATTACATAACGCCAGGACTTCGCCAATGGGTACTTACCTGTATTAGATAAGACTTTATCTTGCATCTAGCTCACGGAGATACACTGTAGGATTATTTTTCCTTGAGGGTCTGTTTTCTATCATGTCCTCATATTTAGAGGACATTGAGGTAGTGTGTGTAGGCATATGTTTTATGCTGTTTTTTTAATGCATGCTTTTAATGTTTAGCACTGTTGTTTGGTCTCAATAAAGATTTGTTCATGATGAATATTGTGGCTCAGTGTGCACCTTTTTGCGCTTTTTTCTTCTTCTTTATAGCATTATACTTGTAGGCGCATTGGTAGCACCGGGCATATATGGTGAGAAGTATTCTGGTGGTGCCCGCTCGACTTTCTTTTTCTGTCTATGGTGTTTTTCCCATTTGTTTGGGTTCTGAGTGGTGGCACGCCTTTATATGTATATATATATAGAGAGAATATTGAATTAAATATTTAATCATTTTTGCGTTTGTTTATTAGCAGTTTACAATATGGCTTATGATCTTAATACTCGGGAGGCTCTTTGGAACAGTCAGAGTGGGGATACTTTTTTTGATATACCAGAAAATGATGGCTCGGATTTTGATAAACTTACCCGGGAACTTACGGATACACATAAAGCCATAACAAAGATCTGGTGGAATGTCCGAACTTTAGAACAGTATCTGAAATTATCTATTTTCCCTCGAGGATTGAGGGTGCAAATCTTTCCGGCCTGGGAGGTTACTCCGGTTTTTAAAAACATCTGGGAAGCAGGCTTGGCACAGTGCTCAAGGATCATTCTTAATCTTTTATTACAACATGATAACGAGTCACTGTCGACACTCAAACAAAAAATAAAAAATCTGGAAGTACAACTGTCGACTTATGATCCCATAACACAAGTACAGCCCTTCCAGAAAAAACTAAAAGACACTATTACGAAATTCGAACAAGAGATCATGGCAGGAAAGAAGACTAAATTACAACGAGACAAACAGGATTATGAAAAGGGCACAGCTTACAAATGGAAACACTCGGGTAATAAAAGACCTTTTTCTGCAACAGTCCAACATGGCATGGGGGCTTCGGCTGAGAATAGTCTGAGTGATTTTTTAGCCTCAGACACAAGCGACACGGACGGAGGACAAGGCGGGGGAAGAGAAACAAGAAACAGCAGGCGGCCACGCTACCAGCCCACGCAGGGGCAGAAGAAGGGCAGCAGGCGCCAGAAATAATTAATCAGCTCCAAATCATCAACCTGTCCACGTATACTTTGTCTGAGGCAGAAAGGTCAGTGCTTCAGAGGGGCCTCACCTTCTCCCCCATGTTGACAACGGACAAGTTCACCATCATTAAAGATCTATATCTGTTTTGCAGAAAAATTGTTTTGAAAGCATTACATCATAAACCTGAACTTTTTCCGGATTCAGCAGCAACAGTAGATAGACGGGTCTTTTTGGATCTTCTGGAACTCTTGAATGAAAACGATGATGTTGCAGGTAGGAAAAGCTTCCCTCACAGATTACCCTCTACCACAACCCCTCCCCTATCTCTTATACCTTCGGTCAAAACTTTTTTTGAAGTGGTCAAGGCAGAGATACACAAGTTACCTGTGATTAAAAATAAAGATCAGAATTTGTCAGTGGGTGAGAGAAGGCCTTGGCCAGTCTAAAAACCAACAAAGCATTCCTTATCAAAGAAGCAGATAAGGGGGGTAATGTGGTCTTGTGGCCAATAGAGATGTATCTGGAAGAGGTATCTAAACAACTGACTAACGCCAAAAATTATGTGAAATTGCCCTCAGACCCCACACAAATATTTAATGGGAGGTTGGAAAGACTATTGGATGTGGCGTTGATGGAGGGAGTTATTAATAAACAAGAGAGGGACTATATATTTGTTAAAAAAACAGTGATCCCTACATTTTATCTGGTACCCAAAGTCCACAAAGACCTAACATGCCCCCCTGGAAGACCTATTGTTTCGGGCATTGGGGGCCTAGGGGAGAGAGCTTGTGTATATATAGACTTTTATCTCCAGCCGTTAGTACAGGACTTGCCTTCCTACATAGGAGACTCAACACACCTGATAGAGAAACTGAAAGACGTTAGACTGCCGGAGCAGACCTGGCTGGTAACAGCTGATGTATCAGCACTCTATACCAGTATTTCGCATGATGACGGATTGAGGGCTGTAGATCATTTTTTGAGAAGAGTGTATCCCGGGGAACTTCCTCACAACTCCTTCCTCTTGAGCCTGCTCAGGTTTGTGTTAACACACAATTATTTCATATTTGATTTTTCTTTCTTTAAACAGTTATCGGGCACCGCGATGGGTGCCCGTTGTGCTCCCTCCTTTGCCAACCTATTTATGGGTTGGTGGGAGGAGACCAGCGTGTACCCATCGCGGGCCTATAGAGAAAATGTCTTATATTGGTTTCGATTTATAGATGATATTTTGTTTATCTGGGCAGGCTCTAGGGAGGGATGTGAGGAATTCCTCCGGATACTGAATGACAATATACACAATATTCATCTAACCTTCGAAATATCCTTGTCCACAGTGGAATTTCTAGATCTAAGACTCATTCGCCAAAACGACACCATTTATACAGACCTGTTTCGGAAAAGCACGGCAGCAAATGGATTATTGGATTATAAAAGCTTTCATCCCCATCATTTGAAGAAAAATCTACCTACTGGTCAATTTTATAGAATCCGGAGGAACTGCACCCTACAGAGCGATTTTTGTTCTCAAGCGAAGGCCCTTTCAACACGTCTACAGGCAAGAGGTTACCCGAGGTCGATTATTAAAAATGCCTTACAGCGAACTAAGTCTATCCCAAGGGCACAACTGTTGCAACCGAGGAATAAACAAGCAGACAATAATCTTAGATACATAACGACATTCCACAACCACTGGAAGGAAGTCTCCGAATTATTTGGGAGACACTGGAACATTTTGAAAACGGACCCTAAGGTAACAGATCTTGTACCAGAGCGCCCTTTAATTACAGCTAGAAGAGCACCCAATTTACGGGACTCCCTCTCGAGGAGCCATTTTATCAGACCAACCACGAGATTGGGTAGAGGATGCACCCTTAGAGGTATGCATACATGTGGGGAATGCAATGTTTGCTCATTGGTGAACAGGGGCTCCCGTTTTACCAATCCTCGAGATGGGATTGAATATAATCTCAAGGACTACATGAATTGTAAAACATCTAACCTGATTTATGCTATAACATGTTCTTGCCCTAAAATATACGTGGGGCAGACTTCCCAAGAACTTCGCAAAAGAATACAACAGCATGTCTCAAATATCAATTGTGCCAAACAAGATATGTCCAAAGGCAAAATGATCTCTACAGTAGCCATGCACTTTCTGCAGGTTCATTCCATCAATACTCGGGATTTACGAGTTACTGGCCTGCAGAGAATTCCACCCAATATTCGCAAGATGGATCGACAGGGGGAATTGCTCAGACTAGAGGCCCGCTGGATATACCAGCTGGGATCGGTGTCACCAGGGGGCCTCAATGAGGATCTTTTATATACAGGATTCCTCTTGCCATAATTAAAATGGGATCCATCTCCATTTGCAGGTGGAAAACCTTTGAGCTTCGGATTGGGGAATTTTGTGAGGATATATGGAAATATACTCTACTGGGAGCACACAGCGAGTCTACCTTACATATGGGAATGGTCATCTTTATAGATTAGAGTGATATCGTCTTGTCTATCCCTCTATATTTTAACAAAGTTATCGAGCATGCTTTTTGGGACAGAAGCACAGTTATCTAGATATTATCATGCTTTTTTGCCCTGACATGCTGTTGCTATATATTTTCAGAACGCCTAAAAGGACATATTGACACATGCGCAAATATTTGGAGATCTAGGTCTTATTATTCATGTATTAGAACTTTTGGAGTCTAGTAAGATACCCAAGTATGCCCAACAGAGTGCAGAGTAGATAGTGTGGATATTGGGATGTTTTTAGTACTTACTTTTTCTGATAGATGGATATAGGAATTGGGAATATTTAATAGAGGGCATTAGCGCATACGTATATGTTCAAGGATGGGTGTCCCAATGTCTGTATGGCAGCCAAGTGGTCATGCGCACATTGGAGACATGTTTATATGGTCACCGTCTCAACACATCTGAGCGACATTATAGAATCTAGCAAAGCATGCGTAGTCATTTGGACGCTTTGGAGCTTGTTTTTTCCTGTAGGATGGGTGGGATATTCTAGGTCATCCAATAGGGGACATTGGCGCATGCGCAGATTATCAGTAATGGAAGTCCCAGCATGAGAACAGGAGCGTAGGCACTAGGTGCATGCGTGGATAAAGGCTTACATAGTCAGTGACGTCTATCAATATGGACCCTGTGAGTGGGCGGGGGTTACCTAGCAACATGACGCTATTGGGTACACACACAGAACTAGGCAACCCAATACGTATAGTTGCGGTATGTGCGTAGATATAGAGGATTAGTTTCCTCTCTAGATAGGGACTTGACCACTTGGCGCAGCTGAGAGAAGAAGATCTATATCATTGGACGTAGAGGGGCGGCTTCCCCTCTGGATAACATCGCGCCGGCGCAAAAGCGGACTTACATCATTGGGCCAGCATCTAGTTTCCAAGACGCTTTATAATTAGGAGGGCCTCCTTACACTTTGATCGCATCGCGCAGGCGCAATAGGAGATCTGCATCATTGGGCCAGCGTCTGGTTTCCAAGACGCTCTGTAACTAGGAGGGCCTCTCTGCATTTTGATCGTACCGCGCAGGCGCAATAAGCAGACGCAAGTCATTGGGCTAGCGTCTGGTTTCACTTTGACCGCATTGCGCAGGCGCAATAGGAGATTTGCATCATTGCACCGCGTAGGCGCAATAATAGGTTTGCATCATTGGGCCAGCGTCTGGTTTCCAAGACGCTTTATAATTAGGAGGGCCTCCTTACACTTTGATCGCATCGCGCAGGCGCAATAGGAGATCTGCATCATTGGGCCAGCGTCTGGTTTCCAAGACGCTCTGTAACTAGGAGGGCCTCTCTGCATTTTGATCGTACCGCGCAGGCGCAATAAGCAGACGCAAGTCATTGGGCTAGCGTCTGGTTTCACTTTGACCGCGTTGCGCAGGCGCAATAGGAGATTTGCATCATTGGGCCAGCGTCTGGTTTCCAAGACGCTTTGTAACTAGGAGGGCCTCTCTGTATTCTGACCGCACTGCGCAGGCGCAATAAGCAGACGTAAATCATTGGGCTAGCGTCTGGTTTCCAAGACGCTCTGTAATTAAGAGGACCTCCATATGTCTCGATCGCACCAATCGGAACTAGATTGCACTGAGGATAGGGGAGGGGAACTTGGGTTTGATTAGATGCATACTTGGACAACGAATCAGGACTGGTTTTACATATCCCCACTTAAGACTTATGGACTGTTACATTGGCCAGCGGTTGCCGAACACAGGTGTCGGCATTCGCTGACCAATGAGTAAGTGCACTTACGCTATATATGCTGGACACGGCTAGAGAACCATCACTTTCCCTGACGAAGCCACCAAGAGTGGCGATACGCGTAGGGAGTACACAGACCCTGCCTCCCAGTGAGTATTCACATTATGCTTATTGCTTTATATATTAGGTAGTGCCTGTGCTTTTAGTTCTGGCGATATCTCGTTACTATCTATGTGCATAATGGTATTGTAAATATGCACTGCTGTACCCACACTAAGTGATGGGTCTATTGCTCAGTACATAGCACACATATCTATTGGATATTTGGATGTTCACAGCTTGCTATTTATATTTATTGTACAATTATATTATTATATGTAACTATTGTTGTATACCAATTCCCTATATTATTACATAACGCCAGGACTTCGCCAATGGGTACTTACCTGTATTAGATAAGACTTTATCTTGCATCTAGCTCACGGAGATACACTGTAGGATTATTTTTCCTTGAGGGTCTGTTTTCTATCATGTCCTCATATTTAGAGGACATTGAGGTAGTGTGTGCAGGCATATGTTTTATGCTGTTTTTTAATGCATGTTTTTAATGTTTAGCACTGTTGTTTGGTCTCAATAAAGATTTGTTCATGATGAATATTGTGGCTCAGTGTGCACCTTTTTGCGCTTCTTTTTTCTTCTTCTTTATAGCCTTCCCTTCAGAGCCTTACCATGTGCCCAAACAGTGGTTTACCCCCACATGTGAAGTATCGGTGTACTCAGGAGAAATTGCCCAACAAATTTTAGGATCCATTTTATCCTGTTGCCCATGTGAAAATGAAAAAATTGAGGCTAAAAGAATTTTTTGTACCTTTTCATTTTTACGGATCAATTTGTGAAGCATCTGGGGGTTTAAAGTGCTCACTATGCTTCTAGATAAGTTCCTTGGGGCGTCTAGTTTCCAAAATGGGGTCACTTGTGGGGGAGCTCCAATTTTTAGGCACACGGGGGCTCTCCAAACGTGAAATGGTGTCCGCTAAAGAGTGGAGCCAATTTTTCATTCAAAAAGTCAAATGTCGCTCCTTCCCTTCCAAGCCTTGCCGTGGGCCCAAACAGTGGTTTACCCCTACATAAGAGGTATCAGCGTACTCAGGACAAATTGGACAACAACTTTCGTGGTTCAGTTTCTCCTTTTACCATATGGAAAATAAAAAAATTGTTGCTAAAAGATCATTTTTGTGGCTAAAAAGTTAAATGTTCATTTTTCCTTCCATGTTGCTTCTGCTGCTGTGAAGCACCTGAAGGGTTAATAAACTTCTTGAATGTTGTTTTGTGCACCTTGAGGGGTGCAGTTTTTAGAATGGTGTCACTTTTGGGTATTTTCAGCCATATAGACCCCTCAAACTGACTTCAAATGTGAGGTGGTCCCTAAAAAAAATGGTTTTGTAAATTTCGTTGTAAAAATGAGAAATCGCTGGTCAAATTTTAACCCTTATAACTTCCTAGCAAAAAAAAATTTTTTGTTTCCAAAATTGTGCTGATGTAAAGTATACATGTGGGAAATGTTATTTATTAACTATTTTGTGTCACATAACTCTCTGGTTTAACAGAATACAAATTCAAAATGTAAAAATTGCAAAATTTTCAAAATTTTCGCCAAATTTTCATTTTTATCACAAATAAACGCAGAATTTATTGACCTAAATTTACCACTATCATGAAGCCCAATATGTCACGAACAATCTCAGAATCGCTAGGATCCGTTGAAGCGTTCCTGAGTTATTACCTCATAAAGGGACACTGGTCAGAATTGCAAAAAACGTCCAGGTCATTAAGGTCAAAATAGGCTGGGTCATGAAGGGGTTAAAGGAAAATTACTTAAAGATTATGTTCCACATTATTAAGCAGGCCACAGGTTTCAAGTAATATGGGAACTAAAAAGGATCTCTCTGCTGCTGAAAAGCATTAAATAGTGCAATGCCTTGGACAAAGTATGAAAATGCAACGCCCCAGAGTCCTGGTCGTTGCAGTAATGATATTCTTCGACCAGGGGGAGTCATGTTACGTCTGAAGGCAATGAAGGAGATCTTTTGTCCAGGTATCACAACCACAAATACACACTTCACACTCCAGGCCACCAGGGGGAGCCGTGCTTCCATTTATTAGGGCACTCCTCACAATTAGGTAAAACTGGTAGTCTGGGGAGAACATTAGAAGGAGGAGAGGAGAGCAGACGTAAGGTCTGTGGGAGAACGAGGGTTCAGGGATCTGCGCCTGCCCCATGTGCGGCAGCATCCAAAGAAAGAGACATTGGATAAGGGGACTCTGGATCTGCCTTCAGACCGGCCGGACTCTGCCTGCCCTGTGGTCCCTACCCAGGTCTGTGGATGCTGAAGCCTTCAGTAAAGGTAAAGAGACTGCAACCTTGTGTCCTCATTATTCACTGCGCCTTACATCATCCACCATCTACACTCTGGGAATCCCTGGGGACATACTTCACCTGTGGGAAGGTGTACCATCTAGCTGCCGTAACATCACCCCAGTGGACCCCTAAGCAGCGTCAGTCACCCTGAACGAATACCACAGGTGGCGTCACGAACATTATCCTACAAACTTTTGTCTCCTTTTATTGGACGCCCCTCAAAGGGCCACAGACCGGGTCAAGCCACCGTGACATCCCTACTGAGAACAGAAGGGCCCGGTACCGAGTACACCATTGCCCTGATGTGGGGGCGCTCCAAAAGCATTAGATATTCCACGAAAACTTAAGAGTGGTCATCATACTGTGAAGAGATTTGGGACTGAAATAGAGCACAGACAGAGTTCATGCAGATAAAGGAATAATGAGGAAGGTTTCTGACAGACAAATTCATGGGATTAAGAGAGCAGCTGCCAAAATACCATTACAAAGCAGCAAACAGTTATTTGAAGCTGCTGGTGCCTCTGGAGTCCCTCGAACCTCAAGCTGTAGGATCCTTCAAAGGTTTGCTGTGGTGCATAAACCTAATATTCAGCCACCCTTAAACAGTGTTCACAAGCAGAAATGTTTAAAGTGGGCCCAGACATACATGAAGACTAATTTCCAAATAGTCTTGTTTACTGATGAGTGTCAAGCAACCCTGGATGGTCCAGATGGATGGAGTAGTGGATGGTTGGTGGATTGCCACCATGTGCCAACAAGGCTGCGACGTCAGCAAGGAGGAGGAGGAGTCACATTTTGGGCCAGAATCACGGGGAAACAGCTGGTAGGATGCTTTAAGGTTCCTGAAGGTGTGAAAATGACCTCCGCAAAGTATTTAGAGTGACAACTTTTTTCCATGGTCTAAAAAGCAGAAACGTGCCTTCAGGAGCAAAACCATCTTCATGCATGACAATGCACCATCTCATGCTGCAAAGAATACCTCTGAGTCATTAGCTGCTTTGGGCATAAAAGGAGATAAACTCATGGTGTGGCCACCATCTTCCCCTGACCTCAACCCTACAGAGAACCTTTGGAGTATCATCAAGCAAAAGATCTATGAGGGTGGGAGGCCATTCACATCAAAACAGCAGCTCTGGGAGGTGATTCTGACTTCATGCAAAGAAATACAAGCAGAAACTCTCCAAAAACCCACAAGTTCGATGGATGCAAGAATTGTGAAGGTGATATCAAAGAAGGGGTCCTATGTTAACATGTAACTTGGCCTGTTAGGAGGTTTTGGAGTTAAATAGCTTTTTTGTTCAGTGAATGTGACCTCCTAATGCTGCAAATTCCACAAATGAGCATTTTCAGTTCTTTAAAACATATCAAATGTATAGAAATTCTACTGTGCCTAATAATTTGGAACAGTGCATTTTGAGTTTTTATTTTGGAGATTATACTGTTATCATTGGGAGGTTTCTTCAATAAAATTAGATGTCTAATCTAACGGGTGATGACTTTTATTAGACTGACTGTCATTTGCACCGACCATTTAGGAAAATGCGAGAAAAATATAATTTGCATAATAATTTGGAACACAGTGTATAAGGGAGTTGCGGGTCCATCATACTGTGTATAAGGGAGCTGCGGGTCCATCATACTGTGTATACGGGAGCTGTGGGCTCATCATACTGTGTATAAGGGAGCTGCGGGTCCATCATACTGTGTATAAGGGAGCTGCGGGTCCATCATACTGTGTATAAGGGAGCTGCGAGCCCATCATACTGTGTATAAGGGAGCTGCGGGTCCATCATACTGTGTATACGGGAGCTGTGGGCTCATCATACTGTGTATAAGGGAGCTGCGGGCCCATCATACTGTGTATAAGGGAGCTGCGGGTCCATCATACTGTGTATAAGGGAGCTGCGAGCCCATCATACTGTGTATAAGGGAGCTGTGGGCCCATCACACTGTGTATAAGAGAGCTGCGGGTCCATCATACTGTGTATAAGGTAGCTGTGGGCTCATCATACTGTGTATAAGGAAACTGTGGCCCCATCATACTGTGTACAGGGGAACTGTGAGGGACATCATACTGTTTATAAGGGAGCTGTGAAGGCATATTATGCATATGGGAGATGTTGGCCCATTACACTGTATATAGGGGAGCTTTGGGGGGCATTATACTTTCTATAGTGGAGATCTGTCAGCATTATACTGTGTAAAGGGGAGCAGTGAACATCATACGGTGTATCGGGGAGTTATAGAATCATCATACTGTGTATAGGGGAGCTGTGGGGGAACTTAGGGGACATTATTAAATGTAAAGTGGGCACTTAAGCATTACTGTATTGTGATAGGGGCACTCAGAGTATTGTGACCATCAAAGTTGCATATCATTACAATATGGTGGTAAAATCAGTGTTCGTTTTTGTATATAGTTTTATTTTCAATAACAGAGCGGTCATATTCTGAGGTTCCACTATATTCACAATCAGAGTGCGCAACCGTAACTGTAATTAGGGTTAACTGGTTAGGGGCCCACTCAGATGTTTGGCCCCCCCTAAGTTGAAACCCTAGCTACGCCTCTGCTCAGTACACATCTGATGATGAGACTCAGGTGCTACTTTCTGGTGCGTACTGTGCTGCCGAGACTACCCAGGAGAAGCAGTTGTTGGAAGAGGGTAGTGTAGATGATGAGGTCCTTGACCCATCATGGTGTGAGGTACAGGAAGGTGGTGGGAGCACCTCTGAGGAAGAGATTCCCAGAACGGTCCAAAAAGGAAGGAGAGGGAGGGGGAAGACTGCGTTGCCTGTAGCCTCCACTTAGGCACCCATTAGGAGCATGCCTCTTCCAAAACCCAAAACAGGCGCTCCCAAGACTTGCAGTGCCTGGTCCTTTTTTGGACCGCCAGTGGAGCAGGGAGAGTCTTTTTGCCTCCTGTATGGGTAAGCTATGATACTTTATAATCCGACTGGGGTGTAATATGGAGGTGTACTTCTGCACAATTGTGTGCCTTACAACCTGTTTCTGATTATGGGTTTTTCCTCACACACTCCCAGGATAAATGTATGATATCTATATATGCCCATTCTGGGGCAATTAGACTCCCCTGTACCGCTGGCATACCTGAGGGTTTTCTTTTGTATTTTCTCCTGCTCTATATGTGCTATTATAGCATTTGATGTTTCAAATTATTGCTATTTATTGGTAAATAAAAATTTATATGTTTTTGAACATGTGTTTTGGGATTTCCTTAGGCTGGTTTCACATTTGCGTTTTTTGCCGCAACGTTTGTACCGCATATAAACGCATGCGTTGTGTTTTCCTATATTTAACATTAAAAACGCATGCGTTTTTTTTGACGACGCGTTTGACGACGCATGCGTCTTTTCGTCGCTTGCGGCTTGGCGCGGAAATGCAACATGTAGTAATTTCTAGAGGCGTCTATTTGCTGCCAGGAAACACATGCGTTCGATTGCGCAAGGTTTGCGTTAAAAAAACGCATTGCTGTCTATGTAAACGCATGCGTTTTTAAGCACATGCGTTTGGTTGCGTTTTTGAACGCATGCGTTTCAATAGAGAAAAACAAGTCTAGACACTAATAAGCCACCCCCCACCATCAAGGTGATAAAGGGATCCAAACCCTAACCCTAGCCCTAACCCTAAGCCACCATCAAGGTGATACAGGGATCCAAACCCTAACCCTAACCCTAGCCCTAACCCTAAGCCACCATCAAGGTGATACAGGGATCCAATCCCTAACCCTAACCCTAGCCCTAACCCAAACCCTAACCCTAATGGGAAAATGGAAATAAATACATTTTTTTAATTTTGTAATTTTTCCCTAACTAAGGAGTTGATGAAGGGGGTTTGATTTCTATTTATAGGGGGTTTTCTAGTGGATTTTTATGATTGGCAGCTGTCACACACTAAAAGACACTTTTTATTCCCAAAAATATTTTTTGCGTTACCACATTTTGAGAGCTACAATTTTTCCATATTTTGGTCCACAGAGTCATGTGAGGTCTTGTTTTTTGCGGGACGAGTTGACATTTTTATTGGTAACATTTTCGGGCACGTGACATTTTTGATCGCTTTTTATTCCGATTTTTGTGAAGCAGAATGAACAAAAACCAGCTATTCATGAATTTCTTTTGGGGGGCCATTTATACCGTTCCGCGTTTTGTCATAATACACGCCCTCTGTAGTCCCATTGGCGGTGTCTGGATCTTGATTTTTCTCTTGTGAAATTTCTCATCATGCGTACCAAAAGCGCAAACGCAGGAAAAAACGCATGTAAACGCGTACAAACGCGGCGTTTTTTAACCGCATGCGACAACGTATGCGTCTAAAAAACGCAGCGTTTGTACGTGTTTTACATGCGTTTTTTTTATCACTTGCGGATGCATTTTAAACGCTGCGGATTTAAACGCAAATGTGAAACTAGCCTTACTCCGGCTTTTTGTGGTATATGTCTTTTGGAGTTTCCCTGCCAGCCGTATTGGTGTGGATAAGATTAGTGGGGGAGCGACATTTTTGTGCTCTCAGCCATTAACCCGTGATAGGCTTTGTGGTTTTTGTTTAGATCCTTTTTTGACACAGTTGCAGATGACATTTGCTTTGTCAAATGCAAGCTGTGTAATCAGAAAGTCAAAAGAGGGAAAAGTGTCAGCAACCTCAATACCACAAATATGTGGAAACATGTGCGGACCAAGCACGTGGGGGAGTTAAAAAAACACACTGAAGACCTAGGTCAACCTACAGCGGCACCTACCACCTCTTCAGCTCGTGTTGTAGCCTCTTCCTCCAGCTCACACACAGCTGGTTCGACTTCCTCACAGGATCGCAATGGAAGAACCTCTGGCACTGTTGTAGAGACCCAGTGTAAATCCACCCACAGCACAACATTCCCTGTCATCCTCGCATTCCCAGCCCAGTCTACAGCCATCGGTAACACAGGCATGGGAGAAAAGGTGGCCATTCTCGGCAAACCACCCCCGAGCACAGGCTCTGAATGCTGGCATTGCAAAACTACTGTCCCTTGAAATGCTGTCATTCAGGCTGGTGGAGACTGACACCTTTCGTAACTTAATGGCATTGGCAGTCCCACAATACAACGTGCCCAGCCGCTTTTATTTCAGCAGGCAAACCGTCCCTGCCCTGCAAAAGCATGTGGAGGGAAACATTAAACATGCGCTACTAAATGCCATCAGTAGCAAGGTCCACCTCACCACTGATGCGTGGACCAGTCACCATGGACAGGGACGATACCTTTCCCTCACTGCCCATTGGGTAAATGTTGTGGAGCCGGGTACAGATCTTGAGAGTGGCGCTGTACGTGTTCTGCCAACTCCAAGAATTGCAGGAATCGAGTCTGTACACACTGACTCCTCCTCATACTCTAGTTCCTCTGAATCAGCGCTGCAGGAGCCATCACAGTCCACCTCCACATGGACCTGTGAACGCTTACCTGTTACGACCGATATGAGCACAGCCGTGGCCAAACGTCAACAGGCCTTACTGAAATTAGTTTCTTTGGGGAATCGAAGCCACACAGCGCAGGAGCTCTGGAATGCCATCAAGCAGGAGAGCGACGTGTGGTTTGTGCCAGCGAATCTCCAGCCAGGCATGTTAGTGTGTGGCAATGTCCGAAATCTGGTGGCAGCTTTGGGCCTAGGCAACCTCACTCACATCCCATGTCTGGCACATGTGCTCAACTTGGTCGTGCAGAGTTATTTGAGGGACTATCCGGATCTTGATGCTGCACAAGGTCCGCCTAGAGTGTGCTCACTTGTGGCGTTCCAGCATGGGAAGATCGCGCATTGCAACTCTGCAGCGCGATTCCGCCTTCCGGAACATCGCATCATATGTGACCTACCCACCAGGTGGAATTCAACGTTACATTTATTGGAGCGGTTGTGTGAGCAGCAGGCAGCAGTAATGGAGTACCAGCTGCATCAGGCGCAAAGAAGTCACACTGCGCGCCGCTCAGACTTCACAACCACTGAGTGGGCCACTATGAAGGACATCTGCCAGATTTTGCGTGTCTTCGATGATTCCCAGCGGATGGCGAGTGCAGATGATGCACTAGTCAGCATGACTATCCCCCTTATCTGCCTGCTTGAAAAAACACTGCAAGCGCTAAGGGATGAGGTTGTGGAAGAGGTGGAGGATGAGGAGTCACAAATTCCATCTGCTTCTGTACAGTCTGTGCAACGTGGTTACTCACAAAGGCCTAGGCAGGGGACACTTTGTGAGGAGGATGAGGAGGAGTCAATGGAGGAGGAAGATATCTGTCCAGAGGAGGGAGTTACACAATGCTCCAGTAGTCAGTATGTGGAGCGAGGGTGGGGTGATGCAGAACAGGCAGAGATCACGCTTCAAGCAGGGGACAGAGTTTCTTGGCCAGTTGGCAGTCTGCAGCACATGATTGATTTTGATGCTGCAGTGCCTGAGAAACGACCTCCGCATCACCCACATTCTCAACAGGGCTGATTATTGGGTGTACACCCTCCTAGATCCTCGCTACCAGGACAACTTACAAAGCCTCATAACACCGTTGAACCGGGAGCGTAAAATGCGGGAGTACCAAGACACACTGGTGCATTCCATCATCTTCTCCAGTCCAACTGAGAGCAGTGCTGCTAGTGTTTTACAAAGCAGCTCAGTGCGTCGAGGCAGTGGAGGAAGCTCTGCACAAACAGGGAGCAGAAGCAGTGCCTCAGCACAAGGCAAGACCAGTATGGCCCAACTGTGGCAAAGTTTTGTGTGCCCACCACAAATGTCTACACCATCACAGACGGCTCCAGTCAGCAGGAGGCAACATTTCCGTGAGATGGTGACAGACTACATGTCTTGCCCTCTCAGTGTACTCCCAGATGGCTCTTCCCCCTTCAAGTTTGGGTCTCTAAGCTGGATACATGGCCAGAGCTTAGCCAGTATGCATTGGAGGCGCTGGCTTGCCCTGCTGCTAGTGTATTATCGGAACGCGTCTTTAGTGCCGCAGGTGGTGTACTAACAGACCGTCGCATGCGACTATCCTCTGATAACGTTGACCGGCTTACTTTTCTGAAAATGAACAAGGCCTGGATCTCGCAGGAATTTGCCACTCCTCTTCCAGATTAAATAATTGATTGGCAACAGTATCCAGGTCTCCTGATGTGTTATTGTTTCTACCACCTGAACTGTAATCCCTGGGCTCCAACACCGCCAGTTGCTGCTCAGAAGTGCCGTCTGCACAGTCAACACATGACCCAGTGATATAGGGTTTCAGTAATGTCAGCTGATCCCCAGCTGTGTATCCGGCAATTTCCCCTGCCCCATCCATACTCACACTACAACTGATATTAAACTAGCTCAAATTAGGCCTGCCTACACTCTGCTTCTCCTGGATTCCCTGGGCTCCAACACCGCCAGTTGCTGCTCAGAAGTGCCGTCTGCACAGTCAACACTTGCTGCTGTGTTATGGGGTTTCAGTAACGTCAGCTGATCCCCAGCTGTGTATCCAGCAATTTGTCCTGCTACCTCCACACTCACACTACTTCAGATATTAAACATGTTCCAATTTGGCCTCGGCCTACACCCTGATTGACTCTGTGCTTCAACACCGACAGTTGCTGTTCAGAAGTGCCGTCTGCACAGAGAAAAACACTAGCTCCTGTGTTAGTGGGGTTCAGTAACATCAGCTGCTTCCCTGCTTTGTATCCGGCAATTGCTCCTGCTACCTCCACACTCACACTACTTCAGATATTAAACTTTCTCCAATTAGGCCTCGGCCTACACTCTGCTTCTCCTGGATTCCCTGGGCTCCAACACCGACAGTTGCTGCTCAGAAGTGCCGTCTGCACAGAGAAAAACACTAGCTCCTGTGTTAGTGGGGTTCAGTAACGTCGGCTGCTCCCCTGCTGTGTGTCCGGCAATTGCTCCTGCTCCCTCCACATTCACATTACATCATATTAAACTTACTCCAATTAGGCCTCGGCCTACACCCTGATTGACCCTGGGCTCCAACACCACCAGTTGCTGCTCGGAAGTGCCGTCTGCAAAGTCAACACATGCTCCAGTGTTTTGGGGTTCAGTAACGTCAGCTGATCCCCAGCTGTGTGTGCGGCAATTTCTCTTGCTCCCTCCACATTGACACCACCACTGATTTTAAACTTGCTCCAATTAGGCCTCAGCCTACACTCTGTTTCTCAAGTAATCCCTGGGCTCCAGTTGCTGCTCAGAAGTGTCTTTGGCACGGGTACTCCCTCCTGCCCAGCCTGGTTCCAGCACGCCAGCTGTTTCCGGGTTGTGTCTTGGTCACTTTGCCTCCAATACGTTGTCCTGTCGGGTTGCGGTCGGGTTAGCCAACTCTATGGTGCCTGCAGTTTAGGTGCTTCCTATGTGGGCTGCGGGAACTGGCAATCAAGGCTGGTTCCGCAGTGCCAATAGGACAAGCTCCCCCTGTAGGACTGTAGGTTTTCAGTAACTATGGCCGGCTCGCGGCCTAGCAATTTTTTTTTCCTGTGGACCTTCTGCTGCCTATCTACATTCCAGCACCATTAGCTGGTTCTGTGGAAGACAATCTTGAATAGGTCCCCCTGGTTCCAGTACCGTCAGCTGGTTCCAGGCAGAGCCTTTGGCTTAGGTGCCTCCTTCTGGGTATCCGAGTTCCACCAACGTCTGGTGGTCTTTGGTAGTGCTTTCTGGCACGGGTACCTCCTGCTTAGTAACCGGGTTCCAGTACCATCAGCTGGTCCTCAGTAGTTCCATTGGCTCTTGTACCTTCGGGTAGCCATCCAGGTTCCAGTACCATCAGCTGGCTTCTTGGCAGTTCCTCAGCCTTCTTGTACCTTCTGCTACATTTCCAAGTTCAAGCTTTTGGAAATGGTTTTTGCTAATCACTCTGGATCTCCCTGACGACGACCCTAAAGACGACGACCCTGGAGATGACGACTTTGGAGACCAAGAAGCAGAAGAACAAGAAGCTGCAGAACAAAAAGCAGAAGAACATTAAGCATAAGACTAAAAACCAGAGCAAAAGATAATATCTAAATTATAAGCAGAAGAAGACTAAGCAGTGTATGGGGGTGAGTCCGTTCCGTGAATGCCTGTCACAAATAAGAATATGAAGAAGAAGAAGATGAAGTAGAATATGAAGAATAATAGTTTAATAAAAAGAATATGAAGAATGTAAAAAAAAAGAATAATAGGAAGAAGATGAAAAAGAAGAAGATGAATAAGGTGAAGGAGAAGTTGATTGTCATGGATCCCTTCTCCGTGGTGTCACTTATTCGTCACGTGCCTGCTCTCACACGTGACTTGGGGTTGTGCCTGCAGGGGTTAATCTATCTCCCCACTCTCAGTCCAGCATTCAACCTCTGTCCTATGCTGTAATGGGAGCATAAATCACACACCGACCCAGGCCACACACCCGCTCATACGCGCTGCCACCACTCATCGAATACACGGGCGATGAGTCCCGGACTAATAATAATACTAATAAAAATATGTCTATCACTCATAAGGCTCACACACCTTTAGGCTATGGATTCTTTTATAACATTCAAGGTTCAACTTGTTAAAGTTTTATACTTTAATAACAAAGGTTCAATGCTTACAATAAGAAAAAGGTATAAAAATATGATAATAAAAAGACATACAACTTATGCAAAACAGTGTCAAAATACACAGGAGAAAACTTACAGAAATTACCTAACTGGTAGTTGCTTCCTGCTCCCTGAGGGAAGGAAGAATGTAGATTGGATCACACCAGCTTCTCAGGCTGCCCTCACATGTGAACACAATTCTCTGTCTGCAGCCTAAATTTATAACTTTGGTCTGAGGTCAGGTTTCTAGACCGGCCTCCCAGGTTAATATCATAATTGCTGCCTGTTTGATTGGGCAACGGCCGCGCCCCCAATGAATATATTATTTTCTCTTGTAAAAAGGTTCTCAGGAATAGATTCCCTCAGGCTGCAATTATCACCTCCCCTCCAAGACCTAGTAGGTGCCAAATGTGAGCTTCTTCTTGGCCCTAGCTAGACCTCTTGGGGAGATATGGAGACATAATTTCTTCTAGTCCCAAGGAAGTGCCTATTAACACCTAGGTGCGACTTGCCTTCAGGACAGATGTTACATTAACACTAGTCACACATGTAACCCTAGACATTTGTCCCTACACACACATTATATATATATATATATACACATATTTAACCACACCTCCCTCCTTTTGAACGTGCATGGGGGTTGAATTACAGGTCAGCTCCTGAGCACGTATCTGGTTCTGCCCCATCTTGGCGAGACAGGCCATCGGCATTGCCATGATCAACTCCCTTCTTGTGCTGAATTGTGAAATCATATTGCTGAAGTATCAAACTCCATCTAAGCAATGTCCCATTGTCCCCAACTACTCTGAGCCAACTCAGTGGGTTATGATCTGTGATCACCGTGAAGTTGCGCCCATAGAGGTATGGTTGCAGCTTCTGCAGAGCCCACACAATTGCCAAACTTTCTTTTTCAATGGTGACATAAGCCACTTCTCTGGGCAGGAGTTTCCTGCTTAGGTACAGACGTCTACTTAGTTCCATGATGGTGAGGTACGATGCTTTAGCTAGCTGCACTAACAGCTCATCTATCCTCGGCATGGGGTAGACCTCACATGTAGTCAGTACATTTAATTTGCTGTAGTCTACACAGAACCGGGTAGTACGGTCCTTTTTTGGGACAAGAACCACAGGCGAGGCCCAGGCACTCTGGGATTTTTGTATCACCTTGAGTTTCAGCATTTCCTCTACCTGTTCCCTCATGTGTACCTTCACCTCTGCTGACACACGGTATGCAGACTGCCGTACTGGGGGATTAGTACCAGTGTCCATATGGTGAACTGCTAAGTGTGTCCTCCCAGGCTCCCCTGTGAAGACTTCAGTGAACTCGTTGAGCGCCCCCATCAGCTCAGACCTCTGACTGTGGGATAGCTCAGGGTTAAACTCTGCTGACTCCAGAGACTCCACATACTGAGTCCCGGCCCCCACATCCAGTAACAGATCAGCCTCCCCCTCTTCAGGCAGGCTACAGACAGGTAAGACACAGGCCTCCCTGGCATGATGTGCCTTCAACATATTTACATGAAACACTTTCTGACACTTTGCATGCTCATCTAGTGTCACCATATAATTAACATCATTCAGCCGCTTATGTACAGTATATGGTCCCTCCCATGCGGCCTGTGATTTATTCTGTAACATAGGGACCAACACCTTCTGTCCCTCCTCATAGGCCCTCAGTCTGGCATTACGGTCGTACCAGACCTTCTGGTTGATTTGGGCCTGGGTCACATTCTCATTGGCCAGGTTGCTCAGTTTTTGCATTCTCTCTCTGAGCCGCAGTACATATTCGACCACTGAGACTCCAGTAGTTTTGGGGTCGTCCTCCCCACAGTCGTTAATCAGATCAAGTGGCCCCCTGACCCTCCTCCCATAAACCAGTTCAAAGGGGGAGAATCCAGTAGACGCCTGGAGTACCTCTCTGTAGGCAAACAACAGATGGGGGAGGTACCACTCCCAGTCTCTCCCTTCAGTCTCCACCAACATTTTGAGCATTTGCTTTAGTGTTCCATTAAAACGCTCGCAGAGTCCGTTGGTTTGGGGATGATAGGCGCTGGCCACAAAATGCTGTACTTGTATTCTTTCACAGAGGCTTTCCATCAGATCAGACATGAACTGGGTTCCCTGATCCGTCAACATTTCGCTGGGGAAACCCACACGAGAGAACACAGTCAGTAAAGCATCCGGCACTTTGTCTGCTCGGATGGAGGATAGTGCCACAGCTTCCGGGTATCGTGTAGCATACTCCACCACTGTGAGGATGTACTTTTTGCCAGAGCTGCTAGGGATTGCAAGTAGAACTATGATATCCACAGCCACTCGCTGGAAAGGTTCATCGATCACAGGCAGTGGTATCAATGGAGCTTTCTGTATATTCCCAGACTTTCCAACTCTCTGACAAACTACGCACGATCGGCAGTAATTGGCAATATCTGTCCCCATCTTGGGCCAATAGAAGTTATGTGTCAGACAAGCTTTAGTCTTTTGTATTCCAAAGTGTCCGGCCAAAGGAATTTCATGGGCAATTCTCAATAATTGTTCCCTAAATGGATATGGGACGATCAGCCGCCGTTCATAGTCCCAAAATTCTGTAGTATCCGTGGGGATAGTCTCTGTATACAGTCTGCCCTAGTCCCAGTATATTCTCTTTTTGCCAGAAGCAGCAGGGGTTGGTCTGCAAGACATCTGAGCTCCTCCAGACTGACATCTGTCTGCAGGGCCTCCTGGAAGCTCTGACGGTCAGCCTGCAGGCCCTGGCCTAGTGTGACTGCCAGGCCCTGGTCTAAAGCTGAGTTTTCAGTGTCTGTTATCAGGGACCTTGGTGGGTCTGCCATGTATGGAGGCTCCGTGACCACAGTATAGGCCTCCTGTCCTGGCAGTTCTGTCTGAGACTCATCCTCTAATCTCTGGGCCTGAGTCTGAGCCGCTGCCTGACTCCAGGTCACAGCTGCCACATAATTACAGTCCTGTGCATTGGGACATTTTCCCTCCTCGCACGGGATCTCAGGTGGGTCTCTTTCTTCCACCTTCTCTGCATCATTTACTTGCAAGGGAGGAACATAGTGGGACACCATCCTCCCTAGGTCTGTGCCTAGCAACACATTGGTGGGAATAGCCTCTGATACTCCCACTTATCTCAGTCCTTTCCCTGCTCCCCAGTCCAGGTACACACGGGCCATGGGCACAGCAGGGCTGACCCCTCCAATCCCGGTTATAGACATAGTCTTTCCTGGTATGATATCGGCAGGGGTTATCATGGCTGGATGCACCAGGGTCACCTCTGGCCCAGTGTCTCTGAGACCAATGGTGACTTTATTGCCAACAGTGACAGATTGACAGTTCTCATTTGCCCTTGCATCAGAGCCGGCTACAAAGAGGACAGACGGTGGGGGCACAGTCGGCTTTGTGGTGGTAGTTGGGCGTTTCTCCCTATCAGGGCAGACAGCGCTAACATGTCCCACTTTGTTGCAGGAGAAACACCGGCGTGCATCGCCTAGAGAATGTATATTTCCCGGGGCCCCATAGAAGGTGGGCTTGGACAGCACTGGTGATCAGCCGGCAGAGGGAGAAGGGTCCCCGTTTGGCTTACATTCCCTCCAGCTGAATCCCAATGGCTTCCGCACCTCAGGCATCCTGTTAGCCACATAGCAGTCCACAATCCTTGCAGCCTGATCCGCAGTTTGTGGCTCCCGATCACACACAAATTGTCGTACATCCGTGGGGCACATGTGAAGAAATTGATCCTTGACCATAAGATCCGTTAAGTCCTCAAAACTGTTAACAGAAAGTCCCCTAATCCATTAGTGGAATGTGGTCATCAAGGTGCTCACAACATCCGCATAGCTGTCAGTTGATCCACGTTGTAGGTTCTGGAACTTTCTACGGTACACTTCTGGTGTCAGGTTGTATTTCCTGATCAGGGCCTCTTTTATGGCCTCATAGTTCGCATCTAGCTCTGGTGGGAGGCCAGCAAAAACTTCCAGGGTTTTGCCTCTCAACCCGGGGGTTAGATACTGTGCCCACTGCTCACGGGGTAGATGGTACTGCCTGCAGGTTTTTTCAAACCCCCGAAGGAAAGTATCTAAGTCTGTATCCTTCTCCATCACAGGGAAGTTTTCAAGACGTGGTCTCCTTGGATTTATATCCTGGGAGGGGGTTATCTGAAGACTGATACCCTGCTCTACTTGAGCCATCTGAAGCTAGAAAGCTCTCTCCTCCCGGCGTTCTGCAGCAGCAGCCTGTCGGTACTGTAGAATCAGCTGCATGCGCAGATTGGGATTACTTGTCCCAGCCGTTGTAAGTCCATTTGCAAAGTACAGTCCATAGGCTCCTCAGCCCTGGCATTGCTGATACTTCCATCAGGCATCTGCGGTGCAAGAGCTGGCATTGCTGGGTCTCTCTGAAGTGGGCTCTCTCCTTGCCCAGATGTTCCAACACTTTGCTCTATGTCCTGCTCGACCAGGGCGCGTATCAGCAGCTCCCTGGATCTGTCGGCTGTCTCTATTCCTCTCTGCTCACAGAAGCCAGTCAGAGCTTCTTTGCTCTGCTTCTTATACTGGGATGCCATATTGATGAACAGCCTTTGCCAAATGAAAGATAGAAAAGAAAAACGGGGAGGGGGAACTGTTTGCAAGTATGTCTAAGTAAGCAATGAGTTGAACCTTGAAGAACTGGTGCACTCCTCGCAAGGATACCAATTCTTTAGTACAGGGAATAATTGCTTAAACCATGCGCTAATGCTCTAATAGAAATAATTCTATCCCACTGCGGCCACCAATTGTCACGGATCCCTTCTCCGTGGTCTCACTTATTCGTCACGTGCCTGCTGTCACACGTGACTTGGGGTTGTGTCTGCACGGGTTAATCTATCTCCCCACTCTCAGTCCCAGCATTCAACCTCTGTCCTATGCTGTAATGGGAGCATAAATCACACCCTGACCCAGGCCACACACCCGCTCATACGCGCTGCCACCACTCATCGAATACACGGGCGATGAGTCCCGAACTAATAATAATACTAATAAAAATATGTCTATCACTCATAAGGCTCACACACCTTTAGGCTATGGATTCTCTTAGAACATTCAAGGTTCAACTTGTTAAAGTTTTATACTTTAATAACAAAAGGTTCAATGCTTACAATAAGAAAAAGGTATAAAAATATGATAAAAAGACATACAACTTATGCAAAACAGTGTCAAAATAAATAGGAGAAAACTTACAGAAATTATCTAACTGGTAGTTGCTTTCTGCTCCCTGAGGGAAGGAAGAATGTAGATTGGATCACACCAGCTTCTCAGGCTGCCCTCACATATGAACACAATTCTCTGTCTGCAGCCTAAATTTATAACTTTGGTCTGAGGTCAGGTTTCTGGACCGGCCTCTCTAGGTTAATATCATAATTGTGGTCTGTTTGATTGGGCACAGGCGCTCTACTACTAATAATAATAATAATAATTTTTATTTATATAGCGCCAACATATTCCGCAGCGCTTTACAAATTATAGAGGGGACTTGTACAGACAATAGACAATACAGCATAACAGAAATACAGTTCAAAACAGATACCAGGAGGAATGAGGGCCCTGCTCGCAAGCTTACAAACTATGAGGAAAAGGGGAGACACGAGAGGTGGATGGTAACAATTGCTTTAGTTATTCGGACCGGCCATAGTGTAAGGCTCGGGTGTTCATGTAAAACTGCATGAACCAGTTAACTGCCTAAGTATGTAGCAGTACAGACACAGAGGGCTACTAATGAATATATTATTTTCTCTTGTGAAAAGGTTCTCAGGAATAGATTCCCTCAGGCCGCAATTATCACCTCCCCTCCAAGACCTAGTAGGTGCCAAATGTTAGCTTCTTCTTGGCCCTAGCTAGACCTCCTGGGGAGATATGGAGACACAATTTCTACTAGTCCCAAGGAAGTACCTATTAACACTTAGGTGCGACTTGCCTTCAGGACAGATGTTACATTATCACTAGCCACACATATAACTCTAGACATATGTCCCTACACACATATACAGTAGATATATTATATACACATATTTCACCACATTGATGAAAAAGATGCTGCTGCTGAGGATGATGAAGAAGAAAGTGTGGGAGAAGTAAAAAAGAAGGTGGAGCATGGAAGTAGTGAAACATAAATATCTGAAAAAATATAAAAAAATCTTAACATAGTCAATATCTTTGTAACTCCGAACGTCTTAAAAAAAAAATTAATTCCTGCTATTCCATTTGATTGGGCTAAACCTCTATGCCTTTAATGTGTCCTCCACCTCACCCAATACATCCTACATTATTCTTAGTTGTTTTCCTTCATGTAAAATTAACCTACAAGGAAAGAAAGGTTTTATTTTAATTCCGATATTTTTGTCCCATTGACTTGCATTGGTATCGGGTATCGGCGATATCCGATATTTTTTGGATATCGGCCGATCCAATCCGATACCGATATTTCCAAATATCGGAAGGTATCGCTCTACACTAATCATGGATACTGGCAGATTCCCCTGAGCTCTGAGACGCAGGAGAAGTCCGCCTTTATCACCCCCTTCAGACTGTACGAGTTCACGGTCATGCCATTCAGCATGAAGAATGCCCCTGCCACTTTCCAGCGGATGGTCAACCACCTGCTTGAGGGACTGGAGAAGTACGCGGTGGCGTACCTGGTTGACATTGCCGTCTTCAGTCTCTCCTGGAAAGAACACCTGCAGCATCTCCAGGAATTGCTCAGGCGAATTCACCAAGCAGGCCTGATCATCAAGGCGGGAAAGTGCCAGATGGGCATGAGCGAGGTCCACTACCTGGTGCACTGGGTAGGCAGGGACTCCATGGAGGCCAGAGCCTGGGAAAATGGACGAGATCGCATCCTGGCTAACCTTCAGGACCAAGAAACGGGTGATGTCCTTCCTGGGCACTGCAGAGTACTATAGGCGCTTCGTGCAGAACAATAGTAGCATGGCAAAACCCTTGACGGACCTGTGTTGTATGTTATATATTTTAAATGATTTCAACACTCCAATTAATTAATACAAATGATAGAGATATTGATTGGTTTTGTTATTAGTATGTGTATATATATTGTCAATGGAGTCCATAGAAAGCTAATTAAAAACTTGTCCAACCACATGTTCCAAATGGTCAGTCTAAGCACACAGTAATTTACATTTTAGAGTACATAGTACACTTATCTTCAAAGATGAACCAAGGGAATGGACTTGTTCCCATGAGATGATATCATCTAAATGTTAATTAGACAGATACCTGTTAGGCTATGTGCACACGTTCAGGTTTTTTCGCGGTAAGAACGCTATACAAACTCATTAAAAATGCATACATTATGCATCTTATCATTTAGAATGCATTCTGCATGTTTTGTGCACATGATGCGTTTTTTTCCACACAAAAAATGCATTGCGGTAAAAAAAAGCAGCATGTTCATTCATTTTGCGGATTTTCTGCGTTTTATTCTATGCATTTGGGAAAACCGCACAAAAAAACGCACCAAAAACACGTAAAAAATGCATGAAAAACGCTAAAAAAAAACCGCATGCGGATTTCTGGCAGAAATGTTCGTTTTTTGTCAGGAAAATTTCTGCAAGAAATCCTGACTATGCACATACCCTTAAGCTCCCAGGGATGCCAGTTTGGGGTTCTTATCTATTTGGCCTGAAGGCTTCAGTACACATACCATGAGAAAGCCTCAGATAACACGGTATAGATCAAAAGCCTTTAACATATAAATATCGCCTGAGACACAGTGAGAGACACAAGGACACAGAGACAGACAGATTTGGATGGAGGGAGGACACAGAGAGCAGGCTGAATTGACTCCTACCATTTCCAATGTAATGTATGACTTATGATTATTGATTATTTGCCATTTTGAGTGACTGTTTATATTTATTATCTTTTATTAAGTAAATTCATTTTTGTCTTATTCAATTTTTTGTGTGAGCATTTATTTATTAATTCATCACAATTCTTTGAACCAAAACAAAACAATTGGTGTCAGAAGTGGGATGGTGTTTTGAATAAAAATGTTTGCAAAATTGAAAAAGTTTGTTAAGAATAGGAAAGCAATTGAGAGTGTTAGATCCTTGCCAGAATGGGTGTTGTCCGGACCGTGGACCCCAATGGCACAGGAATGTAATAAATATATGGAGGGACAGCGTTTAGAAAATCGCCAGAATGTGGCTGAGAAATTTGATCTTTCAAAGTATGATGCAAAGGAGCAAAAAACAGCAGCGGCCGTTGGATGGGTCTGTGTCTGTGTCCAGGCACTGCAGAGTTTGCAAAAGGAGATTGAATATGCAAATTGCCTCTTTTGAGAAAGAGGATTTAGGAGATTGATAATTTGCGTTTAGAGCTGCATACAGCTTGATAAAATGCAAAAGAGTTTGGAAGAATATGTGATAAAAAATATGAGTAAGAATAAGCGCAGGAGGAGACAGCAGCCAGTGGCAGATAGTCATACTGCACATGTTAGAACCATGATTGCACATGAGAAATGGTCAGATTTGTTAGAATGTGAGGACTCAGAAAATGAGGTAGAATTGCATGCCAGACCTATTGTAGTAACAAAGACCAAGAGAGAAGTTACTCAGCGTAGGGGAGATAGGGTGGATGCATTAGATGCAGCTGTTGGCGCAGAATCCACCATGATAGAAGAAACTAGAAATTATACGGCAGGGGAACTAACAGAATTAGCCTCCAAATACCGACAAAAAGCAGGAGAGAATGTATTAACATGGATTCACAGGTTATGGGATTTTGGCGCAGATACGATAATCTTGAACCGTCTTGAGGGCATAGGAATTGGGAGTATTTGTATTTGTGGCACCCCTAGAGGTATTTGCCACAAATATAGTTACTGACACTGAATACAAATACTAAAATAGCAAGACTGCACTACCTCCTCCGGCCAGAAGGGGGAGCTCCAGAGACTCCCCTTGATCCATTCTGGTCTGAGAGAAGAACTGGCAGTTGGGCAGTTGGGCTAAGGAGCTGAAAGTGAGAGGTCATACAGCTGAATTTCTAACAGCCCTATGACGGTTTCCAGGCCCAAATCACCGGCCTGAGGAGAAGAGGGATAGAGAAAAAGGACATGGTGAGAACCGGGTAGCATTAATCACTACTCAGAACAGGCGCAAAGACGGATACCGGATCCGTGGCTGTATTCATTACATATAATACAGCAACCGGAAAAACGTGAGGTGATATCAGCTTCACTAGGGTCGGACGCAGCAACAGACACAGAGTTCAGCGGTACTCCCGGAGGGGGTAAGCCGATAAAAGGACTCGGGTTGCCCGTCGAACCAGGACCCGGAGGGGACAGATTGGGCCGGCAGCCAGTTCACATACAGCAGCAGGGCCACACAGATATTGCGTACAATAAGAGGCGAAGACCCCGGCAGGGTCAAAGTAACTCAGAGTTCCCATACAGACTCCGGTGACAGGACTGGTTGTAAATCCTTTTTTGTTAAAGTAAACTGGTTAAACGTTTCAGTGCCTCAGTCTTTCATTTGGACAATAGCCATCTATCCAGGATTGGGATCATCACCGCTGGGAGAACCTGCTGCTGATCAAGTAAGTGCCTGTTCCCTCACGATACCCTTTACACTGTGCATTGCCTGAGGCCACAGCACCGGGTCAAGCCACCCGTGACATCCCCCTCAAGAGACAGACCCCATTGGTCCAGTGCTGGGTACCCCGGTCTCTCGGGCGTCACAATTGGCGTCACGAACAGGATAGAGCCAGCCCATATACCGGGTATTGTGTGCCGTGATTGGAGCCCAAAACTTTGAAAACTTGGATGAAAAATCGTGAAAATTGACTTTATTAAAGAAAATTCCATTTCCCATTAAAAACTATTGAAAGTGACTTTTCCCCATTGGTTATAATGGAGTAAAGATGGCCGCCATCCCCTGAGGTAATCACCTCATAACCGTTAGGCGCAAGACTGTTAATTGAGCTACGCCATTACCTGAGCCCCAGTCTAACTGAAAAACTTCAGAATCCGCCATTACAGAGCGCGCGGCGGGCGGGAGCAGCAGGGGGCGTGTCATTGTGGGCGGCACCAAGCTGAGCGCTCTGACGTCAGAGCAAGGGGAAAACCAATCCTGCTGCACAGCAGAACGAATCTACACTATCCCGACGGAAGCGGAGGACCGGAAGGATCCGGATTAACTAAGGGGGCACAGTATGTCGCAGCACGGAGACGCCGCAGCACCCGGCGGCGCTAATGCAGCTGAAAGACAGAGTGTTGATAGAGCGTCTGGTAGCGCAGCGGTGCAAGGAGTGGCGCCCATCATGCCGGTGCTGATGCCATATAGCCTAGGTGGCCCGTGGCTTCCAATGTATGAAGGTGAGCCTAATACCCTTGACGATTTCAGAAAAAAGATGCTGGCCCATTTTAACATGTTCCCCGTGGGTGAAGTTCAGCGTGTTAGTCTCCTGATGATGCAGTTAAGTGGCCATGCTAAGCGAGAAGTCACAGCATGGGCAGCTGATCTAAAAGGCACTGTTGAACGCATATTTGCTGGATTAAAAGCTACATTTGAAACCACTGCCAGCAGCAAAGCTAAAATACGATTCTTTAATTGCAAACAAAAAGTTAATGAGGGCGTGAGAGACTTTGCCTTAAACCTGCAGGAAGCCCTTAAATCACTTACACTGGCTGAACCCATTTTTAACACCGGAGCGGATAAACTGCTAAGAGATCAATTTATGGAGGGACTCTACACCCCTTCTCACCGGGGGCATGTGAGCATGCTTGTTTTTAAGAACCCTGAATTGACATTTGCTCAATTAAAGGAGAGCGCTATACGTCTCCAGCTGGCAGAGGCACCTCGGGATCAGGATCCTGCGCAACCTATGGCAGAGGCACCTCAACAACAGGGAGTGCCAGTGACATCAGCTATGTCCGGGGCCATTGCTAAGCCCCTGGGGCCCAGTACTAATGAGGCTCTTCAACAAAAGCTTGACTCTTTAACTGATGTTTTTGCTTCAATGGCTAAAACCATGCAGGAGATGAGAGGACCCAAGATAGAGTTCGCAATCCGTAGAGAGGATGTTCCATGGATGAGACCCCGGAGATACCCGACATGGAGAGGACGACCCCGCGACCGCTACCAACCGGATGGACAGCCCATTTGCCGCCGTTGCCAGCAGCCAGGCCACTTTGCACGAGATTGTGATTTAAACGGGAATCCCCTGTGAATGCGGGCCGCTTCGCAGGAATGAACTTTCAAGGCCCAACACCCTGGCACGACAGGTACATCGGAGGACGACCCATTATCCCTATCGTGCTGGACGGAATTCCCCTCAACGCTTTGCTGGACACAGGTTCCCAGATTTCATCTATACCGTATATCCTTTATAAGAGGTACTGGGCTGATGCAGATATTGATAAAGGGCCCTCCTATGTTGAACTAGATATATGGGCCAGTAATGGTAAGTTGGTACCGAAACTAGGATTCAGGGAGATGACCATAAAGATTGGTAAAGTAGAATTGAAGAAACAGGGTATAATTGTTGTTGATGTTGACCGGCGGAACTGTGAACCAACTGTATTGATAGGAATGAATGTGTTAGAGAACTGCTTTTCCGAAGTTATTTCTGTCTTACAGCAAATTGCTGAAACTGCCCAATCCTGCCAGCAGAGAGTTCTCCAAAGGGAAATAAAAGTATTGATGTTAAGGCAACAGGTAGAAGTTGCAGGTGGAGAAATCGGCAGTGTGAGGGTAAGTGATCCAACATCTATTGTAATCCCACCAAAAACAGAAATGCTGGTATGGTGTAGAGCAGCCATTGGTACTAAGGGACGAGATTATCAAGCCTTAATAGAACCAGTGTACGCCGACAGCAGGCCCACTATACTCACAGCACGAGGGGTAGTCGAGGTACACCGGGGACGAGTGCCGGTACGACTTTTGAACTGTGGAGAGGAAGAGGTCACTTTGCCAAGGTATGCTACAGTGGCAAAGCTATATACTGTTGACAACAATGCCATCACAACCATTGAGCCCTTAGAACCAACCTGTCAGGTGGAAGGCAACTGCTCAGACGGAGAATTGGAGGATTGGTGTCAACAGCTACACGTGGGCATAAATTCAACACCTACCCATCAAAAACAAGGGGTGTATAGGCTAGTGACGGAATATGAACAAGTCTTCAGTAAACACCCATTGGACTTCGGACGGATAGAAGGGGTAGAACACACAATCCCCACCAGTGACCATCCCCCAATAAAAGAAAGATATAGACCCATACCGCCCGCTCACTATCAATGTGCAAAAGATATGCTGAGGGAGATGAAACAGGCCGGGGTAATAAGAGACAGCTGTAGCCCCTGGGCGGCCCCTCTAGTGCTTGTCAAAAAAAAGGACGGAACCATGAGAATGTGCGTAGACTACCGGCGGATTAATAACATCACCCATAAAGACGCCTACCCCTTGCCTAGGATAGAAGAGTCCTTGACTGCTTTGAAATCTGCTAATTATTTTTCCACCTTAGACTTAACAAGCGGGTATTGGCAAGTCCCTGTGGCTGAGAGAGATAAGGAAAAGACGGCATTCACCACACCAATGGGTCTATGTGAATTTAATCGCATGCCATTCGGACTCTGCAACGCATCCGGTACCTTCCAGCGGCTGATGGAATGCTGCCTCGGACACAAGAACTTCGAGACCGTCCTCCTGTACCTAGATGATGTGATCGTCTACTCAAAGACTTACGAACAACACTTAATAGACCTGGCAGAAGTGTTCGAAGCCTTATCCAGGTATGGCATGAAAATCAAGCCATCCAAATGTCACCTTCTCAAGCCAAAGGTACAGTACCTGGGACACATCGTGAGTTCGGAGGGAGTAGCACCGGATCCCGAGAAAATAAGCGCCATAAGGGATTGGCCAAGACCTACCAACGCAAAAGAAGTGAGGCAATTCCTGGGATTGGTGGGTTACTATCGCAGATTTATAAAAGGATTTACCAAATTGGCAGCACCCTTGCAAGACGCCTTGGTAGGGCAGACGAAGAAACCTTCAAACCGAAACCCTCCTTTTCAGTGGAACGATGAAAGGGAAGACTCCTTTGAACAACTAAAGAAGGCACTAACCGGAGAAGAGGTTCTGGCATACCCAGATTACCATCAACCTTTCATCCTCTACACCGATGCCAGTAATGTGGGACTAGGAGCGGTGCTGTCACAAAAGCAAGAAGGTCGGGAGAAAGTCATCGCCTTTGCAAGTAGAAAGCTCCGGCCTACTGAAAGAAATCCAGAAAATTATAGCTCCTTCAAATTGGAACTACTGGCAGTAGTTTGGGCTGTGACTGAACGTTTCAAACACTATCTGGCTGCTGCAGAATTTATTGTCTATACTGACAACAATCCGTTGACCCACCTGGACACAGCCAAATTAGGTGCGTTAGAACAGCGATGGATAGCCCGGTTATCTAATTACAACTTCAAGATCAAGTATCGAGCAGGTCGCAAGAATGGAAATGCCGATGCCCTATCCCGGATGCCACACTTGAGAGATGTAGAAGAAGAAACGGGGGAGCATGAAGAAATTGAACTACCAGCCTTCCATCATCCCAAGGCAAAACATCATCAGTCAAGTACCTATCAGAAACAACAAGAGGTGAATTTTAATCCGTTAGCACACCATAGATGGGCTGACACCCAAGACAGCAATCCGGCTGTGAAGTTGGTGAAGGAACTGTTAACTGAGCAAAGTGCATATCCCGATGAGGATGCCCCAGAAGAGACGCATCAACTCTGGAAAGAGAGAGGCAAAATGTTCCTGTATCAAGGGAAGCTCTGTAGAAGGTACACCAATCCGAAAACACATGAATTGGTTTGGCAGATTATCGTGCCTAAACAAGATGTCAAGATGGTCCTCGAAGCTTACCATAATGGTGCTGGTCACTTCGGTTGGAAAAAGTTAGAAGTACTTCTAAGAGAAAGATTTTATTGGGTCGGGATGAGAAAATCAATCGAACAGTGGTGCAGAAATTGTGGCCCGTGCAACCTCAGAAGAAACGATCAAAAGAACCAAAGAGCACCACTGCAGCCCATAATCACCAAACAACCACTTGAACTTGTAGCCATGGACCACGTGAAGTTGACATCAAGCCGGTCCGGCTATGTCTATGCCTTGACCATCGTGGACCATTATTCACGCTTCTTGGTAGTAGTACCCGTAAAAGATCTGACAGCAAAAACAGCAGCCAAAGCGTTCCAAACGTACTTTTGTAGACCCCATGGATATCCGGAACAGGTTCTCACCGACCAAGGTACAGCCTTTGAATCAGAGATCTTCAGAGAATTCTGTAATATGTATGGTTGCAAAAAGATCCGGACGGCGGCCTATCATCCACAAACAAACGGCTTATGCGAGAAGATGAACCATATTGTAATAGAACTACTAAAGACTTTACCTGAGGCAGAAAGGAATCAATGGCCAGAGAAATTGCCTGACTTGGTGGATTTGTATAATCATGTCCCGGTGAGTTCCACCAATTGCACCCCAGCTTACCTTATGCGTGCAAGACCCGGCCAATTACCAATCGATCTAGAAATGGGAATTCTGAAACCAGACGCAGAAGTCCAAGACTCCAATTGGGATATCATACAGCAAAAGCAATATCGCCAAGTGCAAGAGAGTGTGGAAAGAAGCCTTCAGCAAACTAGAGAAAGACAAGAGCGAACTTTCAACCAGAATGCTCTAGCGACCCCATTAAGACCGGGTGACCAAGTGCTCAAGAGAAATCGTCGAACCAATAAACTAGACAATCAGTGGGAAGCCGTACCCTACACAGTTTTACCAACAAGAATGGATAATCGTAAAATGTGTCTCATTAGCAAAAACGGGGGCTTATCATCTGTACTAGTGTCAAGAGACAATCTTAAATTATGTCCGGAAGCATTGAAAGAGACAGAAGTTGTCCAGCCAGAACCAGAAGTTATTCAACCCATGCAGGTCCAACCAGTAAAGGAAAAAGAAGAGGAAATGTATCACACCTGTATAGGGGACTTTCCCAAAACCCTACTAACATACCATGGTGCAGTAGTGGTTCCCATGGTGGCCTTTTACCCAACACCGAACCCAATACCAGAAGTCCCAAGACAGGAAGAGGCTGACCCCGTACTACAGGAGATTCCAGGCCAGGAAGAACAGATTCCTGATCAGAGTGATCCCATTCACGGTGGACTTGCCAACTCCATAGTCGTGGAATTATCTTTAGCAGAGCGGGCAGATACTACATCCGCAGTAGACAGTAGTACACCACATGGAGAGATACCGCTGTTACGTAGATCACAGCGTAGTACCCAGGGTCAATTACCGGCCAGGTATGCAGATTACCAACTATAAAACTATAGTCATTGTTATCATTCTGCAACGTTTAAGCCCAGTACCTACAGAGACTTGTCTGTATGAACTTCTTGCATATTCTTGAACTTTTTATCAGCCCGGAGGCACTAAATCAAAGCTCCGGAAAGACTGCTTTTTGAACTTTGCTTTTTGCTCTTTTTGAACTTTCTTTAGACGTTATATTGATAACTCCATTGGAAAAATGGAACTAAATTCTTGGACACAAAGTGCAGTGCCTTTCCTAGTACCTTCAAGGATAGAACTGTATTAATGGACGCTATTTGAAGTGACTTTTTACAGAACTCTATTTTTGTTTCCTTGAGTGGCTTTTGTAACTTTTCATTTTTAAGACTCTGTACATATTAATTGTTATTTCAAAATGTTATCGTCCCACAGTCCCGGAGTACTGTTCTTAACTAAGGGGGAATGTGGCACCCCTAGAGGTATTTGCCACAAATATAGTTACTGACACTGAATACAAATACTAAAATAGCAAGACTGCACTACCTCCTCCGGCCAGAAGGGGGAGCTCCAGAGACTCCCCTTGATCCATTCTGGTCTGAGAGAAGAACTGGCAGTTGGGCAGTTGGGCTAAGGAGCTGAAAGTGAGAGGTCATACAGCTGAATTTCTAACAGCCCTATGACGGTTTCCAGGCCCAAATCACCGGCCTGAGGAGAAGAGGGATAGAGAAAAAGGACATGGTGAGAACCGGGTAGCATTAATCACTACCCAGAACAGGCGCAAAGACGGATACCGGATCCGTGGCTGTATTCATTACATATAATACAGCAACCGGAAAAACGTGAGGTGATATCAGCTTCACTAGGGTCGGACGCAGCAACAGACACAGAGTTCAGCGGTACTCCCGGAGGGGGTAAGCCGATAAAAGGACTCGGGTTGCCCGTCGAACCAGGACCCGGAGGGGACAGATTGGGCCGGCAGCCAGTTCACATACAGCAGCAGGGCCACACAGATATTGCGTACAATAAGAGGCGAAGACCCCGGCAGGGTCAAAGTAACTCAGAGTTCCCATACAGACTCCGGTGACAGGACTGGTTGTAAATCCTTTTTTGTTAAAGTAAACTGGTTAAACGTTTCAGTGCCTCAGTCTTTCATTTGGACAATAGCCATCTATCCAGGATTGGGATCATCACCGCTGGGAGAACCTGCTGCTGATCAAGTAAGTGCCTGTTCCCTCACGATACCCTTTACACTGTGCATTGCCTGAGGCCACAGCACCGGGTCAAGCCACCCGTGACATCCCCCTCAAGAGACAGACCCCATTGGTCCAGTGCTGGGTACCCCGGTCTCTCGGGCGTCACATATTGATCCCATGGTGCGTTTAAAAATGAAACGTGCCAGGGATACTGCAGAGAATTTTTCCCTATTGCATTTGGTGAGGGATCCTGTGGCACAAGTATATGATTCTCCTATTGAACTAACACCACAAACACGATGGGAGTCTCCTGCAGATGGAGAGCAGAGACTGAGAGAAATCGCATGTATAGGTGGTATACGTTGCAATCCTTTGTCAGATATGAGTGATCACTTTGCTGTTGTCGAGGATTAGAAGGGGCCAGATGCTGCAGTGATGACAGCACTGATGAAAAATAAGTTCATAGAAGGTGCCCCAGCTGCTTACAAGTCCCCATTATTCACCATGTTCAGTGCGCTCATGGGAAACTCCACTAATGTATATACAGCATGCAGTTTAATCTCCCAGTTATCTGCTCTACAGAAAGCAAAAGTGTCAAGAAATTGCATAATAGACAGAGTAGATCAAGAGAGAAGGAAAGGCGATAATATCCAAGGTAGAAAAAACAGAAAAGAATTGTTTTGTGACCTTATAGCGAGTGGAGTTTCATTTCAAGAGATAGATGGAATTTCTACATGTGACTTGTTCAGAAGATGGCAAGATCTGAGCAGAAATGGCAGATTGAAAATCGCCAGGCCCAGAAGGGTGGCGACAAATGAGATAGGAGGCTGGAAGGATAGAGGTGGGACACCTGATAACAAAGTCCCTACTGCACCCGCCCCTTTGACTCCTCCAATGCCATGCCTGTATTCCCTCATGGACTAATGTAACACAGATCTTTAGATAAAAGTTGTGGAACATTCCATGAGCATTGTGATTGAACAGTTTTGCCATATTGTTTTGTGATATCTAATGATGTTTGTTTTTGTTTTAATAGTTTATACAAAGAGAAAATCCTGTGAGCATATTATGACATATGTGCTGACTGATATGATGAATTGGGTTAGGTCTGGGTGAATGCATAAATATGCATTTCTCATTTGAGGGTTTGTAATGCCTTCCAATTGACAGTCCGTTGTCATTTGGTGCTAGACCTTGGTGATTTTAAACGGCAAAAAACCACAACAGATGCAAGATGACTGTATGTGGAAGCCATTGTGAAAAAGACACACAAGGAAAAGAGGGTGTTAAAATTACAGACAATGATTAGTTAGATGACAAATTAAAATTATGGGGGTTGACTGAAGTAATAGATGACTTATTTGTTACATGTTTGTCACTGTATGTTGTTTGTGCAAACCCCTGTATTTGTCATGGATATCCTTTGTTTAAATTGATTTATAGCCAAAGAAGAAAATCTATTGGTAATTTTTTATTTTTATGAGCTCATTCTTTCAATTACAGTGATTAGGTTTTTTTTTTTAAGGAACAATTTTATCCTTTTAGCCCACCAAATGTTGGATTGGGGGGTGGGGGGGTGTTAATTAACCTTTTTGCTTGATTGCAGGAATTGAAAGAAGAGACTTTGGCCATTTAATTACCATGTGTGCACTGTAAATAGTTTTTTTTTGTCTCTTCAGTATTGAAACAGGAGTCTACCTATTTAAATTTAGAAGTGACTTATTTTATGTTTTGAGTTTTTTCAGAGTTTTATATTTTTGGGAGTTCCTGTGTATATTTGATTTTTGAAAAAAAAAATGTATACGTTTAAAAGATATCATTTAACCCCTTAGCGACCGCCGATACGCCTTTTAACGGCGGCCGCTAAGGGTACTTAAACCACAGCACTGTTAACGGCGCTGTGGAAAAAGTGAATAGCGCCCCCCAGAGTCGGATTTTCTCCTGGGTCTCAGCTGCCGGGGGTAGCCGAGACCCCAGATAACATGATTCGGGGGGGTTTTAACCGACCCCGCATTTGCGATCGCCGGTAATTAACCGTTTACCGGCGATCGCAAAAAAAAAAACGCGATCTCTTTTTAATTTTTCTGTCCTCCGATGTGATCGCACATCGGAGGACAGAGAAAAAGGGTCCCAGGTAGCCCCCCAATACTCACCTATCTCCCCCGATGCTCCTCGTGTCTCCCGGTGGGTGCCGCCATCTTCAAAATGGCGGGCGCATGCGCAGTGCGCCCGCCGGCTGGCCGGCACCGGGAGAATCTTTGGGGTCTCGGCTGCTGGGGGTAGCCGAGACCCCAAAGAACATGATCGGGGTCGGTTTTACCGACCCCTGTTTTGCGATCGCCAGTAATTAACTGTTTACCGGCGACCGCAAAAAAAAAAGTAAAGTGTAATTCTCTGTCCTCTGATGTGATCGCACATCAGAGGACAGAGAAATAGGGGGATTCGGGGACCCTAGCATACTCACCTGTGTCCCTGGGTCCTCCTGCTGCTCCTCCTGGCTGCCGGGGAAAAGAAAATGGCGGGCGCATGCGCAGTGCGCCCGCCATCTGTCTCCATCTGCTGGCCGACAGGAGAACAGCAGTTGGGGCTAAAATTAGGGTTAGGGGTAGGGTTAGGGTTAGGGCTAGGGCTAGGGTTAGGGGTAGGGCTAGGGGTAGGGCTAGGGTTAGGGTTAGGGGTAGGGTTAGGGGTAGGGCTAGGGTTAGAGGTAGGGTTAGGGCTAGGGTTAGGGGTAGGGTTAGGGCTAGGGTTAGGGCTAGGGTTAGGGGTAGGGTTAGGGCTAGGGCTAAATTTAGGGTTAGGGTTGGGGCTAAATTTAGGGTTAGGCTTCTTTCACACTTACGTTGGCCCGACATACCGACGCACGTTGTGAAAATTGTGCACAACGTGGGCAGCGGATGTAGTTTTTCAACGCAGCCGCTGCCCAATCTATGTCCTGGGGAGGAGGGGGCGGAGTTACGGCAACGCATGCGCGGTCAGAAATGGCAGATGCGACGTACAAAAAAACGTTTCATTGGACTTTTTTTGTGCCAACGGTCCGCCAAAACACAACTGATCCAGTGCACGACGGACGCGACGTGTGGCCATCCGTCACGATCTGTCGGCAATACAAGTCTATGGGCAAAAAATGCTTCCTGTGGGCACATTTGCAGGATCCGTTTCTTATCCAAAACTACGGATTGCGACGGATGCCAAACGACGCAAGTGTGAAAGTAGCCTTAGGGCTAGGGTTAGGGTTGGGGCTAAAGTTAGGGCTAGGGTTGGGGCTAAAGTTAGGGTTAGAGTTGGGATTAGGGTTAGGGTTTGGATTAGGGTTGGTATTAGGGTTAGGGTTGGGATTAGGGTTAAGGTTAGGGTTGTGATTAGGGGTGTATTGGGATTAGGGTTAGGTTTGAGGTTAGGGTTGAGATTAGGATTAGGGGTGTGTTGGATTTAGGGTTTTGATTAGGGTTATGGTTAGGGTTGACATTAGGGTTGTTTTGGGGTAAGGGTTGTGATTACCGTTAGGGTTAGTGATTAGGATTATGGATCAGGTTGGGATTAGGGTTAGGGGTGTGTTGGAGTTGGGTTGGAGCTAGAATTGGGGGGGTTTCCACTGTTTAGGTACATCAGGGGGTCTCCAAACACGACAGCCAAATTTGCGCTCAAAAAGTCAAATGGTGCTCCCTCCCTTCTGAGCTTTGCCGTGCGCCCAAACAGTGGGTTACCCCCACATATGGGGCATCAGCGTACTCGATGTACTCAGGATAAATTGCACAACAATTTCTCTTGTTACCCTTGTGAAAATAAAAACTTGGGGGCTACAAAATCTTTTTTGTGGAAAAATATATATATATTTTTTTTATGACTCTGCATTATAAACTTCTGTGAAGTACTTGGGCATTCAAAGTTCTCACCACACATCTATATAAGTTCCTTGGGGGGGTCTAGTTTCCAAAACGGGGTCACTTGTGGGGGGTTACTACTGTTTAGGTACATCAGGGGCTCTGCAAACGCAACATAACGCCCACAGACCATTCTATCAAAGTCTGCATTCCAAAACGGCGCTCCTTCCCTTCCGAGCTCTGCCGTGCGCCCAAACAGTGGTTTACCCCCACATATGGTGCATCATAATTGAAAATAAAAATTTGTGGGCAAAAAGATCATATTTGTAGAAAAAAATGCGATTTTTTTTTTCACGGCTCTACGTTATAAACTTCTGTGAAGCACATGGGGGTTCAAAGTGCTCACCACACATCTAGATAAGTTCCTTAAGGGGTCTAGTTTCCAAAATGGTGTCACTTGTGGGGGGTTTCCACTGTTTAGGCACATCAGGGGCTCTCCAAACGCGACATGGCGTCCAATCTCAATTCCAGCCAATTCTACATTGAAAAAGTAAAACGGCACTCCTTCTCTTCCAAGCTCTGCGGTGCACCCAAACAGTGGTTTACCCCCACATATTGGGTATCGATGTACTCAGGATAAATTGCACAACAACTTTTGTGGTCTAATTTCTCCTGTTACCCTTGTGAAAATAAGAATTTGTGGGTGAAAATATAATTTTTGTGTAAACAAAAGCGATTTTTTATTTTCACGGCTCTACGTTATAAACTTCTGTGAAGCACTTGGGGGTTCAAAGTGCTCACCACACATCTAGACAAGTTCCTTAAGGGGTCTAGTTTCCAAAATGGTGTCACTTGTGGGGAGTTTCCACTGTTTAGGCACATCAGGGGCTCTCTAAACGTGACATGGCGTCCCATCTCAATTCCAGCCAATTCTGCATTGAAAAAGTCACACGGCGCTCCTTCACTTCTAAGTTCTGCGGTGCGTCCAAAAAGTGGTTTACCCCACATATGGGGTATTGGCGTATTCAGGAGAAATTGCATAACAAAATTTATGGTTACATTTCTGTTTTTACACATGTGAAAATAAAAAAAATGGTTCTGAATTAAGATGTTTGCAAAAAAAGTTAAATGTTCATTTTTTCCTTCCACATTGTTTCAGTTCCTGTGAAGCACGTAAAGGGTTAATAAACTTCTTGAATGTGGTTTTGAGAACCTTGAGGGGTGTAGTTTTTAGAATGGTGTCACACTTCGTTATTTTCTATCATATAGACCCCTCAAAATGACTTCAAATGTGATGTGGTCCCTAAAAAAAAATGGTGTTGTAAAAATGAGAAATTGCTGGTCAACTTTTAACCCTTATAACTCCCTAACAAAAAAAATTTTTGTTTCCAACATTGTGCTGATGTAAAGTAGACATGTGGGAAATGTTATTTATTAACTATTTTTCGTGACATATCTCTCTGATTTAAGGGCATAAAAATACAAAGTTTGAAAATTGCAAAATTTTAAAATTTTTTGCCATATTTCCATTTTTTTTCATAAATAATCTCAAGTAATATCGAAGAAATGTTACCACTAACATGAAGTACAATATGTCACAAAAAAACAGTCTCAGAATCAGTGGGATCCGTTGAAGCGTTCCAGAGTTATAACCTCATAAAGTGACAGTGGTCAGAATTGCAAAAATTGGCTCGGTCATTAAGTACCAAATTGGCTCTGTCACTAAGGGGTTAAGTGAATGTGTGTTAAAATGTTTGTTTGTTTTTTTTTTATTACTTGCATCTACACTTCACTACGGAATTAGCATGCAATACAAAGGTGTGGTTTAACTAAAGAGTAGTGTTGAGCGATACCTTCCGAGATCGGAAAGTATCGGTATCGGATTGGATCGGCCGATATTCAAAATACCAATGCAAGTCAATGGGATGAAAATATCGGAATTAAAATAAACCCTTTCTTTCCTTGTAGGTTCATTCTACATGAAGAAAAACAACTAAGAATAATGCAGGATGTATTGGGGGAGGTGGCGGAGACATTAAAGGCATAGAGGTATAGCCCAATCAAATAGAACAGCAGGAATTTTTTTTTTTTTTTTTTTTAAGACGTTCGGAGTTACAAAGATATTGACTATGTTAAGATATTTTTTATTTTGTCAGATATTGATGTTTCACTACTTCCACGCCCTTCACCTTTTTTTTTTTTTTACTTCTCCCACACTTTCTTCTTCATCATCATCAGCATCTTTGACATCAACTTCTTCACCTTATTCATCTTCTTCTTCATCTTCTACCTATTATTTTTTTTTGTTACATTCTTCATATTCTTTTTATTCAACTATTATTCTTCATATTCTACTTCTTCATCATATTCTCATTTGTGACAGGCATTCCTGTAGTTGTTATCTATAAAAGTTTGAAGATTACACCTTCCGTTCTGCCTGTCACAAAAGAGTTACATTTGTCCGCGTTCAGTTTGGCCTGCAGCATCAGGCTTTATCCAGGGGCACCAGGAGGAGGAACAGACTCAACCCCATACACTGCTTAGTCTTCTTCTGCTTATAATTTAGATAATATCTTTTGCTCTGATATTTAGTGTTATGCTTAATGTTCTTCTGCTCTTTGTTCTGCAGCCTCTTGTTCTTCTGCTTCTCGGTCTTCCATGTTGTCGTCTCCAGGGTCGTCGTCTCCGGAGTCGTCGTCGTCATCGGGGTGGTCTTCAGGGTCATCATCTCCAGGGTCGTTGACATCTCAGTGATTGTCGTCTCTGGTGTCGTCGTCATCTTAGGGGTGGTCTTCCGGGTCGTCGTCTTTAGGGTCTTGGAAATGTAGCAGAAGGTACAAGAAGGCTGAGAAAATGCCAAGAACCAGCTGACGTTACTGGAACCCGGTTACTAAGCAGGAGGTACCCGTGCCTGAAAGCACTACCAAGGACCACCTGACGTTGGTGGAACTCGGATACCCAGAAGGAGGCACCCAAGCCAAAGGCTCTACCCGGAACCAGCTGACGGTACTGGAATCAGGATGGGGACCTATTCAAGATTATCTTCCTAGAGCCCCAACTAGCGGTGTTGGAGCAAAGAGTCAGCAGGGGGAGCAGAGTGTAGGCCGAAGCCTGCACTGGAGGCAGTTTTAGGTCTGTTGTGTCTGCGTGGCATTTGCAGGACATGATGCCGGTTACACAGCAGGGGAACAGCTGGCGTTGCTGAACCCCACTGACACATTAGCGGGTGTTTTTCTCTGTGCAGCTAGCACTTCCGGGCACCAACTGGCGGTGTTAGAGCCCAGGGTCAGCAGGAGGAGCAGAGGAGCAGAGTGTAGGCCGAAGCCTGCACTGGAGGCAGTTTTAGGTCTGTTGTGTCTGCGTGGCATTTGCAGGACACGATGCCGGCTACACAGCAGGGGAACAGCTGGCGTTGCTGAACCCCACTGACACATTAGCGGGTGTTTTTCTCTGTGCAGCTAGCACTTCCGGGCACCAACTGGCAGTGTTAGAGCCCAGGGTCTGCAGGAGGAGCAGAGTGTAGGCCGAAGCCTAATTGAATTGGGATGAGACATCTGTCTCCTTGAGATAAGTGCATTATATGGACACATTTGTGCTGCTGGACTGGCGCCTGCCTATTATGTCACATGAATATGATGCGGGCTATTAGGCACAACGTAAACAGCACCTGAGTATCAATCTATCATTTTGTGGAGTCTATATCGGCCCTGGCTGGGAGGTTATGTGCCCTGATCAATGATATTTCGTATAAGGGTGCCTCTATTTGCAGGAAACACTGTTTTTTCTGGCGAGATGCCATTGGGTCTGTGACTAAGTCACTATCTGGACATTCCCATTTCTTTTCTTCTGGCGGTGATGCCATACAAGTATTGATATGATAAACATTTTTATTTCTTATCTGGCGGGGATGCCCTTATATGTGTACCTATAACTCACATGACCAGGTGACTGATATATCTGGCGTTGATGCCTTTTAAGTATGCTTTATTTTTTCTCTGGCGAGGATGCCCCTCTTTATATATATTTTTTTCTGGCGGTGATGCCATTAGGTGATACAACTGAGTAAATAACTCCTCCATCTGTGCATCCATATAAGCGCTCAGTACGATAGATCTGAGCTATAGACGAGTTGTATTATGAGGCGCATTCTAATGAGTATTCTTTTTGAGGGTTATGCCGTTTATACTATGGCGACAACACTAATATTTTTAGTTGTGACTCAATCCCTATAGCACTTTTTTCCTACTTACTGTTTTATACTCAAGTGATTTTGTTCTTCAGGGCAATACCATTTAGCAGGAACTGAGACTTTAAAGGGACACTGTCACCTGAATTTGGAGGGAACAATCTTCAGCCATGGAGGCGGGGTTTTTGGGTGTTTGATTCACCCTTTCCTTACCCGCTGGCTGCATGCTGGCTGCAATATTGGATTGAAGTTCATTCTCTGTCCTCCGTAGTACATGCCTGCATATGGCAATCTTACCTTGTGCAGGCATGTACTACGGAGGACAGAGAATTAACTTCAATCCAATATTGCAGCCAGCATGCAGCCAGCGGGTAAGGAAAGGGTGAATCAAACACCCAAAAACCCCGCCTCCATGGCTGAAGATTGTTCCCTCCAAATTCAGGTGACAGTGTCCCTTTAATATTTTAGTAAAGACATTTGAGTCCTTTTTGGTATTTTTTCGCGCCCTCTCTTCGTAGTATTATCGCTACAGACTATAAGAGATTACTGTGTGTACAATATCCTATACAACATCTTTCTTATTACTGTTTGTTCATCTCTAGCTCACACTATATACGCCAGAGTAAATTGCATATTAGTTGAATAGTGCTATCTTTGCACCAAAAGCCAGTATTTAGCAGCACTGTTATTTTATATTTTACACTTTTTTGTTTTTGCTTTTGTGTGGTGTTTATTTTTGGTGGTGGCTTTTTTGCAGGGATTCCTGTTAGGGATTTTAGAGTCAGTCCAAGTTGAGCGGGGGCGCCATATCGTATCCCAGGGTGCCAACCTCTGCTGCCAGGAAGGGAATCCTTTAGGGATAGGCACGTCTATCTTCCCTAGTCCTTTCCTGTATATTTGCATTTATATATTTTTTCTGGCATTTTTATATATACCAGAGACCCTTTTTTCCGCAGGCTCCCTACTGCTGGTCTTTATGATATTATTGTTATCCGATTTTCAATTATTACATTAAAATATATCTTTTTAGGTCTCTTGTTTGTTTTTCGGTTTTGCTTTTTCGAAGCCTAATTGAACCAATTTTAAAGGGAACCTTTAAACCCCCCACTCAGGTGTTACAAACTAGAAAAGCCACCTTGTGCAGCAGTAATGCTGTTAGCCCCTTATACAGTCAAACTGTCTTGGAGGCGGGAGTTTCCTTCTTAATGAGACGCAGCGCAGCTGTCAAAAATCCCACCTTGGTGCTGGGCGCGGCCTCCTGAGCATCGCTTTTTGCTGTACAGGAGTCTGCGCTGTTGTGTTATCCCTTGGCCATGCACTGTTAGCGCTGCCCGTCTTCTGACATCATTTGATGTCGGCCGGTGCGGTTCGCGATGCCCATGAATCCCAGCCCCGCAGTGTCTTTTCATTTATTCACACTGCGGGGCTGGGATTCATGGCCTTGCGCAGTAAATATGTTCGCCTCTCACTCATGTCCTTACACCTGCTTTAGACTGTGCGGCGTCAGCTGATCCCTTATTGCATGCCACGGCCATTAAGCCGCACAGTCTGAAGAAGGCGGAAGGAGATGAGTGACAGTCGAAAATATGCACTGCTCATGCCCATCAATCACACCCTCGCAGTCAAAATATATAAGACACCGAGGGGCGTTGTGCCGGGCAGGGCGGCCGCAGAGGCGCAGCCAGCCAACCAACGATGTCAGAAGACGGGCAGCGCTACCAAAGGGGTTGCTGCGTGTCATTACAAAGGAAAGTCACACCTCAGGAACGGTTTAATGGTCTCAGGGGACACATTGTATACGTGTTGAGTTCGACATGTGCAAGGAGCATAACTTAATGAGCCACCTTGTACAAATGCAGCATTACTGCTGTACAAGGTGGCTGTTATACATACAAACGCCTGGGGGGGACAGGTTCCTTTTAATTTCAGTTGTTGTGTCTGCGTGGCGTTTGCAGGACACGATGCTGGCTACACAGCAGGGGAACAGCTGGCGTTGCTGAACCCCACTGACACATTGGCGGGTGTTTTTCTCTGTGCAGCTAGCACTTCCGGGCACCAACCGGTGGTGTTAGAGCCCAGGGTCAGCAGGAGGAGCAGAGGAGCAGAGTGTAGGCCGAAGCCTGCACTGGAGGCAGTTTTATGGCTGTTGTGTCTGCGTGGCGTTTGCAGGACACGATGCCGGCTGCACAGCAAGGGAACAGCTGGCATTGCTGAACCCCACTGACACATTGGCTGGTGTTTTTCTCTGTGCAGCTAGCACTTCCGGGCACCAACTGGCAGTGTTAGAGCCCAGGGTCTGCAGGAGGAGCAGAGTGTAGGCCGAAGCCTACTTTGAGCAAGTTGAAAGGGAACCTTTAACCCCCCCTCCCAGGCGTTTGTTGCTGAAAGGACCAAATTGCTCATCACAAATGCTGCAAAAGGAAAAGGAGGCTCTTTTAATTATGCTCCTTGCAAACGCGGAACTAAACACTTATAAAATGTTTCCCCTGATACTGTGAAATCGGCCCGGAGGTGGGACTTTCCTTCTTGGTGGGGCGCAGCACAGATGTTATTCCTACCCCCCTTGGCGGTGTGCGGCGCATCCTCAGCGTTGTTGGGATCTGTCACCGAGCCGGTGCTGTTATGCTCAACCTCGGTCATGCGCAGTTAGTGCTGCCCGTTCTTTTGACATCACTTGGTGTCAGGCGGGCTGTGCCTGTGCGGTCGCGCTGCCCGTGATCCCACCTCGCTGTGTAGTCTAATGTAATCCCACTGCGGGCCTGGGATCCATGGGCATGCGCAGTGCATATCCTCACCTCAAACTACCCTCCTTCCGGCTTCTTCAGACTGTGCGGCGTCACGGCTGTGGCATGCTATTAGGGATCAGCTGACGCCGCACATTCTGAAGAAGCCGGAAGGAGGGGAGTGTGAGGCGAGGATATGCACTGCGCATGGCCATGGATCCCAGGCGCGCAGTGGGATTACATTAGACTACACAGCGAGGTGGGATCACGGGCAGCGCGACCGCACAGGCCCAGTCCACCTGACACCAAATGATGTCACAAGACGGGCAGCGCAAACAGCGCATGGACAAGGTTGAACATAACAGCGCCGGCTCGGTGACAGATTCCAACAACGCTGAGGAAGCGGCGCACACCGCCAAGGGGGGTAGGAATAATGTCGGTGCTGCACTGTTATGATCTGGTGGCCTAGGAGCAGCATGAGACGTACTCTGGAGAAGGTGGTACCTTTACTGACCGCAAACCCTGAACTAGCAGCGCAACTAGAAGTAGCCGTGGGGGGTACCTAACACTCCCTAGACCCCTCGACACAGCCTAAGAACTAACTACCCCTAAAGACAGAAACGGGAAAACTATCTTGCCTCAGAGAAAATCCCCAAAGGATAGACAGCCGCCCACAAATATTGACTGTGAAAGGAGAGGGAAATAACATGCGCAGACATGAAATCAGGATTTAGCATAGGAGGCCATACTAGCTAAAAAGGAAGAATAGGACAGAGTACTATGCAGTCAGTATTAAAACACTAGAAAATATCCACCACAGAAAATACAAAACACCACATCTGACTAAAGACATGGAGGGTATCTCCAGAGACACAGCTAGGCTGCAAAAAATCCTTCACAGACAAAGCTGGACCAGACAAAACATGAAAATGCACAGAACTATAAAGTCCACAGCAGGTGGACAGCAAAAACAAAGCCAGGACTTATCTTTGAAGAAAAGCACAGCAAACAGGAGAGACCAGAAGGGATGTGAATCCTCCAAAAACAATGGACAATTGGCACTGACTAAAGGATAAAGCAGGACTTAAATAGCCCAACCCAAATTGCAAAAAATGGATACACCTGATAAATGCTGCGATCCAACTACTGCAGCACTACCACTCATAACCACCGGAGGGAGCCCAAGAGCAGAATTCACAACACTGCGCCCTACCACGAAGGAATGTCCCACCTCAGGGACGGTTTTACAGTATCAGTGGACACATTTTATAAGTGTTAAGTTCTGCATGTGCAAAGAGCTAAACTAAAACAGCTACCTTTTCCTTGTTCAGTAACAAATGCCTAAGGGGGGGGACAGGTTCCCTTTAATTTCAGTTGTTGTGTCAGCGTGGCGGTCGCAGGACACATTGCCGGCTACACAGCTGGGGAGCAGCTGGCGTAACTGAACCCCAAGAACAGAGGAGCGACTGTTGACTGTGCAGACAGCACTTCCGGGCAGCAACTAGCGGTGTTGAAGCCCAGGGACAGCAGGAGGAGCAGGCTGGAGGTATTGCTGCAACACAGCAGGGGAGCAGCTGGTGTTGCTGTACCCCAATAACGGAGGAGCGATTGTTGACTGTGCAGACAGCACTTCTGGGCAGCAACTAGCGGTGTTGAAGCGCAGGGACAGCAGGAGGAGCAGAGGATTACAGTGTAGGCCGAAGCCTGATTGGAGCAAGTTGAAAGGGAACCTTTAACACCCCCCCAAGGCGTTTGTAGCTGAAAGAGCCATCTTGTGCAGCACTGAATGCAAAAGGAAAAGGTGGCTCTTTTAATTATGCTCCTTGCAAACCTAGAACTAAACACTTATAAAATGTGTCCCCTGATACCGTGAGACCGTCCCGGAGGTGGGACTTTCCTTCGTAATGGGACGCAGCACAGCAGTCATTCCTACCCCCATGGTGCCGTGTGCCGCCTCCTCACCATTGTTTGAATCTATCCCGGAGCCTTCGCTGTTATGTTATCCCTTGGCCATGCACACTTAGCGCTGGCCATCTTCTGACATCATTTAGGTGTCAGGCTGGCAGCGCCTGTGCGGCCACGCTGCCCGAGATCCCACCTCGCAGTGTCGTCTAATGTAATCCCACTGCGGGCCTGGGATCCATGGACATGCGCAGTGCTTATCCTCGCCTCTCACTCCCCTCATTCTGGCTTCTTCAGACTGTGTGGCGTCACGGCCGTGGCATGCTATTAGGGATCAGCTGATGGCGCACAGTCTGAAGAAGGCGGAGGGAGATGAGTGAGAGCCTGAGGTGAAGATATGCACTGCGCCTGCCCATGGATCCCAGGCACGCAGTGTGATTCAATCAGAAGACACTGTGAGGCGGGATCTCGGCCAGCGCGGCCGCACAGGCGCAGCCAGCCTGACACCAAATGATGTCAGAAGACGGGCAGCGCTAAGTGTGCATGGCCAAGGGATAACATAACAGCGGTGGCTGTGGGACAGATTCAAACAACGGTGAGGAGGCGGCGCACGGCACCAAGGGGGTAGGAATGACGGCTGTGCTGCGTCCCATTACGAAGGAAAGTCCCACCTCTGGGACGGATTTACGGTATCAGTGGACACATTTTATAAGTGTTAAATTCTGCGTGTGCAAGGAGCAAAAATAAAAGAGCTACCATTACTGCTGCACAAGGTGGCTCTTTCAGTAACAAACGCCTGGGGGGGGGGGACAGGTTCCCTTAAATTTCAGTTGTTGTGTCAGCGTGGCGGTCGCAGGACACATTGCCGGCTACACAGCTGGGGATCAGCTGACGGTACTGAAACCCAATAACACTGGGTCGTATGTTTTGACTGTGCAGACGGCACTTCTGAGCCTCAACTGGCGGTGTTGGAGCCCAGGAATTACAGTTCAGGTGGTAGAAAGATGAACACAACAGGAGACCTGGATACTGTAGACACCCAATTATTTAATCAGGAAGAGGAGTGGTAAATTCCTGTGAGATCCAGGCCTGGTTCATTTTCAGAAAAGTAAGCCGGTCAACGTTATCGGAGGATAGTTGCATGAGACGGTCTGTTAGTACACCACCTGCGGCACTAAAGACGCGTTCCAATAAGACACTAGCCGCAGGGCAAGCCAGCACCTCCACTGCATACTGGCTTAGCTCTGGCCATGTATCAAGCTTAGACACCCAAAACTTGAAAGGGGAAGAGCCGTCTGGGAGTACAGTAACAGGGCAAGACATGTAGTCTGTCACCATCTGACAGAACCGTTGCCTCCTGCTGACTGGAGCCGCCGGTGATGGTGTAGACATTTGGGGCGGGCACACAAAACTGTGCCACAGTGGCACTGCTTCTGCTCCCTCTTTGTGCAGAGCCTCCTCCACTGCCTCGACGCACTGAGCTGCTTTGTAAAGCACTAGCAGCACTGCTCTCAGTTAGACTGGAGAAGATGATGGAACTCACCAGTGTGTCTTGGTACTCCCGCATTTTACGCTCCCGGGTCAACGGTGTGATGAGGTTTTGTACGTTGTCCCGGTAGCGAGGATCGAGGAGGGTGTACACCCAATAATCAGCCATATTGAGAATGTGGTCGATGCGGCGGTCGTTTCTCAGGCACTGCAGCATGAAATCAACCATGTGCTGCAGACTGCCAACTGGCCAAGAAACGCTGTCCCCTGCTTGAGATGTGATCTCTGCCCGCTCTTCATCACCCCACCCTCGCTGTACACACTGACTACTGGACAATTGTGTAACTCCCTCCTCTGGATGGATGTCTTCCTCCTCCAATGACCCCTCCTCATCCTCCTCATAAAGTGTCCTCTGCCTACGCCTTTGTGAGGAACCACGTGGCGCTGACTGTCCAGAAGCTGATGGAAATGGTGACTCCTCATCCTCCACCTCTTCCACAACACCATCCCTTAGCGCTTGCAGTGTTTGTTGAAGCAGGCAGATAAGGGGGACAGTCATGCTGACTAGTGCATCATCTGCACTCGCCATCCGCGTGGAATAATCGAAGGGACCCAAAACCTGACAGACGTCCTTCATAGTGGCCCACTCTGTGGTTGTGAAGTCTGAACGGTGCGGATTGCGACTTCTTTGCGCCTGAAGCAGCTGATACTCCATTACTGCTTGCTGCTGCTCACACAACCGCTCCAACATATGTAACGTGGAATTTCACCTGGTAGGTAGGTCACATATGATGCGATGTTCCGGAAGGCGGAATCGGCGCTGCAGAGCTGCAATGCGCGATCTTGCCGTGCTGGAACGCCGCAAGTGAGCACACTCTAGGCGGACCTTGTGCAGCAGTGCATCAAGATCCGGATAGTCCCTCAGAAAACTCTGCACAACCAAATTGAGCACATGTGCCAGACATGGGATGTGAGTGAGGTTGCCAAGGGCCAAACCTGCCACCAGATTTCGGCCATTGTCACACACTACCTAGCCTGGCTGGAGATTCGCTGGCACAAACCACACACCACTCTCCTGCTTGATGGCATTCCAGAGCTCCTGCGCTGTGTGGCTTCGATTCCCCAAAGAAACTAATTTCAGTACGGCCTGTTGACGTTTGGCCACGGCTGTGCTCATGTCGGTCGTAACAGGTAAACGTTCATGGGTCCATGTGGAGGTGGACTGTGATGGCTCCTGCAGCGATGATTCTGAGGAACTTGTGTATGAGGAGGAGTCAATGCGTACAGACTGGATTTCTGCAATCCTTGGAGTGGACAGGACACGTCCTGCGCCACTCGCACGATCTGTACCCGGCTCAACAACATTAACCCAATGGGCAGTGAGGGAAAGGTATCGCCCCTGTCCATGTTGACTGGTCCACGCCTCGGTGGTGAGGTGGACCTTGTTACTGACAGCGTTCAGTAGCGCGTTTTATGTGTCCCTCCAAATGCTTGTGCAGGGCAGGGATGCCTTGCCTGCTGAAATAAAAGCGGCTGGGCACATTGTACTGTGGGGCTGCCAATGCCATCAAGTCACGGAAGCTGTCAGTCTCCACCAGCCTGAATGAGAGCATTTCCAGTGACAGAACAATATTGTATCATACAATTATTAGGTTCTGTAGAAGGACGTAGATCTGGGGATTTATTATGATGGAATATAGGCTGAACTGGATGGACAAATGTCTTTTTTCGGCCTTACTAACTATGTTACTATGTTACTATGTTAGAAGTTTGGCAATGCCTGCATTCAGAGCCTGTGCTCGGGGGTGGTTTGCCGAGAATGGCCGCCTTTTCTCCCATGCCTGTACTCAGGGCTGCCACTAGAGATTTCGGGGCCCCACACTGGCAAAATTTTCGGGGCCCCCTTGAGACTCCGCCCAGGCTCCACCCCAGCCCCGCCTCCACGCTCCACCCCTCGAACTGTCCACAGTCCCACCGCTCTCTCTTGGAAAAACTCCACTTCTCCCCTATCACACATTAACAGTTCCCATCACCAGATCACACATATAACCGGCAGCTTTTGTTTTGGCCAAAAGATTTTTTAAGCCTCCACCATAACACGGTAGACGCTTTTGGCCGGGCACTACTCTACTGTAACCTATTAAATATTTAATAAAATATGCAATACAATTTAGGTATATTTTTATTTATTTTTCAATTTTTAAAATGACCAATAATATCACATACAAGGAACAAATACAGCTACACCATGACCAGATGACATATTACCACCAAAGTGATCGAATAATATCACATACAAGGAACAAATACCGCAACACCATGTCCAGACCACATATTACCACCACATAGTGACTGAAAACTACAATTCTGATCAGTAATTTAAAAAAAAGCACCATACTATCACCATAAATACCATTATACACAGGAGATCTGTACTTAGTATGCAGTGTCTGTGTATAGATAATACAGTGATCACTAGTGAAATTATACACAGGAGCTCTGTATATAGTTTACAGTGTATAGTGTCAGTGTATAGGTAACACACTGACTCACCAGTGACGTCTCTAGGTGAAGTCCTTCATCTTTCATCCAGCACAGACCGCCATCATTTCATCCAGCCAGGGCTCGTCTCTGCAGGAAATAACAGTTATCTCTAGCTCCGCTTGTAGAATACATTACTTAATTTTTCACAACTTCTACATTACACCACATGAAGAAAAAGAGGCAACATAGTATCACTCTATACAGTAACAGGACCGCCCCCTCATTTAAAACAGTATACTCAAAAAATAAAATAAATACATCACTGCCGTAATAATATCCCTAAATTAGCCCCTATGGTAATAATATTCCCCATCCTGGCCACCGTGTGTCTCATTCCTGGCGTCAGCCATATGTTCTCCCATCCTGCCTCATGAGTATCCATTCTGCCCCATATGATCTCCCCATCCTGCCCCATATGATCGCCCCATGTGATCTCTCCATCCGGCACCATCTGTCTCCATCATATCCATCCTGCCCCATGATCCTGCACGATCTGTCTCCAATTCTGCCCCCAGTGTCTCCAATCATGCCCCATGTCTCCATTCTGCCCCCTATGTCTCCAACCATGCCCCCGTGTCTGCAATCCTGCCACTTGTCTCCAATTATGCCCCCTGTGTCTCCATTCTGCCCCATCTGTCTCCAATCCTCCCCCATCTGTCTCATCATGCCCCCATGTCTTTCATCCTGCCACGTGTCTCCAATCATGCCCCGTATCTCCATTCTGCCCCGTGTCTCGCATTCTGCCCCAATGTCCAGCATTCTGCCCCAATGTCCAGCATTCTGCCCCCGGGTCTCACAGTCTGCCCCTGTGTCCAGCATTCCCAGCATTCTGCCCCTGTCACTGTGTCCAGCATTCTGCCCCTGTCACTGTGTCCAGCATTCTGCCCCTGTCACTGTGTCCAGCATTCTGCCCCTGTCACTGTGTCCAGCATTCTGCCCCTGTCACTGTGTCCAGCATTCTGCCCCTGTCACTGTGTCCAGCATTCTGCCCCTGTCACTGTGTGTCCAGCATTCTGCCCCACTGTGTGTCCAGCATTCTGCCCCACTGTGTGTCCAGCATTCTGCCCCACTGTGTGTCCAGCATTCTGCCCCACTGTGTGTCCAGCATTCTGCCCCACTGTGTGTCCAGCATTCTGCCCCACTGTGTGCCCAGCATTCTGCCCCACTGTGTGCCCAGCATTCTGCCCCACTGTGTCCAGCATTCTGCCCCACTGTGTCCAGCATTTCTGCCCCACTGTGTGCCCAGCATTCTGCCCCACTGTGTGTCCAGCATTCTGCCCCACTGTGTGTCCAGCATTCTGTCCCACTGTGTGTCCAGCATTCTGTCCCACTGTGTGTCCAGCATTCTGCCCCACTGTGTGCCCAGCATTCTGCCCCACTGTGTGCCCAGCATTCTGCCTCACTGTGTGTCCAGCATTCTGCCCCACTGTGTGTCCAGCATTCTGCCCCACTGTGTGTCCAGCATTCTGCCCCACTGTGTCCAGCATTCTGCCCCAGTGTCCAGCATTCTGCCCCACTGTGTCCAGCATTCTGCCCCACTGTGTCCAGCATTTCTGCCCCACTGTGTCCAGCATTTCTGCCCCACTGTGTCCAGCATTTCTGCCCCACTGTGTCCAGCATTTCTGCCCCACTGTGTCCAGCATTTCTGCCCCTGTGTGTCCAGCATTTTGCCCCCCGGGCCCCTCCTGGATCGCCGCTCTGAAACAAAAAAAAACAACACGAGTTCTTACCTGGCCGTGCTCCTGTGCCGGGCGAAGATCCCTCCAGGCTCCACACAGACGCACTCGCCGGGCGGCTGACAATGACGTCAGACGCCGGACAGTGCGCACTGCGGCCCTATTCAGCTGCCAGCCTCAGCCACACAGCGCCGGCGGTTAGCGAAACGTTGAGCCTTCTCCTGGGACAATGTCAAATTGCCCACCACATGAGCCCAAATCTGCTGCAACCTATCCACCACAGTATCTACACCAGGACAGTCCGAAGACTCAACCTGCCCTGAAGAGAAACGAGGATGGAAACCAGAATTGCAGAAAAACGGCGAAACCAAAGTAGCCGAGCTGGCCCGATTATTAAGGGCGAACTCAGCCAACGGCAAAAAGGACACCCAATCATCCTGATCAGCAGAAACAAAGCATCTCAGATATGTTTCCAAAGTTTGATTAGTTCGTTCGGTTTGGCCATTTGTCTGAGGATGGAAAGCCGAGGAAAAAGACAAATCAATGCCCATCCTTGCACAAAAGGATCGCCAAAACCTCGAAACAAACTGGGAACCTCTGTCAGAAACGATGTTCTCCGGGATGCCATGTAAACGAACCACATGCTGGAAAAATAATGGCACCAAATCAGAGGAGGAAGGCAATTTAGACAAAAGTACCAAATGGACCATCTTAGAAAAGCGATCACAAACCACCCAAATGACCGACATCTTTTGAGAGACAGGGAGATCCAAAATAAAATCCATAGAAATATGCGTCCAGGGCCTCTTCGGGACCGGCAAGAGCAAAAGCAACCCACTGGCACGAGAACAGCAGGGCTTAGCCCGAGCACAAGTCCCACAGGACTGCACAAAAGAACGCACATCCCGTGACAAAGACGGCCACCAAAAGGATCTAGCCACCAAATCTCTGGTACCAAAGATTCCAGGATGCCCAGCCAACACTGAACAATGAATCTCAGAGATAACTCTACTAGTCCATCTATCAGGGACAAACAGTTTCTCCGCTGAGCAACGGTCAGGTCTATCAGCCTGAAATTTTTGCAGCACCCGCCGCAAATCAGGGGAGATGGCAGACAAAATTACCCCCTCTTTGAGAATACCCGCCGGCTCAGGAACACCTGGAAAGTCAGGCACAAAACTCCTTGACAGGGCATCAGCCTTCACATTCTTAGAGCCCGGAAGGTACGAAACCACAAAATCAAAACGGGAGAAAAATAACGACCATCGAGCCTGTCTCAGATTCAACCGTTTGGCAGACTCAAGATGAGTCAAATTCTTGTGATCTGTCAAGACCACCACGCGATGCTTGGCTCCTTCAAGCCAATGACGCCACTCCTCGAATGCCCACTTCATGGCCAACAACTCACTATTACCAACATCATAATTACACTCCGCAGGCGAAAACTTTCTAGAAAAGAAAGCACATGGCTTCATCACCGAGCCATCAGAACTTCTTTGCGACAAAACAGCCCCTGCTCCAATCTCAGAAGCATCAACCTCAACCTGAAACGGGAGCGAAACATCTGGCTGGCACAACACAGGGGCAGAAGAAAAACGACGCTTCAACTCCTGAAAAGCCTCTACAGCTGCAGAAGACCAATTGACCACATCAGCACCCTTCTTGGTCAAATCAGTCAACGGTTTAGCAACAGTAGAAAAATTAGCGATGAAGCGCCGATAAAAATTAGCAAAGCCCAGGAACTTTTGCAGGCTCTTCACAGATGTCGGCTGAGTCCAATCGTAAATGGCCTGGACTTTAACAGGGTCCATCTCGATAGTAGAAGGGGAAAAAATGAACCGCAAAAATGAAACCTTCTGAACTCCAAAGAGACACTTTGACCCCTTCACAAACAAGGAATTCGCACGAAGGACCTGGAACACCATTCTGACCTGCTTCACATGAGACTCCCAATTATCCGAAAAGACCAAAATATCATCAAAATACACAATCAGGAATGTATCCAGGTACTCTCGGAAGATGTCATGCATAAAGGACTGAAATACTGATGGAGCATTGGAAAGCCCAAATGGCATAACCAGGTACTCAAAATGGCCCTCGGGCGTATTAAATGCTGTTTTCCATTCATCGCCTTGTTTAATACGCACAAGATTATACGCCCCTCGAAGATCTATCTTGGTGAACCAACTAGCCCCTTTAATACGAGCAAACAAATCAGACAGCAACGGCAAGGGATACTGAAATTTGACTGTAATTTTATTAAGAAGGCGGTAATCAATACAAGGTCTCAAAGAACCATCCTTCTTGGCCACAAAAAAGAACCCTGCTCCTAACGGTGATGACGACAGGCGAATATGGCCTTTCTCCAAGGATTCCTTTATATAACTCCGCATAGCGGCGTGTTCTGGCACAGATAAATTGAACAATCGGCCCTTAGGAAACTTACTACCAGGAATCAAATTAATTGCACAATCGCAATCCCTATGAGGAGGTAGGGCACTGGCTTTGGGCTCATCAAATACATCCCGATAATCCGACAAAAACTCTGGAACTTCAGAAGGAGTGGAAGACGAAATAGACAAAAATGGAACATGACCATGTACCCCCTGGCAACCCCAGCTGGACACAGACATAGATTTCCAGTCCAATACTGGATTATGAACCTGCAGCCATGGCAACCCCAAAACGACCACATCATGCAGATTATGCAACACCAGAAAGTGGATATCCTCCTGATGTGCAGGAGCCATGCACATGGTCAATTGGGTCCAGTACTGAGGCTTATTCTTGGCCAAAGGCGTAGCATCAATTCCTCTCAATGGAATAAAATACTGCAAGGGCTCCAAGAAAAAACCACAGCGCCTAGCATACTCCAAGTCCATCAAATTCAGGGCAGCGCCTGAATCCACAAATGCCATAACAGAATAGGATGACAAAGAGCAAATCAGAGTAACGGACAATAGAAATTTAGACTGTACCGTACCAATGGTGGCAGACCTAGCGAACCGCTTAGTGCGCTTAGGACAATCGGAGATATTATGAGTGGAATCACCACAGTAAAAACATAGCCAATTCCGACGTCTGTGTTCTTGCCTTTCAGCTCTGGTCAAAGTCCTACCACATTGCATAGGCTCAGGCCCATGCTCAGATAGTACCGCCAAATGGTGCACAGCTTTACGCTCACGCAAGCGTCAATCGATCTGAATGGCCAAGGACATAGACTCATTCAGACCAGCAGGCATGGGAAATCCCACCATGACATCCTTAAGGGCTTCAGAGAGACCCTTTCTGAAGATGGCTGCCAGGGCACATTCATTCCACTGAGTGAGCACAGACCACTTTCTAAACTTCTGACAATATATCTCCGCTTCATCCTGACCCTGACACAGAGCCAGCAAGATTTTCTCTGCCTGATCTACTGAATTAGGTTCGTCATAAAGCAATCCAAGCGCCAGGAAAAACGCATCAACATCACGCAATGCCGGATCTCCTGGCGCAAGGGAAAATGCCCAGTCTTGAGGGTCACCACGTAACAAAGAAATAATGATCTTTACTTGTTGAACAGGGTCACCTGAGGAGCGAGGTTTCAAGGCAAGAAACAATTTACAATTATTTTTGAAATTCAAGAACTTAGATCTATCACCAAAAAACAAATCAGGAATTGGAATCCTAGGCTCTGACATCTGATTCTGAACCACAAAATCTTGAATGTTTTGTACCCTTGTAGTGAGATTATCCATCCAAGAGGACAGACCTTGAATGTCCATGTTTACACCAGTGTCCTGAACCACCCAGAGGTAAAGGGGAAAAGAGAGACAAAACACACTGCAAAGAAAAAAAAAATGGTCTCAGAACTTCTCTTATCCCTCTATTGAGATGCATTAGTACTTTGGGCCACCTGTACTGTTATGACCTGGTGGTCAGGACAATAATGGACCTGGTGGTTAAGAGCACACGGAATGACCTGATAGTTACTGATAATAAAGGACGAGCTCTGGGACGTGGGAACTCTGCTGACCGCAATCCCTAATCCTATCAAACACACTAGAAATAGCCGTGGATTGCGCCTAACGCTCCCTATGCAACTCGGCACAGCCTAAGGAACTAGCTAGCCCTGAAGATAGAAAAATAAAGCCTACCTTGCCTCAGAGAAATTCCCCAAAGGAAAAGGCAGCCCCCCACATATAATGACTGTGAGTAAAGAAGAAAATACAAACACAGAGATGAAATAGATTTAGCAAAGTGAGGCCCGACTTACTGAACAGACCGAGGATAGGAAAGGTTACTTTGCGGTCAGCACAAAAACCTACAAAAAGACCACGTAGAGGGCGCAAAAAGACCCTCCGCACCGACTCACGGTGCGGAGGCGCTCCCTCTGCGTCCCAGAGCTTCCAGCAAGCAAGACAACAATAAAAATAGCAAGCTGGACAGAAAATAGCAAACCAAAGAAATACAAGCTGGAACTTAGCTTCTGCTGGGAAGACAGGTCACAAGAACGATCCAGGAGTGAACTAGACCAATACTGGAACATTGACAGGTGGCATGGAGCAAAGATCTAAGTGGAGTTAAATAGAGCAGCCTGCTAACGAATTAACCTCGTCACCTGTGGAAACAAACTCAGAAACACCCACCAGAGGAAGTCCATGGACAGAACCAGCCGAAGTACCATTCATGACCACAGGAGGGAGCCCGACAACAGAATTCACAACAGGCTCCTGTCCTGGGCTCTTTGACTGCCTGGGCAATTTGGCAGGTGGTGAAGAGACAGATGGCTGCTCTCCAGTGCTCTGTGCCTGAGAGGATGTGGCACTAATTGAAGTCGATGGGTTAGCTGCCATCCATCCGACAACGGCTTCAATTTGATCTTCACGCAGCAGCGGTGTACGGCGCTCTCCTACAAAGCTGCGCATGAAGGACTGTTCCCTGCTGAAACTGGGTGATGATGAGTCACCGGTGCCCGCAGCAGGCCCAGAATCACCACGTCCTCTCCCTGCTCCGCGCCCACGTGCCTTACTCACTGCCCTCTTCATCTTGGTTGACAGATAAAGATAAGCAGAAAAGTACTAAGGCCTAAGTGTGCTTATTCCTGAACAGCTCCCCCTAACAGGTATAAGAAACACTAATTTTCTAAAGTGTGGACTAGACTTTAATATGAGCTAATGTGGCCTACACAACTGTAAAGTGGTGTGTTTGGTGAACTTTATTTATTTTTTGGGGGGGCAGATCTGACTACAGAGCGAGTTGCACTCACACGGAGACCGTGCAGACAGCCACAAACGGCGCTGCAAGGCCCAAAAAAACCTCCTCTATGTTATCCTATGTAGTGTTTTTCCACAATTTAGCTGGATACGGGTGGAAAGCCACTAATAGGAAATATTTGAAAAAAATGTGTAGCAGGCTGCACTATTAGCAAAAAAGGACAATGGATAGAACAGTATGAGGCAGTGTGAACCACCCTGAGCTGAATACAACCGGATGTGGCTGCACACAGATTACTGTTATGAACAGGTAATTCAGAACCACAATGGACATTGAAGTTCAGAGCACACAAAGTGACCTGACAATTACCAAAAACAAAGGACGAGCTCTGAGACGTGGGAACTCTGCTGACCGCAATCCCTAATCCTAACACACCACACTAGAGGTAGCCGTGGATTGCGCCTAACGCTCCCTATGCAACTCGGCACAGCCTGAGAAACTAACTAGCCCTGAAGATAGAAAAATAAGCCTACCTTGCCTCAGAGAAATTCCCCAAAGGAAAAGGCAGCCCCCCACATATAATGACTGTGAGTAAGATGAAAATACAAACACAGATGAAATAGATTTAGCAAAGTGAGGCCCGACTTACTGAATAGACCGAGGATAGGAAAGATAGCTTTGCGGTCAACACAAAAACCTACAAACAACCACGCAGAGGGGCAAAAAGACCCTCCGCACCGACTAACGGTACGGAGGTGCTCCCTCTGCGTCTCAGAGCTTCCAGCAAGCAAGAAAAACCAATAAAGCAAGCTGGACAGAAAAAATAGCAAGCAAAAATAACACAAGCAAAACTTAGCTTATGCAGGATAGACAGGCCACAGGAACGATCCAGGAGGAAGCAAGACCAATACTAGAACATTGACTGGAGGCCAGGATCAAAGCACCAGGTGGAGTTAAATAGAGCAGCACCTAACAACTTAACCTCATCACCTGAGGAAGGAAACTCAGAAGCCGCAGTACCACTCTCATCCACCAAAGGAAGCTCATAGACAGAACCAGCCGTAGTACCACTCACGACCACAGGAGGGAGCTTGGCCACAGAATTCACAACAGTACCCCCCCCCTTGAGGAGGGGTCACCGATCCCTCACCAGAGCCCCCAGGCCGACCAGGATGAACCACATGAAAGGCATGAACCAGATCGGCAGCATGGACATCAGAGGCAAAGACCCAGGAATTATCTTCCTGACCATAACCTTTCCACTTAACCAGATACTGGAGTTTCCGTCTCGAAACACGAGAATCCAAAATCTTCTCCACTATATACTCCAATTCCCCTTCAACCAAAACCGGAGCAGGAGGATCAATAGATGGAACCACAGGTGCCACGTATCTCCGCAACAATGACCTATGGAACACGTTATGGATTGAAAAAGAAGCTGGAAGAGTCAAACGAAAAGACACAGGATTAAGGACCTCAAAAATCCTATATGGACCAATGAAATGAGGCTTAAATTTAGGAGAGGAAACCTTCATAGGAATATAACGAGATGACAACCAAACCAAATCCCCAACACGAAGTCGGGGACCCACACAGCGCCTGCGGTTAGCGAAACGTTGAGCCTTCTCCTGGGACAAAGTCAGATTGTCAACTACATGAGTACAAATCTGCTGCAACCTATCCACCACAGTATCCACACCAGGACAGTCCGAAGACTCAACCTGCCCTGAAGAGAAACGAGGGTGGAACCCAGAATTGCAGAAAAATGGCGAAACCAAAGTAGCCGAGCTGGCCCGATTATTAAGGGCGAACTCAGCCAAAGGCAAAAAGGACACCCAATCATCCTGATCAGCAGAAACAAAACATCTCAGATATGTTTCCAAGGTCTGATTGGTTCGTTCAGTCTGGCCATTTGTGTGAGGATGGAAAGCCGAGGAAAAAGACAAATCAATGCTCATCCTAGCACAAAAGGCTCACCAAAACCTCGAAACAATCTGGGAACCTCTGTCAGAAACGATGTTCTCTGGAATGCCATGTAAACGAACCACATGCTGGAAAAACAACGGCACCAAATCAGAGGAGGAAGGCAATTTAGACAAGGGCACCAAATGGACCATCTTAGAGAAGCGATCACAAACCACCCAAATGACCGACATTCTTTGAGAGACGGGGAGATCCGAAATAAAATCCATAGAGATATGTGTCCAAGGCCTCTTCAGGACCGGCAAGGGCAAAAGCAACCCACTGGCACGAGAACAGCAGGGCTTAGCCCAAGCACAAATCCCACAGGACTGCACAAAAGAACGCACATCCCACAACAGAGACGGCCACCAAAAGGATCTAGCCACCAAATCTCTAGTACCAAAGATTCCAGGATGACCAGCCAACACCGAACAATGAACCTCAGAGATAACTTTATTCGTCCACCTATCAGGGACAAACAGTTTCTCCGCTGGGCAACGGTCAGGTCTATTAGCCTGAAATTTTTGCAGCACCCGCCGCAAATCAGGGGAGATGGCAGACAAAATTACCCCCTCTTTGAGAATACCCGCCGGCTCAGACAAACCCAGAGAATCGGGCACAAAACTCCTAGACAGGGCATCCGCCTTCACATTTTTAGAGCCCGGAAGGTACGAAACCACAAAGTCAAAACGGGAGAAAAACAGCGACCAACGAGCCTGTCTAGGATTCAACCGTTTGGCAGACTCGAGATAAGTCAAGTTTTTGTGATCAGTCAAGACCACCACGCGATGCTTAGCTCCTTCAAGCCAATGACGCCACTCCTCGAATGCCCACTTCATGGCTAGCAACTCTCGATTGCCAACATCATAATTTCGCTCAGCAGGCGAAAATTTCCTGGAAAAGAAGGCGCATGGTTTCATCACCGAGCAATCAGAACTTCTCTGCGACAAAACAGCCCCTGCTCCAATTTCGGAAGCATCAACCTCGACCTGGAACGGAAGCGAAACATCTGGTTGGCACAACACAGGGGCAGAAGAAAAACGACGCTTCAACTCCTGAAAAGCTTCCACAGCAGCAGAAGACCAATTGACCACATCAGCACCCTTCTTGATTAAATCAGTCAACGGTTTAGCAATGCTAGAAAAATTAGCGATGAAGCGACGATAAAAATTAGCAAAGCCCAGGAACTTCCGCAGACTCTTCAGAGATGTTGGCTGAGTCCAATCATAAATGGCCTGAACTTTAACAGGGTCCATCTCGATAGTAGAAGGAGAAAAAATGAACCCCAAAAATGAAATCTTCTGAACACCAAAGAGACACTTTGACCCCTTCACAAACAAAGAATTAGCACGCAGGACCTGGAACACCATTCTGACCTGCTTCACATGAGACTCCCAATCATCCGAGAAGACCAAAATATCATCCAAGTATACAATCAGGAATTTATCCAGGTACTCTCGGAAGATGTCATGCATAAAGGACTGAAACACTGATGGAGCATTAGAAAGTCCGAATGGCATAACCAGGTACTCAAAATGGCCTTCGGGCATATTAAATGCTGTTTTCCATTCATCGCCCCGTTTAATACGCACAAGATTATACGCACCACGAAGATCTATCTTGGTGAACCAACTAGCCCCCTTAATCCAAGCAAACAAATCAGACAGCAGCGGCAAGGGGTACTGAAATTTGACCGTAATTTTATTTAGAAGGCGGTAATCAATACAAGGTCTCAGCGAACCATCCTTCTTGGCCACAAAAAAAGAACCCTGCTCCCAATGGCGACGATGACGGGCGAATATGACCCTTCTCCAAAGACTCCTTCACGTAACTCCGCATAGCGGCGTGCTCAGGTACAGATAAATTAAACAGTCGACCCTTAGGAAACTTACTACCAGGAATCAAATCGATAGCACAATCACAATCCCTATGCGGAGGGAATACATCCCGGTAATCAGACAAGAACTCTGGGACCTCAGAAGGGGTGGATGATGAGATAGACAGAGATGGAACATCACCATGTATCCCCTGACAACCCCAGCTGGACACAGACATTGATTTCCAATCTAATACTGGGTTATGGACTTGTAGCCATGGCAACCCCAACACGACCACATCATGCAGATTATGCAACACCAGAAAGCGAATATCCTCCTGGTGCGCAGGAGCCATGCACATGGTCAGCTGGGTCCAATACTGAGGCTTATTCTTGGCCAAAGGCGTAGCATCAATTGCTCTCAATGGAATAGGACACTGCAAGGGCTCCAAGACAAACCCACAGCGCCTAGCAAACTCCAAGTCCATCAAATTCAGGGCAGTGCCTGAATCCACAAATGCCATGACAGAATAGGAAGACAAAGAGCAGATCAAAGTAACGGACAAAAGAAATTTCGACTTTACCGTACCAATGGTGGCAGACCTAGCGAACCGCTTAGTGCGCTTAGGACAATCGGAGATAGCATGAGTGGAATCACCACAGTAGAAACACAGCCCATTCTGACATCTGTGTTCTTGCCTTTCAGCTCTGGTCAAAGTCCTATCGCACTGCATAGGCTCAGGTTCATGCTCAGATAATACCGCCAAATGGTGCACAGATTTACGCTCGCGCAAGCGTCGACCGATCTGAATGGCCAAAGACATAGACTCATTCAGACCAGCAGGCATAGGAAATCCCACCATGACATCCTTAAGGGCTTCAGAGAGACCCTTTCTGAAAATAGCTGCCAGCGCACATTCATTCCATTGAGTGAGCACTGACCACTTTCTAAACTTCTGACAATAAATCTCTATCTCATCCTGACCCTGACACAGAGCCAGCAAATTTTTCTCTGCCTGATCCACTGAATTAGGTTTGTCGTACAGCAATCCGAGCGCCAGAAAAAACGCATCAATATTACATAATGCAGGATCTCCTGGTGCAAGGGAAAATGCCCAGTCTTGAGGGTCGCCACGTAATAAAGAAATAATGATCTTAACTTGTTGTACTGGTTCACCAGAGGAGCGGGGTTTCAAAGCCAGAAATAGTTTACAATTATTTTTAAAATTCAAAAACTTTGCTCTATCTCCAGAAAATAACTCAGGAATAGGAATCTTAGGTTCTAACATAGGATTCTGAACCACTAAATCTTGAATATTCTGTACATTTATAGCGAGATTATCCATCAAAGAGAACAGACCTTGAATGTCCATGTCCACACCTGTGTTCTGAATCACCCTGATGTAATGGGGAAAAGAAAGACAGAAAACAGTGCAAAGAAAAAAAAATGGTCTCAGAACTTCTTTTTTCCCTCTATTGAGAAGCATTAGTACTTTGGGCCTCAAGTACTGTTATGAACAGGTAATTCAGAACCACAATGGACATTGAAGTTCAGAGCACACAAAGTGACCTGACAATTACCAAAAACAAAGGACGAGCTCTGAGACGTGGGAACTCTGCTGACCGCAATCCCTGATCCTAACACACCACACTAGAGGTAGCCGTGGATTGCGCCTAACGCTCCCTATGCAACTCGGCACAGCCTGAGAAACTAACTAGCCCTGAAGATAGAAAAATAAGCCTACCTTGCCTCAAAGAAATTCCCCAAAGGAAAAGGCAGCCCCCCACATATAATGACTGTGAGTAAGATGAAAATACAAACACAGAGATTAAATAGATTTAGCAAAGTGAGGCCCGACTTACTGAATAGACCGAGGATAGGAAAGATAGCTTTGCGGTCAACACAAAAACCTACAAACAACCACGCAGAGGGGCAAAAAGACCCTCCGCACCGACTAACGGTACGGAGGTGCTCCCTCTGCGTCTCAGAGCTTCCAGCAAGCAAGAAAAACCAATAAAGCAAGCTGGACAGAAAAAATAGCAAGCAAAAATAACACAAGCAAAACTTAGCTTATGCAGGATAGACAGGCCACAGGAACGATCCAGGAGGAAGCAAGACCAATACTAGAACATTGACTGGAGGCCAGGATCAAAGCACCAGGTGGAGTTAAATAGAGCAGCACCTAACGACTTAACCTCATCACCTGAGGAAGGAAACTCAGAAGCCACAGTACCACTCTCATCCACCAAAGGAAGCTCATAGACAGAACCAGCCGAGGTACCACTCTCGACCACAGGAGGGAGCTTGGCCACAGAATTCACAACAGACTACAGAGTGAGCTGCACACACACACACACACACACACACACAGACCTTGTAGAACGCTGTGAAAACAGTGCTGCAAGGCAAGAGCAAGGTGAACACACAGCGGTTGCTAAATTAGCCTGGGAAAAGCGCAATGAAGCAAATCGCTATCTCAACTGGCCATCAGTCAGAACACAGCGTTCTGACCCTAACTGAATTCACAGCATAGTGAGCACAAAATGGCGGCAGCGTTTTTTATAGTGCATCATGACATCATTTCAGCAACCAATCACAGCCTTGCCAGTAGTTACATGCCCACCATGCTGAACAGGATGTGCCCGCACTTGCAATCATTCCTCATTGGCTGAATTCGTGCAGTTTGAATTCTGGGAACTTCCGATTCTGGTATCCGATATGCGGTAAATATCGGAAATCGGTATCGGAATTCCGATACCGCAAATATCGGCCGATACCCGATACTTGCGGTATCGGAATGCTCAACACTACTAAAGAGCAATTTTCTTTGTTTCATATGTAAATTAAACTTTACTGGGTAATGAATGAATGCATTGCTGAAAATCAGGGACAGTGTGTGGATGAAATGTGCTTGTATTGATGTAAATAATTAATTTGGTAAAATCAGCTAAAAAGCATATTGGTTTTGGTTATGTTTTTCTTGAAAAAAATGTGGAAACATTTAATGACTGATTTTTTATTTTGAGTAATAACATAATTTTGTAATTTTGATTGACACAATTATACCAGAAATGATGATCATTATTATGCAACTTTGATATGAATTTTATGCATTTGATAACGGTGTTTGATATTTTGGAGCTATGATATATTTGAATGCATAATTCATGATCTACTATATAATTGTCTAAGGGTCACTTCCGTCTGTCCTTCTGTCTGTCACGGATATTCATTGGTCGCGGCCTCTGTCTGTCATGTAATCCAAGTCGCTGATTGGTCGTGGCAAAACGCCCACGACCATTGCCACGACCAATCAGCGACGGGCACAGTCCGGCGGCAATATCGCCGCTCCTTACTCCCCGCAGGCAGTGCCTGCTCCATACTCCCCTCCAGTCAGCGCTCACACAGGATTAATGGCAGCGTTACCGGAGCACGGTGTAACGCACTCTGGTTACGCAGCTATTAACCCTGTGTGACCAACGTTTTACTATTGATGCTGCGTATGCAGCATCAATAGTAAAACGATCTAATGTTAAAAATAATAAAAAAATAAAAAAATCATTATATACTCACCTTCCGCTGCCTTTCCCGCTCCTCGCGACGCTCCGGTGACCGCTCTATGCAAGCGGTAGGTTCCAGTGGCAAGGATGGTATGCGAGAAGGACCTGCCATGATGTCACAGTCATGTGACCACGACATCATCACAGGTCCTGCGCTCATACCAACCCTGGGACCGAAAGCTGCCGCGTGTACCGCATACAGGCGACAGGACTACAAGGGGCCCTCGGAAGGTGAGTATATGTTCCTTTTCTTTTTTTAACCTGTTACATACGTGGCTGGGCAATATACTACGTAGCTGGGCAATATACTACATGACTGGCCAATATACTACGTGTCTGGGCAGTATACTCTACATGTCTGTGCTGTATACTACGTGGCTCTGTGCTGTATACTACGTCGCTGTGCAATATACTACGTGGCTGGGCAATATACTACGTGGCTGGGCAATATACTACGTGGCTCTGTGCTGTATGCTACGTGGCTGGGCAATATACTACATGGCTGGGAAATATACTACGTGACTGGGCAATATACTACGTCACTGGGCAATACACTACGCCACTGGGCAATATACTACGTGACTGGGCAATATACTACGTAGCTGGGCAATATACTACGTAACTGGGCAATATACTATGTAGCTGGGCAATATACTACGTGGGCTGTGCGATATACTATGTGGACATGCATATTCTATATACCCGATGCGTTAGAATCGGGCCACCATCTAGTATATATATATAATACACGTTTTATTGAGTATATAGATAGAAATATGTTTGCTACCGTAGAAAATTTCAAAAGTTGTTTTGGGCATATTTAATTGGACCAAGTATTTTTGTTTTATTTATTTGATGAAGGGGTGGAGAAATAAACCACCAGGACCAGAACTTTTGGACTGTGTTATCATGGACCAAGTTAATACATCTTGGATTGTTGCTTTGGACTAAAAAATTTTAAGTGTCACTTTGAATTTCTTTCTAACAGTGCAGGCTGTATCTGTGCCAATGTCCAATTGAGTGCTGAGACCGAGCCCAGATGCTGCTAAGCCATGACCAGTGTGAACCTCAGAACCGCCAGCAGATGACAAGCAAGGGGAGAACTAACCCCAGAAGCCTGAATGTAAATGGCGTATAATTTGAGGCCCTGACCAGCTGCAGCAATAGAAGATGAAGGGACTCAGCCATAGACACCTGCACCCCCCTCACCCGTTGCTTTGAAGAAACGAGGGTTAATGTCATAAGGGCAGGGACAGAATATTTTTTAAAAGTCTGTCCTTTGGCCAACCAGCGGAAGCAGTGAAGTCATCTTGGCCTTTAGGCAAGACGATGAGGGCACAATAATCCCTGTGTTTCCCCTGCAACGTAGACCAATCTATATTAGTGGTCTAAAGATGAAAAGAAGATTTCTTCAAAGACATTTCATTTCCCAGTACCTTTTGGTCCATTGTTTTGTTTTTGATTTTTATGTCCATTGTTTTTTGTACCAACGTGGTTTTCTATTGGTAGCAAACAAATAAATATATAGGGAACAATAATGTATAATGGTTTATGAAGAATTTGGATAGTTTAGTGGTAGGATAATTAATTAAAGTGATTGAAATCAGGGGTGGAATGTGTTGTATGTTATATATTTTAAATGATTTCAACACTCCAATTAATTAATACGAGTGATAGAGATATTGATTGGTTTTGTTTATATATATATATATATATATATATATATAGTAAGGTTTGTACCTGCTCAGATGTGTAGGAGGAAACAGCAGGCACATTCTCTTCAATGTCCATGTGGGTTTACTTGCTCCATAAACCAGCAAGGCAGCAACAAAAAGGAAAACAGTCCGTACATCAGGCCGACATAGCATAAAAGTCCATGGAAGAGCTCTGCTCTTCTCAGGCCTGTGGGCACACAGGCTGTGCAATGTCCAGCACTCAGGCTCTATCTGAAGCCACAGACACAGAAGGGCTTCTTCCTCTCAATACACAGACTCCTGTCTGTACTGTCCAGCCTGAACACATGGAAATCTGTCCACACTGACAGACTCCCAAACACTCACTCCATGTGCTAAACACACCTCCTTTACATAGGTGTAACCACACCTCCTTTACATAGGTGTAACCACACCCAGGTACCTATCACATAGCCAGTCAGGTGAGTGTGACATCACCACAGGTCCTGAAACACACATAGATAGGCAGGGTTATGTTACAGCGACAAGCCACCTATGTGACACATATCTCCCGTCCACTATGCAACCTTTAGCCACGCTAAAATATATATAAATAGATATATTGTCAATGACGTCCATAGAAAGCTAATTAAAAGCTTGTCCAGCCACATGTTCCAAATGGTCAGTCTAAGCACACAGTAATTTACATTTTAGAGTACATAGTACACTTATCTTCAAAGATAAACCAAGGGAATGGACTTGTTCCCATGAGATAGTATCATGTAAATGTTAAGGTACCGTCACATTTAGCGACGCTGCAGCGATACAGACAACGATGCCGATCGCTGAAGCGTCGCTGTTTAGGTCACTAGGAGACGTCAAACACCGGCAACAGCAGAACGATGCAGGAGCGATCCAGTGACGTACTTATCGTTCTCGCTGGTTGTTGCTCCATGGAAAAACATTGCAGGCATCGTTGCTTTTGCTGTCAAACATGACCAATCACGCCGACCTCACGATCAAATAAAGTTCCTGACTGTCAGCGACGACCGGCGATGTCACAGCAGGATCCTGATCGCTGCTGCGTGTCAAACACAACGGGATCGCTATCCAGGATGCTGCAACATCACGGATCTTTGTCGTTCTCGTTGGTAAGTTGCTCAGTGTGAAGGTACCTTTAATTAGACAGATACCTGTTAAGCTCCCAGGGATGCCAGTTTGGGGTTCTTATCTATTTGGCCTGAAGGCTTCAGTACACATACCATGAGAAAGCCTCAGATAACACGGTATAGATCAAAAGCCTTTAACATATAAATATCGCCTGAGACACAGTGAGAGACACAAGGACACAGAGACAGACAGATTTGGATGGAGCAAGGACACAGAGAGCAGGCTGAATTGACTCCTACCATTTCCAATGTAATGCATGAATTATGATTATTGATTATTTGCCATTTTGAGTGACTGTTTATATTTATTATCTTTTATTAAGTAAATTCATTTTTGTCTTATTCAATTTTTCGTGTGAGCATTTATTTATTCATCACAATTCTTTGAACCGAAACAAAACAGACCTCACCCGGAAGAAGCTACCCTAAACAGTCGACTGGACAGCCGTATGTGAGGTGGCTTTCCGGGCTTTGAAAACAGCCCTGTGCAACTCTCCCATGTTAAAGGCAGTCGACAGCAGTCGACCGTTCCTGGTACAGACCGACGCCAGCGAGTTTGGCCTCGGTGCTGTGCTTAGCCAGGTCGACTCTGGGAACCAAGAGCACCCCGTGTTGTACCTGAGCCGCAAGCTTCTGCCGAGGGAAGTGGCCTATTCCACCATCGAGAAGGACTGCCTGGCCATGTTATGGGCAAGGCAACGTTTGCAGCCCTACCTGTGTGGATGCGCCTTCACTGTGGTGACCAACCACAACCCCCTGAGCTGGCTACACACCATGTCTTGTACCAGCGAAAGGTTGCTACGCTGAAGCCTTGCCCTCCAACAGTACGACTTTACCATGAAACACAAAAAGGGCAGCGAGCATGGCAATGCAGATGGGTTGTCCTGCCGGGGCGAACCTGCGTGTGTAATCCTATATTCCTTTCCCCCCTCCCTCAAGAATGTATTAATTAGCAGAACCCAGCTTTTTGCCCAGGAGATCAGCTAACAGAAACTCTGTAATCTGCTCTGATGCATTATGATGTCGCCCTTCCCCTTATCCGCATGGCCAGCCATGCCATGAGAGAACTGTAAGTGTTTTTTCAACTTTAATCCATTTTCATTTGTAATCGTTTTGTACATATTATAATTGTCTCATCTTGTAATATCGTTTTTATATACTTTTGTAAACACTGACTATTTCTTTTTGGAGTAAAAGTTATAATATTTACTAGCTTCGTTTTCCTTGTTTTAAAATGTACCCCCAATGTACCCCATAGTCTACCACAGTAAGGATGTTCCTGCTGGGGACGGCCGGGGGCCCACAATGTCCACTGTGATCTTCTGGAAAGGATCCTCTATCACTGGCAGAGTTCAGGGGAACCTTGGGAACAGACCCTGGCTTCCCCACTCTCTGGCAGGTGACACAGCAGTGGCAATAGTTTGTCACATCTGTCCCCATCTTGGGCCATTAGAAGTATTGAGTTAACCAGGCCTTAGTTTTGCTGATCCCCAAATGTCCAGCGAGTGGGATCTCATGGGCAATCTGCAACTCACCCCTAAATTGGAACTACAAACATGTCCAAAAGCATGTCAGTAATATATAGGGACCTTCACCACTAGGATGAATCCTAAAGTGCATTTAGACAGGGAGTGTGTCAAAATATATAATAACCTAAAGAATGGATAACTAGTATCCACACACACCACTCACCAAAGAGATATATTATATAAAATGGTAAAGTTTATAATATTGAAGAAATCTAGACAATACATACATTGAATAAAATCTCGTACAGTCAGTGACATAGAAAAAGTAAGTAAGAGGAAAAGGGTTTTACTCAAGTAAGATACACATGGTGGCAAAGAACACTCTCTCCTTATCAGTCACGGAGGTGGGCATCTCGGCTAGGTGTCTCAAGGTCTCCAGGCGTGTATCTGACTGCAGAGCACTTTGGAACCCCTGGCTGGAGGCAGCCAGAAGTGACATCAGGGTCCCTTCCTCATGGGAACCCTCTAGGACCTGCTACGGGTAACAGCAGCTATGTAGTCTGTCTCCCCGGAGACTTCCACACACCCATCAGCCGCACTGCTATGGGTTCTACCTCCCCATCCACCCCCAACACCTCAGAGGCAGTGCTATATATGGGGCAGTTACCTTCCCCTATGGCACTGGTCAGTTGCAAGGCATCACCTTCCTCAAAGTCCCGATGCTTCTCCTAATTTCCCTTAGCACTGTCGCTTGCTCCTGTTTGGGGTTCCTCAGCCATCTCATTCCGCAGAGTGACTTGGCTGAGCACTCCTGCACCTGTAGACACATCAGCAGTATCAGATAAATGGTTATCAGGTAAATCACTGTCAGGTAAAGCATGCAATTTCACGTCATTATCATTAGCATCAACTTTACCCTTAGTATCAGACTAGGTGGGGGGGAGGGGTCAGTGACATAATATGCAAACATTCTCCCTAAACCAGTCCCCAACAAAACGTCGGTGGGCAAGATTTCGGACAACCCCACTTCCTTCACCCTGCTCCCGGCACCCCAATCTATGAACACCTAGGCCATCAGCAAGGGACAGCGGATGCCCCCAATCCCTGTGACAGTCAAGGTTTTCCCCAGAATAATTTCAGTTCAGGTCGGATGAGAGTTCGTTCAGGCCCGATGTCCTTGAGGCCTCTAGCAACATAGCTCCCCATGGTGACTTACTGCACATTGTCACAGACCCTCCTAACTGCCCACCCACAAAAAGAACTGCTGCATTAGGCCCTGAGGCCTTGGCTAGGGGGTTCTTCTGCTTCTCCGGACAGGTGGTGCTGATATGACCAGTCTTATTGCAGGAAAAACACTTGCGAGGGTCGGTGGTAGGTCTGGCGCTGGCATCGAGGACAGGGCCTCCGATGAGTCAGCTGGCAAGGGGAACTGGAGTTGGTTGCAGGCTTACCTCCTCTCCAGCTGGCGATGTTCAGCTTCCGCACTTCCGGTTTACGGTTGGCCTCATAGGTGTCAGCAATCTGCGCTGCTTTGTCCAAGTCTTTTGGCTCTCGGTCCATCACAAACTGTAGCACCTCAGCTGGGCAAAGATGTAGAAACTGGTCTTTGATCATTAGGTCCCACAGCTGTTCAAAAGTGGTCATGGACAGTCCTTGGATCCACTGGTTAACCCCTACCCCTCGTACTATCCCATTGAGGTGGGGTGGGCCCGTATGACCACCGACGGGATAGTACGTCATATGCGATCGGCAGCGCACACGGGGGGAGCGCCGCCGATCGCGGTCGGGTGTCAGCTGCTTATCGCAGCTGACATCCGGCACTATGTGCCAGGAGCGGTCACGGACCGCCCCCAGCACATTAACCCCCGGCACACCGCGATCAAAGATGATCGCGATGTGCCGGCGGTACAGGTAAGCATCGCGCAGGGAGGGGGCTCCCTGTGGGCTTCCCTGAGCCCCCCGCAGCAACGCAATGTGATCGGGTTGCTGCGAGGGTCTTACCTCCCTCCCTGCCTGCTCCAGGCCCGGATCCAAGATGGCCGCGAATCCGGGTCCTGCAGGGAGGGAGGTTGCTTCACAGAGCCTGCTCAGAGCAGGCACTGTGAAGCCTGCAGCACTGTAAGTCAGATCAGTGATCTGACAGAGTGCTTTGCAAACTGTCAGATCATTGATCTGTGATGTCCCCCCCGGGACAAAATAAAAAAGTTAAAAAAAATAATTTCCAAATGTGTAAAAAAAAATATTCCTAAATAATGAAAAAAAAAAAAATATTATTCCCATAAATACATTTCTTCATCTAAATAAAAAAAAAAAAACAATAAAAGTGCACATATTTAGTATCGCCGCGTCCGTAACGACCCGACCTATAAAACTGGCCCACTAGTTAACTCCTTCAGTAAACACCGTAAGAAAAAAAAAAAAACGAGGCAAAAAAACAACGCTTTATTATCATACCGCCGAACAAAAAGTGGAATAACACGCGATCAAAAAGACAGATATAAATAACCATGGTACCGCTGAAAACGTCATCTTATCCCGCAAAAAAACGAGCCAGCATACAGCATCATCAGCAAAAAAATAAAAAAGTTATAGTCCTGAGAATAAAGCAATGCAAAAATAATTATTTTTTCTGTAAAATAGTTTTTATTGTATAAAAGCGCCAAAGCATAAAAAAATGATATAAATAAGGTGTCGCTGTAATCGTACTGAACCGAAGAATAAAACTGCTTTATTAATTTTACCAAACGCGGAACGGTATAAACGCCTCCTCCAAAAGAAATTCATGAATAGCTGGTTTTTAGTCATTCTTCCTCACAAAAATCGGAATAAAAAGCGATCAAAAAATGTCACGTGTCTGAAAATGTTACCAATAAAAACGTCAACTCATCCCGCAAAAAACAAGACCTCACATGACTCTGTGGACCAAAATATGGAAAAATTATAGCTCTCAAAATGTGGTAACGCAAAAAATATTTCTTGCAATAAAAAGCGTCTTTCAGTGTGACACGGCTGCTAATCATAAAAATCCGCTAAAAAACTCGCTATAAAAGAAAATCAAACCTCCCTTCATCACCCATTTAGTTAGGGAAAAATTAAAAAAATGTATTTATTTCCATTTTCCCATTAGGGCTAGGGTTAGGGCTAGGGTTAGGATTAGGGCTAGGGTTAGGGCTAGGGTTAGGGTTGGGGCTAAAGTTAGGGTTAGGGTTTAGATTACATTTACAGTTGGGAATCGGTTTGGGATTAGGGTTAGGGGTGTGTCAGGGTTAGAGGTGTGGTTAGGGTTACCGTTGGAATTAGGGTTAGGGGTGTGTTTGGATTAGGGTTTCAGTTATAATTGGGGGGTTTCCACTGTTTAGGCACATCAGGGGCTCTCCAAACACGACATGGCGTCCGATCTCAATTCCAGCCAATTCTGCGTTGAAAAAGTAAAACAGTGCTCCTTCCCTTCCGAGCTCTCCCGTGTGCCCAAACAGGGGTTTACCCCAACATATGGGGTATCAGCGTACTCAGAACAGATAGGACAACAACTTTTGGGGTCCAATTTCTCCTGTTACCCTTGGGAAAATACAAAACTGGGGGCTAAAAAATAAATTTTTGTGGGAAAACAAAGATTTTTTATTTTCACGGCTCTGCGTTATAAACTGTAGTGAAACACTTGGGGGTTCAAAGTTCTCACAACACATCTAGATGAGTTCCCTGGGGGGTCTAGTTTCCAATATGGGGTCACTTGTGGGGGGTTTCTACTGTTTAGGTACATTAGGGGCTCTGCAAACGCAATGTGACGCCTGCAGACTATTCCATCTAAGTCTGCATTCCAAATGGCACTCCTTCCCTTCCGAGCCCTCCCATGCGCCCAAACAGTGGTTCCCCCCACATATGGGGTATCAGCGTACTCAGGACAAATTGGACAACAACTTTTGGGGTCGATTTTCTCCTGTTACCCTCGGGAAAATACAAAACTGGGGGCTAAAAAAATAATTTTTGTGGGAAAAAATTTTTGTTTTATTTTTACGGCTCTGCATTATAAACTTCTGTGAAGCCCTTGGTGGGTCAAAGCGCTCAAAACACATCTCGATAAGTTCCTTAGGGGGTCTACTTTCCAAAATGGTGTCACTTGTGGGGGGTTTCAATGTTTAGGCACATCAGTGGCTCTCTAAACGCAACATGGCGTCCCATCTCAATTCCTGTCAATTTTGCATTGAAAAGTCAAACGGCGCTCTTTCCCTTCCGAGCTCTCCCATGCGCCCAAACAGTGGTTTACCCCCACATATGGGGTATCAGCGTACTCAGGACAAATTGTACAACAACTTTTGGGGTCCAATTTCTTCTCTTACCCATGGGAAAATAAAAAATTGGGGGCGAAAAAATAATTTTTGTGAAAAAATATGATTTTTTTTTTTTTTTTTTACGGTTCTGCATTATAAACTTCTGTGAAGCCCTTGGTGGGTCAAAGTGCTCACCACACCTCTAGATAAGTTCCTTAGGGGGTCTACTTTCCAAAATGGTGTCACTTGTGGGGGGTTTCAATGTTTAGGCACATCAGGGGCTCTCCAAACGCAACATGGTGTCCCATCTCGATTCCAGTCAATTTTGCATTGAAAAGTCAAATGGCGCTCTTTCGCTTCCGAGCTCTCCCGTGTGCCCAAACAGTGGTTTACCCCCACATATGAGGTATCGGTGTACTCAGGACAAATTGTACAACAACGTTTGGGGTCCATTTTCTCCTGTTACCCTTGGTAAAATAAAACAAATTGGAGCTGAAGTAAGTAAATTTTTTGTGAAAAAAAAAGTTAAATGTTCATTTTTATTGAAACATTCCAAAAATTCCTGTGAAGCACCAGAAGGGTTAATAAACTTCTTGAATATGGTTTTGAGCACCACGAGGGGTGCAGTTTTTAGAATGGTGTCACACTTGGGTATTTTTTATCATATAGACCCCTCAAAATGACTTCAAATGAGATGTGGTCCCTAAAAAAAAAATGGTGTTGTAAAAATGAGAAATTGCTGGTCAACTTTTAACCCTTATAACTCCCTAACAAAAAAAATTATGGTTCCAAAATTGTGCTGATGTAAAGTAGACATGTGAGAAATGTTACTTATTAAGTATTTTGTGTGACATATCTCTGTGATTTTAATTGCATAAAAATTCAAAGTTGGAAAATTGCGAAATTTTCATAATTTTCACCAAATTTCCGTTTTTTTCACAAATAAACGCAGGTACTATCAAAGAATTTTTACAATTATCATGAAGTACAATATGTCACGAGAAAACAATGTCAGAATCACTGGGATCCGTTGAAGCGTTCCAGAGTTATAACCTCATAAAGGGACAGTGGTCAGAATTGTAAAAATTGGCCCGGTCATTAACGTGCAAACCACCCTTGGGGGTAAAGGGGTTAAAGTTGGTCCTGAGTCCATGCACCACATTGCTGTGTCGTGTGGGCCACGTTGGAGGTTACAGAATGTTTTATGGTAAACCTCCAGAGTTAGCTGGTACTTCTTTATTAGGGCCTGCATGACGGCCTCATAGTCTCCCTCTTGGTCTGGCAGGAGAGAAGCAAACGCCTCCAGAGCTTTTCCTTTGAGGCCTGGGGTCAGATATCGGGCCCATTTGGTCCTAGACAGCCGGTACTGTCTGCAGGCTTTCTCAAATGATGGCAGAAAAATGTCCAAGTCCCCGTCCTTTTCCATCACAGGAAAGTGCTCTGGCCGGGGTTTAGGGGACGGAGCGTTGCTGGACTCACTGCTCCGCGTGGTAGATGATACTGCCCTGAGTTTGGCCATCCGAAGTTCATGGTCCTTCCGAGCTTGGTCCTCGGTGGTTCTGGCCTCTGGCTCAGCTTGGGTCTCGGGGGCTCGGGCCTCCTGCTCAGCTTGGGCTTCAGCGGCTCGGGCCTCCCGCTCAGCTTGGCGCTCAGCTGTCTCTACCTCTTGGAAATGCAGGACCAGCTGCAGACGTCTCTCTGGGTCATCTGCAAAGCATTGTTGCAGAGCCAGCTGCAGGCGGGGATCCACGCTACCCTAGTTGCAAGTAGGGGCAACATTCAGCGGTTGGACCTTGGCAGCATCATCACCTGCGCTGGTGCTGGCTTCTGCATCCGCTGGGCTCTGAGCGATTTCCAGTTGCACCAGATCCGCGACCAGTTGGCTTTTATTTTTTTCACGTGGGGTTAATCTGCTTTGACATGCACAGGACAATAAGAGTGTACTTGAACTGCTGCTTATAACAGGCCTCTCCCAGCGTAACCATGGTTGCCAAATAAAAGACAGCATAGAAAAATGAAGAAAAAGGGTAGGGGGTAATCGCTTTACACACTATTGTCTCAGGACTAATAAACACTGAGTTCGTTCTGCACAAAAAGTTTTGGAGGGTCCTCACAAGAACCGTGCAAGTTTTTAGTGAGAGGAATGATTGTTCAAACCAGATCACTAATGCTCTGCCACCTATATGTCATGAAATAGGGGTGTTTAGTTGTCCCCGGTTTTTCATCATTTCATCATGAATACATCAGGGGATTTATTAGATCCCACTTCCCAGTTTCAATTTGGAACTTACAGCTCTCTGACGCAACCCTTACCCTCAGGTCAGTCCGGGAACTGCCCCTAGGATAAGTAGTCGCCAGAAAGGCTGCCTGGTCATGTACTGGCTATTGGGCTCACTGAAGTGAGGGCGTTATAACTACTCCCGCTGCCACCAGCTCCTGTTATGATTAATAGCGGGTCAGGAGGCAACCCAATCAGTAGCGCTGACTTAATTCGGAGGACTTAGGGGTACTTTTTAAAGCACGGAAAACTAAACTTGTAAATGTTATAGCTTTTACTCCAAAAAAAGAAATAGGCAGTGTTTACAAAAGTAGAAAAAGATGGTTACAAAATGAGACAATTATAGTATGTACATACAATTACAAATAAAATGGGATTAAAGATGAAAAACACTTAGTTATCTCAGACAATGGTAAGCCATGTGGTGGGGGGAGGGAGAGACATCCCAATGCATCAGGACAGCCTCTGGAAGCTGACTTCCTGGACAAAGACACTCTCCTAAAAAGAGGCTGAATCTCTTATACCCTCTGCTCGTGACATCACTGAGGGGCTGGATATGACCCCCTTGGAAGTTATGAAAAACCTTCTATTGGCCATAACTCGGGGTGGGAACCTCGTATACGCTGGGACAATCGTCATTCCGAGCAGGAGATTGGCGTTAATTTGAAACAAAACATGACTTGGCTATGTGCCTCGGGTAAGCAGTAATACATTTCTCAGATTCTGCAGGTGCTGCAGCTTTGAAAATGCACGGGAGGGTAGCTCTACCGATGCACTTGCCAAAAATTTAAGTTTCACACCTATATCAATAATAGGTGCCATTATATGTAAGTTTGCAGGAACAAAGAGATTCCCCCCCATGACCATGTGCTTTTGCTCAGGACTGAGTGGGGCTGCTCACAACACATTCTTGAGGGAGGAGGGAAGGAGTGAGATAGAATTACATGGAGACAAAAAGAGAGGAGGGGCTGTGAGAAGGATCAGGGCTGTAGCTTGTCAGTCACAAAACCAAAGAGTTGTAGCAGACCTCAGTATGCGTGATAATAAAGAATCAAATGCATCATCTTTCCTGAAAACCAGTGACATTATACACAGGAGCTTCTGTATAAAGAGTCAGTAGGTAATACAGTGACCACCAGTGACATTATACACAGGAGCTCTGTATATACTGTGAGTGTACAGGTAATACAGTGATCACCAGTGACATTATACACAGGATGTTTGAATATAGTGTAAAGTGTACATTTAATTCAGTGATCACCGGTGACATTATACACAGGAGCTTTGTATATAGTGTATAGTGTGCGTGTACATGTAATACACTGACTCACCAGTGATGTCTGTAGCTGAAGTCCTTCATCTTCACACAGACCGCCATCACTTCTTCCAAAATTCAAATATTTTAAATAGAAATCTCTTTATTCAATACATAAAATTAAAAACATATCACACTGGAGATACATATGCATACAAAACAGTACCGCCATATAGAAGTGACCAATAACAGGAGTATATACACAATTTCCAAATATATATGGTTGTTGGTTTAAGCTGACACCGAGGCACATATCAAGAGCCCTTGCACAGACAGTATCAAAGTCCAGGCGAGATCCGTTATAGTGTACCGGTCCTACATTGGTCCTACTATTGGCGTTATTCCTTGAACGTTGTAAACTTTAAGGGGATTGAGATTAGGTATGTAGCCATGAGTATGGTACTAAATACTTTCTATACCCCCGGTACACTATAACGGATCTCGCCTGGACTTTGATACTGTCTGTGCAAGGGCTCTTGATATGTACCTCGGTGTCAGCTTAAACCAACAACCATATATATTTGGAAATTGTGTATATACTCCTGTTATTGGTCACTTCTATATGGCGGTACTGTTTTGTATGCATATGTATCTCCAGTGTGATATGTTTTTAATTTTATGTATTGAATAAAGAGATTTCTATTTAAAATATTTGAATTTTGGCATCAGCTTCCGTTAATTTATAGGTGCATTTGAATTTGGGAAGTGCCATATGTGTAGCCAATCCTTCTATAGGACATCACTTCTTCCAGCCTGGACTCATCTCTGCAAACAATAACACAGTCATCAATAGCTGATCGCTTCTAGAGCACTTTCCCCACTTTTTCCCTAACTTGTACACTACATCAGATAAAGAAAAAAGCGACATAGTGCCGCCCTGCAAAGTAACAGGACCCCCATTTTGCTCCCTCCATGGAAAACAGTTTCCCAAAAAATTATATTACAGTACAGTTATTATTACAGTACTAATAATGTCCCTAATTGGACCCTAAAGAAATTATGTTCCCCACTCATCACCATAAATTAATATAGCATGTTTCTCATTCTGTCCCTCAAACAGTAATTTAGTCCCTCATCCTGGTCACCTTTATTTAACCCCTTTACCCCCAAGGGTGGTTTACACGTTAATGACCAGGCCAATTTTTACAATTCTGACACTGTCCCTTTATGAGGTTATAACTCTGGAACGCTTCAACGGTGATTCTGACACTGTTTTCTCGTGACATATTGTACGCAGTCTCCAACATCATGTCCGCTCTCTATCTGAAACTCAACCTCTCCAAAACTGAACTTCTTCTGCTCCCACCATCTACTAACCTCCCTAAATCTGACATTTCCCTCTCTGTGGGTGGCACCATAATAACACCCGGCAGCAGGCGCGCTGTCTGGGTGTTATGTTTGACTCCGATCTCTCCTTCACCTCCCATATACAATCTCTTGCCTGCTCGTGCCACTTACACCTAAAGAACATCTCTAGAATCCGCCCTTTTCTCACCATGGAGACAGCTAAAACCCTCACTGTCGCCCTGATCCTCTCCCGCCTGGACTACTGTAACGCTCTATTAATTGGCCTCCCCCTCACTCGACTTTCCCCTCTCCAGTCCATCCTTAATGCAGCAGCCAGGGTCGTCCATCTGGCTAATCGTTACTCGGACGCGTCCGCTCTTCGCCAGTCGTTACACTGGCTACCCATTCATTACAGGATACAATTCAAAGTACTTGTTCTCACCCACAAAGCTCTCCACAGTGCGGCACCCCCTTACATCTCCTCCCTCATTTCTGCCTATCAGCCTAACAGACCACTGCGCTCTGCAAATGACTTTCGATTAACCTCTGCACTAATCCGTACCTCCCACTCCCGACTCCAAGACTTCTCCCGTGCTGCGCCAATCCTCTGGAATGCTCTACCCCAAGATATTAGGACCATCCATAATTTGCATAGTTTTAGGCGCTCGCTCAAAACACATTTGTTCAGAGCGGCCTATCACGTTCACTAATCAAAGTTATGTTATGTTTGTGTGTGTGTAGCCCATTCACTATCCCCATCTATTCCCCAACCCCTGAAGATGGCTGGACCATGATTGTAAATACATCATTGTAAATACACACCTGTATTTTGCATCTCCCCCTCCTCATTGTAGATTGTAAGCTCTCACGAGCAGGGTCGTCTTATTTTGCTTTAATTATTGTATTGTTAACGTTGTTACTTATGACTTTTGTGTTTGAAACTGTAAGGGTATGTGCACACAATGCAGATTTAGTGCAGAAAAATCTGCTGCAGTTCTGCACTAAATCTGCATCTCCTGGCAGAATCTGCAGGTGCGTTTTTGATGCGTTTTTCAGTGCAGTTTTTGGTGCAGTTTTTGGTGCAGATTTGAAGTGCGTTTTTTGTGCGTTTTTTGTGCGTTTTTTTGTGCGTTTTTTCATGCAGTTTTGTAAGCGTTTTTTAAAGCTAAATTAATAAAGTTAAAAAAAAAAAATAAAAAAAATTGTCCATGTCATGATGTCATTTCCTAGTCCAACCTCCGTTTTGTTAAAGCCATAACCAATTTCTGACAGGCTTCACCATGAGTGCTGGTAATGAAGAACGTAGCCCACCGCATACAGAACAGCATGTTGAAACGTCTGTCCGGATACGCAGGCCACAGCGCCTCCAGATGCTTGGGGTTTTACTGGAGTATCTGAATCAGCAAAGATTGCAGGTAAGGCTTCAGTTGTTTGGCGTCAGTCAGCTCCGACATAGTGACGGATCGACGGATCCGTCACAATTGTTGAGAAAACGGTTTTAAGGCTACGTTCACATTAGCGTTTTGCGTCGGGCGACGCAGCGGCGACGCATGCGTCATGCGCCCCAATATTTAACATGGGGGACGCATGGACATGCGTTGTGCTGCGTTGTGCGATGCATGCGGTTTTTTTGCCGCAAGCGTCGGGCGCAGAAAACGCAACAAGTTGCATTTTTCTTGCGTCCAAATTTCGGCAAAAAACGACGCATGCGTCGCAAAACGCAGCGTTTTTGCGTGCGTTTTGGTGCGTTTTTATTTGCGTTGTGCGTTGTGTCGCCGACGCAGCGGCGCACAACGCAAATGTGAACATAGCCTAACTGATCCGTTTTTTAGACGGATCAGATACTTGGGGGTTGTCTGGGAAAAGTATCTACTTTTTGGAGTATGGACAATTGAAAAAGCGGATTGGGGCGACGGATCTGCCGAAATGACGGTCGCGATGGATCCGTCGCCCATAGGCGGCCATTCTATTGAATGGCGGACGCGACGGATCCATCGTGAACCGCCATTTCGGCACAGACAAAAAACGTAATGTCCGTCAATGTCTAGATGACGTACGCCAAATCTCGATGGATCCGTCACATGATGGATGAAACGGACGACCATCTGCCACAATCCGTCGCTAATGTATGTCTATGGGAAAATAGTGGATCCGTCAAAAAAAATAGCGGATCCTATTTGAGGAAAATGGCGGTTTCAGACTGACGCCAAAAGACTGAAGTGTGAAAGAGGCCTAAGCTACTTTCACATTTCCGGCTTTTGGCAAGCGTTGCAATGCTTCGTTCTGTGGAAAAAACGCATCCTGCAATGTTGCTCGCAGGATGCGTTTTTTCACCATAGACTTGTATTACCGACGCATCGCTACGTATGGACACATGTTCCACATGTTGTGCACAGGATGCATTGGTATTCAAGGGAACAGTTTTTCATACGTCGGGTCCTGCAATAAAGTGCACAGACGCTACTGGAACTACAGCCCCTCCTCCCTCGGACTTAAATATGGGCTGCAGATGTGTTGAAATACTGCGTCTGCTGCCCACGTTGCACAGAGTTTGCACAACATGCGTCAGTACGTTGCGCTGACGCTTAGCGACAGCCGCGTACTGACGGATGTGTGAAAGAAGCCTTGGCTACTTGCACATTTCCTTTTTTTTTTACCCCTCACAATGCGTCCTTTTGGGAAGAAAATGCATCCTGCAAATGTGCTCGCAGGATGCGTTTCTTTACCATAGACTTGTATTGCCGATAGATCGTGATGTATGGCCACACGTTGCGTCCGTCGTGCACTGGATGTGTCGGGTTTTGGCAGACCGTTTTCTTTGAAAAATGTTCAAGGGAACTATTTTCTGTCCGTTACATCCACTGTTTCACACTGCGCATGCCTAGCAGGAAATATCGCTCTCACACTATTTCCTCACACAGCAGTCTGGTGGAAATGTGAAAGCGCACACTTCCGTCCGTACATTGTGCCGATGATTTGTGACGGTCAACTACCAACGGAAATGTGAAAGTAGCAGCTACACCATGTGTACAATAATATTACAGCTCTCTTTTTTTGACTGTGTTGTGCAGTAACGCATATTTTTCCTACAGTCGCAGACCAGAAGAAGAAAAATGTGGGTACACCCAATAGTGGAAGAAAGAACTATGAAGGGACATTTTCATGTTCTATATCAAGATTTGAGGAGGTAAGTTTTTCTTATGTGAAATGATTTTCTGTAAATTTATCCATGTCTGACTGAACCTTTTTACTCCTTTTTTCCAGATATCAAGATAAATTCACAGCGTTTTGTAGGCTGAGCATACCAGCTTTTGATCAACTTCTTTCGGTAGTCCGTGCTGAGCTGACATACGAGAACACTGTGTTGCGGAAGTCCATCTCTGCTGAGGAAAGGCTGCTCATCACCTTGCGGTAAGTATTTTTGAATTTTTTGTTTTGTCTGTCATAAGTCATCTTTGACACGTCAATGTCTCCGGTACGTGTGGTGAAAGTTTTCCCATGTCCTGGAGACACTGACAGATGACCATTTAAAGGGAACCTGTCCCCCCAAAATCAACGCCGAGCTAAGGCCACCGGCATCAGGGGCTTATCTACATCATTCTTGAATGCTGTAGGTAAGCCCCTGATGCTGGTGATCTTACCTCACCCTCGATTTTGGTGGGGACAAGTTCCCTTTGAAGGCTGGGATCACACATACGCGATATACGTCCGAGTCTTGCCGGTGAAATCCCACCTCTGGCACCGGCACTCATGAGCGGAGCGTGCAGCTCCATGTGTTGCTATGCGGGTGCACGCTCCGCTCTGGAGTCCAGACGCAAGAGGAGTAATTTCACCTGTGAGACTCGGTCATATCTTGCTGTGTGTGTGATCCCGGTCCAATGTTTGGGTGTACGCACAGGTCAGCTAGGTGTTATGTACATTTTTGGTTTTGTTTTGTTTTTAGATTTTCCGGTCGCATGGTACACAAACACATACACACATGGATGGCCACTACGAAAGAAAAGTGATGTTTAACAGCGGAAGGTGATGAAGAGGATCGCGTAATTCTCCCCGGCTCAGCACACAAACTCTTTATCACCTGCTGCTGGTGACCAGCGCTTTTCTTCTTCCTTGGTGGCCATCCATGTGTTACAAATGTCTGACACATTGACACACCTGTACACAGATATCAGTGGTCAATTAGTACTTACCGTTAGTATTGTGACATGTGAAGCAAACCTGTCAGTAGTTTTTGCTGCTATAGAACATGTTGAACACCGACCAATCTACTGCATTGAAGTGTGACTGGGGAGGCAGCATTGGAAGATATTCTTGAAAAAACTGAAAGGCGGTGACATAGCGGCCATAACTGCTGACAGGTTTCCTTTGACAAGAGGGTGACATTACTAATAATCTTTTCTTTTCCTTTCAGATTTTTGGCCACAGGAGAGAGCTATACATCCCTGCACCTCCAATTTAGGGTTGGTAAATCTACCATCTCTCAAATTGTGAGGTGCACATGTACCGTCATCTGGCAGAAGTTGCAGCCCATGGTGATGCCTTCCCCAACCGAGGAGACTTGGCTGCAGGTTGCAGCAGGCTTTCAGTCTGTGGCCAATTTCCCAAACTGCATAGGTGCAGTCGATGGTAAACATGTAAGGGTTCAGCAGCCACCACGATCAGGATCACGCTTCTTTAACTATAAGAAGTATTTTTCTGTGGTCCTGATGGCGGTGGCTGATGCCCATTACAAATTTGTTGCCATTGACGTTGGTGCCTATGGTAGTACTGGGGATTCTCGGGTGTTGCGAACGTCACAGATTGGGATGCAAATTCTTCAAGATGGCGGAACGCTCCCAGCCCCAAGACCTTTGCCGGGTTCCATACATCCAGTGCCCTTTGTGATGGTATCGGATGAGGCCTTTGCTTTAACGACTAACCTGCTGCGCCCATACCCACGAAGGGGACTGGATGCCCGACGGAGGATTTTTAATTATCGGCTGAGTCGTGCACGAAGATATGTGGAATGCACCTTTGGGATCATGAGTAGTCAGTGGAGGATCTTTCACACACCCATCCAGCTGGATACTGACACCGTTGACACTGTGATTAAGGCTTGCTGTGTACTCCACAACTATGCTCGTGACTACAGCATTGACATAGATGTGGAGCACCAGCAGCCTGTATTTAATCCAGTGGTCAACGTGGGTCTGGGAAGACCATCCAGCTCCGGTGTGTGTGTGAGAGAAACCTTCACTGACTACTTTATGAGTCCAGAAGGTGCCGTGCACTGGCAATACTCCTGTGTCGGTGATGTGCAGCCGGACCAGCAGAGGATGGACGAAAACTAACTAACCCGAACACTGAAAATTAAATTGAAGACAAAGAAACATTTTACACTTTTTATGGGAAAAAAATTTGTATTTTCTTTTAAATTATTAAAAAACGTAATAATATTACTATTTTGTGCTTTATTTCGAATTATACGTTATTTTTTTCATTTCAGACTAATTATGAGTAATGGGGAAAAGAGATAATGTAATACTGAGGGACAATTGCTGTGTGTGTGTGGTCCCGTGAACAGATTGCTACCATAGTGACTTCATCAGGGCCCAGTCATTAATTGTAGGCAAAGAAAGATATGTTTTTCGTCGTATATTCTATAGGTCAAAGAAATGTCATTGTAGAATAAAGAAAAGGCAAATTGTAGGGAGTTTAGTAAATACAGTTTTAAAAATACGCTATGGGATGGTGAAAATTCTTAAATAAATCATAAAAAAGGTATGAAAAAAGTAGTCATTGCTTTGTTAAACTTCATTCTTTTATTAATTATTTTTTAACAAAATCACAATTTTATAGAACGAGCTGATTTTCAGACAAAACTTGTCGGGTATGGGTATTAAAACAAAAAAATTGTGTGACAGAATATAATGGAACATCATTATTGTAACATACAATACAGTCCAGCAAGAAAAAAAATGAGCGGTACTGCCCCTACCACTCGGGTCTCTACTGGACCAATTTCAGGTGAAAAAAATGTATAACTAGAGGCCACTCTCCAAAAACCGTATTCACATGGGACTTTGGGTGCTCTTCCGAAAAAATAGTCTATTGACCACAACTTCTTGAGAAGAGAAAAATGGAGGCACTCACCAGTCTTCCACAAAGATTCCTTTATTATTATTATTGTGAGCAGCTCACACGAGCTTCGGCTCCCGCTCCCTCCGCCATGAATTTTATCTGGAGTTGGTGTTAATAAAGGAATCTTTGTGGAAGACTGGTGAGTGCCTCCATTTTTCTCTTCTCAAGAAATTATTGTAACATAGTATACTCTGGGCCAAATAGAAAGTGGTCAGAGTTGGTATCAGCATAGTACTGGCTGGTAGGCCGGTGATACCGTTGGTCATGCTGCAGTGGCGGTGTTGGTGGTGGTGGTGGTGGTGGTGGTGGAGGTGGAGGTCTCACACTCCGTGTGATACCTGTTACAATGTCCGCTAGGGGGGCAATTGGTGCAGGTTCCTCGAACGCGTCCAAAAGGGCATGGACAGAGCTCATAAATTTGCTCAGTCTTTCCGGTGCCAATAACCGTGCCTTGTTGGCTATAGTAGACCCAAAAAGATCAAGATAATCCTCTTTGGCAGATTTGTTCAGAAGATCAATGGTCTCATCGACCCTTTTTGTGGTTTTATCTTCTTTTTTTTTGTTTAATTTTTTTTTGGGGGGTGGGACGGTTATTGGCACCGGAACAACAGAGGTTCCTTGGGTTATTGGCACATCACTTTGGTCAGCCAAAGATGCTGAACTGGAACATATTCCCGAAGTGCCTGCGACAACAGGGATAGAGTCTGTTGAACCCAAAACAGATGTGTCATCTGCTGACTCTGATGTATCTTGTGTTGAGTCCTCTACGGGGTCAGGAGCTTGAATGTTCCCTTCAGTGCTGTGAAAAAAAAGGAATTTTTAAGTTTGATACATTACATTATATTCATCATTACTGCATTCACGTTATTGTTAACAAATTACCTCCTCAAAGTTCTGCTGGTGATCAAGAAACTTAGCTCCTCATACAGGCTCAAGTTCCCTTTGACCGGGGAAGACCCGCTTTTGGACTGGCTGCTCAGAATTTTTTGGAAGCGGTCTCACACTGAGCGCCACCGCTGTTTGACCTCTTTACCTAAAACAATAAAATAATATGATCATTACATTCCCTTGAAAAAAATTTTTTATGCAAGGTGTAAAAATAATACTTACTAATTTGCTGCTGCAGGGTACTGTTGTAGCCATCATAATGCGGATAGAGGTCACGTACAATCCTCATCCAGCAGTTATCCCGTGCATATTTATCTTTGTATGCCTCATCGGCCGGGTCCCATATGGCGGGCATGTCCCTTATCTATAATGGATAACAAAATGTAATTAAAAACCTTCCTCAGATTAAAAAAAGGACTAATCAAAAAATTTTTTTTAGACATTGTAGACATTGTAGACACACCGACATGTGAGATATATATAGATATATAAATACATGTGTAGACCCATAGAGAGAGCGTAGGGCGGATATTAACCACAAGATGTAGCATGGTTTAGGAAACCCCCCGGAATCATAACCCCAAAAAAACGATCCGGTGGAAAAAAACGGATCCTGCAAATGTGCTCGCAGGATTTGTTTTTTACCCATAAACTTGTAGGCTACTTTCACACAAGCATTTTTTTCAATACATTGCAATGCGTCGTTTACGGGAAAAAACGCATCCTGCAAAGTTGTCTGCAGGATGCGTTTTTGCCCCATAGACTAACATTGGCGACGCATTGACACACAATGTTGTGGCGGTCCGTGGCTGGAATCAATGGTGGCGCCATGTTGCGTTTGGAGACCCCTGATGTGCCTAAACAGTGGAAACCCCTCAATTCTACCTCCAACACTAACCCCCCCACACCCCTAACCCTAATCCCAACTGTAGCCATAACCCTAATCACAACCCTAATTCCAACCCTAACCCTAAGGCTATGTGCCCACGTTGCGAATTTGTGTGAGATTTTTCAGCATCATTTTTGAAAAATCCGCGGGTAAAAGGCACTGCGTTTTACCTGTGGATTTACCGTGGATTTCCAGTATTTTTTGTGCGGATTTCACCTGCGGATTCCTATTGAGGAACAGGTGTAAAACGCTGATGAATCCGCACAAAGAATTGTCATGCTGCGGAAAATACAACGCAGCGTTTCCGCACGGTATTTTCAGCACCATGGGCACAGCGGATTTGGTTTTCCATAGGTTTACATGGAACTGTAAATCTGATGTAACTCTGCTGCGCAGCCAAATCCGCACCGTGTGCATATAGCGTAAAGGTATGTGCACACACTGCGGAAAACGCTGCGGATCCGCAGCAGTTTCCCATGAGTTTACAGTTCAATGTAAACCTATGGAAAACAAATATCGCTGTACACATGCTGCAGAAAAACTGCACGGAAACGCAGCAGTTTACATTCCGCAGCATGTCACTTCTTTCTGCGGATTCCGCAGCGGTTTTACAACTGCTCCAATAGAAAATCGCAGTTGTAAAACTGCAGTGAAATGTGCAGAAAAACCGCGGTAAATCCGCCATAAATCCGCAGCGGTTTAGCACTACGGATTTATCAAATCCGCAGCGGAAAAATCCGCAGAGGACCAGAATATGTGTGCACATACCCTAACCCTAACCCGAGCCATACCCCTAGCCCTAACCCTAGCCCTAACCCTAGCCCTAATCCTAGCCCTAACCCTAGCCATAACCCTAGCCCTAACCCTAGCCCTAACCCTAGCCCTAACCCTAACCCTACCCCTAACCCTAGCCATAACCCTAGCCCTAACCCTAACCCTAGCCCTAACCCTAGCCCTAACCCTAGCCATAACCCTAGCCCTAACCCTAGCCCTAACCCTAGCCCTAACCCTAGCCATAACCCTAGCCCTAACCCTAGCCATAACCCTAACCCTAATCCTAGCCCTAACCCTAGCCATAACCCTAGCCCTAACCCTAGCCATAACCCTAACCCTAATCCTAGCCCTAACCCTAGCCATAACCCTAGCCCTAACCCTAACCCTAGCCCTAATCCTAGCCCTAACCCTAGCCCTAACCCTAACCCTACCCCTAACCCTAACCCTAGCCATAACCCTAGCCCTAACCCTAGCCCTAACCCTAACCCTAACCCTAGCCATAACCCTAGCCCTAGCCCTAACCCTACCCCTAACCCTAGCCATAACCCTAGCCCTAACCCTAGCCATAACCCTAACCCTAATCCTAGCCCTAATCCTAGCCCTAATCCTAGCCCTAACCCTAGCCCTAACCCTAGCCCTAATCCTAGCCCTAATCCTAGCCCTAACCCTAGCCCTAACCCTAACCCTAGCCATAACCCTAACCCTAGCCCTAACCCTACCCCTAACCCTAGCCATAACCCTAGCCCTAGCCCTAACCCTAACCCTAGCCATAACCCTAACCCTAACCCTAACCCTAGTGGGGGAAAAAAAAAATTCTTTATTTTTTTTATTGTTCCTACCTATGGGGGTGACAAAGGGGGGGGGGTCATTTACTATTTTTTTATTTTGATCACTGAGATAGTTTATATCTCAGTGATCAAAATGCACTTTGGAACGAATCTGCCGGCCGGCAGATTCGGCGGGCGCACTGCGCATGCGCCCGCCATTTTGGAAGATGGCGGCGCCCAGGGAGAAGACGGACGGACCCCGGGAGGAAGGAACGGTAAGCATGATGAGGTGCGGGGGGGGGAGGCACGGGGGGGAGCGGAGCGCGGGGGGGTGGATCGGAGCGCGGGGGGGTGGATCGGAGCGCGGGGGGGGTGGTGGATCGGAGCACGGGGGGGGGGGGGTGATCGGGCACCGGGGGGTGGATCGGAGCACGGGGGGGGTGGATCGGATCATGGGGGGGTGATTGGAGCATGGGGGGGTGGATCGGATCACAGGGGGGGGATTGGAGCACGGGGGTGAACGGACAAGAGCACGGGGGGAGCGGAGCACAGGACGGAGGGGAGCCGGAGCAGTGTACCGGTGGCTTGGGGGGGATCGGTGGGGTGGGGGCACATGTTATATGTTGTGTTTGTGTTTTTAACCCATTGTAGTCAGTCGCCTGACGATGGGACAACTCTCCCATCATCACATTTCGATGGGAGTAGTCCCACCCGACGAATGACTACAATGAGTCACTACTGACAGAGAGACAGACACACAGACCGACACACACACACAGACCGACACACACACACACAGACACTACATACCATTTCCACCATGCGCTTCACATCGATCCCCATCCGACGGTACGACTCCATTTTCACTACACTCCGCCCACACACTTCCTCCACATCACTGACGTCACTTCCGTCTGCTGCGGTTTTGACACCCAAATCCGCATAAAATCTGCAGATGGTTATTACATCTGCAGTTTTTATGCGGATTTGACCCACAAAATGGGAGCCTATGGGTGCAGAAACGCTGCAGAACTGCACAAAAGAAGTGACATGCACTTCTTTGAAATCTGCAGCGTTTCTGCACGGATTTTTCTGCACCATGTGCACAGCTTTTTTTTTTTTCTATTGATTTTCATTGAATTGTCACTCACAGTGCAGTTCTGCAGCGTTTCTGCTGCAGAAAAAAACGCTGCAGAACTGCACTAAATCTGCATCGTGTGCACATACCCTTAAACTGTAAAGCGCTGCGGAATATGTTGGTGCTATATAAATAAAGATTATTATTATTATTATTATTATTATTACTTCATGATAGTGGTAAAATTTCTTTGATATTACCTGCGCTTATTTGTGAAAAAAACGGAAATTTGGCGAAAAGTTTGAAAATTTCGCAATTTTTGAACTTTTAATTTTTATGCAATTAAATCACAGAGATATGTCACACAAAATATTTAATAAGTAACATTTCCCATATGTCTACTTTACATCAGCACAATTTTGGAACCAAAATTTTTTTTTTAGAGAGTTATAAGGGTTAAAAGTAGGGTTGAGCGAAACGGATCAGACAAATTCAAAAATCGCCGACTTTTGGCAAAGTTTGGTTTTATGAAACCCGACCCGTTCCTAGTGTGGGAACGGCCATGAGGTCGGCGATCTTCGCGCCAAAGTCGCGTTTCGTATGACGCTTTCAGCGCCATTTTTCAGCCAATGAAGGAGGACACAGTGTGGGCAGCGTGATGACATAGGTCTCGGTCCCCACCATCTTAGAGAAGGGCATGACAGTGATTGGCTTGCTTTCTGCGGCGTCACAGGGGCTATAAAGGGGCGTGCACGCCGACCGCCATCTTACTTCTGCCGATCGTAGCATAGGGAGAGGTTGCCGCAGCTGCATCAGAAGAAGGGATATAGTTAGGGAGGAAAGATTAAGCCCCGAAACTGCTTGTGCTGTAGCGATTTCCACTGTCCAACACCACCTTTTGTTTGCAGGGACAGTAGAGGCTATATTTTTGTGCATCAGCTCTGTAGCTTATTAGGCTGCCTTATAAGGCTCCCTGATAGCTGCATTGCTGTTTGCACGCCACTGTGTAAACCAACTGTTTTTTTAAAAGCAAAAACCCTCTTGCTCCATTTTTGAACAATTATCTTGTTTATTTGTCCACACTTTTGTGTGCAGCAGTCCTTTTTACTGCTGCCATACTTGTCCTGAGATTATTGTAGGGAGATTGAAATTGTACTATTGTCATTGTATTTTTCCATATATCTTCCAGCCACTTTTTGCCACTTAGATTGCGTTGTTATATACACTGGGCCTGAGTTTTGGGTCAGTCTCCCCCCAAAAAAGGGGAGATTCAAATTCTCACAAAGTGGATCTACTGCAGTCCTGTTAGTTTGGTGTATGTTAGCCAACCACTTCCTGCCACTTAGATTGCGTTGTTATATACACTGGGCCTGAGTTTTGGGTCAGTTTCCCCCAAAAAAAGGGAGATTCAAATTCTCAACAAGGTTATATACACCTTCTACCTTGTTTTACAGTACCATATAACGGTTGTTATTTTGGTTAGATTTTCCAAAAAATGAAAAAGTCTCGTGGAAGAGGCCGTGGGCGGTGGTTGCCAGCTGGTACTGATGGTGGTGGTGGTGGTGCATCTGGTGGTAGTGGCAAAAGCACAATACCACCTAAGGCTGGAGGTGTTGAGCCAGCGTCATCGTCTGGCTACACAAGGCTTCGAAGGCTCCCTTTTCTGGGAGTAGGAAAACGGCTTTTAAAGCCGGAGCTGCAGGAAAAAGTTTTGGCTTTCATTGCTGACTCAGCCTCTAGCTCTTTCGCCTCCTCTTCAGAAAGTTCCAAATATAAAAGCAGCGAGTCGTCAGTGGATGTTCCCGGTAAGGAACAAGACGTTTTCTTGTGTCCTTCACCCAAACCAAAAGTGAAGGATGTGCAGGCGACACTACAGGTTACTCCATGGAGCTCTTTACACATACCGTGCCTGGGTTAGAAAGGGAAATTGTTAACTGCCCATTATTTTGAAGCTGTTAAACTGTAAAGCGCTGCGGAATATGTTGGCGCTATATAAATAAAGGTTATTATTATTATATTATTATTATTACAAGATGAATCGGACATGGAGTGCACTGATGCACAACCACAGCTAGATTATAATGCTGTTCCATTGACTCAGATCACTACATTGCCCTCGGAGTATACTGAGCCAGAATCTGACCCTGATGAGACTATGGTGCCCCGTCCAGAACGCTATAGCACCTTACACGGTGACACAGAGGAAGGTCCACATGACATTGAAGAGGAGGTGATAGATGACCCAGTTGTTGACCCAGATTGGCAGCCATTGGGGGAAGAGGGTGCCGCTGCCAGTAGCTCAGAAGCGGAGGAGGATGATCCGCAGCAGCCATCTACATCGCAACAGCTGTCATCTGGCAGGCCCATATCAGGCCAAAAATGCTTGTCAAAAACAAAAACAGTTTTAGGACAGCGTGGCCATGCGGTGAAAGTAGCACAACGTGCAATGCCTGAAAAGGTATTCCATAGTAGGAAGAGTGCAGTGTGGGAATTTTTAACCAAGATCCAAATGATCAGTCAAAAGTTATCTGTACGAAATGCTCAAAGACCTTTAGTAGAGGGAAGAATCTTCAAAATTTAAATACAACGTGCATGCTTAGACATTTAGCCAGCATGCACTTGCAAGCCTGGACTAACTACCAAACGTCCCGTACCATTGGTGCACCTGCTCAGAATGAAGCTACATTGCTTCCCTCACTGTAAGCCCACCGGTTAGGACACCACCAGCAGCAAATGTGGAGGTATGGTCGCAAGGCCAAAGCAGTCAAGGAATCACAAGGTTATTGGTAGGAGACACTGTATGTAGGCCAACATCGAGAATGCCATCACCAACCCTCAATCCGCCATGTCCACCAGCACCACCGCTAGTTCCACCATATGCACCTCTCCAGTCCAGCTCACCCTACAAGAGACTCTCGTTAGGAAAAGAAAATACTCATCCTCTCATCCACGTACACAGGGTTTGAACGCCCACATTGCTAGACTAATCTCGTTAGAGATGATGCCCTATCGGTTGGTTGAAAGCGAAGCTTTCAAAGCCCTGATGGCCTACGCAGTACGACGCTATGACCTACCCAGTCGGCACTTCTTTGCGAGAAAAGCCATCCCAGCCCTCCACCAGCATGTCAAAGACCGCATTGTCCATGCACTGAGGCAATCAGTCAGTAGAAAGGTGCACCTCACAACAGATGCATGGACCAGTAGGCATGGCCAGGGACGTTACGTGTCCATCACGGCACACTGGGTTAATGTGGTGGATGCAGAGTCCACAGGGGACAGCCATAGTGGGACAGTTCTGCCTAGCCCACCGTCTAGGAAACAGTTGGCTGTAGGCGTTTGCCACCCCTCCTCCTCCTCCAGAAGCGAAAGCTCGTCCATAGAGCGCAGTCGCATGACCACTCCATCCGCAGCTGCCAGTGTTGCACACGAGGTGTCCCATTATCAAACAGCTAGTGGTAAGCGTCAGCAGGCTGTGTTACAAATGAAGTGTTTGGGCGACAACAGACACACCGCGGAAGTACTGGCCGAGTACTTGCAGCAACAAACTCAGTCATGGCTGGGCAGTGTACATCTTGAGGCAGGCACGGTAGTCAGTGATAACAGAAGGAATTTTATGGCTGCCATAGCCCTTTCAGAACTTAAACACATACCTTGCCTGGCTCACACCTTGAACCTGGTGGTGCAGTGCTTCCTCAAAAATTATCCGGAGTTACCTGAAGGTGCGAAGACTTTGCTTGCACATCCGCCGGTCGCCCGTACACTCCAGCCATATGCTGAACCATCAGCGATCGCTGAATCTTCCCCAGCACCGCCTAATAATCGACGTTGCAACAAGGTGGATCTCTACACTGCACATGGTTCAGAGGCTGTGCGAACAGAGGCATGCTTTGATTAAGTTTTGGGATACACATACCAGGACAGGCAGTTGGATGGCAGACATGGAGTTGTCTGGTGTGCAGTGGTCGAAGCTCCAAGACCTCTGTCAAGTCCTTCAGTGTTTTGAGGAATGCACATGGCTGGTAAGTGCAGACGACGCCATCATAAGCATGAGCATCCCACTAATGCGTCTGCTGATGCAAAGTTTGAAGCACATCAAGGAGCTGGCGTCTGCAGCCGAGGAGGAGGGAAGCCTTTATGACAGTCAGCCATTGTCTGCTCAGGTAACTCTCCTGGACGAGGTGGCGGACGAAGAGGAGGAGGAGGAGGATGATGGGGATGAATAATTATGGGAGGAGGATGCTTCACAGGGGGCAATAGAAACTGGTGGCGTTGCAAGGTCAGGTACAGGGTTTTTGCGGGACACAAGTGATGTTGATTTGCAAGAAAGTGCTCCTCAAGCAAGCACAAGCAGTGAATTGACACCTGGAACATTGGCCCACATGGCTGAGTATGCCTTGCGTATCCTAAAAAGGGACCCCCGCATTATCAAAATGATGACCGATGACGATTACTGGATCCACGATATAAAGGAAAATTACAAAATATCATGCCACATGAGAACCTTGAGCAAATATTGGCTACCAAACAAGAAACTCTTGTAGACCGTTTGGTTCTGGCATTCCCAGCACACAGCGGCGGTGATTGTTCTCACAGGAGTCGTAGGGGGTGTGATGCAGTGACCCCTGTAACAGGTAGGGGGCGCTGCATGGTTTCCCCAGTATGCGCACGGAGGCGTATTGAGGCCGTGCGTGGCAATTGTGTGCATGGATGTGATGGTGAGACAGTGTCTGGGATTGTGGTTAATGGGAGGTATGTGTCACAGGGATGGATGCTCCCTGCGATGCAACCCGGAGTATCTTGTCTTTAGAGCGCGTGAGCACTGAAGATGTTGTTTAGTGCACCTGGGTCCGGGTTGCGGGTAGCTATGAGAGATGGGAGGGTCTGGCTACCCACATACCTCACTCTGAGTGGGGGTGCTCACTGTATCTTTTTCCCTGCAGGTGTTTGAGGACCTGCAGTGATGTCATGATCATGTGACCAGTGCATGTGATGTTACCTCACCTGTGGGTGTGGTACAGGCTACCTAAAGGAGGTGTGTTAGCACATGGTAGTGAGTGTTTGGGAGTCTGCAAGTCTGGGCAGACTTTCATGTGTCCTGGCTGGACACTGCAGATGGGCCCTGTGTATGAGTGACCTGTGGAAGCCTGTGTTGCTTCCTGGAAAGCACATGCTAGCGTGGGAGGTCCTGGGAGTAGGACTGGATCCCTGAGCAGCGCAGCGGAACTTGGGGAAGCTACAGTCCTCGGTGGGTCTGGACTGACTGAGATATGCCGCAAAGGCAAGTTGGTGATCCCCGTTTGGCAGCTTCTCCAGAAGAGTGGAACTTGGGGAAGCTACAGTCCTCGGTGGGTCTGGACTGACTGAGATATGCCGCAAAGGCAAGTTGGTGATCCCCGTTTGGCAGCTTCTCCAGAAGAGAGGTCTGACAAGGAGTCAGCTGGTGGAGCAGGAGCTCCCGTAAGGTACCTTCATAGACTGTTGGTCCTTATTGTGTTATGAACTGTGTGGTAACCCACGGCAACTGGTCAGGAGGACCATCGTGTTTAGTTGCTGCAACCTGTGTTCTATGAACTGTGTGGTAACCCACGGCAACTGGTCAGAGGAGGACCAGCGTGATTAGTTGCTGCAACCTGTGTGATATGAACTGTGTGGTAACCCACGGCAACTGGTCAGGAGGAACAGCGTGTTTAGTTGCCACAGACTAAGGTTCTGAGATAATGTGTTAACGAATGGACTACATGTAAGACAGTGATATGCAACTTGGCTTACGATGCGGTTTATGCTGTACAAAATAAACCGTATGGACTGTTTTGTTTAAAAAAATCGTGCCCGAGTACGTCAATCCCGTGCCAAGCGAGTAATCCCCTACCCGTTAGTAAGAGCAATCTTACATATGGTGGAGAATGCGGGCATCGTTCCAGGTGGCACGTACAGAGTTAATTGCTGTGGCTCAGCGTGGCCACGAAGATGGCGTCTAGCCTGTAACTCGGCGGGGTTACGAAGGTGACAAGCATCTGGCTGTGGATCGGCGGGTCCACGAAGGTGACAAGCGGCTTGCTGTGGATCAGCGGGTCCATGAAGTTTGCGGTGGAGCCGTGCAGAGCCTTGTGGAGCATAGCTGCAATTGCAGCAAGAGGTTCCGCAGCAGCCGGAGCTGCTGTGGTGTGTCGTCGGCAGCCGGAGGTGCCGGTTATATGTGTCTGCAGCGGGAGCTGTGGCAATACCAGCAGGAGCTGGTGAAGTGACATATAAAAAAAGAAAAAAAAATTATTTTTTTTTTTTTTTCCCCTTTCCCAGATCGTGCAGACTCTTAAAGGGCCAGTACAAGCCCAGAGACATAGTGGTGTACTGTGCGAACTGGGGCCTGAGTGCCATGGGGAAGTCCACGGGGTGTACCCCAGGGAAGGGGGTGTCCCTAAAAGTGGGCGGGGACCCAAAACGGGGATGGTTGCCCAAAAGAGGGGAGGAGTCCCAAAAAGGGGCGGTAACCCGAACAGGGGTAGTAGCCCAAAAAGGGGTGGAATCCCAAAAGGGGCCTGTAACCCAAACAGGGGTGGTGTCAAAAAGCGGAGCACTTGCCCAAAAGGGGGCAGGGCCAAAAAAAAGGGGCGGTAACCCGAAGTGGGGTAGAAGCCCAAAAAGAGGTGGAATCTGGGGAAATGGTGGTTTCCAAAAAGAGGGAGGAGCCTCCCAAAGAGGTACCGCAGACAAATGGGTACCCAGGGCATATAAGTTATGTGTGTCCGGTATGCGGTGTGAACTATCCCCCTGGTGAAACTTTACGGGGGTGTGCCGTGCGGATGCATGAGATAGAGATGTACGGACTGGTCGATTCTGGGGGCCCTGTGACTCTAGTGAGGGTTGCACCTGACGGATTTGAAATGCCTGATAGGAGAGTCAGTGTAACCTGCATCCATGGGGACACCAAGGGCTGTCCAGTGGCCAGGGTGGTCCTCGAGACGGCCAAGGACAGTGCAATCCATGATGTGGCCATAGTCTCAACCTTACCCTGCCCAGTGATAATTGGCCGGGACTCTAGGTTGTTCACAGAATTGTGGGAGAAGGGAGCTTCTTTACAACAAGAGAATGGAGGGCTCTCAGCTGGTGGGGTTGCATACCTTAAAGCATTTATTTCTCCCAAAGTAGTTGGGGCCGACGACGGGTTGACCAGTGGGGAAGGTGAGTCTGCCCAACTTATGGACATGTCACCTGAAGTGTACCCCAGGAAGACTGATGGGTCAGGTATAAGGGTGACCAGAGGAAAAGGTGCGTCTGCCGAACTTACTGACCTGACATGTGCAACAATGTGACTGGTAATGATCTGGTAGATAAGCATGTGGTGGTAAAACAGAGTGGAGCTGACACCCGGTTAGAAAGCAACTGGAAGGTTCACCATGTTGGGGTGTGTGACACAGACTCCAAGGGTGACTGTGACATGACATGGCCAGTAACAAGCGCTACAGCTGAGTACGGTGTAATGTTATCAGAAATACTGACACAGGGGAACGACAGGGCTCCACAGGGTGAAGACAGGATGGCGGTGACAGCCATGCCAGAATTTGTGACCTGTTTATGTGGGGACTGTCGGTTCCAGGAAGACCAATTGGGTGGTGGTGACTCCCATTCAGATGATGACGCCAGTGGAAAGGAGTGCAGTAAGGCTGACTCAGGTACAGCTGGCAAGTCTTCCTCCCGTCGCCGGAGATGTAGAAAAGGCAAAGGGGCTGAACCAGCTGCACCTTGTGAAGATGTGACGGAAGAGGGTGAAGGCTCCAGAAAATCTGGTGCTGAGGACTTGAAGTGTCTGGAGTACTTTAAAGTCCCAGGGGAACGGGACGAACCTAAGGATGTCACCGCTGAGACCCAAAAGAGGGCTGACGCTGACAGTGCAACGTCTGAAGGTGCAGATGTGGAGGAGGCCACCAAAGAAGTGGTGCCTGAAGTAGATACCTCCTTAAGTGACGCATGCTCCACCAATCTGGAGGATGGGAGAAGCGAGATAGAGCTGCTCAAAGAGTCTCTCGAACAAGAAAGAGTTCTGAGACAAGCGGTTGTGCACAGAGTGGATGAGCTGGAGAGGGAGGTCTTTGAGCTCAGACGTCACCTGTCGGCATGTCAAACCATGAATAGGACCATATTGGAAAATATGGAGGTGCTCAAAATGGCCCAAGAAAAGCATCAGCAGGAACTGCTCCAGAGAGAGAAGGAGCGTCGCTGCCTGGCAGAGGAGTTGCCAATGCCCATCTTGGCAAAGGCTCAAGCAGAAGAAAAGACGGAGGAAGAGTTCTTGCTAAAAACGGAACAAGACAGTCACCCGGTTGTGGCAGATGTCCGTGAAGATGAGACCCCGCTTTTCAAGAGCATTATAGAAGTACCAGGAGACATGCGAGAAGCGTGCGCCAGGAAGGGTGTGCATGAGGCCTTTAGAAAGGCAGTAGAGGCATGTAGTGTGCACTGGGCGCCTGAGACGCAGCAATTGGTCATACTGTCGACTAAGGAAGTCACAGTGAAGCGGGTGGCTGTCCTGAGGGATATGCACCTACACTGCCTCCGTACAAAACAGAGAATCATTTTGAAGAATGATGAAGCCGTTCGACATTTGGAGCGTGAGAGGAATGCTCTTAGTCGGCTGGGCTTAGTGGAAGACACAGTCCAAGTACCCAAAGTTCTGGTGGCGAAAGTCATTGGGAAACATGGGAGAGTGATGCAGGAGATAGTGAATAAATCCGGTGTGAAGAGACTGAGGATTCTGGCTGATGACGAGGCCCAGGATGTGGGTGAAGATGGGATGGTTCCATTCCTTGTTCTCGGGTCCGTAGAAAGTCTTGAGAATATCCGGATGCTCCTTGGGTATCGCGTGGCGTACCTAAAAGAAATCGAGCAGCTAAGACGTGAGAGGGAGCAGATCAATAAAGAACTGCAGAAAATGCAAAACAGATGGCCGCCAGCATCATCTCACGAGTTAGAGAGGCGAAGAGGTTCGCTAAGGGCTGAAGGTCCTCAAGATGAAGCGAACAGAGGAGATAAAGACAATAGAAGAAATGGCCTGCAGAGAGGTTACAGAAAGAGGCCTGATGAAAGAGACAAAAGTAGTGTCGTCTCAGTTAGCTCAGGGCTGAGTGACTTAGGTGGAAGACCTGGTAGCGGACGTGTTGACAAAGAGTCAGTCCAGACAGGTCATATGGGTGCGAGGCGATTGCGACGCCAGATTGACCATGATGCCTAAACCCGACTGAGAGGGCTCTCTCGACTAGTAGGCCAAGGTGACTTGGGTACCCGGTCTCGAGGCCCCTGGGTTAAGACAAATGTTCAACCCCACAAGTTTGAACAGAGGGAGGGGGTATGTGATGCAGTGACCCCTGTAACAGGTAGGGGGCGCTGCATGGTTTCCCCAGTATGCGCACGGAGGCGTATTGAGGCCGTGCGTGGCAATTGTGTGCATGGATGTGATGGTGAGACAGTGTCTGGGATTGTGGTTAATGGGAAGTATGTGTCACAGGGATGGATGCTCCCTGCGATGCAACCCGGAGTATCTTGTCTTTAGAGCGCGTGAGCACTGAAGATGTTGTTTAGTGCACCTGGGTCCGGGTTGCGGGTAGCTATGAGAGATGGGAGGGTCTGGCTACCCACATACCTCACTCTGAGTGGGGGTGCTCACTGTATCTTTTTCCCTGCAGGTGTTTGAGGACCTGCAGTGATGTCATGATCATGTGACCAGTGCATGTGATGTTACCTCACCTGTGGGTGTGGTGACAGGCTACCTAAAGGAGGTGTGTTAGCACATGGTAGTGAGTGTTTGGGAGTCTGCAAGTCTGGGCAGACTTTCATGTGTCCTGGCTGGACACTGCAGATGGGCCCTGTGTATGAGTGACCTGTGGAAGCCTGTGTTGCTTCCTGGAAAGCACATGCTAGCGTGGGAGGTCCTGGGAGTAGGACTGGATCCCTGAGCAGCGCAGCGGAACTTGGGGAAGCTACAGTCCTCGGTGGGTCTGGACTGACTGAGATATGCCGCAAAGGCAAGTTGGTGATCCCCGTTTGGCAGCTTCTCCAGAAGAGTGGAACTTGGGGAAGCTACAGTCCTCGGTGGGTCTGGACTGACTGAGATATGCCGCAAAGGCAAGTTGGTGATCCCCGTTTGGCAGCTTCTCCAGAAGAGAGGTCTGACAAGGAGTCAGCTGGTGGAGCAGGAGCTCCCGTAAGGTACCTTCATAGACTGTTGGTCCTTATTGTGTTATGAACTGTGTGGTAGCCCACGGCAACTGGTCAGGAGGACCATCGTGTTTAGTTGCTGCAACCTGTGTTCTATGAACTGTGTGGTAACCCACAGCAACTGGTCAGAGGAGGACCAGCGTGATTAGTTGCTGCAACCTGTGTGATATGAACTGTGTGGTAACCCACGGCAACTGGTCAGGAGGACCAGCGTGTTTAGTTGCCACAGACTAAGGTTCTGAGATAATGTGTTAACGAATGGACTACATGTAAGACAGTGATATGCAACTTGGCTTACGATGCGGTTTATGCTGTACAAAATAAACCGTATGGACTGTTTTGTTTAAAAAAATCGTGCCCTAGTACGTCAATCCCGTGCCAAGCGAGTAATCCCCTACCCGTTAGTAAGAGCAATCTTACAGGGGCAACATGGCAGAGGTGTTAGAGGTGCACAAATCCGAAGTGGCGTTGGACAGAGGGGTTTTATGACCAGGTTGTGGAGTGATTTTGCAATGACCGCTGACACGACAGGTACTGCTGCATCGATTCAAAGTGACAGGAGACAGCATTTGTCCAGTATGGTTACGAACTACTTTTCCTCCCTTATCGATGTTCTCCCTCACAGGTCACTCCCCTTTGATTACTGGGCATCTAAAATAGACACCTGGCCTGAATTGGCAGAATATGCATTACAGGAGATCGCTTGCCCTGCTTCTAGTGTGCTATCAGAAAGAGTCTTCAGTGCTGCTGGCTCAATACTGACCGAAAAAAGGACATGTCTGGCTACCCAGAATGTTGATGATCCAAACTTCATTAAAATGAACCAATCATGGATTTCAAATTATTTTGCCCCGCCTTCCCCTGCTGACACATAGCTTGCCTGAAAAATTTCTTGCTTTTGGCCTCTTCTTACTGATTTCTCCAATTCCTCCATTTGCAGCTGCAGAATGTCCACCATAGGCCATTTTTATACCTCCCTAAATGGACTGACTCCCCCTATAGGGCCGTGGTCACCACCTGGCGCAAGCACCCATGCGAGTGCCGTTTGCCTGGACAGGTGGGTGCACCCACTCTTGGGCGACGGCACTGGCACAGGGTCCCTCATAGTACAATGAAGTGTCTCTGACGGTGGTTGTGCACAACCGTCAGACACACTGTCGTACTATGAGGGGCCCTGTGCCAGTACCGCCGCCCACGAGAGAGTGTTCGCCCGCAGCTCGAACAGTGCTCTACCACTTGCAATACTTACCTCTCTCTGCTCCACCACTGTGTAGTCTGTGCTGTTAAATCCTTCAATGGCACTGCCAATACAAAATTGTTGAAATGATCGATGATAAAATATACAGGGGCCCTGGCCTCCATTTAGACCAGTTAATACTTTGCGCCTACTACCACTGTCTGATACTCAGCAGAGGAGCCCACCCTAGTACCTAGCTATGTCACCTGTTTATTTATTAACTATTTTTTGGCAGACATTTTGCCCACTTTATTATTTGTGCCTACCAAATGTGTCAGCCACTCATTACAGTTGTCCTCCTCCACTGAACAAAGCAATGCCGCCTGTGTACTCCTGTTAGCAATTTTGAACTGCATTAAGTCTACTTTATCATTTGTGCCTACTACCTGTGTCTGGCTGTCAGCCACTCATTACAGTTGTCCTCCTCCACTGAACAAAGCAATGCCGCCTGTGTACTCCTGTTAGCAATTTTGAACTGCGTTTAGCCTACTTTATCATTTGGGCCTACTACCTGTGTCTGGCTGTCAGCCACTCATTACAGTTGTCCTCCATGCTCCACATCCGTGATGTATTCTGCGTTTCCTGGGCCCACGAAAATCTTAAGCCAGCCCTACCCCCCCCCACAACTTAGCCAAATGACCCCTTGTTTTCAATGCCTATTATTATAAAGTAAATTAAGATTGACAAGCTTAAGAAATAAGAATTGATGTTTTTGGCATTAAAATGGGCACTGTAGGTGTTTTCCTGTTCTCCACTCACTGCCGACTTTGATTCCCTATTGACTTGCATTGGGTTTCGTGTTTCGGTCGGCCCCCGACTTTTCGCAATAATCGGCCGATTTCACCCGATCCGACTTTTGACAAAGTTGGGTTTCGCGACACCCGACTCGATCCTAAAAAAGTAAAAGTCGATCAACTAGTTAAAAAGTTGACCAGCAATTTCTCATTTTTACAACACCATTTTTTTTTTTTAGGGACCACATCTAATTTGAAGTCATTTTGAGGGGTCTGCATGATAGAAAATAACCAAGTGTGACACCATTCTAAAAACGTCACCCCTCAAGGTGCTCAAAACCACATTCAAGAAGTTTATTAACCCTTCAGGTGTTTCACAGGAATTTTTGGAATGTTTAAATAAAAATGAACATTTAACTTTTTTCACAAAAAATTTACTTCAGCTCCAATTTGTTTTATTTTACCAAGGGTAACAGGAGAAAATGGACCCCAAAAGTTGTTGTACAATTTGTCCTGAGTACGCTTATACCCCATATGTGGGGGTAAACCACTGTTTGGGCGCATGGCAGAGCTCGGAAGGGAGGGAGCGCCATTTGACTTTTCAATGCAAAATTGACTGGAATTGAGATGGGGCGCCATGTTGCGTTTAGAGAGCCACAGATGTGCCTAAACATTGAAACCCCCCACAAGTGACATGATTATGGAAAGTAGACCCCCTAAGGAACTCATCTAGATGTGTTGTGAGACCTTTGAATCTCTACAGTTTATAACGCAGAGCCGTGAAAATAAAAATTATTTTTTTCCCACAAAAATTATTTTTTAGCCCCCAGTTTTGTATTTTTCCAATGGTAACAGGAAAGTTGTTGTCCAATTTGTCTTGAGTACGCTGATACCCCATATGTTGGGGGAACCACCGTCTGAGTACATGGCAGAGCTCGGAAGGGAAGGAGCATCATTTGGAATGCAGACTTGGATGGATTGGTCTGCAGGCGTCACAATGCGTTTGCAGAGCCCCTAATGTACCTAAATAGTAGAAACCCCCCACAAGTGACCCCATATTGGAAACTAGACCCCTCAAGGAACTTATCTAGATGTGTTGTGAGAATTTTGAACCCCCAAGTGTTTCACTACAGTTTATAACGCAGAGCCGTGAAAATAAAAAATCTTTTTTTCCACAAAAATTATTTTTTAGCCCCCAGTTTGGATTTTCCCAAGGGTAACAGGAGAAATTGGACCCCAAAAGTTGGTGTCCAATGTGTCCTGAGTACGCTGATACCCCATATGTTGGGGTAAACCCCTTTTTGGGCGCACGAGAGAGCTCAGAAGGGAACGCAGAATTGGCTGGAATTGAGATCGGACGCCATGTCGCGTTCGGAGAGCCCCTGATGTGCCTAAACAGCGGAAACCCCCCCAATTATAACTGAAACACTAATCCAAACACACCCCTACCCCTAATCCCAACGGTAACCCTAACCACACCCCTAACCCTGACACGCCCCTAACCCTAAGAATAAGTGTGGCGGAAAAGGAAAGAAATTTAGTACATTTATTAACAGTGGTTATTCTTACCTTCTGTTCACTTCTGGCTCATTTCTGGCATATTTCTGCTGTAATATTTTCTGACATCCTTCTGGAGACAGACCAAGGTCCAGACAGACCTGTGTCTCTGAATTTATAACAGGCTAAGTGCTCATGAAATAGGCCAGGTGTGATCAGGAGGGAGGGGCAGCAGGAAGACTGGTCACAGACACAGGAGGGGATTAATTAGAAGTCAGAAGAGAAAATGCAAGGGGAAATAGATACAAATGGAAAGATAAAGCCAACTGTGTATTGGCATCAAGGAATTAAAATGAGAAAACAAGCAAGGGAAGGAGGAAAAAAAAACTAAAAAAAACAGTAATAGCAGCTAGGGGACATACCAGGAATATTTGGGATCTCAATCCATATCAAGTGATCCAAATATGAATATTTTTTTTACCTTACGTATTTAGATTTTTTTTATTTTTTGTTTTTATGAAGTACAACTTTAGTTAATTACAAATTAAAAGTTTAGAATTTTTTTTCTTCATCAGTTAATTTTTTTACAGATTTTTAAAGTTTTGAAAAAGCGCGGATTTTGGCCTGGTATGGCTTTACATTTTTTATCATATCTCGGGCTAGAATTAAGATATCGAGGTGGGAGAGGCATCATTTTTCTCAGAACGGTACCAGCTTTCATTTGATATGTCACAAGACTATGTTTCTTTATATTTTGTTTTGGAGAAATCAAATTAAAAATTTGGATGCGCAATTCTGAAAAAAACGTATGTTTTAAAATTGTGAAAACATGCACGTGTGTTACCTGTGTTCTTGTTTATATTTGTACAGGGACTCAACTTGGGATCTATCAAATTTGTATTTTTTTTAAGCCTTAAATCATCTGATTTTATGTTTGTGTGAGTTTCTTCCTTTTTTCTTTTCAAATTACAACTTATTGCATTCAACATTTATATGTAACAATAAAGATGCACAAAAAACAAATACCGAAGTGCCAGAATAAATACATCTTAATCATCATAACAACTTGCTCAGCATTTTCAACCTGAATTCATTGAACAAGCCAAAAGATAAAAGGTGATCACATCCTCAAGTGTGGTTTTCTAAATACAGTCTGATCCTAATTATATGTTAAAAACAAGATTAAAAGAACCAATATTTCTACCACCTATTTATACATGGAACAATTTTTTTTCTACTATATCACTAAACATGTCATTTCTGAAGTGTTTAAGAAGAATAGTAGTTAAATCCTCGTTCTATAAAGTATGAACTAATCAAACAATTAATAGTAGGCAGAGGCGTAGCTAGAGCTTTTGCCGCCCGGGGCTGTTCCCGAGCTTGGCGCCCCCCCCCCCCCCCCCCCAGCAGGAATAAGACATCAGATGGAGAAGTTAAATTGTTTCGTCGGTGAATGTTACCATCACGTGATCGGGACTGCAAAAAAAAACCAAGTTCTGCTTACCTGCCGCGCTCCTGCTCTCTCCACGCAGCTGAAACGTGCACTCGCCGGCGACTGACAATGATGTCAGACGCCGGCGACATGCACACTGGGACTGACGTCAACTGCCAGCCTCAGATAGGCTGGCGGCTGTTAACTATTGACGTGTGGGCGCGGGCCCGCACGTCAATGGCGTTAAACAGCTGCAGTGCCGGCCGCGGCCCGGTGACCCACCCCCAGGGCTGGCTCCAGGTTTTTGAGGGCCCCGGGCAAAAGAGTCTCAGTGGGTCCCCCCTTTAACACATACCACGATTCATGATGCCCAGATACAGCAGAGAAATCTAGGTATAGTACAATGCCAGATTTCACTTCTAACATGAGTGACAGCTATTGTAAATTCTGCAGTGTATATATACAGGATAGGAGGAGTGGTACTGTGCAGTGTATATATACAGGAGAGGTGCTGTGCAGTGTATATATACAGGACAGGAGGAGCGGTACTGTGCAGTGTATATATACAGGAGGAGTGGTACTGTGCAGTGTATATATACAGGACAGGAGGAGTGATACTGTGCAGTGTATATATACAGGACAGGAGGAGTGGTACTGTGCAGTGTATATATACAGGACAGGAGGAGTGGTACTGTGCAGGGTATATATACAGGACAGGAGGAGTGGTACTGTGCAGTGTATATATACAGGACAGGAGGAGTGGTACTGTGCAGTGTATATATACAGGACAGGAGGAGTGGTACTGTGCAGTGTATATATACAGGAGGAGTGGTACTGTGCAGTGTATATATACAGGACAGGAGGAGTGGTACTGTGCAGTGTATATATACAGGACAGGAGGAGTGGTACTGTGCAGGGTATATATACAGGACAGGAGGAGTGGTACTGTGCAGTGTATATATACAGGACAGGAGGAGTGGTACTGTGCAGTGTATATATACAGGACAGGAGGAGTGGTACTGTGCAGTGTATATATACAGGACAGGAGGAGTGGTACTGTGCAGTGTATATATACAGGAGGAGTGGTACTGTACAGTGTATATATACAGGACAGGAGGAGTGGTACTGTGCAGTGTATATATACAGGACAGGAGGAGTGGTACTGTACAGTGTATATATACAGGACAGGAGGAGTGGTACTGTGCAGTGTATATATACAGGAGGAGTGGTACTGTGCAGTGTATATATACAGGACAGGAGGAGTGGTACTGTGCAGTGTATATATACAGGAGGAGTGGTACTGTGCAGTGTATATATACAGGAGGAGTGGTACTGTGCAGTGTATATATACAGGAGGAGTGGTACTGTGCAGTGTATATATACAGGACAGGAGGAGTGGTACTGTGCAGTGTATACAGGACAGGAGGAGTGGTACTGTGCAGTGTATATATACAGGACATGAGGAGTGGTACTGTGCAGTGTATATATACAGGACAGTAGAAGTGGTACTGTGCAGTGTATATATATACAGGACAGGAGGAGCAGTACTGTGCAGTGTATATATACAGGATAGGGGGAGTGGTACTGTGCAGTGTATATATACAGGATAGGAGTGGTACTTTGCAGTGTATATATACAGGAGGAGGTGGTACTGTGCAGTGTATATATACAGGGCAGTGTTGCTCTTCAGTGTATATATACAGGGCAGTGGTACTGTGCAGTGTGTGTGTGTATATATATATATATATATATATATATATATATATATATATATATATATATATATATATATATATATATATATATATATATATATACACAGGGGAGTGATGGTACTGTGCAGTGTATATATACAGGGCAGTGGTGCTCTTCAGTGTATATATACAGGGCAGTGGTACTGTGCAGTGTATATATACAGGGGAGTGATGGTACTGTGCAGTGTATATATTTCAGCAGCCGCCCAGGCCCCCAGCACCTGTCCTGTATATATATTATATATACTGTCATGCAGGCTGTACAGATACAGTATATACATATACAGGACAGGTGCTGGGGGCCTGGGCGGCTGCTGAAGTATATAATATACAGTATATCAGCTGTGGCCGCCCCAGGTCACCCAGACTGTCAGAATACAGCGATACATCGCACTCACTCAGGGCGGCAAGGAACTCCTCCGGAATCTGCCTGTCCTGATAAGTTCAGCAGCCAGGGAGGGGCGGGCGGGAGAGCAGAGCAGAGAACGTGCTCTCTCCGCCCACAAACAATGTCACGCTGGCTGCGTTCTTAACCCCTATGTGCCTGCACTGCCTGGCTCTGCACTGACTGAGAAGATGCTTGTGCCAGCACGGCTAGATGCCCGCCCCCCGCATTGTGCCGCCCGGGGCGGCCCGCCCACCCCCGCCCCCCCTTCCTACGCCACTGATAGTAGGTTTTTACACTGGTCTGTTATCATCCATGTGTCCCTTCTAGTGGGTGAAGTGTCATCTTGTCCATGAGCGCTCACTAGCAATGGCCGTTTCCTTCTGTGTCAGAGTATGTGCGGCCGGTCATGGTGCTCGGCTCCACCTGAGTTATATCTGATTTTTGTTCACTTTTACAATGTCTGGTTTTCTTTGATACACAAAGGACGGCGCTGGACCAGAAAGTGCAGAAAAGTCACTTCTACTTCTTCATTTTCACAATCTTTGGAGAGTCCAGTAGCCGCCAGCGCCGATCATATTCACAGGTCACATAGCCAGTTGTGTCATCCATTGCCGATCTTGTGCCGCCTTCTACCGCTTCATGGTCGTCACTGTATTTATTTCTGTGTCACTACATGGGATGACAGTCCGGTATTGCCGAGTCCCTGTGATGGGTTCTGCTTCCTGTAACTGATGTTATAACAAACTCTCCTCCTCTTCGTAGTCCTGGTTTGTACAATACATGGACTGGATGTTAAGAATATTTTTCTCCCTCCATTTGAGGAGTTTCCTGGGTGATAAGATTTGGTGTGAATACAGCCTCTGGAGGCTGGAGCTGCCGGCCTGTCATCTGCTCTGCAGTCACTGTCTACCCCTGGTCATTCTCAGCCCTAACAAAGCTTTCTCCTCTGTCCTCTCCTGCTTCTAAGTGGTAACATAATAAAATAGTACAGGAATATCTAGCAATCATGGATTATTTGGTAAATCTAGACCCCACACTGTTAGACCACAGGCTGAACAGATCTGAAATCAAGATTTTTGAACTGACACTGTAATTGTTTTATTTTTTAAAATATGATCCCATCACGATCCCATCTTGTATTTTGGTACAGATGTGGATAGGAGCATAGCAGGCACATGTGCAGTTTTTGAAATTTTTAAATTAAACGTTTTTTTCGGAAATGCGTTTTAAAGTTTTGCGCTTGCGTTCGCATAGGTAAAATATTATCAAAGATACTCTTGTGACATATCTGGTGAAAGCCTGTACAGTTTTGAGTAGAATGGTGTTTATTTTGTTTCTCTATCTCTTTTCTAGCCTGAGTTATGGGGAGAAATGTAAAGGCAGGCAACACCAAAATTCGCACTTTTTCCGAACTTTGAAAATCAATAAAAAAAAAAAATCTAGATTTTTTTGTTCTTCACATTTTGCATTCTCTGACACACTATTACCAAATAACAAAATCTCAAAAGGATTAAAAATATAGTGGTAAAAATCATTGGTTCACTTGACATGGAATGACCCGAGAGGAAGATCAGGATAGTTGGGTGATGGTGATGGGATTTGGGGTGCAGCCAGCGGACATACCAGGAATATTTGGGTGAGGAAGTGTTATGACCTGGTGGTTAGGACAATAATGGACCTGGTGGTTAAGAGCACACGGAATGACCTGATAGTTACTAATAATATAGGACGAGCTCTGAGACGTGGGAACTCTGCTGACCGCAATCCCTAATCCTATCACACACACTAGAAATAGCCGTGGATTGCTCCTAACGCTCCCTATGCAACTCGTCACAGCCTAAGAAACTAGCTAGCCCTGAAGATAGAAAAATAAAGCCTACCTTGCCTCAGAGAAATTCCCCAAAGGAAAGGGCAGCCCCCCACATATAATGACTGTGAGTAAAGATGAAAATTACAAACACAGAAATGAAATAGATTTAGCAAAGTGAGGCCCGACTTACTGAACAGACTGAGGATAGGAAAGGCAACTTTGCGGTCAGCACAAAAAACTACAAAAAGACCACGCAGAGGGCGCAAAAAGACCCTCCGCACCGACTCATGGTGCGGAGGCACTCCCTCTGCGTCCCAGAGCTTCCAGCAAGCAAGACAAAAATCAAAATAGCAAGCTGGACAGAAAAACAGCAAACAAGAGAAAAACAAGCAGGAACTTAGCTTTTGCTGGGAAGACAGGTCACAAGAACGATCCAGGAGTGAACAAGACCAATACTGGAACATTGACAGGTGGCATGGAGCAATGATCTAAGTGGAGTTAAATAGAGCAGCCAGCTAACGAATTACCCTCGTCACCTGTGGAAGGAAACTCAGAAGCCGCAGCCCCACTCACAACCACCAGAGGAAGCCCATGGACAGAACCAGCCGAAGTACCATTCACGACCACAGGAGGGAGCTTGACAACAGAATTCACAACAAGGAAGATCAGGATAGTTGGGTGATGGTGATGGGATTTGGGGTGCAGCCAGCGGACATACCAGGATTATTTGGGTGAGGAACATCAGGATAGTTGGGTGATGGTGATGGGATTTGGGGTGCAGCCAGCGGACATACCAGGAATATTTGGGTGAGGAAGATCATTGTGGTTCCTCACAAAGGCCTAGGCAGGGGACACTTTGTGAGGAGGATGAGGAGTCAATGGAGGAGGAAGACATCGGTCCAGAGGAGGGAGTTACACAATTCTCAAGTAGTCAGTGTGTAGAGCGAGGGTGGGGTGATGCAGAGCAGGCAGAGATCACGCCTCAAGCAGGAGACAACATTTCTTGGCCAGTTGGCAGTCTGCAGCACATGGTTGATTTCATGCTGCAGTGCCTGAGAAACGACCGCCGCATCGCCCACATTCTCAACACGGCTGATTATTGGGTGTACACCCTCCTAGATCTGCGCTACCGGGACAACTTACAAAGCCTCATAACACCGTTGAACCGGGAGTGTAAAATGCGGGAGTACCAAGACACACTGGTGCATTCCATCATCTTCTCCTGTCCAACTGAGAGCAGTGCTGCTAGCGCTTTACAATGCAGCTCAGTGCATCGAGGCAGTGGAGGAAGGTCAGCACAAACAGGGAAGCAGTGCCTCAGCACAAGGCAAGACCAGTATGGCCCAACTGTGGCAAACTTTTGTGTGCCCGCCACAAATGTCTACACCATCACAGACAGCTCAAGTCAGCAGGAAGCAACATTTCCATCAGATGGTGACAGACTACATGGCTTGCCCTCTCAGTGTACTCCCAGACGGCTCTTCCCCCTTCAAGTTTTGGGTCTCTAAGCTGGATATGTGGCCAGAGGTTAGCCAGTATGCATTGGAGGTGCTGGCTTGCCCTGCTGCTAGTGTATTATCGGAATGCGTATTTAGTGTTGCAGGTGGTGTACTAACAGACCGTCACATGCGACTATCCTCCGATAACGTTGACCGGCTTACTTTTCTGAAAATGAACCAGGCCTGGATCTCGCAGGAATTTGCAACTCCTCTTCCAGATTAAAAAATTGGCTGGCTACAGTATCCAGGTCTCCTGTTGCATTCATGTTTCTACCACCTGAACTGTAATCCCTGGGCTCCAACACCACCAGTTACTGCTCAGAAGAGCCGTCTGCACAGTCAAAACACATGACCCAGTGTTATTGGGTTTCAGTAACGTCAGCTGATCCCCAGCTGTGTATCCGGCAATGTGTCCTGCTACCTCCACGCTGACACTACATCTGAAATTTAAGGCTCCTTGTGCAGTAATGCTGCACAAGGAAAAGGTGGCTCTTTTAGTTATGCTCCTTGCACACGCTGAACTTAACACTTATAAAATGTGTCCCTTCACACCGTGAAAACAGCCCGGAGGTGGGACTTTCCTTCGTAATGACACGCAGCACAGCCGTCATTCCAACCCCCTTGGCGCAAGGCGCCGCTTCCTCAGCGTTATTTGAATCTGTCCCGCAGCCTGCGCTGTTATGTTCAACCTTGGCCATGTGCAGTTAGCGCTGCCTGTCTTCTGACAACATTTGGCGTCAGGCGGACTGTGCGTCAGCACTGCCCGAGATCCCGACTCGCAGTGTCTTATGATTTAATCACACTGCAGGCCTGGGATTCATGGGGATAGAAGTGTTTAGCTCTGCGTTTGCAAGGAGCATAATTAAAAGAGCCACCTTTTCCTTTTGCAGCATTACTGCAGCACAAGGTGGCTCTTTCAGTTACAAACGCCTGGGGGGGGTTAAAGGTTCCCTTTCAACTTGCTCCAATTAGGCCTCTGCCTACACTCTGCTTCTCCTGCATTCCCTGGGCTCCAACACCGCCAGTTGTTGCCCGGAAGTGCTGTCTGCACAGAGAAAAACACTCCCTCCTGTGTTAATGGGGTTCAGTAACGCCAGCTGCTCCCCTGCTGTGTGTGCAGCAAAAACTAAAGTCTGCTCCTCCTGCTTTCCCTGGGCTTCAACATCGCCAGTTGTTGGCCGGAAGTGCTGTCTGCACAGTCAACACTTGCTGCCGTGTTATTGGGGTTCAGTAACGCTAGCTGCTCCCCTGCTGTGTGTATTAACTAATTACCCTGTATTTTTTCATTTTTTGACTAGCACTTGCTTATTTACTGTGACTTTTCTACAACAGAGTATTTTTTGACCTCTCTGTGCGCTTTTGTGTCTTCAAGTTCTTTGGTGGTGTGAACAGGTTTCTACGGACTTGTTCACTGTGCAAGTAGCCCATGTGTTTTTGGTTTTATCCCCTGCTGTGTGTGCGGCAAAAACTAAAGTCTGCTTCTCCTGCTTTCCCTGGGCTTCAACACCACTAGTTATTGCCCGGAAGTGCTGTCTGCACAGTCAACACTTGCTGCCGCGTTATTGGGGTTCAGTAGCACCAGCTGTTCCCCTGCTGTGTTTGCGGCAATGTGTCCTGCAACTGCCACGCAGACACAACTGATATAAAACTGCCTTCAGTTCAGGCCTCAGCCTACACTCTGCTCCTGCTGGATTCCCTGGGCTACAATACCGCCAGTTTGGTGCTTGGAAGTGCTGGCTGCACAGAGAAAAACACTCGCTCATGTGTCAGTGGGGTTCAGTAACGCCAGCTGTTCCACTGCTGTGTAGCCGGCAATGTGTCCTGTGACCGCCACGCAGACACAACAACAGATATTAAACTGCCTCCAGTGCAGGCCTCGGCCTACACTCTGCTCCTCCTAAATTCCCTGGGCTCTAACACGGCCTGTTGGTGCTCGGAAGTGCTGGCTGCACAAAGAAAAACACTCGCCACTGTGTCAGTGGGGATCAGTAACGTCAGCTGTTCCCCTGCTGTGTAGCCGGCAATTTGTCCTGCGACCACCACGTTGACACAACAAAAGATATTAAAGGGATCATCCTCCCCCCCGACACAACAACAGATATTAACCCCTTCCCGACCTGTGTCACAGCGTATGCGTCATGAAAGTCGGTGCCAATCCGACCTGTGACGCATATGCTGTCACAGAATGATCGCGTCCCTGCAGATCCGGTGAAAGGGTTAACTCCCATTTCACCCGATCTGCAGGGACAGGGGGAGTGGTAGTTTAGCCCAGGGGGGGTGGCTTCACCCCCTCGTGGCTACGATCGCTCTGATTGGCAGTTTCACTTTCAACAGCCAATCAGAGCGATTTGTAATATTTCACCTATTATAACTGGTGAAATATTACAATCCAGCCATGGCCGATGCTGCAATATCATCGGCCATGGCTGGAAACACTGATGTGCCCCCACCCCACCGATCGCCCCCCCCAGCCCTCCGATCTGTCCTTTACACTGCTCCGCTCCGTCCTACTGTCCGCTCCCCCCCGTGCTCTTGTCCGCTCACCCCCGTGCTCCAATCACCCCCCATGCTCCAACCACCCCCCCCGCACTCTGATCCACCCCCCTGCAGTCCGATCCACCCCCCGATGCTCCAATGCACCCCCTGATGCTCCAATGCACCCCCTGTGCTCCGATCCACCCCCATGCTCCGATTTACCCCCCCATGCTCCGATTTACCCCCCCATGCTCCGATTTACCCCCCCGTGTTCCCCCCCCATCATACTTACCGAGCCTCCCGTGGTCCGTCCGTCTTCTTTCCTGGGCGCCGCCATCTTCCAAAATGGCGGGCGCATGCACAGTGCACCCGCCGAATCTGCCGGCCGGCAGATTCGTTTCAAGTGCATTTTGATCACTGCGATAAAACCTATCGCAGTGATCAAAATAAAAAAAATACTGAATGACCCCCCCCCCCCCTTTGTCACCCCCATAGGTAGGGACAATAATAAAAGATTTTTTTTTTTTTTTTCTTCCACTAAGGTTGGGGTAAGAACTAGGGTTAGGGTTAGGGTTTCGGTATGTGCACACGTATTCTGGTCCTCTGCGGATTTTTCCGCTGCGAATTTGATAAATCCGCAGTGCTAAACCAATGCGGATTTATGGCAGATTTACCGCGGTTTTTCTGCGCATTTCACTGCACTTTTACAACTGAGATTTTCTATTGGAGCAGTTGTAAAACCGCTGTGGAATCCGCAGAAAGCAATATGCTGCGGAATGTAAACCGCTGCGTTTCCGTGCAGTTTTTCTGCAGCATGTGTACAGCGATTTTTGTTTTCCATAGGTTTACATTGAACTGTAAACTCATGGGAAACTGCTGCGGATCCGCAGCGTTTTCCGCAGCGTGTGCCCATACCTTTAGAATTAGGCTATGTGCACACGGTGCGGATTTGGCTGCGGATTCGCAGCAGTGTTCCATCAGGTTTACAGTACCAAGTATACCTATGGAAAACCAAATCCGCTGTGCCCATGGTGCGGAAAATACCACGCGGAAACGCTGTGTTGTATTTTCCGCAGCATGTCAATTCTTTGTGCGGATTCCGCTGCATTTTACACCTGTCCCTCAATAGGAATCCGCAGGTGAAATCCGCACAAAAAACACTGGAAATCCACGGTAAATCCGCAGGTAAAACGCAGTGCCTTTTACCCGCGGATTTTTCAAAAATGATGCTGAAAAATCTCACACGAATCCGCAACGTGGGCACATAACCTTAGGGTTAGGGTTGGAATTAGGGTTGTGGTTAGGGGTGTGTTGGGGTTAGGGTTGTGGTTAGGGGTGTGTTGCGGTTAGGGTTGTGATTAGGGTTATGGCTACAGTTGGGATTAGGGTTAGGGGTGTGTTGGGGTTAGTGTTGGAGGTAGAATTGAGGGGTTTCCACTGTTTAGGCACATCAGGGGTCTCCAAACGCAACATGGCGCCACCATTGATTCCAGACAATCTTGTATTCAAAAAGTCAAATGGTGCTCCCTCACTTCGAGCCCCGACGTGTGCCCAAACAGTGGTTTACCCCCACATATGGGGTACCAGCATACTCAGGACAAACTGCGCAACAATTACTGGGGTCCAATTTCTCCTGTTACCCTTGTGAAAATAAAAAAAATGCTTGCTAAAACATCATTTTTGAGGAAAGAAAAATGATTTTTTATTTTCACGGCTCTGCGTTGTAAACGTCTGTGAAGCACTTGGGGGTTCAAAGTGCTCACCACATATCTAGATAAGTTCCTTGGGGGGTCTAGTTTCTAAAATGGGGTCACTTGTGGGGGGTTTCTACTGTTTAGGCACACCAGGGGCTCTGCAAACGCAATGTGACACCCGCAGACCATTCCATCAAAGTCTGCATTTCAAAAGTCACTACTTCGCTTCTGAGCCCCGACGTGTGCCCAAACAGTGGTTTACCCCCACACATGGGGTATCAGCGTACTCAGGAGAAACTGGACAACAACTTTTGGGGTCCAATTTCTCCTGTAACCCTTGGGAAAATAAAAAATTCTGGGCTAAATAATTATTTTTGAGGAAAGAAAACGTATTTATTATTTTCACGGCTCTGCGTTATAAACTTCTGTGAAGCACTTGGGGGTTCAAAGTGCTCACCACACATCTAGATAAGTTCCTTTCGGGGTCGTTTCCAAAATGGGGTCACTTGTGGGGGGTTTCTACTGTTTAGCCACATCAGGGGCTCTGCAAACGCAACATGACGCCCGCAGAGCATTCCATCAAAGTCTACATTTCAAAACGTCACTACTTCACTTCCGAGCCCCGGCATGTGCCCAAACAGTAACTTACCCCCACATATGGGGTATCACCGTACTCAGGAGAAACTGGACAACAAATATTGGGGTCAAATTTCTCCTGTTACCCTTGGGAAAATTAAAAAATTCTGGGCTAAATAATTATTTTTGAGGAAAGAAAACGTATTTATTATTTTCACGGCTCTGCGTTATAAACTTCTGTGAAGCACTTGGGGGTTCAAAGTCCTCACCATACATCTAGATTAGTTCCTTTGGGGGTCTAGTTTCCAAAATGGGGTCATTTGTGGGGGATCTCCAATGTTTAGGCACACAAGGGCTCTCCAAACGTGACATGGTGTCCGCTAATGATTGGAGCTAATTTTCCATTTAACCCTGCTGTTTTGTTCGCATTTACTATACACTTGTAGTGTTCCGGGTCACTATGACCCGGCTTATTAAACCTTGATTTTAGACACTCTAACTCCTTTTTTTTTTATACTTTTTGCTTACTAGACTGTTTGTGAACATGTTTGGTAGTAAAAAAAAAAAAGAAAAATGAACTAGAAATCTTTTTTTTGTTTTTATTCTGAAAAAACAGATCCATCCAATGAGCAAAACGAAAATAGAAAACTACACATTTTGTAAAAAAAAAAACAAAAAAACAAAACAATCAAATCAAACATTTTGTGATAAAAAATTAAAGATAATAAACATTACAATGTGAATATATTTACATGATCATATAAATTTACGGATTCTTGCATGAAAAACAATACACATGATTTTTGCATAGAAATGTTTTACAGCCAGAACATGTTATACTCGTCTTGTTGTCACAAGTAGAAGGGCAATAGCTGCATCTTTTTCTTTTGATGCCGGAAGAGGCCATGGGGGTAGAAGCACACAGCTGCTCTCCAAAGAAACTGAAAGGTAACATGTCTGGGCTAGCATATGTGTACTGATAAGAGCAGAGAAGATAAGAACCCTTCTGAAAACAAGCAGATAAGCCAGGAAGACAGACTTATTTAGCAAAAAAAAATTATTTGCAAGACTTTACAGCTCAGCTTTACAAAAAAAAACGTCTTAGACAGCGCGTTCTGAGCAGTCCGTTCTGCGCATAATATACACGTGTAGTGCACACCTAGTGATCTCTCCAGATGCACTCTACATTTTAAAATAGACTGCGCACCAAAAATAATCAATATAAAGCCATTTTTATGGTGCACAGATCTCAATGCATACCCCCGGTAGAGCGCGTGTACGACCCCATTGAAATAATTTAGGAAATAAATCAATTGATACACAATAGTAGATGCAATAAATAGACCCAACTGAGGTTATAACTCCTTTATTTCACTGAAAATATGGCCTCACAGCTGTAAAAAACGATGTCGGGTCACTATGACTCGAACACAACAAGTGTAACTTTTTGCATGTAGCAAAAAGTAAACGAAAAAAATAAAAAAGAAAAATACTCATAGGTAGGTCCCCCCAAATGAGGAAAAGTCAAGGAGTCTCAAGTTTTAGAGACTTACAGAAAAAAATCTACAGGGCCGCAAAAAGTCTGTTCGGGTCACTATGACCCGAACAGAACAGCAGGGTTAAAAAGCCAAATGGCGTGCCTTCCCTTCCAAGCCCTGCCGTGCGCCCAAACAGTGGTTTACCCCTACATATGAGGTATCAGCGTACTCAGGACAAATTGGACAACAACTTTCGTGGTTCAGTTTCTCCTTTTACCATTGTGAAATCAAAAAAATTGTTGCTAAAATATAATTTTTGTGACTAAAAAGTTAAATGTTCATTTTTTCCTTCCATGTTGCTTCTGCTGCTGTGAAGCACCTGAAGGGTTAATAAACTTCTTGAATGTGGTTATGTGCACCTTGTGGGGTGCAGTTTTTAGAATGGTGTCACTTTTGGGTATTTTCAGCCATATAGACCCCGTAAACTGACTTCAAATGTGAGGTGGTCCCTAAAAAAAAATGGTTTTGTAAATTTCGTTGTAAAAATGAGAAATCGCTGGTCAAATTTTAACCCTTATAACTTCCTAGCAAAAAAAAGTTTTGTTTCCAAAATTGTGCTGATGTATACATGTGGGAAATGTTATTTATTAACTATTTTGTGTCACATAACTCTCTGGTTTAACAGAATAAAAATTCAAATTGTGAAAATTGCGAAATTTTCAAAATTTTCGCCAAATTTCCGTTTTTATCACAAATAAACGCAGAATTTATTGACCTAAATTTACCACTAACATGAAGCCCAATATGTCACGAAAAAACAATCTCAGAACCGCTATAGGCTGGGTCATGAAGGGGTTAAAGGGATCCTCCCCCCCCCCAGGCGTTTCTAACTAAAAGAGCCACCTTGTACGGCACTAATGCTCCACAAGGAAAAGATGCATCTTTTCATTATGCTCCTTGCACACGCTGAAGTTAACACTTATAAAATGTGTCCCCTCATACCCTGAAACCGTCCCGGAGGCTGGACTTTCCTTCTTAATGAGATGCAGCACAGCTGTCATTCACACCCCCTTGGCGCCATGCGCCACCTCCTCAGCATTGTTTGAATCTGTCCCGGAGCCTGCGCTGTTATGTTGTCCCTTGGCCCTGCGCAGTTAGCGCTGCCCGTCTTCAGACATCTTTTGTCAGGCTGGCTACACCAGTGCGGCCGCCCTGCCCGAGATCACGCCCCGCAGTGTCTTCAGATTTATTGACACTGTGGGGCTGTGATTCATGGGCATGCGCAGTGCATATCTTCGACTCTCACTCATCTCCTTCCGCCTTCTTCTGACTGTGCTGTGTTACGGCCGTGGCATGCAATTTAGGGTCAGCTGGCGCGGCACAGTCTGAAGAAGGTGGAAGGAGATGAGTGAGAGGCGAAGTTATGCACTGCAGATGCCCATGAATCCCAGGCCCGCAGTGTCTTCAGATTTATTCACAAAACACTAAGGGATAGAGGGCACCATCAACAATAATTTTCTATGTGCTCAACCCGCAGCATGTCAAATATGAACTATACAAAACAAGAGAAAAAGAGACATGCACAAACGCAGGGATCAACAAATATATAACAAATTTTATTAATGCCAAGTCCTTAGACCACACAACTTGAATTTAAAAACCAGAATCAAAAAATACCCAAGAAGAAAAGGGAAGACAAAGAATAACACACATGGGAGAACGGTCCCCTATCAAATTTCCTCCAAAATCACATGCTGTCCTAACATAGTAACATAGTAACATAGTTAGTAAGGCCGAAAAAAGACATTTGTCCATCCAGTTCAGCCTATATTCCATCATAATAAATAACCAGATCTACGTCCTTCTACAGAACCTAATATGAGGTCCTGATTACATAATAGGTGGCTCCTTGATGCTTTAAAGTCTTACAATAATAGATTGGTACCCAATATAGGCAAAAAGTGCAATAGTGCAATTCCTATAGAGAATAAATATACATTGCTGTAACCTAAATACACAGATAGTAATTCAATACCCTAACCGAGTATGCATCTTAACGCCGGACCAGCATATTTAGACAAATAGATTAAATAAATGCATATACATATAAGAGTGCATATACCCGAAATAAGCTCCTAATGGACATGCTCACACTCTATACATGCCTGAGGAGGTTGAGGTAGAGGAGAATGAACCGGCTCCCATGCGGCCCATCCAACGCGTATCGTCACCTAAGTGACTTCATCAGGGGTAAAAGTAGTGTGGTAACTTACGGACCCTAGTATATATAACACTTACAAATTGTAGAATGCGATACAGCTGCAGCTCAAGTCATGCTAGAGTACACACACTGGCATTTTTCCTTTACTTTTCCGCGTCCTGGAAGTCACTACTGCGCATGACCAGACGTTCCCATAGATACGTAGCGGTGCTAGCCCCATTGCACAGGCGCAGCCGACTTGGCAATCGCCGACATAGAGACACTGCTGAATGTGTCCTAGGTGCAGCTGATGCACATGTTCAAAAGTACAGCGATACCGAACCCTATTGCGCAGGTGCGCTAGTCTAGACAACACTAGGGGCGTGAGACCGATCTATAGCTAATCCAAGAGGTTACTATTGCGCATGACCAACAGTCCCATGGGAAGATCAGTTATAGCTGCGGCAACCTCATTACCGAAGCATTATAGTCCGGACAACAATAAAGATTTTAATACAGCACAAGATTACTGCATGCTTGATTATATTGATGCACCCATAAGTTATATCGCCATAAGACTATATGATTCACTCATTAGTTAATCTAAAGGGTTGCTGATGCGCATAATCAGAGATCACCATAAAGAAACAGTATGAACCGCAACAACCCTGTTGTATAGACACAGAAAAACCGGCCTCAATAAGGTTTTAGGCCAGCGCAGGGTTGTTACATGATTAGTTCAATAAGTCCTAAATACCCCTGAGCTAGAGTCACCATAGGAAATAAGTGGATAACCATTAAATTCGCATAAGCATGATAGATTTTAAATCCGGAAGAACTGAGATGACCATAGATCCCTGCGGATCTAATGTTAGACTTATATCAGTATTTTTACAGGTACCAGTAACCCAAAAGTATAAGATCTAGGGGAGTGTCACATAACCAAGCTCTACCCATCACACAAACAACAGGCCCATATGACATATAGGAACATGTCTCCCTATGTTCTGCCCAACAGTTGCAAAAAAGAAAAAAAAAAAAAAAGATTAGAGCACAATTAGAGGTATGGACTAATCAAAGATGTTAGGTAATATATTTAGTATCCGTATTAAACAGATAATTTAGGATTTACCAAACATGGGGAATAGTTGAACGTGAGTACTAAGTACAACAGACCCCAAATCACGAAAAAAACTGGATTGTCTTGATAAATCTGAGAATTTTCATAGTCCATAAACCTATAAGGAATGAGCTCATAGAAGGGAAAGAAGGAGCCCCCCATATTGGATACCAATCTCTAAAGTCAACAAAATAGCTAGCAATACTTATAAAAGGCAGTATTTATACAGTCCAAAACAATTGAGGCACACTAAAGTTGCTTGTAGTAACCGGTGAAGAGAAGCCCAACTGGTGTGAGACTCCGTAATTTGTATATCCACTTCGACTCACATCTTAGTAGTTGATTTGTTATGTTGCCTCCTCTAATAGTGACATTAATACCTTCCAATCCCATAATTCTTAAGCCTCTGGTACTACTTCCATGTACTTCCAGAAAATGTGCCGCCACCGAAGTTATTGGGATCAGCAATCAGCAATTTGGGATCAGCTGGCACGGCACAGTCTGAAGAAGGCGGAAGGAGATGAGTGAGAGGCGAAGTTATGCACTGCGGATGCCCATGAATCCCAGGCCCGCAGTGTCTTCAGATTTATTCACACTGTGGGCCTGTGATTCATGGGAATGCGCAGTGCATTTCTTCGACTCTCACTCATCTCCTTCCGCCTTCTTCTGACTGTGCCGCGTCAGGGCCTTGGCATGCAATTTGGGATCAGCTGGCGCGGCACAGTCTGAAGAAGGCGGAAGGAGATGAGTGAGAGGCGAAGATATGCACTGCGGATACCCATGAATCCCAGGCCCGCAGTGTGAATAAATCAGAAGATACGGCGGGGCAGGATCTCTGGCAGGGCAGGCGCAGCCAGCCTGACAACAAATGATGTCTGTAGACGGGCAGCGCTAACTGCGCATGGCCAAGGGAGAACATAACAGCGCAGGCTCCGGACAGATTCAAACAATGCTGAGGAGGCGGCGCACGGCATCAAGGGGGTGTGAATGACAGCTGTGCTGCGTCTCATTAAGAAGGAAAGTCCCGCCTCTGGGACGGTTTCAGGATATGAGGGGACACATTTTATAGGTGTTAACTTCAGCGTGTACAAGGAGCATAATGAAAAGAGGCACCTTTTCCTTGTGCAGCATTAGTGCTGCACAAGGAGGCTCTTTTAGCTGCAAACACCTTTGGGGGTTAAAGGTTCCCTTTCAACTTGCCCCAATTAGGCCTCAGCCTATACTCTGCTTCTCCTGGATTCCCTGGGCTCCAACACCGCCAGTTGCTGCTCAGAAGTGTCAGCTGGTTCCAGGCAGAGCCTTTGGCTTAGGTGCCTCCTTCTGGGTATCCGAGTTCCACCAACATAAGGTGATCCTTGGTAGTGCTTTCTGGCATGGGTACCTCCTGCTTAGTAACAGGGTTCCAGTACCGTCAGCTGGTCCTCGGTAGTTCCATTGGCTCTTGTACCTTCGGCTACCCATCCGGGTTCCAGTACCATCAGCTGGTTCTCAGCAGGGTCTTTTGCTCTTGTACCTTCTGCTCCCCATCCTGGTTCCAGTACCGTCAGCTGGTTCCGGGCAGAGCCTTTGGCTTAGGTGCCTCCTTCTGGGTATCCGAGTTCCACCAACGTCAGGTGGTCCTTAGTAGTGCTTTCTGGCACGGGTACCTCCTGCTTAGTAAGCGGGTTCCAGTAATGTCAGCTGGTCCTCGGTAGTTCCATTGGCTCTTGTACCTTCGGCTAGCCATCTGGGTTCCAGTACCGTCAGCTGGTTCTCGGCAGGGTCTTTTGCTCTTGTACCTTCTGCTCCCCATCCTGGTTCCAGTACCGTCAGCTGGTGTCGGGCAGAGCCTTTGGCTTAGGTGCCTCCTTCTGGGTGTCCGAGTTCCACCAACGTCAGGTGGTCCTTGGTAGTGCTTTCTGGCACGGGTACCTCCTGCTTAGTAACCGGGTTCCAGTAACGTCAGCTGGTCCTCGGTTGTTCCATTGGCTCTTGTACCTTCGGCTAGTCATCCGGGTTCCAGTACCGTCTGCTGGTTCTCGACAGTTCCTCAGCCTTCTTGTACCTTCTGCTACATTTCCAAGTTCAAGACCCTAAAGGGGACGACCATGAAGACCGAGAAGCAGAAGAACAAGAAGCTGCAGAACAAAAAGCAGAAGAACATTAAGCATAAGACTAAAAATCAGAGCAAAAGATATTATCTAAATTTTAAGCAGAAGAAGACTAAGCAGTGTAGGGAGGGGGGGGGGAGGTGAGTTCGTTCCTCCTCGTGGTGCCCCTGGAAAGGTTCAGGCTAAGCTGAACGCGGACAAATCCGGTTGTAAAGCCTTTGTGACAGGCAGAACAGAAGGTGTAATCTTCAAACTTTTATAGAGAATAACTACAGGAAGGTCTGGCTGTCACAAATAAGAATATGATGAAGAAGAAGAAGAATATGAAGAAGTTGATTATGAAGAAGAATAATAGTTGAATAAAAAAAATATGAAGAATGTAAAAAAAAAAAATAATACGAAGAAGGTGAAGAAGAAGATGAATAAGGTGAAGGAGAAGTTGATGGAAAAGATGATGCTGCTGAGGATGATGAAGAAGAAAGTGTGGGAGAAGTTAAAAAGAAGGTGAACAGCATGGAAGTAGTGAAACAAATACCTGACTAAATATAAAAAATCTTAACATAGTCAATAGCTTTGTAACGCTGAACGTCTTAAAAAAAAAAAAATAATAATAATTCCTGCTATTCCATTTGATTGGGCTAAACCTCTATGCCTTTAATGTCTCCTCCACCTCCCCAGTAATTATCTCGAAAAATTGTATCGGTACGAGGTATAAACATCAAACTCAACAGTTTGACCCTGTCGCGCTGGCACCCCCCGCGGGGGCGCGGCCGTACCGTCACCTCCAGTGGGACTCCGAGGTAAAGCTGTTGGACCTAGACAGAGACGAGCAAATTTCATATACATGTTTTCTGTAGTCATCAAATCTTTTCACCCTTTGGCTATGTAGTAGAGTATAAATTTCGAGGTCGGCGTATAGGACGTTAAGGTCATACCATTTTCTTGGTGTAATTCTCACTTTTGAGGATTCACATGGATTTCCATGTAATATCTATTTTTTATTGCATTCTTTATACCTATCCCCTGCCCTACTTGGTTTTACTTACGCCACAGGTTAAATTGGTCTCTCTCTCATATGCCTTGTCCTCCCGTGGTCCAATATATTGTGTGAAGTACGGAGATTTTTGTAATATGGGATATACTTTTCATGTGCTCGTATGCCCACTGCTTCTGTAGCCCATTGTGTACACTAGAGGTAGTATGGGCATATCTATCTCATGCTCCTTAAGTGAGTATATATCATCTTAAGTCACAAGTGTATTGTATTTAATAGGGCAGATTACAGAATTATAAAATGTCCTCAGGCTTCCTTCTTCTGGTTCTTTTGCAGATGGTGTGTGATACCTCGGATACTGCTTAGTTCACACATGTCAAGTATATGCTAAGGTGTGGATAGAGACCGGAGAGCCTTTACTGTATTTAGATATACTAGAGGGGCGTTTTTGGCCACTATAGGCTCTGTATGCGGTATTTGTAAATATTGGCTCTGACTATGCTGTATGACCTAGTATTTATCCCTGTAAAAAAAGCAGAGTCGTTGACACTCCGATATAATATGATAGGTTATGCGGTTTTGAAGCCAGTCCACATATCTGTTAGAATCTGGGTTGCACTTTCTGCATGTAAGATGAATTGTTGACACTGTGACGCTGCTGGCTATCGTATCTATACTTCCTTGCATTGATATGGGAGAAATAGCCCCGATGTACCCTCTAGATGAGAAGGTCGGGAGTGGATATGAACATATATCATGAATATAGGTGGCGGTCACGGCGCAACATTGTCTGGCATGAGCATGTGCTATACAATTAGCCCGGCAGGCTTGTGTCGCTGTAAATCATTGGAGGTAGCAGAGGTATTTCCCTGTGTGATTCACCAGGGATATGAGCTTCGGAGAGTTTAAAGCCTGACTACGGGCATGCGCAGGAGCACTCCACATACGAGCCTGTAAGAGCTTGGGCAGGCGCTACGCAATTAGCCCGGCAGGCTGCGCCACTGGTGATCTAGTGGAGGGAATAGAGGCATTACCCTGGGCGGTCCATTACGGACCTGCGCAGGTGAGAGATGAAAGCCCCACTTCGGACATGTGCAGTAGGGTCTGGGGCACACCACAGGAAGTGGAAAGGCGGCGCTTGGACCTAGCCAGACCAGCGGCAGATATAAAAGTAGGTGCGGTGGCATATAGCTATCCACTATCATAGGTGACACTACATATCACACTATCTGGCCTCCTGATGAGCCGTGGCAGGCGAAACGCGTTGAGGCGTTTAGTTAAGATGGCGGCATGGTGGAGCACAGTGGACTTACTTACAGATGAGTACTGATGGTTTCCCCATATATACCGATGCATAAGAAACTATCGATGCTGTTGGAGTTTATCATGTAAATTGGTTATGCAACAGGGGAATACAGAACGGGTGCTCCTGCATTTTTAGATAATGAAGTATATCTGGTTGTAGCTTATCCACATGAAAGTGAGCTACTCCTAATAGTCCACTGGGGAGTTATTATCATCCAGCATTTTTACCATCTACCGCCATATGTGTCTGTTTTATTGCTTCTTTTGGGGATACAGGTCTTCCCTAGCACAGTTGGTCTATGTATAGTGCAGAGGACCCTGCAGCTTTTGGGTAGAGGCTCTCACTAGTGACTGTAGGGTATATTAGGGCCCCTAGGGATAGCCATCGTGGAGCGGGGGCGCCATAACCCTCCCCCCTAGGGTGTCTACCTCCGCAGCCAGGCAGGGGTGAATATAGGTGCCTCAGCTAGGGTGATAAAAATTTTTCCCCATCAGTTTTATTGTGTTTTCGTAGCACTTTTGTTTGTATTTGGTGTTATTTGTCACTATTGGTAGTGTCTGTTGTTTCCTCCACCTCCCCCAATACATCCTACATTATTCTTAGTTGTTTTCCTTCATGTAGAATTAACCTACAAGGAAAGAAAGGGTTTATTTTAATTCCGATATTTTGGTCCCATTGACTTGCATTGGTATCGGGTATCGGTGATATCCGATATTTTTTGAATATCGGCCGATCCAATCCGATACCGATATTTTTGGATAACGGAATGCATCGCTCAACACTAGTTGTGAGAATTCAGAAGCTGCGATGTCAGGATTCAGCTCTGCAGGTTCCAGCAGTCAACACATGGACACTTCACTCATATGTGATTTTCACACTTGTGGTCCTGTGACAACGAGCTTCTCTTCTGCTTCTCTCAGTTTTTCACTGAATATTGGGAGCATTAGGGAGAGGAGCACGTGGGTACATGACTAAGTGCAAATCGCATATGTCCAGGGGGTGAAGGGGTGGCGCCAAACTGAATTATTGCCCCGGGTGCCAGAAACCCTAGACACGCCTCTGTGCGCAGTGTGTTGATGGCCATGGGGAAAGGGGGTATCTTGGCACGGGATTTCCGGGACACGTGCGCCACATGGGTTAGGATTTCCGGTTCCATTGATATTTAAACTTGCGAGACTGAGCACGATGTATGTACACTCTTTTTAATAAAACGGTCAAGCGAAACGATAACGCGCGTCAAATGGGCCAGCAGGGAGACGTGAGGTCACTACCTTTGATGGCTAAGCAGGATTAACCCTTTCGGGAACTTTGTGTATATTGTGCACTGATACTTTGTTGATTTTTCACCAGTTCCTGCGTATTATTATGCATGTCACTAGCAGTATTTTTATTGATTTACACTCTTGATGCTGCTCACCCTCGGGAATATGTGACCCAGTCTTCTTTGCTGTATCAGTTTGTCTCCTTGATCACCTTCCTCTCATTAATATTATATTGATTGTTTTTTTATTTGTATTGGTAATAAACATGTTCTATTTTTTATTCTTTGGTGGTATATTTGTACTCTGCTTTCTCTTGTGTATATAGGGGCGGTATAGTGGCAGCGAATGCAGTCAAGTTCTATATACAGGGGGCAGTATAGTTACAGCTGGTGCAGTCATGTTCTATATACAGGGGGCGGTATAGTTACAGCTGGTGCAGTCATGTTCTATATACAGGGGGCGGTATAGTTACAGCTTGTTTCAGTCATGTTCTATATACAGGGTCGGTATAGTCACAGCTGGTGCAGTCATGTTCTATATACAGGGGGCGGTATAGTTACAGCTGGTGCAGTCATGTTCTATATACAGGGGGCGGTATAGTCACAGCTGGTACAGTCAAGTTCTATAAACAGGGAGCAGTATAGTCACAGCTGGTGCAGTCATGTTCTATATACAGGGGGCGGTATAGTCACAGCTAATGCACTCATGTTCTATATACAGGGGGCGGTATAGTCACAGCTAATGCACTCATGTTCTATATACAGGGGGCGGTATAGTCACAGCTGGTGCAGTCATGTTCTATATACAGGGGGCGGTATAGCCACAGCTAATGCAGTCATGTTCTATATACAGGGGGCGGTATAGCCACAGCTAATGCAGTCATGTTCTATATACAGGGGGCGGTATAGTGACAGCTGGTGCAGTCATGTTCTATATACAAGGGGCGGTATAGTCACAGCTGGTGCAGTCATGTTCTACATACAGGGGGCAGTATAGTGACAGCTGGTGCAGTCATGTTCTATATACAGGGGGCGGCATATGTTATGATCCGGTGACCTTGAAGCCGCATGGAACTTTCTCTGGAGTTGGTGTAAACTGTACTGACCGCAAATCCTGAACTTAACACCGCAACTACAAGTAGCCGTGGGGTGTGCCTAACAAATCCTAGACACCTCGACACAGACGGAGGACTAAATACCCCTATAGATGGAAATAGGAATTCTACCTTGCCTCAGAGCAGAACCCCAAAGGATAGGCAGCCCCCCAAAAATATTGACTGTGAGTAGTAGAGGAAAAAACACACACACGCAGGTAGGAAACAGGATTTAGCAAAAGAGGCCACTCTAGCTAAAATAGGAAAGGATAGGACAGAATACTAACCGGTCAGTATTAAAATCCTTCCAAAAATATCCACAGCAGAAAATCTAAGCTGGACAAGAGAAAACAAATGAATAGCACAGAATTATTAAGCACACAGCATGTGTGCTACAGAAACAAAAACCAGGCACTTATCTTTGCTGAATTGGCAGCAAGGCAGGAGGAACTAGACAAAGATCCAAAACCTCCCAGAACCATGGACAACTGGCAAGGACTAATGAATCCTGCACACCTAAATACCCCAGTCAGAACTGCAATCAGCAGAAACACTTGACCAGGACTGCAACTCAGGGACAACTGCATTACCACCTACAACCACTGGAGGGAACCCAAAAGCAGAATTCACAACAGGCATAGTGACAGCTAATGCAGTCATGTTCTATATACAGCGGGTGGTATAGTCACAGCTATTGCAGTCATGTTCTATATACAGGGGGCGGTATAGTCACAGCTAATGCAGTCATGTTCTATATACAGGGGGCGGTATAGTCACAGCTGGTGCAGTCATGTTCTATATACAGGGGGCGGTATAGTCACAGCTGGTGCAGTCATTTTCTATATACAGGGGGCGGTATAGTGGCAGCTAATACAGTCATGTTCTATATACGGGGGGGGGGGGCGGTATAGTCACAGCTGGTGAAGTCATTTTCTATATACAGGGGGCGGTATAGCCACAGCTAATGCAGTCATGTTCTATATAGAGGAGGAGGTATAGTCACAGCTGGTGCAGTCATGTTCTGTATACGGGGTCGGTATAGTCACAGCTGGTGCAGTCATGTTCTATATACAGGGGGCGGTATAATCACAACTAATGCAGTCATGTTCTATATACAGGGGGCGGTATAGTCACAGCTAATGCATTCATGTTCTATATACAGGGGGCGGTATAATCACAGCTAATGCAGTCATGTTCTATATACAGGGGGCGGTATAGTCACAGCTAACGCAGGCATGTCCTATATACAGGGGGCGGTATAGTGACAGCTGGTGCAGTCATGTTCTATATACAGGGGGCGGTATAGTGACAGCTGGTGCAGTCATGTTCTATATACAGGCGGCGGCATAGTGACAGCTGGTGCAGTCATGTTCTATACACACGGGGGCGGTATAATCACAGCTGGTGCAGTCATATTCTGTATACAGGGGCGGTATAGTCACAGCTGGTGCAGTCATATTCTATATACAGGGGGCGGCATAGTGACAGCTAATGCAGTCATGTCCTATAAACAGGGGGTGGTATAGTCACAGCTAATGCAGTCATGTTCTATATACAGGGGGCGGTATAGTCACAGCTGGTGCAGTCATGTTCTACATACAGGGTCGGTATAGTCACATCTGGTGCAGTCATGTTCTACATACAGGGTCGGTATAGTCACATCTGGTGCAGTCATGTTCTATATACAGGGGGCGGTACAGTGGCAGCTAGTGCAGTCATGTTCTATACACAGGGGGCGGTATAGTCACAGCTAATGCAGTCATGTTCTATATACAGGGGGCGGTATAGTCACAGCTAATGCAGTCATGTTCTATATACAGGGGGCGGTATAGCCACAGCTAATGCAGTCATGTTCTATATACAGGGGGCGGTATAGTCACAGCTGGTGCAGTCATGTTCTATATACAGGGGGCGGTATAGTCACAGCTGGAGCAGTCATGTTCTATATACAGGGGGCGGTATAGTAGCAGCTAGTGCAGTCATGTTCTATACACAGGGGGCGGTATAGTCACAGCTAATGCAGTCATGTTCCATAAACAGGGGGCGGTATAGCCACAGCTAATGCAGTCATGTTCTATATACAGGGGGCGGTATAGTCACAGCTAATGCACTCATGTTCTATATACAGGGGGCGGTATAATCACAACTAATGCAGGCATGTCCTATATACAGGGGGCAGTATAGTCACAGCTAATGCAGTCATGTTCTATATACAGGGGGCGGTATAGTCACAGCTAACGCAGGCATGTCCTATATACAGGGGGCGGTATAGTCACAGCTGGTGCAGTCATGTTCTATATACAGGGGGCGGTATAGTGACAGCTGGTGCAGTCATGTTCTATACACGGGGGCGGTATAATCACAGCTGGTGCAGTCATATTCTGTATACAGGGGCACTATAGTCACAGCTGGTGCAGTCATGTTCTATATACAGGGGGCGGCATAGTGACAGCTAATGCAGTCATGTTCTATATACAGGGGGCGCTATAGTCACAGCTGGTGCTGTCATGTTCTATATACAGGGGGCGGTATAGTCACAGCTGGTGCAGTCATGTTCTATATACAGGGGGCGGTATAGTCACAGCTGGAGCAGTCATGTTCTATATACAGGGGGCGGTATAGTGGCAGTTAGTGCAGTCATGTTCTATACACAGGGGGCGGTATAGTCACAGCTAATGCAGTCATGTTCTATAAACAGGGGGCGGTATAGCCACAGCTAATGCAGTCATGTTCTACATACAGGGGGCGGTATAGTCACAGCTAATGCACTCATGTTCTATATACAGGGGGCGGTATAGTCACAGCTGGTGCAGTCATGTTCTATATACAGGGGGCGGTAAAGTCACAGCTGGTGCAGTCATTTTCTATATACAGGGGGCGGTATAGTGGCAGCTAATACAGTCATTTTCTATATACAGGGGGCGGTATAGTCACAGCTGGTGCAGTCATGTTCTGTATACAGGGTCGGTATAGTCACAGCTGGTGCAGTCATGTTCTATATACAGGGGGCGGTATAATCACAACTAATGCAGTCATGTTCTATATACAGGGGGCGGTATAGTCACAGCTAATGCAGTCATGTTCTATATACAGGGGGCGGTATAATCACAACTAATGCAGGCATGTCCTATATACAGGGGGCAGTATAGTCACAGCTAATGCAGTCATGTTCTATATACAGGGGGCGGTATAGTCACAGCTAACGCAGGCATGTCCTATATACAGGGGGCGGTATAGTCACAGCTGGTGCAGTCATGTTCTATATACAGGGGGCGGTATAGTGACAGCTGGTGCAGTCATGTTCTATATACAGGCGGCGGCATAGTGACAGCTGGTGCAGTCATGTTCTATACACGGGGGCGGTATAATCACAGCTGGTGCAGTCATATTCTGTATACAGGGGCGGTATAGTCACAGCTGGTGCAGTCATGTTCTAAATACAGGGGGCGGCATAGTGACAGCTAATGCAGTCATGTCCTATAAACAGGGGGCGGTATAGTCACAGCTAATGCAGTCATGTTCTATAAACAGGGGGCGGTATAGCCACAGCTAATGCAGTCATGTTCTATATACAGGGGGCGGTATAGTCACAGCTAATGCACTCATGTTCTATATACAGGGGGCGGTATAGTCACAGCTGGTGCAGTCATGTTCTATATACAGGGGGCGGTATAGTCACAGCTGGTGCAGTCATTTTCTATATACAGGGGGCGGTATAGTGGCAGCTAATACAGTCATGTTCTATATACGGGGGGGTGGTATAGTCACAGCTGGTGAAGTCATTTTCTATATACAGGGGGCGGTATAGTCACAGCTAATGCAGTCATGTTCTATATAGAGGGGGCGGTATAGTCACAGCTGGTGCAGTCATGTTCTGTATACAGGGTCGGTATAGTCACAGCTGGTGCAGTCATGTTCTATATACAGGGGGCGGTATAATCACAACTAATGCAGTCATGTTCTATATACAGGGGGCGGTATAGTCACAGCTAATGCAGTCATGTTCTATATACAGGGGGCGGTATAATCACAACTAATGCAGGCATGTCCTATATACAGGGGGCAGTATAGTCACAGCTAATGCAGTCATGTTCTATATACAGGGGGCGGTATAGTCACAGCTAACGCAGGCATGTCCTATATACAGGGGGCGGTATAGTCACAGCTGGTGCAGTCATGTTCTATATACAGGGGGCGGTATAGTGACAGCTGGTGCAGTCATGTTCTATATACAGGCGGCGGTATAGTCACAGCTAATGCAGTCATGTTCTATATACAGGGGGCGGTATAGTCACATCTGGTGCAGTCATGTTCTATATACAGGGGGCGGTATAGTCACATCTGGTGCAGTCATGTTCTATATACAGGGGGCGGTATAGTGGCAGCTAGTGCAGTCATGTTCTATACACAGGGGGCGGTATAGTCACAGCTAATGCAGTCATGTTCTATATACAGGGGGCGGTATAGTCACAGCTAATGCAGTCATGTTCTATATACAGGGGGCGGTATAGCCACAGCTAATGCAGTCATGTTCTATATACAGGGGGCGGTATAGTCACAGCTGGTGCAGTCATGTTCTATATACAGGGGGCGGTATAGTCACAGCTGGAGCAGTCATGTTCTATATACAGGGGGCGGTATAGTCACAGCTGGTGCAGTCATGTTCTATATACAGGGGGCAGTATAGTGACAGCTGGTACAGTCAAGTTCTATAAACAGGGAGCAGTATAGTCACAGCTGGTGCAGTCATGTTCTATATACAGGGGGCGGTATAGTCACAGCTAATGCACTCATGTTCTATATACAGGGGGCGGTATAGCCACAGCTAATGCAGTCATGTTCTATATACAGGGGGCGGTATAGCCACAGCTAATGCAGTCATGTTCTATATACAGGGGGCGGTATAGTGACAGCTGGTGCAGTCATGTTCTATATACAGGGGGTGGTATAGTGACAGCTGGTGCAGTCATGTTCTATATACAGGGGGCGGTATAGTGACAGCTGGTGCAGTCATGTTCTATATACAGGGGGCGGTATAGTCACAGCTGGTGCAGTCATTTTCTATATACAGGGGGCGGTATAGTGGCAGCTAATACAGTCATGTTCTATATACGGGGGGGCAGTATAGTCACAGCTGGTGAAGTCATTTTCTATATACAGGGGGCGGTATAGTGGCAGCTAATGCAGTCATGTTCTATATACAGGGGGCGGTATAGTCACAGCTGGTGCAGTCATGTTCTATATACAGGGGGCGGTATAGCCACAGCTAATGCAGTCATGTTCTATATACAGAGGGCGGTATAGCCACAGCTAATGCAGTCATGTTCTATATACAGGGGGCGGTATAGTGACAGCTGGTGCAGTCATGTTCTATATACAGGCGGCGGTATAGTCACAGCTAATGCAGTCATGTTCTATATACAGGGGGCGGTATAGTCACATCTGGTGCAGTCATGTTCTATATACAGGGGGCGGTATAGTCACATCTGGTGCAGTCATGTTCTATATACAGGGGGCGGTATAGTGGCAGCTAGTGCAGTCATGTTCTATACACAGGGGGCGGTATAGTCACAGCTAATGCAGTCATGTTCTATATACAGGGGGCGGTATAGCCACAGCTAATGCAGTCATGTTCTATATACAGGGGGCGGTATAGTCACAGCTGGTGCAGTCATGTTCTATATACAGGGGGCGGTATAGTCACAGCTGGAGCAGTCATGTTCTATATACAGGGGGCGGTATAGTGGCAGCTAGTGCAGTCATGTTCTATACACAGGGGGCGGTATAGTCACAGCTAATGCAGTCATGTTCTATAAACAGGGGGCGGTATAGCCACAGCTAATGCAGTCATGTTCTATATACAGGGGGCGGTATAATCACAGCTAATGCACTCATGTTCTATATACAGGGGGCGGTATAGTCACAGCTAATGCACTCATGTTCTATATACAGGGGGCGGTATAGTGACAGCTGGTGCAGTCATGTTCTATACATGTTCTATACTGTACTACAGTCAAACCGCGCGCCGTAATTTTTGCCTGTAGTACATTATTGCAAGAGAGCTTGGCTGAGTAGATTACACAAGAAGGAAAACACACAGCAAGTCAGCAGGATCTAGGAGCAACATGGCAGATGTGACAACCTACATGGTGAGCTGCAGCATGTGCTACATGTTCACAGATCGACCAGAAGAAGAATCCAATTTCACCTGTCAGAAGTGTAGACTAGTGGCCCTTTTAGAAGAAAAGGTGCGGGGTCTGGAAGAAAGAATAGCAACTTTGAAACTCATCAAAGAGAATGAAGACTTTCTAGACAGAACAGAAGCATCTCTACTGGTCACAGAAGGTGAAAAAAGTGTCAGAGAACCTCCAAAAGCAGATGAGTGGAAGCATGTGACCAAAAGAAGCAAGAAGACCATGGAGAAATCACCAACCACACAACTGAAGAACCGATATCAAATCTTTGTAGAGAATGAAGATGGCACACCTAAGGATGAAGCAATACCAGCAAGCAAAAAAGAAAAGGGCACACAGCAACAAGTGACAGCAAAAAGTACAGCCAAGAAGCAACGAAGAGTGGTGGTGGTGGGAGACTCACTACTGAGAGGCACAGAAGCAGCCATCTGCAGACCGGACATAACCGCAAGAGAAGTATGCTGCCTTCCAGGTGCGATGATCAAGGATGTGACCGATAGGATACCAAAGCTCTTCAGCTCCAAGGACGTCCACCCATTTCTTCTGATACATGTTGGCACCAATGACACGGCAAGGAAGGACCTACCGACAATCTGCAAAGACTTTGAAGAGTTGGGGAAGAAAGTAAAGGAACTGGATGCACAGGTAGTTTTTTCTTCTATCCTTCCAGTAGACGGGCATGGCACCAGGAGATGGAACAGGATCCTTGATGCAAGCAACTGGCTAAGACGATGGTGCAGACAACAAGGATTCGGATTCCTGGACCACGGTGTGAATTACTTGTACGATGGACTCCTCGCCAGAGACGGACTACACCTCAACAAACCTGGGAAACACACATTCGCCAGAAGACTCGCTACACTCATCAGGAGGGCGTTAAACTAGAAGAAGAGGGGACGGGAAGAAAAACATTAGACTTGAACAAAGAAGACCCAGGAAAACATACTCAGAAGGGAGGTAAGAACATTTCTAAAACAATCCACAGCGAGGAGATTGGAACAAAACAAAATCCTCTAAACTGCATGCTCGCAAACGCCAGAAGCCTGACAAACAAGATGGAAGAACTAGAAGCAGAAATATCTACAGGTAACTTTGACATAGTGGGAATAACCGAGACATGGTTAGATGAAAGCTATGACTGGGCAGTTAACTTACAGGGTTACAGTCTGTTTAGAAAGGATCGTAAAAATCGGAGAGGAGGAGGGGTTTGTCTCTATGTAAAGTCTTGTCTAAAGTCCACTTTAAGGGAGGATATTAGCGAAAGAAATGAGGATGTCGAGTCCATATGGGTCGAAATTCATGGAGGGAAAAATGGTAACAAAATTCTCATTGGGGTCTGTTACAAACCCCCAAATATAACAGAAACCATGGAAAGTCTACTTTTAAAGCAGATAGATGAAGCTGCAACCCATAATGAGGTCCTGGTTATGGGGGACTTTAACTACCCGGATATTAACTGGGAAACAGAAACCTGTGAAACCCATAAAGGCAACAGGTTTCTGCTAATAACCAAGAAAAATTATCTTTCACAATTGGTGCAGAATCCAACCAGAGGAGCAGCACTTTTAGACCTAATACTATCTAATAGACCTGACAGAATAACAAATCTGCAGGTGGTCGGGCATCTAGGAAATAGCGACCACAATATTGTACAGTTTCACCTGTCTTTCACTAGGGGGACTTGTCAGGGAGTCACAAAAACACTGAACTTTAGGAAGGCAAAGTTTGACCAGCTTAGAGATGCCCTTAATGTGGTAGACTGGGACAATATCCTCAGAAATAAGAATACAGATAATAAATGGGAAATGTTTAAGAACATCCTAAATAGACAGTGTAAGCGGTTTATACCTTGTGGGAATAAAAGGACTAGAAATAGGAAAAACCCAATGTGGCTAAACAAAGAAATAAGACAGGCAATTAACAGTAAAAAGAAATAATTTGCACTACTAAAGCAGGATGGCACCATTGAAGCTCTAAAAAACTATAGGGAGAAAAATACTTTATCTAAAAAACTAATTAAAGCTGCCAAAAAGGAAACAGAGAAGCACATTGCTAAGGAGAGTAAAACTAATCCCAAACTGTTCTTCAACTATATCAATAGTAAAAGAATAAAAACTGAAAATGTAGGCCCCTTAAAAAATAGTGAGGAAAGAATGGTTGTAGATGATGAGGAAAAAGCTAACATATTAAACACCTTCTTCTCCACGTTATTCACGATGGAAAATGAAATGCTAGGTGAAATCCCAAGAAACAATGAAAACCCTATATTAAGGGTCACCAATCTAACCCAAGAAGAGGTGCGAAACCGGCTAAATAAGATTAAAATAGATAAATCTCCGGGTCCGGATGGCATACACCCACGAGTACTAAGAGAACTAAGTAATGTAATAGATAAACCATTATTTCTTATTTTTAGGGACTCTATAGCGACAGGGTCTGTTCCGCAGGACTGGCACATAGCAAATGTGGTGCCAATATTCAAAAAGGGCTCTAAAAGTGAACCTGGAAATTATAGGCCAGTAAGTCTAACCTCTATTGTTGGTAAAATATTTGAAGGGTTTCTGAGGGATGTTATTCTGGATTATCTCAATGAGAATAACTGTTTAACTCCATATCAGCATGGGATTATGAGAAATAGCTCCTGTCAAACCAATCTAATCAGTTTTTATGAAGAGGTAAGCTATAGGCTGGACCACGGTGAGTCATTGGACGTGGTATATCTCGATTTTTCCAAAGCGTTTTTATACCGTGCCGCACAAGAGGTTGGTACACAAAATGAGAATGCTTGGTCTGGGGGAAAATGTGTGTAAATGGGTTAGTAACTGGCTTAGTGATAGAAAGCAGAGGGTGGTTATAAATGGTATAGTCTCTAACTGGGTCGCTGTGACCAGTGGGGTACCGCAGGGGTCGGTATTGGGACCTGTTCTCTTCAACATATTCATTAATGATCTGGTAGAAGGTTTACACAGTAAAATATCGATATTTGCAGATGATACAAAACTATGTAAAGCAGTTAATACAAGAGAAGATAGTATTCTGCTACAGATGGATCTGGATAAGTTGGAAACTTAGGCTGAAAGGTGGCAGATGAGGTTTAACAATGATAAATGTAAGGTTATACACATGGGAAGAAGGAATCAATATCACCATTACACACTGAATGGGAAACCACTGGGTAAATCTGACAGGGAGAAGGACTTGGGGATCCTAGTTAATGATAAACTTACCTGGAGCAGCCAGTGCCAGGCAGCAGCTGCCAAGGCAAACAGGATCATGGGGTGCATTAAAAGAGGTCTGGATACACATGATGAGAGCATTATACTGCCTCTGTACAAATCCCTAGTTAGACCGCACATGGAGTACTGTGTCCAGTTTTGGGCACCGGTGCTCAGGAAGGATATAATGGAACTAGAGAGAGTACAAAGGAGGGCAACAAAATTAATAAAGGGGATGGGAGAACTACAATACCCAGATAGATTAGCGAAATTAGGATTATTTAGTCTAGAAAAAAGACGACTGAGGGGCGATCTAATAACCATGTATAAGTATATAAGGGGACAATACAAATATCTTGCTGAGGATCTGTTTATACCAAGGAAGGTGACGGGCACAAGGGGGCATTCTTTGCGTCTGGAGGAGAGAAGGTTTTTCCACCAACATAGAAGAGGATTCTTTACTGTTAGGGCAGTGAGAATCTGGAATTGCTTGCCTGAGGAGGTGGTGATGGCGAACTCAGTCGAGGGGTTCAAGAGAGGCCTGGATGTCTTCCTGGAGAAGAACAATATTGTATCATACAATTATTAGGTTCTGTAGAAGGACGTAGATCTGGGGATTTATTATGATGGAATATAGGCTGAACTGGATGGACAAATGTCTTTTTTCGGCCTTACTAACTATGTTACTATGTATATACAAGGGGCGGTATAGTGACAGCTGGTGCAGTCATGTTCTATATACAAGGGGCGGTATAGTCACAGCTGGTGCAGTCATGTTCTATATACAGGGGGCAGTATAGTGACAGCTGGTACAGTCAAGTTCTATAAACAGGGAGCAGTATAGTCACAGCTGGTGCAGTCATGTTCTATATACAGGGGGCGGTATAGTCACAGCTAATGCACTCATGTTCTATATACAGGGGGCGGTATAGCCACAGCTAATGCAGTCATGTTCTATATACAGGGGGCGGTATAGCCACAGCTAATGCAGTCATGTTCTATATACAGGGGGCGGTATAGTGACAGCTGGTGCAGTCATGTTCTATATACAGGGGGTGGTATAGTGACAGCTGGTGCAGTCATGTTCTATATACAGGGGGCGGTATAGTCACAGCTGGTGCAGTCATGTTCTATATACAGGGGGCGGTATAGTCACAGCTGGTGCAGTCATTTTCTATATACAGGGGGCGGTATAGTGGCAGCTAATACAGTCATGTTCTATATACGGGGGGGCAGTATAGTCACAGCTGGTGAAGTCATTTTCTATATACAGGGGGCGGTATAGTGGCAGCTAATGCAGTCATTTTCTATATACAGGGGGCGGTATAGTGGCAGCTAATGCAGTCATGTTCTATATACAGGGGGCGGTATAGTCACAGCTAATGCAGTCATGTTCTATATAGAGGGGGCGGTATAGTCACAGCTGGTGCAGTCACGTTCTATATACAGGGGGCGGTATAATCACAACTAATGCAGTCATGTTCTATATACAGGGGGCGGTATAATCACAACTAATGCAGTCATGTTCTATATACAGGGGGCGGTATAGTCACAGCTGGTGCAGTCATGTTCTATATACAGGGGGCGGTATAGTGACAGCTGGTGCAGTCATGTTCTATATACAGGCGGCGGCATAGTGACAGCTGGTGCAGTCATGTTCTATACACACGGGGGCGGTATAATCACAGCTGGTGCAGTCATATTCTGTATACAGGGTCGGTATAGTCACAGCTGGTGCAGTCATGTTCTATATACAGGGGGCGGTATAATCACAACTAATGCAGTCATGTTCTATATACAGGGGGCGGTATAGTCACAGCTAATGCAGTCATGTTCTATATACAGGGGGCGGTATAATCACAACTAATGCAGGCATGTCCTATATACAGGGGGCAGTATAGTCACAGCTAATGCAGTCATGTTCTATATACAGGGGGCGGTATAGTCACAGCTAACGCAGGCATGTCCTATATACAGGGGGCGGTATAGTCACAGCTGGTGCAGTCATATTCTGTATACAGGGGCGGTATAGTCACAGCTGGTGCAGTCATGTTCTATATACAGGGGGCGGCATAGTGACAGCTAATGCAGTCATGTCCTATAAACAGGGGGCGGTATAGTCACAGCTAATGCAGTCATGTTCTATAAACAGGGGGCGGTATAGCCACAGCTAATGCAGTCATGTTCTATATACAGGGGGCGGTATAGTCACAGCTAATGCACTCATGTTCTATATACAGGGGGCGGTATAGTCACAGCTGGTGCAGTCATGTTCTATATACAGGGGGCGGTATAGTCACAGCTGGTGCAGTCATTTTCTATATACAGGGGGCGGTATAGTGGCAGCTAATACAGTCATGTTCTATATACGGGGGGGCGGTATAGTCACAGCTGGTGAAGTCATTTTCTATATACAGGGGGTGGTATAGTCACAGCTAATGCAGTCATGTTCTATATACAGGGGGCGGTATAGTCACAGCTAATGCACTCATGTTCTATATACAGGGGGCGGTATAGTCACAGCTGGTGCAGTCATGTTCTATATACAGGGGGCGGTATAGTCACAGCTGGTGCAGTCATTTTCTATATACAGGGGGCGGTATAGTGGCAGCTAATACAGTCATGTTCTATATACGGGGGGGCAGTATAGTCACAGCTGGTGAAGTCATTTTCTATATACAGGGGGCGGTATAGTGGCAGCTAATGCAGTCATTTTCTATATACAGGGGGCGGTATAGTGGCAGCTAATGCAGTCATGTTCTATATACAGGGGGCGGTATAGTCACAGCTAATGCAGTCATGTTCTATATAGAGGGGGCGGTATAGTCACAGCTGGTGCAGTCACGTTCTATATACAGGGGGCGGTATAATCACAACTAATGCAGTCATGTTCTATATACAGGGGGCGGTATAATCACAACTAATGCAGTCATGTTCTATATACAGGGGGCGGTATAGTCACAGCTGGTGCAGTCATGTTCTATATACAGGGGGCGGTATAGTGACAGCTGGTGCAGTCATGTTCTATATACAGGCGGCGGCATAGTGACAGCTGGTGCAGTCATGTTCTATACACACGGGGGCGGTATAATCACAGCTGGTGCAGTCATATTCTGTATACAGGGTCGGTATAGTCACAGCTGGTGCAGTCATGTTCTATATACAGGGGGCGGTATAATCACAACTAATGCAGTCATGTTCTATATACAGGGGGCGGTATAGTCACAGCTAATGCAGTCATGTTCTATATACAGGGGGCGGTATAATCACAACTAATGCAGGCATGTCCTATATACAGGGGGCAGTATAGTCACAGCTAATGCAGTCATGTTCTATATACAGGGGGCGGTATAGTCACAGCTAACGCAGGCATGTCCTATATACAGGGGGCGGTATAGTCACAGCTGGTGCAGTCATATTCTGTATACAGGGGCGGTATAGTCACAGCTGGTGCAGTCATGTTCTATATACAGGGGGCGGCATAGTGACGGCTAATGCAGTCATGTCCTATAAACAGGGGGCGGTATAGTCACAGCTAATGCAGTCATGTTCTATAAACAGGGGGCGGTATAGCCACAGCTAATGCAGTCATGTTCTATATACAGGGGGCGGTATAGTCACAGCTAATGCACTCATGTTCTATATACAGGGGGCGGTATAGTCACAGCTGGTGCAGTCATGTTCTATATACAGGGGGCGGTATAGTCACAGCTGGTGCAGTCATTTTCTATATACAGGGGGCGGTATAGTGGCAGCTAATACAGTCATGTTCTATATACGGGGGGGCGGTATAGTCACAGCTGGTGAAGTCATTTTCTATATACAGGGGGTGGTATAGTCACAGCTAATGCAGTCATGTTCTATATAGAGGGGGCGGTATAGTCACAGCTGGTGCAGTCATGTTCTGTATACAGGGTCGGTATAGTCACAGCTGGTGCAGTCATGTTCTATATACAGGGGGCGGTATAATCACAACTAATGCAGTCATGTTCTATATACAGGGGGCGGTATAGTCACAGCTAATGCAGTCATGTTCTATATACAGGGGGCGGTATAATCACAACTAATGCAGGCATGTCCTATATACAGGGGGCAGTATAGTCACAGCTAATGCAGTCATGTTCTATATACAGGGGGCGGTATAGTCACAGCTAACGCAGGCATGTCCTATATACAGGGGGCGGTATAGTCACAGCTGGTGCAGTCATGTTCTATATACAGGGTGCGGTATAGTGACAGCTGGTGCAGTCATGTTCTATATACAGGCGGCGGTATAGTCACAGCTAATGCAGTCATGTTCTATATACAGGGGGCGGTATAGTCACATCTGGTGCAGTCATGTTCTATATACAGGGGGCGGTATAGTCACATCTGGTGCAGTCATGTTCTATATACAGGGGGCGGTATAGTGGCAGCTAGTGCAGTCATGTTCTATACACAGGGGGCGGTATAGTCACAGCTAATGCAGCCATGTTCTATATACAGGGGGCGGTATAGTCACAGCTAATGCAGTCATGTTCTATATACAGGGGGCGGTATAGCCACAGCTAATGCACTCATGTTCTATATACAGGGGGCGGTATAGTGACAGCTGGTGCAGTCATGTTCTATACATGTTCTATACTGTACTACAGTCAAACCGCGCGCCGTAATTTTTGCCTGTAGTACATTATTGCAAGAGAGCTTGGCTGAGTAGATTACACAAGAAGGAAAACACACAGCAAGTCAGCAGGATCTAGGAGCAACATGGCAGATGTGACAACCTACATGGTGAGCTGCAGCATGTGCTACATGTTCACAGATCGACCAGAAGAAGAATCCAATTTCACCTGTCAGAAGTGTAGACTAGTGGCCCTTTTAGAAGAAAAGGTGCGGGGTCTGGAAGAAAGAATAGCAACTTTGAAACTCATCAAAGAGAATGAAGACTTTCTAGACAGAACAGAAGCATCTCTACTGGTCACAGAAGGTGAAAAAAGTGTCAGAGAACCTCCAAAAGCAGATGAGTGGAAGCATGTGACCAAAAGAAGCAAGAAGACCATGGAGAAATCACCAACCACACAACTGAAGAACCGATATCAAATCTTTGTAGAGAATGAAGATGGCACACCTAAGGATGAAGCAATACCAGCAAGCAAAAAAGAAAAGGGCACACAGCAACAAGTGACAGCAAAAAGTACAGCCAAGAAGCAACGAAGAGTGGTGGTGGTGGGAGACTCACTACTGAGAGGCACAGAAGCAGCCATCTGCAGACCGGACATAACCGCAAGAGAAGTATGCTGCCTTCCAGGTGCGATGATCAAGGATGTGACCGATAGGATACCAAAGCTCTTCAGCTCCAAGGACGTCCACCCATTTCTTCTGATACATGTTGGCACCAATGACACGGCAAGGAAGGACCTACCGACAATCTGCAAAGACTTTGAAGAGTTGGGGAAGAAAGTAAAGGAACTGGATGCACAGGTAGTTTTTTCTTCTATCCTTCCAGTAGACGGGCATGGCACCAGGAGATGGAACAGGATCCTTGATGCAAGCAACTGGCTAAGACGATGGTGCAGACAACAAGGATTCGGATTCCTGGACCACGGTGTGAATTACTTGTACGATGGACTCCTCGCCAGAGACGGACTACACCTCAACAAACCTGGGAAACACACATTCGCCAGAAGACTCGCTACACTCATCAGGAGGGCGTTAAACTAGAAGAAGAGGGGACGGGAAGAAAAACATTAGACTTGAACAAAGAAGACCCAGGAAAACATACTCAGAAGGGAGGTAAGAACATTTCTAAAACAATCCACAGCGAGGAGATTGGAACAAAACAAAATCCTCTAAACTGCATGCTCGCAAACGCCAGAAGCCTGACAAACAAGATGGAAGAACTAGAAGCAGAAATATCTACAGGTAACTTTGACATAGTGGGAATAACCGAGACATGGTTAGATGAAAGCTATGACTGGGCAGTTAACTTACAGGGTTACAGTCTGTTTAGAAAGGATCGTAAAAATCGGAGAGGAGGAGGGGTTTGTCTCTATGTAAAGTCTTGTCTAAAGTCCACTTTAAGGGAGGATATTAGCGAAGGAAATGAGGATGTCGAGTCCATATGGGTCGAAATTCATGGAGGGAAAAATGGTAACAAAATTCTCATTGGGGTCTGTTACAAACCCCCAAATATAACAGAAACCATGGAAAGTCTACTTTTAAAGCAGATAGATGAAGCTGCAACCCATAATGAGGTCCTGGTTATGGGGGACTTTAACTACCCGGATATTAACTGGGAAACAGAAACCTGTGAAACCCATAAAGGCAACAGGTTTCTGCTAATAACCAAGAAAAATTATCTTTCACAATTGGTGCAGAATCCAACCAGAGGAGCAGCACTTTTAGACCTAATACTATCTAATAGACCTGACAGAATAACAAATCTGCAGGTGGTCGGGCATCTAGGAAATAGCGACCACAATATTGTACAGTTTCACCTGTCTTTCACTAGGGGGACTTGTCAGGGAGTCACAAAAACACTGAACTTTAGGAAGGCAAAGTTTGACCAGCTTAGAGATGCCCTTAATGTGGTAGACTGGGACAATATCCTCAGAAATAAGAATACAGATAATAAATGGGAAATGTTTAAGAACATCCTAAATAGACAGTGTAAGCGGTTTATACCTTGTGGGAATAAAAGGACTAGAAATAGGAAAAACCCAATGTGGCTAAACAAAGAAATAAGACAGGCAATTAACAGTAAAAAGAAATAATTTGCACTACTAAAGCAGGATGGCACCATTGAAGCTCTAAAAAACTATAGGGAGAAAAATACTTTATCTAAAAAACTAATTAAAGCTGCCAAAAAGGAAACAGAGAAGCACATTGCTAAGGAGAGTAAAACTAATCCCAAACTGTTCTTCAACTATATCAATAGTAAAAGAATAAAAACTGAAAATGTAGGCCCCTTAAAAAATAGTGAGGAAAGAATGGTTGTAGATGATGAGGAAAAAGCTAACATATTAAACACCTTCTTCTCCACGGTATTCACGATGGAAAATGAAATGCTAGGTGAAATCCCAAGAAACAATGAAAACCCTATATTAAGGGTCACCAATCTAACCCAAGAAGAGGTGCGAAACCGGCTAAATAAGATTAAAATAGATAAATCTCCGGGTCCGGATGGCATACACCCACGAGTACTAAGAGAACTAAGTAATGTAATAGATAAACCATTATTTCTTATTTTTAGGGACTCTATAGCGACAGGGTCTGTTCCGCAGGACTGGCACATAGCAAATGTGGTGCCAATATTCAAAAAGGGCTCTAAAAGTGAACCTGGAAATTATAGGCCAGTAAGTCTAACCTCTATTGTTGGTAAAATATTTGAAGGGTTTCTGAGGGATGTTATTCTGGATTATCTCAATGAGAATAACTGTTTAACTCCATATCAGCATGGGATTATGAGAAATCGCTCCTGTCAAACCAATCTAATCAGTTTTTATGAAGAGGTAAGCTATAGGCTGGACCACGGTGAGTCATTGGACGTGGTATATCTCGATTTTTCCAAAGCGTTTGATACCGTGCCGCACAAGAGGTTGGTACACAAAATGAGAATGCTTGGTCTGGGGGAAAATGTGTGTAAATGGGTTAGTAACTGGCTTAGTGATAGAAAGCAGAGGGTGGTTATAAATGGTATAGTCTCTAACTGGGTCGCTGTGACCAGTGGGGTACCGCAGGGGTCGGTATTGGGACCTGTTCTCTTCAACATATTCATTAATGATCTGGTAGAAGGTTTACACAGTAAAATATCGATATTTGCAGATGATACAAAACTATGTAAAGCAGTTAATACAAGAGAAGATAGTATTCTGCTACAGATGGATCTGGATAAGTTGGAAACTTAGGCTGAAAGGTGGCAGATGAGGTTTAACAATGATAAATGTAAGGTTATACACATGGGAAGAAGGAATCAATATCACCATTACACACTGAATGGGAAACCACTGGGTAAATCTGACAGGGAGAAGGACTTGGGGATCCTAGTTAATGATAAACTTACCTGGAGCAGCCAGTGCCAGGCAGCAGCTGCCAAGGCAAACAGGATCATGGGGTGCATTAAAAGAGGTCTGGATACACATGATGAGAGCATTATACTGCCTCTGTACAAATCCCTAGTTAGACCGCACATGGAGTACTGTGTCCAGTTTTGGGCACCGGTGCTCAGGAAGGATATAATGGAACTAGAGAGAGTACAAAGGAGGGCAACAAAATTAATAAAGGGGATGGGAGAACTACAATACCCAGATAGATTAGCGAAATTAGGATTATTTAGTCTAGAAAAAAGACGACTGAGGGGCGATCTAATAACCATGTATAAGTATATAAGGGGACAATACAAATATCTCGCTGAGGATCTGTTTATACCAAGGAAGGTGACGGGCACAAGGGGGCATTCTTTGCGTCTGGAGGAGAGAAGGTTTTTCCACCAACATAGAAGAGGATTCTTTACTGTTAGGGCAGTGAGAATCTGGAATTGCTTGCCTGAGGAGGTGGTGATGGCGAACTCAGTCGAGGGGTTCAAGAGAGGCCTGGATGTCTTCCTGGAGAAGAACAATATTGTATCATACAATTATTAGGTTCTGTAGAAGGACGTAGATCTGGGGATTTATTATGATGGAATATAGGCTGAACTGGATGGACAAATGTCTTTTTTCGGCCTTACTAACTATGTTACTATGTATATACAGGGGGCGGTATAGTGACAGCTGGTGCAGTCATGTTCTATATACAAGGGGCGGTATAGTCACAGCTGGTGCAGTCATGTTCTATATACAGGGGGCAGTATAGTGACAGCTGGTACAGTCAAGTTCTATAAACAGGGAGCAGTATAGTCACAGCTGGTGCAGTCATGTTCTATATACAGGGGGCGGTATAGTCACAGCTAATGCACTCATGTTCTATATACAGGGGGCGGTATAGCCACAGCTAATGCAGTCATGTTCTATATACAGGGGGCGGTATAGCCACAGCTAATGCAGTCATGTTCTATATACAGGGGGCGGTATAGTGACAGCTGGTGCAGTCATGTTCTATATACAGGGGGTGGTATAGTGACAGCTGGTGCAGTCATGTTCTATATACAGGGGGCGGTATAGTGACAGCTGGTGCAGTCATGTTCTATATACAGGGGGCGGTATAGTCACAGCTGGTGCAGTCATTTTCTATATACAGGGGGCGGTATAGTGGCAGCTAATACAGTCATGTTCTATATACGGGGGGGCAGTATAGTCACAGCTGGTGCAGTCATGTTCTATATACAGGGGGCGGTATAGCCACAGCTAATGCAGTCATGTTCTATATACAGAGGGCGGTATAGCCACAGCTAATGCAGTCATGTTCTATATACAGGGGGCGGTATAGTGACAGCTGGTGCAGTCATGTTCTATATACAAGGGGCGGTATAGTCACAGCTGGTGCAGTCATGTTCTATATACAGGGGGCAGTATAGTGACAGCTGGTGCAGTCATGTTCTATATACAGGGGGCGGCATATGTTCTGATCCGGTGACCTTGGAGCCGCATGGAACTTTCTCTGGAGTTGGTGTAAACTGTACTGACCGCAAATCCTGAACTTAACACCGCAACTAGAAGTAGCCGTGGGGTGTGCCTAACAAATCCTAGACACCTCGACACAGCCGGAGGACTAAATACCCCTATAGATGGAAATAGGAATTCTACCTTGCCTCAGAGCAGAACCCCAAAGGATAGGCAGCCCCCCAAAAATATTGACTGTGAGTAGTAGAGGAAAAGACACACGCAGGTAGGAAACAGGATTTAGCAAAAGAGGCCACTCTAGCTAAAATAGGAAAGGATAGGACAGAATACTAACCGGTCAGTATTAAAATCCTTCTAAAAATATCCACAGCAGAAAATCTAAGCTGGACAAGAGAAAACAAATGAATAGCACAGAATTATTAAGCACACATCATGTGTGCTACAGAAACAAAAACCAGGCACTTATATTTGCTGAATTGGCAGCAAGGCAGGAGGAACCAGACAAAGATCCAAAACCTCCCAGAACCATGGACAACTGGCAAGGACTAATGAATCCTGCACACCTAAATACCCCAGTCAGAACTGCAATCAGCAGAAACACTTGACCAGGACTGCAACTCAGGGACAACTGCATTACCACCTACAACCACTGGAGGGAACCCAAAAGCAGAATTCACAACAGGCATAGTGACAGCTAATGCAGTCATGTTCTATATACAGCGGGTGGTATAGTCACAGCTATTGCAGTCATGTTCTATATACAGGGGGCGGTATAGTCACAGCTAATGCAGTCATGTTCTATATACAGGGGGCGGTATAGTCACAGCTGGTGCAGTCATGTTCTATATACAGGGGGCGGTATAGTCACAGCTGGTGCAGTCATTTTCTATATACAGGGGGCGGTATAGTGGCAGCTAATACAGTCATGTTCTATATACGGGGGGGCGGTATAGTCACAGCTGGTGAAGTCATTTTCTATATACAGGGGGCGGTATAGTCACAGCTAATGCAGTCATGTTCTATATAGAGGGGGCGGTATAGTCACAGCTGGTGCAGTCATGTTCTATATACAGGGGGCGGTATAATCACAACTAATGCAGTCATGTTCTATATACAGGGGGCGGTATAGTCACAGCTAATGCAGTCATGTTCTATATAGAGGGGGCGGTATAGTCACAGCTGGTGCAGTCATGTTCTGTATACAGGGTTGGTATAGTCACAGCTGGTGCAGTCATGTTCTATATACAGGGGGCGGTATAATCACAACTAATGCAGTCATGTTCTATATACAGGGGGCGGTATAATCACAACTAATGCAGTCATGTTCTATATACAGGGGGCGGTATAGTGACAGCTGGTGCAGTCATGTTCTATATACAGGCGGCGGCATAGTGACAGCTGGTGCAGTCATGTTCTATACACACGGGGGCGGTATAATCACAGCTGGTGCAGTCATATTCTGTATACAGGGGCGGTATAGTCACAGCTGGTGCAGTCATGTTCTATATACAGGGGGCGGCATAGTGACAGCTAATTCAGTCATGTCCTATAAACAGGGGGCGGTATAGTCACAGCTAATGCAGTCATGTTCTATATTCAGGGGGCGGTATAGTCACAGCTGGTGCAGTCATGTTCTATATACAGGGGGCGGTATAGTCACAGCTGGTGCAGTCATGTTCTATATACAGGGTCGGTATAGTCACAGCTAATGCACTCATGTTCTATATACAAGGGGCGGTATAGTCACAGCTAATGCACTCATGTTCTATATACAGGGGGCGGTATAGTCACAGCTGGTGCAGTCATGTTCTATATACAGGGGGCGGTATAGCCACAGCTAATGCAGTCATGTTCTATATACAGGGGGCGGTATAGTGACAGCTGGTGCAGTCATGTTCTATATACAGGGGGCGGTATAGCCACAGCTAATGCAGTCATGTTCTATATACAGGGGGCGGTATAGTGACAGCTGGTGCAGTCATGTTCTATATACAGGGGGCGGTATAGCCACAGCTAATGCAGTCATGTTCTATATACAGGGGGCGGTATAGTGACAGCTGGTGCAGTCATGTTCTATATACAGGGGGCGGTATAGTGACAGCTGGTGCAGTCATGTTCTATATACAAGGGGCGGTATAGTCACAGCTGGTGCAGTCATGTTCTATATACAGGGGGCAGTATAGTGACAGCTGGTGCAGTCATGTTCTATATACAGGGGGCGGTATAGTTACAGCTGGTGCAGTCATGTTCTACATACAGGGTCGGTATAGTCACATCTGGTGCAGTCATGTTCTACATACAGGGTCGGTATAGTCACATCTGGTGCAGTCATGTTCTATATACAGGGGGCGGTATAGTGGCAGCTAGTGCAGTCATGTTCTATATACAGGGGGCGGTATAGCCACAGCTAATGCAGTCATGTTCTATACACAGGGGGCGGTATAGTCACAGCTAATGCACTCATGTTCTATATACAGGGGGCGGTATAGTCACAGCTAATGCAGTCATGTTCTATATACAGGGGGCGGTATAGCCACAGCTAATGCAGTCATGTTCTATATACAGGGGGCGGTATAGTCACAGCTAATGCACTCATGTTCTATATACAGGGGGCGGTATAGTCACAGCTGGTACAGTCAAGTTCTATAAACAGGGAGCAGTATAGTCACAGCTGGTGCAGTCATGTTCTATATACAGGGGGCGGTATAGTCACAGCTAATGCACTCATGTTCTATATACAGGGGGCGGTATAGTCACAGCTAATGCACTCATGTTCTATATACAGGGGGCGGTATAGTCACAGCTGGTGCAGTCATGTTCTATATACAGGGGGCGGTATAGCCACAGCTAATGCAGTCATGTTCTATATACAGGGGGCGGTATAGCCACAGCTAATGCAGTCATGTTCTATATACAGGGGGCGGTATAGTGACAGCTGGTGCAGTCATGTTCTATATACAGGGGGCGGTATAGTGACAGCTGGTGCAGTCATGTTCTATATACAAGGGGCGGTATAGTCACAGCTGGTGCAGTCATGTTCTATATACAGGGGGCAGTATAGTGACAGCTGGTGCAGTCATGTTCTATATACAGGGGGCAGTATAGTCACAGCTGGTGCAGTCATTTTCTATATACAGGGGGCGGTATAGTGGCAGCTAATACAGTCATGTTCTATATACAGGGGGCGGTATAGTCACAGCTAATGCAGTCATGTTCTATATAGAGGGGGCGGTATAGTCACAGCTGGTGCAGTCATGTTCTATATACAGGGGGCGGTATAATCACAACTAATGCAGTCATGTTCTATATACAGGGGGCGGTATAGTCACAGCTAATGCAGTCATGTTCTATATACAGGGGGCAGTATAATCACAACTAATGCAGGCATGTCCTATATACAGGGGGCAGTATAGTCACAGCTAACGCAGTCATGTTCTATATACAGGGGGCGGTATAGTCACAGCTGGTGCAGTCATGTTCTATATACAGGGGGCGGTATAGTGACAGCTGGTGCAGTCATGTTCTATATACAGGCGGCGGCATAGTGACAGCTGGTGCAGTCATGTTCTATATACAGGGGGCGGTATAGTCACAGCTGGTGCAGTCATGTTCTATATACAGGGTCGGTATAGTCACAGCTGGTGCAGTCATGTTCTATATACAGGGGGCGGTATAGTTACAGCTGGTGCAGTCATGTTCTACATACAGGGTCGGTATAGTCACATCTGGTGCAGTCATGTTCTATATACAGGGGGCGGTATAGTCACAGCTAATGCAGTCATGTTCTATATACAGGGGGCGGTATAGTCACAGCTAATGCAGTCATGTTCTATATACAGGGGGTGGTATAGTCAGCTGGTGCAGTCAAGTTCTGTATACAGGGGGCGGTATACTCACAGCTGGTGCAGTCATGTTATATATACGGGGGGGGTGGTATAGTGGCAGCTAATGCAGTCATGTTCATTATACAGGGGGGGTATAGTCACAGCTGGTGCAGTCATGTTCTATATACAGGGGGCGGTATAGTGGCAGCTAATGCAGTCATGTTCTATATACAGGGTCGGTATAGTCACAGCTGGTGCAGTCATGCTCTGTATATAGGGGCAGTATAGTCACAGCTGGTGCAGTCATGTTCTATATACAGGGGGCGGTATAGTCCCAGCTGGTGCAGTCATGTTCTATATACAGGGGGCGGTATAGTCACAGCTGGTGCAGTCATGTTCTATATACGGGGCGCGGTATAGTCACAGCTGGTGTAGTCATGTTCTATATACAGGGGGCGGTATAGTCCCAGCTGGTGGTCATGTTCTATATACAGGGTGCGGTATACTCACAGCTGGTGCAGTCATGTTCTGTATACAGGGTGCGGTATAGTCACAGCTGGTGCAGTCATGTTCTATATACAGGGGGCGGTATAGTCACAGCTGGTGCAGTCATGTTCTATATACAGGGCACGGTATAGTCACAGCTAATGCAGTCATGTTCTATATACAGGGGGTGGTATAGTCAGCTGGTGCAGTCATGTTCTGTATACAGGGGGCGGTATACTCACAGCTGGTGCAGTCATGTTATATATACGGGGGGGTGGTATAGTGGCAGCTAATGCAGTCATGTTCTATATACAGGGGGCGGTATAGTGGCAGCTAATGCAGTCATGTTCTATATACAGGGTCGGTATAGTCACAGCTGGTGCAGTCATGCTCTGTATATAGGGGCAGTATAGTCCCAGCTGGTGCAGTCATGTTCTATATACAGGGGGCGGTATAGTCCCAGCTGGTGCAGTCATGTTCTATATACAGGGGGCGGTATAGTCACAGCTGGTGCAGTCATGTTCTATATACGGGGCGCGGTATAGTCACAGCTGGTGTAGTCATGTTCTATATACAGGGGGCGGTATAGTGGCAGCTGGTGGTCATGTTCTATATACAGGGTGCGGTATACTCACAGCTGGTGCAGTCATGTTCTGTATACAGGGTGCGGTATAGTCACAGCTGGTGCAGTCATATACAGGGGGCGGTATAGTCACAGCTGGTGCAGTCATGTTCTATATACAGGGCACGGTATAGTCACAGCTGGTGCAGTCATGTTCTATATACAGGGGGCGGTATAGTCACAGATTATGCAGATACTGCCCTGTATATAGAGGGCAATATAGCCCATACTGGTGCAGTAACTGCTCTGTATAAAGAGGGCCGGTATAATCCACGCTGGTGCAGTCATTGCTTTGTATATAGGGGCGGTATAGTGACAGCTGGTTCAGTCATGTTCCATATACAGGGGGCGGTATAGTCACAGCTAATGCAGTCATGTTCTATATACAGGGGGCGGTAAAGTGACAGCTGGTGCAGTCATGTTCTATATACAGGGGGCGGTATAGTCCCAGCTGGTGCAGTCATGTTCTATATACGGGGGGCGGTATAGTGGCAGCTGGTACAGTCATTTTCTATATACAGGGGGCGGTATAGTCACAGCTGGTGCAGTTATGTTCTATATACAGGGGGCGGTATAGTGGCAACTGGTGCAGTCATGTTCTGTATATAGGGGGCGGTATAGTCACGAGTGCAATCACTGCGCTGTATATAGAGGCGTTATAGTCACCGCTAATGCAGTCACTGCTCTGTGTATAGGGGGTGGTATAGTCACAGCTGGTGCAGTAACTGCTCTGTATATATAAAGAACAAAGGGGTGCGCACAGTGAACGAATGTTGGAGCTCAGAAGAAAATCTTATAGAAAATACAAAAAGCTTCGGCACTCAAAACAAGCATTTATTTGTTTAGCATATAGGAGGCAAAAAACGGAGAAGAAAAAAAAAAGACTCAACCCTTATGGATACAATTCTCTGATGCTGGAAAAAAAAAAAAAAAAAAAGAAAAAGATCCTTGGGAAGACAGACAATCAATATGACGTTTCAGCTTAGCTCAGCCTTTTTCAAGTACATATCTGTATAGAGACATAGAAGAATGTTCAAAATCCCTGATGCATATTATATAATGATATAACAATAAAAGTATGTCGTTTCCATAGACTACAATGAGTGATGGTGTATCATCAGAAAATCACAGTCTAATGTAGACAATAGAAGGATAAGCATGAGTTTGTATGAAAATAAGACAAAACTATGACATTTTGCTCCATCAGGTAATTAAAGATTATGATCTTTATATATCTAAAAGACAAAGTGTAAAATGGGAATACCTGAATATTGAAGGATCACGTGCGGATTTTTCCTCACCGTTTTTGCAAAATCCGCAGGTAAAACGCAATGCCGATTACCTGCAGATTTCCTGCGTTTTTTGTGCAAATTCCACTTGCGGTTTTACACCTGCGGATTCCTATTGAGGAGCAGGTGTAAACTGCTGTGTGATCCGCACAAAGAATTGACATGCTGCAGAAAATACAACACAGCATTTCCGCGCTGTATTTTCCGCAGCATGTGCACTGCAGATTTAGTTTTCCATAGGTTTACATGGTACTGTACAACGCATGGAAAACAGCTGCAGATCCGCAGCATCAAATCCACTGTGGGTCCGCAGCAAAATCCACAACATGTGCACATAGCCATATAGTCCACGCTGGTGCAGTCACTGCTCTGTACATAGGGGGCGGTATTGTCACAGCTGGTGGTCACGAATATATCTACTATATAATTGTCTAAGGGTCACTTCCGTCTGTCACAGATATTCATTGGTTGCGGCCTCTGTCATAGAATCCAAGCCGCTGATCGTTTTGCCACGACCAATCAGCGATGGGCGCAGTCCGGCGGCAATATGACCACTCCTTCCTCCCCGCAGTCAGTGCCCACTCCATACCCTCACACAGGGTTAATGCCAGCGTTTCCGGAGCGCGGTGTACCGCACTCCGGTTACGCAGCTATTAAAGGGACTCTGTCAAACAGAAATCAGTCTCAGGAGCGCTGAAGGAAACTCAGACAACATATGTCGTTTGCCACAACGCGTTTCAACGGTAAACACTGTCTTCTTCAGGTGGGAGTAGAAGATGGTGTTTACCGTTGAAACGCGTTGTGGCAAACGACATATGTTGTTCGAGTTTCCTTCAGCGCTCCTGAGACTGATTTCTGTTTGACACACATTCTTATCCTAATTTGGAGGTATTCAGCTGGAGCTGCGGTGGTGCTCCGCAACTCCTTTTCATCTCCCCTTCCCTGGATCAATTCCTCTGACTGCTTTCACTTATCTTGATTAAAGTGACTCTGTCACCTGAATTTGGAGGGAACAATCTTCAGCCATAGGGGCGGGGTTTTTGGGTGTTTGATTCACCCTTTCCTTACCCGCTGGCTGCAATATTGGATTGAAGTTCATTCTCTGTCCTCCATAGTACACGCCTGCGCAAGGCAAGATTGATTCAATTGTCGGGTTCTGTGAAATCATTACAGAACCAGAGAGGAAATGAGACACGGGTTACATACAGTAAATCATTGCATATCCGTCATATTTTTATATATTGCTCACTAATAATGTTAGTAGTGTATGTGTACACAATTTGGGAGCTCTAGGTGTTAAAGGATTAATTCACAGAAAAAACTGGCGTGGGTTCCAATGCAATTTTCTCCACCAGTGAGGGAAAGCCAGTGACTGAGGGCAGATATTAATAGCCTAGAGAGGCACCATGGTTATTGCCCAACCCCCCCCCCCCCCCCCCAAGCTAACAAGATCTGCCCCCAGCCACCTCAGAAAAGGCACATCTGTAAGATGCGTCTATTCTGGCACTTATCCTCTCTCTTCCCACTGCCCTGTGGCATTGGCATATGGGGTAATAAGGGGAAAATATAACCTCGCTAATGTATGGTGATATTAAGCCTGGTTAAAGGGAATCTGTCACCTACTTTTTAGTATATAAGCTGCGGCCACCGCCATCAAGGGCTTATCTACAGCATTCTATAATGCTCTAGATAAGCCCCGATGTAACCTGAAAGAAAAGAAAGACAGGTTGGATTATACCCTCTGTGGTCCGGTCCGATGGACGTAGCGGTCCGGTGCCTCCCATTTTCATGCGATAACGTCCACTTCCTTGCTTCCTGTCTCGGCTCCGGCATACTTTATCTGCCCTGTTGAGGGCAAAGCACTGCAGTGCGCAGCCACTGAGCACTGCAGTACTTTGACATTAACCCCTTATTACCCCATATGCCAATGCCACAGGGGAGTGGGAAGAGAGGCTGAGTGCGAGAATTTTTCTGGGGTGGCTGGGGGCAGATGTTTTTAGCCAGGGGGAGGGCCAAATAACCATGGTCCCTTTCTAGGCTATTCATATCTGCCCTCAATCACTGGCTTTCCCTATTTGGCAGAGAAAATTGTGCGGGAGCCCACGCCAGTTTTTACCGTGAAATAATCCTTTAGTTTAACACCTACAGTTCCAAAATGTTACATACACAAACTGCTAACATTATTAATGAGGGACAAATACAAATATAACGGATATGCAATAGTTTGCTGTATGTAAACCATGTCTCATATCCTGTCTGGTTTTGCAATGATTTTACAGAACCCGACAATTGAATTACCAGCTATTCTGCTATCTAGCTCTGTATGAAAAAAAATAAAAATAAATTATAATATAATTGTCTGTCTGTCCTGGAAATCCCGCATTGCTGATTTGTCGAGGCCAGCCGACCTCGACCAATCAGCGATGGGCACGGTCTGCCACAAATTCTGGAATTATCATTGTCCTCCACTGCTGTTAAGTACCGCCATTGTGTTGTCTAAGGGTCTAATTGTCTGTCTGGGCAATATACTACGCAGACATGCATATTCTAGAATACCCGATGCGTTAGAATCGGGCCACCATCTAAATATATATATATATATATATATATATATATATATATATATATATATATATATATATATATATATATATATATATACATACATATATATATACATATATATATATATATTTTAGACACACTGTGTGGATATTTATTTTATATTCTATTCTAACCTGTCAGTGTGATTTTACAGTACACCGCTTTTCTATAGAACACCGGTGCGTATTTCTCACAAGTCACACGTATGGTCCATGTGTTCTGTTTTTTTCTCACACCCATAGACTTTGATTGGCATATTTCGGGCAGAATACGGTGACAATCACAGCATGCTGCGATTTCATTCGCACATGTAATATGGCCGAGAAAACAACAGATAATAGGAGCTGCCCCATAGAGAAACATTGGCCCAAGTGCTACGCGATTTTTTTTTTTAATCGCATAGCACTCGTCTGCATTCCTCTCTATTGTGACTCTGGCCTTACTCATACAAGCAGTTCTCACACCCTTTGGATCTTGATGAAAAGGATGGCGGTGATGACGGAGAAGCCACAGAGTATGATGATGACCTTGATGATGCGATGGTCGCCGGCGGTCAGCTCGTGGGGCAGAATCTCCAGGAAGGTGATGTACAGGAAGGTCCCTGTTGCAATGCCCTCCAGGACACTGTGGGTCAGTTGCTGAATAGGGTCTGCATTTTCTGTCACCACAATGCCAAGTCCGATACCCAGAGGAGTCATGAAGGCATAGAGGAGGAGGCAGGAGAGGATGACCCGCGGATGGAGGCGGCCCTGCACCAGCTTTAGCGTCATGCTGAAGGAGATGATGCACTTATGTATGAGCAGCGCCAGGCAGATCTCCAGCATCTTCTCGCTCTCCTGCAGGAGCCCCACTGCCAGACCCTCCAGCACCGAGTGTAAGGAGAGAGACAGAACCAGAACCACTGCCCGCAGCACCGAGTGAGCATTCACGTCCACATGGACATGTGGCCGGTCTGTGTGCAGGATCCGGGTGTCAGTGCCCAGGAGGGAGTGCGTCTCCTCCAACCTCCCCCATGGCTCCTTGTAACTGAGCACAATCTGCTCCAACACCAGCACCAGGAAGAAGCCCACGGCCAAGACGAACTCCTGCAGGGGGAACTGGAGCTGGGGGCAAGCACAGGGAACAAGAGGTTAAAGCAGGAAGAGTCATGTGACTCGTCGAAGTGTCAGGAGGGTGGCGTCCAGCGTCATGTGACTAGCTGTGGCATCTGTCATACTCACGGTTATTTTCAGTCTCATGAGGGCATCGTTCATCCCGGAGAGGTAGTCGGGCAGCAGATCTAACAGGCAGGTGGCCAGGAAGACCCCCCCAGAGAAGCAGCTGACCAGACTCTGCGCCCTGCGCCGGTCGCCTGCAACCAGGACATGCTGTGGACATTAGTGATGCTAGTCAGCCCCCCGCCCTTCTGACAGCGGGACTTACCCAAGATGTCGGGGGCTGCCTGCCGACTGAAGAGGAAGAGGGGCGCCAGGCCGCTGAGGAGGCTCAGGAGGAGTAACGTCACCACAGAGCCCAGCTTCATCTCCACACCGACCACCGAGAGCGAGGCGGCCTCCCGGCCGAGGCTCCACACCGCGCTGGCGGGGTTCACCTCCATGGTGGGAGGACACTGCAGGACAGCAGACGCCATGTTAGGGATTGTTATCCGGCCACAACGCGGACCCATCGCCCATACACGTACCCGACCGGAGAGACCTCGCTGCAAGGGCTGGCAGACCGTGGGGGAAGCGTGCGACGATTCAAAGGCAAATGGGCAGAAAGAGGGCTCCCCGACAGTGAGGGCTGTATGAGAGGCGCCGAATATTAGTCCTTTCTCACGCTCAGTCTCCTGTTCTCTACTGGTTTTTCAGCACGCAGTGTCTGCCGCCATCTTGCTGCACCCGGAAGTCATCACCGAGCACTAGCCCGTGACGTCAACAGCTTTGGCGGGGGAGCAGATAAATACTGAGGTAGCGGTACTGCTCTCCGTCTTCCTGCTCATGAGCTGTTCGGTAGCTGGAGGTTAGTGGTCGGGTGACAGGAATGGCTACAGATGGTTCTCCTTTATCTAGTTGCTGGGGACTGTCAGGTTATATTTTGACTGTAGCAGGTGGATCATGGAGCGCTGGAGCGGCCTTACAACTGGGCAAAAGGTTGTCGTGACGATGGGAGTATCAGCTGGAGCAGTACTGCTGTACACTTGCTACACCTGGTACCGGACAGGTGAGGAGCTGACCCCAGCCCCATGACCCTTGGGCCTGCTGATCGGCCCGTCCGTCTGTCTGTTTCCCCCCCAGTCGGCCCGTCTGTCTTCTCGGCCGGCCCGTCTGTCTCGTTCCTCCCCCCCCCGGCCCGTCCGTGTGTCTCCTCACCCCCCGCCCCCCCCTCGTCCTGGCCAGCCCGTCTGTCTTCAAACCCTCCCCACGCGTCCCGGCCCGTCTGTCTTACCCCCCCCCAGCCGGCCCGTCTGTCTAACAACCCCCCCCCCCCGCGTCCCGGCCAGCCCGACTGTCTTTCCCCCCAGCCGGCCCGTCTGTCTCCCCCGCCCAAACCCCCAACCCCCCGCATGCAGGCCGTCCCGTCTGTCTTTCCCCGTAGCCGTCCCGTCTGTCTTCCCCCCACCCCCCAGCCGGCCCATCTATCCCCCCTCCCCCCTCATCCTGGCCGTCCCGTCTGTCTTGCCGCCCCCCCGTCCTGGCCGGCCTCCACGTTTTCTCGTCTGTGTGTTGTCTAGCTCCTGACCACAGACTGGACGAGCTGCAGATAACCGGTCCCCAGTTGGCCGCGGAGCTCATCGTTGATCAAGATGGTGCTGTCTTGCACAAGGTGAGTCCCAGCAGTTGGATCAGCCCAGTTGCCAGGTGATTCCATGTTTCCTCCATGTAATCATTAATTCTTCTCAGCTGATGAGACAAAACCAGTCTCGTTATGAAACGGCTGCAGACGGCAGAGACCACGAGCTGACTGTTACAGGCAGCCCCGCACAGTTGCACCAGGCTCAGCAGTGGCTGCAGGACGGGTCTGCACTGAAGGTGGAGCTGTTCTTCCCGGCCAGGTCTATGGGTCGCATCATAGGTAACATGAGGAGCCGTCGATGGCGGCCATATGTGACACACTGCTTTGGTGAGGTCTAATGTGAGAAAATGGAGGCTCGGGGTGTGGCTCTACAAGCTACTGTCTTGCTGGGCATGCAGCTCCCCGAAGTCTGTCTTTTCTGTTGGCTGCAGGACAAGGGGGCGAGCGGATCCAGGAAATGGGCAGAAGTTCTGGAGCCAACATCTACTGTGAGCGGCGGACAGAGAATAACCAGGCTGCGTTGACCCAACTGGTCACAGTCACTGGAACCAGAGAGCAAGTGGAGGCAGCCAAGGTGCGAGGGCGAGATGGTGACATGTAGTAAGTCTGTGTCACCCCATCCTAACCCTCTGCCCTCCTCTTGCTAGACCCTCCTCCAGAAAGCCTCAGAGGAGTTTGTTGCTGTCCAGGGCAGAGTTGCACAGTCTTCCACCTTCCGTTCACGCCGGAAAGAGATCATCGCTGTGAAGAAGGTGGACAGACGGCGCCCCCCAGAGGAAGAGCAAGATAAGCAGCCGCCTCTCTGGGAAGCTCCCCAGACCATGGATCCTGCAGAGGACAGAGCCTTGGGGGATGAATCACCAGCCCAAGAAAACCTGGCCGACTGCCCCTCCAACATCTGCAAGTTTGAGGGTATGTGCATCTTACTATAGCATCACATAACCGCTGCTAGCTCTTCTGATTGGCTGTGGGAAGGGAGGTGATATCTACCAAGTCTCCTTGTATAGATGTCGTGTAAGTGTGATGTCGGGTGTACCATGGAGGTGGAGATGTTCTTAATTTTCTGTTCTTGCAGTCCCGAGCCCGGACTTCAGTTTCCGCGCAGATGAGTATGTGGATGTCTACGTGTCAGCCGCAGAGAAACCCGAACACTTCTGGATCCAGATCCTGGGATCCCGCTCTTCGCAGTTGGACAAACTGACCACAGAGATGAGTGACCACTATCGCGGACGGAAGAGGGTGAGTCCTGATGATGGCCACTCCCCCCTCACTGCCCAGATTCCTATTGGCTGCCGCTCGTGTGGGGGAAGGGATTTAATTTATTCATTGACTAGTCACACTTACCATTATTATGTCACCACCTTGATTAGTTGCTCCTCCCCCTTATGGTATCACTGCTTTGTCAGGGGGCAGTGCCAGAGATCCAGGTGGGTGACATTGTGGCTGCTCCCTTCCACGTTGACAAGTTCTGGTATCGGGCGGAGGTGCTGGGCTTCCTGCAAAATGGAAACGTGGATTTATACTATGTGGACTACGGCAACAACTGGGACACGGCGAGAGAGGAGCTGCATCCGCTCCGGTGAGTGGCAGCTCCCCAACTGCCCAGTGTGATGACCTAGGTCCAGCCGCTGTTCTGTGTAACCGTGGACTTGTCTTCTTCCAGGAGTGACTTTCTGAGTCTGCCGTTCCAGGCCATTGAATGTGGCCTCTCCGGTGTTGCTCCCCATGGTGAGTTGTATCCAGCAGAGCAGTGACAACCATCATGGCCACCATTATATCCATAGGAAGCAGATATGCCGATTCTTGCCTGCCCAAATATCTGCAGGACTTGAGAGCCGGTGCCCACTCCTTGAAGCCACGGCCATGTTGGTTGTCCGTACAATACATACGTCTTCTGGGGGTTCCTCCTTATGGTGATCTCTTCTCCCGGCAGGGGGGACGTGGTCTCATCAAGCGCTGGATGTTTTCGATACTTTATCGCACTGCGCTGAATGGAAGCCGCTGCTCGCCAAAATCTCCAGTTTTCCATCTCCCGGGGAGTCTTGCTACTTCCAGATCCATCTTTACGACCCTTCCATTGACCCCGTGAGTCCAGACATGTGTTCTAGCCACATTCAAAGCAGCATGCATAGTCTTGTCAAGATTTAAACCTGTTGCTGCATCCTGGAAGATGAAACTGCTCCAGCTGTGAGTGGAGTATGATGTGTGGAGAGGAGGAGAAAAAGATCCGTGCGTACAAGACGCACACCCAAAATCTCAAGACAATGTTGAAATTATGTGCAATATTTATTAGTAGACATAATCAAACCATTAAAAGACAGAACACATAGCCAGAAGTCCAATATGACTATGACATATCAATACAATGTCAAGGCAAAGTGCAGCATATATATGTATGCACACATGGAAAATTAGGCCTTGAAAACAATATCAATGCCAATAAATCTTAAATCACATGAAGTCTCACATCGGGTGCCCGAAAGAAAGAAAAAGGAACTTAATGCAAGATCACAATAAATCCTGATATAGAACCCTTCTTAGCAAGTAGAAAAGTGAGCAGTTCCCTGGTTGTGTAAGAAATGGAGGAACACTGAAAACAATTGCAAAAAGAGAGGACGTCCAGGATGAGAAAGCCATCCGATTTACCAGATGAATCAGTGAAATGGGCATCAGGGCATGAAGTCCAGGGGTCAATAACCAAGGGACCGAGGCGATGTGGGGAGCCTCGCGTGTATCGCTGCAAATTGAAAGACATATTCCCAGAACTACCACTTCTCTCCTACAAACAGCCCCCTAACTTAAGTAATCTCCTTGTCAGAAGTGCCCTCTCCTCACCATCAGTGGCTGGCACTTTCCCCTGTAATAATAAAAAATGCTAAACTTGTACCCACATATTACTAACAAGTATAGTCCGTGTACCAAACACAACTCAGGACTACAAGGTCATGGGTTCCTTTTCTTGTACATCCTCCAACATGGTGTTCATGATACAATGTACGAGGTGCCCTGGAAGTATTTATATTGGGGAAACCATGCAAATACTACAAACTAGGATGAATCTACACAGACACACAATCAGGAATAAAATGGACACACCGGTGGGAAAACATTTCTCTGGACCTGGACACAATATGACAGATTTAAAAGTCTTAATACTAAAAGGTAATTTTAAGGACCACAGGGAAAGAAAAAATTTGGGAATGCAAACTAATGAAGATGTTTAATTCGTTGACACTATAGGACTCAATTTAACACGTGGATTTGAGACACTACATGGATACAATTCACACCTCCACCAGACTCCAGATAACTAAGAACATTATTCCCACTGCCTCTCCATTTGTAAGAAAATACCTAATTTAATTTCCTTGGCTTATCTATGGACTCATCACACTTCCCACCCCGTAAAGGTACCGTCACACTCAGCGATGCTGCAGCGATATAGACAACGAGCCGACCTAAACTAGATCGCTGGAGCGTCGCTGTTAGGTCGCTGTAGAGACGTCAAACACAGCAACTCCAGAACGATACAGGAGCGATCCAGTGACGTAACGGCGACTCACTTCTCGTTCTCGCTGGTTGTTAGCTCCATGTCAAACAGCCGTAGTGTACCGATCCGACACACATCTATGGGCCCTATGCTCGTTGCTGGCGTCGTTGCTTTTGATGTCGATATCAAGACATGACGATACACGCCGACCTGGCGACGAAATAAAGTTCTGGACTTCTAGCTCCGACCAGCTGGCGTGTCAAACACAACGAGATCGCTATCCAGGACGCTGCAACGTCACGGATTGTTGTCATTCTCTTTGCAAAGTTGCTGAGTGTGACGGTACCTTAACAAATGTCCCACTGTAGTATTCTTTAAATGTTGTGCTTGTTTCTTATTAATCTATTTGTAATAAGCCTGAAGAAGGAGACACTGTGTACTGAAAGCTTGCAAACATATTATTTTCTGGTTAGCCAATAAAGGTATCACTCCTAGAATACTTTTGTCATCATTGGGCAGAAAAGTATTCACATCGATTTTTCTGGGTAACACGGTACCACAATACAATTTGTTATTCCCCTCTCTTTTTGCAATTATTTTCAGCGTTCCTCCATTTCTTGCACAACCAGGGAACTGCTCACTTTTATATTTGCTAAGAGGGGTTTATAGTTCTATATCAGGATTTATTGTGATCTTGCATTAAGTTCCTTTTTCTTCTGTCTCCCTGGGGACGCCCGGTGTGAGACTTCATGTGATTTAAGATTTATTGGCATTGATATTGTTTTCCAGGGCTAATTATCCATGTGTGCATACATATATATATGCTGCACTTTGCCTTGACATTGTATTGATATGTCATAGTCATATTGGACTTCTGTATATGTGTTCTGTCTTTTAATGGTTTTATGTCTACTAATAAATATTGCACATAATTTCAACATTTTCTTGTGATTTTGGGTGTGCGCTTTGTATGCACGGATCTTTTTCTCCTCTCCACATGTTTAGCCTCTCCGTGCACGAGGCAGCAGCCCCATTCATATTAGTCCTTATTTAGACATGCCCTATAGTAGTGCTCCCTATTTTTTTTTTGTTTTTTGTTTTTTTTGTTCTTGTTAATTACACATGGAGTATGATGTGTGACATGCTCCACTCACAACCATAGCTGCGGTTATACATATGCTGTCATGTTAGATCTGTACTCCACTCACAGCCAGAGGAGCAGTTACAACTTTTGATATTGTATCAGATGTGACTGCAGCTCTGGCTATGATTGGAGGCTAGAAGGGTTATAATGGAGGATGGGTAGGATTTCTTCTATTTCGGCTGTGACCCTCTGGTCATTGTCCATCTTCTTGTAGATGCTGGACATCGGTCTGGAGCTGATCCGCCAAGGCCATGCCATAGAGTGCCAGGTGAGCCCCATGAAGGGCGATGAAACGGACTCTCTGGTGGCTCGACTCCTGGTGGGTAACGTCCTCACCAATGGTGACAGCAGTCGATATTCTCTGCTCACGGTTTGCTGCCCCCAATAGGAAGAAGTCACTGGTCTGTCTGCGGGGTCAGACCCTGGCAGTTTCTCTAGCTGTCCGGAGGAGGGGCGCCTGGCATCTGGTAAGTGTTGTCGGATGTGTGTCGGCTAAGAGTCGGGTCTATGTCTGAGTTGTCACCACTGCCTTCCGTTGGTGGTGCTCTACTTCTTGGTGACAACCTCTTGGAAATAGATTGGTGGCTGCTATGATGGTAACATGGCCATCTGGGTTAACACTCGACTACCTGCATCCCAGATGGATCTATTGAGATGATCCGAGTGGATGTGTTTCGCATCCCTGAGCGTCAGCAGCAGAGCGGCATTTCCACCCCCACATCCTGGCCGAATTCTGTGGATGAAGTGGACAGCCTAGATCAGAGCGTCTCAAAAATCGGTGACCACCCTGCAACTTCCAGCCCGTCCACCGCCCTTTCTCCCAAGAACACCGCCCCTTCAGCCTCATCTTCAGATTCCTCATGGGTGGTATCCGGCTCTTTCTCCACCTGCACAAGCTCGGAGGGGCTGAGCTTTGTGCCCTCTTCCCTGGAGGACAGCAGCATCAACTCCCCACGTGGCTGTTTCTATTACCTGAATGAGTCATCCACCAGCTCCTCCAGAGAAGTCATCACCATCAGCTCCGACAGTGAGGGCGACATAGTCCAGATGGGTGTAAAACGGGCACCAAGGGATTTTGGTAAAGATCCACAGAGTGATGGTGGTGGGGACACAGGGTTGTCCCACTGTTTATGGTGTCATTCACACTTCACCCCTTTTACATTATATAGGACTCATTCTCTCTGCTCTCACTCCCTCCTTCCTTTTTATTCACTCTGCCCCGCTCCCTTATTATTTTTTTGTACGGAGTCCTGCTCGCTCTCTTTTACTGACACATTTCTTTTTTGCACTCTGAGCCCCAATCACTGCCCTTGCAATATAGACCTGCTCGATCACTCCCTGCTACACTCCAGGCCTGGTCGCTCTCAGCAATCTTCTCTTGGTGCTTTGCTTGTTCCCTCTGACACTTCGTGTCTGTTTCTCACTGTGTTTTTTTTTTTTTTGTCTGTCTCTTCTGTCACTGTCTTTGTCTCTGTGTGTCTGAGTCTGTTTCTGTAAGTCTTTTTCTGTCTTGTGTGTGTCCTGTCTTTTTTTTTTTTTTCTGTCTCTCTCTCTGTCTCTGTCTTCCGCATGGATGCACCCAATGTTGCCGTTCTGAATGTGAAGGGTGCTCTACTTGGGCTTTGTGCCAATATGACTCCAGGTCTCCCACAATGAGCCTCTGGTTTTTCTCCTTGAGGATGTGCTTGTATTGCTTCTGTAGGATGTCATGGGTTGCTCTTAGGTCCCTGTTGCTGGGGTCTCTGATTTTGGTTTGAGTCTACTCTTGGGGAGCTGCGTATTGCCTTCCATTCTTTGCCGTACCATTTTTGGTACTGTTTATTTGTAGGTCTCTTGCAGTTAGTTCTTCTGAGGCCTGCTAGTTCTGCCATGGTATATAAGATATTAACCCCTTTCTGACATCGGGTGTAATAGTACGCCAATGTCGGACTCCATCCCTTTGATGTGGGCTCCGGCGGTGAGCCCACATCTTTCCTGTCACATGTCAGCTGTTTTGAATAGCTGACATGTGCCTGGAATATCGGCAGGTGAATCGCGATCCAACCGCGGCTACTGCTGTCAAACGCTGACAGCGGCATTTAACTAGCGCTTCCAGCAATCGGGTCACCAATTCATTGGCATGACAACCAGAGGTCTCCTGGAGACATTTATGGTTGTCTGTGCCGGATAGCTGTGAGCGCCACCCAGTGGTCGGCGCTCACAGCAAGTCAGCAATTCTACTACATAGAGGCAATGGTCAGATCGCCTCTATGTAGCAGAGCCGATCGGGTTGTGGCAGCTTTTGTCCGGAGTCTAGCTGTGAGACACATCTGTAATGCATCTTGATGTGTCACCCTTCCCCCAAGCCACATGGTCTGCTATTATTATTATTTATATAGCACCATTAATTCCATGGTGCTGTACATGAGAAGGGGTTACATCAAAATACAAATATCACTTACAGTAAACAAAACTAACAATGACAGACTGGTACAGAGGGAAGAGGACCCTGCCCTTGCGGGCTTACATTCTACACGATTATGGGATAGGAGACAGTAGGTCGAGGGTTGCAGTAGCTCCAATGGTGTTGAGCTGGCCTTGTGGTCTTTACAGGCTTTAAGCTTCCTTTGAAGAGGTGGGTTTTCAGGTTTCTTTTGAAGGATCGAAAAGTAGTGGATAACCGGATGTGTTGGGCCCTGAATTCGAGAGGATGGGTGATATTCGGGAGAAGTCTTGGAGGTGATTGAGTGAGGGGCGAATAAGCGTTGAGGAGAGGAGGAGGTCTTGGGAGGACCTGAGATTACATGAGGGAAGATATTGAGAGATTAGTGTAGAAATATACGGAGGAGAAAGGTTATGGATGGCTTTGTAGGTCAGTGTTAGTAATTTAAACTGTATACGCTGGGAAATTGGGAGCTAGTGAAGGGATTTGCAAAGAGGTGAAGAAGGGGTGTAGCGAGGTGAGAGATTAATTAGTCGGGCAGCAGAGTTAAGGATGGACTGGAGGGGTGCGAGAGTGTTAGAAGGTAGGCCACAGAGGAGTATGTTGCAGTAGTCGAGGCGGGAGATGATTAGGGCATGCACGAGCATTTTGGTAGTGTGGGTTAAGGAAAGGACGGATTATGGAAATATTTTTGACATGGAGGCGACAGGAGGTGGCGAGAGCTTGGATGTGCGGTTTGATGGACAGGGCAGAGTCAAGGGTTACTCCGAGGCAGTGGATTTTGGGGACAGCGGAAATTGTGATTTCATTTATTTTGATAGATTAGGTAGGGAAAATATGCGTGATGGAGGAAAGATAATGAGTTCAGATTTGTCCACATTGAGCTTGAGGAAGCGAGAGGAGAAGGAGGAGCATATGGTCAATAGACACTCTGGGATTCTGGAGAGCAGAGAGGTGACATCTGGGCCAGAGAGGTAGATCTGAGTGTCATTGGCATATAGATGGTACTGGAAGCCATAGGACCTTGTGAGTTGTCCCAGGCCGAGTGTATAGATTGAGAAGAGTAAGGGTCCTAGGACAGAGCCTTGGGGGACTCCAACAGAGAGGGGGTGAGATGAAGAGGTAGTATGGGAGTAGGAAACGCTAAATGTGCGATTGGCAAGGTATGAGGAGATCCAAGATAGGGCAAGGCCTTTGACCCCAAAGGAAGATAGGATCTGTAGTAGGAGGCAGTGGTTAACTGTGTCGAAGGCAGAGGACAGCTCTCGGAGGAGGAGTATAGAGAATTGTCTGTTAGCTTTGGCTGTAAGTAAGTCGTTAGTAATTTTGGTCAGGGCAGTCTCAGTGGAATGGTGGGGACGGAAGCCAGATTGTAGGTTGTCGAAGAGAGAGATGCAAAGTGAGAGGAAAGTTCAGCATGGACGTTCTGCTCAAGGAGTTTGGAAGCAAATGGGAGCAAAAATATGGGGCGATAGCTGGACATACTGCTTCGGTCAAGGGATGGCTTTTTGAGGATAGGTGTGATTGTGGCATGTTTGAAGGCAGAAGGGAAGGTACCAGAAGTTAGTGAAAGGTTGAAGAGAGAGGTTAGGGATGGGATTAGTGTGGTGGGGAGGTTGGGGAGAAGATGGGATGGGGTCAAGTGCACAAGCGGTGAGGTGTGATTTGGAGAGATGAGCAAGCTCCCCTTCAGAGATTTTGGAGAGTGAAGTTATGGGGTTTGGGCATTGGTCTCATACAAAGGGGTTGTGGTTGGACAACAAAGACTTGCCTTGTTTGGTCTATCTTATTTTTGAAGTGCGTGGCAAAGTCCTCGGCAACGATTAGGGAACTCGGAGGGGGCAGTGGTAGGCGGAGGAGGGAGTTAAAGGTGTTGAACAACTGTTTGGGGTTGTGGGATAAGGAAGATACGAGGGTTGTGAAGTAGGCCTGTTTAGCAGAGGTGAGCGCTGATTTGAATGCCAGTGTTGCTTGTTTGAGTGCAGTGAAATCATCTTGGGAATGCGTTTTCTTCCAATGCCGTTCTGCAATTCTGGATACTTGTTGAAGCTTTTTAGTGATGTTATTGTGCCAAGGTTGTCTATTGGTTCTTCGCAATCTGCTATGCATGACAGAGGCGACCGTGTCAATAGCTGATGCAAGAGTGGCATTGTAGAAAGCAGTGTCTGTGTCGTGGAGTGAGGATATAGAGGACAGTGGTAGGATAGTCAGAGAGTGTGTTGGTGTCTAGGTGTGCGAGGTTCCTGCGTGGGTGCGCATGGTGCTGGACATGGGTGACAGGTGAGGAGGACAGGGATGAGAAAGTGAGTAGATGGTGGTCAGATAGAGGGAGAGGGGAGGTTGGGAAGTTAGATAAGGAGCATAAACGGGTGAAGACCAGGTCTAATATGTGTCCGTCTGTGTGGGTGGCTGAGGAGGACCACTGAGTAAGTTCAAAGGATGAAGTAAGGGACAGGAGTTTGGAGGCTGCTGACTGGTGGGTGTCAATGGGGATGTTGAAGTCACCCATGATGATGGTGGGAATGTCAGCAGACAGAAAGTGAAGGAGCCAGGTGGAGAATTGGTCAATAAAGGCAGTGGTCGGGCCCGGAGGTCGGTATATGATGGCCATTTGGAGGTTGTAGGGGGAGTAGATGCGGACAGAGTGGACTTCAAAAGAGGGGAGGATAATAATAATTTTTATTTATATAGTGCCAACAAATTCCGCAGCATTTTACAATTAAGCGGGGACATGTACAGACAATAAATTCAGTACAAGTTAAGACAATTTAAACAGTGACATTAGGGGTGAGGTCCCTGCTCGCAAGCTTACAATCTACAAGGAAATGGGGGGACACAATAGGTGAAAAGTGCTTGTTATTTCAGGTCAGGCAATTATAATAAATAGGGATTTTCATATAAAGCTGCATGATCCGGTCATCAGCCCGTGTGTTTAAGTGCAATAGTCAAGTATCAGGTGCAGTTATCATGTGCATGGAGGGTGTGGAGACAGATGAATAGTAGGGTGCAGATTCACATGCAGATAATATTTGGAAGGAGGGAACAGGACAAAGTTAGTTTACTGACTAAGGGAGTACTGAACTACTGGATAAAGGGATGTTAGAGGTGGGATTGGGTTAAAGGTACAGTTGGAAGAAAGGAGAAGGCCCACTACTCCACCGTGTTTGTTGCCAGGGCGAGGAGTGTGGGTGAAGTGGAGGCCACCGTAACATAGTGCAGCAGGGGAGGCTGTGTCAGAGGGTGTCAGCCATGTTTCGGTGATGCCCAGAAAGAAAAGATTAAGAGTGGTAAAGAGGTCGTGAATCACGTGGAGTTTATTGCAGATGGAGCGGGCTGCTGTGAATTCTGTGGCCAAGCTCCCTCCTGTGGTCGTGAGTGGTACTGCGGCTGGTTCTGTCTATAAGCTTCCTTTGGTGGATGAGAGTGGTACTGCGGCTTCTGAGTTTCCTTCCTCAGGTGATGAGGTTAAGTCGTTAGGTGCTGCTCTATTTAACTCCACCTGGTGCTTTGATCCTGGCCTCCAGTCTATGTTCTAGTATTGGTCTTGCTTCCTCCTGGATCGTTCCTGTGGCCTGTCTATCCTGCATAAGCTAAGTTCTGCTTATGTTATTTTTTTTTGCTATATTTTCGGTCCAGCTTGCTATATTGGTTTTTCTTGCTTGCTGGAAGCTCTGAGACGCAGAGGGAGCACCTCCGTACCGTTAGTCGGTGCGGAGGGTCTTTTTGCCCCTCTGCGTGGTTGTTTATAGGTTTTTGTGTTGACCGCAAAGCTATCTTTCCTATCCTCGGTCTATTCAGTAAGTCGGGCCTCACTTTGCTAAATCTATTTCATCTCTGTGTTTGTATTTCATCTTTACTCACAGTCATTATATGTGGGGGGCTGCCTTTTCCTTTGGGGAATTTCTCTGAGGCAAGGTAGGCTTATTTTTCTATCTTCAGGGCTAGTTAGTTTCTCAGGCTGTGCCGAGTTGCATAGGTAGCGTTAGGCGCAATCCACGGCTACCTCTAGTGTGGTGTGGTAGGATTAGGGATTGCGGTCAGCAGAGTTTCCACGTCTCAGAGCTCGTCATATGTTTTTGGTAAATGTCAGGTCACTTTGTATGCTCTGAACTTCAAGGTCCATTGTGGTTCTGAATTACCTGTTCATAACAGCGGGCATTCCATAGTAATCCAGAGAGAGGGTGCAGGGGGGGTGGGCGTCATGGGCACGGATTTGAGGTGGGCAAGGTTTCGGGAGTTTATATTGGGTTGGGAGCGATAGGAGGGGGTAGTAAAAGGAGGTATGAGCTGTGGGAGCCCAGGGTTGGGAGATATGTCTCCAGCAGTGAGGAGAAGCAGAGAGAGACAAAGCAGGTGGGAGAAGAAGAGTGGGCGGCTTGTTTTGTTTTTTATTAGGAGAGATCTGAGGTTGAGCAGGTCAGCAGAGGAGGTCAGGTGGGGAGGCAGGAGGGAAGGAGAGATTACTTGGTTAGGGGGTGCTGGGGTTTGAGGATAGCAAAGGAGATTGAGGAGTAAGGGAGCCAAAACTGTTACAGCGTATGTCAGCATGATGAGAATAAGTGTTGCCGAAAGGGAATGAAATTTAGTACATTTATTAACAGTGGTTAGTCTTACCTTCTGTTCACTTCTGGCTCATTTGCTGTTATCCTTTTAGAGACATCCTTCTAGAGACATCTGCTATGAAATGATATGAAAGAACTGTAAGCTTATTTTCTTCCGTTAATCCCTTTTTATTTGTAATTGACTGTACATAAGATACTTGTCTCCTTTTATAATTATCTTTTTACCCTTTTGTAAACACTGCCTATCTTTTGGAGTAAAATATATAAAATTACTAGCTTTGTTTCTCCGTGCTCTATAACGTACGGTCACGTCCTCTGAAGTGAATTACGCTATTAATTGGGTTGGCTCTGGACCCGTTATTAATTAAGAAATCGGGGCTAGTGGCAGCGGATTTGTCCTACGCCTTTGGGAAACCTGGTAGCGACAGACGGCGTTGATAACTATTATTCCCACCTGAGTGGGAGTAGTTATATCGCCCTCGCTGCAGCGTGCCCATTAGCCAGTACATAGTAAGGCAGTCTTTCTGTCGACTAATTATCCTAGGTGCAGTACCCTGTCTGACCTGGTAGTAAAGGGGCGCCAGAGCTGCAAGTTCCAAACCGGAAGTGGGATATAGATAAATCTCTATGGATAAATGCCTATGGGAGTGGAATGGAGTGAATATTCATTCTCTTTAGTAGCGGGGACACGAAAACCCGGCAGCTGCAGGAAGCTGGTGGTTGACACTGCGTGCTACTAAAGATCAAGGTCTGTACAGCAGTGTCAGTGTCCACTGACAAGTGGACTATGAAGGCATGTGTTTGCTGGGTCTGTTATGGCGTAATCCACCACACTGCTGCTTGTGTGGGAGTGTAGTGTAGATGTCCTTAATGAGTCCCCCTTGAAGCGCCCATTGAGTATGGAGAACCCAGGGCTCCGGCGCACCTACAGCGGTGTTCTGCTGCTTTTATTAACAATTCTGTCAGTACGTAGGAGTCTCCATCAGGTGACATGTAGTCCTTCTCTGTACCTGTCCTGGCGTTGAGGTCTCCACAGACGAGAACCCTGGACTGGATTGGAGCTTGGCTCCTTCTGTAGGACCTCGAAGATGTCCAGCTTGAAGTATGGGGATTCTGATGCAGGGATGTGAGCTGTGCAGAGGTGGATGTCCTGCTAAGAGGTGAGGATGGAGCTGCTTATCCATCCAGATGTGGCTGTCTTTTTTTTTTTTTTGCACTGATGTTATTTGATTTCCTTCTTGTACCATATTACTATGCCCCCTCAGCTTTGTTTCGCGTTCTTGTTTTTCTGGGTGGAGATAGATAATTCCCTGTACCCCATGGGTGCAAGAGATTCCTCCTCCACTTGGGCCTATGTCTCCAAGAGGATCTGAAAGTCAACGTTTTTTTTTTTAGCTTTTGTTTGAATTCTGGGTTGTTTGTCTTGGATCCAAAAACTGAAGAGTTCAGTCCTTGAATGTTCCAGCTGCTGATAACTAAGGATGTCTGTAGTGAAAATACACCATGTTCCAAATTATTATGCAAATGATATTTTTCTCAGATTTTCCTAAATGGTCGGTGCAAATGAAAGTCAGTCTAATAAGTCATCACCCGTTAGATTATACATCGAATTTTATTGAAGAAACCTCCCAATGATAACAGTATAATCTCCAAAATAAGTAAAAAGTCAAAATGCACTGTTCCAAATTATTAGGCACAGTAGAATTTCTATACATTTGATATGTTTTAAAGAACTGAAAATGCTCATTTGTGGAATTTGCAGCATTAGGAGGTCACATTCACTGAACAAAACCGCTATTTAACTCCAAAACATCCTAACAGGCCAAGTTAAATGTTAACATAGGACCCCTTCTTTGATATCACCTTCACAATTCTTGCATCCATTGAACTTGTGAGTTTTTGGAGAGTTTCTGCTTGTATTTCTTTGCATGAAGTCAGAATAGCCTCCCAGAGCTGCTGTTTTGATGTGAACTGCCTCCCACCCTCATAGATCTTTTGCTTGATGATACTCCACAGGTTCTCTGTACGGTGGAAGTCAGGGAAGATGGTGGCCATGCCATGCAGCATAAGATGGTGCATTGTCATGCATGAAGATGATTTTGCTCCTGAAGGCACGTTTCTGCTTTTTAGACCATGGAAGAAAGTTGTCAGTCAGAAACTCTAGATACTTTGCAGAGGTCATTTTCACACCTCCAGGAACCTTAAAGCATCCTACCAGCTGTTTCTCTGTGATTCTGGCCCAAAATGTGACTCCTCCACCTCCTTGCTGACATCGCAGCCTTGTTGGGACATGGTGGCAATCCACGAACCATCCACTACTCCATCCATCTGGACCATCCAGGGTTGCTTGACACTCATCAGTAAACAAGACTATTTGGAAATTAGTCTTCATGTATGTCTGGGCCCACTTTAACCATTTCTGCTTGTGAACACTGTGTAAGGGTGTCTGAATATTAGGTTTATGCACCATAGCAAGCCTTTGAAGGATCCTACACCTTGAGGTTCAAGGGACTCCAGAGGCACCAGCAGCTTCAAATAACTGTTTGCTGCTTTGTAATGGTATTTTGGCAGCTGCTCTCTTAATACCATGAATTTGTCTGTCAGAAACCTTCCTCATTATGCCTTTATCTGCATGAACTCTGTCTGTGCTCTGTTTCAGTCACAAATCTCTTCACAGTATGATGACCACTCTTAAGTTTTTGTGGAATATCTAATGTTTTCATACTTTGTCCAAGGCATTGCACTATTTAATGCTTTTCAGCAGCAGAGAGATCCTTTTTAGTTCCCATGTTACTTGAAACCTGTGGCCTGCTTAATAATGTGGAACATCATTTTTAAGTAGTTTTCCTTTAATTAGAATCACCTGGAAAACTAATTCACATGTGTTTAAGATTGATTTCAGTGATCCATTGAGCCCTGAGACACAATACCATCCATGAGTTTATTTGAAAAACAAAACAATTAAGTCTGTATGACACTTAAATTCAATTTGCATAATAATTTGGAACACATTGTATTTATTTGTAGGCGATGCATGACAGGCAGTAAATTAGCATCTGTTCTTAAGGTACCGTCACACTTAGCGACGCTGCAGCGATACCGACAACGATCCGGATCGCTGCAGCGTCGCTGTTTGGTCGCTGGAGAGCTGTCACACAGACAGCTCTCCAGCGACCAACGATCCCGAGGTCCCCGGTAACCAGGGTAAACATCGGGTAACTAAGCGCAGGGCCGCGCTTAGTAACCCGATGTTTACCCTGGTTACCAGCGTAAAAAAACAAACACTACATACTTACATTCAGCTGTCTGTCCCTTGCCGTCTGGTTCCTGCACTGACTGCTGGCCGTAAAGTGAAAGTGAAAGCACAGCACAGCGGTGAGTCACACAGCGGTGACTCACCGCTGTGGCTGTGCTCTTTCACTTTACGGCCAGCAGTCAGTGCAGGAACCAGACGGCAAGGGACAGACAGCTGAATGTAAGTATGTACTGTTTGTTTTTTTACGCTGGTAACCAGGGTAAACAGCGGGTTACTAAGCGCGGCCCTGCGCTTAGTTACCCGATGTTTACCCTGGTTACCAGTGAAGACATCGCTGAATCGGTGTCACACACGCCGATTCAGCGATATCTACGGGGAGTCCAGCGACGAAATAAAGTTCTGGACTTTCTTCCCCGACCAGCGATCTCACAGCAGGGGCCTGATCGCTTGTCTGTCACACTGGACGATATCGCTAGCGAGGACGCTGCAACGTCACGGATCGCTAGCGATATCGTCTAGTGTGACAGTACCTTTAGGCTGTAGCTCTTTACAAAGGTGATAACCTATTGTATCTATTGCAATGGTAGCTGTTATGATTAGGCAACTCAGTACCACAGTGAACATAGAGGTCAGAGCACATACAGTGATCTGACAATAATCCAAAAACATAGAACGAGCTCTGAGACGTGGGAACTCTGTTGACCGCAATCCCTAATCCTATCCAACAACACTAGAGGCAGCCGTGGATTGCGCCTAACGCTACCTATGCAACTCTGCACAGCCTGAGAAACTAGCTAGCCTGAAGATAGAAAATAAGCCTACCTTGCCTCAGAGAAATACCCCAAAGGAAAAGGCAGCCCCCCACATATAATGACTGTGAGTAAGATGAAAAGACAAACGTAGAGATGAAATAGATTTAGCAAAGTGAGGCCCGACTTTCTGAACAGAGCGAGGATAGGAAAGGTAACTTTGCGGTCAACACAAAACCCTAAAAACCACGCAAAGGGGGCAAAAAGACCCTCCGTACCGAACTAACGGCACGGAGGTACACCCTCTGCGTCCCAGAGCTTCCAGCAAACAAATAGATAAGCTGGACAGAAGTAAAGCAAACAAAATAGCAAAGGAAAACTTAGCTATGCAGAGCAGCAGGCCACAGGAACGATCCAGGAGGAAAACAAGTCCAATACTGGAACATTGACAGGAAGCCAGGATCAAAGCACTAGGTGGAGTTAAGTAGAGCAGCACCTAACGACCTCACCACATCACCTGAGGGCGGAAACTCAGAAGCCGCAGTACCACTTCCCTCCACCAACGGAAGCTTACAGAGAGAATCAGCCGAAGTACCACTTGTGACCACAGGAGGGAGCTCTGCCACAGAATTCACAACAGTACCCCCCCCCTTGAGGAGGGGTCACCGAACCCTCACCAGAGCCCCCAGGCCGACCAGGATGAGCCACATGAAAGGCACGAACAAGATCGGGACCATGGACATCAGAGGCAAAGACCCAGGAATTATCTTCCTGAGCATAACCCTTCCACTTAACCAGATACTGGAGTTTCCGTCTTGAAACACGAGAATCCAAAATCTTCTCCACAATATACTCCAACTCCCCCTCCACCAAAACCGGGGCAGGAGGGTCAACAGAAGGAACCATAGGTGCCACGTATCTCCGCAACAATGACCTATGGAATACGTTATGTATGGAAAAAGAATCTGGAAGGGTCAGACGAAAAGACACAGGATTAAGAACCTCAGAAATCCTATACGGACCAATGAAACGAGGTTTAAACTTAGGAGAGGAAACCTTCATAGGAATATGACGAGAAGATAACCAAACCAGATCCCCAACACGAAGTCGGGGACCCACACAGCGTCTGCGATTAGCAAAACGTTGAGCCTTCTCCTGGGACAAGGTCAAATTGTCCACTACCTGAGTCCAAATCTGCTGCAACCTGTCCACCACAGTATCCACACCAGGACAGTCCGAAGACTCAACCTGTCCTGACGAGAAACGAGGATGGAACCCAGAGTTGCAGAAAAATGGCGAAACCAAGGTAGCCGAGCTAGCCCGATTATTAAGGGCGAACTCAGCCAAAGGCAAAAAGGACACCCAGTCATCCTGATCAGCAGAAACAAAACATCTCAGATATGTTTCCAAGGTCTGATTGGTTCGTTCGGTCTGGCCATTAGTCTGAGGATGGAAAGCCGAGTAAAAAGACATGTCAATGCCCATCCTACCACAAAAGGCTCGCCAAAACCTCGAAACAAACTGGGAACCTCTGTCAGAAACGATATTCTCTGGAATGCCATGTAAACGAACCACATGCTGGAGGAAGAATGGCACCAAATCAGAGGAGGAAAGCAATTTAGACAAGGGTACCAAATGGACCATCTTAGAAAAGCGATCACAGACCACCCAGATGACTGACATCTTTTGAGAAACGGGAAGATCTGAAATAAAATCCATAGAGATATGTGTCCAAGGCCTCTTCGGGACTGGCAAGGGCAAAAGCAACCCACTGGCACGAGAACAGCAGGGCTTAGCCCGAGCACAAATCCCACAGGACTGCACAAAAGTACGCACATCCCGCGACAGAGATGGCCACCAAAAGGATCTAGCCACTAACTCTCTGGTACCAAAGATTCCAGGATGACCAGCCAAGACCGAACAATGAACCTCAGAGATAACTTTATTCGTCCACCTATCAGGGACAAACAGTTTCTCCGCTGGACAACGATCAGGTTTATTAGCCTGAAATTTTTGCAGCACTCGCCGCAAATCAGGGGAGATGGCAGACACAATTACTCCCTCTTTGAGGATACCCGCCGGCTCAGATACACCCGGAGAGTCGGGCACAAAACTCCTAGACAGAGCATCCGCCTTCACATTTTTAGAGCCCGGAAGGTATGAGATCACAAAGTCAAAACGGGCAAAAAACAACGACCAACGAGCTTGTCTAGGATTCACCGCTTGGCGGACTCGAGATAAGTCAAGTTCTTATGATCAGTCAAGACCACCACGCGATGCTTAGCTCCTTCAAGCCAATGACGCCACTCCTCGAATGCCCACTTCATGGCCAGCAACTCTCGGTTGCCCACATCATAATTTCGCTCAGCAGGCGAAAACTTCCTGGAAAAGAAGGCGCACGGTTTCATCACTGAGCAATCAGAACCTCTCTGCGACAAAACAGCCCCTGCTCCAATCTCAGAAGCATCAACCTCGACCTGGAACGGAAGCGAAACATCTGGTTGACACAACACAGGGGCAGAAGAAAAACGACGCTTCAACTCTTGAAAAGCTTCCACAGCACCAGAAGACCAATTGACCACATCAGCACCCTTCTTGGTCAAATCGGTCAATGGTTTAGCAATACTAGAAAAATTGCAGATGAAGCGACGATAAAAATTAGCAAAGCCCAGGAACTTTTGCAGACTTTTCAGAGATGTCGGCTGAGTCCAATCATGGATGGCTTGGACCTTAACAGGATCCATCTCGATAGTAGAAGGGGAAAAGATGAACCCCAAAAATGAAACCTTCTGCACACCAAAGAGACACTTTGATCCCTTCACAAACAAAGAATTAGCACGCAGGACCTGAAAAACCGTTCTGACCTGCTTCACATGAGACTCCCAATCATCCGAGAAGATCAAAATGTCATCCAAGTACACAATCAGGAATTTATCCAGGTACTCTCGGAAGATGTCATGCATAAAGGACTGAAACACTGATGGAGCATTGGCAAGTCCGAATGGCATTACTAGATACTCAAAATGACCCTCGGGCGTATTAAATGCAGTTTTCCATTCATCGCCTCGCTTAATTCGCACAAGATTATACGCACCACGAAGATCTATCTTGGTGAACCAACTAGCCCCCTTAATCCGAGCAAACAAATCAGATAACAACGGCAAGGGGTACTGAAATTTAACCGTGATCTTATTTAGAAGGCGGTAATCTATACAAGGTCTCAGCGAACCATCCTTCTTGGCTACAAAAAAGAACCCTGCTCCTAATGGCGACGATGACGGGCGAATATGCCCCTTCTCCAGGGACTCCTTCACATAACTGCGCATAGCGGCGTGCTCAGGCACAGATAAATTAAACAATCGGCCTTTTGGGAACTTGCTACCAGGAATCAAATTGATAGCACAATCACAATCCCTATGCGGAGGTAGGGCATCGGACTTGGGCTCATCAAATACATCCCGGTAATCAGACAAGAACTCTGGAACCTCAGAAGGGGTGGATGACGAAATTGACAGAAATGGAACATCACCATGTACCCCCTGACAACCCCAGCTGGACACCGACATGGATTTCCAATCTAATACTGGATTATGGACTTGTAGCCATGGCAACCCCAACACGACCACATCATGCAGATTATGCAACACCAGAAAGCGAATAACCTCCTGATGTGCAGGAGCCATGCACATGGTCAGCTGGGTCCAGTACTGAGGCTTATTCTTGGCCAAAGGCGTAGCATCAATTCCTCTCAATGGAATAGGACACTGCAAGGGCTCCAAGAAAAACCCACAATGCTTAGCATACTCCAAGTCCATCAAATTCAGGGCAGCACCTGAATCCACAAATGCCATGACAGAATACGATGACAAAGAGCAGATCAAGGTAACGGGCAGAAGAAATTTTGACTGTACTGTACCAATGGTGGCAGACCTAGCGAACCGCTTAGTGCGCTTAGGACAATCAGAGATAGCATGAGTGGAATCACCACAGTAGAAACACAGCCCATTCAGACGTCTGTGTTCTTGCCGTTCAACTCTGGTCAAAGTCCTATCGCACTGCATAGGCTCAGGTTTAAGCTCAGGTAATACCGCCAAATGGTGCACAGATTTACGCTCACGCAAGCGTCGACCAATCTGAGTGGCCAAAGACATAGACTCATTCAAACCAGCAGGCATAGGAAATCCCACTATGACATCCTTAAGGGCTTCAGAGAGACCCTTTCTGAACATAGCCGCCAGCGCAGATTCATTCCATTGAGTGAGCACGGACCACTTTCTAAATTTCTGACAATATACCTCTATCTCATCCTGACCCTGACAAAGAGCCAGCAAATTTTTTTCTGCCTGATCCACAGAATTAGGCTCATCGTACAGCAATCCGAGCGCCAGGAAAAACGCATCGATATTACTTAATGCAGGATCCCCTGGCGCAAGAGAAAATGCCCAGTCCTGAGGGTCGCCACGCAAAAAAGAAATAATGATCAAAACCTGTTGAACTGGATCACCAGAGGAGCGAGGTTTCAAGGCCAGAAATAGTTTACAATTATTTTTGAAACTCAGAAACTTAGTTCTATCACCAAAAAACAAATCAGGAATAGGAATTCTTGGTTCTAACATAGATTTCTGATCAATAGTGTCTTGAATCTTTTGTACTCTTGCCGAGAGCTGATCCACACATGAAGACAGACTTCTAATGTCCATTGCTACACCTGTGTCCTGAACCACCCAAATGTCTAGGGGGGAAAAAAGGCAAAACACAGTGCAGAGAAAAAAAAATGGTCTCGGAACTTCTTTTTTCCCTCTATTGAGAATCATTAGTACTTTGGCTTCCTGTACTGTTATGATTAGGCAACTCAGTACCACAGTGAACATAGAGGTCAGAGCACATACAGTGATCTGACAATAATCCAAAAACATAGAACGAGCTCTGAGACGTGGGAACTCTGTTGACCGCAATCCCTAATCCTATCCAACAACACTAGAGGCAGCCGTGGATTGCGCCTAACGCTACCTATGCAACTCTGCACAGCCTGAGAAACTAGCTAGCCTGAAGATAGAAAATAAGCCTACCTTGCCTCAGAGAAATACCCCAAAGGAAAAGGCAGCCCCCCACATATAATGACTGTGAGTAAGATGAAAAGACAAACGTAGAGATGAAATAGATTTAGCAAAGTGAGGCCCGACTTTCTGAACAGAGCGAGGATAGGAAAGGTAACTTTGCGGTCAACACAAAACCCTAAAAACCACGCAAAGGGGGCAAAAAGACCCTCCGTACCGAACTAACGGCACGGAGGTACACCCTCTGCGTCCCAGAGCTTCCAGCAAACAAATAGATAAGCTGGACAGAAGAAAAGCAAACAAAATAGCAAAGGAAAACTTAGCTATGCAGAGCAGCAGGCCACAGGAACGATCCAGGAGGAAAACAAGTCCAATACTGGAACATTGACAGGAAGCCAGGATCAAAGCACTAGGTGGAGTTAAGTAGAGCAGCACCTAACGACCTCACCACATCACCTGAGGGAGGAAACTCAGAAGCCGCAGTACCACTTCCCTCCACCAACGGAAGCTTACAGAGAGAATCAGCCGAAGTACCACTTGTGACCACATGAGGGAGCTCTGCCACAGAATTCACAACAGGTAGCTTTCCTGACCTCAGGGTCTCAAACCAAAGGGTGCCTTCCTGAGAGCACACAGAATAGGAACCATTTCACACCTCTGATGCCTTTGAAGAGACACACCAAATGTGTCCTAGTTGCAGCCTGACACTTTCTCTTTACTATTGGAAAGAAGGGTTAAGACAAAGAAAAAATAATGTTTTCATTGGTAAAGTAGCCATGGTCCAATCACAAACCAGGAATTAGGATATTAACATGAAGGGCTGGTCTAGAGATCTGATCTGATCTCCAGGCTAAACCTATAAATTGGGGCCCCCCACAAAAGGAGATGTTCACAAATTGATGTGATCCATTTCATTCCCCCCCCCCCCCTAAGGGAACAGAATACCAGACTGCAAAGTTTAGATATTTCTGTACGTTTCTCCTTTTTATTTTATAACTGTTTTGCATATTTGTATGTCACTTATTTACATTTTTTTTTTATCCTTCTTTTGTGAGAACTACCTTTTTTCTGCTAAAGCTTAAAACGTTAATAAGTCTGAAACTTGTATGCTCTAAAAGAAACCAGTGGTAGTAGTAGTATTTCTGGGACTCATCGCCTGTGTGTTTAGTGAGTGGTGGCAGCGTGTATGAAGCGGGGGTGCGTGGTCTGTGTCAGGGTGTGATTTATGCTCCCATTGCAGCACAGGACAGAGGTTGAATGCTGGATTGAGTTAGAGGAGAAGGATTAACCCTTGCAGGCGCAACCCCCAGTCACATGCGAAGGAGCGGGTACGTGACTGTCATATCCTGTCAATATAACTTATGCTGTACAATGTGTTGAGCAATGTCCTTATTTCTGCCATGTTGCTGCCCTCTGTTGCTTTGTTTTGCCACTGTGGGGCATGTGGACTCATGTACTTTGGCCCTCTCTTTGGGCTCTCTGGGTTGCCATCTGTTTGAAATTGGTCTTGCTTGTGGTCTCTTACGCTTTTCTCTCTGGTTTCTCTCGCTTTCTTTTCAATTCAAATAGACTTTGTCAGTACCAAACTGCAAGGAAAATAAGCTTGCTCTCTCTATCCTTATGATTCTTCGACTCCCTCTTTCTCCCTCTTATGTTAGGTTGAACAATTAATAAAATGTTCTCTAGTTGCCTACTCCTGGCCTAATGGATATTGATCAGGTGCACACCAAAGAAATAACATATGACAACACACAGTCAGATGTAAGCTCTCCTTGATCAATCTATGGCTCAGCTCCAAGGGGCTTTATTAAGTCAGAACACAGGTTTATAAAACCCCTGTAAGGGGGGCTCATCTAGCTCTAAAATGGGAGTGATCGGATGTATTCCATTGGTTAGTGGGTTGGGCAATGAGCAAGTCCATGGGTGGATCCATGAGATCATCAGGGTGGGTTGGTCCATGAGGTCATCAAGGTGGGCGTCACTGTGGGTGGATCCATGAGGTCATCAGGGTGGGCGTCATCTTGGATACCAGCACATGGCATGGTGTGCTGATACAGGAAATGGCAGCCATCTTTAGGGTCTCACTTTGATCTGAGAAAGCTTATGGAAGGTTAAACAATACATGTTATGGGTTCCTTCTCTCAATCTTACGTCTTGAGGTTAATTAAGTATTTGATCTTATGGCTGTCCTCAACAGTCCCCCCTAAATACTTCATTAACCTTTTTTTTTTTTTTTTTTTTTTTTTTTATCTTGATCCCACCGTGGCTCCCAAACCCACCAGTGTTAAGTGTCACTATGACAGAGGCTTCATGACAATACGGATGCTATAGACTCCAGAGAATGTGTGACCAATTATGGGTATATCGGGGAGGTATATCGGAACGCGTTACCCATGTCCTTGGGACTTTCCTACCTGCTGGATCTATTACTCTCCAATCTCCCATCTCCATGGTTACATAAAATACACATGTGACTCACCCTGATGTAAACATCCTAGATCTGACCGTCTCGCCCGGGTCGGGGAAATTGGAGTTTTCACCAGTTTGAGACAAGTTTTCCCTTGTGGAAAACCTCCCTTTGTAGCTGGACTTTGACAAGCAGGTCAGATCTTACTCTGTCCCTTACTGTCTAACAAGTTTACAATGTGAGAGATGGATCCAGGAGACGCTCAGCAATCCTGGCCGAAGTAGGAGTAGTCAGGAGCAATTGGTAGGGACCCTTAAATCTCGACTCCAGGGATGTCTTTCTGATGAACTTCTTTACCAGCACGTAGTCACCAGGTTGGATATTATGGGTACCTTCACTGGAATCTGGACCTGGAATGGATGATAAAACTTGTACATGTGTTACTGACAGTTCTTTAGTAAGGGCAATTACATAATTTACAAGAGTATCACTTCCTAAGGCTAGCTGTTGTGGAAAATATTGACCCAACCTTGGAGGCCCCCCAAAAAGAATCTCGAATGGTGTAAGTTTAGTGGGACTCCTTGGAGTGTCTCTGACTGAGTATAAGGCAATGGGCAAAATCTCTGTCCAAGTCTGACCTCCTGACTGGCTTTCAGTATTTTATTTTTGAAGGTGCCATTCAGTGTTTCTACTTTCCCACTGCTCTGTGGGTGATATGGAGTATGTAAACCCAAATCAGCTCCCACCAATGTTCATAGTTCCTTAGTCAGTGCTGCAGTAAACGCAGGTCCTTGGTCACTCTCAATTACCTCTGGGGCCCCACATCTGCATGCTATTTCAGTCATCAGTCTCTTAACAGTCATGTTGGTTGCTGGATAGGCTTCGGGCCATCCTGAAAACATGTCAGTCGCTACCAGTACATACTCGCACTTCCCTACTTTTGTCATTTGAATGTAACATAGTAACATAGTTAGTAAGGCCGAAAAAAGACATTTGTCCATCCAGTTCAGCCTATATTCCATCATAATAAATCCCCAGATCTACGTCCTTCTACGGAACCTAATAATTGTATGATACAATATTGTTCTGCTCCAGGAAGACATCCAGGCCTCTCTTGAACCCCTCGACTGAGTTCGCCATCACCACCTCCTCAGGCAAGCAAATAAAATGTGATCTATCTGAATTCTCTGAAAGGGATAGAGTGGTTTAGCCAAATGTTTGAGTAACTTTCTGAGGAGGTGCTGGATTGCATGTTGCACACACAAGGCAGGACTTGAAATATTTTGGGGTAACAGTAGAGATCCCAGGTGCCATATAAGTCTTCCAAATCAGGTCATTCATCTGATTCTTGCCTCTGTGGGTGATACCGTGTGCCCATTCTGTCACCGAGGGGTACAGATTACGGGGTAGACAGAGCTTTTTGTTCACCCTCCAGACTCCATCTTCATCCTTTTTTATCTCCTCCTTCTTGCCATGACTTCTTTTCATCATCCGATGTCTTGTCTTGATGGAGATGGATAATCCTCATAAGAGAGCCTTTAGTCCCTTCTTCAGTGTCTTGTGACACGTACACCGCTGCTTTCTCTTTCCCAAATGGATCCGCAGCATAGGTTTTTGCTGTTTTGTCGACAAAGAAGTTCCCCCTTCTGGAGGATCCAGTCTCCCGTGAGCTTTGATCTTGATCACTGCAACTTCCAAAGGTAGATCTAGAGCGGCCACAAGTTCTTGTATGGTAGCAGCATGTTTTACAGAAGTTCCACTGGACGTTAGGTATCCTCTGGCTGCCCAGATACTGCCGAAGTCATGAGCCACTCCGAAAGCATATCTTGAATCCGTGTAGATGTTGACCAGCTTCTCCGTCGCTTCCTGACAAGCCAGTGTCAAAGCCTTAAGTTCCGCTACTTGTGCAGACATGTGCGGTGGTAGGGATCCAGCAGAGATGACCTGGTCATGTGTAACCACGGCATATCCCGTATGGAACCTTCCTGATTCATCTGCAAATCTGGAACCATCAGTGAAGAAAGTCAGGTCAGCATGTGGGAATGGGTCCTCAGACACTTTTTTTTTTTTTTTTTTCTTGGAGGCTGCTTCTTTCTGCATTTGTTCGAGACAGTCATGATCCTCTGAGTGTGTAGAGGCATCTTCTCCGAGAGCATCAGTATCATCCACATCCCCCCTGGAAAGAGGAAGCAGCATGGACGGGTTGAGGATGGTGCAGTGGACAAGAATTCCAAGATGGAACATTGGAGTCTCATATGACGCTGCAGTGACAGACGTTTAGAATTCAAAAATAGCTTTTTTGTTGTGTGGAGCCATTAAGAGAACCGGATGTCTTAAGATGATATCAGAATTTGGGATTCCAAAAGCTGGTGCAGACTGTATGGCCTGTATAAGAGCCTAGAAAGCTTCCACGGATTTGGTACATAGTGGAAACACTGACGTCTTGAGGTCATCGTACAATGGCTGCATCAGCTTGGAGGCATCTGGAATCCATAGGCGACAATAAGTGATAGGTCAGCCAACTCATCCGAGGCCCATGTCTTAAGTTGTTGGCAGAACTCAACACCAGAGTCCCATGTAGTGTCACTGGCAGGTGAGGCATCATTGAACACGATTTTCATAACAGGCCAATATGCATCGCCTGCTTTAACACTAGGACTACTGGTATAGTCATTTTGACAACTTGCACTTCTGTAGTTCTAGTCGGGGTCCACGAGTCCAGTAGTCCTAGATTTGCCAGGAAAATGAGATCTTGCCACGTGGCTGGGTAAGTACTTTGGATTTGAAGCATGCTTCTGTAGAAAGGCATCGGCTGTTTTTCTGGATCTAGAACTTTTGTTCAACAGAGTAGCAGCTTGCTGGGGTGTAAACTTGACGTAGAGGGTGGGCTCCTCAGACATAAGCATTGGCACTGTTGGTGGTGGCACCTGAGGCGGGAGTATAGATGGCACCGGGAGTACAGATGTAATCCCTTGTGTATGAGGAGCAGGAGGAGGTAACAATCTTGGAATGAGGGGCTCTATTTGGGCAGCTCCAATATGTTGTGGGGTCCAGGTGACGCAGGCAGTCTTAAAAGCTTTAACAGTCCTGTCCTCATTACTAATTAACCCGATTTCAGAGAGGCAGCAAATACTTGGGGGGCTACATTTGTTTATTATAATTCCAATGATTTCTCTTGTACATGCATGAACAGGGAAACCGAAAATGCCAACACCAAAGGCGGGAATTGTCAAGGTCTCAATCTGCTCACTAATATTCGCATACTCTAAAATGCGAGTTATTGCTGCACGAAGTTGTTGAGCACTAACGTCTGGATGAATAGGGTCAAAAGTAGGGGTCACAGCGTGTATGATCATTCTACACGGAAGATTGCTAGATTAAGTCACCGCTATGTCCCCAACAGCTATCTGACCACGTGACTCAACAATGATTCGACTATCAGCTTGAATAGTCGCCCCTCCTGCTTCCACTATAGCTCTAGCTAACCGAGAATTGGCAGCATTAACAATAGCGTCTGTCTCCATTGTTATGTCACCCTTTCCCACCACTAACAAGGGTCCCTCAGGAAGTTCTTTTTCAAAAATAGGTTGCCAACATTCCCTCCCCTTTGTGCTTCCTGTGCTATTGGTATCCCCCTCCCAGATTGAGCTCCCCCTTGATACAGTTGCCACCGTCCCATACAAGTGTGTGCTTGGCTGCGAGAGAGCCTGTGAGGTATAGGGTTAGGTAGACTGCGTGAGAGTGCTGTTGTAGTGGAAGCGTTGGGAGGAGAGGCCATTGCTTGGAGCATCTTGCATGGGTGTGCGGCTAAATTGGCAGTGGAAGTGACAGTAGAAAGGGTTGGTGCCAGGGACGATCCAGGTAGGAGGATTGCTGGATTTACGACAGGAGTGATAGGGGAAAGAGTCGGTGCCCCATTGGAAACCACTGAGACGGGAAACATGGGTAAATCCTGTTCAATTCCCGAAGGAATATAGTATTCACCGTTAGTGGTCATTACTGGGTAACAAGGATTTAGTGATTTGTGTAGCCTTAATCTAAGATGTTCACCACCAGGAGCGTCATCCACAAAATGGCTGCCGCCAGCATTAGCACATTTGCCATCCACAAAATGGCTACTGCCAGCATTAACATTTTCCATCCACAAAATGGCTGCTGCCAGCATTACATTTGCCATCCAAAAAATGGCTGCCAGATTTACATTTTCCATTCACAAAATGGCTGCTGCCAGCATTAACACATTTGTCATCCACAAAATGGCTACCATTAGAATTGGCACATTTTCCATTCCCAAAATGGCTGCTGCCAGCATTAACACATTTTCCATCCACAAAATGGCTGCTGCCAGCATTACATTTGCCATCCAAAAAATGGCTACTGCCAGATTTACATTTTCCATTCACAAAATGGCTGCTGCCAGCATTAACACATTTGCCATCCAGAAAATGGCTGCTATTAGAATTAGAACATTTGCCATCCACAAAATGGCTGCTGCCAGCATTAACACATTTGCCATCCAGAAAATGGCTGCTATTAGAATTAGAACATTTGCCATCCACAAAATGGCTGCTATCAGAATTACATTTTCCATCCACAAAATGGCTGCTACCATCAGAATAAGCACATGGCCCATCCACAAAATGCCTGCCGCCAGAATTAACACATTTTCCATTCACAAAACGGCTGCTGCCAGCATTAACACATTTGCCATCCACAAAATGGCTGCTATTATAATTAGCACATTTGCCACCCACAAAATGGCTGCTATCAGAATTACATTTTCCATCCACAAAATGGCTGCAGCCATCAGAGTAAGCACATGGCTCTGGGCCACCATTTATATGGTGGTGGCCGCTCACAGGATTTATTTTTGTTATTCCTTTCCTCTTCTACCCAATTTTCTCTATGCAGACTTTCAGAGACTCCCATGCCCTAGTTTTTGTTTTTTTTTTTTTTCAAGACAATCTTCCACTCCAGGGGGCTGTTAACCTCCCCCCAAACCCCCCCCCCGGCATTCCACACAACATCATAAGCTTTTTACATTGTTTAACATGATTCTTCCCTTCACGAGTCGCCACTAATGTATGCGGGTCTAACTCAGTGGCGTATGTAGGGGGTCCAGCCTGGGCATGTGCCCCGGGCGCAGCTGGCAGGGGGGGGCGCAGTTGGGCCGCCTAAAGCGGCGGTTCCCAGTGTCTCCCCCGGCGGCTGCATTCTGCCGCCCCCCGCACTGGGAGTCAGCTGTTCTCTGTGCCGACTGTCAAGCTGACAGCCGGCACAGAGAAGCTGCAGCGCGCCGGCTCCCAGTGTTCAGTTGTACTGCATGTGAGATGCGAGTACAATTGAAGCTCTGACTGCCGGGTCAGAGTGACGCCTGCAGCGTGATCAGGTCATGTGATCACGCTGCTGACGTCACTCGCCCGCGCTGCAGAGCAGAGGCACTGAGACGCAGATCGGTGGTAAGTGCTCCAGTGAAGCTGAAGACACCGAAGGTGCAGGGGGGGATTTAATGTGAGTGGGAATGGGGGAGGATATATTGTGAAGGGGATTTAATGTGAGTGGGGATGGTCGGATTTATTATTGGATGGGGATATTTAATATGAGTGGAGATAGAGGGATTTATTGTGGGGAAGGGATTTAATGTGAGTGGAGATGGGGGGATTTATTGTGGGGAAAGGATTTAATGTGAGTGGAGATGGGGGGGATTTATTGTGGGGAAGGGATTTAATGTGAGTGGAGATGTGGGGGGATTTATTGTGGGGGATTTTAATGTGAGTGGAGATGGGGGGGATTTATTGTGGTGAAGGGATTTAATGTGAGTGGAGATGGGAGATTGAATGTGTGTGGGGGGAGATTTGTCATGGGGATGGGGGATTTAATGTGTGGGGGAGATTTAAGGACAAAAAATGAAGAGCAAAGGGGGAGATGGGGGCATGCATGAGGAAACAATACTGGGGAAAACTGAATTCTTGCCCCAGGTGCCAGAAACCCTAGATACGCCTCTGGTCTAACTTGCCATCTGAATTTGGCTTAGTGCCAATACGGCAGAACTGCATTAATTTCTCCATCTTTCTATAGATATAGATTATATATATATATATATATATATATATATATATATATATATATATATATATACACACAGTGGGGCAAAAAAGTATTTAGTCAGTCAGCAATAGTGCAAGTTCCACCACTTAAAAACATGAGAGGCGTCTGTAATTTACATCATAGGTAGACCTCAACTATGGGAGACAAACTGAGAAAAAAAAATCCAGAAAATCACATTGTCTGTTTTTTTAACATTTCATTTGCATATTATGGTGGAAAATAAGTATTTGGTCAGAAACAAAATTTCATCTCAATACTTTGTAATATATCCTTTGTTGGCAATGACAGAGGTCAAACGTTTTCTGTAAGTCTTCACAAGGTTGCCACACACTGTTGTTGGTATGTTGGCCCATTCCTCCATGCAGATCTCCTCTAGAGCAGTGATGTTTTTGGCTTTTTGCTTGGCAACACGGACTTTCAACTCCCTCCAAAGGTTTTCTATAGGGTTGAGATCTGGAGACTGGCTAGGCCACTCCAGGACCTTGAAATGCTTCTTACGAAGCCACTCCTTCGTTGCCCTGGCGGTGTGCTTTGGATCATTGTCATGTTGAAAGACCCAGCCACGTTTCATCTTCAATGCCCTTGCTGATGGAAGGAGGTTTGCACTCAATATCTCACGATACATGGCCCCATTCATTCTTTCATGTACCCGAATCAGTCGTCCTGGCCCCTTTGTAGAGAAACAGCCCCAAAGCATGATGTTTCCACCACTATGCTTTACAGTAGGTATGGTGTTTGATGGATGCAACTCAGTATTCTTTTTCCTCCAAACACGACAAGTTGTGTTTCTACCAAACAGTTCCAGTTTGGTTTCATCAGACCATAGGACATTCTCCCAAAACTCCTCTGGATCATCCAAATGCTCTCTAGCAAACTTCAGACGGGCCCGGACATGTACTGGCTTAAGCAGTGGGACACGTCTGGCACTGCAGGATCTGAGTCCATGGTGGCGTAGTGTGTTACTTATGGTAGGCCTTGTTACATTGGTCCCAGCTCTCTGCAGTTCATTCACTAGGTCCCCCCGCGTGGTTCTGGGATTTTTGCTCACCGTTCTTGTGATCATTCTGACCCCACGGGGTGGGATTTTGCGTGGAGCCCCAGATCGAGGGAGATTATCAGTGGTCTTGTATGTCTTCCATTTTCTAATTATTGCTCCCACTGTTGATTTCTTCACTCCAAGCTGGTTGGCTATTGCAGATTCAGTCTTCCCAGCCTGGTGCAGGGCTACAATTTTGTTTCTGGTGTACTTTGACAGCTCTTTGGTCTTCACCATAGTGGAGTTTGGAGTCAGACTGTTGAGGGTGTGCACAGGTGTCTTTTTATACTGATAACAAGTTTAAACAGGTGCCATTACTACAGGTAATGAGTGGAGGAAAGAGGAGACTCTTAAAGAAGAAGTTACAGGTCTGTGAGAGCCAGAAATCTTGATTGTTTGTTTCTGACCAAATACTTATTTTCCACCATAATATGCAAATAAAATGTTAAAAAAACAGACAATGTGATTTTCTGGATTTTTTTTTTCTCAGTTTGTCTCCCATAGTTGAGGTCTACCTATGATGTAAATTACAGACGCCTCTCATCTTTTTAAGTGGTGGAACTTGCACTATTGCTGACTGACTAAATACTTTTTTGCCCCACTGTATATATATATATATATATATATATATATATATATATATATATATATATATATATATATATATACATAATCTATCTATATCAAGATAACAAGCACCAAACAAATAATAAGACGGGGGAGGTGACCCAAACCTGAGATTCTAAAGAGAACTTAGTCTGCAGCACACACTTCCTATTCCTTCTTGTCTCGTGGTCCCTGTCTGACTTATGTGTTCAGTACTTTACAAACCAATTATTCCCTACTTATTATTTATTTATATAGCACCATTAATTCCATGGTGCTGTACATGAGAAAGGGGTTACATACAGGGTTATAGATATCATTTACAGTAAACAGGTTTACAGTGATGGACTGGTACAGAGGGGAGAGGACCCTGTCCTTGCGGACTTACATTCTATGAGGCGGCGGCTCGGTTATTGTTGGCTGTAGGCTTTCCTGAAGAGATGGGTTTTCAGGTTCCGTCTGAAGGATGCGAGGGTGGTGGATAATTGGACGTGTTGAGGCGTGGAATACTTAATCAAATTACTCCTAAATTACCAAGCCCCGTGCTGAGTCAATTCACTCCAAGTCACAAGGCAAAACTAAATTTATTAAGCTCGAACTGAGTCATCTCACTCGAAGTTTACGGTCCGCTACACAATTTGTTAGGCGCCGAACTGAGTCAATTCACTCGAGGTTTAACGGGCCCGTACTAGGCCGAGTCAATTCACTCCAGGTCCTAGTCTCTCCTATACAGAACTGAAAATCGTATCACAGGCGACACCCGTGTACTGTACCACAGACAATTATTTATTTATTTTTTTAAAAACGCTGAAAAAAAATCCGCTTGCTCTCTTATCTACTAGTCATCTCCCCTCTTCACAACACGTAACAGGCAGTAGGCAACTAAAACCTATGACGGTTCTTGCAATTAAATGACCAGCAGCGGAGAGACCCTTCTGCCGTCTTAGATACCGCGAAAACCGGACACGGTCAGGCAATCTGCACAGGATACCCCGAAGGACACAGGTAAAGACTACAGATTATAAAAATCAGCAGACTTACCATGTTCTGATAAGGAGGTGATCAGTGTCCAGGTTCGGGGTATTCAGCGCGTCCTGCTGTTCCACTCGCCGGTCCTCAGGGTTCAGGGCTCTTCCTCTGCTGGCCCCAGGTTGGGCAGCCAAATATGTTAGGTTGAACAATTAATAAAATGTTCTCTCTAGTTGCCTACTCCCTGGCCTAATGGATATTGATCAGGTGCGCACCAAAGAAATAACATATGACAACACACAGTCAGATGTAAACTCTCCTTGATCAATCTATGGCTCAGCTCCAAGGGGCTTTATTTAGTCAGAACACAGGTTTATATAACCCCTGTAAGGGGGGCTCGGTTAGCTCTAAAATGGGAGTGATCGGATGTATCCCATTGGTTAGTGGGTTGGGCAATGAGCAAGTCCATGGGTGGATCCCTGAGGTCATCAGGGTGGGTTGGTCCATGAGGTCATCAAGGTGGGCGTCACTGTGGGCGGATCCATGAGGTCATCAGGGTGGGCGTCATCTTGGATACCAGCACATGGTGTGCTGATACAGGAAATGGCAGCCATCTTTAGGGTCTCACTTTGGTCTGAGAAAGCTTATGTAAGGTTAAACAATACATGTTATGGATTCCTTCTCTCAATCTCTTATGTCTTGAGGTTAAGTATTTGATCTTATGGCTCTCCTCAACACTTACACTACAGGGACCCCGCTCGCTCCCTCCATGCTTATGTTGCTTATGACGCTTCGACTTCCTCTTTCTCGCTCCCTCTTACACTACAGGGACCCCGCTCGTTCCCTCCATCCTTGTGATATTTTGGCTCCCTCTTAACTCTACAGCAACCCTGCTCGCTACCTCCATCCTTATGATGCTTCGGTTCCCTCTTACTCACTCCCTCTTGCACTACAGGGACCCGGTTTGCCACCTCCATCCTTATGATGCTTCGGCTCTCTTACGCGCTCCCTCTTATAGTACAGGAACCCTTGCTCCCTCCTTTCATCCTTATGTTTTGGTTCCCTCTTTCTCGCATCCTCCATCCTTCTTGTGACACTTTGGCTCCCTTTTTTCTTTCTCGCTTCCTCTATCCTTGTGACGCTTCGGCCCCCTCTTATGCTCTGTCCTCTGATCCCTCCCTCTCATTAACTCCTGCCTTTATGTCTCTCCGCAGACATGCTCCTGAGCTCCAGCAGTGACATCAACGTGATAGAAGAGGAATCCTGAGCAGTGCCCCCTCTGGCCACAGTTTGCTTTTTTGCACGGTGCCGTTTGCCATGTTTACAAGTTGTATAATATATATATATATATATATATATATATATATATATATATATATATATATATATATATATATATATATATATATATATATATATATATATATATATATATATATTGTTTCTGTTAATAAAGGTTTTGTTAATTTATCGCCTGGCTCATCCCACTGCACAATTTATTCAGCTCTACGTTACCATTTCTCTTTATTGGGGGCTTTTATCCCCTGGTTAATGGCTGATTTTGCCAGGAACACCTTGTATATGCAGGTTGGGAACCATTGGTGGTCTTCTAATTGTAGAAAGGCAAACCTGACGTAGCTGTTTGCTCTGAGCAGGTGCCCTGAAGACAAAAATATGGTGACAAGTCACTTGCAGCAGCTACCTTCACTGCGGAGGACTCCTCCAAACTGCCCACTTAACGCATGCTTCTGTTCATGGTTGATCCCCCACCAGAACCCAACTCGTCCTTCTCCACAAGCTCAAATATGGCTGCCAGACTGTAATTAAGAAAAAAAAAAATCTGCTTTATTAGGGAAGAGATTTGACTGCCAAGCTCACATACAAATAGTTGACTACGTCTTCTCCAATCACATGAAAAGCTGCAGGTAAAACCGCTGATGTTTTAGCTCTTGATAGAACAAAGTACCACCCTGCTCTTCATTCTGGTGATTTTTCACCTCATGGTCTCCTTGCTCTAGAAGATTGGTGACTACAGCCAGAAAAAGCTGCTGACTGGGTAGTAGTCTGAACCAGGGCAGAACGTCCCATCCTTGCTTGTACTGGAAACTGAGGAGTCTGTGAGGATAGAGGACTTTACTGTCTGGGGAAAACGAACACCAGAAAATAACTAATTAAATTCTACCCACTCATGTGGGTCACACCAACAGATCTAATGGAGGGGTCTCTGATGCGAGAATTTGGGCTACACCTTCAGTCAGAGTCTCCTCAACTTGGGGATGCCAGGGGCAGCAGTGACAGACACCTGGGACTGGACAGCAGGCGTCCTACAGGTGCCTAGAGGAAAATGCTGGTCACGACTGAGCAAATAACTTCTGTCAGGGAGTGTAGATATGTCGCTTATTCATGTTGTAAATAAAAGCTTATAACCTGACGTTAAATTCATCCATTGGTTGTATAAATTATTCTTTTGAAATCTGAAACCCTCCAAAATGTGGTTTAGGTTAAGAAAATAAATTGGCATCAATATTGATCAGTTCATGGACACAGAATGATCAGATTTTGGCAAGACAAAAGTTTTGTCGCCTGGTCATATATGCACCCAATCCTAGTTTACATCCTCACCTGTGCTCAGTAAATGATCTGTTAGGCCGGTTTCACACATCAGTGGCTCCGGTACGTGAGGTGACCGTTTCCTCACGTACCGGAGACACTGACTCACGTAGACACATTAAAATCAATGTGTCTCTGCACATGTCAGCATGTTTTCACGGACCGTGTGTCCGTTTGAAAAACACGGAGACATGTCAGTGTTTGCGGGAGCGCACGTATTACACGGACCCATTAAAGTCAATGGGTCTGTGTAAAACACGTACCGCACATGGATGCTGTCCGTGTGCCATGCAGGAGACAGCGCTACAGTAAGCACTGTCCCCCCAGCGTGGTGCTGAAGCCGCCATTCATTTCTTCTCTCCAGCAGCGTTTGCTGGAGAGAAGATATGAAAAATCTTTTTTTTTTTTTTGGTGTTTAAAAAAAAATCCCTGTCCCCAACCCCTCCCACCCCCTGTGCGCCCCCCATAGGGGTGGAGCCGCATATTCATCACTGTAATGGCCGGCACCACGTGACCGCTCATACAGGAGAAGCTGCGGCGAGGAGAAGAAGCAGCGAGGGAGCCGGGTACGTATTTTATTAACAGCGGGGGGGTGAACGCTGCTGGAGAGAAGAAATGAATGGCGGCTTCAGCACCAGATGCAGGGGACCGCGCTTAACTGTAGCGCTGTCTCCTGCACGGTGCGTGTGGTACCCAGTCGGCACACGGATGCCGCACGTGTGCCACACTGATATGCCACGTGAGCACACTGACACGGATAATTCCGGTACCGATTTTTCCGGTACCGGAATTATCTGGACGTGTGAGACTGGCGTTAATTAGTGTGTGTGTATAAAAAGAAACCCAGTACCCCACTTGAACTGCAACTTGAGCTCTGACAACATGCCAAAAATCCACCCTGCGACCAAAGCCTGGATTTTCAAGAGGCTAAAGACCAGATCCACTGCAGAGGTGACTGGCACCCTTAATGTGTCTCAGCGTCAAGTACAAAGAATTAAAAAAAAAAAGATTTGAAGAGACTGGAGATGTGTTTTGACAAGCCCAGGTCTGGCAGACCCCCACAAGACAACTGGTCACGTTTGTTGGTTAGAAAATCCAAAGCAGGCCTCTCTTCCACTGCAGCAGAGCTCCAATAGGCCTGGTCACCTCAAGTCCCTGTGTCAACTAGAACAGTTTGTAGGATTCTGCCTCGAAATGGCCTCCATGGTCGAATCAGTGCCCAGAAGCCAGCACTAAACAAAAGGCAAATAAAAAACCGTGTGGCATTTGCAAAGTCCCACAGCCTGCTAAACAGATGGATGCTGGAAAAATGGCAGAAGGTGGATTTCTCTGATGAATCTTCAGTAGAATTACACCACAGCCGCCACAAATACTGCAGGAGACCTACTGGAGCCCATATGGATCCAAAATACACCCAGAAAACAGTTAAATTTGGTGGTGGAAAGATCATGGTCTGGGGCTACATTCAGTATGGGGGTGTGCGAAACATTTGCAAGGTGGAAGGCAATATCAATAGCCTAAAATATCAAGAAGTATTAGGCTACTTTCACACATCAGGTTTTTTGTTTCAGGCACAATCCGGCAAGTTTTGAAAAAAACGGATCCGTTTTTTTCTCAGAGTTTTATTAGCGCCGGATTGTGCCTGATGGCCAGACGTCTCATCCGTTTTTTTCCGGATCCGTCCAAATAGTCGATTCCGGCAGACGGAGAAAATGTCCAGATGAACGTTTTTTTCGTCCGGCGAAAAAAGCGCACAGCGACAGAACCGGCCAAAAACGTGTGAAACAGATGTGAAAAGATGAATCCAGCCTCCGGATTTAACAGCATTTTCCATTGAAATCATGCAGATTTTCCGTTCTGATATCGCTCTCTCTCTCTCTTCAATGTAAACTCCATATTAAAAGTAAAAACCGGATCCTACAGAAAAAGGGATCCGTTGCATCAGTTTTTCCACTATTTGCAACGGATCCGTTTTTTCAAACATTAGCCGGATTCTGCCTACAACAAAAAAACCTGATGTGTGAAAGTAGCCTTAGCTACCTCTTATATTCCAAATCATAAATAAAAGGGGTCAAATTCTGCAGCAGGATGGTGCTCCATTTCATACATCCATCTCTACAACAAAGTTCCTCAAGGCAAAAAAGATCAAGGTGCTCAAGGACTGGCAAGCCCAGTCACCGGACATGAACATCATTGAGCATGTTTGGGGTAGGATGAAAGAGGAAGCTTGGAAGACAAAACCAAAGAATCTAGATGAACTCTGGCAGTGCTGTAACTATAAACTTCGGGGCCCCGGGGCAAAACATAGTGGGGCCCCTCAACATTTCAATCACTAGAGGTTGTGCGGAACGTGGTGAAGCCTGCTACGCATGATAGTGTCTCCTGTCCTCCGGGTGACATTGACAGAAATATAGGAGCTGGGTATTTTATGAGCAATTAAAGTATTAAAATACCATTTTTTTACCATCAGTTTAGTGCCCGTTGGGTGGTTGGGACCCCGGGGCAGTGCCCCAGTTGTAGTTACGGCCCTGAACTCTGGGAGGCATATAAGACTGCATCCTTTGCTATTCCTGATGACTTCATTAATTGTGTGAATCATTGTTGAACCGCATGGATGCAGTCCTTCAAGCTCATGGAAATCACACAAAATATTAAATATGATTCTAACAGCACCACAACTTCATTCACCAATGTTATGTGTTATGATCCGGTGACCTTGGAGCTGCATGAGAACTTTCACTGGAGAAAGTGGCCACTATACTGACTGCAACCCTGAACATAACACCGCAACTAGAAGTAGCCGTGGAGTGTACCTAACACACCTAGACACCTCGTCACAGCCGGAGGACTAAATACCCCTAAAGATGGAAATCGCAATACTATCTTGCCTCAGAGAAAATCCCCAAAGGATAGACAGCCCCCCACAAATATTGGCGGTGAGTCGGAGAGGAAAAAACATACACAGGCAGAAGAAACAGGATTTAGCACAGGAGGCCACTCTAGCTAGATAGGACAGAATAGGACAGAGTTCTGTGCGGTCAGTATTAAAACCCTTCAAACAATCCACAGCAGAATATACAAAAAACTTCCTACATCTAACTAAACATGTAGGAGCGTATATCTGCAACTCCAGTGAAACCAACCAGACTGAGAAAACACAGACACAGTCTAGTCTGGACAAAAGAAAAACAAACGAACAGTACTGAAAATAAGCATACTGCATGTGTGCCCCAGGAAAAGAAACAGACACTTATCTTTGCTGAACTGGCAGATAAGCAGGAGAGGCCAGGCAGAGATCCAACACTTCCAAAGAAACATTGACAACTGGCAAGGGCTAAAGGATCCAGCACACCTAAATATCCTAGTCAGAATTGTAATTATCCGATACACCTGGCCAGGACTGCGAGTCAGAGACAACTGCATTCCCACCAACAACCACTGGAGGGAACCCAAGAGCAGAATTCACAACAGTTATGCAACATATATTTGTATTTTAAATTAATTATTTGTTTGAATATCACATAACTTTCTGTGGGTGACAAAACTTTTGCTAAAATCTGACCATTCTGTGACCATTAACTGATCAATATTTCTGCATTGATGCCAATTTATTTTCTTAGCCTAAACCACATTTCTGAGGGTTTCAGCTTTCAAAAGAATAATTTATACAACCAATGGATGAAGTTAACCTTATGGTATAAGCTTTTATTTACATAACATGTATAAGTGACATAACTTCTGTCAGGGAGTGTATGGTAATCAATAATGTAGGACATCTCATATCAAAGACCATTATCTGGTGTGCAGCAGAGAGGCTAACCCTCATCTGGGGGAATGGAATGAGGCTGACCCCATATCTGGTGTGCTGCAGGGAGGCTGACCCATATCTGGGGGAATGGAATGAGGCTGACTCATATCTGGTGTGCTGCAGAGAGGCTGACCAATATCTGGGGGGATGAAGAGAGGCTTACCTATATCTGGTGTGCTGCAGGGAGGCTGACCCATATCTGGGGGAATGGAATGAGGCTGACTCATATCTGGTGTGCTGTGCTGCAGGGAGGCTGACCCTTATCTGGGGGGGATGAAGAGAGGCTAACCTATATCTGGTGTGCTGCCTGGAGGCTGACCCTTATTTGGGGGATGGAGAGAGGCTGACCCATATCTGGTGTTTTGCAGGGAGGCTGACCCTTATCTTTGGGCATGAGAAGAGGCTGACCCATATCTGGGGGGATGGAGAGAAGCTGACCCTTATCTGGGGGGGGGAGGTGGAGAGAGGCTGACACTTATCTGGGGGAATGAGGAGAGGATGGTTACTACTTATAAAGGCTTTGTACTATGTTAATATACTATCCTCTATAGATAAGATATGAAATAAAATTTATTGATTTAGTCCAACCACTGAGCCCGCCAGCAATCCCAAGAACACAATGTCTTAAGAGTCAAATCTGAATGGAGCAGAGGTGTAGCATGTGGGGTAGTCGAGTGCTGGGCTCTGCTACCTCCTACAGACCCATAATGAAATGGAGCAGAGGTAGAACATGTGGGGTAGGTGAGTGCTGGCCTCTACCTCATACAGACCCATAGAGACTGAAAGAAGCCGATCTAGAACATGTGGGATAGGTGAGTGCTGGAATCTGCTACCTCCTACAGCCACATAGAGAATGAATGGAGCAGAGATAGAGCAGGTGGGATAGGGAATTGCTGGGCTCTGCTACCTACTGTAATACCATAGAGAACGAATGGAGTAGAGATAGAGTAGGTGGGTGTTGTGAATTCTGCTCTTGGGTTCCCTCCAGTGGTTGTAGGTGGGAATGCAGTTGTCTCTGAGTCACAGTCCTGGCCAGGTGTATCTACTGATTGCAGTTCTGACTGGGATATTTAGGTGTGCAGGATTCTTTAGTCCTTGCCAGTTGTCAATGTTTCTTCTGAAGTGTTGGATCACTTTCTGGCTTCTCCTGCTCAGCTGTCAATTCAGCAAAGATAAGTGTCTGGTTTTTGTTTCTGTGGCACACATGCAGTGTGCTTATATTCTGTGCTATTCATTTGTTTTTCTCTTGTCCAGCTTAGACTGTCAGTGTTTTCTTGGTCTTGTTGGATTCTCTGGAGATGCAGATATACACATCTTTAGTTAGATGGTGGAGTTTCTGTATTTTCTGCTGTGGATATTTTTGGAAGGATTTTTAATACTGACCGCTTAGTATCCTGTCCTATCCTTTCCTATTTAGCTAGTGTGTGCCTCATTTGCTAAATCCTGTTTTCTGCCTACGTGTGTCTTTTCCTCTACTACTCACAGTCAATATTTGTGGGGGGCTGCCTATCCTTTGGGGTTCTGCTCTGAGGCAAGGTAGAAATTCCTATTTCCATCTATAGGGGTATTTAGTCCTCCGGCTGTATCGAGGTGTCTAGGTTTTGTTAGGCACACCCCACGGCTACTTCTAGTTGCGGTGATATGATCAGGGTTTGCGGTCAGTATAGTTACCACCTACTCCAGTGAAAGTTTTTCATGCTGCTCCAAGGTCACCTGATCATAACAGTACAACTGGCCAATAATGAGTTAAATGTATCTCAGAAGAAGGGAAGAAAGGTCTTGAGCCATTTTTTTTCTTCAGTCTACTTTGTCTTCTCCCTCTTTATCTCTGGGTGGCTGAAGAGCCTTGTGCTAGCATGAATGTTCAGGAATTAGCTTCTCGTGTGGACCAGCTTGCTGCTCGGGTACAGGGTATTTCTGATTATATTGTTCAGACTCCTGTTTTAGAACCGAAGATTCCTACTCCTGATTTGTTTTTTGGTGACAGGTCCAAATTTTTGAGTTTTAAAAACTGTAAACTTTTTTTTGCTTTGAGACCTCGATCCTCCGGTGATTCCATTCAGCGAGCAAAAATTGTCATTTCCCTGCTGCGTGGTGACCCGCAGGATTGGGCATTTTCCCTGGAATCTGGGAATCCGGCTTTGCTTGATGTAGACTCTTTTTTTCAGGCCTTGGGATTGTTATATGATGAACCTAATTCTGTGGATCAAGCTGAAAAGACCTTGTTGGCCCTGTCTCAGGGTCAAGAGGCGGCAGAATTGTATTGTCAGAAATTTAGAAAATGGTCGGTGTTGACTAAATGGAAAAATGATGCTTTGGCGGCAATTTTCAGAAAGGGTCTTTCTGAATCCGTTAAAGATGTTATGGTGGGGTTTCCCACACCTTCCGGTCTGAGTGACTCTATGTCTCTGGCCATTCAGATTGACCGGCGCTTGCGGGAGCGCAGAACTGTGCGCACTGTGGCGTTATCCTCAGAGCAAATTCCTGAGCCAATGCAGTGTGATAGGATTCTGTCTAGAACAGAACGACAAGGTTTCAGACGTCAGAATAGGTTGTGTTATTATTGTGACGACGCTTCTCATGTCATTTCTGTCTGTCCTAAGCGGACAAAGAGGATCGCTAGTTCAATTACTATCAGTACTGTACAACCTAAATTTTTATTATCTGTGTCCTTGATCTGCTCATAGTCATCATTTTCTGTCATGGCGTTTGTGGATTCAGGCGCCGCCTTGAACTTCATGGACTTTGCCATGAGTTTGCCAAGCGTTGTGGTTTTCCCTTGCAGCCTTTGCAGAACCCTATTCCTTTAAGGGGCATTGATGCTACACCCTTGGCTAAAAATAAAGTTTTGGACACAGGTTACCATGCGCATGGCGCCAGTCCATCAGGAAGATTGTCGATTTCTGGTGTTGCATAATTTGCATGATGCTATCGTGCTGGGCTTTCCGTGGTTGCAGGTACATAATCCTGTGTTGGATTGGAAGTCCATGTCTGTGACTAGTTGGGGTTGTCAGGGGGTTCATAATGATGTTCCTTTGATGTCAATCTCCTCTTCTTCCTCTTCTGAAATTCCAGAGTTTTTGTCTGATTTTCAGGATGTATTCGATGAGCCCAATTCCAGTTTCCTTCCACCGCACAGGGACTGCGATTATGCTATTGACTTGATTCCAGGCTGTAAGTTTCCTAAGGGTCGACTTTTCAACCTGTCTGTGCCAGAGCATGCCGCCATGCGGAGCTATGTTAAGGAGTCTTTAGAGAAGGGGCATATTCGGCCGTCTTCGTCACCATTGGGAGCGGGATTCTTTTTTGTTGCCAAGAAGGATGGCTCCTTAAGACCCTGTATTGATTATCGCCTTCTTAATAAGATCACGGTCAAGTTTCAATACCCTTTACCTTTGCTTTCCGATTTGTTTGCTAGGATTAAGGGAGCTAGTTGGTTTACTAAGATTGACCTTCGGGTGGCATATAATCTTGTTCGTATTAAGCAGGGTGATGAATGGAAAACTGCGTTTAACACGCCTGAAGGCCATTTTGAATACCTTGTGATGCCATTCGGACTCTCTAATGCTCCATCTGTTTTTCAGTCCTTCATGCATGATATCTTCCGGACTTATCTTGATAAATTCTTGATTGTATATTTGGACGATATTTTGATTTTTTCAGATGATTGGTAGTCTCATGTGCAACAGGTCAGGATGGTATTTCAGATCCTTCGTGACAATGCTTTGTTTGTGAAAGGGTCTAAGTGTCTCTTTGGGGTGCAGAAGGTTTCTTTTTTGGGCTTTATTTTTCCCCCTCGTCTATAGAGATGGATCCGGTTAAGGTTCAGGCCATTCATGATTGGATTCAGCCCACATCCGTGAAGAGCCTTCAGAAAGTTTTGGGTTTTGCAAATTTTTATTGCCGTTTCATTGCTAATTTTTCCAGTGTGGTTAAACCCTTGACCGATTTGACGAAGAAAGGCGCTGATGTGGCGAATTGGTCCTCTGCGGCTGTCTCTGCCTTTCAGGAGCTTAAACATCGATTTACTTCTGCTCCAGTGTTGCGCCAACCGGATGTTTCTCTTCCATTTCAGGTTGAGGTTGACACTTCCGAGATTGGGGCAGGGGCCGTTTTGTCTCAGAGGGATCCTGTTGGTTCCTTGATGAAACCGTGTGCCTTCTTTTCCCGTAAGTTTTCGCCTGCTGAACGCAATTATGATGTCGGCAATCGGGAGTTGTTGGCTATGAAGTGGGCGTTTGAGGAGTGGCGACATTGGCTTGAGGGAGCTAAGCACCGTATTGTGGTCTTGACCGATCATAAGAATCTTATTTACCTCGATTCTGCCCAACGGCTGAATCCTAGACAGGCTCGATGGTCCTTGGTTTTTTTCCCGTTTTGATTTCGTGGTCTCGTACCTTCCCGGTTCTAAGAATATTAATGCTGATGCCCTCTCTAGGAGTTTTTTGCCTGATTCTCCTGAGGTCTTAGAACCGGTCGGTATTCTGAAAGAAGGGGTGGTCCTTTCTGCCATTTCCCCTGATTTACGACGGGTTCTTCAGGAATTTCAGGCTGACAAACCTGACCGCTGTCCTGTGGGGAAACTGTTTGTTCCTGACAGATGGACTAATAGAGTGATTTCTGAGGTTCACTGTTCCGTGTTGGCTGGTCATCCTGGCATTTTTGGTACCAGAGACTTGGTTGGTAGGTCCTTTTGGTGGCCTTCTTTGTCGCGTGATGTGCGTTTTTTTGTGCAGTCCTGTGGGACTTGTGCGCGGGCCAAGCCTTGTTGTTCCCGTGCTAGTGGGTTGCTTTTACCATTGCCAGTCCCTGAGAGGCCCTGGACGTATATTTCGATGGATTTAATTTCTGATCTTCCGGTCTCCCAGAAAATGTCTGTTATCCGAGTTGTTTGTGACCGGTTCTCTAAGATGGTTCATTTGGTGCCTTTGCCTAAATTGCCTTCATCTTCGGATTTGGTTCCGTTGTTTTTTCAGCATGTGGTTCATTTGCATGGGATTCCGGAGAATATTGTGTCCTGTTATGAACAGGTGATTCAGAACCACAATGGACCTAGTGGTTAAGAGCACACAAAGTGACCTGATAGTTACTAACATAGGACGAGCTCTGAGACGTGGAAACTCTGCTGACCGCAATCCCTAATCCTATCAAACCACACTAGAGGTAGCCGTGGTGCGCTCCTAACAAAAACCTAGGCGCCTCGGGCACAGCCTGAGAAACTAGCTAGCCCTGAAGATAGAAAAATAAGCCTACCTTGCCTCAGAGAAATTCCCCAAAGGAAAAGGCAGCCCCCCACATATAATAACTGTGAGTAAGATGAAAATACAAACACAGAGATGAAATAGATTTTAGCAAAGTGAGGCCCAACTTACTGAATAGACCGAGAATAGGAAAGATAGCTTTGCGGTCAGCACAAAAACCTACAAACAACCACGCAGAGGGGGCAAAAAGACCCTCCGCACCGACTAACGGTACGGAGGTGCTCCCTCTGCGTCTCAGAGCTTCTAGCAAGCAAGAAAAACCAATATAGCAAAGCTGGACAGAAAATATAGTAAACAAAAGTAACACAAGCAAAACTTAGCTTATGCAGGGCAGACAGGCCACAAGAACGATCCAGGAGAGAGCTAGACCAATACTGGAACATTGTTAAGTAAAAAGGGCAGCACACTGCAGCGCCAAAACATGCAAACTTGAAAACACGAAATTTGAACTGCATTACTGCACTAGAAATATGAAAAATGAGAGCTTTTAGCGCATAAAAATGGCCATATTTATGTGTACCTCGTAGCCACTTTACGGCATCTCTCTTATACGAGGTCCTACGCTTGACCTACCTCTACCAGGAATCAAATCGATAGCACAATCACAATCCCTATGCGGAGGTAGGGCACTGGACTTGGGCTCATCAAATACATCCCGGTAATCCGACAAGAACTCTGGGACCTCAGAAAGGATGGATGATGAAATAGACAGAAATGGAACATCACCATGTAACCCCTGACAACCCCAGCTGGACACAGACATTGATTTCCAATCCAATACTGGGTTATGGACTTGTAGCCATGGCAACCCCAACACGACCACATCATGCAGATTATGCAACACCAAAAAGCGAATATCCTCCTGATGCGCAGAAGCCATGCACATGGTCAGCTGGGTCCAGTACTGAGGCTTATTCTTGGCCAAAGGCGTAGCATCAATTCCTCTCAATGGAATAGGATACTGCAAGGGCTCCAAGAAAAACCCACAGCGCCTAGCATACTCCAAGTCCATCAAATTCAGGGCAGCGCCTGAATCCACAAATGCCATGACAGAATAGGATGACAAAGAGCAGATCAAAGTAACGGACAAAAGAAATTTCGACTTTACCGTACCAATGGTGGCAGACCTAGCGAACCGCTTAGTGCGCTTAGGACAATTGGAGATAGCATGAGTGGAATCACCACAGTAAAAACACAGCCCATTCTGACGTCTGTGTTCTTGCTGTTCAGCTCTGGTCAAAGTCCTATCGCACTGCATAGGCTCAGGTCCATGCTCAGATAATACCGCCAAATGGTGCACAGTTTTACGCTCACGCAAGCGTCGACCGATCTGAATGGCCAAAGACATAGACTCATTCAGACCAGCAGGCATAGGAAATCCCACCATGACATCCTTAAGGGCTTCAGAGAGACCTTTTCTGAAAATTGCTGCCAGCGCACATTTATTCCATTGAGTGAGCATAGACCACTTCCTAAACTTCTGACAATATATCTCTACCTCATCCTGACCCTGACACAGAGCCAGCAAATTTTTCTCTGCCTGATCCACTGAATTAGGTTCTTCATACAGCAATCCGAGCGCCAGAAAAAACGCATCAATATTACATAATGCAGGATCTCCTGGCGCAAGGGAAAATGCCCAGTCTTGAGGGTCGCCACGTAATAAAGAAATAATGATCTTAACTTGTTGAACTGGGTCACCAGAGGAGCGGGGTTTCAAAGCCAGAAACAGTTTACAATTATTCTTAAAACTCAGAAACTTAGCTCTATCTCCAGAAAACAAATCAGGAATAGGAATTCTTGGTTCTAACATAGAATTCTGAACCACAAAGTCTTGAATATTTTGTACTCTTGCAGTGAGATGATCCATACAAGAAGACAGACCTTTAATGTCCATCACTACACCTGTGTCCTGAACCACCCAAATGTCTAGGGGAAAAGAAAGCCAAAACACAGTACAGAGAAAAAAAATGGTCTCAGAACTTCTCTTTTCCCTCTATTGAGAAGCATTAGTACTTTGGGCCTCCAGTACTGTTATGAACAGGTGATTCAGAACCACAATGGACCTAGTGGTTAAGAGCACACAAAGCGACCTGATAGTTACTAACATAGGACGAGCTCTGAGACGTGGAAACTCTGCTGACCGCAATCCCTAATCCTATCAAACCACACTAGAGGTAGCCGTGGAGCGCTCCTAACAAAAACCTAGGCGCCTCGGGCACAGCCTGAGAAACTAGCTAGCCCTGAAGATAGAAAAATAAGCCTACCTTGCCTCAGAGAAATTCCCCAAAGGAAAAGGCAGCCCCCCACATATAATGACTGTGAGTAAGATGAAAATACAAACACAGAGATGAAATAGATTTTAGCAAAGTGAGGCCCGACTTACTGAATAGACTGAGGATAGGAAAGATAGCTTTGCGGTCAGCACAAAAACCTACAAACAACCACGCAGAGGGGGCAAAAAGACCCTCCGCACCGACTAACGGTACGGAGGTGCTCCCTCTGCGTCTCAGAGCTTCTAGCAAGCAAGAAAAACCAATATAGCAAAGCTGGACAGAAAATATAGTAAACAAAAGTAACACAAGCAAAACTTAGCTTATGCAGGGCAGACAGGCCACAAGAACGATCCAGGAGAGAGCTAGACCAATACTGGAACATTGACTGGAGGCCAGGAACAAAGAACTAGGTGGAGTCAAATAGAGCAGCACCTAACGACTTAACCTCGTCACCTGAGGAAGGAAACTCAGAGGCCGCAGCCCCACTCACATCTACCAGAGGAAGCTCATAGACAGAACCAGCCGAAGTACCACTCATGACCACAGGAGGGAGCTTGACCACAGAATTCACAACAGTACCCCCCCTTGAGGAGGGGTCACCGAACCCTCACCAGAGCCCCCAGGCCGACCAGGATGAGCCAAATGAAAGGCACGAACCAGATCGGCAGCATGAACATCAGAGGCAAAGACCCAGGAATTATCTTCCTGACCATAACCCTTCCACTTAACCAGGTACTGGAGTTTCCGTCTCGAAATACGAGAATCCAAAATCTTCTCCACTATATACTCCAACTCCCCCTCAACCAAAACCGGGGCAGGAGGATCAACGGATGGAACCACAGGTGCCACGTATCTCCGCAACGATGACCTATGGAATACGTTATGGATGGAAAAAGAAGCTGGAAGGGTCAAACGAAAAGACACAGGATTAAGAACCTCAGAAATCCTATACGGACCAATGAAACGAGGCTTAAGCTTAGGAGAGGAAACTTTCATAGGAATATAACGAGATGACAACCAAACCAAATCCCCAACACGAAGTCGGGGACCCACACAGCGCCTGCGGTTAACGAAACGTTGAGCCTTCTCCTAAGACAATGTCAAATTGTCCACCACATGAGTCCAAATCTGCTGCAACCTATCCACCACAGTATCCACACCAGGACAGTCAGAAGACTCAACCTGCCCTGAAGAGAAACGAGGATGGAAACCAGAATTGCAGAAAAACGGCGAAACCAAAGTAGCCGAGCTGGCCCGATTATTAAGGGCGAACTCAGCCAAAGGCAAAAAGGACACCCAATCATCCTGATCGGCAGAAACAAAACATCTCAGATATGTTTCCAAGGTCTGATTGGTTCGTTCAGTCTGGCCATTTGTCTGAGGATGGAAAGCCGAGGAAAAAGACAAATCAATGCCCATCCTAGCACAAAAGGCTCGCCAAAACCTCGAAACAAACTGGGAACCTCTGTCAGAAACGATGTTCTCCGGAATGCCATGTAAACGAACCACATGCTGGAAGAACAATGGCACCAAATCAGAGGAGGAAGGCAATTTAGACAAGGGTACCAAATGGACCATCTTAGAGAAGCGATCACAAACAACCCAAATGACCAACATTTTTTGAGAGACGGGGAGATCCGAAATAAAATCCATAGAGATATGTGTCCAGGGCCTCTTCGGGATCGGCAAGGGCAAATCCCACAGGACTGCACAAATGAACGCACATCCCGCGACAGAGACGGCCACCAAAAGGATCTAGCCACCAAATCTCTGGTACCAAAGATTCCAGGATGACCAGCCAACACCGAACAATGAACCTCAGAGATAACTCTACTCGTCCATTTATCAGGGACAAACAGTTTCTCCGCTGGGCAACGGTCAGGTCTATTAGCCTGAAATTTTTGCAGCACCCGCCGCAAATCAGGGGAGATGGCAGACAAAATTACCCCCTCTTTGAGAATACCCGCCGGCTCAGACAAACCCGGAGAGTCGGGCACAAAACTCCTAGACAGGGCATCCGCCTTCACATTTTTAGAGCCCGGAAGGTACGAAACCACAAAGTCAAAATGGGAGAAAAACAGCGACCAACGAGCCTGTCTAGGATTCAACCGTTTGGCAGACTCGAGATAAGTCAAGTTCTTGTGATCAGTCAAGACCACCACGTGATGCTTAGCTTCTTCAAGCCAATGACGCCACTCCTCGAATGCCCACTTCATGGCCAGCAACTCTCGATTGCCAACATCATAATTACGCTCAGCAGGCGAAAACTTCCTGGAAAAGAAGGCGCATGGTTTCATCACCGAGCCATCAGAACTTCTTTGCGACAAAACAGCCCCTGCTCCAATCTCAGAAGCATTAACATCGACCTGGAACGGGAGCGAAACATCTGGTTGGCACAACACAGGGGCAGAAGAAAAACGACGCTTCAACTCTTCAAAAGCTTCCACAGCAGCAGAAGACCAATTGACCACATCAGCACCCTTCTTGGTTAAATCAGTCAACGGTTTAGCAATACTAGAAAAATTATTGATGAAGCGACGATAAAAATTAGCAAAGCCCAGGAACTTTTGCAGACTCTTCAGAGACGTCGGCTGAGTCCAATCATAAATTGCCTGAACTTTAACAGGGTCCATCTCGATAGTAGAAGGGGAAAAAATGAAACCCAAAAATGAAACCTTCTGAACACCAAAGAGACACTTTGACCCCTTCACAAACAAAGAATTCGCACGCAGGACCTAGAACACCATTCTGACCTGCTTCACGTGAGACTCCCAATCATCCGAGAAGACCAAAATATCATCCAAGTATACAATCAGGAATTTATCCAGGTACTCTCGGAAGATGTCATGCATAAAGGACTGAAACACCGATGGAGCATTAGAAAGCCCGAATGGCATAACCAGGTTCTCAAAATGGCCCTCGGGCGTATTAAATGCTGTTTTCCATTCATCGCCCTGTTTAATACGCACAAGATTATACGCACCACGAAGATCTATCTTGGTGAACCAACTAGCCCCCTTAATCCGAGCAAACAAATCAGACAGCAGCGGCAAGGGGTACTGAAATTTGACCGTGATTTTATTTAGAAGGCGGTAATCAATACAAGGTCTCAGCGAACCATCCTTCTTGGCCACAAAAAAGAACCCTGCTCCCAATGGCGACGATGACGGGCGAATATGAACCTTCTCCAAGGATTCCTTTACGTAACTCCGCATAGCGGCGTGCTCAGGCACAGACAAATTAAACAGTCGACCTTTAGGAAACTTACTACCAGGAATCAAATCGATAGCACAATCACAATCCCTATGCGGAGGTAGGGCACTGGACTTGGGCTCATCAAATACATCCCGGTAATCCGACAAGAACTCTGGGACCTCAGAAAGGATGGATGATGAAATAGACAGAAATGGAACATCACCATGTAACCCCTGACAACCCCAGCTGGACACAGACATTGATTTCCAATCCAATACTGGGTTATGGACTTGTAGCCATGGCAACCCCAACACGACCACATCATGCAGATTATGCAACACCAGAAAGCGAATATCCTCCTGGTGCGCAGGAGCCATGCACATGGTCAGCTGGGTCCAATACTGAGGTTTATTCTTGGCCAAAGGCGTAGCATCAAGTCCTCTCAATGGAATAGGACACTGCAAGGGCTCCAAGACAAACCCACAGCGCCTAGCATACTCCAAGTCCATCAAATTCAGGGCAGCGCCTGAATCCACAAATGCCATGACAGAATAGGATGACAAAGAGCAGATCAAAGTAACGGACAAAAGAAATTTCGACTGTACCGTACCAATGGTGGCAGACCTAGCGAACCGCTTAGTGCGCTTAGGACAATTGGAGATAGCATGAGTGGAATCACCACAGTAAAAACACAGCCCATTCTGACGTCTGTGTTCTTGCTGTTCAGCTCTGGTCAAAGTCCTATCGCACTGCATAGGCTCAGGTCCATGCTCAGATAATACCGCCAAATGGTGCACAGTTTTACGCTCACGCAAGCGTCGACCGATCTGAATGGCCAAAGACATAGACTCGTTCAGACCAGCAGGCATAGGAAATCCCACCATGACATCCCTAAGGGCTTCAGAGAGATCTTTTCTGAAAATTGCTGCCAGCGCACATTCATTCCATTGAGTGAGCATAGACCACTTCCTAAACTTCTGACAATATATCTCTACCTCATCCTGACCCTGACACAGAGCCAGCAAATTTTTCTCTGCCTGATCCACTGAATTAGGTTCTTCATACAGCAATCCGAGCGCCAGAAAAAATGCATCAATATTACATAATGCAGGATCTCCTGGCGCAAGGGAAAATGCCCAGTCTTGAGGGTCGCCACGTAATAAAGAAATAATGATCTTAACTTGTTGAACTGGGTCACCAGAGGAGCGGGGTTTCAAAGCCAGAAACAGTTTACAATTATTCTTAAAACTCAGAAACTTAGCTCTATCTCCAGAAAACAAATCAGGAATAGGAATTCTTGGTTCTAACATAGAATTCTGAACCACAAAGTCTTGAATATTTTGTACTCTTGCAGTGAGATGATCCATACAAGAAGACAGACCTTTAATGTCCATCACTACACCTGTGTCCTGAACCACCCAAATGTCTAGGGGAAAAGAAAGCCAAAACACAGTACAGAGAAAAAAAAATGGTCTCAGAACTTCTCTTTTCCCTCTATTGAGAAGCATTAGTACTTTGGGCCTCCAGTACTGTTATGAACAGGTGATTCAGAACCACAATGGACCTAGTGGTTAAGAGCACACAAAGTGACCTGATAGTTACTAACATAGGACGAGCTCTGAGACGTGGAAACTCTGCTGACCGCAATCCCTAATCCTATCAAACCACACTAGAGGTAGCCGTGGAGCGCTCCTAACAAAAACCTAGGCGCCTCGGGCACAGCCTGAGAAACTAGCTAGCCCTGAAGATAGAAAAATAAGCCTACCTTGCCTCAGAGAAATTCCCCAAAGGAAAAGGCAGCCCCCCACATATAATGACTGTGAGTAAGATGAAAATACAAACACAGAGATGAAATAGATTTTAGCAAAGTGAGGCCCGACTTACTGAATAGACCGAGGATAGGAAAGATAGCTTTGCGGTCAGCACAAAAACCTACAAACAACCACGCAGAGGGGGCAAAAAGACCCTCCGCACCGACTAACGGTACGGAGGTGCTCCCTCTGCGTCTCAGAAGAAAAACCAATATAGCAAAGCTGGACAGAAAATATAGTAAACAAAAGTAACACAAGCAAAACTTAGCTTATGCAGGGCAGACAGGCCACAAGAACGATCCAGGAGAGAGCTAGACCAATACTGGAACATTGACTGGAGGCCAGGAACAAAGAACTAGGTGGAGTCAAATAGAGCAGCACCTAACGACTTAACCTCGTCACCTGAGGAAGGAAACTCAGAGGCCGCAGCCCCACTCACATCCACCAGAGGAAGCTCATAGACAGAACCAGCCGAAGTACCACTCATGACCACAGGAGGGAGCTTGACCACAGAATTCACAACAGAGTCCGACAGAGGTTCCCAGTTTGTTTCTAGGTTTTGGCGGGCCTTTTGTGCTAGGCTGGGCATTGATTTGTCTTTTTCTTCTGCATTTCATCCTCAGACAAATGGCCAGACCGAGCGAACTAATCAGACTTTGGAAACTTATTTGAGATGCTTTGTGTCTGCTGATCAGGATGATTGGGTGGCCTTCTTGCCATTGGCCGAGTTTGCCCTTAATAATCGGGCTAGTTCGGCTACTTTGATTTCGCCTTTCTTTTGGAATTTTGGTTTTCATCCTCTTTTTTCTTCTGGGCAGGTTGAGCCTTCTGACTGTCCTGGTGTGGATTCTGTGGTTGACAGGTTGCAGCAGATTTGGGCTCATGTGGTGGACAATTTGGTGTTGTCTCAGGAGGAGGCTCAACGTTTTGCTAACCGTCGTCGGTGTGTTGGTTCCCGGCTTCGGGTTGGGGATCTGGTCTGGTTGTCTTCCCGTTATGTTCCTATGAAATGTTTCTTCCCCTAAGTTTAAGCCTCAGTTTATTGGTCCTCATAAGATTTCTGAGATTATTAATCCGTTGTCTTTTCGTTTGGCGCTTCCGGCCTCTTTTGCTATCCATAATGTCTTCCATAGATCTTTATTGCGGAAATATGTGGTGCCCGTTGTTCCCTCTGTTGATCCTCCGGCCCCTGTGTTGGTTGATGGTGAGTTGGAGTATGTGGTTGAGAAGATTTTGGATTCTCGTTTTTCGAGGCGGAGGCTTCAGTACTTGTCAAATGGAAGGGTTATGGCCAGGAGGATAATTCTTGGGTTTTTGCCTCTGATGTCCATGCTGCTGATTTGGTCCGTGCCTTTCATCTGGCTCATCCTGATTGTCCTGGAGGCCCTGGTGAGGGTTCGGTGACCCCTCCTCAAGGGGGGGGACTGTTGTGAATTCTGCTCTTGGGTTCCCTCCAGTGGTTGTAGGTGGGAATGCAGTTGTCTCTGAGTCACAGTCCTGGCCAGGTGTATCTACTGATTGCAGTTCTGACTGGGATATTTAGGTGTGCAGGATTCTTTTGTCCTTTCCAGTTGTCAATGTTTCTTCTGAAGTGTTGGATCACTTTCTGGCTTCTCCTGTTCAGCTGTCAATTCAGCAAAGATAAGTGTCTGGTTTTTGTTTCTGTGGCACACATGCAGTGTGCTTATATTCTGTGCTATTCATTTGTTTTTCTCTTGTCCAGCTTAGACTGTGTCAGTGTTTTCTCGGTCTTGTTAGATTCTCTGGAGATGCAGATATACGCTCCAAATCTTTAGTTAGATGGTGGAGTTTTTGTATTTTCTGCTGTGGATATTTTTGGAAGGATTTTTAATACTGACCGCTTAGTATCCTGTCCTATCCTTTCCTATTTAGCTAGTGTGTGCCTCATTTGCTAAATCCTGTTTTCTGCCTACGTGTGTCTTTTCCTCTACTACTCACAGTCAATATTTGTGGGGGGCTGCCTATCCTTTGGGGTTCTGCTCTGAGGCAAGGTAGAAATTCCTATCTCCATCTATAGGGGTATTTAGTCCTCCGGCTGTGTCGAGGTGTCTAGGTTTTGTTAGGCACACCCCACGGCTACTTCTAGTTGCGGTGATAAGATCAGGGTTTGCGGTCAGTATAGTTACCACCTACTCCAGTGAAAGTTTTTCATGCTGCTCCAAGGTCACCTGATCCTAACAGGTGGGATAGCTAAGTGCTGGGCTCTGCTACCTTCTACAGCTACCTGCTATCCATAAAGAAAGGAGCATTGGTAGAGCAAGTGGGCAAGATGAGTTCTAGACTCTGCTACCACCTAAAGCCCTATAGAGAATAAATGGAGCAGAGGTAGAGCAGATGGGATAGGTGAGTGCTGGGCTCTGCTACCTTCTACAGCTCCAGTGAGAAAGAATGGAGCAGAGGTAGAGCAAGTCAGTGCTGGGCTCTGCTATCTCTTACAGCCGCATAGTGAATGAATGCAGCAAAGGTAGAGCATGTAGGATAGGAGAGTGCTGGGCTCTGCTACATGCATAAAGAATGAAAGGAGCAGTTGGTAAAGGTGAGCGCTGGGCTTTACCTCCTACAGCTCACAGAGAATTAAATGAGAGGTAGAACAAGTGGTAAAGGTTAGTGCTGGGCTCTGCTACCTCCTACAGCCCCATATAGAATGAAAGGACAGGAGGTAGAACAGTTGGTAAAGGTAAGTAATGGGCTCTGCTACCTCCTACGGCCCTATAGAGAAAGAAAGGACAAGAGGTAGAGAAGATGGTAAAAGTGAGTGCTGGGCTCTGCTACCTCCTACAGCCCTATAGAGATTTAATGGAGCACAGGTAGGGTAGGTAGGATAGGTGAGTGCTGGGCTCTGCTACCTCCTCCAGCCCCACAGAGAATGAATGAAGCAAAGGTAGAGTAAGTGGGATAGAGGAGTGCTGTGCTCTGTTACCTCCTACAGCCCCATAGATAATGAAAGGAGCAAAGGTAGAGCAGGTGGGATAGGTGAGAGCTGGGCTCAGTTACCTCCTACAACCCCACAGAGAATGAAAGGAGCAAAGGTAGAGCAGGTGGGCTAGAGAAAGGAACGAGCAGCACAGGTCTTTCAGTCCATGCATAAAAATATGGATACTTCTCCTGATATACTTAACATCATGCATTCAATAGAAAAATCATCTTTAAATTAAACTCACATTTGGTGGGATCAAACCACCCTTGTAAATTATCTTGAACAAGACATTATTCCGCGAGGTTTGAGAATTAAAAAGATACTTACTACGGTATATACCGTATTTTTCGGACTATAAGACGCACCGGACCATAAGACGCACCCCAAATTTGGGGTGAAAATTGCAGAAAAAAAGATTTTTTATAAGATGGGGGTCCGTCTTATTGTCCGAATTTACAGTATCTTACCTGAGGGATGGCGGTGGCAGAGCAGGGTCACAGGAGGCAAGGTGTCGGCAGAGGTGGGGTGATGCTGGGATGAGGAGGTGCTGGGATGAGAAGGTGCTGGGATGAGGAGGTGCTGGGATGAGAAGGTGCTGGGATCAGGAGGTGCTGGGATGAGGAGGTGCGGGGATGAGAAGGTGCTGGGATGAGAAGGTGCTGGGATGAGAAGGTGCTGGGATCAGGAGGTGCTGAGATCAGGAGGTGCTGGGATCAGGAGGTGCTGGGATCAGGAGGTGCTGGGATCAGGAGGTGCAGTGAGAGGTATGGCGTGAGAGGGGTCCCTGGCTTACCATGCAGGCTTACCTTGGTGGCAGAGGTGCGGTGGCAGAGGTCCGGCGGCAGAGGTGCGGTGGCGGGGGTGTGGCAGCAGAGGAGGCGCAGTAAGCGGGGTCCCTTTCCCCGGTATGGTGATGCAGCAGGCCCGGTATGTAGCAGAGCCGGGTGAATCCTCTTGTTATCGGTGGGCACGGCCATCTTCCTGAGGCCGCGCGTGTGCAGATGAAGCGCTCTGCTCCCGGGGCTTCAGGAAAAAGGCCGCAGGAGGCCGCGTGTGCGCAGATGGAGATTGCGGCGGCCATTTTCCTGAAGCCCCGGGAAGCAGAGCGCTCCATCTGCGCACGCGCGGCCTCCGGAAAATGGCCGCCACCACTGATAACACCCCCGCCACCGCACCTCTGCCACCGGACCTCTGCCACCGCACCTCTGCCGCCACGGTAAGACTGCATTGCGACTATTAGACGCACCCCCCATTTTCCCCCCTTTTTTGGGGGGGAAAAAGTGCGTCTTTTAGTCCGAAAAATACGGTAATGATGACTTTGTAACTAATTGGAACTCAATTCTTTCAACATGTTCAAAACAATTAATGCAACTTATTGTTAAACATGAAAATGAGGAGTTGCTGACCATAAAAAACAATCTTGACAAAGATTTATCATCATTAAAATCTTCTATAACTAGTCAGGAATATCTGGACTTTCAAAAAGACCTAAAATCTAATCTACATGCTCTAGAGGAATCCATTATTGCAGTCAAAAAACGTAAATTTAATCGAGATGTTTTTGACGATACCAACAAACAAGTATACGAGTGGGGAAGATGGGAAAAGCAAGTAAATCCACCCAAATCTATTCTAAAGAGACGCAATCGTTGTTTTGCACATCGCAATCAAGTCACGTTTTCATTGTCAGATCTAGAAACATCTGATGTCTCTGTGGACTCATCGAATCATGGCACACATGTACAACAAGCAAACACCAATTCCAAATCTCAGACTAGTTATTATCGTAAATCCAGACAAAGTAACATTGGTTATTCAAAAAATGCATCAAAAAAACGCATCAGGAGGAGCAGCAGAAAACACCACAGAGGTGCCTGCTATATTCCAGAATCGATTGAGGAGTTACAACAAAACACCTCGCTAGATGTCATCAATTTGTCATCTTGCGTTTTTTCTGCTATTGATTTAAGACTATTATCCCGATGCTTAAACTTTGCCCCCACCAAAACCAATTTGGATATCTTTTCAACACTTAAAGACATTAACAAATTTGTGAGAGATTTGACGGTTAAAAAGCATTTTTTTTCTGAAAAAGGAACCCCTGATTCATCTGTGCCCCACAATATCAATGAGTTCACAGGCATGGGTTTTGCTGAACAAAATGGGTTATGTCTTATGGAATTGGATACTCAGAAGGAAACTCACCAAGATGGAAACTTTGTCTCTTCGTTCAGGACTAAAAATCCAACATTTTATCCGGTTCATACCAGAACTGAAGCTATGGACAGATTCCAAGAAAATGTTGAAAGAGACATACGTAATTTAGCATTGAAATCGGATATATTTATTTTCCATCCTAAATTGAATTTGAGCAAATGTGAACGTGAATCATTTAGAAAAAATTCGCAGTAACTCCAACATTATCATAAAAATGTCGGATAAAGGTGGATCGGTAGTAGTGTTTAACAAATGTGACTACACAAAAGCTATATTCGATATGTTATCAGAACAAGACATTTACATTCAACTCAAATCAGATCCAACCTCAGAATATCTCAAACTTTGCAAAAACATCATTGATAATGATTTAAGTCAAAACATTTTTACAAAAAAAAACAAGCTGAATATGTATTTATTGATAATCCCAAGATTCCGTTTTTATATGCTTTGCCCAAAACACATAAACACATCAGACCACCACCCATGCGTCCCATAATTTCAGGGATAGGTTCCTATAGTGAACATTTAGGGGAATGGCTAGACAGTATTTTACAACCATTAGTGCAAAGGGTTCCGGGTTATCTTAAAGATTCCAGAGACGTGCTCAATATGCTTGATAATATAACGTGGAATCCACGCTGGTGTTGGCTCACATGCAATGTTGTTGCTCTTTATTCCGCACAAAATTCTATTCCGCACAAAATTGCATTACATGCAGTACATCATCATCTTAAAAACTATAGTTCTCATTCTCACGATTTACAATTATTTATCATCTCAGTTTTATCTTTTTTGCCATCACATACTTATTTTATGTTTGAAAAAAATTTTTTTTTTACAGAATAATGGAGTTTCCTACACAATTGCCACCGTGTCTGCTTAGGTGTTTAGGTCAGACAGCCAACTTGGAATTGACTGCCTTACCGGTCTCTTAAGTAAAGTGTAGAGTATATTACTCCCTCGGTGTTCCGACCACCAGATCTGCGCTTCAGATGGAGGCAGCCTGCTTCTAGCTGGTCTCCCACTGATGTTTCACTCCTGTTGCTATGACTTCTTTTCTCACTCACTACAGCACAATTCCTTTCGTGTCCTTTCTTAGGATGCTGCCGCATAGGTTGCAGGCGCAGCTCCGTGTCCTTCTTTCCTTTCTCCTCAGACTTCAGTCTGGATCTGACCAGGGATCACCCCAGCCAGCTCGACCTGGAGACCTTTCCTCGTCGGTCCCCAGCCAGGAATTCCTCTCCTCCGACTGACTAACTTCCTAACCAACCCACCAGTTTTACCCTATGTGAGGAGTGGCCTAGTAGATAGAACCCTTAGCTCCCCCTGGTGGACTGGAGTGTGAAGTGTGTGTGTGGCTGTGATACCTGGCAAGGTGAACTCCTTTGGTGCCATCAGACGTCACATCACTCCCCCTTTGTGGAAGAATGACATTACTGCAACGACCAGGACTCTGGGGCGCTGCACTTACACAGCCCCGCACACACACACACAGCCCCACACACACATACACATCTCTGCACACCCACATACACAGCCCTGCACACACACACAGCCCCGCATACACACATACATCTCTGCACACACATACATAGCACTGCACACACATTCATCTCTGCACACACACAAATACAGCCCAGCACACACATACATCTCTGCACACACACATACACAGCACCGCACACACATACATCTCTACACACACACATACACAGCCCTGCACACACACAGCCCCGTACACGCACAGTCCCACACACACACATACATCTCTGCACACACACAGCCCCGCACACACATACACAGCCCCGCACACACACATACAGCTCCGCGCACGAACACACATACACGCACACCTCCGCGCGCACACACACAGCTCCGCACACACAGCTCCACACACACACTGCTCTGTGCACACACACAGCTCCGCGCACATACACGCACACACACAGCTCCGCGCACGCACACATACACAGCTACACAAACATACACAGCCACGCACACATACAGCTCTGCACGCACACACACAGAGCTCCACGCGCACACACAGACACACACAGATACAGCTCCGCACACACACAACACATACAGCCCCGCAAGCACACACACACACAAATCGCAGCACTGGCAATGTTTGCTCTCAGGAACCAGTGTATTACACACCCCCACTCACTCTCTGGGTCCATCTCCTGGCTGGGAGCAAACATCAAACATTCCAGTGCTGCGCCTGCTGTGTTTGCACAGCTCCTCTAGCCTCAGGCAATACAGGCAGAAATGAGGATGAGGAATCCGAGGGAAGGGGTGAGGAGTGGCAGGCAGCGCGCGCGGGAGGGAGATCATTACAGAGACAGTACACTACTAAGGCTAGGTTCACATTGCGTTAGTGCAGTCCGTTTAGCGCATACGTTAACGGACTGTGTTAACGCAATGTCCAAAAAGGGATCGCATTTAGCGATCATGCTAGCGCAGATGCCCGATCTGCGCTAGCGAGAACGGACCCAAAAACGCTGCAGACAGCGTTTGAGGTCCGTCACAAAATAACGGAACATCGCTAACGCATGCCAAAAATGGCATGTGTTAGGGATGCATTACATACATTACGGTCAATGGGTGCACTAACTCCTGTTACATTGCGTTAGTAGCGCTATGTAACGGATTACGTCAGCGGACACCCACTAACGCAATGTGAACCTAGCCTTACTGTGTTTGTACTGCTCTACTGCGAGTCCAGAGGCCAGTAGTGTGAGTCCAGGACAGGACCCAGCCAGGGTCAGAACACAGGGCGCCGCCGCTCCACGTCAGCAGTCAAACAGTCACCTTCCGGCAGGGCACCAGTGAGGCTGTGAGCAGGGGCCTCACTGTGTCTCAGCAGGGGGAGTACGGAAAGGCGGCACCAGCACCATGTATTCTGGCTGCCGCTCTGCCGATCCATCTTCAGGAAGGGACGCACTGGACTAGTTTAAAAAAAAAAAAACCTTGCTCAGGTGCCGCTCCCGCGCCATCTTCCCGCCCCAGGCACGTGCCCTCAAGTGCCTAGTGGTAAATACGGCCTTGTGTGTGGGAGTAGTTATATCGCCCTCGCTGCAGCGTGCCCAATAAACAGTACATAGCAGGCATCCATTCTGGCGACTAATTACCCTAGGGGCAGTACCTAGTCTGACCTGAGGGTAAGGGGGCACCAGAGAGCTGGAAGGTCCAAACCGGAACTGGGAAGTGGGATATAGATAAATCCCCTTCAGAAGGAACCAGGGTGTTGTGAGTTCTGTTTTTGGGCTCCCTCTGGTGGTTACTGATGGTACTGGGTGATTTGTGTTCTGCTGTCTCTGGTGTCCACCTGTTCTATTAGGATTTGGGAGTTTCCTATTCAACCGGGCTTTCTTGTCATTTCCCCGCTGGCTATCAAGGTTATCAGAGTGTTTTGTTACCTCAGCTTCTGGCTTCAGTAATCTTCAGGACAAGCTAAGTTTTGATTTTCTTGTTCCACGTTTTGCTTTATTTTTGTCTTGTCCAGCTTGCATATAATTGTCTCTTTGCTGCTGGTTGCTTTAGTGGGCTGTAATTGCTCCTCATGTTCCATGAGTTGGAACATGAGTTCAAGTAATTACAGGATGGTTTTTTGAAGGGTTTTTTGCTGACCGCGCAGTTTACTTTTGTATCCTCTGCTATCTAGTTTTAGTGGGCCTCATTTTGCTGAATCTGTTTTCATACTGTGTATGTGCCTTCCTCTCATTTCACCGTCATTATATGTGGGGGGCTGCTATTTCTGTGGGGTATTTCTCTGGAGGCAAGAGAGGTCTGTGTTTCTTCTAATAGGGGAAGTTAGATCTTCGGCTGGTGCGAGACGTCTAGGATCAACGTAGGCACGTTCCCCGGCTACTGTTATTTGTGTGTTCAGGTTTAGGGTCGCGGTCAGCTCAGGTTCCATCACCCTAGAGCTCGTTGGTGCTTGTCCTTTTGTGATTCCCTGCCATTGGAATCATGACAGTATAGCCGGCCAAAATGTTTGGGCTGAAATAGGAGGAAAAGTAGTCTGAGGAAGTTTTTTTTTTTTTTTTTTCCTCTCCTCTGAGGTTGCTGCCTAGCCTTAATTGCAGCCAGGCTGATTTTTTTTTTTTCCTCCTCTTAATCCTTGAATGGCTCTGACCTTAGCTGTTTATCATGGACGTCCAGAGTTTAGCTTCCAGCTTGAATAATCTTGCTGCTAAGGTTCAAAATATACAAGATTTTGTTGTACATGCTCCTATGTCTGAACCTAGAATTCCTATTCCAGAGTTCTTTGCTGGAGATAGATCTAGTTTTCTGAATTTTAGGAAAAATTGCAAGCTGTTCCTTTCTTTGAAATCTCGCTCTTCTGGAGACCCTGCTCAGCAGGTTAAGATTATTATATCTTTCCTGCGGGGTGACCCTCAAAATTGGGCATTTGCATTGGCACCAGGGGATCCTGCGTTGCTTAATGTGGATGCGTTTTTTCTGGCATTGGGTTTGCTCTATGAGGAACCTAACCAGGAGATTCAGGCTGAAAAAGCTTTATTAGCTCTCTCTCAGGGGCAAGATGAGGCAGAAATATATTGTCAAAAATTTCGGAAATGGTCAGTGCTTACTCAGTGGAATGAGTGCGCCCTGGCTGCAAAGTTCAGAGATGGCCTTTCTGAGGCCATTAAAGATGTTATGGTGGGGTTCCCTGCGCCTACGGGTCTGAATGAGTCTATGACTATGGCTATTCAGATTGATCGGCGTTTACGGGAGCGCAAACCTGTGCACCATTTGGCGGTGTCTTCTGAACAGGCACTTGAGACAATGCAATGTGATAGAGTTCAGTCTAGAAGTGAACGGCAAAACTATAGGCGGAAAAATGGGTTGTGCTTTTATTGTGGTGATTCAGCTCATGTTATATCAGCATGCTCTAAACGCACAAAAAAGGTTGATAAGTCTGTTGCCATTAGTACGTTACAGTCTAAGTTCATTCTGTCTGTGACTCTGATTTGCTCATTATCATCCATTTCCGTCGATGCCTATGTAGATTCAGGCGCTGCCCTGAGTCTTATGGATTGGTCATTTGCCAAGCGATGTGGGTTTAGTCTTGAGCCTCTGGAAGTCCCTATTCCTTTGAAGGGAATTGACTCTACACCTTTAGCTATGAATAAACCTCAGTACTGGACACAAGTGACCATGCGTATGACTCCCGTTCATCAGGAGGTGATTCGCTTCCTGGTATTGTATAATTTACATGATGTTCTAGTACTTGGTCTGCCATGGTTACAAACTCATAATCCAGTCCTTGACTGGAAAACAATGTCTGTGTTAAGCTGGGGATGTCAGGGGGTTCATGATGATGCACCTCCGATTTCTATCGCTTCATCTACTCCTTCTGAGGTTCCTGTATTTTTGTCTGATTATCGGGATGTTTTTGAGGAGCCTAAGCTCAGTTCGCTTCCTCCTCACAGGGATTGCGATTGTGCTATAGATTTAATTCCTGGTAGTAAATTTCCTAAAGGTCGTTTGTTCAATCTGTCAGTGCCAGAGCATACTGCTATGCGGGATTATGTTAAGGAGTCCTTGGAAAAGGGACATATCCGTCCATCTTCGTCTCCTTTGGGAGCAGGTTTTTTTTTCGTGGCCAAAAAAGATGGGTCCTTGAGGCCTTGTATAGATTATCGTCTTTTGAATAAGATTACCGTAAAATATCAGTATCCTTTGCCTTTGTTGACTGATTTGTTTGCTCGCATTAAGGGGACTAAATGGTTCACTAAGATTGATCTTCGGGGTGCGTATAATCTTATACGAATAAAGCAAGGTGATGAGTGGAAAACCGCATTTAATACGCCTGAGGGCCATTTTGAGTATTTGGTAATGCCTTTCGGACTTTCTAATGCTCCTTCAGTCTTCCAGTCCTTTATGCACGATATTTTCCGTGAATATCTGGATAAATTTATGATTGTGTATTTGGATGATATTTTGGTTTTTTCTGATGACTGGGAGTCTCATGTTCAGCAGGTCAGGAAGGTGTTTCAGGTCCTGCGGGCTAATTCCATGTTTGTAAAGGGCTCAAAGTGTCTCTTTGGAGTCCAGAAGATTTCTTTCTTGGGGTATATTTTTTCCCCTTCTACTATTGAGATGGATCCCGTCAAGGTTCGGGCTATTTGTGACTGGACGCAGCCTGCATCTCTTAAGAGTCTGCAGAAGTTCTTAGGCTTTGCTAATTTCTATCGTCGTTTTATAACTAATTTTTCTAGTGTTGTTAAGCCTTTGAAGGATTTGACTAAGAAGGGTGCTGATGTTGCTGATTGGTCTCCTGCGGCTGTGGAGGCCTTTCGGGAACTTAAACGCCGGTTTTCTTCTGCTCCTGTGTTGCGTCAGCCTGATGTTTCGCTTCCTTTCCAAGTTGAGGTTGATGCTTCCGAGATTGGAGCGGGGCGGTTTTGTCACAGAGAAGCTCCGATTGCTCGGTGATGAAGCCATGTGCGTTCTTTTCTAGAAAATTTTCGCCCGCTGAGCGGAATTATGATGTGGGTAATCGGGAACTTTTGGCCATGAAGTGGGCATTTGAGGAGTGGCGTCATTGGCTGGAGGGTGCTAGACATCGTGTGGTGGTCTTGACTGATCACAAAAATCTGATTTACCTTGAGTCTGCCAGGCGTCTGAATCCTAGACAGGCTCGTTGGTCACTGTTTTTCTCTCGTTTCAATTTTGTGGTTTCATACCTGCCAGGTTCAAAGAATGTGAAGGCGGATGCTCTTTCTAGGAGTTTTGTGCCTGACTCCCCTGGAAATTCTGAGCCCACTGGTATCCTTAGGGATGGGGTGATTTTGTCGGCCGTCTTCCCAGACTTGCGACGTGCTTTGCAGGAGTTTCAGGCGGGTAAATCTGATCGTTGTCCGCCTGAGAGACTGTTTGTTCCGGATAGTTGGACCAGTAGAGTCATCTCCGAGGTCCATTCTTCTGCGTTGGCAGGTCATCCTGGAATATTTGGTACTAGAGACTTGGTGGCCAGGTCTTTTTGGTGGCCTTCCTTGTCGAGGGATGTGCGTTCTTTTGTGCAGTCTTGTGAGGTTTGTGCTCGGGCTAAGCCTTGCTGTTCTCGAACCAGTGGATTGTTGTCACCTTTGCCTATCCCGAAGAGGCCTTGGACGCACATTTCCATGGACTTTATTTCGGATCTCCCTGTCCCTCAAAAAATGTCTGTCATCTGGGTTGTGTGTGACCGCTTTTCTAAAATGGTTCATCTTGTACCCTTGCCTAAGTTGCCTTCCTCCTCTGAGTTGGTCCCTCTGTTTTTCCAGAACGTGGTTCGTTTGCATGGGATTCCGGAGAACATCGTTTCTGACAGGGGATCCCAGTTTGTGTCTAGATTTTGGCGGACGTTCTGTGCTAAGATGGGCATTGATTTGTCCTTTTCGTCTGCATTCCATCCTCAGACGAATGGCCAGACGGAGCGAACTAATCAGACCTTGGAAACTTATTTGAGGTGTTTTGTTTCTGCTGATCAGGATGACTGGGTTACCTTTTTGCCGCTGGCCGAGTTTGCCCTTAATAATCGGGCTAGTTCTGCTACCTTGGTTTCTCCTTTCTTTTGTAATTCGGGGTTTCATCCTCGTTTTTCCTCTGGTCAGGTGGAGCCTTCTGATTGTCCTGGAGTGGACATGGTGGTGGATGGGTTGCATCGGATTTGGAGTCATGTGGTGGACAATTTGAAGTTGTCCCAGGAGAAGGCTCAGCAGTTTGCTAATCGCCGTCGCCGCGTGGGTCCTCGACTTCGTGTTGGGGACTTGGTGTGGTTGTCTTCTCGTTTTGTTCCTATGAAGGTCTCTTCTCCTAAGTTCAAGCCTCGGTTCATCGGTCCTTATAGGATCTTGGAAATTCTTAACCCTGTGTCGTTTCGTTTGGATCTCCCGGCATCGTTTGCTATTCATAATGTGTTCCATCGGTCGTTGTTGCGGAGGTATGAGGTACCTGTTGTTCCTTCGCTTGAGCCTCCTGCTCCGGTGCTGGTGGAGGGAGAATTGGAGTATGTTGTGGAGAAGATCTTGGATTCTCGTGTTTCCAGACGGAGACTCCAGTATTTGGTCAAGTGGAGGGGTTATGGTCAGGAGGATAATTCTTGGGTGGTTGCCTCTGATGTTCATGCTGATGATTTGGTCCGCGCTTTTCATAGGGCTCATCCTGGTCGCCCTGGTGGTTCTCGTGAGGGTTCGGTGACCCCTCCTCAAGGGGGGGGGTACTGTTGTGAGTTCTGTTTTTGGGCTCCCTCTGGTGGTTACTGATGGTACTGGGTGATTTGTGTTCTGCTGTCTCTGGTGTCCACCTGTTCTATTAGGATTTGGGAGTTTCCTATTTAGCCGGGCTTTCTTGTCATTTCCCCGCCGGCTATCAAGGTTATCAGAGTGTTTTGTTACCTCAGCTTCTGGCTTCAGTAATCTTCAGGACAAGCTAAGTTTTGATTTTCTTGTTCCACGTTTTGCTTTATTTTTGTCTTGTCCAGCTTGCATATAATTGTCTCTTTGCTGCTGGTTGCTTAAGTGGGCTGTAATTGCTCCTCATGTTCCATGAGTTGGAACATGAGTTCAAGTAATTACAGGATGGTTTTTTGAAGGGTTTTTTGCTGACCACGCAGTTTACTTTTGTATCCTCTGCTATCTAGTTTTAGCGGGCCTCATTTTGCTGAATCTGTTTTCATACTGTGTATGTGCCTTCCTCTCATTTCACCGTCATTATATGTGGGGGGCTGCTATTTCTGTGGGGTATTTCTCTGGAGGCAAGAGAGGTCTGTGTTTCTTCTAATAGGGGAAGTTAGATCTTCGGCTGGTGCGAGACGTCTAGGATCAACGTAGGCACGTTCCCCGGCTATTGTTATTTGTGTGTTCAGGTTTAGGGTCGCGGTCAGCTCAGGTTCCATCACCCTAGAGCTCGTTGGTGCTTGTCCTTTTGTGATTCCCTGCCATTGGAATCATGACACCAGGGGCAACCAAACAACCCCGGTTCGTGACAAACTGGTGTAAGTGGTGGGGATGATAAAGGTTTCTTACCCGTGGACCGTGACTTAGGGTACCGTCACACTAAAACGACGCTGCAGCGATACAAGAACGATGTCGATCCCTGCAGCGTCGCTGTTTGGTCGCTGGAGAGCTGTCACACAGACAGCTCTCCAGCGACCAACGATCCCGGTCCCCTGGTAACCAGGGTAAACATCAGGTTACTAAGCGCAGGGCCGCGCTTAGTAACCCGATGTTTACCCTGGTTACCAGCGTAAATGTAAAAAAAACAAACACTACATACTTACCTTCCGTGTCTGTCCTCCGGCGCTGTGCTTTCCTCTGCACTGTCAGCGCCGGTCAGCCGTAAAGCAGAGCGGTGACGTCACCGCTGTGCTTTCCGGCTGGCCGGCGCTCACAGCCAGTGCAGAGAAGCACAGCGCCGGAGGACAGACACCAGAATGTAAGTATGTAGTGTTTGTTTTTTATACGTTTACGCTAGTAACCAGGGTAAACATCGGGTTACTAAGCGCGGCCCTGCGCTTAGTAACCCGATATTCACCCTGGTTACCAGTGAAGACATCGCTGAATCGGCGTCACACACGCCGATTCAGCGATGTCAGCGGGAGATCCAGCGACGAAAGAAAGTTTCAAACGATCTGCTACGACGTACGATTCTCAGCGGGGTCCCTGATCGCAGTAGCGTGTCAGACACAGCGACATCGTAAGGATATCGCTGGAACGTCACGGATCGTGCCGTCCTAGCGATCAAAGTGCCACTGTGTGACGGTACCCTTAGGGTTGGGATTAGTGACATATTGTTGGCAGCACGGTGTGAACCGTGACAAGCGCAGAGCCGTGTGTGTAAACAGAATACAGCGTAGAGCTTTGTGTATAAAGCATACAGCGCAGAGTCCTGTGTGTACACAGCATACAGCACAGAGCGGTGGATAAAGCATACAGCACAAAGCTGTGTGTGCATAAAGCATACATCACAGAGCCATGTGTGTAGAAGGCTGCCGTCACACTAGCAGTATTTGGTCAGTATTTTACATCAGTATTTCTCAGCCAAAGCCTGGAGTGGAACAATTAGAGGAAAAGTATAATAGAAACATATGCACCACTTCTGTATTTATCACCCACTCCTGGTTTTAGCTTACAAATACTGATGTAAAATACTGACCAAATACTGCTAGTGTGACGGCAGCCTAAGGCATACAGCGCAGAGCCGTATTTGTATACAGTATAATGCTCAGAGCTGTGTGTGTATAAAGCATACAGCGCAGAGTTGTGTGTATACAGCATACAGCGCAGAGCCGTATGTGCATACATCATACAGGGCAGAGCCGTGTGTATACATCATACACCGCAGAGCAATGTATACAGGATACAGCGCAGAGCCATGTGTGTATAAAACATACAGAGCAGTGTGGGTATAAAGCATACAGCGCAGAGCTGTGTCTACAGCATTCAGTGCAGAGCCATGTGTGTATAAAGCATACAGCGCAGAGCCGTGTGTATATAGCATACAGCGCAGAAAAATTTGTATATACACCGCAGAGCCGTGTGTATACAGCATAGAGCCGTTTGTGTATACAGCACACAGCTCAGAGCAGTTTGTGTATACAGCATACAGCACAGAGCTGTGTATGTATAAAGCATACAAGGCAGAGCCGTGTGTGTATAAAGCATACAGCGCAGAGCCATTTGTGTACACAGCATACAGTGCAGAGCCGTGTGTATAAAGTATACAGCGCAGAGCCGTGTGTGTATACAGCATGCAGTGCAGAGCCGTGTTTAAAGCATACCCCGCAGAGCCGTGTGTATATAAAGCATACAGTGCAGTCATGTGTGTATAAAACATACTGCGCAGAGCCATGTTTGTATACAGTATAAAGCGCAGACCAGAGTGTGTATACAGCATACAGCGCAGAGCCATGTGTGTATACAGCATACAGCACCGAACCGTGTATAAAGCATACAGCACAGAGCTGTGTGTGTGTATAAAGCATACATCGCAGAGCCGTTTGTGTATACAGCATACAGCGCAGAGCCATTTGTGTATACAGCATAAAGCGCAGAGTTGTGTGTGTATTATTCTTATTATTATTATTTATTGTTATAGCGCCATTTATTCCATGGCGCTTTACATGTGAGGAGGGGTATACATAATAAAAACAAGTACAATAATCTTGTACAATACAAGTCATAACTGGTACAGGAGGAATGAGGACCCTGCCCGCGAAGGCTCACAATCTACAAGGGATGGGTGAGAATACAGTAGGTGAGGATAGAGCTGATCATGCAGCGGTTTGGTCCATCGGTGGTTACTGCAGGTTGTAGGCTTGTCGGAAGAGGTAGGTTTTCAGGTTCTTTTTGAAGGTTTCGATGGTAGGCGAGAGTCTCATGTGTTGTGGTAGAGAGTTCCAGAGTAGGGGTGATGCGCGAGAGAAATCTTGTATCCGATTGTGGGAAGAGGAGATAAGAGGGGAGTAGAGAAGGAGATCTTGTGAGGATCGGAGGTTGCGTGTAGGTAAGTACCGGGAGACGAGGTCACAGATGTATGGAGGAGACAGGTTGTGGATGGCTTTGTATGTCATGGTTAAGGTTTTGTACTGGAGTCTCTGGGCAATGGGGAGCCAGTGAAGGGATTGACAGAGGGGAGAGGCCGGGGAATAGCAGGGGGGACAGGTGGATTAGTCGGGCAGCTGAGTTTAGAATAGATTGGAGGGGTGCGAGAGTGTTAGAGGGGAGGCCAGAGAGCAGGAGGTTGCAGTAGTCAAGGCGAGAGATGATGAGGGCATGGACTAGGGTTTTTGCAGATTCTTAGTTGAGGAATGAACGGATTCGTGAAATATTTTTGAGTTGAAGTCGGCAGGAAGTGGAAAGGGCTTGGATATGTGGTTTGAAGGAGAGATCATCGTCAAGGATTATCCCGAGGCAGCGAGCTTGTGGGACTGGGTAGAGTGGCCAGCCATTTACTGTAATGGATAGGTTCGTTGGGCGGGGTCGCGTGAGATGGGGGAAAGACGATGAATTCTGTTTTGTCCATGTTAAGTTTTAGAAATCTAGCGGAGAAGAAGGATGAAGTAGCGGACAGACATTGAGGGATTCTGGTTAGTAGGTTGGTGATATCTGGTCCAGAGATGTAGATCTGTGTGTCATCAGTATAGAGATGATACTGAAAGCCATGAGATTCTATGAGCTGTCCCAGGCCAAAAGTGTAAATGGAGAAGAGCAGGGGCCCTAGGACTGAACCTTGTGGGACTCCGACAGATAGGGGCGAGGTGAGGAGGCGGTGTGTGAGTGGGAGACGCTGAATGTCCGGTCTGTTAGGTATGATGAGATCCAGGATAGGGCCAAGTCTGTGATGCCAAGGGATGAGAGGGTCTGTAATAATAGGGAATGGTCCACTGTGTCAAAGGCAGCCGACAGGTCGAGGAGGAGGAGGACAGAGTAGTGTCTAAAGTAGTGTATAAAGTATACAGCGCAGAACCGTGTTTCTATACAGTATAAAGCGCAGAGCCGTGTGTGTATGCACCATACAGCGCAGAGCCATGTGTGTATACAACATACACCGCAGAGCCATGTATACAGCATACAGCGCAGAGCCGTTTGTGTATACAGTACACAACGCTGAGCCGTGTGTGTATACAGCGTTGAGCCATGTGGGTATAAAGTATGCTGCACAGAGCCGTTTGTGTATACAGCATACAGCGCAGAGCTGTGTGTGTATAAAGCATACAGCACAGAGCCGTGTGTCTATAAAGCATATAGCACAGAGCCATTTGTTTATACAGCATACAGCGCAGAGCCGTGTGTATAAAAGCATACAGCGCAAAGCCGTGTGCATATCAAGTATACGGCACAGAGCCATGTGTGTATACAGAATACAGCACAGAGCCCTGTGTATACAGCATACAGTGCAGAGTTGTGTGTGTATAAAGCATACAGTGCAGAGCCATGTGTGTATATCGCATACAGTGCAGAGCCGTGTGTGTATATAGCATACAGCGCAGAGCCATGTGTATAAAGCATACAGCACAGAGCCGTGTGTATAAAGCATACAGCGCAGAGCCATGGGTGTATAAAGCATACAGCGCAGAGCTGTGTTTGTGTACAGCATACAGTGCAGAGCCGTGTGTATACAGTATTCAGCGCAGAGCCTGGGTGTATAAAGCATACAGCACAGAGCCATGTGTGTATACAGCTATTACGATAATGTGAATATGCCATGTTTGAGTCTGCCTAACTTTACAAGACATGCTGCGGGCTATTCCGCCCCCCCCTCTCTTCTCATAGCCTGCTGCTATGTGTGTGTGAATCCCAAGCCCCTCATTTCCCCCCTCCCAAAATAATTTTTGTGGTCCTTGTAGCTGCAGCAGACAATCCTCCCATCTAGTACCAGCTAAAACTTTTATTAGGCCCTTCCACACGGCAGGGATTTCTTTGTTCTATTATAGTGATATATTGGGCCACCGATTTGGGCTACAAATATAAGGAGTACATATTACGAATGTTCATCAGTAGATCTGTCAATCACTGTAAGCGCTAGCAGCTAAACGCAATGAGTGCAAAGTGCGGATTTCTCCTAAACAGTGGAATAGCTAGCCCGAGTTTAGACTCATTAGAAAGCTAATTTCAACATAAGATGAGTGATGGGTGTGCCGTTATTCTACTAGGTTCTCAAGCACATTTACAAGTATTATAAGTTTTTGTACCAATATGTACACCCTGGCAGCTAGGGGAGGGTGCAGCTAAACCAGCCCCTTTAGTGTTGTCACAAGCCTACAAGTATAAGTTACTGCCAGTCAGCCCAGACTTCAGTCTTGTCTGAGCAGCTGTTGCAGCATCCTCTGATGAATTGGGATGTCTGGCTCCTCCCACCAGCATGGTTAGCTAGGACGATCTAAGCAACATGTGAGTGTTTATCTTCTTTAATCCCTGTTTTTGTAAGTGCTTTGTGCATACTTTGTCTCATTTTGTAAAATCTTTTTATACCTTCTGTAAACACTGCCTACCTTTTGGAGTAAACTATAAAATTACTAGTTGTCTCTCTATGCTCTGAAACTAATTTTTCACGTGCTTGAAGTTAATTACGTTACTAATTTGGGTTGGCTCGAACCCCTCTGTTGAGGAATCGGAGCTGCTGGCAGCAAAGTGTGTTCTGGGCTAGGTGGGTAAAGCTGGCAGCGACTGAACGGGGTTTTATAACTATTGTCTGGCTGCGGCCTGAGCATTTATAATTCCCTTGCTGCAGCATGCCTACTAGCCAGTCCACAGTGAAGCGGCTCATCCGGCGACTAATTATTGTAGGTGTAGTTCCCTGACTGACCTGAGGGTAAGGGGGCGCCGGAGAGCTGCAAGTTCTGAAGCGGAACTGGAAAGCGGGATATACATAAATCCCTGCAGTTTGTGGCATATTGTAGCAGCAGCGGGATAACTAAAATAAGCCCCTGCGGTAAATTGATAGGTCAATAGGCTTTGTTTGTGTTTTCATCACATTGTAGCAGAGGTGGGAAACTAAGATAAGCCCCCTGCACATGTGATACTTGTGTGTTGGCCAAATGTCACCCCCCTATCCGTGACAACAGCATACAGCGCAGAGCCGTGTGTGTATAAAGCACACAGAGCAGAGCCATGTGTGTATAAAGCATACAGTGCGGAGCCATGTGTATGTAAGGGGGTCATAAAAGCGGTCTTGTGCCCCAAGCACGTCCCGGTTAATTCTATGTATATTGCCGCCCTGTAATGTCGTTAAACCGTGTATTTATGGTTATATTTAATATTCTGTATCAGATGCTGCTACTGTATAGTATAATGCATAAATATGTACAGTACAGACCAAAAGTTTGGACACACCTTCTCATTTAAAGATTTATCTGTATTTTCATGACTATGATAATTGTAAATTCACACTGAATGCATCAAAATTATGAATTAACACATGTGGAATTATATACTTAACAAAAAAGCGTGAAACAACTGAAATTATGTCTTATATTCTAGGTTCTTCAAAGTAGCCACCTTTTGCTTTGATGACTGCTTTGCACACTCTTGGCATTGTCTTGATGAGCTTCAAGAGGTCGTCACCGGAAATAGTTTTCACTTCACAGATGTGCCCTGTCAGGTTTAATAAGTGGGATTTCTTGCCTTATAAATGGAGTTGGGACCATCAGTTGTGTTGAGCAGGAGTCTGGTGGATACACAGCTGATAGTCCTACTGAATAGACTGTTAGAATTTGTATTATGACCAGGGCCGGTTTTAGACAAAGTGGGGCCCTAGGCAAAAATTTAATGTGGGGGCCCTGTTATGATCTGGTGATTAGGGAGCGACATGCGTCTAGCTCTGAGCAGGTGGCAACTATACTGACCGCAGTCCCTAAGCTCAACACAACACTAGAAGTAGCCGTGGAATGCTCCTAACTCGGCCTAGGCATCTCGTCACAGCCTTAGAGCTAACTACCCCTAAAGATAGAAGCAGGAAAACTATCTTGCCTCAGAGAAAATCCCCAAAGGATAGATTAGCCCCCCACAAATAATGACTGTGAGAGGAGAAGGAAATGACATACGTAGTATGGAACAAGATTTAGCACAGGAGGCCACTTCTAGCTAAATAGAAATAGTACAGAACAGAACGCTGTGCGGTCAGTAAAAAAAACTAGAAAAAGTCCACCGCAGAGAAATGCAAAAATCTCCACACCTGACTAAAGGTGTGGAGGGCAAACTCTGCTGCCCAGAGCTTCCAGCTTAACTGAATAGATCCATACTGAAAAGCTGGACAAATGAACAAAAACAAAGAAAGTGCTGAACAACAAAGTCCACAACAAGAGAACCGCAAAAGGACAAGCAAGGACTTAGCTTTGATGAACTGGTCAGAGTGTCAAGAAAGTCCTAAGAGCAATGACTCCAGGCAGGAACAATTGACAACTGGCATTGAATGAGGGATAAGACCAGACTAATATAGCCGAGCCAGAAAGACGATCAGTGAAAACAGCTGCTGAAGCTAAATCCAAGAAGCAGCCATACCACTCAAAACCACAGGAGGGAGCCAAAGAGCAGAACTCACAAAAATGCTACTTACAACCACCGGAGGGAGCCCAAGAGCGGAATTCACAACAGTACCCCCCCCTTAAGGAGGGGTCACCGAACCCTCACCAGAGCCCCCAGGCCGATCAGGATGAGCCAAATGAAAAGCACGAACCAAATCGGCGGCATGAACATCGGAGGTAACAACCCAATAATTATCCTCCTGGCCATAACCCTTCCACTTGACAAGATACTGAAACTTCCGCCTCGAAAAACGAGAATCCAAAATTTTCTCAACCACATATTCCAACTCCCCCTCAACCAACACCGGGGCAGGAGGATCAACAGATGGAACAACGGGCACCACATATCTCCGCAACAAAGATCTATGGAAAACATTGTGGATGGCAAAAGAGGCTGGAAGGGCCAAACGAAAAGACACAGGATTGATAATCTCAGAAATCTTATAAGGACCAATAAACCGAGGCTTGAACTTAGGGGAAGAAACCTTCATAGGAACATGACAAGAAGACAACCAAACCAAATCCCCCACACGAAGCCGAGGACCAACACACCGACGGCGGTTAGCAAAACGCTGAGCCTTTTCCTGGGACAACGTCAAATTGTCTACCACATGAGCCCAAATCCGCTATAACCTGTCCATCACAGAATCAACACCAGGACTATCAGAAGGCTCAACCTGCCCTGAAGAAAAACGAGGATGGAAACCAAAATTACAAAAGAAAGGCGAAACCAAAGTAGCCGAACTGGCCCGATTATTAAGGGCAAACTCGGCCAACGGCAAGAAAGTCACCCAATCATCCTGATCAGCAGACACAAAGCATCTCAAATAGGTTTCCAAGGTCTGATTAGTTCGCTCAGTTTGGCCATTGGTCTGAGGATGGAACGCCGAAGAAAAAGACAAATCAATACCCATCCTAGCACAAAAGGCCCGCCAAAACCTGGAAACAAACTGGGAACCTCTGTCAGACACAATATTCTCCGGAATGCCATGCAAACGAACCACATGCTGAAAAAACAATGGAACCAAATCAGAGGAGGAAGGCAATTTAGGCAAAGGTACCAAATGGACCATTTTAGAGAACCGGTCACAAACCACCCAGATAACAGACATCCTCTGGGACACAGGAAGATCCGAAATAAAATCCATGGAAATATGCGTCCAAGGCCTCTCCGGGACGGGCAAAGGCAAAAGCAACCCACTAGCGCGGGAACAGCAAGGCTTGGCTTGGGCGCAAGTCCCACAGGACTGCACAAAAGCACGGACATCACGCGACAAGGAAGGCCACCAAAAGGACCTAGCAACCAAATCTCTGGTACCAAAAATCCCAGGATGACCAGCCAACACTGAACAATGGACCTCAGAAATCACCTTACTCGTCCATCTATCAGGAACAAACAGCTTCCCCACAGGACAGCGGTCAGGCCTATCAGCCTGAAATTCCTGAAGCACCCGCCGCAAATCAGGGGAGATGGCAGAAAGAATCACCCCTTCCTTAAGAATGCCAACCGGCTCAAGGACTCCAGGAGAATCCGGCAAAAAACTCCTAGAGAGTGCATCCGCCTTAACATTCTTAGATCCTGGAAGATATGAGACCACAAAATCAAAACGGGAGAAAAACAGGGACCACCGAGCCTGTCTAGGGTTCAGCCGCTTGGCCGACTCAAGGTAAATCAAATTCTTATGATCAGTCAAGACCACAATGCGGTGCTTGGCTCCCTCAAGCCAATGTCGCCACTCCTCAAATGCCCACTTCATAGCCAACAACTCCCGATTGCCGACATCATAATTGCGTTCCGCAAGCGAAAACTTCCGAGAAAAGAAGGCACATGGCTTCATCAAGGAACCATCAGAATTCCTCTGTGACAAAACGGCCCCTGCCCCAATCTCAGAAGCGTCAACCTCAACCTGAAAAGGAAGAGAAACATCCGGTTGACGCAACACAGGGGCAGAAGTAAATCGGCGTTTAAGCTCCTGAAAGGCCTCAACAGCCTCAGAGGACCAATTAGCCACATCAGCGCCTTTCTTCGTCAAATCGGTCAGGGGTTTAACCACACTAGAGAAGTTGGCAATGAAACGGCGATAAAAATTAGCAAAGCCCAAAAATTTCTGAAGGCTCTTCACAGATTTGGGTTGAATCCAGTCATGAATGGCTTGGACCTTAACAGGATCCATTTCTATAGACGAAGGAGAAAAAATAAACCCCAAAAAAGAGACCTTCTGAACTCCAAATAGGCACTTAGACCCCTTCACAAATAGAGCATTATCACGAAGGATCTGGAATACCATCCTGACCTGCTTCACATGAGACTCCCAATCATCGGAAAAAATCAAAATATCATCCAAATACACAATCAGGAATTTGTCAAGATAATTGTGGAAAATATCATGCATGAAAGACTGGAACACAGATGGAGCATTAGAGAGCCCAAATGGCATCACAAGGTATTCAAAATGGCCTTCGGGCGTATTAAATGCAGTCTTCCATTCGTCACCCTGTTAAATACGAACAAGATTATATGCCCCTCGAAGGTCAATCTTGGTAAACCAACTAGCCCCCTTAATCCTAGCAAACAAATCAGAGAGCAAAGGTAATGGATATTGGAATTTGACCGTGATCTTATTAAGATGGCGATAATCAATACAGGGTCTTAAGGAGCCATCCTTCTTGGCAACAAAAAAGAATCCCGCTCCCAATGGTGACGAAGACGGCCGAATATGCCCCTTCTCTAAAGACTCCTTAACATAGCTCCGCATGGCGGCATGCTCTGGCACAGACAGGTTGAAAAGTCGGCCCTTGGGGAACTTACAGCCAGGAATCAAGTCAATAGCACAATCACAGTCCCTGTGTGGTGGAAGGGAACTGGACTTGGGCTCATCGAATACATCCTGGAAATCTAACAAAAATTCAGGAACATCAGAAGAGGGGGAAAAGGAAATTGACATCAAGGGAACGTCACTATGTACCCCTTGACAACCCCAACTAGTCACAGACATTGATTTCCAATCCAGCACTGGATTGTGTACTTGTAACCATGGAAAACCCAGTACAACAACATCATGTAAATTATGCAACACCAGAGAACGGCAATCTTCCTGATGTGCAGGAGCCGTGTACATAGTCATCTGCATCCAGTACTGAGGTTTATTCTTGGCCAATGGTGTAGCATCAATACCCCTCAAGGGTATGGGACTCTGCAAAGGCTGCAAAGAAAAACCACAGCGCCTAGCGAATTCTAAGTCCATTAAGTTCAGAGCAGCGCCTGAATCCACAAATGCCATGACAGAAAAAGAAGACAATGAGCAAATCAGGGTCACAGACAGGAGAAACTTAGGCTGCACAGTACTAATGGTAACAGATCTAGCGACCCTCTTAATACGCTTAGGGCAATCAGAAATAGTATGAACAGAATCACCACAGTAAAAACACAGCCCATTCTGACGTCTGTATCCCCTCTGTTCCGCTCTAGTCAAAATCCTATCACATTACATGGGCTCAGGACTTTGCTTAAAGGACACTGCCATATGGTGCACCACTTTGTGTTCGCGCAGGCGCCGATCAATCTGAATGGCCAGAGACATAGATTCGCTCAAACCAACAGGCGTGGGAAACCCCACCATAACATCTTTAAGGGCTTCTGTTGTGAATTCTGTTGTCGAACTCCCTCCTGTGGTCGTGAATGGTACTTCGGCGAGTTCTGTCTATGGGCTCCCTCTGGTGGCTGTGAGTGAAGCTGCTGCTTCTGAGGTTCCTTACACAAGTGACGTGGTTTATCCTTTGGTTGACTGCTCTATTTAACTCCTCTCAGATCGTTACTCCATGCCAGCTGTCAATGTTTTTGCATTGGTTCAGTTCGCTCCTGGATCTCTCTGGTGACCTGCCTTCTCCTGCAGAAGCTAAGTTCCTGATAGTCATTATTTGTTCATTGTTTTCTTGTCCAGCTGGTTTTCATGATTTTGTCTTGCTAGCTGGAAGCTCTGGGATGCAGAGTGGCCCCTCTGCACCGTGAGTCGGTGCGGAGGTCTTTTTTGCACACTCTGCGTGGTCTTTTGTAGGTTTTTGTGCTGATCGCAAAGTTACCTTTCCTATCCTCTGTCTATTTAGTAAGTCTGGCCTCCCTTTGCTGAAACCTGTTTCATTTCTGCGTTTGTGACTTTCATCTTTACTCACAGTCAATATATGTGGGGGCTTCCTTTACCTTTGGGGAATTTCTCTGAGGCAAGTTAGGCTTTATTTTCTATCTCTAGGGCTAGAAAGTTCTTAGGCTGTGACGAGGCACCTAGGTCTGGTCACGAGCGCTCCACGGCTATTTCTAGTGTGTGTGATAGGATTAGGGCTTGCGGTCAGCAGAGCTCCCACATCCCAGAGCTCGTCCTGTATGAGGTTTAACTATCGGGTCATTCTGGGTGCTCCTAACCACCAGGTCATAACAGGCTTCAGAAAGACCCTTTCTGAAAAATGCTGCCAGAGCTGTTGTGAATTCTGTGGCCAAGCTCCCTCCTGTGGTCGAGAGTGGTACTTCGGCTGGTTCTGTCTATGAGCTTCCTTTGGTGGATGAGAGTGGTACTGCGGCTTCTGAGTTTCCTTCCTCAGGTGATGAGGTTAAGTCGTTAGGTGCTGCTCTATTTAACTCCACCTGGTGCTTTGATCCTGGCCTCCAGTCAATGTTCTAGTATTGGTCTTGCTTCCTCCTGGATCGTTCCTGTGGCCGGTCTATCCTGCATAAGCTAAGTTTTGCTTGAGTTATTTTTGCTTGCTATTTTTTCTGTCCAGCTTGCTTTATTGGTTTTTCTTGCTTGCTGGAAGCTCTGAGACGCAGAGGGAGCACCTCCGTACCGTTAGTCGGTGCGGAGGGTCTTTTTGCCCCTCTGCGTGGTTGTTTGTAGGTTTTTGTGTTGACCGCAAAGCTATCTTTCCTATCCTCGGTCTATTCAGTAAGTCGGGCCTCACTTTGCTAAATCTATTTCATCTCTGTGTTTGTATTTTCATCTTACTCACAGTCATTATATGTGGGGGGCTGCCTTTTCCTTTGGGGAATTTCTCTGAGGCAAGGTAGGCTTATTTTTCTATCTTCAGGGCTAGTTAGTTTATCAGGCTGTGCCGAGTTGCATAGGGAGCGTTAGGCGCAATCCACGGCTACCTCTAGTGTGGTGTGTTAGGATTAGGGATTGCGGTCAGCAGAGTTCCCACGTCTCAGAGCTCGTCCTTTGTTTTTGGTAATTGTCAGGTCACTTTGTGTACTCTGAACTTCAATGTCCATTGTGGTTCTGAATTACCTGATCATAACAGTACTGGAGGCCCAAAGTACTAATGCTTCTCAATAGAGGGAAAAGAGAAGTTCTGAGACCATTTTTTTTTCTTTGCACTGTGTTCTGTCTTTCTTTTCCCCTTTACATCAGGGTGGTTCAGAACACGGGTGTGGACATGGACATTCAAGGTCTGTTCTCTTTGATGGATAATCTCGCTATAAATGTACAGAATATTCAAGATTTAGTGGTTCAGAATCCTATGTTAGAACCTAAGATTCCTATTCCTGAGTTATTTTCTGGAGATAGAGCAAAGTTTTTGAATTTTAAAAATAATTGTAAACTATTTCTGGCTTTGAAACCCCGCTCCTCTGGTGACCCACTACAACAAGTTAAGATCATTATTTCTTTATTACGTGGCGACCCTCAAGACTGGGCATTTTCCCTTGCGCCAGGAGATCCTGCATTATGTAATATTGATGCGTTTTTTCTGGCGCTCGGATTGCTGTACGACGAACCTAATTCAGTGGATCAGGCAGAGAAAAATTTGCTGGCTCTGTGTCAGGGTCAGGATGAGATAGAGATTTATTGTCAGAAGTTTAGAAAGTGGTCCGTGCTCACTCAATGGAATGAATGTGCGCTGGCAGCTATTTTCAGAAAGGGTCTCTCTGAAGCCCTTAAGGATGTCATGGTGGTATTTCCTATGCCTGCTGGTCTGAATGAGTCTATGTCTTTGGCCATTCAGATCGGTCGACGCTTGCGCGAGCGTAAATCTGTGCACCATTTGGCGGTATTATCTGAGCATGAACCTGAGCCTATGCAGAGTGCGATAGGACTTTGACCAGAGCTGAAAGGCAAGAACACAGACGTCTGAATGGGCTGTGTTTCTACTGTGGTGATTCCACTCATGCTATTTCCGATTGTCCTAAGCGCACTAAGCGGTTCGCTAGGTCTGCCATCATTGGTACAGTACAGTCGAAATTTCTTTTGTCCGTTACTTTGATCTGCTCTTTGTCTTCCTATTCAGTCATGGCATTTGTGGATTCAGGCGCTGCCCTGAATTTGATGGACTTGGAGTTTGCTAGGCGCTGTGGGTTTGTCTTGGAGCCCTTGCAGTGTCCTATTCCATTGAGAGGAATTGATGCTACGCCTTTGGCCAAGAATAAGCCTCAGTATTGGACCCAGCTGACCATGTGCATGGCTCCTGCGCACCAGGAGGATATTCGCTTTCTGGTGTTGCATAATCTGCATGATGTGGTCGTGTTGGGGTTGCCATGGCTACAAGTCCATAACCCAGTATTAGATTGGAAATCAATGTCTGTGTCCAGCTGGGATTGTCAGGGGGTACATGGTGATGTTCCATCTCTGTCTATCTCATCATCCACCCCTTCTGAGGTCCCAGAGTTCTTGTCTGATTACCGGGATGTATTCGATGAGCCCAAGTCCAATGCCCTACCTCCGCATAGGGATTGTGATTGTGCTATCGATTTGATTCCTGGTAGTAAGTTTCCTAAGGGTCGACTGTTTATTTATCTGTACCTGAGCACGCCGCTATGCGGAGTTACGTGAAGGAGTCTTTGGAGAAGGGTCATATTCGCCCGTCATCGTCGCCATTGGGAGCAGGGTTCTTTTTTGTGGCCAAGAAGGATGGTTCGCTGAGACCTTGTATTGATTACCGCCTTCTAAATAAAATTACGGTCAAATTTCAGTACCCCTTGCCGCTGCTGTCTGATTTGTTTGCTCGGATTAAGGGGGCTAGTTGGTTCACCAAGATAGATCTTCGTGGTGCGTATAATCTTGTGCGTATTAAACGGGGCGATGAATGGAAAACAGCATTTAATACGCCCGAAGGCCATTTTGAGTACCTGGTTATGCCATTCGGACTTTCTAATGCTCCATTAGTGTTTCAGTCCTTTATGCATGACATCTTCCGAGAGTACCTGGATAAATTCCTGATTGTATACTTGGATGATATTTTGGTCTTCTCGGATGATTGGGAGTCTCATGTGAAGCAGGTCAGAATGGTGTTCCAGGTCCTGCGTGCTAATTCTTTGTTTGTGAAGGGGTCAAAGTGTCTCTTTGGTGTTCAGAAGATTTCATTTTTGGGGTTAATTTTTTCTCCTTCTACTATCGAGATGGACCCTGTTAAAGTTCAGGCCATTTATGATTGGACTCAGCCAACATCTCTGAAGAGTCTGCAGAAGTTCCTGGGCTTTGCTAATTTTTATCGTCGCTTCATCGCTAATTTTTCTAGCATTGCTAAACCGTTGACTGATTTAACCAAGAAGGGTGCTGATGTGGTCAATTGTTCTTCTGCTGCTGTGGAAGCTTTTCAGGAGTTGAAGCGTCGTTTTTCTTCTGCCCCTGTGTTGTGCCAACCAGATGTTTCGCTTCCGTTCCAGGTCGAGGTTGATGCTTCCGAAATTGGAGCAGGGGCTGTTTTGTCGCAGAGAAGTTCTGATTGCTCGGTGATGAAACCATGCGCCTTCTTTTCCAGGAAATTTTCGCCTGCTGAGCGAAATTATGATGTTGGCAATCGAGAGTTGCTAGCCATGAAGTGGGCATTCGAGGAGTGGCGTCATTGGCTTGAAGGAGCTAAGCATCGCGTGGTGGTCTTGACTGATCACAAAAACTTGACTTATCTCGAGTCTGCCAAACGGTTGAATCCTAGACAGGCTCGTTGGTCGCTGTTTTTCTCCCGTTTTGACTTTGTGGTTTCGTACCTTCCGGGCTCTAAAAATGTGAAGGCGGATGCCCTGTCTAGGAGTTTTGTGCCCGATTCTCCGGGTTTGTCTGAGCCGGCGGGTATTCTCAAAGAGGGGGTAATTTTGTCTGCCATCTCCCCTGATTTGCGGCGGGTGCTGCAAAAATTTCAGGCTAATAGACCTGACTGTTGCCAAGCGGAGAAACTGTTTGTCCCTGATAGGTGGCGAATAAAGTTATCTCTGAGGTTCATTGTTCGGTGTTGGCTGGTCATCCTGAAATCTTTGGTACTAGAGATTTGGTGGCTAGATCCTTTTGGTGGCCGTCTCTGTCGCGGGATGTGCGTTCTTTTGTGCAGTCCTGTGGGATTTGTGCTCGGGCTAAGCCCTGCTGTTCTCGTGCCAGTGGGTTGCTTTTGCCCTTGCCGGTCCCGAAGAGGCCTTGGACACATATCTCTATGGATTTTATTTCGGATCTCCCCGTCTCTCAAAGAATGTCGGTCATTTGGGTGGTTTGTGATCGCCTCTCTAAGATGGTCCATTTGGTGCCCTTGTCTAAATTGCCTTCCTCCTCTGATTTGGTGCCGTTGTTTTTCCAGCATGTGGTTAGTTTACATGGCATTCCAGAGAACATCGTTTCTGACAGAGGTTCCCAGTTTGTTTCGAGGTTTTGGCGAGCCTTTTGTGCTAGGATGGGCATTGATTTGTCTTTTTCCTCGGCTTTCCATCCTCAGACAAATGGCCAGACTGAACAAACCAATCAGACCTTGGAAACATATCTGAGATGTTTTGTTTCTGCTGATCAGGATGATTGGGTGTCCTTTTTGCCTTTGGCTGAGTTCGCCCTTAATAATCGGGCCAGCTCGGCTACTTTGGTTTCGCCGTTTTTCTGCAATTCTGGGTTCCACCCTCGTTTCTCTTCAGGGCAGGTTGAGTCTTTGGACTGTCCTGGTGTGGATACTGTGGTGGATAGGTTGCAGCAGATCTGGACTCATGTAGTGGACAATCTGACTTTGTCCCAGGAGAAGGCTCAACGTTTCGCTAACCGCAGGCGCTGTGTGGGTCCCCGACTTCGTGTTGGGGATTTGGTTTGGTTGTCATGTCGTTATATTCCTATGAAGGTTTCCTCTCCTAAATTTAAGCCTCGTTTCATTGGTCCATATAGGATTTCTGAGGTTCTTAATCCTGTGTCTTTTCGTTTGACTCTTCCAGCTTCTTTTTCCATCCATAACGTGTTCCATAGGTCATTGTTGCGGAGATACGTGGCACCTGTGGTTCCATCTATTGATCCTCTTGCTCCGGTTTTGGTTGAAGGGGAATTGGAGTATATAGTGGAGAAGATTTTGGATTCTCGTGTTTCGAGATGGAAACTCCAGTATCTGGTTAAGTGGAAAGGTTATGGTCAGGAAGATAATTCCTGGGTCTTTGCCTCTGATGTCCATGCTGCCGATCTGGTTCGTGCCTTTCATGTGGCTCATCCTGGTCGGCCTGGGGGCTCTGGTGAGGGTTCGGTGACCCCTCCTCAAGGGGGGGTACTGTTGTGAATTCTGTGGCCAAGCTCCCTCCTGTGGTCGAGAGTGGTACTTCGGCTGGTTCTGTCTATGAGCTTCCTTTGGTGGATGAGAGTGGTACTGCGGCTTCTGAGTTTCCTTCCTCAGGTGATGAGGTTAAGTCATTAGGTGCTGCTCTATTTAACTCCACCTGGTGCTTTGATCCTGGCCTCCAGTCAATGTTCTAGTATTGGTCTTGCTTCCTCCTGGATCGTTCCTGTGGCCTGTCTACCCTGCATAAGCTAAGTTTTGCTTGTGTTATTTTTGCTTGCTATTTTTTTCTGTCCAGCTTGCTTTATTGGTTTTTCTTGCTTGCTGGAAGCTCTGAGACGCAGAGGGAGCACCTCCGTACCGTTAGTCGGTGCGGAGGGTCTTTTTGCCCCTCTGCGTGGTTGTTTGTAGGTTTTTGTGTTGACCGCAAAGCTATCTTTCCTATCCTCGGTCTATTCAGTAAGTCGGGCCTCACTTTGCTAAATCTATTTCATCTCTGTGTTTGTATTTTCATCTTACTCACAGTCATTATATGTGGGGGGCTGCCTTTTCCTTTGGGGAATTTCTCTGAGGCAAGGTAGGCTTATTTTTCTATCTTCAGGGCTAGTTAGTTTCTCAGGCTGTGCCGAGTTGCATAGGGAGCGTTAGGCGCAATCCACGGCTACCTCTAGTGTGGTGTGTTAGGATTAGGGATTGCGGTCAGCAGAGTTCCCTCGTCTCAGAGCTCGTCCTTTGTTTTTGGTAATTGTCAGGTCACTTTGTGTGCTCTGAACTTCAATGTCCATTGTGGTTCTGAATTACCTGATCATAACACAGAGCATCCTCATTCCATTTAGTGAGCACAGACCATTTTCTAAATTTCTGGCAGTATAATTCTGCCGCTTCCTGACCCTGACACAGGGCCAACAGTGTTTTCTCAGCATGCTCTACAGAGTTAGGTTCGTCATAGAATAATCCGAGCGATTGGAAAAATGCATCTACATTAAGCAATGCCGGATTTCCTGACTCAAGTGAGAATGCCCAGTCCTGAGGGTCGCCACGCAGTAGAGAAATAACTATCTTTACTTGCTGAACGGGGTCACCAGAGGAACGGGGTTTCAGAGCAAAAAACAATTTGCAGTTATTTTTAAAGTTCAAAAACTTAGATCTATCCCCGTAAAACAAGTCCGGAGTAGGAATTCTAGGCTCTAAGGCCGGAGTCTGAACCACATAATCTTGAATACTCTGTACTCTTGCAGCAAGCTGATCCACACGAGAAAACAAACCCTGAACATCCATGCCTGCATCCAAATCCCGAATCACCCAGAGATCAAGAGGAAGGAAAAAGACAAAACAAACTAAAGAAAAAAAATGGCTCAGAACTCTTTTTCTCTTCCTTCTTTTGAGAGGCATCCAGCTCATTTTTGGCCAGTTGTACTGTTATGATCTGGTGATTAGGGAGCGACATGCGTCTAGCTCTGAGCAGGTTGCAACTATACTGACCGCAGTCCCTAAGCTCAACACAACACTAGAAGTAGCCGTGGAATGCTCCTAACTCGGCCTAGGCATCTCGTCACAGCCTAAGAGCTAACTACCCCTAAAGATAGAAGCAGGAAAACTATCTTGCCTCAGAGAAAACCCCCAAAGGATAGATTAGCCCCCCACAAATGATGACTGTGAGAGGAGAAGGAAATGACATACGTAGTATGAACCAAGATTTAGCACAGGAGGCCACTTCTAGCTAAATAGAAATAGTACAGAACAGAACGCTGTGCGGTCAGTAAAAAAAACTAGAAAAAGTCCACCGCAGAGAAATGCAAAAATCTCCACACCTGACTAAAGGTGTGGAGGGCAAACTCTGCTGCCCAGAGCTTCCAGCTTAACTGAATAGATCCATACTGAAAAGCTGGACAAATGAACAAAAACAAAGAAAGTGCTGAACAACAAAGTCCACAACAAGGGAACCGCAAAAGGACAAGCAAGGACTTAGCTTTGATGAACTGGTCAGAGTGACAGGAAAGTCCTAAGAGCAATGACTCCAGGCAGGAACAATTGACAACTGGCATTGAATGAGGGATAAGGCCAGACTAATATAGCCGAGCCAGAAAGACGATCAGTGAAAACAGCTGCTGAAGCTAAATCCAAGAAGCAGCCATACCACTCAAAACCACAGGAGGGAGCCAAAGAGCAGAACTCACAAAAATGCTACTTACAACCACCGGAGGGAGCCCAAGAGCGGAATTCACAACAGGGCCCCAAATGATAACATTGCACTGTGGCCCCCATATGTAGGGGCCTTATATCAGCCAACGGGTATGCCGATATTAGCTGTACACAGGGGCGTTGCTAGGGTCAGAAAAGATTGGGGGCCCAAGACAAAGAGTTGCCCCCAACCCCCTCTTAATTTTTTTTTTTAACTCTTCAGATAAAACAGTGCTAACTCTCGGAGAACAGATAATGTAGTAGATGTCACCTGCAGTCCTATGTAACACTAGAGATAGCAGTGATAATTCTCTGAGTACAGATAATTTAGTATATATCACATGCAGTCCTATGTAACACAACAGATAGACATAGCGTTTCAGACTAAGACTATGTTCACATGCAGCATTTTTTTCAGTAGCCAAAACCTTTTCTATTAGCAGTAAAAATGTTGCGTTCAAAACACCTGCCTGTTTTTCAGCTTGTTTTGTGGTGTTCTTCACACTTTTTTCAGCTTTTTTTTTGGAGAGAGGATGTTTGTTTTGTCTACAGTATGTTTAAGGCCACGTTCACACGTTGAGTGTTTGGTCAGCATATGTAAGCCAAAACCAGGAGGGTGAGAACTACAGAAGTAGTGATGTGTTTCTCAGGCTATGTGAACATGTTGCGGATTTTGCTGCGGATCTGCAGCAGTTTTCCATGCGTTTACAGTACCATGTAAACCTATGGAAAACGAAATCCGCAGTGCCCATGCTGCGGAAAATACTATGTGGAGACGCTGCGTTGTATTTTCTGCAGCATGTCAATTCTTTGAGCGGATTCCGCAGCGTTTTACACCTGCTCCATAATAGGAATCCGCAGGTGTAAAAACGCTGTTGAAAACTGCACAATAACCGCGGTAACGCCGCCATAAATCTGCGGTAAATCTGCAGGTAAAGCTGAGGGGATTTAAAAAGTGCTACAGTTCTGAAATCCAGTCAGAAAACAAACAAGCGCATGCAGGAGATTTCGGAAATCTCCTATGTTTTGCTGGCACTTTTTAAAGCAGCTTTTCGCCATGTTCATATGCAGAAGTTTTGCAGCTTTTTCTTCTGCAAATAAGAAGTTTACAGCATTTTACAGCACAAGCAAAAACTGAGATTTTCAGTAATCTTCTGCACACCCTTTTATTTCCCCTGACAGAATTTCACATCTGCAGCCTTTTTTAAATCTGCAGCGTGTCACTTTCAGCAATTTTTTTCACCTGTAGAAAGCAATGAAAAAGTTTAAAACATGCTGCAAATGTTGCAACGTTGTTTTTTGCTGCGTTTTTTGTGAATAACACTAACTTTATTAAACATGTACCGTAGACAAAATGCAAACTGTAAAAAAAAACAAACGGCAAAAGCTCTAAAGGTATGTGCCCGCAATCAGTAAACGCTGCAGGTCGGCTGCTGTGTACTTGTGCAGCGTCCAACCCGCAGCGGCCAGATGTTACAGTATAGTGGATGGGATTTCAAGAAATTCCATCTCTACTATGCGTGCACTGACACCCGCACCTCACCAGCGGAGACGGACATGCGGCGCGTCTGTCCAGACCCCAGCATGCCAATTTATCTGGCGTAGACATGAGTCTCCACAAGAGAAATCTCACCCGTGCAATGTATAGGATGCAGGGATTCTGCACAGATCAATGAACACATGCGGAATCACCTGTGTTCAAAAGATGGCAGCACTTTGGACGCAGCACATGTCCGCTGCGTCCAAGGTGCTGCCATTTCCGGATCCTCTGCACATACCCTAAAAATGGGTGTTTTGAAAGCAGTGTTTTTACTGCCAAGAGAGTAGGTTGTGGCTGCAAAAAAAAAATGCTCCCAAAACGCTGATTCCTATGCACACCTGTACTATATGTGTATGGCTAACCCTTAATATTTCACATGGGAATTCATTTATTTCTATATAATAGATACCCTGATTCAGCAGACAATATTCCTGCCTTGTGTCATCCAGTCTGTATTGACAGCAGGTCGCACTTTCAGATTACAAGCAGTGACTGTGGTCAGAGCCAATGGCTGCTGTATGTGACTGTGAAACCTGATCCTACAGCAAACAGCACAGAGCTCTGGGAGCACATGAATAAATCACAGCACTACAATGAAACTGGCTCACATGAGGACCACCCCAGGAAAGGAAGACCAAGAGTCACCTCTGCTTCTGAGGATAAGTTTATCCGAGTCACCAGCCTCAGAAATCGCAGATTAACAGCAGGTCAGATTAGAGACCAGGTCAATGCCACACAGAGTTCTAGCAGCAGACACATCTCTACAACAACTATTAAGAGGAGACTTTGTGCAGCAGGCCTTCATGGTAACATAGCTGCTAGGAAACCATTGCTAAGGACAGGCAACAAGCAGAAGAGACTTGTTTGGGCTAAAGAACACAAGGAATGGACATTAGACCAGTGGAAATCTGTGCTTTGGTCTGATGAGTCCAAATTTGAGATCTTTGGTTCCAACCACCGTGTCTTTGTGTGACGCAGAAAAGGTGAACGGATGGACTCTACATGCCTGGTTCCCACCGTGAAGCATGGAGGAGGAGGTGTAATGGTGTGGGGGTGCTTTGCTGTTGGGGATTTATTTAAAATTGAAGGCATACTGAACCAGCATGGCTACCACAGCATCTTGCAGCGGCACGCTATTCCATCCCGTTTGTGTTTAGGTGGACCATCATTTATTTTTCAACAGGACAATGACCCCAAACACACCTCCAGGCTGTGTAAGGGCTATTTGACCAAGAAGAAGAGTGATGGGGTGCTACGCCAGATGACCTGGCCAGACCGGAACCCAATCGAGATGTTTTGGGGTGAGCTGGACCGCAGAGTGAAGACAAAAGGGCCAACAAGTGCTAAGCATCTCTGGGAACTCCTTCAAGTTTGTTGGAAGACCATTCCCGGTGACTACCTCTTGAAGCTCATCAAGAGAATGCCAAGAGAGCGCAAAGCAGTCATCAAAGCAAAATGTGGCTACTTTGAAAAACCTAGAATATAAGACATATTTTCAGTTGTTTCACACTTTTTTGTTAAGTATATAATTCCACATGTGTTAATTCATAGTTTTGATGCCTTCATTGTGAATTTACAATTTTCATAGTCATGGAGATACAGAAAAATCTTTAAATGAGAAGGTATGTCCAAACTTTTGGTTCGTACTGTATGTTGTAGGGAAAGTGCAGTATTTAAGTTAGTCCACTAGATGGAGACACATAAGCCCAATAGTATATAAAACTCCGGAGAACAAATGGAAGTTTTGTATAAAAAGTGACCAAACTATATTTATACCAATACAAACAGTTTAAAAACAAGCATATACCAGGTAATGAAAGTGCTAACAAACAAAAGACACCAGATGTTAGAGGTCTACAGCACAAAAATTAGTGTGTTATGATATCAGTATAATATTTAAGGTGCAGACAAAAGAGACTCCTATATAGTATCCAAAAACATATAACTCTCGTTAATGGTAACCCTCCTTTTTATACCATACTCTCTCATTAGTGACAACCTGAGGGGATTCCATATCTAGGTACACCAGTTTGAATAAGGCATGCGACCATAATATGTGCCCAACTCCGTGGACCTAGGAATAGGAACAACAGGAGAGCATGTCTCACCTGGTGCTGGGAAGACCACTGCACGCACCCCAACACGTGTTTCGCCGCTGTCAGCCTCGCTTTCTCAAGGGGAAGTGTGGTTTCAATTACCTGTAGGACCTTAAACATCCATGGAAACGTGTCATGTGATGATCACATCATATCGCTAAATCCTATGCTGTGTAAGTATGGCGCATGCGCGCGCCGCTGTCCGAGTTAACCCACCCCCGCCCGGACATATCCGACCCTGAGCACGAGCGGGCACCAGCTGGTCCCAGTCACGCCCAGAGGAGACAACCCCAGAGAGCTTGCGCACACACGCGCACCACAGCAAGAGACTGCGAGAGCCTATATCTACCCCACATATTTAAAGCAAGGGTGAATCTGCATATGAATACAGTATGTAATGCAGGTATTATGTCATCATAAGGAACATCCACGATGAGAAATGATCAGTAATGAATCCCATTCATCGTCCATCGGGTCAGATGTGTCATTCCTCTTCACAAGGTGTCAATCTTTGCATACATTTTTGGGGGGGATGATAGGGTCCAAATGAAGTCAAAATAATGCATTTAAGAAAAAAGGAACCTATGTAATATATAACAAAAACACAAAAAATAGTTAAAACCAAACTCACATAAACAGTTAAAATACAGATAGAGAGGAACTTTTGATAGGGGTCAGAGACAGAGTAACTTTACAAGTATGGGCCAAAATTCAAGGACTCATTCAAACCCACAGGTTTCATAGTTCCAAGTGTAACAATCCATTTTAATTCTCGCTGTGCTAGCAGTTTTTTTACATTTTCCCCTCTGATTCCAACATGTACGACATCTATACCTCTAACTTTAAACTCCTTTGGATTACAATTATGGACCATTCTGAAGTGTCTAGGAATCGTTTTAAGGGTCGACACGTCATCCACTGATCTGGCTGCGCCAATATCCCGTACGTGCTCTCTTACACGTATCCTTAGTTCACGTGACATTAGTCCTATATATTTATATATATATATATATATATATATATATATATATATATATATATATTGTAGCGTGGCTAAAGGTTGTATAGTCGACGGGAGGTATGTATCACAGAGAAGGCTTGTCGCTGTGATGTAACCCGGAGTGTTTTCTTTAGTACACATAAAGCAATAAGGAATTGTTTAGTATATTTGGGTCCGGGTTACGGGTAGCTATGAGAGATGGGAGGGTCTGGCTACCCATATACCTCACCCCTGGGTAAGGGGCATAACCGTGCCTATCTATGTTTGTTTCAGGACCTGTGGTGATGTCAGAACCACATGTCTAATCATGTAATGGGTTCCTGGGTGTGGTTACACCTATGTAGAGAGACTGAGTGAGTGTCTGTCAGGGTGGACACACTTCTGTGTGTCCTGGCAGGACACTGCAGAATGGCCTGTATGATGGACGGTTCCAAGTGGGGACGTCCTGGAAGCACGCGGAGACCATTCCAGGCTGGAGAGCCTGCGTGTTGGAGACTCCTGTGAGTGGAGTCGTCCTGGAAGCACCTGGAGACCGTAGACCTGGACGGTCTGTGTTGAGGACCTGGGACTGACCTGAAGTCAGTGTAAGAAGTGGAACTTCTGAGAGGTAACCCCGGACAACGGGATTATAATATACAGCAGTGAAGCCTATCTGCTACGTGAACTGTCTAATATTTCATGGCTGTAATGAAATGGACTGTACCCTGTCTGGTTTATGCGGAGTTTGAATAAACCATATGGGCTGATATGTGTGAGATATCGTGCCTGAAGTGTTTATCCTGCTGCCAAGCGAGTATCCCCAAGACCCGTAGCGGGTGAAACGCTACAATTGGTGTTTCGAATGCGGGCAACGATCCAAGGAGCACATGTTGCAGTGATGGCTGGTCTGAGCCAGAAGAGTGGACGGTCTTGACAACCGTGAGTAATGCTGACCGGGATCAGTGAGAACTGCTGTATATGGGATACCTCTGTGGAGAAGAGGGATCCAGGAACCTGTGTGGCTGCCACCAACAGGTAACGGATGGAGATCCGTGTTATGCTGATTGGGATCAGTGAGAAAATGTGTTTGGGCTGTAAAGCTGAGAACGGATGGAGATCCGTGTTGTGCTGACCAGGGTCAGTGTGAAACAAAGAAAGAGACATTGTGTCTGGGGCACCTCTGAGGCCAAGAGGTGTCCAGGAACCCGTGCAAGTTGCCAGCGGGTAACGGTCTGAAAACCGTGTATTGTGCTGATTGGGATCAGTGATTTTTTTGTAACAGACAGGAGTCTGTGCTATGCTGACCAGAGGTCACTGAGAGACTGTGTTTTTTTTTCTATAAACACGTGTGCAAGTGCTTGCTGTGGACCGGCGAGTCCATGTATTTCTTTTTTTTTTCTTCTGTGATTGACTTGCTGTGGCTCGGCGGGGCCACGAAGACTGAAGGCGTCTGGCGGTAACTCGGCGGGGTTACGAAGTTTTGCTGTGGATCGGCGGGTCCACGAAGTCCGCGGTGCAGAGCCTTGTGAAGTGCAGTTGCAGCAAAAGAGAGAAAAAAAAAAAAAGACATTGCTGGTTTAGAGTGTGCAGACTCTTAAAGGGCCAGAGTCACATTGGTGTGCTGTGCAAACTGGGGCCTGAGAGTACTGTTGGAAGTCCACAGGGTGTACCCCAGAGTGGGGTGGTGTCCCTAAAAAGTGGGTGGAGTCCCCAAAAAAAACAGAGCGGTGCCCAAATAATTATGGTTGGCCAAAAAGGGGCTGCGTCTCAAAAGGGGGTAGTTGCCCAAAAGGGGGTGGAGTCCCTAAAAGGGGCGGTGGCCCTAAAGGAGAAAATGGTCCACAAGGGGGCGGTAACCCAAAAGGGGGTGGAGTCCCTAAAAGGGGCGGTGGCCCTAAAGGAGAAAATGGTCCACAAGGGGGCGGTAACCCAAAAGGGGGTGGAGTCCCTAAAAGGGGCGGTGGCCCTAAAGGAGAAAATGGTCCACAAGGGGGCGGTAACCCAAAAGGGGTGGAGTCCAAAAAGGGAGCGGCAACCCAAATAGGGGTGGTGGCTCAAAAAGGGGCGGCGGTGAATTCGCTGATAAACTGTTGCCGGGTTCAGTGTTCGAACAGCACATGTTCAGAATATTGTACTGACTTTTCATCTGGCAAGATGACACAGAGCTGTTCTGTAGAAGTCAATGGAGTGTGCGTGACTGGATCTCTGAGCCTGGTGACGCTGGTGAGCGCCACACTCCCTGTCTATCTGATTCCCGGAAGGAAGATGGAAGTTCACTGCATTCATGGGGTCGCTAGGGATTATCCGGTGTCCAGGGTAATCATTGAGACGCCCACGTTTATTGCCAGCCATGATGTACCTGTAGTCCCAGACTTACCATTCCCTGTTGTAATAGGCCAGGACTTTGAAAGGTTTTGGGACTTGTGGGAGGAAAGGGGAGTGTCTGATTGCTCAGAACGGAGTCGGAAGGACTCTAAGGGAGCCCCACCACAACAGGCGGCTGTAGTGATTCCGGATTGTGTGATGTGTGAAAAGGAGATAGCGACACCTAAGGTCGATAGTCCAGAGTTCCGGGTGACTGGAAGAAAGTGTGGGTCTGACACATGTTTAAATGGGGAATTGCTGTTCCAGGATGACAGAGTGAGAGGGGGTGACTCCTATTCAGACTGTGACTCGAGCACAAAGGGAAAGGAGTGCAGTAAGGAGGAGCCGAGTAAAAATCACAGATCTTCATCTCGTCGCTGGGGACGCAAAAAGGTGGGACAAGTTACACCCTCTGAGAAGAAAGATGATGAGGAAGAGACAGGGTCAGGTGCAGATAACATTATTGTCCTTGATGAGGAGGTCACTTTATCTCTGACAAACCCTAGCACTGAGGTAGTTAGTGTCAGGCTGGGGTTAGAACAGATCTGTAGTAGACCCACGTCTGCAATGCCCGGAAAGACTGAACTGGCTCAGTATGATGAAGTACCTGATGCTGAAGAGATGGAGAACTCTGAAGTTACCAAGAGTCCAGAGGTACCGAACAGTAAACAGACAGAGAGCCCAGGAGAGACCATAGAGGTGGTTGCGGAAATAGGTGGAACTCTGAAGAGGCAGAGTGTGGGTGGACAAGAGCCCCCGTTTGAAAGTTTAATTAAAGAACTGGTGGTGCGACATGTGCTGGCCAAAAGTGAGCAGGACCATAACATAGAGCTGCTTAAAGAAACTGTTGAACAAGAAAGGGTCCTGAGGCAAGCAATTGAGCACAAAGTGGGTGACCTAGAGAAGGAGGTCGTTGAACTCAGAGGTCAACTATCAGCGTGTCAGGCCATGAATAGGGCCATATTGAAAGATATGGATGTGCTCAGAATGGCTCAAGAAAAGCATCAGCAGGAGTTTCTCCAGAGAGAGGAGGAACGTCGCTGCCTGGTAGAGGAGTTGCCAATACCCGTCTTGGCAAAGGCTCAAGCAGAAGAAAAGACTGGGGAAGAGTTCGTGCTTAAGGCAGAACAAGATAGTCACCTGCTTATGGTAGATGTCCGTGAAGATGAGACCCCGCTTTTCAAGAGCATAATAGAAGTACCCGAAGACATGCGAGCAGTGTGCGCCAGGAAGGGTGTGCATGAAGCATTTAGAAAGGCAGTAGAGGCTTGTAGTGTGCACTGGGCGCCTGAGACTCAGCAATTGGTCATACTGTCGACTAGGGAAGTCACAGTGAAGCGGGTGGCTGTCCTGAGGGATATGCACCTACATTGCCTCCGTACAAAGCAGAAGATCATTTTGAAGAATTATGAAGCCGTTTGACGTTTGGAGCGTGAAAGGAAAGCTCTTAGTCGGATGGGCTTAGTGGAAGACACAGTCCAAGTACCTAAAGGTCTGGTGGCAAAAGTCATTGGGAAACTTGGGAGAGTGATGCAGAAGATGGTGGATAAATCCGGTCTGAAGAGACTGAGGATACCCGCTGATGAAGAGGTCCAGGTCATGGGTGAAGATGGGATGGTCCCGTTCCTGGTTGTCGGATTCAGAGAGAGTCTTAGGAATATCCGCATGCTCCTGGAATATTGCATGGCATACCTAAGGGAGGTAGAGCAGCTGAGACTTGAGAGACGGCAAGTTAATAAACAGCTGCCAGAGAGGCGAAGAAGTTTGCGCAAGACCAGAAGTCCTCAAGCTGAAGCTAACAGAGGACATAGAGAAAAGTGGATAGATTGCTCTCCAGGCAATAAAAACCATGGGAGAAGGTGGCCTGATGAAACAAGTAGAAGCAGTGATGCCTCAGTTAGCTCAGGGTTAAGTGACCTAAGCAGGAGATCCTGTAACAGACGAGATGACAAGGGGTCATCGTTATCAAAGGATGTGACGGAAAGGGATGACGAATGCCGACGAAAGGGTTCTATAACAGGCCCTGACTTAGACAGACGGTTTGACTGTCAGGGACGACTGAGAGGGGTCTCTAGTCGGTTTAAGACAAGTGCCAAGCCCCACGGCTTTAGGCAGAGGGGTGAGGTATGTAGCGTGGCTAAAGGTTGTATAGTCGACGGGAGGTATGTATCACAGAGAAGGCTTGTTGCTGTGATGTAACTCGGAGTGTTTTCTTTAGTACACATAAAGCAATAAGGAATTGTTTAGTATATTTGGGTCCGGGTTACGGGTAGCTATGAGAGATGGGAGGGTCTGGCTACCCATATACCTCACCCCTGGGTAAGGGGCATAACCGTGCCTATCTATGTTTGTTTCAGGACCTGTGGTGATGTCAGGTCAACTGAACTAAACGTAGATGTTTGATGGGTATTGGCACATGCCAGACAGTGTCCACATTTAAAAAAACCTTTTCTAGGTTGTGTCCTACCAAAAAGTGGTTGGCGTACGCGGGGGCATAGGCCGCACCCATGGCTGCGCCATGCTTCTGTTGATAAAACTGGTCTTTAAAAGTAAGAAAATTATGCGTAAGGACAAAGTGCAGCTGTTCAAGGATGAATTCACACAGAGGGCCATTCAGGTTGGAGGTGCCGAGGAAAAAGCAGACCGCCCGAATACCATCTTCGTGGTTAATGCAAGTGTACAATGTTTTAACATCTGCGGTCACCAATGCAGTTCCCTTATCCACAAAGATGCCGTCAACCCTCGCAAGGACATCCGTCGTGTCTTTTACATAAGAGGGTAATGTTTCCACAAGACTCTTCAAGTAATAGTCAATTAACTTACATATGGGGTCACACAGACCATCTATCCCTGACACGATTGGACGTCCTGGTGGGTTGACGGCATCCTTGTGTATCTCCGGAAGTAAATAAAAAGTTGGTATCTTAGGGAACTGTACTGTCAACCCATCAATAATTTTTTTATTGATAATCCCCTAATCAAAAGCCTTCATTAAGATTTTTTGAAGTTGTGCAGAGAAAGACACCACAGGGCTATAACCCAATTTAGTATATACCTCATTGTCCCGTAGTTGCCGGAATGCTTCCCGTTCATATTTGACAATTGGCCAGATTGGTTGGCACAACACAGGGGCAGAAGAAAAACGACGCTTCAACTCCTGAAAAGCTTCCACAGCAGCAGAAGACCAATTGACCACATCAGCACCCTTCTTGGTCAAATCAGTCAACGGTTTAGCAATGCTAGAAAAATTAGCGATGAAGCGACGATAAAAATTAGCAAAGCCCAGGAACTTCTGCAGACTCTTCAGAGATGTTGGCTGAGTCCAATCATAAATGGCCTGAACTTTAACAGGGTCCATCTCGATAGTAGAAGGAGAAAAAATGAACCCCAAAAATGAAATCTTCTAAACACCAAAGAGACACTTTGACCCCTTCACAAACAAAGAATTAGCACGCAGGACCTGGAATACCATTCTATAAATAAAAATTATTATTATTATTATTATTATTCTGACCTGCTTCACATGAGACTCCCAATCATCCGAGAAGACCAAAATATCATCCAAGTATACAATCAGGAATTTATCCAGGTACTCTCGGAAGATGTCATGCATAAAGGACTGAAACACTGATGGAGCATTAGAAAGTCCGAATGGCATAACCAGGTACTCAAAATGGCCTTCGGGCGTATTAAATGCTGTTTTCCATTCATCGCCTCGTTTGATACGCACAAGATTATACGCACCACGAAGATCTATCTTGGTGAACCAACTAGCCCCCTTAATCCGAGCAAACAAATCAGACAGCAGCGGCAAGGGGTACTGAAATTTGACCGTAATTTTATTTAGAAGGCGGTAATCAATACAAGGTCTCAGCGAACCATCCTTCTTGGCCACAAAAAAGAAACCCGCTCCCAATGGCGACGATGACGGGCGAATATGACCCTTCTCCAAAGACTCCTTCACGTAACTGCGCATAGCGACGTGCTCAGGTACAGATAAATTAAACAGTCGACCCTTAGGAAACTTACCACCAGGAATCAAATCGATAGCACAATCACAATCCCTATGCGGAGGTAGGGCATTGGACTTGGGCTCATCGAATACATCCCGGTAATCAGACAAGAACTCTGGGACTTTAGAAGGGGTGGATGATGAGATAGACAGAAATGGAACATCACCATGTACCCCCTGACAACCCCAGCTGGACACAGACATTGATTTCCAATCTAATACTGGGTTATGGACTTGTAGCCATGGCAACCCCAACACGACCACATCATGCAGATTATGCAACACCAGAAAGCGAATATCCTCCTGGTGCGCAGGAGCCATGCACATGGTCAGCTGGGTCCAATACTGAGGTTTATTCTTGGCCAAAGGCGTAGCATCAATTCCTCTCAATGGAATAGGACACTGCAAGGGCTCCAAGACAAACCCACAGCGCCTAGCATACTCCAAGTCCATCAAATTCAGGGCAGCGCCTGAATCCACAAATGCCATGACAGAATAGGAAGACAAAGAGCAGATCAAAGTAACGGACAAAAGAAATTTCGACTGTACTGTACCAATGGTGGCAGACCTAGCGAACCGCTTAGTGCGCTTAGGACAATCGGAGATAGCATGAGTGGAATCACCACAGTAGAAACACAGCCCATTCTGACGTCTGTGTTCCTGCCTTTCAGCTCTGGTCAAAGTCCTATCGCACTGCATAGGCTCAGGTTTATGCTCAGATAATACCGCCAAATGGTGCACAGATTTACGCTCGCGCAAGCGTCGACCGATCTGAATGGCCAAAGACATAGACTCATTCAGACCAGCAGGCATAGGAAATCCCACCATGACATCCTTAAGGGCTTCAGAGAGACCCTTTCTGAAAATAGCTGCCAGCGCACATTCATTCCATTGAGTGAGCACGGACCACTTTCTAAACTTCTGACAAAAAATCTCTATCTCATCCTGACCCTGACACAGAGCCAGCAAATTTTTCTCTGCCTGATCCACTGAATTAGGTTCGTCGTACAGCAATCCGAGCGCCAGAAAAAACGCATCAATATTACATAATGCAGGATCTCCTGGCGCAAGGGAAAATGCCCAGTCTTGAGGGTCGCCACGTAATAAAGAAATAATGATTTTAACTTGTTGAACTGGGTCACCAGAGGAGCGGGGTTTCAAAGCCAGAAACAGTTTACAATTATTTTTAAAATTCAAAAACTTAGCTCTATCTCCAGAAAATAACTCCGGAATAGGAATTTTAGGTTCTAACATAGGATTCTGAACCACTAAATCTTGAATGTTCTGTACTCTTATAGTGAGATTATCCATCAAAGAGGACAGATCCTGAATATCCATGTCCACACCTGTGTTCTGAACCACCCTGATGTAAAGGGGAAAAGAAAGACAGAACACAGTGCAAAGAAAAAAAAATGGTCTCAGAACTTCTCTTTTCCCTCTATTGAGAAGCATTAGTACTTTGGGCCTCCAGTACTTTTATGATCAGGTAATTCAGAACCACAATGGACCTTGAAGTTCAGAGCACACAAGGTGACCTGACATTTACCAAAAACATAGGACAAGCTCTGAGACGTGGAAACTCTGCTGACCGCAATCCCTAATCCTAACACACCACACTAGAGGTAGCCGTGGATTGCGCCTAACGCTCCCTATGCAACTCGGCACAGCCTGAGAAATTAACTAGCCCTGAAGATAGAAAAATAAGCCTACCTTGCCTCAGAGAAATTCCCCAAAGGAAAAGGCAGCCCCCCACATATAATGACTGTGAGTAAAGATGAAATACAAACACAGAGATGAAATAGATTTAGCAAAGTGAGGCCCGACTTACTGAATAGACCGAGGATAGGAAAGATAGCTTTGCGGTCAACACAAAAACCTACAAACAACAACGCAGAGGGGCAAAAAGACCCTCCGCACCGACTAACGGTATGGAGGTGCTCCCTCTGCGTCTCAGAGCTTCCAGCAAGCAAAAAAAAACCAATATAGCAAGCTGGACAGAAAATATAGCAAACAAAAATAACACAAGCAGAACTTAGCTTATGCAGGATAGAGAGGCCACAGGAACGATCCAGGAGGAAGCAAGACCAATACTAGAACATTGACTGGAGGCCAGGATCAAAGCACCAGGTGGAGTTAAATAGAGCAGCACCTAACGACTTAACCTCATCACCTGAGGAAGGAAACTCAGAAGCCGCAGTACCACTCTCATCCACCAAAGGAAGCTTATAGACAGAACCAGCCGCAGTACCACTCACGACCACAGGAGGGAGCTTGGCCACAGAATTCACAACACATGTGCTGTGCTGGCTACGCTACATTGATGATGTTTTACTTTTTGGGCGGGGGACGGTGCGGCAGTTGGATGAATTCATGGCTGTATTAAATAATAATTTGAATATTAACCCTTTCCTGACCTTTGACGCACCGTATGCATCATGAAAACCTGTGCCAATCCGACCTGTGACGCAGCATATGCGTCATGGTCGGATTGGGCTCCTGCAGGCCGGGTGAAAGGGTTAACTGTAATTTCACCCGGCCTGCAGGGACAGGAGGAGTTGTACTTTAGCCCAGGGGGGTGGCTTCGTCCCCCCCCCCGTGGCTACGATCGCTCTGATTGGCTGTTGAAAGTGACGTTTCACTTTCAATCAGAGCAATACTAATATTTCACCAATGAAAATTGGTGAAATATTACAATCCAGCCATGGCCGATGCTGCAATAGCATCAGCCATGGCTGGAGATCGTGATCTGACCCCCTCCACCGCCACCGATCGCCTCCCCTTCGGTCCTCCGTCCTGTCATTTCATGTCCTCCGCTCCCCTCCATCCTCCTGTCCGCTCCCCCCGCTGTCCGATACCCCCCCTGCTGTCTGATCACCCCCCATCGTACTTACCGACCTCCCGTGTCCCTCCTGGTGTCCATCCGGCTGCTGCATGGGCGCCGCTATCTTGGAAAATGGCGGGCGCATGCGCAGTGCGCCAGAGGAATCTGCCGGCCGGCAGATTCGTTGCAAGTACATTCTGATCGCTGTGATAGGTTCTATCACAGCGATCAAAATAAAAAAAATAATAAATAACCCCCCCCCTTTATCACCCCCATAGGTAGGGACAAAAATAATATAATTTTTTTTTTCTTTGCCCCACTAGGGTTAGGGTTAGTTCACACTGCGTCTAAGCAGTCCATTAGACGGACTACGTTACACCACGGCATAAACGCGGTGTAACGTAGTCCGTTACGGCCACCATTGACAGCAATGTCGGATGCATCACTAGCGCACGCCCACAATGGGTGTACGCTAGGGATGTGCCGTCATTGAGTAACGGACCCGGAGACGCGGGCTGCAGCATTTCCGGGTCCGTCACTGCTAGCGCAGATAGAGCTAGCAGATGCTCTATCTGCTCTGGCGCGATGCAAACATCGGCACTTGCGCTAGCAGCCCGTTAGCGTATGTGCTGAACGGGCTGCTGCTAGCGCAATGTGAACCTGGCCTTAGGGTTAGGGTTTGGGTTACGGCTAGAATTAGGGTTAGAACTAGGGTTAGGGTTAGAATTAGGCTTTGTGCACACGGTATACACATACTGACAAATGGTTAATTAAACCCAGTCACGAAGTGTGTGATATTTAAAAGCAACAATCTTTATTAACATACAACAGTACAAAAAGTATAAAACCACGTGAATGGGACATAAGATAAGGACTAAGTGCAATATTTGGCAGCCTTGCATGTACTGTATGGTTGTGCAGGGGTGTGTTTGGCAAGTGAAGGCTCATTCGGGTCACATTATGGGTGGTTTATGTATAGCTACTGGGGATGGATATGATAGCAATTTTGCGACATCTCTGATATGACCTGTAGGGCTGTCTTGCTGTGACAACTTAGAGAAATAACTGCGGAGGATATCACAAGTAGGGTACTTTCAATTCGCTGTTCCCTTTTGACATTGTACTATATCTGGTTTTGAGGCACTGTTTTATACTTTTTGTACTGTTGTATGTTAAATAAAGATTGTTGCTTTTAAATATCACACACTTCGTGACTGGGTTTAATTAACCATTTGTCAGTATGTGTATATTGAATTTGGAGTGTGACCCATTTTTGACTTGAGGAAATGGGTTGGTGCATTATGTTCATTTTGTGCACACGGTGTGGATTTGGCTGCGGATCTGCAGCAGATTTGGCTGCGGATCCGCAGCGGATTGGCCACTGCGGATTCGTAGCAGTTTTCTATCAGGTTTACAGTACCATGTAAACCTATGGAAAACCAAATCCGCTGTGCCCATGGTGCGGAAAATACCATGCGGAAACACTGTGTTGTATTTTCCGCAGCATGTCAATTCTTTGTGCGGATTCCGCAGCGTTTTACAACGGTTTCTCAATAGGAATCCACAGGTGAAATCCGCACAAAAAACACTGGAAATCCGCGGTAAATCCGCAGGTAAAACGCAGTGCCTTTTACCTGCGGATTTTTCAAAAATGGTGCGGAAAAAACTCACACGAATCCGCAACGTGGGCACATAGCCTTAGGGTTAGGGTTGGAATTAGGGTTAGGGGTGTGTTGGGGTTAGGGTTGTGGTTAGGGGTGTGTTGGGGTTAGTGTTGGAGTTAGAATTGAGGGGTTTCCACTGTTACGGCACATCAGGGGTCTCCAAACGCAACATGGTGCCACCATTGATTCCAGTCAATCTTGCATTCAAAAAGTCAAATGGTGCTCCCTCCTTTCCGAGCCCCGACGTGCGCCCAAACAGTGTTTTACCCCCACATATGGGGTACCAGCATACTCAGGACAAACTCGGCAACAACTCAACAACTATTGGGGTCCAATTTCTCCTGTTACCCCTGTGAAAATAAAAAAATTGCTTGCTAAAACATCATTTTTGAGGAAAGAAACATGATTTTTTATTTTCACGGCTCTGCGTTGTAAACTTCTCTGAAACACTTGGGGGTTCAAAGTGCTCACCACATATCTAGATAAGTTCCTTGTGGGGTCTAGTTTCCAAACAGGGGTCACTTGTGGGGGGTTTCTACTGTTTAGGCACATCAGGGGCTCTGCAAACGCAATGTGACGCCCGCAGACCATTCCATCAAAGTCTGCATTTCAAAAGTCACTACTTCCCTTCCGAGCCCCGACGTGTTCCCAAACAGTGGTTCCCTCCAACATATGGGGTATCAGCGTACTCAGGACAAACTGGACAACTTTTCGGGTCCAATTTCTCCTGTTACTCTTGTGAAAATAAAAAATTGTGGGCTAAAAAATAATTTTTGAGGAAAGAAAAATGATTTTTTATTTTCACGGCTCTGCGTTATAAACTTCTGTGAAGCACTTGAGTCACCACACATCTAGATTAGTTCCTTGGGAGGTCTAGTTTCCAAAATGGGGTCACATGTGGGGAAGCTCCAATGTTTAGGCACACAGGGGCTCTCCAAACACAACATGGTGTCAGCAAACGATTGGAGCTAATTTTTCATTCAAAAAGTCAAATGGCGCTCCTTCCCTTCTGAGCCCTACCGTGTGCCCAAACAGTGGTTTACCCCCACATGTGAGGTATCAGTGTACTCAGGAGAAATTGCCCAATACATTTTAGGATCCTTTTTATCCTGTTGCCCATGTGGAAATGAACAAATTGAGGCTAAAGAAATTTTTTGCGAAAAAAAGTACTTTTTCATTTTTACGGATCAATTTGTGAAGCACCTGGGGGTTCAAAGTGCTCACTATGCATCTAGATAAGTTCCTTGGGGGTTCTAGTTTCCAAAATGGGGTCACATGTGGGGAAGCTCCAATGTTTAGGCACACAGGGGCTCTCCAAACGCGACATGGTGTTCGCTAATGATTGGAGCTAATTTTTCATTCAAAAGTCAAATGGTGCTCCTTCCCTTCGGAGCCTTGCCATGTGCACAAACAGTGGTTTGTCCAAATCAACAAAAGAAAAAGCAAGCAGCACAGCCCAATGTCCAGAGACCGGCATCAGCACGGGATCCACAATACAAGAAGGACGTCCGAAAGGAACTGGAGGTGCTCACGTGAAAAAAAGCATGTAGCATATGGAACAAAAGAGGAAACGCGGCAAGCACTCACCAGTATATGTAGTTCAAGTGTCCTTTATTATCATAAATGAAGAGGCATCTTCACGGCACAAGGGAGGGGGTGGAAGGGAGTGCAGTCGACGAGACGACGGCCGTTTCGCGCTACAACACAGCGCTTCTACGGGTCCAACAATGTGGTTTGTGACCACATATGAGGTATCGATGTACTCAGGAGAAATTGCCCAACACATTTTAGGATCCATTTTATCCTGTTACCCATATAAAAATGAAAAAATTGAGGCTAAAAAAATTTTTTGGTGAAAAAAATGTACTTTTTCATTTTTACGGATCAATTTGTGAAGCACTTGGGAGTTCAACGTGCTCACTATGCATCTAGATAAGCTCCTTGGGGGGTCTAGTTTCCAAAATGGGGTCACTTGTGGGGAAGCTCCAAAGTTTAGGCACACAGGGGCTCTCCAAACGCGACATGGTGTCCGCTAAAGATTGGAGCCAATTTTTCATTGAAAAAGTCAAATGGCGCTCCTTCCCTTCCGAGCCCTGTCGTGCGCCCAAATAATGGTTCCCCCCACATATGGGGTATTGATGTACTCAGGACAAATTGTACAATAACTTTTGGTGTCCAGTTTCTCTATTTACCCTTGGAAAAATAAAAAAAATTGTTGCTAAATCATTTTTGTGACTAAAAAGTTAAATGTTCATTTTTTCCTTCCATGTTGCTTCTGCTGCTGTGAAGCACCTGAAGGGTTAATAAACTTCTTGAATGTGGTTTTGAGTACCTTGAGGGGTGCAGTTTTTAGAATGGTGTCACTTTTGGGTATTTTCAGCCATATAGACCCCTAAAACTGACTTCAAATGTGAGGTGGTCCCTAAAAAAAATGGTTTTGTAAATTTCGTTGTAAAAATTAGAAATCGCTGGTCAAATTTTAACCCTTATAACTTCCTAGCAAAAAAGAATTTTGGTTCCAAAATTGTGCTGATGTAAAGTAGACATGTGGGTAATGTTATTTATTAACTATTTTGTGTCACATAACTCTCTCGTTTAACATAATAAAAATTCAAAATTTGAAAATTGCAAAATTTTCAAATTTTAGCCAAATTTCCATTTTTTTCACAAATAAACGCAAAAATTATCGACATAAATTTACCACTAACATGAAGCACAATATGTCACGAAAAAACAATCTCAGAACTGCTAGGATTCGTTGAAGCGTTCCTGAGTTATTACCTCATAAAGGGACACTGGTCAGAATTACAAAAAACGGCCAGGTCTTTAAGGTCAAAATAGGCTGGGTCATGAAGGAGTTAAATTAACATACAGGTATGATGTAGCCAAAATCGATTTTTTTAGACATCAGTCTGGAGGTCGATTCTTCTTCCACTATCCAGACTGATGTCTTTCGTAAAGAAACATCTGTGAATTCTTTGATACATGCTACAACAGCACACAGCCATTCCACTGTGAGGGCCATCCCGGTTGGACAGTTTCTGAGGATGAGGCAGATCTGCTCGACAAATCAAAAATTTGAAACTCAGGCCTTAGACTTAAAGGAAAGATTCAAGCAACGTGGTTATAGCCAGAGATGCATTAAAAATGGATATAACAAAGCCAGGTCGGTATCACGTGATTTGCTGCTATACAAAAAAAAAAAAAAAGATAAAAAAAGATGATAATATACGACTCATTTCAGTATTTAACCATGAGTGGGATAGCATGCGGAGTATCCTGACTAAATACTGGCCAGTACTTACTGCGGAGCCCTCTCTAAGACCTTTCATGACAGACAGACCATTGATGACCCCCCGTAGATCTAGGAATCTTAGTGACTTATTGGTTAGAAGTTACTATATAGCACCTGTGCTGAGGGAGCAGCCGCCATCCCATCTTGGATACGGGCATGCTAACAGAGATTGGCGTGACTCCATTTTGTCTTCTGGTCACAGGTCTGCAGAGATGAGCACTCCTGGCCCCCACCTTTTCTCATGAATAAAGTTCCTTTTAGCATGGTAATGGAATTAAGCTCAGTGTAGCAGGCAGAAGGTACTTCAAAGCTCAATGAGGAAGCCACACCAGCAGGGGACCAGGAGGTGCCTGGGGACTCGATTAAAGCACGCATGTCAAGTGGCCACAGGATACACGTCTATTGTGGCCTTCCAGTCGAACCGTCTCCAACATGGAATCATGAATTATGGATGCATCATCCGAGGTACAGGCTCATAAAAAATATCCCCCTCGCCCTAAAGAAATTGTGCATCTGACAGTGCAACTCCCGGGTCCGTGGGAGTTCTGGAACCTGAGATATGGAGATCAGCCTCCCACAGCGACCGAATGGGTCCGGGTTTGGTCCCTGGGTGACCGGCAGAACAAACCTCGTGTGCTGGTACCTCCCGTGTGCTGATCCGATCATCCTGAGAGAAGTTATCCCATTTATTAGATATTGGATACAGATCTTGCAGGGAAGCTGAGGGGTGGAGATTCTTAGCCCGCTCAGGTACAGGGGGGAGGGACACAGCAGGGTTAAGAGCTGGGACCCTTGGAGAGTGAGTCAGAAGAGAGGAAGATGACTAACTAAGGAACTAAGGGAGAGGGTATGCCAGCCAGAGGGGAGCAAGCACACGCTTTCTGGGGGCTACCCGGCAACTAAGTCTTGGACCTGCGGAACGCTGAGCCCCCCGGCTTCCACAAGCAACCTTCAACCTGGTAAATTAACCTCCAGCTTTATACCGTTAAGCCTTGTATTATTATTGTTATATTTTACTCTGACTGTAACTCTTGGTATATTTTTCTGTATATTTCTTGTAATTATCTAGTGCTCCCTTAAGGCAATTAAATCATAAATTAATTTTGGGCTGATCCTTTTACTCTGATTGCGAACCTTAGAATACCCAGCGTGGGTAACAGGGCAGTCTCCCCGGCGGCCATTTGCTCTAGGTGCAGTTCCCTTATTGACCTGAGAGACAAAGGGTGCGCCGGAGAGCTGTGCCTGTGTAGTGACGTCATGGATTGGTGACGTGAGAGGAACTGGGTTTCCGTCACATTGGTGGCAGCGTGTGGGATCAGAGTAATAGTGTGCGTGGGACCCCTACTCCCAGACACTAAAGACTACCAGCGGTAACTTTCACTGCTGGGGTCTTAAGGTCAGCTGTTGTGAATTCCGCTCTTGGGCTCCCTCCGGTGGTTGTAAGTAGCATTTTTGTGAGTTCTGCTCTTTGGCTCCCTCCTGTGGTTTTGAGTGGTATGGCTGCTTCTTGGATTTGTTTCAGCAGCTGTTTTCACTGATCGTCTTTCTGGCTCGGCTATATTAGTCTGGCCTTATCCCTTATTCAATGCCAGTCGTCAATTGTTCCTGCCTGGAGTCATTGCTCTTAGGACTTTCCTGACACTCTGACCAGTTCATCAAAGCTAAGTCCTTGCTTGTCCTTTTGCGGTTCTCTTGTTGTGGACTTGTTGTTCAGCACTTTCTTTGTTTTTGTTCATTTGTCCATCTTTTCAGTATGGATCTATTCAGCTAAGCTGGAAGCTCTGGGCAGCAGAGTTTGCCCTCCACACCTTTAGTCAGGTGTGGAGATTTTTGCATTTCTCTGCGGTGGACTTTTTCTAGTTTTTATTACTGACCGCACAGCGTTCTGTCCTGTACTACAGGTCCTTCTCAAAAAATTAGCATATAGTGTTAAATTTCATTATTTACCATAATGTAATGATTACAATTAAACTTTCATATATTATAGATTCATTATCCACCTACTGAAATTTGTCAGGTCTTTTATTGTTTTAATACTGATGATTTTGGCATACAACTCCTGATAACCCAAAAAACCTGTCTCAATAAATTAGCATATTTCACCCATCCAATCAAATAAAAGTGTTTTTTAATAACAAACAAAAAAACCATCAAATAATAATGTTCAGTTATGCACTCAATACTTGGTCGGGAATCCTTTTGCAGAAATGACTGCTTCAATGCGGCGTGGCATGGAGGCAATCAGCCTGTGACACTGCTGAGATGTTATGGAGGCCCAGGATGCTTCAATAGCGGCCTTAAGCTCATCCAGAGTGTTGGGTCTTGCGTCTCTCAACTTTCTCTTCACAATATCCCACAGATTCTCTATGGGGTTCAGGTCAGGAGAGTTGGCAGGCCAATTGAGCACAGTAATACCATGGTCAGTAAACCATTTACCAGTGGTTTTGGCACTGTGAGCAGGTGCCAGGTCGTGCTGAAAAATGAAATCTTCATCTCCATAAAGCATTTCAGCCGATGGAAGCATGAAGTGCTCCAAAATCTCCTGATAGCTAGCTGCATTGACCCTGCCCTTGATGAAACACAGTGGACCAACACCAGCAGCTGACATGGCACCCCACACCATCACTGACTGTTGGTACTTGACACTGGACTTCAGGCATTTTGGCATTTCCTTCTCCCCAGTCTTCCTCCAGACTCTGGCACCTTGATTTCCAAATGACATGCAAAATTTGCTTTCATCAGAAAAAAGTACTTGGGACCACTTAGCAACAGTCCAGTGCTGCTTCTCTGTAGCCCAGGTCAGGCGCCTCTGCCGCTGTTTATGGTTCAAAAGTGGCTTTACCTGGGGAATGCGGCACCTGTAGCCCATTTCCTGCACACGCCTGTGCACGGTGGCTCTGGATGTTTCCACACCAGACTCAGTCCACTGCTTCCTCAGGTTCCCCAAGGTCTGGAATCGGTCCTTCTCCACAATCTTCCTCAGGGTCCGGTCTCCTCTTCTCGTTGTACAGCGTTTTCTGCCACATTGTTTCCTTCCAACAGACTTACCATTGAGGTGCCTTGATACAGCACTCTGGGAACAGCCTATTTGTTGAGAAATTTCTTTCTGGGTCTTACCCTCTTGCTTGAGGGTGTCAATGATGGCCTTCTTGACATCTGTCAGGTCGCTAGTCTTACCCATGATGGGGGTTTTGAGTAATGAACCAGGCAGGGAGTTTATAAAAGCCTCAGGTATCTTTTGCATGTGTTTAGAGTTAATTAGTTGATTCAGAAGATTAGGGTAATAGGTCGTTTAGAGAACCTTTTCTTGATATGCTAATTTATTGAGACAGGTTTTTTGGGTTATCAGGAGTTGTATGCCAAAATCATCAGTATTAAAACAATAAAAGACCTGACAAATTTCAGTTGGTGGATAATGAATCTATAATATATGAAAGTTTAATTGTAATCATTACATTATGGTAAATAATGAAATTTAACACTATATGCTAATTTTTTGAGAAGGACCTGTATTTTCTATCTAGCTAGAAGTGGCGTCCTGTGTTAAATCTTGTTTCATACTACGTATGTCATTTCCTTCTCCTCTCACAGTCATTATTTGTGGGGGGCTAATCTATCCTTTGGGGATTTTCTCTGAGGCAAGATAGTTTTCCTGCTTCTATCTTTATGTGTAGTTAGCTCTTAGGCTGTGACGAGATGCCTAGGCAGAGTTAGGAGCATTCCACGGCTGCTTCTAGTGTTGTGTTGAGCTTAGGGACTGCGGTCAGTATAGTTGCCACCTGCTCAGAGCTAGACGCATGTCGCTCCTTAATCACTAGATCATAACAGTCAGCCCAGCACAAGACGGTCAGAATTTAGATATAATAAGTTGTGTGCAAGGTCAGGGTTACAGCTGTGTCAGTAACCAGAGGTTCCAAAGATGGTGGATGGCACCAGGAGTGCAGTGAGGGCGCAGGCCAGTGCTATGGTCTATGAGGTGGTGGTGGTGGATGGTACCATTCAAGGCGAGGGGGAGCTCAGCCCGGGCTCTCCAAGGAGCCAGACACCTGTGCTTAGTCTGGCAAGGGACTACCCACCACCTACCCGCCTCAGCCTATTCACATCAGAGGCCCTTGTTGCAGTGGCACGTCTCAAGGCGGGTAATGAAGACGCCTATATGAGACTCATGGAAGCTGCATTAAAAGCAGTGGAGGCCGAGCATGCAGAACACTGTGATGCGGCGGAGCAAGAGCGGGCAGAATGCCGTGAAGCACCGGGGCGGGCAGAGAAAGCTTCAGAGCGGGCAGGGGAGCAAGCAGCGGCAGAGAGAGCAGTGGAGCGCCAGCACCGACTGGAGATGGCTCAACACGGGCTCCCGCTGGATGCCCCAGCACCACCAGAGTCCAGGGCTTCCAATGTCCGGGCCGAGGACTTCCCTCTGCTTGAGAAGGATGGAGACCTGGATTCCTTCTTGCTGGCCTTTAAAAGGACCTGCCTTCAACACCATCTGGCCTCGGATCAGTGGGCAAGATATCTGACCCCTCGTTTGAGGGGTAAGTCCCTGGAAGTTTTGTGGGACTTATCTGCCGGGGCGGAGCAGGACTACTGCAGCATCAAGTAGGCCCTGATCCAGCACTACAACCTCACCCCGGAGTCCTACCGCAAGAAGTTCTGGAGCCTGCAGCGGGGCCCAAAGGACACCTGGACCAACCACATGCGGGCGTTGCTGAGAGCTGCAGAGCACTGGGCCTCGGGTCTAGCGCTCACCACCCGCCTGGAGGTCCAGGAACTTTTCGTCACAGAGCAGTTCTTGTGGAACTGCCCAGAGGACCTCCAGCAGTTCCTCCATGACCGGAAACCGAAGGGGGCTTTGCTACAGCCGCCCTGGCAGACGAGTATGCAAATAACAGGGCGCCTGAGCTGAAGAAGCCTGCCAGCAGCACCTGGAGAGGGGGTAAGCCCAATCCTGCCCCTGTTTCCCCAGCCTCCAGAGTGCAAGGGGTGTACCCACCTGCTGCCCTCTCCAGGCCAGGCGCAGAACCCAGACGTTGTCATCACTGCAACCAGCTGGGACACTTCAAGGCTGTATGTCCCCAGCGTCTTAAGGCCCCATCCCTTTCCCCGAAACCATCCACTTTTTTATGTGTGGGAGGGGGTGGTGGGAGGTCCCTGGACAATTACCAACCCTTCACCATCAGGGTGGTGGGAGGTCCCTGGACAATTACCAACCCGTCACCATCGGCCACTCAGGGGTCATAGGACTGTGGGACACAGGCGCTGAACGAACCCTGGTACGTCCTGAGGTGGTGTCCCCTCCAGACTTGGTACTGGGGAAAACCCTTGCCATCTCCGGAATTGGAGGCGTGGAACTGGCGCTTCCTGTCGCCAAGGTGTTTTCGGACTGGGGTGCCGGGAGGGGAATGCGGGAGGTGGGAGTAACGTCAAATATTCCTGCCAATGTATTACTTGGGACCGATTTGGGGCTCAGTACATGGCCACTGAACCCCCAAGTTCGGCTCCCCAAGAATGTCATGACTCTACTGTGAATGTTGATGTGTTGAATGTGCCTCCAACAGGGGAGGAGGGAGTGAAACCTGAGGGTAATCAATGCACTGACACCACACACACAGGGCTCACAGGGAGGACAGGTGAGGAGACTGTAGGGGAGAGCTCAGAGGTGGAGGGAGGGGCTGCTATGGGCAGTGTAAGGCCCCTAAGTGAATCCAACCTGCTGAGTCTAGGGCCCCTGCAGGAAGAGGAACAGGCCATAGGGGGAGGGGGCGTTCTGGGAGAGGAGCCACCAGGTAAGACCCCAGGGCAGGAGTTCCCCACACCCGGGATGTCAGGAGTGCAGGGAAGTCTGCCTGACCCGGCAACTTGGTCAGGAGCCGGGTGGAAGCAGGCGCTACCTGTGGGCACAGCGGTCGTGGCCGGTGTCACCAGGAGTGGGAGCGCCGGAGCCCAAGGAGCCTCGCAGAGGTCCAACAGCTTCCCCCTCTCTGACCAAGTGGCTGCCGAGTCAGACAGCGGGCAGGAGACAGATCCCCGGGAGCTGACAGCGGATGTAGCAGTGTCGTCCATTCTCGCCACATCGAGTCAGGGATTTCAGGCAGCGTTGGAAGCTGTCGCTAGTCTGAAAGCTCTCAAGGAGCAGGCGGCACAGCCTCCCGGGGAGTCAGACCGTGACGGGTGGTTTGGGACCAGGGACGGCTGTACCGGGTAACGGTCCAGCAGGGTTCACCGGAGGCGTGGCCCATGGACCAACAGTTAGTGGTACCCTATCCGTTCAGGGCAGAATTGTTGAGGATAGCACATGAGACTCCCATGGCCGGACACCTAGGGATCGCTAAAACTAGGGCCAGGCTAGCGCAGCATTTCTACTGGCCTGGAATGAGGACCGAGGTAATTGCCTACTGCCGTACGTGTGACACCTGTCAGAGGGTGGGGAAGGCAGGGCGGCGCCCCAAAGCCCCACTGGTAACTCTGCCCATCATTGAAGAGCCTTTCTCGAGGGTGGCTGTGGATCTCATTGGACCTCTGTCCACTCCCAGCCGCTCCGGAAAATGCTTCATATTAACGGTAGTGGACTATGCCACTCGGTACCCGGAGGCGGTAGCTTTGTCGTCCATTCGGGCTGACAAAGTGGCCACTGCCTTACTGGAGATCTTCTCCAGAGTGGGGTTTTCCCAGGAAATGCTCACCGACTGAGGGACCCAGTTCATGTCACAGCTGATGGAGTCTCTCTGTAAGCAGATACAGGTGCAACATCTGGTAGCCAGCCCGTATCACCCACAGACCAATGGCCTGTGTGAGCGGTTCAACGGCACCTTAAAGCAGATGCTTAAGATGTTGGTCGACTCCCATGGGAGAGACTGGGAGCGGTATCTCCCACACCTTCTATTTGCCTACCGGGAGGTTCCACAGGCCTCAGCGGGCTTCTCCCCCTTTGAGCTCCTGTATGGGCGACGTGTACGGGGGCCCCTTGCCCTGGTGAAGGAAGCGTGGGAAGGAGATTTGGCCACCCCTGGAGTGTCAGCCATATGTTGTGCGCTTCCGGGACAGAATGACGGCCTTGACACGGCTGGTGCATGACAATATGGCCCAGGCCCAAGCTGACCAGAAGCGGTGGTACGACCAGAATACTTGTGAGAGAACCTACCAGGTGGGTCAAAAGGTGTGGGTACTGGTCCCCATCCCACAAAAGAAGATTCAGGCGGCCTAGGAGGGTCCATTCCTCGTGCACCAGCAGCTCAATGCCGTCACCTATCTGGTCACCCTGGACCACGCCCATGGAAGGAGGAAGGCCTTCCACGTAAACATAATGAAGGCACATCATGAGCGGGAGTCTTGTGCCCACCGAGTGTGCAACCTCCCCGAGGAAGGTGAGGTAGAACCCCTCCTGGATCTGCTCACCCAAGCCAAGGCGGGTGGATCCATCGAGGATGTGGGGGTTGGCCACCAGCTCTCGGAGGACCAACGTTCCCAGCTGGGGGTTACCCTACACCCCTTTTGGGGGCTGTTTAGTAGCCTGCCCGGAAGGACTGAGGCAGCCATCCATGAGGTGGACACCGGCAATCACCCCTCGATCACCCCCCGATCCGGCGTTCAGCATATCAGGTTTCTCTCGAGATGCAGCAGCACATGCGCCAAGAGTTAGATGAGATGCTGAAGCTGGGGGTGATCCAAGCATCCAACAGCGCGTGGGCTTCGCCTTTAGTCCTCGTCCCTAAAAAGGACCGAACTACACAGTTCTGCGTGGACCACCGGGGGCTCAACGCTGTGACGGTCACCAATGCGTACCCAATGCCGCGCATCGATGACCTGCTTGATCAGCTGGCCGGGGCCAAGTACCTGACCATCATGGATCTGAGCAGGGGATATTGGCAGATTCCCCTGACCCCTAAGGCACGGGAACGCTCTGCCTTTATCACCCCATTTGGACTGTACAAGTCCACGGTGATGCCCTTCAGCATGAAGAATGCCCCTGCCACTTTTAAGCGGATGGTCAACATGCTGCTCAAGGGACTGGAAGGGTATGCGACCGCGTACCTGGATGACATTGCCATCTTCAGTCCCACCTGGGAGGATCACCTACAGCATCTGGCGCAGGTGTTAGGGTGGATCCAGAGAGCAGGGTTGACCATTAAGCCGGAAAAGTGCCAGCTGGGTATGAGGGAGGTCCACTACCTGGGACACCGGGTAGGTGGGGGGCTCTGAAGCCCAGGAAGGTGGATGCCATCACCTCCTGGCCCTCCCCCCAAGACCAAGAAGCAGGTGATGTCCTTCTTGGGGACTGCCGGATACTATAGGAGGTTTGTTCCACACTATAGCACCCTGGCCAAGCCCCTGACGGACCTCACCAAGAACAAGCTGCCTGTCGTAGTCGACAGGACAGTCACCTGCAAGACAGCCTTCGAGGCACTCAAAACCGCCCTTTCTAGCTCTCCCGTACTACAAGCAGCCGACTTCACGCGGCCCTTCGTAGTACAAACCGACGCCAGCGACTTTGGCCTCGGTGCTGTGCTCAGCCAGGTAGACACTACGGGACATGAACACCTCGTTTTGTACTTGAGCCAGAAGCTCCTGCCGAGGGAAGTGGCCTATTCCATGATGGAGAAGGAATTTCTGTCAATTGTATCGACCCTGCAGTGTCTGCAGCCATACTTGTACGAATGCAACTTCACTGTGGAAACAGACCACAACCCCTTCAGCTGGTTACACTCGGTCTCTGGGACGAATGGGAGGTTGCTACGCTGGAGCCTCGGTCTTTAGCAGTATCACTTCACCATTCGCCACCGAAGAGGCAGCGACCATGGTAATGCTGATGGGTCGTCCCGGAAGGAGAAGGTGCGGAAGGGCGCATGGGGGAACACAGGAATGTGATGCATCCTAGCGCCCTCTAAAGCAGGGAGGTGTGATGAGGGAGCAGCCACCATCTTGGATACGGGCATACTAACAGAGATTGGCGTGACTCCATTTTGTCTCCTGGTCACAGGTCTGCAGAGATGAGCACTCCTGGCCCCCACCTTTTCTCATGAATAAAGTTCCTTTTAGCATGGTAATGGGATTAAGCTCAGTGTAGCAGGCAGAAGGTACTTCAAAGCTCAATGAGGAAGCCACACCAGCAGGGGACAAGGAGGTGCCTGAGGGCTCGATTAAAGCACGCATGTCAAGTGGCCACAGGATACACATCTATTGTGGCCTTCCAGTCGAACCGTCGCCAACATGGAATCATGAATTATGGACGCTTCGTCCGAGGTACAGGCTCATAAAAAATATCCCCCTCGCCCTAAAGAAATTGCGCATCTGACAGTGCAACTCCCGGTTCCGTGGGAGTTCTGGAACCTGAGATATGGAGATCAGCCTACCACAGCGACCGAATGGGTCCGGGTTTGGTCCCTGGGTGACCGGCAGAACAAACCTCGTGTGCTGGTACCTCCCGTGTGCTGATCCGATCATCCTGAGAGAAGTTATCCCATTTATTAGATATTGGATACAGATCTTGCAGGGAAGCTGAGGGGTGGAGATTCTTAGCCCGCTCAGGTACAGGGGGGAGGGACACAGCAGGGTTAAGAGCTGGGACCCTTGGAGAGTGAGTCAGAAGAGAGGAAGATGACTAACTAAGGAACTAAGGGAGAGGGTATGCCAGCCAGAGGGGAGCAAGCACACGCTTTCTGGGGGCTACCCGGCAACTAAGTCTTGGACCTGCGGAACGCTGAGCCCCCCGGCTTCCACAAGCAACCTTCAACCTGGTAAATTAACCTCCAGCTTTATACCGTTAAGCCTTGTATTATTATTGTTATATTTTACTCTGACTGACAGGGCAGTCTGCCTGGCGGCCATTTGCTCTAGGTGCAGTTCCCTTATTGACCTGAGAGACAAAGGGGGCGCCGGAGAGCTGTGCCTGTGTAGTGACGTCACGGATTGGTGACGTGGGAAGAACTGGGTTTCCTTCACAGCACCCAATGCAAATTATTTTGGTAGGACACAACCTAGAAAAGGCTTCTTTTAATGTGGACACTGTCTGGCATGTGCCAATACCCATCAAACATTTACGTTTAGTTCAGTTGACCATAAAGAATTTGACATCAGAGAATATATATATCTTGTAAAACCAAGAACGTGATTTACTATGCAACATGAAGTTGTCCCTTTATACGTATATATAAGACTACCGTCACGTGAACTAAGGATACGTGTAAGAGAGCACGTACGGGATATTGGCGCAGCCAGATCAGTGGATGACGTGTCGACCCTTAAAACAATTGCTAGACACTTCAGAATGGTCCATAATTGTAATTCAAAGGAGTTTAAAGTTAGAGGTATAGATGTCGTACATGTTGGAGTCGGGGAAGGGGGGGATGTAAAAAAAACTGCTAGCACAGCGAGAATTAAAATGGATTGTTACACTTGGAACTATGAAACCTGCAGGCTTGAATGAGTCCTTGAATTTTGGCCCATACTTGTAAAGTTACTCTGTCTCTGACCCCTATCAAAAGTTCCTCTCTATCTGTATTTTAAAGGTACCGTTACACTAAACAATTTACCAACGATCACGACCAGCGATACGACCTGGCCGTGATCGTTGGTAAGTCGTTGTGTGGTCGCTGGAGAGCTGTCACACAGACAGCTCTCCAGCGACCAACGATGCCGAAGTCCCCGGGTAACCAGGGTAAACATCGGGTTACTAAGCACAGGGCCGTGCTTAGTAACCCGATGTTTGCCCTGGTTACCATTGTAAATGTAAAAAAGAAAAAACAGTACATACTTACATTCCGGTGTCTGTCACATCCCCCGCCGTCACCTTCCCGCACTGACTGTCAGCGCCGGCCAGCCGTAAAGCAGAGCACAGCGGTGACGTCATGAAGCATGCACCATACTTACACAGCATAGGTGTCACGATATGGTATGAAATATCATATAAGTAGTTTCTCTTGCTAGCAGGCTGTGGGCTAAAAAGCCCCCCTTCCCTTTCACTCAGCCAAGAGCTGCCTTGCCAATGTACTGGGGGGAGTTTTATTGAAGAAAGGAATTTATGATCGCTTTGGAAGGCTCCAACTCTTCTCCAGCTATAACTGGATTAGAAATTTCCAGAATCCATGAAAGTTCTTTGTTCTGTTTTTGTAAGATATTAGGCAAACCATTTCAGATAAGAACACGAAAATATATATTCTTAATCTCCCTCGGTGGATCTACCCATCACTCTAAACACGGGCTTCTAACTCCATCTGGTAAAGAAGTAGGGATTTATCTGTAAATATGTATCACAGATAGGACATATTTGATCTCATTAGAATGCCCACGTTAATCCGAGATGAATGCTGGGTTTGTTATGACTATGACATGTTTTGTAGCGGAGTTATAGAAATTAGATAAAAGTTAGGGTAAAATTAGTTAACTGAAAAGGTAGGAGGGACGAGGTGATCCAACCCTTTTCTGGGATGTCACAGACTGCAGCTATAACTGTCTACCCAGATCCCAGCAGTCACTTCTTGTCTTTTTCCTGGAGAGTCCGGAGCACGTCCAATGAACTGGGACGTATGGAGGCTCCACTAGCCTGGTTGCCTGCAATGCTCTGAGAACATGTGAGTGTTATCTTTTCTCCTTTAATCCCCTTTATGTTATAATTACCTTGTACATATTTGCAATTGTCTCATTTGTAACATCTTTGTAAAATATTTTGATAAAGCACTGCCTAAACTTTACGGAGTATATTATTTAATACTAGTTCTTTCTCCATGCTCTAAAAACGTACCCTAAGTCTCCTGAAGGGAATTACGCTACTGTGTTGGGTTAGCTTCAGACCCGTTTAATCGAAGCTGGTGGCAGCATACATTTGTGAAGGATTTTGGGTGATGTTGTAGCGACTGCGGCGTTAATAATTATTGTTCCTGCCTGAGTGGGAGTAGTTTATCGCATCGCTGCAGCATGCCCAATAGCCAGTACATAGCAGGCAGCCTGTCTGGCGACTAATTACCCAGGGTGCAGTACCTAATCTGACCTGAGAGTAAGGGGGGCGCCAGAGAGCTGCAAGTGTTAAGTGGAACTGTAAACGGGATATACATAAATCCCTGCAGTTCGTGGTATAGTGAAGAGCAGTGGGATACCTAAAATAAGCCCCTGCTGTAAACTAAGGTCAATAGCCTTGTGTGTGTTATTTCATCACATTGTTAGCAGTGGAGGGATAACTAAGATAAGCCCCCCTGCACATGTGATAGCCGTCTGTTGGCCTAAAGTCACCCCGATCCGTGACGTAGGGGTGACGGTCACGGTGTGAATCGTGACAATAGGATTTAGCGATATCATGTGATCATCACATGACACGTTTCCATGGATATTTAAGGTCCTACAGGTAATTGAAATCACACTTCCCCTTGAGACAGCGAGGTTGACAGCGGCGAAACGCACATCGGGATGCGTGCAGTGGTCTTCCCAGCACCAGGTGAGACATGGTCTCCTGTTGTTCCTATCCCTAGGTCCACGGAGTTGGGCACATATTATGGTCGCATGCCTTATTCAAACTGGTGTACCTAGATATGGAATCCCCTCAGGTTGTCACTAATGAGAGAGTATGGTATAAAAAGGAGGGTTACCATTAACGAGAGTTAAATGTTTTTGGATACTATATAGGAGTCTCTTTTGTCTGCACCTTAAATATTATACTGATATCATGACACACTAATTTTTGTGCTGTAGACCTCTAACATCTGGTGTCTTTTATTTGTTAGCACTTTCATTACCTGGTATATGCTTGTTTTTAAACTGTTTGTATTGGTATAAATAAAGTTTGTTCACTTTTTATACAAAACTTCCATTTGTTCTCCGGAGTTTTATTTACTATTGGGCTTATGTGTCTCCATCTAGTGGACTAACTTAAATACTGCACTTTCCCTACAACATACAGTACGGACCAAAAGTTTGGACACACCTTCTCATTTAAAGATTTTTCTGTACCTCCATGACTATGAAAATTGTAAATTCACAATGAAGGCATCAGAACTATGAATTAACAAATGTGGAATTATATACTTAACAAAAAAGTGTGAAACAACTGAAAATATGTCTTATATTCTAGGTTCTTCAAAGTAGCCACATTTTGCTTTGATTACTGCTTTGCACTCTCTTGGCATTCTCTTGATGAGCTTCAAGAGGTAGTCACCGGGAATGGTCTTCCAACAAACTTGAAGGAGTTCCCAGAGATGCTTAGCACTTGGCTTATTTATGGAAGTATATGCTACCATCTAGTGACTAATAGTCACAAAATGAATCTGGAAATTCTGATATTTATAAGCCCAATAGTGTATATAGTTATCTAATAGGAGCAGTCTGCTGTGGGTAATCCAGGATCATTTCCTGTATTTAGTCAGAAGGGCAAGGGAGCCCCAGGTGTCCTGTAGGGTTCTAGAGCCCGGGACAGCGCAGTGACTCCGCAACGTTTAAGATATGTGCCCAGCCGTCAAGGGTCAGTGAGCCAGAAGGTTACAGCAGAATAAGAACGCAGGTCGCTCCAAGATGTGGCAGCTTTCTACATGGGCAGATGCCCTCCTATCTGGGACGAAACAAAAAAGGGAACTCCTGAATGTAGTGAGGCTGAACAGGGACGACGCTGCAGTACCGGGATGAAACAGGTACAGACTGAAGGACATAGAAAAGAGCACAGGAAAAGTAAAGGATGTGAACGGTGCAGAACGCTGTGTTGATGCTGTAACTGATGTGGACGTGCTGCAATTGAAATCAAGTAAAGTTCTACATTGAAAGTTTGGATTGGACTCTGTCTCCTTGTGCACAATATCGCCAGCAGAACTTCAGCAACCCCGATGGGACCCAGATGGTGCAGTGCAGAGGGTGAAGCAGAAGGTTTGCCAAAAAAGGGACACTGTATTTATGTGATGGGGGACCAGGGCGTGATTGAGCAATAAATGTTAGCCACAACTACGGCCCTGGCCTTCCCTCACACTTGGCGTAGTTGGGACGATCCTGCAGCCTTGCAACGCAGGGATCCCGTGAAAGATGAAGAAATTGATATTCTGGTTGTGAGCAAGAAAGATGAAGAAACTGTTGATGTGACTGATACCCTGTATGTGACTAATGTACTGGATGTGATTGACACTATGATGACAAAGATGGCGACTAAAGATGGTGGAAAATGGTGCCAAAATGGAGAACAACTTTAATCCCACCCCTCGTGGGAGTCCTGTCTTGGAAATGGCACGAAAGATTGCCTGGCAGAGTCGGTGGCCTAAGCATGGTGTCTGAAGAGGAGAAGATCTGGCCCCTTACCACAGATTGCAAAGAAATGAGTGGAGCGGCCAGAAGTGACCCCACTTTGGAACGGGTGGGGCCCAGAAGAAAACCCCGTGTGCAGCTGTGTGGCCCCATTACAAGCTACGGGACCAGCAGCGATGGACCACTCGTGTACGCGGTGCTGCAGTGGCATAGGCCGCGTCGAGTGGAAGTGGAGACAAGAAGAGGAGAAAACCCGACCTGGGCGACAGAGGGGAATTGCTGATGAATTTTGGACTCATCGTTTCCCTGGTCCTGCGGAGGAGCATTACTGGCGGCTGCCGGAGCCAGAATGCCATCATCGGGGACCGGAACATCAGCGTTGGGAGTTGGAGGCTGGGAGACCGGAAGCTGTGACCGCCTCAGAGGAGCTCTTGACGAAAGTGAAGGAGTCTGAGTGCGCAGCTACCGCAGTCGAGAGAACCGACAGCCATGGGACGGATGCGGTCAGGATACGGGAGGTGGTGGTGAGTGATCCTCGGCCCCCGACCCGGAAGGCTGGACTGTGCCTCAGCCCCCAAACTATAGAGGACAGGCCCGCGCTTGGCAACATCGCACCCCTTGGCTCATCTCATGTCTATCCACAGTCAGAGGGCCCTTTCTCACCCCCCCAGTCAGGCCGCCTGGATAGAGGAGGTCATCCTATGTAAGAAACAGTGGGAGAAGGAGGTGTGGGCAGATCTGCGACAACCAGGTGGGGGCACTATGGTGGGACGGCGCACCAGTGGGCAACTGGTATATACTAATGTGAAACATGGCTATGGGTTCATCCGGGAAGAAAACACCAACGCTAATGTGTATATTAATGCCGCCTCAGTGAAATTTGGCAGGCCACTGAGGGAAGGAGACTAGGTAAATTTCTACCAGGAAGATGGCCTTCGAAGGTACTATGCGGTAGCCGTTACCCTGCAGGAAGAAGGGGGATTGGGTCTTTATGTGGGCTCAAAATCGGCCCAAGCAGATCCCAGTTCCCAGGCCATTGCACGGCCATCTAATGCCCCTGCCATGTCTTGGCAGCCTGTGACGTCTGCGGCTGCAGAGTCATTGTCGGCCTGAACACGGGCACACAGTTCAAAAGGAGACAAGGTGACACGGAAAGGATGTCGCTAATAAGTGGACACCAGTTAACTTACTCTGGATGTGTAGTGCTTGTTGCACCAAATTAAGTGGGACTGTTTCGCGTCCCAGGGGGCACAAGAGCTCTGAAGCACCCTCAGAGTCAGGTGTAATGAGGCTGGTACGGAGTGAACGGGATTTTATTTGTTGTTAGTTTTGTTGCGCCTGTTGAGCCCTTCATGCTGGATGGCAGGACTATGAACTTGGACTGGGAACGGTATGTGAGCGACTGTGGTAACAGACTGTGCTCCAGTTACAGGCAGTGCACATGTAAAGAAAGGGCTCATCAAGAACGTGGAGGCTGCGTCCTACCGGTCTGCAATATACCCGAGGACCGGGAGGAAGACCCCCTCCTGGACATGTTGGCCCAAGGACGTAGAGGGAAGTGCCGAGCTATCCGCACACCATCGGTCGCAGTTGCGGACCACGCTGGAACCCTTCCGGGTCATGTTTACCAACGGACCAGAAAGGACTGAAATAGCGGTACACGAAGTGGACACCAGGAATCATGTCCTCCTATGGCGGACACCCTATCGGATCTCTGACGAGTTGCAGCATGTCATGTGCCAGGAGATCGATGAGATGTTGCAGCTGGGAGTGATTCAATGGTCCAAGAGCGCGTGGGTCTCACCTGTAGTCCTGATCCCAAAGAAGGATCTGACCACCTGGTTCTGTTTGGACTACAGGAGGCTCAACGCCATAACAGCCTTCAATGCGCACTCAATGCCACACATCGAGGAGCTGCTTAAACGGTTAGCTGGTGCGCACTACCTATCCATTATGGATCTGAGTCGGGGATATTGGCAGATTCCCCTCAGCCCCAAGGCACAGGAGAAGTCTGCCTGTATGAGTCCATGGCCATGCCTTTTGACATGAAGAATTCCCCTGCCACATTCCAGCGGATGGTCAACCACCTCCTCCAGGGACTGGAGAGGTGCGTGGTGGCGTACCTGGATGACATTGCCGTCATCAGTATCACCTGGGAGGAACACCTTCAGCATCTCCAGGAGGTGCTCGGGCGCATCCACCATGCGGGCTTGACCATCAAGCCGGAAAAGTGCCAGATCGGCAGAGAGGGGTCCACTACCTGGGGCACCAGGTAGGTGGGGGTTCTATGAGGCTAGAGCCACCCCCAAGACCAAGAAGCAGGTGATGTCCTTCTTGGGCACTACAGGATACTATAGGTGCTTTGTTCAAAACTATAGCAGCCTTGCAAAGCCCTTGCCTGACCTCACCAGGAAAAAGCTACCCCAAACAATCAACTGGACAGACAGCTGTGAGGTTGCATTTAGGGCTTTGAAAACACCTCTGAGCAGCTCTTCTGTGTTAAAAGGCAGTTGACAGCAGTCGGCCGTTCTTAGTACAGACCGACGCCATCAAGTTTGGCCTCGGTGCTGTGCTTAGCCAGGTTGACTTCTGCCAGGAGAGTGGCCTACTCCACCATAGCGAAGGAGTGCCTGGCCATGGTTTGGGCCCTGCAGCATTTGCAGCCCTACCTGTATGGACACATCTTCACTGTGGGGACCGACCACAACCCCCTCAGTTGGCTGCACACCGTATCTGGTACCAACGGAAGGTTGTTAGGCTGGAGTTTTGCCCTCCAGTAGTACGACTTTACCATTAAACACAAAAATGGCAGCGAGCATGATAATGCAGATGGGTTGTCCCAGCGGGGCGAGCCTGCTGAGGTGCGCATGGAGGAGTACCGAGAGGACCTGTCTCTGTAGCGCAGTCCAAAAGAGGAGGTATCAGGAAATATGACGTAATTTCTTATTGTTCCAATTACACATACAGGGCTTTCAGCTGCAGCTTCCTCTGCCTGCATGTGCCTGCGTGTGATTCTAGCCCTCTCTTCCCACTCACCCCCTCCCACTAGCTACTCCAAACTGATGTAATGTGAAACCATAGTGTGCCAGCAGCACAAAGAGCAGTTTACGACCCTAACTGGTTAAAATCAGTTCCTTAAGCACATGGGTGTCACACTGCAGCAATCCAGGTATGTGCAGACTCCATGGGTGAGAGAAAAAGAGGTCACACTTGCGCACTGCAGCAGAGTGCACGCTGCACGGCGCCACCAGGTGGTGACAGAGAGTGATCAAAATGGGCCAAGTCAGTAACGGTCGGTAAGCGTAGAGTTTAAAGGGGAAAACAGAACTCATAGTCAAATGCAAGCCGAGGGTCAGAACCAGCCAGGAGCAAAGGTACCAGAGACATGAGACAGAGAACGGAGTCACAGGTAAGCCAGTAGGTCAAAAGCCGGACAGACATGTGGTAGTAAAGATTGGAGATAGGAGACGAAGTCAGAGTTCAAGCCGAGTCAAACACGGGGGGGGGGATACACACAAGAGTCACACTAAATCAGGTACAGGGGAGAGGTCAGACACCGGTAAGAGAGGTCAGAGGCAAAAGGAACACTGGGGTTTAACAGGTTGGCAGCTTCAGCAAGCCCAAAACTATCACTGGCACCAGCTGCCAGCAAGAGCACCAAGAAATATCCACTCTCAAATCAAAGAGAGGCAGAAATAGTTAACCCCACCATGACCAGGCCGGAGTAGGAGAAACAGAAAGCAAACTCTGACCCGGATCATGACAGTACCCTCCTCTCAAGGGGGGCCACCAGACCCCCAGGATTCACAGGATAGCGGGTGTGAAAGGCCCAGACCAATCGATCTGCATGGACTGACCACGCCGGAAGCCAGGACCGGTCCTCAGGACCTTAACCCTTCCAATGAATAAGATACTGGAGAAAACAACAGACCATGCGGGAATCCACAATCTCTTCCACCTCAAATCAATTCTGGCGTTCCACCGACACCGGTGGTGAAGGAGGGAGAAGGAGACACCCCTGAGGAAGGACTCAATGGTTTCAAAAGAGCGTTATGGAACACGTTGGGAATCCGGAAAGATGGAGGAAGACGTAAACGAAAGGAAACCGGGTTGACCACCTCCATAATCTCGTAAGGGCCAATGAACTTAGGCCCCAACTTAGCTGAAGGAATCTTGAGCTTTATATTCTGGGTAGACAACCATACCTTATCCCCAACCCGGAATACAGGCCCTACAGATCATTTTTTGTCAGCAAAGAATTTATATTTACCCTGAGCCCCGCCAATATTCTTGTGAACTTCCTGTCACACCTCCCCCAACCGTTGAACCGCAAAATCAGCCCCAGGACATCCAGAATCCAGTAGGTAAAATTCCCGAAAATGAGGGTGAAAGCTGTTATGGCTGGCAATCAGGCAACACAGCGTGCAGTAATCAGCGCACATACAGAGATCTGGCAAAAACCCAAAACAATAGGACGAGCTCTGAGACGTGGAATCTCTGTAGACTGCAGTACCTGAACTGTCCTCACACAACTGGAAGCAGCAGTGGATTGCGCCTAACAACTACCTATGCAACTCGGCACTGCCTGAGGAGCTGACTAGCCTGAAGATAGAAATACAAGCCTGACTTACCTCAGAGAAATACCCCAAAGGAATAGGCAGCCCCCACATATAATGACTGTTAGCAAGATGAAAAGACAAACGTAGGAATGAAATAGATTCAGCAAAGTGAGGCCCGATATTCTAGACAGAGCGAGGATAGCAAAGAGAACTATGCAGTCTACAAAAAACCCTAAAACGAAAACCACGCAAAGGGGCAAAAAGACCCACCGTGCCGAACTAACAGCACGGCGGTGCACCCCTTTGCTTCTCAGAGCTTCCAGCAAAAGATAATAACAAGCTGGACAGAAAAAACAGAAAACAAACTAGAAGCACTTATCTAGCAGAGCAGCAGGCCCAAGGAAAGATGCAGTAGCTCAGATCCAACACTGGAACATTGACAAGGAGCAAGGAAGACAGACTCAGGTGGAGCTAAATAGCAAGGCAGCCAACGAGCTCACCAAAACACCTGAGGGAGGAAGCCCAGAGACTGCAATACCACTTGTGACCACAGAAGTGAACTCAGCCACAGAATTCACAACAGAAAGCCATAGTTACAGAAGAAAGGGGAGGTACCTGTGGACTGATTAATGCAATTATTAAAATCAAACTCAGCCACAGGCAAAGAGGAACACCAATCGTCCTGCCGAGCTGTGACTAGACATTGCAAAATTTGTTCCAGAGACTGACTGGTTCTCTCTGTCTGACCATTAGTCTCAGGATGGTAAGCAGAAGAAAATGTCAAATAGATACAAAACCTTTTACAAAAAGCCCTCTAGAACTTGGACACAAACTGCACCCCTCTGTCCAAAATCACATTCAAAGGCACACCATGCGATCGCAACACGTGTTCCACAAACAACTTAGCAAGCGCCTCAGCATTCGGCAAAACCTGACAAAGGCACAAAATGCGCCTGCTTACTAAATCTGTCCACCACCACCCCAATGACAGTTTTTCCATTAGAAGGAGTAAGATCGGTGATAAAATCTATGGACAGATGGGTCCATGGTCGATCAGGAATTGGCAATGGCACCAATTCCCTGGCCGGTCGATTATGCGAGTTCTTTGCATGGGCACACTACTCAAAACAGGAGGATACAAATCTAACCACATTCGAGGCCAATGAGGACCACCAAAACAACCTAGCAATGGCTCTACGGGTGGCCGTGATCCCAGGGTGCCCCCTCAAAACAGAATCATGAAACTCATGGAGCGCCCTGAGACGAAGTTCAACGGGCACGAAGAGCTTACCCACAAACATAGGCAGAGGAGCCAGAGACTGGACCTAACGAGTCTCATGCTCCCAACACCGAGGAAACCCCGGCCACCACCACACCATGCTGAAGAATAGAGGAAGGAGGCTCAGAAGGTAACATCGGGTCCAGACTACGAGACAAGGCATCAGCCTTAATGTTTTTAGAACCTGGCCAAAAGGTGATAAAGAACTGAAACTGAGAGAAAAAAAGTGACCATCTTGCCTGTCTTTTGGCCGACTCAGTATAAGCCAGATTCTTATGGTCCGTAACTATAGTGATTTTACAAAAAATGCCTCCATTCTTCAAAAGCCAATTTAAATGGCCAACAATTCACGATTTCCCACATCATAATTCCTTTCTGTGGAAGAGAATTTCCTAGAGATTAAAGTACAGGGTCTTAAGTTAGTTAGAGTGGCTGGCCCCTGGGACAATCCCGCCCCCACCCCCACCTCAGAGGCATCCACCTCTACAATAAATGGTTCCAACGGATCTGGTTGAATCAAAACAGGGGCAGACATGAAACATTTTTTTAATGCCGAAAAGGCCACTACAGCAGGAGCCAGCCAATTCTTAACATCAGACCCTTTCTGGGTTAAATCTGTGAGGGGTTTGACAATCTGTGAAAACCCCTTGATAAATTTTCGATATTTGCAAATCCTAAGAAAGTCTGGAGGCCCTTTGTCATGGATCCCAGAGAGGATAACTTTATCATCCCACCCGCTAACACCAATATGTCATGAACTGGGGTTGTTTGGTTGCCCCAGTTCTATCTAAAGGGGATTTATCTATATCTCACTTCCCAGTTCCAGTTTGGAACTTGCAGCTCTCTGGCGCCCCCCTTACCCTAAAATCAGACAGGGTACTGCACCAAGGATAATTAGTTGCCAGAAAGGCTGCCTTACTTTGTACTGGCTAATGGGCACACTGCAGCGAGGGCGATATAACTACTCCCACTCAGTAGGGAACAATAATTATCAACGCTATCCGTCACTGCCAGGTTTCCCAAATGCACAGGACAAATCTGCTGCAACCAGCTCCAATTTCTTGATTAATAAAGGATCCGGAGCCAACCCAAATTAGCAGCGTAATTCACTTCAGAGGATGTGACAGTACGTTATAGACCAAGGAGAAACAAAGCTAGTCATTTTATATATTTTGCTCCAAAAGGGTAGGCAATGTTTACAAAAGGGTAAAAAGATAATATAAAAGACGACAAGTATCGTATGTACAAACAATTACCAATAAAAAGGGATTAAAGTTGGAAAAAAACGCAGTTCTCTCATATCATTTCAGATCATTGCAAACCATGTGGCTGGGGGAGGGGCGAACATCGGAATGCATCAGAGCATCTTTGAGAGCTGCTGCTAGCTCTTTTCCTGGGCAAAGACTCACTCATAACTCAGCAGGGTTAAGATATGCCCTCTGGTTGTGACATCACTGAGTGGGCGGAGCTATAGAAAGCAATCCTACTTCCTCAGAGGGACTCAGAGTTATGGAACATTCATATCCACCATAGCTCCAGGATACAACCTCATATAGTGACGACGGAATTACCATTGATCTTATTTTACGGCTAGCATTCTATTAAGACCAAACGTGACCTGGCTATACATCGCGAGTAAGCAGTAATTAGTTTCTCGGATACCAAGGGTACAGGAAATTGGAAAACACACTGGGTGATGGCCTGGCCGATGCACATACCAAATATATAACTTTCCTATCTCTGTCACTAATTGGGGTCAAGTTATGACTTACTATTAAGTTTGCACATGAACAAAACAGCACATGGTTTCAGACAAAAGACTGGTTTTCTGCTCACTCCTGCATTTGAGAGGGAGGGGAGACAGAGTCCCACATTGGAGTTTCAAGTTACAGCTATATTGTCAGCAGAGAGCAAGAGTAGTCGGAAAGCCCTCAGCTTTAATGGACGTAGCAGAGCTCAGTGTGCGTGATCATAGAAAATAAAATATATCATATTCCTGACACCTCCCCTTTTGGACTGCACAACAGAGGCAAGACCTCTCAGTACTCCTTCATGCGAACCTCGGGTAGTGGCCTCTCTCATGCCCATCTGGCACTTTCCCGGCTTGATGGTCAGACCTGCTTGGTGAATTTGCCTGAGCACCTCCTGTAGATGTTGCAGGTGTTCATCCCAGGAGGAACTGAGGATGGCAATGTCATCCAGGTACGCCACTGCGTACTTCTCCAGTCCCTGAAACAGGTGGTTTACCATCTGCTGGAAAGTGGCAGAAGCATTTTTCAAGCCGAAGGGCATGACTGTGGTCTCGTACAGTCCGAAGGGTGTGATAAAGGCAGACTTCTCCTGCGCTTCTGGGCTCAGGGTAATCTGCCAGAATCCCCGACTCAGATCCATTATGGACAGATATTTGGCGCTAGCTCACCACTCAAGCAGCTCCTCGATGCGCTGCATTGGGTGCGCGTCAGAGGCTGTGATGGTGTTGAGCCCCCTGTAGTCCATGCAGAACCGGGTGGTCCGATCCTTCTTTGGCACGAGAACTACAGGTGAGGCCCATGCGCTCTTTGACCATTGAATCACCCCCAGCTATAACATCTCATCGATCTCCTGGCGCATAACCTGCTGCACCTCGTCGGAGATCCGATAGGGTGTTTGCCGTAGTGGGGTATGATTACCGGTGTCCACCTCATGGACTGCTAACTCTGTCCTTTCAGATCGGTTGGAGAACACGACCTGGAAGGATATAAAGTGGTCCGCAGCTGCGACTGCTGGGGTTCGGTTAACAAGGCGCTTACCTCCATGTCCTCGATGGACCCACCAGCCTTGGTTTGGGCCAGCATGCCCTGGAGGGGGTCTTCCTCCCCGTCTACGGTCAGGCTGCAGACCGGTAGGACGTAGGCTTCACATTCGTGATGAGCCTTCATCATATTGATGTGAAAGGCTTTTCGCCTACCCCAAGCATGGTCAAGCGTAACTACATAGGAGACTGAGTTGAGCTGTTGGTGGACGATGTACGGGCCTTCCCAGGCTGCCTGAAGCTTATCCTTCGGTACAGGGACCAGCACCCACAACTTTTGACCCACCTGGTAGGACCGCAGCCGGGCATTCTGGTCGTACCAATGCTTCTGGTCAGCCTGAGCCTACATCATGTTGTCATGCATCAACTGCGTCAAGGTCCACATTTTGTCACGGAAGCGCATGACATACTCCACAATGGATACTACGGAAGGGTTTTCCTCCTCTTCCCAGCATTCCCTTACCAACCCAAGGGGTCCCCGGACTCGCCTGCCGTAGGGGAGCTCGAAGTGGGAGAACCTCGCCGAGGCCTGCGGACCCTCTCGGTAAGTGAACAGCAGGTCTGGGAGGTACCGCTCCCAGTTGCGTCCTTGGGTCTCAACCAGCATGCGTAGCATCTGTTTGAGGGTACCATTGAAGCACTCACACAAGCCATTGGTCTGTGGGTGATACTCGATACCAGATGGTTCACCTGGATTTTCTTACAGAGAGCCTCCATTAGGCGAGACATGAATTGGGTCCCTTGATCGGTAAGAATCTCCCTGGGAAATCCTACAAGTGAAAAGATAGCCAACAGCGCATCCGCCACCTTATCTGCCCTAGTTGAGGACAGAGCCACTGCCTCTGGGTACCGGGTAGCTTAGTCTACCACAGTAAGGATGTATTGCTTTCCAGAGCTGCTGGGGACGGCCAGCGGGCTCACAATGTCCACCGTGACCCTCTGGAAAGGCTCCTCTATCACTGGCAAAGGGATCAGGGGAGCCTTAAGAGCAGGCCCCGCCTTCCTCACTCTTTGACAGGTGATACAGGAGCGGCAGTAGTGTGACACATCTGTCCCCATCTTGGGCCAATAGAAGTGTTGAGACAGAGGGGCCTTAGTTTTGCTGATCCCCAAGTGTCCAGTGAGCGGGATCTCATGGGCAATCCGCAACAACTCACTCCGGCATTGATGCGGGACGACCAGCTGTCTTTCCCTCAACCACTCCTTTTGGGATTTTACGGGTACCGTCTCCCGGTACAACCACCCTCGTTCCCAGAACACCCTCTCCTTATCAGTCATGGAGGTGGGCGTCTCTGCGAGGTGTCTCAAATTCTTCAGGTTCACATCTGAGTGCAGTGTGGCCTGGAACTCCTGGCTAGGGGAAGCCAGAAGTGACGTTAGGGTCCCTTCCCCACGGGAACCCTCTGGGACCTGCTCTGGGTCCATCTCTGGTTCAGTCACCCCTGTGACTGAGGAGGGTCCAGAAGGCAGAACGTTATCTGCGTTCCGGGCACTCTGACTGCGGGTGACAGCAGCTACGTAGGCTGACTTCCCGGGGATTTCCACAGACCCATCAGCCGGCACTGCTATGGGTACTACCTCCCCATCCACCCCCAACATCCCAGGAGCAGTGCTACTTATGGGCCAGTTAATGTACCTTCCTCTGTGGCACTGGTAAGTTGCATGGCATCACCTTCCTCACGGTTGCCATGCGCCTCCCCATTTCCCTGAGCACCATCGCTTGCTCCTGTTAGGGGTTCCTCAGCCATCCCACCCCGAGGAGGGACGTGGCTGAGCACTCCTGCACCTGTAGACATATCAACCTTTGCTGAAAAATGGTTATCAGGTTCAGTTGGCACATTTACATCATTTTCAGCATGATTCCTAGGGAAAAAATGGTTAACAGAAGCATCATTACTCGATAAAGCATGGTCAGTTAACACATGCAATTTCCCATTGTTATCATCAGCATTCGATTGGGGAAGTGAGTCAGGGACATAGTATGCAACCAAGTATCAAATATTAGTAGTAAAAGCCGCACCCTATAATGGCTATGGACAGCAGAGTGCACATCCTCACCAGGGGATCCATCCCAGTAGATAAATTTAAAAGCGCATGAAGAGAAGGACAGCACCACAGCAATTGTGAGAAAACAGCTCCCGTATTTATTGCAGATGGCAGAATAAATACGGGAGATGTTTTTTCACAATTGCTGAGGTGCTGTCCTTCTCTAAAAAGCAGATGGCAGAATAAATACGGGAGCTGTTTTTTCACAATTGCTATAGTATGCAACCATTCTCCCCAAATCGGTCCCCAATAAAACATCAGAGGGCAAGTTATCGGACTGCCCCACTTCCTTTACCCCGCTCCCAGCACCCCAATCTATATAAACCTGGGCAATTGGCAAGGGACAGCTGATGCCCCCAATCCCAGTGACAGTGTTTTCCCCAGAATGATCTCTTCAGGGGCAGCCAGTTCGGGTCGGATGAGGGTCCTTTCAGCCCCGGTGTCCTTGAGGCCTGTAGCGACATGGCCCCCCAACGGTGATGTGCTGCACATTGTCACACACCCTCCCAACCACCTCACCCACCAAAAGAACTGCTGCATTAGGCCCTGGGGCCTTGGCTGGGGGGTTCCTCTGCTTCTCTGGACACAGGGTATTGATGTGAACAGTCCGTTTGCAGAAGAAACACTGGCAAGGGTCGATGGGAGGGCTGATGCTGTTGGCAACAAGGACAGGGCCTCTGTTATGTTGGCTGGCAGGGGTACCCCCTCTTCCCCACTTCCCATCTACGGTTGGCCTCATAGGCATCGGCAATCTGCGCTGCTTTCGTCACATCTTTGGATTCTCTGTTCATCACGAACTGTCGCACCTCAGCTGGGCAAAGATATAAGAACTGGTCTTTGATCATCAGGTCTCCCAGCTGCTTAAAGGTGGTCACTGACAGTCCTTGGATCCACTGGTTAAAGTGAGTCCTGAGTCCATGCACCACATCGCCGTAGCTGTCATGTGGGCCACGTTGGATGTTCCGGAACTTTCTAGGGTAAACCTCAGGTGTAAGCTGGTACTTGGTTATCAGGGCCTGCTTGATGACCTTATAGTTACCATCTTGCTCTTGAGGGAGAGAAGCAAACGCCTTCAGAGATTTGCCTCTTAGCCCTGGGGTCAGGTATCGGCCCATTCTGCCGTAGGTAGCTGGAACTGTCTGCAGACTTTCTCAAAGAACCAGAAACACATGGGCTACTTGCAAAATGAACAAGTCTGTAGGAACCTGTTCACACACCACCAAGAAACTTGAAGACACAAAAGAGCACAGTGATGTAAAAAATACTCTGTTGTAAAAAAAATCACAGTAATAAGCAAGTACTAGTCAAAAGATGGAAAAAACAGGGTATTTAGTTGATACTTTTTTTGCAAAAAAATGTATACTAAGCTGCTCCACCAATCGTCAAGGTATGCCCATATAGAGCAGTCCTACCTAATGTATATAATCCCTATCTGATGTATTTAAAAACCTGATCATCTGTATAGTACCTGTATAAGCAGGGTTCAGAGAGGGAATTTTCATGTGGACATGCTGGATGGAACAGCTTTGATGCAAATGACCCATAAGGAGTGGTGGACTCCCTAGTCTTGTAGAAACAAGAGAACAATTACAGAACCAAAAACACATGGGCTACTTGCACAATGAACAAGTCTGTAGGAACCTGTTCACACACCACCAAGAAACTTGAAGACACAAAAGAGCACAGTGAGGTCAAAAATACTCTGTTGTAAAAAAAAATCACAGTAATAAGCAAGTGCTAGTCAAAAGATGGAAAAAAACAGGGTATTTAGTTGATACATTTTTTTGCAAAAAAAGTATACTAAGCTGCTCCACCAATCGTCAAGGTATACTCATATAGAGCAGTCCTACCTAATGTATATAATCCCCATCTGATGTATTTAAAAACCTGATCAGCTGTATAGTACCTGTATAAGCAGGGTTCAGAGAGGCTTTCTCAAAGGCCCGCAGAAAAGTGTCCAAGTCCCCGTCCTTTTCCATCACAGGAAAGTGCTTGGGCCGGGGCTTTGGTATCTGAGCGCTGTTGTGCTCACAGCTCTGGGCGGCGGAGGGTATCCCCCTTGCCGGACCATCTCCAGTTCATAGTCTCGCTGGGCTTGGCGCTCGGCTCTCTCACCTCTGCTTGGGCCGGGTTCTGAGCCCGCTGGGCTCTGGCCATTTTCCCGTTGCACCAGAGCCGCGACCAGTTGTTTTTTGTTTTTGTTCGTGGCATCGATCTGCCACACCCCGCAAAGGGCAATAAGCGCTTCCTTCTAAGGGTATGTGCACACGATGCAGATTTAGTGCAGAATTAGTGCAAATCTGCAGCAGATTTTTCTGCTGCAGAAACGCTGCAGATCTGCACTGTGATTTACAGTACAATGTAAATCAATGTAAAAAAAAAAATGCTGTGCACATGGTGCAGAAAAATCCGCGCAGAAACGCTGCAGATTTCAAAGAAGTGCATGTCACTTATTTTGCGTTTCTGCACCCCTCCTTTAATAGAAATCCGCAGTGGTACTGGTAATTAACTTCAGAGGACTTAAGAGTACGTTTTAGAGCAAGGAAAAAGAAGCCAGTAATTATTATAACTTTTAGGCTGTGTGCACACGTTGCGGTTTTTCCGTGGTTTTTCCTGATAAAAACGCTATAAAACCGCAAAAAAAACCCGCATACAATAAGCATCTCATCATTTAGAATGAATTCCGCATGTTTTGTGCACATGATGCGTTTTTTTCCGTGAAATAAACGCATGCGGTAAAAAACGCAGCATGTTCATTAATTTTGCGGGTTTTTTTGCGGATTTCCCACTACAAAATGCATTGGGAAATGTCCGGAAAAAAACGCGGCAAAACCGCATGCAGATTTCTTGCGGATTTCTTGCAGAAAATGTCCGTTTTTTCTCAGGAATTTTCTGCAAGAAATCCTGAACGTGTGCACATAGCCTTACTCGAAAAAGATTAGGCAGTGTTTTACAAAAGGTCTATAGAGATTTTACAATATCAGACAAAGTATGTACAAGCAATTACATAAAAAAAAGGGATTAACCCCTTCACCCCCGGAGCTTTTTCCGCTTTTTCATTTTTGTTTTTTGCTCCCCTCCTTCCCAGAGCCATAACTTTTTTGTTTTTCCGTCAATATGGCCATGTGAGGGCTTATTTTTTGCGGGACGAGATGTACTTTTGAAAGATACTATTGATTTTACCATGCCATGTAACAGAAAACGGGAAAAAAATTCCAAGTGTGATGAAATTGCAAAAAAAGTGCAATCTCACACTTGTTTTTTGTTTGGCTTTTTTTGCTAGGTTCACTAAATGCTAAAACTAACCTGCCATTATGATTCTCCAGGTCATTACGAGTTCATAGACACCAAACATGTCTAGGTTATTTTTTATCTAAGTGGTGAAAAAAAATTCCAAATTTTGCTAAAAAAAAAAAAAAAAAAAAAAAAAAATGCGCGATTTTCCGATACCCGTAGCGTCTCCAAATTTCGTGATCTGGGGTCAGGTGAGGGCTTATTTTTTGCGTGCCGAGCTGGCGTTTTTAATGATACCATTTTGGTGTAGATACGTTGTTTTGATCGCCCGTTATTGCATTTTAATGCAATGTCGCGGCGACCAAAAAACGTTATTTTGGCGTTTTGATTTTTTTTCTCGCTACGTCATTTAGCGGTCAGGTTAATCCTTTGTTTTTATTGATAGATCGGGCGATTCTGAACGCGGCGATACCAAATATGTGTATGTTTGATTTTTTTTTTAATTGTTTTATTGTGATTGGGGCGAAAGGGGGGTGATTTGAACTTTTATATATTTTTTATTTTTTTCATATTTTTAATCACTTTTTTTTTTTAATTTTGGCATGCTTCAATAGCCTCCATAGGAGGCTAGAAGCATGCATAACTCGATCGGCTCTGCTACATAGAGGTGAAGTACAGATCACCTCTATGTAGCAGAAATGCAAGGTTGCTTTGAACGCCGACCACAGGGTGGCGCTCAAAGCAATCGGCCATCAACAACCATAGAGGTCTCAAGGAGACCTCTGGTTGTTATGGCGATGCACTGCTGACCCCCGATCATGTGACGGGGGTCCGCAGTGCGAGTATTTCGGGAGCGCTAGTTAAATGCCGCTGTCAGCGCTTGACGGCGGCATTTAACTAGTTAATGGGCGCGGGCGGATCGCGATTCCGCTCGCGCTCATTGCGCGCACATGTCAGCTGTACAAAACAGCTGACATGTCGCGGCTTTGAGGTGGGCTCACCGCCGGAGCCCACCTCAAAGCAGGGGATCTGCCAGCTGACGTACTATTCCGTCAGCTGGCAGAAAGGGGTTAAAGAAGATCAACACTCACATGCTGCTTAGATCATCCTAGCTAACCATGCTGTGGGAGGAGCCAGATATCCCAATTCATCAGGGAGTTGATGTTATGAGGTCCCAGGCAAGAATGAAGGCTGGGTTGAGTGCAGTGACTTATACTTGCAGGCTTGTGACATCACTAAAGGGGGTTGAGTTCCCATCGCCCTCCCCTTTCCTCAGAGCTACAGATTTCCTTGCAAAGTTTATAATTATCATATCTTGGCTTGAGAACCTAGCAGAGTAACGGCACACACATCACTCATCTTATATTGAATTTAGCTTTCTAATGAGTCTAGACTCAGGCTAGCTATTCCACATGGTTCAGGAGAAATCAATTTATCAGGTTCAGTTGGAGATAAAGTCTAGTGACAGGTGCCGCAATGAAGCTCTATTAACGCACGTTCTGAATATGTTTCTGGCATATCTCTATCATACACTGGTGGCGCATTATGGCTTATTTAATATCTAGAAGTACAAAGCAAAAATGCAGCGGCGCTAGTGAAAAAAAGCATAAAGAAGCAGCAAGTATAGCCCTTAACCACACAGGGCAGAGATGAAGCTCAATGAATTGCAGTAATATATAAATACCTGCACTAAAAAAATGCCTTGAAGTAGATAACCATTTACCTGAAGCGGAGGATGGTGCTGGGAATAATATTCATATGTGCATAAAGCAATAATATTCGGACTAAGGGTAAAAAAGAAAAGAGAAAGAAAAAAATAGATCTATATATAATCCTCAGAAAAACAAAACATGTATAGTGTTATATGCTCAACACATAACCAAGCAAATCAATATAAATGGTACTACTAAAAGTATATATGTGTGCAATATAAAAAAGCAACCAATGGTATAGAGGCTTGCAAAGTAATAGCCTCCTTCATAAGCACACAGTGGTAATCCAGAAACGATTATACGTACTATCAACTGCAGCGGCACATAGGTCCGGAGGGTATCAGCAGGAGCAGCACACGTAGAGCGGTAAGATAAAGACTTGGTATTTACTTCCCTTAAGTATTTGTGATGAAGTTCAGAGGTAGTAATCCCTCGGCGCGCTGTCCCGGCCGGTGACAGCCGCCCTTACAGCAGGAAGTAGGTAGGCTGAGCGCTCTAGTTCGTTGCAGCTGACAGGACCTGTAGAGACTTCGGGTCACGTGTCCTGTATGTCACGTGGTGCCCCTGTTGAAAGTACGGAGCACCATAGGAGCCAAGAATAACCGACGCGTTTCGGAATAACACGGATTCCTTCTTCAGGGTTGGCTCCCGATGTGCTCAGCTGGCTATATATAGCCTTTACTCCCAAGATGCCCGTCACTCAAAAGCAAAGAGTTCGACTCCATTGTTAAGTCCCTTCGGTTTGAGCGTATCCAATTCAAAAATAAATCTCGTTTCTTCTCTGGACATTTGTTTAATATAGTCACCATTGCGCCAATCTTTATGGACCACCTTTATTCCAAACACTTTCATCCCTTGTACAGAGCCCCCATGGTGAACTGAAAAATGTTTTGAAAGGGGATGTTCACCATATTTTTTCTTTATATTGCGGAGATGTTCACAGATTCTCCTACATAGGGGGCGTTTTGTTCGCCCTATATACAGCTTTTTGCAAGAGCATTCAATTGCATAAATCACCCCTTTCGTAGTACATGTAATGAAATCAGTGATTTCTATTACTGTACCATTATGAGAAACCACAGATTTTTGCAGGGGCGGACACTGACAGCTTGGGGCCCCTGTGCAAGAAATGTGTCTGTGGGCCCCTCTCCAAAGCTACATTATATATATATATATATATATATATAGCCACACATACATGTATATATATTACATAGTCTCCTTTGTTATGTATATTGCCGTCCCTTATTATACAGTGCCCTCTCTTGTCATGTACAGTACCGTCCCTTACATATTGGATTATATAGAGCCCTGATTTTTTAATTACATACTGTCCTGTCTTGTTAGCTGTATAATGCAATTATGGCTGATGGAGCATGGGAATGCTTCTTTTCTAATGGAGGAGCTGATGGACTGGTCGTCTGGTCACTGGCTCCTCCATCAGCAGTCATTTTACATCTAACAAGAGAGGGGACTATGTAATAAAAGAGGGCGCTGTGAATAACAAAAATAACAAGAATACACTATGTAAGAGACAGCACTGTACATAACAGCAGAGGAAGCTATAAAATATGGGACGGCATCATAAAATAATAAGCGAGTACGCTATATACTAAGGGACTGTGCTATATACTTCCTCCACCTTCCCTGTTCCTAAATTCATTATAAACCCCCCTTCTTCCCATCCCAATCCCCCACACCCATCTTGTCCTCTTCCCCCCCGCATCCCATTATTGTCCTCTCCCCCACCCCAATCATTGCCCTTTTCACCAGCTCCATCATTGCCTTCCCCACCACTCCCATCATTGCCCTCTTCACCACCTCCATCATTGCTTTCTCCTCCACCACCCCCATTATTGTCCTTTCCACCACCACCATCATTGCCTTTTCCCCACAACTGGTGAAGTATATGCAGAAAGGACATTCTGTTAAAGGGACTCTGTCACCTGAATTTGGAGGGAACAATTTTCAGCCATAGAGGCGGGGTTATCGGGTGTTTGATTCACCCTTTCCTTACCCGCTGGCTGCATGCTGGCTGCAATATTGGATTGAAGTTCATTCTCTGTCCTCCATAGTACACGCCTGCGCAAGGCAAGATGTAGGTGCTTCCAACAGGAGTGGGGAGTAAGCCATTACCAGACACTGATGGTGGATTATCTCACAGGAGGAAGAGGATCAGTAGTTAACGTTCAAAGAGCCTGATCCTTTTCTCCACCTTTGGGGAGATTTGGGGGGTCCGATTATACATTAATTGCTCTCTTGGACCTGCAAGAATGATCAAATTGTGTTGAGCTCTTTAATGTGCACAGAGGCCTTTAGTGTTAGTCGCATAGCTGGTCCATTGAGTCTCCATTGCCCAAGTTCCCAAATACACCAGGAGCTGCCATTGTTGGGGGTAGATAGACATGAGATAGATGGACAGATAGATATATAGACAGATGATAGATAATAGCTAGTAGATAGATAATAGATAGATAATAGAGAGAAAGATGGATAGATAGATGATAAATAGATAGAAGATAGATATGGGATAGATAGATAGATAGATAGATAGATAGATAGATAGATAGATAGATAGATAGATAGATAGATAACAGATAGACAGATACTGTAGATAATAGATATGAGATAGATAGGAGATACAGGTAATAGATAGATGGATAGGTAATAGATAGATAGATAGGAGATACATAGATAGGAGATAGATAGGAGATAGATAGGAGATACATAGATAATACATAGATAGATAATAGATGATAGATAGATAGGAGATAGATAATAGATAGATAGATAGATATGGGATGGATAGATACAGATAAAGAGATAGTAAAATCCCATATATTTTGCATCTTAAGGTACCGTCACATTAAGCGACGCTGCAGCGATATAGACAACGATGTCGATCGCTGCAGCGTCGCTGTTTGGTCGCTGGAGAGCTGTCATACAGACAGCTCTCCAGCGACCAACGATGCCGAAGTCCCCGGGTAACCAGGGTAAACATCGGGTTACTAAGCGCAGGGCCGCGCTTAGTAACCCGATGTTTACCCTGGTTACCGTTGTAAATGTAAAAAAACAAACACTACATACTTACATTCCCGGTGTCTGGTCATGTCCCTCGCCTTCAGCTTCCCGCACTGACTGAGCGCCAGCCGTAAAGCACAGCGGTGACGTCACCGCTGTGCTCTGCTTTACGGCCGGCACTCACAGTCAGTGTGGGAAGCTGAAGGTGAGGGACATGACCAGACACTGGGAATGTAAGTATGTAGTGTTTTTTTTTACATTTACAATGGTAACCAGGGTGAACATCGGGTTACTAAGCGCGGCCCGGCGCTTAGTAACCCGATGGACCCTGGTTACCAGTGAAGACATTGCTGAATCGGCGTCACACACTCCGATTCAGCGATGTCAGTGGGTAATCCAGCGACGAAATAAAGTCCTGGACTTTCCCCAGTACCAACGATCTCTCAGCAGGGGCCTGATCGTTGGTCGCTGTCACACATAACGATTTTGTTAACGATATCGTTGCTACGTCACAAAAGCAACGATATCGTTAACGATATCGTTATGTGTGACGGTACCTTTAGGCTAGGTTCCCATTGCGGAAACAGGAACACATGGGCTACTTGCACAGTGAACAAGTCTGTATGATCATGTTCACACACCACCAAGAAACCTGAAGACACAAAAGAGAATAGTAAAACCAAAAACACTCAGTTTGAAAAAAATGTTGCAGTAATCCGCAAGTGCTAGTAAAAGATGTAAAAAACAGGGTATTTGGTTGATACGTTTTTTGCAAAAAATGTATACTAAGCTGCTCTACCAATCTTCACGGTATACCCTTATCAGAGCAACTCTGATAAGGGTATACCGTGAAGATTGGTAGAGCAGCTTAGTATACATTTTTTGCAAAAAACGTATCAACCAAATACCCTGTTTTTTACATCTTTTACTAGCACTTGCGGATTACTGCAACATTTTTTTCAAACTGAGTGTTTTTGCTTTTACTATTCTCTTTTGTGTCTTTAGGTTCCCATTGCGTTAATGGGTTAACGCTAACGGACAGCGTTGCACGGCGAAAATGTCGCAATTAACGCCACGCAACGGGTCCGTTAGCGCACCCATTGACAGCAATGTTATTTCTGCCTGTAGCGCATCGCTAGCGCGTGCCATTTTCGGCACGTGCTAGCGATGTGCCGTTCTCTTGTGACGGACCTCGGATGCTGCTTGATCGGGGATCTGCGCTAGCGGGGACGGCGAACGCGGACCAAAAAGAAACATTGCGTTAGCGCAATCCGCTAGCGCTATGCGCTTAACGGATTGCCCTAAAGCAATGGGAACCTAGCCTTATTCTCTGGTTCCTTTGCTGTCATAGGAGTGCAGCAGGTGGCAGAGGGGATGGTCTGCAGTGGACGACCCCCTGCACACAGCTCTCCTTGAGGACCTGCTGCCAGCCTCCTCCACAGCTGCTGGGTCTCCTAGAAGGGGGGGGGAAGAAGACTGCACACACTCACCTTCCTCTCTGGGGAATCGGATCACCGTCGCTGGCAGCTTCCTCTCTCTGGCACAGCAACGCTGTGTGAGAGACAGGAAACGCGGGAAGGGAGCAGAAGGGATCGCTGCATCTCAGTCCGTTGCCATTTTCTTTTGCAGGCAGCGGAGCTTACCTCACATGAGGGCAATCTGGAGCCTGGAGGCCAGATTGCCCTCATTATTAGCCGTCCTGCAGGGGCCCCCCTCCACCTCTGGGCCCCTGTGCAGCCGCACCGGCTGAACATGCGGTATGTCCGCCCCTGGATTTTTGTTTCGAAAGGCTTAATGATTTACATATCTTACATTTTTGACATGGAAAAAAACCTTGTATAATTTGTTTAAATGGGCCTACATGTTTCTCTGTGGGATTTGGACGCTGCACGGTGGGGGCGACAAAAAGACCTAAATTTCGTGCTTTTCTGAATACAAAGCTTGGATGATTTGGCAATTTATCCCCAATTACCTTGTCATCTTTCAAAAGTGACCAGTGTTTTCTAACAATTTTTCTGAGTATCTGAACATTTGAATTGTATTGTGTGATAATCGGGATAGATACCACGTTATCATTCTCCATAGGGATATCATCCTTCCTTGTTTGGTTACTAAGGAGCTGCTCTCTGGGGATATCTCCCACGTTATTTCTTGTTTCCACCAGTAGTTTACGATCATAACCTTTATTCACAAATTTTTCTATCAGAATGTCGGATTCTTTAGTATAGTCGGTGGATTTTGAGCAGTTTCGGTTTTTGTTTTTCTGAGGATTATATATAGATCTATTTTTTTCTTTCTCTTTTCTTTTTTACCCTTAGTCCGAATATTATTGCTTTATGCACATATGAATATTATTCCCAGCACCATCCTCCGCTTCAGGTAAATGGTTATCTACTTCTATGCATTTTTTTAGCGCAGGTATTTATATATTACTGCAACTTATTTAATATCTCCCATATATATAAACGGGAAAAGCACATATTTCTTAGACAAAGCTGGCTCTGGGCTAATTAACATTCCTAAAAGAGGGGGGAAAGGAAGGAGTTAGGAGAGAGTGTAGTGTTACAGGAGCCAGTGACTGATATCCCCTAATGCAGATGCTGCAAGGGGTTCCCACATGAAGCATGTGTGATAACAAGGGAAAATTATACACGCCATTTTGTACATTAACATGACACCCAGTTTCTTCTCCCCGCTTCCGGCACCCCAATCTATATACACCTGGGCTATTGGCAAGGGACAGCGGATGCCCCCACTACCAGTGACAGTCAGGGTTTTCCCCGGAATAATCTCTTCAGGGGCCGCCAGTTTGGGTCGGATGAGGGTTCGTTCAGCCCCGGTGTCCTTAAGACCTTGAGCGACATGGCCCCCTACGGTGACGTGCTGCACGTTGTCATACACTCTCCCAACTGAGTGCAGAGCAGTGAGCTCTTGGCGAGGGGCAGCCAGAAGCGACATCACGGTCACTTCAACACGGGAACCCACTGGGACCTGCTCTGGGTCCATCTCTGGTTCAGTCACCCCTGTGACTGAGGAGGGTCCAGAAGGCAGAACGTTATCTGCGTTTCGGGCACTCTGACTGCGGGTGACAGCAGCTACGTACATTTAAACATTGTAAGATTTCTCTCACTAAGTGTATTGTGGGACACTCGCTTGGCACGGGATTAACGTAGTCAGGCACGATTTTTCGCTTAAACACAGTCTATACGGTTTATTAAAGTGTCATAAACAGGGTTGTGCACAGTTCACATTATACCTTTCATCAAACACAATAGGCACCAACTGGTGATATTAACTTGCAGCTTTGTTTTAAACACTTCCTTTACGGCTTTGTTTCACGGACACTAAACATGCTGGACCTCTCACTTCGCCCAGTTACCATGGGTTTCCGTACACCGTACAGCTCACCAATGTCCCAAGTCACATACAGTGCATATGACACTGGGTCGTGGTCTCTAAACACGCCGAACCGAACCTCCGTTCAGTCACCGTGGGAGACCACACAGTTCATAGAACATTACAAGCACCAACAGTCTGTTTAGGTACCTGACGGGAGCTCCTGCTCCACCTGCTGACTCCTTGTCAGTCCACTCCTCTGGGAAAGCTGCCTCACAGGGATCACCAACTTGCCTGGGCGGCATATCCTAGTCAGTCCAGACCTACCGAAGGACGGTAGCTTCCCCAACATAGACCATCCAGAACCACAGTCACTGTGTGCTATTCAGGGATCCGGTCCTACTCTCAGAACCTCCCAACACCCCAGCATGTGCTCTTTAGGAAGCCTCCTCCCAGGTCTTCCAACACAGGTTGCCCAGTGTGCTATTCAGGATTCCTACTCCCAGGAAATCCAACACACTGGCATCTCCTCCTCACATGAACCGCACATGTGACCTGTCCAGGTGCTATTCAGGACCTCGTCCAACACCCCAGGCATATGACCTGTCCAGGTTTTATTCAGGACCTCGTCCAACACCCCAGGCATATAACCTGTCCAGGTGCTATTCAGGACGTCAGTCCAATACCCCAGGCATATGACCTGTCCAGATGCTATTCAGGACGTCAGACCAACACCCCAGGCCACTAGCAAGTCCAAAGCCCCACCATGTGCTCTTCAGGACTCCTACTCCCAGGAAATACAACACAGGTTGTTCAGTGTGCTATTCAGGACTCCTACTCCCAGGAAATCCAACACACCAGCATGTGCGCTTCAGGATTCCTACTCCCAGGAAATCCAACACACCAGCATGTGACCTGTGCAGGTGCTATTCAGGACCTCTATCCAACACCCCAGGCCACCAGGTCCAAAGCCCCACCACGTGCTCTTCAGGACTCCTACTCCCAGGAAATCCAACTCAGGTTGTTCAGTGTGCTATTCAGGGATCTGGTCCTACTCCCACGACCTCCCAACACACAGGCTCTCCAGGACCTTGCACTGGAACCACACAGGAACATCTGACCCACACCCTGGTCACATTATATACCCTTAACCACTCCCCTGGGTGGGAGTGTGGATGTGTGGTTAGTTTGTCCCGCCCATCTCACACAACTAGCTTAGTAAGTCTCCCTTACAACTACACCATACATATACACACTCTTGAGGGACTACAGGTCCCAGAACAACAACATTGTATCAGACTTACCACGCAGACTCCCTCTGCGACACATATCGGCCATTCACAACACAGCCAGTCACTGTTTCACCACGATTATCACAATAGATATGTCTCCATGCACATCCCAAGGAGCACTCACAGCGCCCCCTAGCTGTCACAGGGGTCACTGCATCACAACATAGAAAAGAAATGTAATAACGGAGATCACCAGCACAATAATTCAATATAATATATAAATCTTTTATTCAAGTAAGCAGAACAATCAGGACACTAAAAACATTTAAAACACAAGAAATTGCCCCCAAATCCGGGGAAATACCACCCCACAGACCTAAAGGATGTTTTTTTTTGGCACCTGATAGGGAAAACCTAGGCAAATCAAAAAATACATATATATTTCCCCTCACAATGAAATAGTAAACAAGAACAAGTCATATTGCAAATAAGGAAATTGCACGCATTTCATCAAAAAGGTACCCAATCAGATCAAAATACTTATGTATAAGAAGGACCTTAACTACTTGTAAGAATGTTATTCATGTGGCAAATAAAGAACCCCCATAAGATGGAAAAAATATGCACATCTTTGTTATGATAAGGGGATTTTCCATTAGACAATTGCAGCAGTATTTACTGGTTATTATATAAGAATCTCGTCACTATAGGCAATAATTTTATTTCATCACTGCTTTAGGCATCTTAGATGCATCTGTTCCATGGATCATAATCATTTTTGGAAGTGCATATTTTTTCCATCTTATGGGGGTTCTTTATTTGCCACATGAACAACATTCTTACAAGTAGTTAGGATCCTTCTTATACATAAGTATTTTGATCTGATTGGGTACCTTTTTGATGAAATGCGTGCAATTTCCTTATTTGCAATATGACTTGTGCTTGTTTACTATTTAATTGTGAGGGGAAATATAAATACCATATATACTCTTTTCTATGTTTAAATGTTAGTTGCTTTTCATGTTTTGGTAGATGCCAGTCTATTTTTGATGAAAACATTTATGATGGTGCCCTCCAATTGGCTGTATAATTGACAGCAACTACATAGGCTGTCTCCCCGGTGATTTCCACAGACCCATCAGCCCATGGGCGGACATACCGCCGGTTCAACCTGTGCAACTGCACCGGGGCCCAGAGCCGGAGGGGGCCCCTGAGGGACCGAGAAAGCAGGGCGGTGAATGACAGCCGGCGGCAGGATTACTGCTAACAGGAGAAGCAGGGGGCCCGCTCTGCTGCACACGTGATATGACGGTCAAAAGGGGCCCCCTGCCTGACCTCACCTGTTAGCATACATTACGCTGCTGTCCGGCTGTCACTGGTGCAGTGTGGTGAGGGGCGGCAGACGCTGGAAGAGAGGAGTGAGGGAGTCACTGAAGATGCGTCTCTTACTCGCTGCTGTGCAGGTACACATTCTTCCCAGAGCCTCAGTGACAGTGATCGGCAGGACTGGGATAGTGGATACACATGAAAATAGGGGAAGGGGAGGAGGAATTACTACTCTAGGTAGGAGATAGGAGAAGGCCTGGCCCGCCGGGAGTCTGCAGGGATGAGTGCTGACAGTCTAGACAGGCTCCATATCTCCCCTGCTCATTTCCTCTGGGCCTGACCAGCTCCCTGCAACTGCACTCTCTGTAGGTACTGTACATATTCCATGTGATGGATGTTGATCTATCTAGTGTGTGTGTGTGTGTGTATACTGCTATGTGTATATATATTGCTAGTGTGTGTGTGTGTGTGTGTGTGTGTGTGTGTGTGTACTGCTGTGTGTATATATATTGCTAGTGTGTGTGTACTGCTGTGTGTGTATATATATTGCTGGTGTGTGTGTGTGTATATATATATATATATATAGGGCTAGTATGTGTGTGTATACTGCTGTGTGTGTATATATAGGGCTAGTATATGTGTGTGTATACTGCTGTGTGTGTTGTTGTGAGTTCCGTTCTGGAGCTCCCTTCTGTGGTTGCTAATGGTATGTTTGCGAGTTCTGCCCTTGGGCTCCCTCTGGTGGTTTCGAGTGGAACTGCTGCTCCGTTAGGTAGCTGTAGCAGCTGCCTTTACTAATCGCCTTGCCTGGGTTTGTTATTTAAACCTGCTCTGGGCTTTAGTCCATGCCTGCTGTCAATGTTCTTGGTTGGATTTGATTCTTCCCTTGGATTTCTCATATGGCCAGTCCTTGTCTGCAAAAGATAAGTTTTGCTAGTTTGTTTGTCCATTTGTTTGGACTCTATTGCTTTGCATTTTGTCTCTTTTGTCCAGCTTGTCACTATGTCTTATTTAGGCTAGCTGGAAGCTCTGGGAAAGCAGATTTGCCCCTCCACACCGTGAGTCGGTGTGGAGTTCATTTTTGTAAACTCTGCGTGGATTTTGTAGTTTTTAATACTGACCGCACAGTATCCTTTGCTCTCTGTCTATCTAGTTTAGTATTGGCCTCCCCTTTGCTGAATTCTAATTTTATTTCTGTGTTCGTCATTTCCCTCTCCTTTCACAGTCAATATTTGGGGGGGCTATCTTTCCTTTTGGGGGTTTCTCTGAGGCAAGATAGCTTTCTATTTCCTTCTTTAGGGGTAGTTATATCTTAGGCTGTGACGAGGTGTCTAGGGAGTGTCAGGAACATCCCACGGCTATTTCTAGTTGTGTTGTTAGGATTAGGGACTGCGGTCAGTAGAGATACCACCTTCTCAGAGCTCGTTCCATGTTGCGTTTTAGCCACCAGGTCATTTCAGTGTGGCCTCTTAACCACCAGGTCATAACAGTACAGCAGGCCGAGAATGAATTGAATGCGTCTCAAAAGAAGGAAAAAAAAAGAGTTCTGAACCATTTTTTTTTCTGTGCTCTGTTCTGCCTTTTTTTTTCCTCTTGATATCTGGGTGGTGCTGGATATATGCTCTGGTATAGAGGTTCAAGGTTTGTTTTCTCGTGTGGATCAACTTGCTACAAGAGTCCAGAGTATCCAAGATTATATTGTTCAGACTCCGGCTCTAGAGCCAAGAATTCCTACTCCTGATTTGTTTTCTGGGGACAGATCCAAGTTTTTGAACTTTAAAAATAGCTGCAAATTGTTTTTTGCTTTGAAACCCCGTTCTTCTGGTGATCCCATTCAGCAAGTGAAAATCATCATATCCTTACTGCGTGGTGATCCTCAAGACTGGGCATTTGCTCTTGAAACAGGGAATCCGGCATTATTGAATGTAGATGCATTTTTTCAGGCGCTCGGATTGTTGTATGACGAACCTAACTCTGTAGAGCATGCTGAGAAAACACTGTTGGCCCTGTGTCAGGGTCAGGAAGCGGCAGAGTTATATTGCCAGAAATTTAGAAAATGGTCTGTGCTCACTAAATGGAATGAAGAGGCGCTGGCTGCTATTTTCAGAAAAGGTCTTTCTGGAACCCTTAAAGATGTAATGGTGGGCTTTCCTGCGCCTGCCAGTTTGAGCGAGTCTATGTCTCTAGCCATTCAGATTGATCGGCGCTTGCGTGAGCGCAAGGCGGTGCACCAAGATTCAAGATTCAAGATTCAAAGAAGCTTTATTGGCAGGACCAAATACACATCAGTTTTGCCAAAGCAAGTGTATAGAGGCAATAGGGATAGGGACTGAGGGGATGTTGGGTAGGAGCTGTGGGGGGAGGTGGATGGGGCAGATCCAGGGTGGGGGCTATAGTCCATGGCATAGGGGAGATGGATGGGGCAGATCCAGGGTGGGGGCTATAGTCCATGGCATAGGGGAGGTGGATGGGGCAGGTCCAGGTTGGGGGCTATAGTCCATGGCATCATAGTTCTCTTTCTCGTAGTCTATGACATTCGCTCACATACCGCGCTGCTATCTCCACCGCTCTCTCTTCTTCTCCCAGCAAGATATAGGTTTTCTCTTCCTCCTTCATGGTGATGAAGTCTGGGAAGAGATGTGAGAGTCTCCTGAAGTGAGTGTCCCTCACTGCTGAGTATTTGGAGCAGTGTAGCAGGAAGTGGGTTTCGTCCTCTATGGCCTCCTGATCGCAGTGTTGGCACAGTCTTTCCTCCCTGGGCTTGTAGCTCTGCCTGTGTCGGCCACATTCGATGGCCAGACTGTGGGCACTGAGTCTATATCGGCTCAGGATCTGGCGGTCTCTGGGGTCCGGGAGTTTCTCCAGATAGGGGGCCAGTCTGTAGTCTCTCTGTAGGCTCCGGTACATGGTCAGTTTCTGTGAGCTGATGATATCATTCTTCCAGTCACTGACATACCTCTCCTGGCCTTCATCTGCCATCTTCCTAATTCCGGCTTTTGTCAGGTTGTTGTGATTGGTGTTCTGCTCCGGTTGGGTTTGGCTGGGCTGTTCCGGGGGTTCTGGTTTTTCTGTTTCACCTTCATGTATCAGGGCTTTATGGTGGTGGGAGCTTGGATTGCTCCTATGCAGGTGAGCCCGGAATGACAGCGCCCTCTTTAGAACTGTTAGGTGTAGAGGGAATCTGCCCAGCTCGGCCCGACAAGCACTGTTGGAGGTGCTCCGATGGACCTGGAGAAGGTGCTTGCAGAATTCCAGGTGGAATATTTCTGTTGGACTGGAGTCCCACTTTGACCAGTCTGGGTAGGTGTGAGGACCCCAGACTTCGCTGCCATACAGGAGGATTGGGGCGATGATGGAGTCGAAGATTTTTAGCCAGACCCTCACTGGTGGCTTCAGATGGTAGAGTGTCCTTCGGATGGCATAGAAGGTTTTGCAGGCCTTGTCTTTCAGGGTCTCTATGGCTTGTTTGAAGTTCCCTGACCGGTGAATCTCTAGGCCCAGGTAGGTATATTTGTCCGTTCCTGTGAGGTCGCAGTTGTTGAGGATAAATGATGGGTGTTGGTCTGATCTTCTCTTTCTCCTCTGGAACACCATGGTGTTGGTTTTCTTTAGGTTGACCGGTAGGGCCCAGGTTGAGCTGAATTTCTCTAGGATTTTCAGGTTGTCCTGGAGGCCTTTCTCGGTTGGTGACAGCAGCAGCAGGTCATCTGCATACAGCAGGAATTTCACCTGGGCGTCGTGGAGGGTGAGACCTGGTGCTGAGGAGGATTCCAGGGCGGTAGCCAGCTCGTTGATGTAGATGTTGAAGAGCGTTGGGCTTAGGCTGCAGCCTTGTCTTACTCCGCGGCTCTGCTGGAAAAAAGCCGTTCTTTTGCCGCTCACACTCACGCTGCAGCTGTTCTCGGTGTAGGAGCTTTTGATGACATCGTAGGTCTTTCCTCCTATTCCACTCTCCAGCAGTTTCAGGAATAAGCCCGGGTGCCACACTGAATCAAAAGCCTTTTTAAAGTCCACAAAGCAGGCGTATATCTTCCCATTCTTTGTATTGTAGACGTGTCTCTGAATGAGGCTGTGCAGAGTATAGATGTGGTCAGTGGTGCGGTGGTTCGGCATGAACCCTGCTTGGCTCTTGTTGAGGACGTTGTGCTCGGTGAGGAAGGTGAGGATCCTCTTGTTCAGGATACTGTTGAACAGTTTTCCCAGGTTGCTGCTGACGCATATGCCTCTGTAGTTAGCTGGGTCATACCTGTCCCCACTCTTGTGGATGGGTGTGATGAGGCCTTGGTTCCAGGTACGAGGGAAGTAGCCGGCACTCAGTACAATATTGAAGAGTTTAACCATTGCAGCCTGTATTTCTGGTGGGCTGTACTTCAGCATTTCTGGTAGGATTCCATCTAGGCCACCGGCTTTTCTACATCTTATGGAGGAGAGTCTCTCGGTTACTTCCTGTAGTGTTATAGGTGTATCCACCGGGTTTTGGAAGTTTTTGATTTTTTCCTCCATTGCTTTTAGTTTCGCCATTATGTTTTCCTGTTCTTGGCTTAGTCCTTCCTTTGGAATGTCTTTATAGAGGTCTCTGAAGTATTGGAGCCAGAGGTTGCCATTTTGGATATGGTTGTTGTTTTTCTTGTCTTTGGTGCCCATGTGGTTCCATAGTTCCCAGAAGGAGTTGTCTTGGAGGGCGTCTTGGAGTTGATTGAGCTTGGTAGAGATGTAACTCTGCTTCTTCCTCCTGAGGATGGTTTTGTACTGCTTTTGTATGGAGTCATAGGCTTCCCTCAGACCCAGGTGGTTGGGGTCTCTGTGTTTCTTGTTGGAGGCTGTTCTCAGGGTCTTCCGTACAGCTTTACATTCTCTGTCAAACCAGCCATTGACCTGTGTTTCTTTTGGTCTCTTGTAGTCGACTTTTTTAAGGTCAGACAGTCTGGCCATTGCGTAGAATATATTGTTGAGGTCCTTTGCTGCTTGGTTCACTCCCTCTGGGTTTGGCATGTACTCAAGGTTGTAGAAGTGGTGGAGCATCCGCTGTATTTCAGGTCTGCTGGAAGCTTCTTTATATCTTGGTGCCGACATTTTGGACCATTTATAGGATGGAGGCCGGGTGAAGAGGCCGCTCTGCTGTGGCTTCTGAGTGGATGGTTTCTCTGTAGATTTCATGTACAGAAGAAGTTGGCTGTGGTCTGACAGGTGCGTTTGTGGGGTGACTATGAAGGCGCTGACATCTGCCAGGTTCAGGTCTGTAATGGCGTAGTCAACTACACTCCTCCCTACATGGGAGTTTAGTGTATACCTTCCTAAGGAGTCACCCTTGCTTCGTCCATTAAGGATATGAAGTCCTAAACTTTTACATACGTTCAGGAGCTTTCTGCCACTTTTGTTGACTGTACTGTCATAGCTGTTTCTCTCAGTGTGTACAGGGTCTTGGCCGTCATTCTCTGCTCCAAGTATGTAGATGTTTCCATCCGTGGTCAGGAAGTCTCTCTCTCTCCCTGTTCTTGCATTGAGGTCTCCAAAGATGAGAACTTTGCCCAGGGCCTGATAATGGGCGGCTTCTCTTTGTAAGATCTCGAAGCAGTCTGGATTGAAGTAGGGGGACTCTGGCGGTGGTATATAGGTGGCACAGAGGTGGACATCAGACTGGCAGGTGAGGATGGAGCTGCTGATTCTGATCCATATGTGGCTGTCTCCTTTCTTCACCGGTTTGATGTACTGGTGGAGCTCCTCTTTATACCAGATCGCTACTCCTCCTGAGCCCCGGCCCTGTTTGATGTTTTTATTTTTCTGGGCATGGACCAAGAATTCCTTGTATCCAATAGGCACCAGGGATTCGTTTTCGGCTCTGGTCCATGTTTCCAGGAGGATCTGAATGTCTATATTTTTCATACTTTGTATAAAATCAGGGTCCTTTGTTTTAGATCCGAAGGTTGAGGCGTTGAGACCCTGGATATTCCAGCTGCTGATTGTAAGTGAAGACATTCTTCTGTGTGGTTTGTGTGTATATACCTTGTAATGAGTATGGCTGTGTGGGACAAACTGGATTTCTGACAGTTTTATAGAAGTGCTTGGTTCCATCCAGTCACATTATTATTCTGCGCAGTGCATTGAGCAGGTTTATTATCTCATTCCTATCTCTGCTCTGCATGTATCTGTGTGGGCTTGGTGGTCTCCTCGGTGGAGGTCTCCACCTCCGATGGTCTGACACTGGGTGAAGAGCTTTGTTTCCAGCTTCAGGAGGTAGCCTTGGGGTTTTCTGCTTTATCGTTCTCGGGGGTCTTTCAGTGTGATTATGGCCACTGTTGAATCCAGGCCCGGGGTCTCTGTTTAGCACGATGTCCTTCAGCTCTTTGGCCAGGAGGCTGACCCCTTGTTTGTTGAGGTGTTTATCATCGTGCAGGTGACTGTTGTTTATGGAGAGGTGTTGTGCCAGGGTCACGTTTGGCACAGTCTTGATCTTTTCAGTCAGTTCTGCATTGATGGCTTGGGTGGTTTGCCTGGGTATGTCCTTTCTTGGAAGCAGCGATGACAGAATGATTTTACTGTCCCGGAATTTTAGTTTTGCCATCTTTGCCAGGTTGATCAGTTGTTCTGCGATCTGCTGGTCTGGCCGATTGTTTGTACCCGTGTGTATAATAATGTGCTTTGGGTTGGTAAACCGTGGTCTACTGATGACCTCTGTCACCTGTTCAATACTTGCACAGCGGATTGTACGGACCTGTTTTCCTGGGAATAGCCGCTGTGTATTTAGGTACTTCCCATTTGAGTCCATTATTAGGACAATATCAGGACTTTGTGATGTCTTGGGTGGGCTACGGTGCTGCTGACGAGGGTCTGTGGTGCTGGCTTTGCTGGTGGCTGGTTCTGTTCTCTCTTCCATCTCTCTGGTTTCAGGATTTGAGTCCATTATTAGGACAGTATCAGGACTTTGTGATGTCTTGGGTGGGCTACGGTGCTGCTGACGAGGGTCTGTGGTGCTGGCTTTGCTGGTGGCTGGTTCTGTTCTCTCTTCCATCTCTCTGGTTTCAGGATTTGAGTCCATTATTAGGACAGTATCAGGACTTTGTGATGTCTTGGGTGGGCTACGGTGCTGCTGATGGGGGTCTGTGGTGCTGGCTTTGCTGGTGGCTGGTTCTTTTCTCTCTTCCATCATATTGTTGGTTATTATTTTAATGCTGTTTGGTGTCTCTACATTCTGTTCAGTGGTGGCCATATTGTCTGCTCTCTGGCTTGTTTTCGTTGCCCCCTGCTGGTTCAGATGACCAGGGCTATGGGCTTTTAATTCTCTAATCTCCTTTCGGAGTTGATCATTGTCTTTTTTCAGCTCCCCCATTTCCTGTAGTGCTGCCTTGTATTTACACTTCATTTCACATATTTCCTCCCTTATTTTCTGTGTGGCTGTGTCATTTGCTGCTTGGTAATTTGCATTGCTTTGTGAGTTTCTTTCACATGCTAATTTCAGTTGGACCAAGTCTCTTTCTAGTTGAGATAAGAAGTCTCTGATGTTATCGGGCGAGAGGTGTGAAGTGTCGGGGGTTAGGCGGCTCTGTCTGGGAATCCCTATGTGAGCATTATAGGTAGCTGCTGGGGCTTGTAGTCCTTTATAGGTTTGTGCCTGCTCTTTGAGATCAGAGAAACAATTTTCAAATTGCTGCAGAATCTCCTCCGTGCCCTGCGCCATGACTGTGCCATTTTTGTATAGGAGTATGGTGAGCGCATTGGTGTCCTCTGCTTGGCTGGTAATTTTAATCTGCTGGACACCTTTATCGTTGGTTTTAGATACATGTTTGTATCGTTTGCACAGCGCAGTGCGCCAGGCTGAGGGTTGTTCTGTATAGAATAATACGTTGGTTTTTCTTTTTGGTTCTTTCTTTGTGAAATCTGCATAAAGAGTCTCTGGATTCTCTCTAACGTAGTCCATCTTGGATTTATTGCCCCCCTGTGTTATCTCCTGATCTGGCCCCCAGCATTCCTGTGTCTCTGGCTTTGGGCTTTGTTCACTTACATGTTCTAAATTTGTGTTTTCCATTTTGTAGTTATATGTTAATTATAATCCTTGTTTCTAAGAAGATTAATTTGTAGCACGTCTATAGGTTGTGTTGTAGTTAAAGAATTCTCCTACCTTCTATAGGTCCAGGTATCAGGATGTCAGATGTATGATGTCGGCTGCTTCCAGTCTGTGTCCTCCAGGAGATTCTTGTTTTGTCCTTTAAATCCTCCAATTCTTCCTTTTTTCATAAAAACTAAAGTCCAGATCACTTTTATGTTCCACGGAGTTGAGTTTTTCCAGGTTTTGTCTTACAGTTGACTCATTACAAGGTATAAAGTGATGGAAATTCAGGAGCTCATGTTCATTGCTTCTTACTCCTAGGAATGGTGGGCGGGTACCATATGGCAGTGTCCTCTGAGCGAAGTCCTGAGCCTATGCAATGTGATAGGATTTTGACTAGAGCAGAAAGGCAGAAATTCAGACGTCAGAATGGCCTGTGTTTTTATTGTGGTGATTCAGCTCATGCTATTTCTGATTGCCCTAAGCGTACTAGGAGGGTCCCTAGGTATGTTACCATTAGTACTGTGCAGCCTAAATTTCTCTTGTCTGTTACCCTGATTTGCTCATTGTCGTCCTTTTCTGTTATGGCATTTGTGGATTCTGGCCCTGCCCTGAACTTAATGGACTTAGAGTTTGCCAGGCGCTGTGGTTTTTCCTTGGAACCTTTGCAGAGTCCTATTCCCTTAAGGGGGATTGATGCTACGCCATTGGCCAAGAATAAACCTCAGTACTGGACACAGTTAACCATGTGCATGGCTCCAGCACATCAGGAAAATATTCGTTTTTTGGTGTTGCATAATTTGCATGATGTTGTTGTGCTGGGTTTTCCATGGTTACAGGAACATAATCCAGTGCTGGATTGGAGATCTATGTCTGTGACTGGTTGGGGTTGTCAGGGGGTACATAGTGATATTTCTTTGATGTCCATTTCCTCGTCCCCTTCTTCTGAAGTTCCTGAGTTTTTGTCGGATTTCCAGGATGTATTTGATGAGCCCAAGTCCAGTTCCCTGCCTCCTCATAGGGTCTGTGATTGCGCCATTAATTTGATTCCTGGCTGTAAGTTCCCTAAGGGCCGACTTTTCAATCTGTCTGTGCCAGAGCATGCCGCTATGCGGAGTTATGTAAAGGAGTCCTTGGAGAAAGGGCATATTCGCCCGTCTTCGTCACCGTTGGGAGCGGGATTTTTTTTTGTTGCCAAAAGACCCTGTATAGATTATCGCCTTCTCAATAAGATCACTGTCAAATTCCAGTATCCGTTACCTTTGCTTTCTGATTTGTTTGCTCGGATTAAGGGTGCTAGTTGGTTTACTAAAATCGACCTCCGAGGGGTGTATAATCTTGTGCGTATTAAACAAGGTGATGAATGGAAAACAGCATTTAATACGCCTGAAGGCCATTTTGAATATCTTGTGATGCCATTCGGGCTCTCTAATGCTCCATTGGTATTTCAGTCCTTTATGCATGATATCTTCTGGAATTATCTGGATAAATTTATGATTGTGTATTTGGATGATATTTTGTTTTTCTCCGATGATTGGGAGTCTCATGTGAAGCAGGTTAGGATGGTGTTTCAGGTCCTTCGTTCTAATGCGTTGTTTGTGAAGGGGTCTAAGTGCCTCTTTGGAGTTCAGAGGGTTTCATTTTTTCTCCCTCGGCTATTGAAATGGACCCTTTTAAAGTCCAGGCCATTCATGATTGTACTCAACCTACATCTGTAAAGAGCCTTCAGAAATTTTTGGGCTTTGCCAATTTTTATCGTCGCTTTATTGCTAATTTTTCTAGTGTGGTGAAGCCTCTGACCGATTTGACGAGGAAGGGCGCTGATATGGTGAATTGGTCCTCTGCGGCTGTTGAGGCCTTTCAGGAGCTTAAAAGTCGTTTTACTTCTGCCCCTGTGTTGCGTCAGCCAGATGTTTCTCTCCCTTTTCAGGTTGAGGTTGATGCTTCTGAGATTGGGGCAGGGGCCGTTTTGTCTCAGAGAAATTCTGATGGCTCTTTGATGAAACCATGTGCCTTCTTCTCCAGAAAATTTTCGTCTTCTGAGCGTAATTATGATGTCGGCAATCGGGAGTTGTTGGCTATGAAGTGGGCATTTGAGGAGTGGCGACATTGGCTTGAGGGAGCCAAGCATCGCGTGGTGGTCTTGACTGATCACAAGAACCTGATTTACCTCGAGTCTGCTAAGCGGTTGAATCCTAGACAGGCTCGGTGGTCTTTGTTTTTCTCACGTTTTGATTTTGTGGTCTCGTATATTCCTGGATCTAAGAATGTGAAGGCTGATGCCCTTTCTAGGAGTTTTTTGCCTGATTCTCCGGAAGTTCTTGAGCCGGCTGGGATCCTCAAGGAGGGGGTGATTCTTTCTGCCATCTCCCCTGATTTACGGCGGGTACTTCAGGAGTTTCAGGCTGATAAACCTGACCGCTGTCCTGTGGGGAAATTGTTTGTTCCTGATAGATGGACTAGTAGGGTAATTTCTGAGGTTAATGGTTCGGTGTTGGCTGGTCACCCTGGGATTTTTGGTACCAGAGATTTGGTGGCTAGGTCCTTTTGGTGGCCTTACTTGTCGCGGGATGTGCGTTCGTTTGTGCAGTCCTGTGGGACCTGTGCTCGGGCTAAGCCTTGCTGTTCCCGTGCCAGCGGGTTGCTTTTGCCTTTGCCTATCCCTGAGAGGCCATGGATGCATATTTCCATGGATTTTATTTCTGATCTTCCTGTTTCTCAGAAGATGTCTGTCATCTGGGTGGTTTGTGACCGGTTTTCTAAGATGGTCCATTTGGTGCCGTTGCCTACGTTGCCTTCCTCTTCTGATTTGGTTCCATTATTTTTTCAGCATGTGGTTCGTTTGCATGGTATTCCGGAGAATATTGTGTCTGACAGAGGTTCCCAGTTCGTCTCTAGGTTTTGGCGGTCCTTTTGTGCTAGAATGGGCATTGATTTGTCTTTTTCTTCTGCATTCCATCCTCAGACAAATGGCCAAACGGAGCGAACCAATCAGACCTTGGAAACCTATTTGAGATTCTTCGTGTCTGCTGATCAGGATGATTGGGTGACCTTTATGCCGTTGGCCGAGTTTGCCGTCGGGCTAGTTCGGCTACCTTGGTTTCGCCTTTTTTTTGTAACTTTGGTTTTCATCCTCGTTTTTCTTCAGGGCAGCTTGAGCCTTCTGACTGTCCTGGTGTGGATTCCGTGGTGGACAGGTTGCAGCAAATTTGGACTCATGTGGTGGACAATTTGACGTTGTCTCAGGAGAAGGCTCAGCGTTTTGCTAACCGTCGTCGGTGTGTTGGTCCCCGGCTTCGTGTTGGGGATTTGGTCTGATTGTCTTCTCGTCATGTTCCTATGAAGGTTTCTTCCCCTAAGTTCAAGCCTCGCTTTATTGGCCATTATAAGATTTCTGAAATTATCAATCCAGTGTCTTTTCGTTTGGCCCTTCCAGCTTCCTTTTCCATTCATAATGTGTTCCATAGATCCTTGTTGCGGAGATATGTGGTACCTATGGTTCCCTCCGTTGATCCTCCTGCTCTGGTGTTGGTTGAGGGGGAATTGGAATATGTGGTAGAGAAGATTTTGGATTCTTGTTTTTCGAGGCGGAAGCTTCAGTATCTGGTCAAGTGGAAGGGTTATGGCCAGGAGGATAATTCTTGGGTTGTTGCCTCCGATGTTCATGCTCCCGATTTGGTTCATGCTTTCCATTTGGCTCGTCCTGATCGGCCTGGGAGCTCTGGTGAGGGTTCAGTGACCCCTCCTCAAGGGGGGGGGGTACTGTTGTGAGTTCCGTTCTGGAGCTCCCTTCTGTGGTTGCTAATGGTATGTTTGCGAGTTCTGCCCTTGGGCTCCCTCTGGTGGTTTCGAGTGGAACTGCTGCTCCGTTAGGTAGCTGTAGCAGCTGCCTTCACTAATCGCCTTGCCTGGGTTTGTTATTTAAACCTGCTTTGGGTTTTAGTCCATGCCTGCTGTCAATGTTCTTGGTTGGATTTGATTCTTCGCTTGGATTTCTCATATGGCCAGTCCTTGTCTGCAAAAGATAAGTTTTGCTAGTTTGTTTGTCCATTTGTTTGGACTCTATTGCTTTGCATTTTGTCTCTTTTGTCCAGCTTGTCACTATGTCTTATTTAGGCTAGCTGGGAGCTCTGGGAAATCAGATTTACCCCTCCACACCGTGAGTCGGTGTGGAGTTCATTTTTGTAAACTCTGTGTGGATTTTGTAGTTTTTAATACTGACCGCACAGTATCCTTTGCTCTCTGTCTATCTAGTTTAGTATTGGCCTCCCCTTTGCTGAATTCTAATTTCATTTCTGTGTTCGTCATTTCCCTCTCCTTTCACAGTCAATATTTGGGGGAGCTATCTTTCCTTTTGGGGGTTTCTCTGAGGCAAGATAGCTTTCTATTTCCTTCTTTAGGGGTAGTTATATCTTAGGCTGTGACGAGGTGTCTAGGGAGTGTCAGGAACATCCCACGGCTATTTCTAGTTGTGTTGTTAGGATTAGGGACTGCGGTCAGTAGAGAAACCACCTTCTCAGAGCTCGTTCCATGTTGCGTTTTAGCCACCAGTGTGGCCTCTTAACCACCAGGTCATAACAGTGTGTATACGGCTAGTGTGTATACTGCTGTGTGTGTGTATATATAGGGTTAGTGTGTGTATACTGTTGTGTGTGTATATAGGGCTAGTGTGTATACTGCTGTGTGTGTGTGTATATATAGGGCTAGTATGTGTGTGTATATATAGGGCTAGTATATATGTGTATACTGCTGTGTGTGTATACTGCTGTGTGTGTGTGTGTATATATATATATAGGGCTAGTATATGTGTGTATACTGCTGTGTGTGTATACTGCTGTGTGTGTATATATAGGGCTAGTATGTGGGTGTATACTGCTGTGTGTGTATACTGCTGTGCGAGTGTATATATATATATATATATATATATATATATAGGGCTAGTATATGTGTGTATACTGCTGTGTGTGTATACTGCTGTGTGTGTGTTTATATAGGGCTAGTATGTGTGTGTATACTGCTGTGTGTGTATATATGGGGCTAGTATGTGTGTGTGTATACTGCTGTGTGTGTGTATATATAGGGCTAGTATGTGTGTGTATACTGCTGTGTATACACATATGTTATTATAGGTATTTTATATACAGTGTACATGCATGAGGGGGGCCCCGAATGTATTTCCTGCACAGGGGCCCATTGCTGCTTGTGTCCGCCCCTGCATCAGCTGGCACTGCTACGGGTACTACCTCCCCATCCACCCCCAACATCTCAGGAGCAGTGCTACTTATGGGGCAGTTACCTTCCTCTGTGGCACTGGTCAGTTGCACTTGCACGGCATCACCTTCCTCATGGTTCCCATGCATCTCCCCATTTCCCTTAGCACCCTCGCTTGCTTCTGTTAGGGGTTCCTCAGCCATCCCACCCTGCAGAGTGACGTGGGTGAGCACTCCTGCACCTGTGAACACATCATCCTTAGGAAATAAATGGTTAGCAGGTAAAACATGTACATTTTCATCATCGGCATCATCAGTATTACCCTTGGCATTTTCAGAAAAATGGTTATCAGGTAAATCACTAAACGGTAAAGCATTGTCGGGTATCACATGCAATCTCCCATCACTATCATCAGCATTAGATTGAGGAGGGTGGTCAGGGACATAATATGCAGCCATCCGCCCCAAATCAGTCCCCAACAAAACATCGGTGGTGTGGAGACCAGACTGAACCAAAGAATCCATCTTGTCTTCCTCCTGAGAAATCTGCTTCTAAACAGCAAACTTGACATTTCCTTTTATGGAAGTAATCACGCGCGCATTCCTTCTTGTTATCATAGTCCTTCACCCACATACCAGATATTGTAACATTTCACTAATATAGACTTGTTTTGTAAGAGATTGTGAAATATGTGCGCATGTCTGTAAATGCCTAACTTTTTACTATATAAAGAAGGGACAGCACCCAGTGAGGCAGGCGTGCTCCGGGGCTACCCCTGTTTATGACCACACAACCTTTGTGCTGCGTGTCATTTACTTGGATCCCTACATCCAGGAAGCCAGGGACGGAAAAGGACTCAACATTTCTTGGCGCCCGAAACAGGGACCCGAGGCGAGAGTATCTGCTCGAGATTCACCTGCGGATACGGACAACGGAGATCTGGGATAATGGACGGCAAATGAACTGAAAAACCTGGCCAGGTAAGAGACATTATTAGTTCTCTTTTATCTGCCCTGTATTATCCGAAAGATCTCTACGAGCCGTGTCACGCTGGGTTAGTCTAGTAGTGAGTAGATACCTATAAAACTCGGGTTACCATATTGTATAGATTTATGAGTCCTGTCCCTGGCAGTGTGTGAACAGTGTGAAGGTTGTGGCATGTTATGAAAGAAGGATAAAAGTACGTAAAACAATAAGCCGAAATTGTTAGGACAAGTCTTATTAGTGAAGTCAGCCTAACTGGGTCATGTGGTTGCGTCCTTTCGGGGAGACCTCCGCCCATGCTTGACTCTCTTTAAGAACTTGTTTCTTCATTTCTGGATAAGAGTTTGATAGAATGAGCCCAGGACACGGGTCCATGAGCCTGGGACAAGTATGATAACAGAGACGGAAGGTTTGGTGATCTGTTTGGTGTTGCTGATCCTGTTTGCGTGCATTGTAGGAATCAAGTTTATTCTGCACATTAGAAAGAACGGAGCAGATCAGCCCTTCAATATTTTAGCTCCCTAGGAAGAAGGCAACGAGACATCACTCCAGAGAGGTGGTTGTCCAAACGTCACCTAGGATAAGTGTAGCTATTATTGAAAAGAAAAATGGGAAATAAACAGACAAAAACCGTCTTAGGACAAGTAGAAGCAAAAGATATCATACAGGAAAGATGTGGAAAGACAGTTAGAAGGCAGATTAGAAGGGTAAGAAAAAAATTGGGAATTTCAGAAGCACTTATGTTTAGCACTGAATGGGAAAGATTGAGTAAAGAACGAGGTGGAATTATCAGGGATAATGGGTGGGAAGAAATCATACACTGTATGATAAAGGTCTCAAAAACAGCTAAAGAGGAGAATTGGAAGTATGATCCAGACACTTCCAAATGGAGTATGGGTACGAGAAAATGTTGTGCTACGACTCATTCAGTTCCTCCTCCTTATCTAGATCCGAATGTTCAACCATTTGTACCTTCAGGAGGTACAGAGGGAGGGAAACCCATACCAAATTTATATCCTGGGTTAAGCGGGGTGGAAGGATGGGTATGCCAAAATTGTGGCCAGCAGAATCCGGATTGGAGAACTGAGTGTTCCGCCTGTGGGGCCCCTAAAGGCCATCAGTTATTAGCACCTGTTAGGATAATAACAAAGGGAGTGAGAGAAGCTGATCCCGAGAATCCTAATCAAAGAATTACTAGGCAAATTGAAACACAGCAGTATTTTCCATGGACACCAGCTGAGGGTATGTCTCTTCTTATGAATGCACCAGATCCAACTCGATACCCAAATAGATTTGCTAGTTATATAGAGCAAATAATTCGCACACATAATGGTTCATGGATGGATGGAATGGAATTATGTAGGCTAAAAATGCCATCGGGAATGTTTCAGGAGCTGATTGTAGCAACACAGGCTCAAAGACCAGCAGGAGAAAATGTAAGAGCACCTTTTGTGATAGAGTCAGGAAACCGGTTTGTAGAGGCTCTAAATCAGTTCATGCAAGGAAAACAGAGGGAGAGAGGATCCACAGGCATAGTTATGCAGAAAGCAGGTCAATCCATAGATGAGTATTCCCGGGAGCTGGAAGATAGCTTTAGGGATGAGGGATTAAATATTGCTGATCCAGGAGTCCTCCGGCTCTATACTAAACAATTGATTGAGGGACTTGAACCAGGCATTAAGGAAAGATTCAAGTCAGCTACGCCAGATTGGAGAACTCTAGAACAACCACAGATAGTGAAACAAAGATGTATGGGCATTGCTATGGATTTAAGAGAAAAGAAAAAACCTGTCAGAATAGCGCAAGCAAACACAACAGGTGGAAGGGCAAGACATAATTTTCCCTGTCATTACTGCAAGAAACCAGGACATTTCTAGAGAGAATGTAGAAAGAAGCAGGCAGACATAAAATCAGGAAAATTTGTACCAAAGAATAAGCCCTCAGACACCCAACAGACATCCATAGTGGATGGTCCCATACCAGACTCAGATTGACTCAATGTGTTACAAACTTCCCTACCAGCTAGAAGACCTATAATACAGGTGAATGTGGGGGGAAGAGAGATTCCATTTTTGATAGATACAGGTGCAACTTCCTCAATTTTGAATCAAGATTTTCTTCCGAACCCAGAAGATGTTTCACAGCAAACAACTTTGGCTGAGGGTTATGATGGGGTAATTCGAACACTGCAATATACTGTGCCCCTAGAGGTCTCATTAGGACCTAAATGTTTTGCATCCAGATTTTTGTATGCCAGAGGTGCCCCAACATGTTTGTTGGGAACTGATGTCTTGAAGAAATTAGAAGCTAACATCAATTTTAGGGAAGATGGCACAGTTATACTGACTATCCCTGATGATGCAGAAATATTAGAACAATATGTCAGAATTCAGGCTTTTGAGGATTATACTGAAGAAAAAGAGTACACCACAGATCTAGACCTCTCAACGGTCCCAGAAACACTGTGGGCACAGGGTGACACTGATGTGGGATTATTGCATATCTCTCCTGTAAAGCTATCTGTGCAACCAGGAACTGTTCTCCCACAGCTCAGACAATACCCTGTGAGTGCCCAGCAGGAACTAGCGATTACAAAACAGATAGAGGGATATAGAGAGAAAGGAGTTTTGGTAGAGATACAATCACCTGCTAACACTCCTCTGTATCCAGTCAAGAAGAGAACTCTTGATAAGGGTTCTATGCCCAAATATCGTATGGTACATGATCTAAGAGAAATAAACAAAGTTCTAGATCCAATCACCCCAGTTGTACCCAATCCTCATACGTTACTATCACAGATACCAGCCAGTTCTCAAGTGTTTACTGTAATAGATCTTTCAAATGCATTTTTCTCGGTTCCTTTACACCAAGACAGTTGGCATTTGTTTGCATTTACATTTAAGGGCAAACAGTTGGCGTGGACACACCTTCCACAGGGAATGATACACTCCCCTACTCTTTATTCAAATGCCCTACAAACAGTCCTCCAGAGGTTTGAACCCGAACCACAGGTAGTAATTTTGCAGTATGTGGATGACCTACTACTTTGCTGCCCAGATCTAGAAACTGCAGAAAGGTCCACTGTGAGTTTACTATGTTTTCTAGAAAAAGAAGGGTGTAAAGTGAATAGACAAAAGCTACAAGTTTGCCAGACCAAAGTGGTCTTTCTAGGTCATTGCATTTCTCAAGGTAAAAAACATCTTACACCTCAAAGAACTGAAGCAATAAGACAGATGAATGAGCCTAGAAATCATAAACAGCTACGAGCATTTTTAGGAATAGTGTCTCATTGTAGACAATGGATTATACATGCCAGTCAACTAATGCAACCACTGTATGACTGTGTAAAAAGTGAACCTTACATGTTGACAAAAGAAGGTCAGATTTCGTTCCAACAATTAAAAGATGCCCTTGTTTCAGCTCCAGCGTTAGGGCTACCAGACTACACCAAACCATTTCAGCTTATGGCTGCAGAAGTTGATTCCCATGCTACAGGAGTTCTTACCCAGAAGCATGCAGGGAAACAAAGACCAATTGCATATCTTTCAGCAAGGTTAGATCCCGTAGCTAGAGCAGCGCCAACCTGTGTACGTGTAGTTGTTGCTGTCTCACTATTGTTGGACAAAGCATCAGAAATTGTCCTAGAGCATCCACTCACAGTTCAAACTACACATGATGTTTATGGGATATTAAACCAGGTCCAACCAAAACACATTTCCATGGCCAGACATTTGCGGCTGCAGTGTTCTTTGCTGCTCCCCTCTACTATCACATTTGCTAGGCTTCAGACTCTCAATTTAGCTACACTGCTACCTCTCGAGTCTGAAGGGGGGAATAAGGACACTGATCCATACGCAAATTTTTTCCCTACAGACACACATGATTGTACAGAGCTCATTTTACAAGAAACGGTAGGCTTACCCAATGTATCCGAAACACCACTTCAAAATCCAGATTTAGAGCTGTTTATAGATGGTAGTAGGTTTGCAGATGACACAGGTAACTTCCATACAGGGTATGCAGTTGTGTCAGGATCTGAAACTCTCAAAGCAGAACCGCTTCCACCGAAACAATCTGCACAAGAAGCAGAACTAACAGCATTGATTGAAGCTCTAAAAATAGCTGAGAATCAGACAGCTAATATATACACTGATTCTAGGTATGCACATGGTATTGTGTTTGATTTTGGAGTAATCTGGAGAGCTAGAGGTTACATGACAGCGTCAGGACAACCTGTAAAACATGCTTCTCTGATCAAACAGATCTTAGAGGCTGCACAAGAAACAAAAGAAGTAGCAGTAATCAAGGTAGCTGCACATGTGAGACTCGACACTAGGGAATCTAGGGGAAATGATAGGGCTGATAAAGCAGCCAAAGCAGCAGCAGTCAAACCCTTACAACAGGTCCATACTGTAAATCCCACGGAAAATACTGAAGATAGACTGAGACAAGCACAGGAAGATGCAGGAGAAGAGGAGAGGGACAGGTGGAAAAAGGAAGGGGCAGAAGAACAAGCGGGAATTTGGAAGAAAGATGGACTAATATGTCTACCTAGAGCCTGGTACCCGATTGTAGTTGGTGGATTGCACCACCCTACGCATGTGTCTGCAAATGCAATGACACTACTGGCAAAGCAAGTCTGGTTGGCTCCAGGTTTTGGCAACTACGCAAGAGACTATTGTGCTGCATGCGCTATATGCCTGACACATAATCCCGGACAGACAGCAAAGACCCCTATAAAGCACCATGTCCGACCTCTCTACCCGTTTCAACGGTTGCAGATAGACTTTATCCAGCTGCCAAAGAGTAATGGGTATGAGTATGTGTTGGTGTGTGTGGACATGTTCTCGGGGTGGCCAGAGGCCTATCCAGTTCGGAAGGCTTCAGCTAAAAACACTGCTGTAAAGCTAGTTGCCGAACTGGTGCCCCGTTATGGTCTCCCTGAAGTGATCGAGTCAGATAGGGGTACTCATTTCACTGGAGAAATATTTCAAAATGTACTGAAAATGTTGGGTGTTGAAAGTCAGTTACACACTCCGTATCATCCTCAAAGTTCTGGTAAGGTGGAACGCATGAATGGAACTTTAAAATTAAAAATACAGAAAGCCATGGCTGAAACAGGAAAGCCTTGGACAGAATGCCTTCCACTGGCACTTTACTCAATACGCAATACCCCAAGGGGTAAGACTAAACTGTCTCCATATGAAATTTTGTTTGGCAGGACTGCCAATTTAGGATGTTATTTTCCACAGCAACTTGTGTTAAATATTGAGTCATTGACTTCTTATGTGCAAAATCTTCAGAAACAATTAACTAAGGTGCATGCACAAGTTTTTGCTTCCCTTCCAGATCCTGACAACACTGAAGGAAGTCACAAGTTGGAACCAGGTGATCAAGTCTATGTAAAAAGACACACCAGAAAGGCTCTTGAACCAAGATTTGACGGACCCTTCCAAGTCCTATTGACAACACCTACATCAGTCAAGCTTGAAGGAAAAGCATCATGGATACACGCAAGTCATTGCAAAAAAGCAGTATAAGACTCATGATATTGATGTTAATAATGTTAACCTCAACGGAGACATGGGAAAGACTGAATTCTCTAGCCCCTTTTAACAATAGATTCGTGCAACATCATAGAAAATTAGTGCATGACTTGTTAAATAATACGCAACCCCTGGCAGATTGTTGGATCTGTACCCATTCACCAGTATCAGCCACAAGTATACCTTTTCTAGCAGTTCCCGTGTCAGCTGAAGAGATATTCGCTTGGCCTAATTGTTCAGACAACCTGGCCAACAACCAATCTGGCAACACTAGACTATGGAATACTACAATCGCTATACCAATTGTGGGATGGGTAGAATTTCCTTGGTGGCAAGATAATCTCTCAGGAAGTAGTTCACTTCTACAATATTTGGCCTATAAGGGTGGGGCCTGGGTACCTAGGAATAAGACTGGATTAACTGAGTTAGGACAGGTCCCCACTGAAAATCTACAGCTCAGTTTCAGTACAACCACCCCTTCCTCTGATGCTTTCAAACCTACAGTATTGGAAAGATACATACATAATAGAAAATGGGAACATTCTGAGTTGTTCCCCCAAGGTGATGCAGACAGTTGTACAAGCAAGCCAGGGAACCTGGTTTGTAATGAATCCAATGAGTATGTCAACGGAATGCATGTATGTGGGAATCCCGCAGCCGGGTACTGTAGCCCCTTGGGACAAAAACCCTCTTGGTGTATGCTTCAGAATGTATCTAGTTTTGTGGATTTGGCTCACAGATTGGTATTGCAGCACTCAGCTTTGTGGGATCTGCCTGAGGGTACATTTTGGATATGCGGAGAAGGAGCATATAAATGGCTTCCCGTAGGTATAAAGGGTACTTGTACATTGGGACGCCTAACCCCGGCTACTTTCATAATTTCAAATAAACAAGTGAATATGCAAGCCGTGCCCAAGCACACACTGTACAAAAGAGCTGCAGATAACTCACCACGTCCCTCGGGGAGGCCGCATATAGTACAAATGGGAATTCCCAACAAAATTGCTAGTACCATTTTTATTTATCCTATGTTAACACAAATGTGGGATAAATTAGTTAGAGCCACAGATTATCTAGATGATCAGATTTGGGACATATTGGACATATTAAATACCAGTATAGCTGTACAGAATCAGCTTATAATAGTCACTAACCAACATACCCTGGTATTGGATTACCTAACTGCCTCACAAGGGGGTATGTGTCAAATCATCGGACCCACCTGCTGTCATTATATAGACCCTAATAGTACTATGAGTATGATATTTAAATTAAAAGACGTACAACGACTCAGGGATCAGTATGACAAAGACAATGACCAAAATAAGGATAGCTGGTGGTCAGATACCTTTTCTTTTCTTAACCCGGCCAATTGGTTCAGAGGGATCGGTGGGTGGGTTACCGGAATTATGCAAAGCCTAATACATATAGTTATTGTTATTGTAATTATATATGTATTGTTCAAGGTTGTACTCAAGGGTATCTCGGTATGCACAAATAAATTTTGTGTAATTGATACGAGAATATAAAGTTTTTATATGTTATCCGATCGTCATATTAATCCTTGTCATTTTTTATGCTTGAATTTGTAATGTTTTAGTATACTGCCGTATAAAGAAGAGAATGCACAGACTTCATGCAAGAATTTATGATAGATTATAAAAGAATATGTCAAAGGGGGGAATTGTGGAGACCAGACTGAACCAAAGAATCCATCTTGTCTTCCTCCTGAGAAATCTGCTTCTAAACAGCAAACTTGACATTTCCTTTTATGGAAGTAATCACGCGCGCATTCCTTCTTGTTATCATAGTCCTTCACCCACATACCATATATTGTAACATTTCACTAATATAGACTTGTTTTGTAAGAGATTGTGAAATATGTGCGCATGTCTGTAAATGCCTAACTTTTTACTATATAAAGAAGGGACAGCACCCAGTGAGGCAGGCGTGCTCCGGGGCTACCCCTGTTTATGACCACACAACCTTTGTGCTGCGTGTCATTTACTTGGATCCCTACATCCAGGAAGCCAGGGACGGAAAAGGACTCAACAGTGGGCAAGTTATCGGACAACCCCACTTCCTTCACCTCGCTCCCAACACCCCAATCTATAAACACCCGGGCCATCGGTAAGAGACAACGGATGCCCCCAATCCCGGTGACAGCCAGGGTTTCCCCTGGAATAATCTCTTCAGGGGCCGCCAGTTCGGATGAGGGTTCATTCAGCCCCGGTGTCCTTGAGGCCTCTAGCGACATGGCCCCCACGGTGACGTGCTGCACGTTGTCACACACCCTCCCAGATGCCCCACCCACCAAAAGAACTGCTGCATTAGGCCCTGGGGCCTTGGCTGGGGGTTCTTCTGCTTCTCTGGATAGTGGATGCTGATATGACCAGTCCTATTGCAGGAAAAACATTGGCGGGAGTCGGTGGTAGTTCTGATGCCGTTGGCAACAGGGACAGGGCCTCTGGTGAGTCGGCTGGCAGGGGTACTGAGGTTGGTTGCAGGCTTACCCCCTCCTCTCCAGCTGGCAGTGACTGGCTTCCGGACTTCCGATTTATGGTTGGCCTCATAGGCATCGGCAATCTGCGCTACTTTCGTCACGTCTTTGGGTTCTCTGTCCATCACGAACTGTCGCACCTCAGCTGGGCAAAGATGTAAGAACTGGTCTTTGATCATCAGGTCTCGCAGCTGTGCAACGGTGGTCACTGACAGTCCTTGGGTCCACTGGTCAAAGTGGGTCCCGAGTCCATGCGCCACATCGCTGTAACTGTCGTGTGGGCCACGTTGGAGGTTCCGGAACTTTCTATGGTAAACCTCAGGTGTAAGCTGGTACTTTGTTATCAAGGCCTGCCTGATGGCCTCATAGTCATCATCTTGGTTTGGCGGGAGAGAAGCAAACACCTCCAGAGCTTTGCCTCTTAGCCCTGGGGTCAGGTATGGGGCCCATTGGTTCCCAGGCAGCCGGTACTGTCTGCAGGCTTTCTCAAATGCCCACAGAAAAGTGTCCAAGTCCCCGTCCTTTCACATCACAGGAAAGTGCTCTGGCTGGGGTTTTGGGGTCTGAGCGCTGTTGGGCTCGCCGCTGGACTGGGATGACCTCGGCCCCTGGAGTCGGGCTAAAGGTACCGTCACACTAAGCGACGCTGCAGCGATACCGACAACGATGTCGATCGTTGCAGCGTCGCTGTTTGGTCGCTGGAGAGTTGTCACACAGATAGCTCTCCAGCGACCAACGATCCTGAAGTCCCCGGGTAACCAGGGTAAACATCGGGTTACTAAGCGCAGGGCCACGCTTAGTAACCCGATGTTTACCTTGGTTACCATTGTAAATGTAAAAAAACAAACACTACATACTTACATTCCCGGTGTCTGGTCATGTCCCTCGCCTTCAGCTTCCAGAACTGACTGAGCGCCGGCCGTAAAGTACAGCGGTGACGTCACCGCTGTGCTCTGCTTTACGGCTGACCGGCGCTCACCAGTCAGTGCGGGGCCTGATCGTTGGTCGCTGTCACACAGAACGATTTAGTTAACGATATCGTTGCTACGTCACAAAAAGCAACGATATCGTTAACGATATCGTTCAGTGTGATGGTACCTTAACTCCAGCTGGTACTCCCGCTCCGCTTGCTGCTCTCTGCCTCCTGCTGGGCTCTCTCCGCCTCTTGGAATCGCAGGACCAGCTGCAGACTTCTCTCTGTGTCATCTGCGGAGCATTGTTGCAAAGCCAGCTGCAGGCAGCGGTCCACGCTACCCTGGTTGCAAGTAGGGTCAGCCTGCACTGGTTGGACCTATGCAGCAGCACCCTCTGCCCTGGTGCTCGCTTCTTCGCCCACTGGGTCAGCTTCAAATTGCACAACTTCCGTGACCATTTGGACCTTGGTTTTGCCATGGGGGTCCAGGCCGTGGTACGTGCATATTCCAACACGAATGTCCTTATTCTGCTGGGTGTACCAGCGCTCTACTTTTGCGGCCATTATTGCCAAATAAAAGATAGGATAGAAAGACGAAGAGAAGGGTAGGAGGTAATCGAAAGTACACACAGTATTGTCTCTGGACTATTAAAGACTGAGTTCGTTCTCCAAAACTCTTTTGCACAGAGTCCTTGCAAGAACTGTGCAAGTTTCTAGTGAAAGGAATGATTGCTCAAACCCGATCACTAATGCTTTATTATCCCACCGCGCTGCCACCAATATGTCACGAATCACAGGGAGGATAACTTTATCATCCCACCCCGCTGACACCAATATGTCATTAACCTTGGTTGTTTGGTTGCCCTCCAGTTCTTTTCTGAAGGGGATTTATCTATATCCCTCTTCCCAGTTCTGGTTTGGAACTTGCAGCTCTCTGGCGTCCCCCTTACCCTCAGGTCAGACAGGGTACTGCACCTAGGATAATTAGTCGCCAGAAAGGCTGCCTTACTATGTACTGGCTAATGGGTACACTGCAGTGAGGGCGATATAACTACTCCCACTCAGGCGGTAACAATCAACGTCGTCCGTCGCTACCAGGTTTCCCAAAGGCGCAGGACAAATCCGCTGCCACAGCTGTATAGCAGGGGCAAGGAAAGGGGAGTGAAATCGCAGCATGTGTCTGGAACCATGGACCTTCTAGAAAATTACTCAGACCATGGCATATTTACATTATCGTGACAGCTACTGTTAACGGTGTTTAATCAACTGAAACAGAATAGTGGTGGTGGTGAGTAGTCTGGGGTTATCTGAGGGTTGGCTCTGACTGTACCGGAGCGTGTGCACGTATTCCATGTGTTGGAATCTGGAGGTGTATATGCCATACGCTCAGCGCTAATTTTCCGATTGCCGGCCTGGTGGTGCGAACAGACTGAGGCCTTCTCCGCTGATCGTCGGCCAATCATGTAATTGTCTGAATGACAGGGGGCAGCTGAGAGCTGTCCGATCCAAAGTCCACACCGGGTGGTACTCGTGACCTTCCCGACCTGTGATGTCATAGATTTGTGGGATTAAGAAAGTCCTCACAGAGAAAAAAGCAGAGATGTTTACCTGCTGAAGCCTCCAACCAAATGCACTGGCAGGGTGCAGCGAACCCGATTAATGATGGCAAAAACACAGGTGCAAAAAATACCCATGAAACAACCACTTTCAATCCAGTGTTGGCTGTTTTGTATTAGTGCACAAAGAGATAAAAGATAATAGTCTGTATGTGGCATTGTTCACACAGGCAATGCAGAGCATCTGGTTTACAGCCTATTGCTAACGCACATATATGTGGGCCGCCCAGTGCTACAAAATGCATGCTGTGCGAACAGAGGCCAACAGTTTACAGAGCCATCTTGGTCCAACTGCGCCCTGCAAGATAGAGTGCAAAAAAAAAAAACAACACATATCAATGTATGTAAGGTATTAGTTTCTATTGGGGCCTCAATACGTAAGCTGGCAACTCAAATCAAGGGTCCTTACATTTTGCCAGTCCTAACGCTAAACATAGAGTAAAAGCTCACCGACACAAAAAGAGGACTTAGAAATCCTCCAAAAAATTGAAAAAAGTCACAGAGAAAAATGCCATCATTAACCCCTTAACGACCGCCGATACGCCTTTTAACGGCGGCAGTTAAGGGTACTTAAACCACAGCTGTGGAAAAAGTAAATAGCGCCCCCCAGAGTCCGATTTTCTCCGGGGTCTCGGCTGCCGGGGGTAGCCGAGACCCCAGAGAACATGATTCGGGGTTTTTTTTACCGACCCCGCTTTTGCGATCACCGGTAATTAACCGTTTACCGGCGATCGCAAAAAAAAAAAACGATTTCCCTTTTAATTTCTCTGTCCTTCGATGTGATCGCACATCAGAGGACAGAGAAAAGGGGTCCCAGATAGCCCCCCCCCGATACTCACCTGTCTCCCCCAGTGCTCCTCGTGGCTCCCGATGGGCGCTGCCATCTTTTTCTGGCAAAAAAATGGCAGGCGCAGGCGCATGCGCAGTGCCGGCCGGCCGGCATCGGGAGGATCTTTGGGGTCTCGGCTGCCGGGGGTAGCCAATACCCCAAAGAACATGATCGGGGTTTTACCGACCTCTGTTTTGCAATCGCCGGTAATTAACCGTTTACCGGCAATCGCAAAAAAAAAAAAAAAAGCGATGTGTAATTCTCTGTCCTCTGATGTGATCGCACATGAGAGGACAGAGAAATAGGGGGATTCGGGGACCCTATTATACTCACCAGTGTCCCTGGGCCCTCCTGCGTCCTTCTCCTGCCCGCCGGCGTCTTCATCTGGAAAGAAAATGGCGGGCGCATGCGCAGTGCGCCCGCCATCTGTCGCCATCTGCCGGCCGGCAGGAGAAGAGCAGTTGGGGCTAAAATTAGGGTTAGGGTTGGGGCTAAATTTAGGGTTAGGGTTGGGGCTAAATTTAGGGTTAGGGTTGGGGCTAAATTTAGGGTTAGGGTTGGGGCTAAATTTAGGGTTAGGCTTTTTTCACACTTACGTTGGTACGGGGCCGTCACAATGCGTCGGCCTGACATACTGACGCACGTTGCGAAAATTGTGCACAACGTGGGCAGCGGATGTAGTTTTTCAACGCATCCGCTGCCCAATCTATGTCCTGGGGAGGAGGGGGCGGAGTTACGGCCACGCATGCGCAGTCGGAAATGGCGGACGCGACGTACAAAAAAAGTTACATTGAACGTTTTTTGTGCCGACGGTCCGCCAAAACACAACCAATCCAGTGCACGACGGACGCGACGTGTGGCCATCCGTCGCGATCCGTCGGCAATACAAGTCTATGGGCAAAAAACGCATCCTGCGGGCACATTTGCAGGATCCGTTTTTTGTCCAAAACGACGGATTGCGACGGATGCCAAACGACGCAAGTGTGAAAGTAGCCTTAGGGCTAGGGTTAGGGCTAAAGTTAGGGCTAGGGTTAGAGCTAAAGTTAGGGCTAGGGTTGCGGCTAAACTTAGGGTTAGAATTGGGATTAGGGTTAGGGTTTGGATTAGGGTTGGTATTAGGGTTAGGGTTGGCATTAGGGTTACGCTTGGGATTAGGGTTAGGTTTGGGATTAGGGTTAAGGTTATGGTTGGGATTAGGGGTGTATTGGGATTAGGGTTAGGTTTGAGGTTAGGGTTGAGATTAGGATTAGGGGTGTGTTGGATTTAGGATTTTGATTAGGGTTATGGTTAGGGTTGACATTAGGGTTGTTTTGGGGTAAGGGTTGTGATTATCATTAGGGTTGTGATTAGGATTATGGATCGGGTTGGAATTAGGGTTAGGGGTGTGTTGGGGTTAGGGTTGGAGCTAGAATTGGGGGGTTTCCACTGTTTAGGTACATCAGGGGGTCTCCAAACACGACAGCCAATTTTGTGCTCAAAAAGTCAAATGGTGCTCCCTCTTTTCTGAGCTTTGCCGTGCGCCCAAACAGTGGGTTACCCCCACACATCTATATAAGTTCCTTGGTGGGTCTAGTTTCCAAAATGGGGTCACTTGTGGGGGGGTTACTACTGTTTAGGTACACCAGGGCTCTGCAAACGCAACATAATGCCCACAGACCACTCTATCTAAGTCTGCATTCCAAAACGGCGCTCCTTCCCTTCCAAGCTCTGCCGTGCGCCCAAACAGTGGTTTACCCCCACATATGGGGCATCAGCGTACTCGGGATAAATTGGACAACAACATTAGTGGTCCAATTTCTCCTGTTACCCTTGTGAAAATAAAAACTTGGGGGCTACAAAATCTTTTTTTGTGGAAAAATTTTTTTTTTTTTATTTTCATGACTCTGCATTCTAAACTTCTGTGAAGCACTTGGGCATTCAAAGTTCTCACCACATATCTAGATAAGTTCCTTGGGGGGTCTAGTTTCCAAAATGGGGTCACTTGTGGGGGGTTTCTACTGTTTAGGTACACCAGGGGCTCTGCAAACGCAACATAACGCCCACAGACCATTCTATCAAAGTCTGCATTCCAAAACGGCGCTCCTTCCCTTCCGAGCTCTGTCGTGCGCCCAAACAGTGGTTTACCCCCACATATGGAACATCAGCGTACTCGGGATAAATTGGACAACAACTATTGCGGTCCAATTTCTCCTGTTAACTTTGTGAAAATAAAAACTTGGGGGCTACAATATCTTTTTTGTGGAAAAAATTTTTTTTTAATTTTCACGACTCTGCATTCTAAACTTCTGTGAAGCACTTGGGCATTCAAAGTTCTCACCACACATCTAGATAAGTTCCTTGGGGGGTCTAGTTTCCAAAATAAGGTCACTTGTGGGGGATTTCTACTGTTTAGGCACATCAGGGGCTCTGCAAACGCAACATAACGCCCACACACCATTATATCTAAGTCTGCATTCCAAAACGGCGCTCCTTCCCTTTCGAGCTCTGCCATGCACCGAAACAGTGGTTTACCCCAAATATGGGGCATCAGCATACTCGGGATAAATTTGACAATAACTTTTGGGGTCCAATTTCTCCTGTTACCCTTGTGAAAATAAAAACTTGGGGGCTACAATATCTTTTTTGTGGAAAAAAAAATATTTTTTATTTTCACGACTTTGCATTATAAACTTCTGTGAAGCACTTGGGCATTCAAAGTTCTCACCACACCTCTAGATAAGTTCCATGGGGGGTCTAGTTTCCAAAATGGTGTCACTTGTGGAGGGTTTCTACTGATTAGGCACATCAGGGGCTCTCCAAACACGACATGGCGTCCGATCTCAATTCCAGCCAATTCTACATTGAAAAAGTAAAACGGCACTCCTTCTCTTCCAAGCTCTGCGGTGCGCCCAAACAGTGGTTTACCCCCACATATTGGGTATCAGCGTACTCAGGAGAAATTGCACAACAACTTTTGTGGTCTAACTTCTGTTACCCTTGTGAAAATAAAAATTTGGGGGCAAAAAGATCATTTTTGTAGAAAAAATGTGATTTTTTATTTTCACGGCTCTACGTTATAAACTTCTGTGAAGCACCTGGGGGTTTAAAGTGCTCACCACACATCTAAATAAGTCTAAGTTCACATTAGCGTTGCGCCGCTGTTGCGTCGGCGACGCAGCGGCGACGCAGCGGCGACGCGCCCCTATGTTTAACATAGGGGACGCGTGCGTCTTTTTGGTTGCGTTTTTCGCCACGTGCGTCGTTTCCGACGCTGGCGTCGGACGCACGAAAACGCTACAAGTTGCATTTTCTGTGCGTCCGATTTTGGTCAAAAACGACGCACGCGTCGCAAAACGCGCGCGTTTTTCGATGCGTCGCGCGTTGCGTCGCCGACGCAGGGCGGCGCAACGCTAGTGTGAACGTACCCTAAGTTCCTTAAGGGGTCTAGTTTCCAAAATGGTGTCACTTGTGGGGGGTTTCTACTGATTAGGCACATCAGGGGCTCTCTAAACGTGACATGGCGTCCGATCTCAATTCCAGCCAATTCTGCATTGAAAAAGTCAAAACGGCACTCCTTCACTTCCAAGCTCTGCGGTGCGCCCAAACAGTGGTTTACCCCCACATATGGGGTATCAGCGTACTCAGGAGAAATTGCACAACAACTTTTGTGGTCTAACTTCTGTTACCCTTGTGAAAATAAAAATTTGGGGGCAAAAAGATCATTTTTGTAGAAAAAATGTGATTTTTTATTTTCACGGCTCTACGTTATAAACTTCTGTGAAGCACCTGGGGGTTTAAAGTGCTCACCACACATCTAAATAAGTTCCTTAAGGGGTCTAGTTTCCAAAATGGTGTCACTTGTGGGGGGTTTCCACTGTTTAGGCACATCAGGGGCTCTCTAAACCTGACATGGCGTACGATCTCAATTCCAGCCAATTCTGCATTGAAAAAGTCAAAACGGCGCTCCTTCACTTCCAAGCTCTGCGGTGCGCCCAAACAGTGGTTTACCCCCACATATGGGGTATTGGCGTATTCAGGAGAAATTGCACAACAAAATTTATGGTTATATTTCTGTTTTTACACATGTGAAAATAAAAAACATGGTTCTGAATTACAATGTTTGCAAAAAAAGGTTAAATGTTCATTTTTTCCTTCCACATTGTTTCAGTTCCTGTGAAGCACGTAAAGGGTTAATAAACTTCTTGAATGTGGTTTTGAGAACCTTGAGGGGTGCAGTTTTTAGAATGGTGTCACACTTGGGTATTTTCTTTCATATAGACCCCTCAAAATGACTTCAAATGTGATGTGGTCCCTAAAAAAAAATGGTGTTGTAAAAATGAGAAATTGCTGGTCAACTTTTAACCCTTATAACTCCCTAACAAAAAAAAATGTTGTTTTCAAAATTGTGCTGATGTAAAGTAGACATGTGGGAAATGTTATTTATTAACTATTTTTCGTGACATATCTCTCTGATTTAAGGGCATAAAAATACAAAGTTTGAAAATTGCAACATTTTAAAAATTTTCGCCATATTTCCGTTTTTTTTCATAAATAATCGCAAGTAATATCGAAGAAATGTTACCACTAACATGAAGTACAATATGTCACGAAAAAAACAATCTCAGAATCAGCGGGATCCATTGAAGCGTTCCAGAGTTATAACCTCATAAAGTGACAGTGGTCAGAATTGCAAAAATTGGCCCGGTCATTAAGGGGTTAATCGGGTCCACTGCACCCTGCAGAGCATTAGGTTGGAGGCTTCAGCAGGCAAACAGCTCTGCTTTTTTCTCTGTGACTTTTTTTCAATTTTTTGGAGGATTTCTAAGTCCTCTTTTTGTGTCGGTGAGTTTTGATTAAGAAAGTCCTGACAAATATTGTGGATCCCTGACAGTAAAGGTGAGTGCTGGGCTCTGCTACCTCCTCCACCGCCATAGAGAATGAATGGAACAAAGGTAGAGAATGGAGGATGGGTGAGTGCTGGGCTCTGCTCGGTCTTCGCACCACTCACAGCGGGCTCTGTTCTTGTGACTTAGGGGTCTGTGTACGCTCCCATCCCTATCAATATGTGATAACATGAGATGGGCCATCTCTACTGGTCTTTGGGAAGATGGCGGCCGCTGGTGCTTACACTAACTTATCACGAGTTTTACTCCTACAATCTCCCTGTTCTTCTCTGGAGCGCGCCTGTTGGACACGTGATGGAGAGCAACGGCGCTGATTGGCCGCATTCTCACGTGTGCTGCCCTTGGTGTTGGACTGGTAGTGTCACGGGCTGGGATGTTGAGGACGTGCAGCCACCTTCTGAGCCGCCGGTCACCGTGCGTTACGCACACCCGGGTGAGTGTCCGTCATGTCCCAAGGCAAACCACATCGTGCGCCCCCCGCTGCCACACTGCACCCCGTGTATGACATCCAGAACATGTCTCCGGGCAGCTAGGCACCAGCCTTATGTAAGAGGCAGGCAGGAACACGAGAGCACTGCACGAGGTGTTTGTGGGAAACCATCCCGATCACATTGTCCGAGGTTATATATAAGGCCCGCCCCCAAAACGTCTAAACAACCCCCACTGCCCCTCCCCGCTTATTGTTTCTTCACCTGACTCCTCCCACACACTCCTCCCGGATCCTCTCCCCCGCACACTCGTCCCGCATCCTCTCCCCCGCACACTCGTCCCGCATCCTCTCCCCCGCACACTCGCCCCGCATCCTCTCCCCCGCACACTCGCCCCGCATCCTCTCCCCCGCACACTCCTCCCGCATCCTCTCCCCCGCACACTCCTCCCGCATCCTCTCCCCCGCACACTCCTCCCGCATCCTCTCCCCCGCACACTCCTCCCGCATCCTCTCCCCCGCACACTCCTCCCGCATCCTCTCCCCCGCACACTCCTCCCGCATCCTCTCCCCCGCACACTCCTCCCGCATCCTCTCCCCCGCACACTCCTCCCGCATCCTCTCCCCCGCACACTCGCCCCGCATCCTCTCCCCCGCACACTCCTCCCGCATCCTCTCCCCCGCACACTCCTCCCGCATCCTCTCCCCCGCACACTCCTCCCGCATCCTCTCCCCCGCACACTCCTCCCGCATCCTCTCCCCCGCACACTCCTCCCGCATCCTCTCCCCCGCACACTCCTCCCGCATCCTCTCCCCCGCACACTCCTCCCGCATCCTCTCCCCCGCACACTCCTCCCGCATCCTCTCCCCCGCACACTCGCCCCGCATCCTCTCCCCCGCACACTCGCCCCGCATCCTCTCCCCCGCACACTCGCCCCGCATCCTCTCCCCCGCACACTCCTCCCGCATCCTCTCCCCCGCACACTCCTCCCGCATCCTCTCCCCCGCACACTCGTCCCGCATCCTCTCCCCCGCACACTCGTCCCGCATCCTCTCCCCCGCACACTCGTCCCGCATCCTCTCCCCCGCACACTCGTCCCGCATCCTCTCCCCCGCACACTCGTCCCGCATCCTCTCCCCCGCACACTCGTCCCGCATCCTCTCCCCCGCACACTCGCCCCGCATCCTCTCCCCCGCACACTCGCCCCGCATCCTCTCCCCCGCACACTCGCCCCGCATCCTCTCCCCCGCACACTCGCCCCGCATCCTCTCCCCCGCACACTCGCCCCGCATCCTCTCCCCCGCACACTCCTCCCGCATCCTCTCCCCCGCACACTCCTCCCGCATCCTCTCCCCCGCACACTCCTCCCGCATCCTCTCCCCCGCACACTCCTCCCGCATCCTCTCCCCCGCACACTCCTCCCGCATCCTCTCCCCCGCACACTCCTCCCGCATCCTCTCCCCCGCACACTCCTCCCGCATCCTCTCCCCCGCACACTCCTCCCGCATCCTCTCCCCCGCACACTCCTCCCGCATCCTCTCCCCCGCACACTCGTCCCGCATCCTCTCCCCCGCACACTCGTCCCGCATCCTCTCCCCCGCACACTCGTCCCGCATCCTCTCCCCCGCACACTCGTCCCGCATCCTCTCCCCCGCACACTCGTCCCGCATCCTCTCCCCCGCACACTCGTCCCGCATCCTCTCCCCCGCACACTCGTCCCGCATCCTCTCCCCCGCACACTCGTCCCGCATCCTCTCCCCCGCACACTCGTCCCGCATCCTCTCCCCCGCACACTCGTCCCGCATCCTCTCCCCCGCACACTCGTCCCGCATCCTCTCCCCCGCACACTCGTCCCGCATCCTCTCCCCCGCACACTCGTCCCGCATCCTCTCCCCCGCACACTCCTCCCGCATCCTCTCCCCCGCACACTCCTCCCGCATCCTCTCCCCCGCACACTCCTCCCGCATCCTCTCCCCCGCACACTCCTCCCGCATCCTCTCCGCCGCACACTCCTCCCGCATCCTCTCCCCCGCACACTCCTCCCGCATCCTCTCCCCCGCACACTCCTCCCGCATCCTCTCCCCCGCACACTCCTCCCGCATCCTCTCCCCCGCACACTCCTCCCGCATCCTCTCCCCCGCACACTCCTCCCGCATCCTCTCCCCCGCACACTCCTCCCGCATCCTCTCCCCCGCACACTCCTCCCGCATCCTCTCCCCCGCACACTCGTCCCGCATCCTCTCCCCCGCACACTCGTCCCGCATCCTCTCCCCCGCACACTCGTCCCGCATCCTCTCCCCCGCACACTCGCCCCGCATCCTCTCCCCCGCACACTCGCCCCGCATCCTCTCCCCCGCACACTCGCCCCGCATCCTCTCCCCCGCACACTCGCCCCGCATCCTCTCCCCCGCACACTCGTCCCGCATCCTCTCCCCCGCACACTCGTCCCGCATCCTCTCCCCCGCACACTCGTCCCGCATCCTCTCCCCCGCACACTCCTCCCGCATCCTCTCCCCCGCACACTCCTCCCGCATCCTCTCCCCCGCACACTCCTCCCGCATCCTCTCCCCCGCACACTCCTCCCGCATCCTCTCCCCCGCACACTCCTCCCGCATCCTCTCCCCCGCACACTCGTCCCGCATCCTCTCCCCCGCACACTCGTCCCGCATCCTCTCCCCCGCACACTCGCCCCGCATCCTCTCCCCCGCACACTCCTCCCGCATCCTCTCCCCCGCACACTCCTCCCGCATCCTTTCCCCCGCACACTCCTCCCGCATCCTCTCCCCCGCACACTCCTCCCGCATCCTCTCCCCCGCACACTCGTCCCGCATCCTCTCCCCCGCACACTCGTCCCGCATCCTCTCCCCCGCACACTCGTCCCGCATCCTCTCCCCCGCACACTCGTCCCGCATCCTCTCCCCCGCACACTCGTCCCGCATCCTCTCCCCCGCACACTCGTCCCGCATCCTCTCCCCCGCACACTCGTCCCGCATCCTCTCCCCCGCACACTCCTCCCGCATCCTCTCCCCCGCACACTCGTCCCGCATCCTCTCCCCCGCACACTCGTCCCGCATCCTCTCCCCCGCACACTCGTCCCGCATCCTCTCCCCCGCACACTCGTCCCGCATCCTCTCCCCCGCACACTCGTCCCGCATCCTCTCCCCCGCACACTCGTCCCGCATCCTCTCCCCCGCACACTCGTCCCGCATCCTCTCCCCCGCACACTCGTCCCGCATCCTCCTCCCGCGCACACTCGTCCCGCATCCTCTCCCCCGCACACTCCTCCCGCATCCTCTCCCCCGCACACTCGTCCCGCATCCTCTCCCCCGCACACTCGTCCCGCATCCTCTCCCCCGCACACTCCTCCCGCATCCTCTCCCCCGCACACTCCTCCCGCATCCTCTCCCCCGCACACTCCTCCCGCATCCTCTCCCCCGCACACTCCTCCCGCATCCTCTCCCCCGCACACTCCTCCCGCATCCTCTCCCCCGCACACTCCTCCCGCATCCTCTCCCCCGCACACTCATCCCGCATCTAGTGATGGGACTTCGGGGTTTTTTTTGGGAATCGGCTCTTTCGGCTCGGCTCAGCAAGAAGAGCCGGCTCTTTCGGCTCTTGAATCGGCTCTTCAGTAATCTCACCAAAATAATGACACAAAACCTTCTAGTTAACAGATTAATATTGTTTATATTATTTTTCATTATAAGAACATCAAACAAATGCAAAAAATGTGCAAAACAGCAGTATAACTTAACAGTGAAACATTTTTAGAAGGTCATTAGGACAAATTGGCATTAAGAAACACTAAGTGCCTCAGTTTGGACGGGCTGATCCGGTTTCTTCTCTCTGTGATTATCTGCCCTGTTTTGGAGAAAATTCTCTCTGAAGGGACTGATGTTGCTACTGAACACAGGGCAGGATGCCAATAAAGGCTTCTTTCACACTAGCGTCGGGCTCGGCCCGACGCACTGCGACGGGCCGAGGTTACCGACGCTAGCGTTGTCTCCACCGCACAACAGGTGCAGCGGATGCTACTTTTCAGCACATCCGCTGCCCCATTGTGAGGTGCGGGGAGGTGGGGGCGGAGTTCTGGCCACGCATGCGCGGTCGGAAAGATGATCCGTCAGCTGCAAAAAACGTTACATGGAACGTTTTTTGCGGCCGACGGTCCGCCACAACACGGCGCAACCGTCGCGCGACGGTTGTGACGTGTGGCAATCCGTCGCGTAATGTTAGTCAATGGAGAAAAAACGCATCCTGCAAACACTTTTGCAGGATGCGTTTTTTCTGCAAAAGACGCATTGTGATGGATTGCAGTTAATGCTAGTGTGAAAGTAGCCAAAGATGTAAGAAGACAGTGCATGAGGACAAGTGAAACTTGAGCTGTGACTGGCTGCTCTGTGGTCACATGTTCTGCCTTCATTTACATCCTGCTTCTGTATTGGCCGGGTGAATGAGATAACACTGTGCGCTGCTGGGGACTCCTCTCCTACAGGACTTTCAGCAGCAGCTTTCCTCTCTCCCCCTCCAGCACACAGTCTCTCCTGGCTCCTCTCCTCCCCCTCCACCACCAGGCTGACGTCAGCAGCACAGGGAAGGGAGGAGAGCAGAGAGCCACTAGATAACAAGCGGCTCACTGATAGGTGCCGGCTCATATCGTTCACAGTGAAGAGCCCGCATCCTCTCCCCCGCACACTCGTCCCGCATCCTCTCCCCCGCACACTCGTCCCGCATCCTCTCCCCCGCACACTCGTCCCGCATCCTCTCCCCCGCACACTCGTCCCGCATCCTCTCCCCCGCACACTCGTCCCGCATCCTCTCCCCCGCACACTCGTCCCGCATCCTCTCCCCCGCACACTCGTCCCGCATCCTCTCCCCCGCACACTCGTCCCGCATCCTCTCCCCCGCACACTCGTCCCGCATCCTCTCCCCCGCACACTCGTCCCGCATCCTCTCCCCCGCACACTCGTCCCGCATCCTCTCCCCCGCACACTCGTCCCGCATCCTCTCCCCCGCACACTCGTCCCGCATCCTCTCCCCCGCACACTCGTCCCGCATCCTCTCCCCCGCACACTCGTCCCGCATCCTCTCCCCCGCACACTCGTCCCGCATCCTCTCCCCCGCACACTCGTCCCGCATCCTCTCCCCCGCACACTCGTCCCGCATCCTCTCCCCCGCACACTCGTCCCGCATCCTCTCCCCCGCACACTCGTCCCGCATCCTCTCCCCCGCACACTCGTCCCGCATCCTCTCCCCCGCACACTCGTCCCGCATCCTCTCCCCCGCACACTCGTCCCGCATCCTCCTCCCCCGCACACTCGTCCCGCATCCTCCTCCCCCGCACACTCCTCCCGCGCACACTCCTCCCGCATCCTGTCCCCCACACACTCCTCCCGCATCCTGTCCCCCGCACTCTCTTCCCGCTTCCTCTCCCCCGCACACTCCTCCCGCATCCTCTCCCCCGCACACTCCTCCCGCATCCTCTCCACCGCACACTCCTCCCGCATCCTCTCCCCCGCACACTCCTCCCGCATCCTCTCCCCCGCACACTCCTCCCGCACCCTCCCACGCACACTCCTCCCACACACTCCCGCATACTCCCCCGCACACTCCTCCCGCATACTCCCCCGCACATTTCTCTCCTGCACACACCCTCATCCTCTTGTCCACTCCCCCCGCATCTTCCTGTCCACTCCCCCCGCATCTTCCTGTCCACTCCCCCCGCATCTTCCTGTCCACTCCCCCCGCATCTTCCTGTCCACTCCCCCCGCATCTTCCTGTCCACTCCTCCCGCATCTTCCTGTCCACTCCTCCCGCATCTTCCTGTCCACTCCTCCCGCATCTTCCTGTCCACTCCTCCCACATCTTCCTGTCCACTCCTCCCACATCTTCCTGTCCACTCCTCTCACATCCTCCTGTCCACTCCTCCCTCTCACACTCCTCCCGCATCCTCCCCCGCATACTCCCTCTTTCATCCTCCCCCTCACACTCCCCCGCATCCTCCTTTCCACTCCCACATCTTTCTCTCGCACGCTGTCCCACCCCCGACCACTCCTCCCACATCTTTCTCCCGGACGCTGTCCCGCCCCTGACCACTCCTCCCACATCTTTCTCCCGCACGCTGTCCCTCCCCTGACCACTCCTCCCACATCTTTCTCCTGGTCGCTGTCCCACCCCTGACCACTCCTCCCACATATTTCCCCTGCACGCTGACCCTCCCCTGACCACTCCCACATCTTTCTCTCGCACGCTGTCCCACCCCCGACCACTCCTCCCACCTCTTTCTCCCAGACGCTGTCCCTCCCCCGACCACTCCTCCCACATCTTTCTCCCAGACGCTGTCCCTCCCCTGACCACTCCTCCCACATCTTTCTCCCGCACGCTGTCCCTCCCCTGACCACTCCTCCCACATCTTTCTCCTGGACGCTGTCCCACCCCTGACCACTCCTCCCACATATTTCCCCCGCACGCTGACCCTCCCCTGACCACTCCCACATCTTTCTCTCGCATGCTGTCCCACCCCCGACCACTCTTCCCACATCTTTCTCCCGCACGCTGTCCCTCTCCCGACCACTCCTCCCCCGCACACTCCTCCCACATCCTCTCTCCCGCATCCTCTCCCCCGCACACTCCTCCCGCATCCTCTCCCCCGCACACTCCTCCCGCATCCTCTCCCCCGCACACTCCTCCCGCATCCTCTCCCCCGCACACTCCTCCCGCATCCTCTCCCCCGCACACTCCTCCCGCATCCTCTCCCCCGCACACTCCTCCCGCATCCTCTCCCCCGCACACTCCTCCCGCATCCTCTCCCCCGCACACTCCTCCCGCATCCTCTCCCCCGCACACTCCTCCCGCATCCTCTCCCCCGCACACTCCTCCCGCATCCTCTCCCCCGCATCCTCTCCCCCGCACACTCCTCCCGCATCCTCTCCCCCGCACACTCCTCCCGCATCCTCTCCCCCGCACACTCCTCCCGCATCCTCTCCCCCGCACACTCCTCCCGCATCCTCTCCCCCGCACACTCCTCCCGCATCCTCTCCCCCGCACACTCCTCCCGCATCCTCTCCCCCGCACACTCCTCCCGCATCCTCTCCCCCGCACACTCCTCCCGCATCCTCTCCCCCGCACACTCCTCCCGCATCCTCTCCCCCGCACACTCCTCCCGCATCTCCCCCGCACACTCCTCCCGCATCCTCTCCCCCGCACACTCCTCCCGCATCCTCTCCCCCGCACACTCCTCCCGCATCCTCTCCCCCGCACACTCCTCCCGCATCCTCTCCCCCGCACACTCCTCCCGCATCCTCTCCCCCGCACACTCCTCCCGCATCCTCTCCCCCGCACACTCCTCCCGCATCCTCTCCCCCGCACACTCCTCCCGCATCCTCTCCCCCGCACACTCCTCCCGCATCCTCTCCCCCGCACACTCCTCCCGCATCCTCTCCCCCGCACACTCCTCCCGCATCCTCTCCCCCGCACACTCCGCCCGCATCCTCTCCCCCGCACACTCCTCCCGCATCCTCTCCCCCGCACACTCCTCCCGCATCCTCTCCCCCGCACACTCTCCCCCGCACACTCCTCCCGCACCCTCTCCCCCGCACACTCCTCCCGCATCCTCTCCCCCGCACACTCCTCCCGCATCCTCCCCCTGCACACTCCTCCTGCACCCTCTCGCATACTCCCCCGCACATTTCTCTCCTGCACACACCCTCATCTTCCTGTCCACTCCCCCCGCATCTTCCTGTCCACTCCTCCCACATCTTCCTGTCCACTCCTCCCACATCTTCCTGTCCACTCCTCCCACATCCTCCTGTCCACTCCTCCCTCTCACACTCCTCCCGCATCCTCCTTTCCACTCCCACATCTTTCTCCCGCTCGCTGTCCCTCCCCTGACCACTCCTCCCACATCTTTCTCCCGCTCGCTGTCCCTCCCCCACTAACTGTTCAAACAGCAGTCACATACATTGTCCCTCCCCCACATTTCTCCTACATCCTCCCCACAGGCTTTTCCCCACATTTCCCTTCCACCACACATCGCCACTCCCTTGTTTTGCCACTTCCCTGTACAGCGATCCTCCCTCTATCTGTCCTTCGCTTAGTGCTCTTCCCTCTGCCCCTCCCCACACACTGCTCCTTGCCGGTCTGTATATTTTTGGGTTACAAAACGCTGATTTCAGGGGACGGTGGTGGTAGAGCGATGGTGGAATGTCCCACTGGCCAAGAAAGGTGAGGAGCCATACCTGCATCCCCGGAGGCACCGCATCTATCGAGTGCTGGAGGACACCAAGCATAGCCCCAAGGACAAGATGATGCTGATCCTCACACAGAATGTTCACAGTAAGGCCGGGGTGTGGGGTATTCCTGATCTGTAGGGCCACAGGCTGCCACAACTATCTTCTGTCTTTTTCAGAACTGGGCAGTCGCGGAGACACAGTGCTGGTGGACAAACGAGTGGGAAGGAATAAACTGCTGGCGCAGGGAGTGGCAGTCTACGCCTCCCCTGAAAATAAGGAGATGTTCGAAGAGGAAAGAAAGGTGAGGGGTCTAGTTGAGGATGGGACAGTTAATGGAAGGGGTGATGGAAGGGGTTAGATGGGGGTGAGCTAATGAAAGATCAGGTAGTGGAAAGGGTCTAGATGGGGGTAGATGAGGTAGATGTCGGGTGATGAGGGGTATAGACTGGGCTGAGCCATAGAAGGTGTCTAGGTAAGGGTGACCTGTTATATAAATGAATAGCCTCCTCATACAGGTGACAATCCAGCAGCTGTGGGCTGTCCACTATAGCTGACAACTTGCTGCATCAGCCGCGATCAGTGTCGGCACGTCCATATCTGTTTAACCCCTTAGATGCTGATGTCAATAATGACAATTTCATAGATGATTAACCCCTTCACCCCGAAGCCTGTTTTCACCTAAGTGACAGGGCCAATTTTTACAATTCTGACCACTGTCACTTTATGAGGTAATAACTCTGAAACGCTTCAACGGATCCTGGCGATTCTGACATTGTTTTCTCGTGACATATTGTACTTCATGATAGTGGTAAAATTTATTTGATATTACCTTCGTTTCTTTGTGAAAAAAACGGAAATTTGGCGAAAATTTTGAAAATTTTGCAATTTTCAAACTTTGAATTTTTATACCCTTGCATTAGAGACTCATATCGCACAAATTAGTTAATAAATAACATTTCCCACATGTCTACTTTACATCAGCAACATTTTGGAACCAATTTTATTTTCCTTAGGGAGTTATAAGGGTTAAAAGTTAAACAGCGATTTCTCATTTTTTCAACAACTTTTATAAAACCATTTTTTGTAGGGACCACATCATATTTGAAGTCACTTTAAGAGGCTTATAGGATTTAAAATACCCAAAAGTGACACCATTCTAAAAACTATACCCCCCGAGGTACTCAAAACCACATTCAAGAAGTTTATTAACCCTTCAGGTGCTTCACAGGAATTAACGGACTGTGGAAGGAAAAAAATAACATTTAACTTTTTTTTCCACATAATGATCTTTTAGCAACATTTTTTTTATTTTCACAAGGGTAAAAAAAGAAAATGGACCACGAAAGTTGTTGTGCAATTCCTTCTGAATACACTGATACCCCATATGTGGGAGAAAACCACTGTCTGGGCGCACGGCAGGGCTCGGAAGGGAAGGAGCGCCGTTTGACTTTTACAAACCAAAATTGGCTGGAATTGAGATCGGACACCATGTCCCGTTTGGAGAGCCCCTGATGTGCCTAAACAGTGGAAAACCGCCACAAGTGACCCCATTTTGGAAACTAGACCCTTCAAGGAACTTATCTAGCTATGTGGTGAGCACTTTGAACCACCAGGTGCTTCACAGAAGTTTAGAACGTAGAGGCGTGAAAATAAAAATTCACATTTTTTCCCCAAAAATGATCTTTTAACAACAATTTTTTTATCTTCACAAGTGTAAAAGGAGAAAATGGACCACTAAAGTTGTTGACCAATTTATCCTGAATACACTGATACCCCATATGTGGGGGAAAACCACTGTTTGGGCACACGGCAGGGCTCGGAAGGGAAGGAGCACCTTTTGACTTTTACAAACCAAAATTGGCTGGAATTGAGATCGGACACCATGTCCCGTTTGGAGAGCCCCTGATGTGCCTAAACAGTGGAAAACCGCCACAAGTGACCCCATTTTGGAAACTAGACCCTTCAAGGAACTTATCTAGCTATGTGGTGAGCACTTTGAACCCCCAGGTGCTTCACAGAAGTTTAAAACGTAGAGGCGTGAAAATAAAAATTCACATTTTTTCCCCAAAAATGATCTTTTAACAACAATTTTTTTATCTTCACAAGTGTAAAAGGAGAAAATGGACAACTAAAGTTGTTGACCAATTTATCCTGAATACACTGATACCCCATATGTGGGGGAAAACCACTGTTTGGGCACACGGCAGGGCTCGGAAGGGAAGGAGCACCTTTTGACTTTTACAAACCAAAATTGGCTGGAATTGAGATCGGACACCATGTCCCGTTTGGAGAGCGCCTGATGTGCCTAAACAGTGGAAAACCGCCACAAGTGACCCCATTTTGGAAACTAGACCCTTCAAGGAACTTATCTAGCTATGTGGTGAGCACTTTGAACCCCCAGGTGCTTCACAGAAGTTTAGAACGTAGAGGCGTGAAAATAAAAATTCACATTTTTTCCCCAAAAATGATCTTTTAACAACAATTTTTTTATCTTCACAAGTGTAAAAGGAGAAAATGGACCACTAAAGTTGTTGACCAATTTATCCTGAATACACTGATACCCCATATGTGGGGGAAAACCACTGTTTGGGCACACGGCAGGGCTCGGAAGGGAAGGAGCACCTTTTGACTTTTACAAACCAAAATTGGCTGGAATTGAGATCGGACACCATGTCCCGTTTGGAGAGCCCCTGATGTGCCTAAACAGTGGAAAACCGCCACAAGTGACCCCATTTTGGAAACTAGACCCTTCAAGGAACTTATCTAGCTATGTGGTGAGCACTTTGAACCCCCAGGTGCTTCACAGAAGTTTAGAACGTAGAGGCGTGAAAATAAAAATTCACATTTTTTCCCCAAAAATGATCTTTTAACAACAATTTTTTTATCTTCACAAGTGTAAAAGGAGAAAATGGACCACTAAAGTTGTTGACCAATTTATCCTGAATATACTGATACCCCATATGTGGGGGAAAACCACTGTTTGGGCACACGGCAGGGCTCGGAAGGGAAGGAGCACCTTTTGACTTTTACAAACCAAAATTGGCTGGAATTGAGATCGGACACCATGTCCCGTTTGGAGAGCCCCTGATGTGCCTAAACAGTGGAAAACCGCCACAAGTGACCCCATTTTGGAAACTAGACCCTTCAAGGAACTTATCTAGCTATGTGATGAGCACCGTGAACCTCCAAGTGCCTCACCAAAAATTATAATGATGAGTCGTAAAAAAAAAATAGAACACATTTTTTCCACAAAAATGATCTTTAGCAAGGTTTTTTTTGTTTTCCCAAGGGTTATAGGACAAAATAGAAAGAAAAAAATGTTGTGCAATTTTTCACGAGTACGCCGATACCCCATATGTGGGGAAAAACCACTGTTTGTGCGCATGGCAGAGCTCGGAAGGGAAGGAGCACCATTTGGAATGCAGACTTAGATGGATTGGTCTGCAGGCGTCACGTTGCATTTGCAGAGCCCCTGATGTACCTAAACAGTGGAAATCCTCCACAAGTGACCCCATTTTGAAAACTGGACCTCCCAAGGAATTTATTTAGATATGTGGTGAGCACCGTAAACCTCCAAGTGCCTCACTCCACAAGTGACCCCATTTTGAAAACTGGACCTCCCAAGGAATTTATTTAGATATGTGGTGAGCACCGTAAACCTCCAAGTGCCTCACTCCACAAGTGACCCCATTTTGAAAACTGGACCTACCAAGGAATTTATTTAGATATGTGGTGAGCACCGTAAACCTCCAAGTGCCTCACTCCACAAGTGACACCATTTTGAAAACTGGACCTCCCAAGGAATTTATTTAGATATGTGGTGAGCACCGTAAACCTCCAAGTGCCTCACTCCACAAGTGACACCATGTTGAAAACTGGACCTCCCAAGGAATTTATTTAGATATGTGGTGAGCACCGTAAACCTCCAAGTGCCTCACTCCACAAGTGACCCCATGTTGGAAACTACACAGTGTGTTGTGTCAACAGGGTATAAACTAATTTTTATTAATTTGTGGACGTGTGGTATGCTTTGAAGCAATCCTTAATGCAAAGGCCAGGTTTCTCAGGGCAGGTTTCACAATGGTAAATTGTGTCCTTTCGGATTCCCCTCTTGGAACATACTCTACACCGTTTTTGTGATCGTCCTGTCCTCGCTGTTTGGGGAACCTGTCCTGGGAAATGTTGACCTTGGTCAATACGGGCACTATCAGATTCAGAAGTACTGGGACCCTCACCTCCCTGAGTGCCAAACATTAGGGCCTTGATGACTACCTCCTGAAACTGAAGGAAGGTCCCCGTATTGCCTGCAGATCGGGACAGCACAAAAGCATTGTACAGTGCCATCTGTACAATGTGCACGGCCAATTTTTTGTACCATACGTAAGCTTTTCGCATGGCACTGTATGGTTGGAGGACCTGATCTGAGAGATCCACACCCCCCATGTACCGATTGTAATCCAGGATACAATCTGGGTTTGGGACTTGTGTTGTGGTCCCACGAACAGTGACAAGGGTGCTGTTGTCACGGTGTATGGTGGTCAGGATAAGGACATCCCTTTTGTCCTTATACTTGACCACCAGCATGTTGTCGCTGCATTTGGCTCTGCTTTCCCCTTTTCTCAGCGTTTGCCCAATTAGCGGCTTAGGGAGGCCTCGCTGATTTTTTTCGCACGGTGCCACATGCAGCTGTACCTCTGGCAGAGAGGGCCTTGAAGAGTGGGATGCTGGTGTAAAAGTTGTCAATATAAAGGTGATAACCCTTATCCAGCAGTGGGTGCAGCAATTCCCACACAATTTTCCCACTCACCCCCAGGATGGGGGGGCATTCAGGGGGGTTAATCTGGGTGTCCTTACCCTCGTAGACCCTAAATCTGTGGGTGTACCCTGAGGTACTCTCGCACAGTTTGTACAGCTTTATTCCGTACCTGGACCTCTTACTGGGCAGTTACTGTCGGAATTTTAGCCTCCCTTTGAAATGAACGAGAGATTCATCAATAGCGATGTCCCTCTGGGGTGTGTACGCCTCAGCAAATTTTCTGCTGAAGAGTTCAACCACTGGACGAATTTTATATAGACGATCAAAGTTTGGATCGTCTCGGGGAGGACACTGCGCATTATCACTGAAATGCAAAAATTTTTGGATCACTTCAAATCGTGTCCTTTTCATGGCCATGCGGAATACCGGTGTACTGTAGAGAATGTCAGTACTCCAGTATTGCCGAAGCTTTGGCTTTTTGATTAGGCCCATATGCAGCACAATTCCCCAAAATGTCATCATCTCTGCTGCATTTACGGGGGTCCATCTGGCATAAGATGACGTGGGATTTTGGGTAAAAAATTGTTGGGCATACAGGTTCGTCTGGGCCACCATAATATTTATTATTTCATCACTGAAAAAGAATTTGAAGAAGTCAATTTCAGTGAGGCCAGTCGTGTCAAACTGGATTCCTGAGCTGCTGCTGAAATCCGGAATGACGGGCTGAAAATTTTCCGGGGGTGCAATCCATACGGGATCGATTGCTGCAGGAGTTGCCTGGGTCCTACGGCGCCGTGTTAGGGGTCTTTCCTCACCAGATGAGGAGGAGGAGGAGGAATAGAGGAATGTGGGATCTTCCTCACTGGCTGAATCCGTGTCGGACGCAAGGATGGCGTAAGCCTCCTCTGGTGAATAGCGCCTTGTTGACGAATGGGCCATTTTTTTTTTCCCAAACCCTGGGTGTGTGTGTAAGTGGTGCTTTTACACGTGTAATGTGTGGGGCTTGTGTATAGGGTACTCTTTATTAAAACCAATCAGAGAGAAAAAACAAGTAGTGAGAAAAAATGTAGAAGAAACAAGAAAAAAAGATGAAAAGAAAAATCAATGTAAAAAAATAAGTTTGTATAAAAAAAAAAGTATAAATTTACCCTACGCAACTAAATATTTTTTTTACAAAAGAAAAGCGAACGCCACTAACACTGTGACGTACGCTCCCCTAATGCACTAGAGATAATCCGGCGATAGCAGATTTTTTTTATGCACAAGACACTACCTCCCTACCTATAAAACTCAGTACGATTTTTTTTTCTTCTAAAAGATGATCGGTCGTCACTAACGCTGTGACGCTGGCTACACTAAGACGCTACCACTAAACTACTCTGTACAATTTTTTTTTTCTCCAAAAAAAAAAAAAAGACCGGTCGTCACGAACGCTGTGACACCAGCTAATCTACGTCTAAGACTACACTGTACTAACTACTATTATATTTTTGTAAAAGAAAAAAAAAATCGGACGTTGCTTAGACTGCAATGTCCGCTACACTAACTAAAAAAAAAAAGTCCTGTGGCGCAGTCTCTGATCAGCAGCGATACTGATCAGAGCGCTGCGGACACAGGAAGAGCACGAATGCTCTGCGCGGGACGCCGCGCACAGGAAAAAAAGCGCAAAAAAGTGCGCAAAAAATTGAATTGGAGGGGGGTACTTGAACAGGGATGGAGGGACGTCACCAAACACTGACGCCGGCTACGCTACCTTGTTACGTCTAAAACTACACTGTACTAACTACAATTTTTTTTCTAAAAAAAAAAAAAAAACGGACGTCGCTTAGACTGCAATGTCCGCTACACTAACTAACCTAAAAAAAAAAGTCCTGTAGCGCAGTCTCTGATGAGCAGCGATACTGATCAGAGCGCTGCGGACACAGGAAGAGCACGAATGCTCTGCGCGGGACGCCGCGCACAGGAAAAAAAGCGCAAAAAAAGTGCGCAAAAAATTTCAATTGGAGGGTGGGGGAGGGAGGGGGTACTGGAACAGGGATGGGGGGATGGGAAAGGGGTGGGGGAGGTGCTGCTGCTGCTGCTGTGATCACAGGAGTCACACAGCAGGCAGATGGCAGCAGAGAGCACACAGCACGGAGCACAAGCTGAAGCAGGAGCACAAGCTGGAGGCAGGAGATCCCAGGGAGGATCGCACTGGCCACCAATGGATTCCTTCACTAAGGTGACACAGAGGGGCTTAGACCACCGCTCTGCACGCCAAATCTGAGAGAAAGATGGCGTGCAGGGCGGTGATCGGTATTTTAAATTAACCCCTTTGGCGCTGATTGGCTAGAAGCTATTGTTCAGCCAATCAGCGCCATAGGGGTTAATCAGGTGAGGTGACGTGGCGATCACCCCACCTACAGTGACGGCTGTGATTGGTGCGACGTCACACAGCATCAATCACAGCCTGTCACATGCTTTTTTTTTTTTTTTTTGAAACTTTATTGTCACATCGCTGTGATTGGCTGGTCAGAATTGACCAGCCAATCACAGCGATCGCTGATGCGGGGGGGCGGTGCAGGCACCCGGGGCTGCGTGCAGGGATTGTCTGCTGTCAGGAACAGCAGACACCGGAACCCGATCACCGCGCGATGCCGCGCGGTGACCGGAAAATGGCGGCGCCGTACTAGTACTGCGGCTGGCACTTATGCAGTGCCGGCAGCGCAGTACTAGTACGGCGCATGGCGCAAAGGGGTTAAGGCTATGTGCACACGTTGCAGATTATTTGCGGTTTTTAGCATTTTTGTGCTATAAAAACGCTATGAAACCGCAAATAATCTGCATACATTAAGCATCCCATCATTTATAATGGAATCCACAATTTCTGTGCACATGATGTGCGTTTTTCCGCATGAAAAACGCATTGGGGAAAAATAATGAACCTGTTCATTAATTTTGCATTTTTTTCGTGGATTTCCCACTGTCTAATGCATTGGGAAATGTCTGGGAAAAACCGTGCAAAAAACGCGTCAAAACTGCGCAAAAAAACGCATGCGGATTTCATGCGGAAATCTGGCAGAAATGTCCAGATTTCAACAGGAATTTTCTGCATGAATTCCTGAACGTGTGCACATAGCCTAAAAGAGTGTGGCTCCTCCCTCTTTATCCCCATTGGTGCCCTCAAATCATGATTTTGTGATCCTGATGTTTGCCATGGCAGTTCACTGCCAAATAGCGGCCTTCAAGTCTGCCGGCTGTAGTAATCTGTCAAGAAGTTAGCGGCATTTAGGTGGTTAAATACAGTTTTTCATTCCTGTCATAGCAATTTTAGGTCCCTAAAAATACATTTTGTAAATTTCCGTGAAAAAATAATAAATTGCTGCTACAGTTTTAAACCTCCTAAAATACCAACAGAATAAAATAACATTTTACAAATGGTGCTGATGTAAAGCAAACATGCGGGAAATGTAAGTCATACCACAAAGAAACATTAATAAATATCTGGATTAAAGGGATATCATTCAAATTTAGAAAATTGCTAATGTTTTAACATTTTCCTCAAATTTCTGATAGGTTTTGTTTATTTATAAAAAAAATCAACATATATTTACCATTATCATAAATTATAATGTGCCACAAAAAAACAGTCTCAAAATTACTGGGATTTGTTGAAGCGTTCCAGAGTCATTACCACATAAAGATTTAAAAAATCGGCCTTGTCACTAAGGGTATGTGCACACGTTGCAGATTTGTCTGCAGAATTTTCTGCACAGATTCTGCATCTCTTGCGGAAAACGCAGGTAACATTTTTAATGCGTTTTTGGTGTGTTTTTGATGCGGATTTGTATGCGTTTTTGTAGGCTAAATAAAGATCTATTATTTAACAAAAAAAGAATTGTGATGTCATTTCTTGTCCAACCTCTTCATTTACATACTCCATTGAACAATAATGTTTACACACACAGATAGATAATAGATAGATAGCTCTATAGATAGATAAATAATAGATAGATCTAGATTTTAAAAAAAAATGCTCGATAGATCTATCGATCTATTATTTATCTATCTATCTATCTATCTATCTATCTATCTATCTATCTACGGTATCTATCCATAGATCTATCTATTTATCCATAGATATATCTATCTATAGATGTTTAGTAATAAAAACATAATAAAATGGTACATACAGAGATAAAGACACACACACACAAACACAATCTGCATTAGGCCGGGGTCACACTTGCGAGAAACTCGCACTAGTCTCGCACATCAGTACCAGACCCTACCACCAGTACTTGTGACCGGAGCGTTGAGCTGCATAGAAATACATGCAGCCACAAACTCCGGTCCCAAGTGTCGGCAGTGTCTGGTACTGAGATGCGAGTTTTTCGCAAGTGTGACCCCGGCCTTAAACGCAATATCAATTTTTTTTTTAAGTAAATAGGCGTGGGCTCCCGTGCAATTTTCTGCGCCAGAGAGGGAAAGCTGGGGGCCGATGTTTAACCCCTTCCCGACCTTTGACGCCACGTAGGCATCATGAAAGTCGGTGCCAATCCGACCCATGACGCCTATGTGGCGTCATGGAAAGATCGCGTCCCTGCAGATGGGGTGAAAGGGTTAACTCCCATTTCACCCGATCTGCAGGGACAGGGGGAGTGGTAGTTTAGCCCAGGGGGGGTGGCTTCACCCCCTCGTGGCTACGATCGCTCTGATTGGCTGTTGAAAGTGAAACTGCCAATCAGAGCGATTTGTAATATTTCACCTATTATAACTGGTGAAATATTACAATCCAGCCATGGCCGAAGCTGCAATATCATCGGCCATGGCTGGAAACACTAATGTGCCCCCACCCCACCGATCTCCCCTCCAGCCCCCCGATCTGTCCGGTACACTGCTCTGGCTCCCCTCCGTCCTGTGCTCCGCTCCCCCCGTGCTCTTGTCCGCTCCCCCCGTGCTCCAATCACCCTCCCCGTGCTCCAATCACCCCCCTTGCACTCCGATCCACCCCCCTCCGTGCTCCGTTACACCCCCCCGTGCTCCGTTCCACCCCTCCCGCGCTCCGATTCACCCCCCCATGCTCCGATCCCCCCCCACCCCCCTGGCTCCCCCCCACCCCATCATACTTACCGATCCTGCCGGGGTCCGTCCGTCTTCTCCCCGGACGCCGCCATCTTCCAAAATGGCGGGCGCATGCGCAGTGCGCCCGCCGAATCTGCCGGCCGGCAGATTCGTTCCAAAGTGCATTTTGATCACTGAGAGAGATTATATCTCAGTGATCAAAATAAAAAAAATAATAAATGACCCCCCCCTTTGTCACCCCCATAGGTAGGGACATTAAAAAGATAAAGAATTTTTTTTTCCACTAATGTTAGAATAGGGTTAGGGGTAGGGCTAGGGTTAGGGGTAGGGTTAGGGGTAGGGTTTCGGTATGTGCACACGTATTCTGGTCCTCTGCGGATTTTTCCGCTGCGGATTTGATAAATCCGCAGTGCTAAACCGCTGCGGATTTATGGCGGATTTACCGCGTTTTTTCTGCGCATTTCACTGCGGTTTTACAACTGCGATTTTCTATTTGAGCAGTTGTAAAACCGCTGCGGAATCCGCACAAAGAAGTGACATGCTGCGGAATGTAAACCGCTGCGTTTCCGTGCAGTTTTTCCGCAGCATGTGTACAGCGATTTTTGTTTCCCATATGTTTACATTGAACTGTAAACTTATGGGAAACTGCTGCGGATCCGCAGCGTTTTCCGCAGCGTATGCACATACCTTTAGAATTAGGCTATGTGCACACGGTGCGGATTTGGCTGCGGATCCGTAGCAGTGTTCCATCAGGTTTACAGTACCATGTAAACATATGGAAACCAAATCCGCTGTGCCCATGGTGCAGAAAATACCGCGCGGAAACGCTGCGTTGTGTTTTCCGCAGCATGTCAATTCTTTGTGCGGATGCCGCAGCGTTTGACACCTGTTCCTCAATAGGAATCCGCAGGTGAAATCCGCACAAAAAACACTGGAAATCCACGGTAAATCCGCAGGTAAAACGCAGTGCCTTTTACCCGCGGATTTTTCAAAAATGATGCTGAAAAATCTCACACGAATCCGCAACGTGGGCACATAGCCTTAGGGTTAGGGTTGGAATTAGGGTTGTGGTTAGGGTTAGGGGTGTGTTGGGGTTAGGGTTGTGATTAGGGTTATGGCTACAGTTGGGGTTAGAGTTAGGGGTGGGTTAGGGTTAGTGTTGGAGGTAGAATTGAGGGGTTACCACTGTTTAGGCACATCAGGGGTCTCCAAGCGCAACATGGCGCCACCATTGATTCCAGCCAATCTCGTATTCAAAAAGTCAAATGGTGCTCCCTCAATTCCGAGCCCTGACGTGTGCCCAAACAGTGGTTTACCCCCACATATGGGGTACCAGCATACTCAGGATAAACTGCGCAACAATTACTGGGGTCCAATTTCTCCTGTTACCCTTGTGAAAATAAAAAAATGCTTGCTAAAACATCATTTTTGAGGAAAGAAAAATTATTTTTTATTTTCACGGCTCTGCGTTGTAAACGTCTGTGAAGCACTTGGGGGTTCAAAGTGCTCACCACATATCTAGATAAGTTCCTTGGGGGGTCTAGTTTCTAAAATGGGGTCACTTGTGGGGGGTTTCTACTGTTTAGGCACACCAGGGGCTCTGCAAACGCAACGTGACGCCCGCAGACCATTCCATCAAAGTCTGCATTTCAAAAGTCACTACTTCCCTTCTGAGCCCCGACGTGTGCCCAAACAGTGGTTTACCTCCACACATGGGGTATCAGCGTACTCAGGAGAAACTGAACAACAACTTTTGGGGTCCAATTTCTCCTGTAACCCTTGGGAAAATAAAAAATTCTGGGCTAAATAATTATTTTTGAGGAAAGAAAACGTATTTATTATTTTCACGGCTCTGCATTATAAACTTCTGTGAAGCACTTGGGGGTTTAAAGTGCTCAATATGCATCTAGATAAGTTCCTTGGGGGGGTCTAGTTTCCAAAATGGGGTCACTTGTGGGGGAGCTCCAATGTTTAGACACACAGGGGCTCTCCAAACGCGACATGGTGTCCGCTAACAATTGGAGCTAATTTTCCATTCAAAAAGTCAAATGGCGCGCCTTCCCTTCCGAGCCCTGCCGAGTGCCCAAACAGTGGTTTACCCCCACATATGAGGTATCGGCGTACTCGGGAGAAATTGCCCAACAAATTTTATGATCCATTTATCCTATTGCCCATGTGAAAATGAAAAAATTGAGGCGAAAAGAATTTTTTTGTGAAAAAAAAAGTACTTTTTCATTTTTACAGATCAATTTGTGAAGCACCTGAGGGTTTAAAGTGCTCACTAGGCATCTAAATAAGTTCCTTGGGGGGTCTAGTTTCCAAAATGGGGTCACTTGTGGGGGAGCGCCAATGTTTAGGCACACAGGAGCTTTCCAAACGCGACATGGTGTCCACTAACGATGGAGATAATTTTTCATTCAAAAAGTCAAATGGCGCTCCTTCCCTTCCGAGCCTTACAATGTTCCCAAACAGTGGTTTACCCCCACATGTGAGGTATTGGTGTACTCAGGAGAAATTGCCCAACAAATTTTAGGATCCATTTTATCCTGTTGCCCATGTGAAAATGAAAAAATTGAGGCTAAAAGAATTTTTTTGTGAAAAAAAAGTACTTTTTCATTTTTACGGATCAATTTGTGAAGCACCTGGGGGTTCAAAGTACTCACTATGCATCTAGATAAGTTCCCTGCGGCGTCTAGTTTCCAAAATGGGGTCACTTGTGGGGGAGCTCCAATTTTTAGGCACACGGGGGCTCTCCAAACGTGACATGGTGTCCGCTAAAGAGTGGAGCCAATTTTTGATTCAAAAAGTCAAATGGCGCTCCTTCCCTTCCAAGCCCTGCCGTGCGCCCAAACAGTGGTTTACCCCCACATATGAGGTATCAGCTTACTCAGGACAAATTGGACAACAACTTGCGTGGTTCAGTTTCTCCTTTTACCATTGGGAAAATAAAAAAATTGTTGCTAAAAGATAATTTTTGTGACTAAAAAGTTAAATGTTCATTTTTTCCTTCCATGTTGCTTCTGCTGCTGTGAAGCACCTGAAGGGTTAATAAACTTCTTGAATGTGGTTTTGAGTACCTTGAGGGGTGCAGTTTTTAGAATGGTGTCACTTTTGGGTATTTTCAGCCATAAAACTGACTTCAAATGTGAGGTGGTCCCTAAAAAAAATGGTTTTGTAAATTTGGTTGTAAAAATGAGAAATCGCTGGTCAAATTTTAACCCTTATAACTTCCTAGCAAAAAAAAATTTTGTTTCCAAAATTGTGCTGATGTAAAGTAAACATGTGGGAAATGTTATTTATTAACTATTTTGTGTCACATAACTCTCTGGTTTAACAGAATAAAAATTCAAAATGTGAAAATTGCGAAATTTTCAAAATTTTCGCCAAATTTCCGTTTTTATCACAAATAAACGCATAATTTATTGACCTAAATTTACCACTAACATGAAGCCCAATATGTCACGAAAAAACAATCTCAGAACCGCTAGGATCCGTTGAAGCGTTCCTGAGTTATTACCTCATAAAGGGACACTGGTCAGAATTGCAAAAAAGGTCAAAATAGGCTGGGTCATGAAGGGGTTAAAGCCTGGGAAGGGGTTAATACCCATAGTGCTTCCCAGGCTATAAATATCAGCCTGCAGCTGTATATTTAGCCTTTACTGGCTATTAGAATAAGGGGACCCCCCAAAAAATGATGTGGGGTCCCCCTTTAATTAATAGCCAGAAAGGCTATGCAGACAGCTGTGGGCTGATATTCATAGCCTAGAGTGTGGCTATGTGTGGATAATGCCCCCCTCCCTCCTGTCGGTTACAAACACCAGCACTAAGCCGCCCCAGAAATGGCGCATCTGTAAGATGCACCAATTTCAGCACTTAGACTCTCTCTTCCGACTGCCCTAGCGGTGGCATATGGGTAATAAGGGGTTAATGTCACCTTTGATTGTAAGGTGACGTGAAGGCCGAATGGTAATAATAATAATTTATTCGGACTCCCATGACAGCACTACGAGAGAGGGGATCCGCCCTTCAGGAACAGGAAACCTACAGATACAAAAGGGCGGCACCTCTCCCCATGCATCAGTTGGTTTCCTGTTCCTGGAGGGATAGGATCCTACAGATGTATCCTCGTAATGGATCCCAGGCCGGCCGGCTGAATCTGGTAGCAGGGGGGTCTTCTACCTCGGCCGGTGCGGAAGTCCCTGGAAGACGTCACGGTGGTCCTGGCTGGACTGCACGTCAGTGACGTATACAGCAGGGAGCAGAGTCCGGAGGATTCCTGATCTCCTCTAGCGCCGGCGCCGGTAAGTATAGCGCTCCTTCGGGTCCATACGGCGGTGCAGAGCGGTGGTGAGGTAGCGGTGTCAGGAGGGGAACGCTGTCCGGGGAGCTGCTGCGTGTTCTTCGGCGTCCTGCACCGCTCTCAGCGTCTGCTAGAGCGTTTCCGGGTGCAGTGACGTCGGGGGGCGGAGTCAGCAGGCGCTTCCGGGTCACTGGGTGACTGCGCATGCGCAGTCTATCCAAGATGGCGGTGCCCATCGATCCTGAACGCCGGATTCCTCACAGACTGCGCTGACCCCCCAGCTGCAGCCTCATCAGCAAGGACCAATGAGACTGGCGCCAGGCAGCCTGCTGACCGGATCTCAGGGGGATTTAAGCAGGAGCTGGATTTAGAGCTCTGCTTTTGGCCACATCTTCATCATGGAGAGTGATGGTGAGCGGCAGCCTCAGCTGCTGGATGAAGAGCGACAGAGGCCCACGGAGAAGGAGCATGTCAGAAGTGACTAGTCCAGCCGTAAAAGCTCATCCAAGCAGGGATCTAGAGCATCGACTGGCAAAGAAGCCCCTTTTGGCGTACGCTGGTAAGTGATCTACGTGAATGTTCACTCAGTGACGCGGGCCCCTTATACTTTGTCATTCTAGGGGAAGAGAAATGCAAAGACGAAACATAAGGAGTGTGCCCTATGCGGAGTCCCTTTGCCAGATTCTTGCCCTAAAAAATTATGCGCCCCCTGTATACAGCAGACGGTGAGGTCTACAGGAGTGGTAGGGGTTGAGTGACATCAGGTTAGATAGTTGGTATCATCCTTATTGTCCTCCCCTAGGTAGCGGAAGAATCTGTGTCTACAGCTAATCTAAAGGAGATGATCCGTATGGAAGTAAGGGAATCTCTGCGGTCATTATCCCAGGAGGGAACTTCAAAACATAAGGCTCCAGTGATCTCTGAGTCTTCGGAGGAAGAAAGAGAGGAAGGTTTCTATCGCTCATTTCCCTCTTCCTCGTCATCAGAAGAGGACTCTGGCCGATTTTGTCTACCTCTGGACCGGGTTGATAAATTAGTTAAATCGGTCAGGGGTACGATGGGCTTAGAAGAGCCTAAAACACAGCCTTCCCGTCAAGAATTAATGTTCAGCGGCTTGGATCACAAAAAACGTAGATCCTTTCCGGTGAATGAAAAGATTCAGGACCTAATTCTCCGAGAGTGGAAAAAAACGGAGAAAAAGGTTCATTGCCACCAGCTTTAAAGCGCAGGTATCCCTTTGAGGATACGGCTGTGGATACCTGGGACAAGGCACCTAAATTAGATGCTGCGGTGGCGAAAGCATCGAAGAGAGCCGCATTACCTTTTGAGGACATGGGGACCCTTAAAGATCCTCTTGATAGGAAGGCAGATTCCTTCCTTAAAGGTACCTGGGAGATGGCAGCCGGATCTTTGAGACTGGCAGTGGCCGCGACATGTACAGCCAGATCCTTAATGGTCTGGCTGGAACAATTGGAGTCCCAACTTAAAGGAGGTGCTGCCAGAAGTTCAATCTTATCTGCGCTCCCAGTAATTCAGGATGCTGCTGCCTTCCTGTCGGATGCCTCGGTGGATTCAGTCAAAATGGCGGCCAGAGCGGCAGGACTCTCCAACGCGGCTCGTAGAGCCTTATGGTTAAAGTGTTGGTCGGGTGACATTCAGTCAAGATCCAAGCTATGCGCTATTCCATGTAAAGGGGAATATCTCTTTGGTCCAACCCTAGATGAGTTGCTTGAGAAGGCAGGGGATGACAAGAAAAAATTCCCTAATTTGTCATCAGCCTCTTACCGGCGTCCGTTTAACAGAAGGAGATTTGGTCGTGAAAGAAAACGCGCATCCTCGCCTTCTAGAGATAATTTTAGATGAGAGGACAGACGCAGGAGAGGTACAGGCTACATGTTTCGCCGTTCCTCAAAAGAACGTAAAAAACCAGACCAATGACTAGCAATCCCTGTGGGAGGGAGATTGTCAGCCTTCTCTTCCGCATGGTCTAACATCACAAACAGTGACTGGATCCGAGGTGTCATATCGGAGGGTCTGAGACTGGAATTTGATCACTGGCCTCGGGATAAATTTATGCTAACCCCCTTACGCTCCTCCGCCATTGAACAGACGGCTTTGGAGGCAGAAGTTGTGAGTTTATGCCTTAAAAAGGTGCTGATTGAGGTCCCAGAATCAGAAAGAGGAAGAGGATTGTACTCTCCTCTTTTTCTGATTCAAAAACCAGACAAGTCATTCAGGACTATTATTAATCTTAAATCCCTTAATGAGTACCTGGTTAATTCTACCTTTAAAATGGAGTCAATCAGCTCAGCAATAAAGATGCTGTTCAAACACTGCTTCATGGTGGTTGTAGATTTAAAGGATGCATACTATCATGTTCCTATCCATGAAAACTTCCAGAGGTTCCTAAGAGTTGCGGTGTCTATGGGAGGAATTGTTCGCCATTTTCAATTTAGAGCTCTTCCCTTCGGCCTTTCAGCAGCACCTAGGGTGTTTACTAAAGTAGTTGCTGAGGTCATGGCGCACTTACGAGAATTCAATATCCTCATTATTCCTTATCTGGATGATTTCCTGATAGTTGGAAACTCCGCAAACCATTGCCTTGCTCAAGTAAAAACAGCTATGGCTAAACTAGAACATCTGGGCTGGATAATAAATTATGAAAAATCCCGATTACAGCCCTTAAAGATCCAGAGATTCCTAGGGCTGTTGTTAAATTCCAAGACCCAAAAATGCTGTCTTCCACCTGATAAATTACTCCATATTCAACAGCAGGTGTTAAAAGCGATTAATAAACTATCCATGACTCTAAGACAGGCTATGTCACTATTAGGTTCCCTAACTTCGTGTATTCCTGCCGTCCTTTGGGCCCAGTTCCATACCAGGCCTTTACAGTTTGAGGTGCTGGATAATGATAGAGCCTTACAGGGTTCCTTGCAGGGTCAAGTGACATTAAGTCCAGCGGTTCTTACATCTCTTAGATGGTGGCTAGAGGAAGACAAACTGTCAGCAGGAGTTCCTTGGGTGACGCACCATAGAAAAAATCGACCACCAGCACTCAGATGCGGGATGCACGTCCAAGGGTCCCAGGATCCAATCGGGCCCAAAGTCACAAATCAAGGAAAAGAGACAGCATCCAAACCAGGTGAATCTTATCCAAAAAGCGGTCTTTATTCGGCCATAAAACAGATGCAACGTTTCGGCCACATTGGCCTTTGTCAAGCATACAAAACATCACTGGTGGCCATCTTAAATAGTGTGGAGCCTAAAAAGGAACCAATCACCATCCAGAAGCGGCCTTTATTAAGTTGCTTTAAAATCACACAATATATACCAAAACATTCTGTGCCACACATAAAACATCAGTCATACAAGACTGATCACAAATAGCTATTCCCAAAACTAACATCATAACACAAGAAAAAATAGAGGATAGAAATATCAAAGCTATAACCCAATCATTGCTCAAGCTGTCCGGTTACCATGGTAATGTGTCCTCCAATCACTATTGTAGTTGACGTACACACGTCCATATACCCAATCACCTTCCGTACCGCAGAAGGTCTATCAGCTGGTCCTGATAATGAATAACATACCCGCATGTTAGTGTCAGTCCACCTGTGAACGCCTGCGCACAGCGCACACCATAACAGCGGTCACATGACCGCCACCTGGTGTGACGCGCGGCGCCCGCGACCGGCGTCACAGGATAAGCAATACCCCTCGTCTCCACGGGCAGCCGGACGCGACCACGTGACCGGCCAGGAGGAGCCATGACGCAACAGCGCCCACACCTCCGGCACGCCCACATGCCGCACCACGTCTGTACATAAGAGAAAACGAGACACATAGCCAAATACCATGGCACCCGTATTAAATTACCTGATACACTAAGCGGATAACAACCTCAAGCAATTAAGCAGATTTGGCAAACAAGGGTCAAAAGGAGGAAAAAAATCTACACATAATCACCAAAACATACAAAAAAAGGGACAATTAATTTATATGAAAAAAGGATTATTTTTTTACAAAAAACAAAAAAATGTAAACAACATATTTCTTAATATCCTCCATAAACACCCTGGATAGCCAATCCTGCATCAACTGTAAATAAACAAAAATAATAACAATTAAAAACATGTAACACTACAAATAAAGGATATTAAAAGAACTTAAAAACGTACACAGAGTCAGATGTATACATCAGAAGAGGTCAAGGATATACAGATAACAACTTTATATGTACATAAAATGAACATACAAGAAAGAGGGGAGGGCCATCACCAATATAGTCCATCCCCTTTAGGACATACAAATATGCAGATTGTAATCAATATTCAACCCTTTGGGTTGTAAGGTCTCTAGGACCGAAATCCACCTCAATTCCTTCTGTTTAAGTTTTAATATCCTATCCCCACCTCTCCTCCAAGCTGGGACCCCGTCAATCACCCTAAAGCGTAGTTGATTTATAGAGTGTCTACGCTCACTGAAATGTTTCGGTATAGGGAGTTCATGTAAATTCGTTCTTATTGTGCTCTTATGTTTCGTAATTCTAGTTTTAACTGCCGTTGTTGTCTCGCCAACATACATAAGTCCACATGGACATACTATTAAATAAATCACAAATTTCGATGTGCATGTGTACCGATCATTAATCATAAATTGCTTGCCAGTCTGGGGATGATGGAAGCTATCCCCCTTAAGCATATTCCCACAACATGCACAGCTGAGGCAGGGAAAATTGCCCATCCGTGGAGGACATAATGTCCGCTGGATGGCAACCCTACCACCACCAACATCTGACCTCACCAAATGGTCTTTCAAATTCCGCCCTCGTCTGTAAGATAAAATGGGCCGTGACCGGAAGTCCTGAATATGTGGTAGACCTTTTTGTAATAGCCCCCAGTGTCTATTCAAAATATTGGATAGACCACTGCTGGCCGGGCAGTATGTAGAAACAAATGGTATGCGTTTCTGTTTAGCCTTCCTATCATGGGTCAAAACCTCTCCCTCAATTGATCTGGTGACTTTTTCCTTATGTCCCAACACCATCTCCCTTGGATACCCTCTACGCACAAATTTGGCACACATCTCTGTCAATCTCCTATCACAAACTACGTCATCTTTAACAATTCTCCGTACCCTAACCAACTGGCTCCAAGGTAATGAATTCATCATTCTTTTAGGATGGTAGCTGTCGTAGCACAAAAGGCTATTTCTATCAGTCATTTTTATAAATAGGTCCGTCCAAAGATTATCACCTTGCTTGTATACCATGGTATCTAGGAATTGGACCTTCTCTGCCGAGTACGTCATGGTGAACTTTAACTCTGGATGTAAGTTATTCAATTCATTCAAAAAGCCAAAAAGGTCATCCTCAGACCCCTCCCATATACAAAAAATATCATCGATGTAGCGCCACCAGGCCCGGACATGGCACCAGAAGCTGGATCTGTACACATGCTGGTCCTCGAGCACCGCCATATAGATGGCCATGGGGTCCAATGTGGCCCCCACGTATGCTAACATCTATATGGCGGTGCTCGAGGACCAGCATGTGTACAGATCCAGCTTCTGGTGCCATGTCCGGGCCTGGTGGCGCTACATCGATGATATTTTTTGTATATGGGAGGGGTCTGAGGATGACCTTTTTGGCTTTTTGAATGAATTGAATAACTTACATCTAAAGTTCACCATGACGTACTCGGCAGAGAAGGTCCAATTCCTAGATACCATGGTATACAAGCAAGGTGATAATCTTTGGACGGACCTATTTATAAAAATGACTGATAGGAATAGCCTTTTGTGCTACGACAGCTACCATCCTAAAAGAATGATGAATTCATTACCTTGTAGCCAGTTGGTTAGGGTACGGAGAATTGTTAAAGATGACGTAGTTTGTGATAGGAGATTGACAGAGATGTGTGCCAAATTTGTGCGTAGAGGGTATCCAAGGGAGATGGTGTTGGGACATAAGGAAAAAGTCACCAGATCAATTGAGGGAGAGGTTTTGACCCATGATAGGAAGGCTAAACAGAAACGCATACCATTTGTTTCTACATACTGCCCGGCCAGCAGTGGTCTATCCAATATTTTGAATAGACACTGGGGGCTATTACAAAAAGGTCTACCACATATTCAGGACTTCCGGTCACGGCCCATTTTATCTTACAGACGAGGGCGGAATTTGAAAGACCATTAGGTGAGGTCAGATGTTGGTGGTGGTAGGGTTGCCATCCAGCGGACATTATGTCCTCCACGGATGGGCAATTTTCCCTGCCTCAGCTGTGCATGTTGTGGGAATATGCTTAAGGGGGATAGCTTCCATCATCCCCAGACTGGCAAGCAATTTATGATTAATGATCGGTACACATGCACATCGAAATTTGTGATTTATTTAATAGTATGTCCATGTGGACTTATGTATGTTGGCGAGACAACAACGGCAGTTAAAACTAGAATTACGAAACATAAGAGCACAATAAGAACGAATTTACATGAACTCCCTATACCGAAACATTTCAGTGAGCGTAGACACTCTATAAATCAACTACGCTTTAGGGTGATTGACGGGGTCCCAGCTTGGAGGAGAGGTGGGGATAGGATATTAAAACTTAAACAGAAGGAATTGAGGTGGATTTCGGTCCTAGAGACCTTACAACCCAAAGGGTTGAATATTGATTACAATCTGCATATTTGTATGTCCTAAAGGGGATGGACTATATTGGTGATGGCCCTCCCCTCTTTCTTGTATGTTCATTTTATGTACATATAAAGTTGTTATCTGTATATCCTTGACCTCTTCTGATGTATACATCTGACTCTGTGTACGTTTTTAAGTTCTTTTAATATCCTTTATTTGTAGTGTTACATGTTTTTAATTGTTATTATTTTTGTTTATTTACAGTTGATGCAGGATTGGCTATCCAGGGTGTTTATGGAGGATATTAAGAAATATGTTGTTTACATTTTTTTGTTTTTTGTAAAAAATAATCCTTTTTTCATATAAATTAATTGTCCCTTTTTTTGTATGTTTTGGTGATTATGTGTAGATTTTTTTCCTCCTTTTGACCCTTGTTTGCCAAATCTGCTTAATTGCTTGAGGTTATTATCCGCTTAGTGTATCAGGTAATTTAATACGGGTGCCATGGTATTTGGCTATGTGTCTCGTCTTCTCTTATGTACAGACGTGGTGCGGCATGTGGGCGTGCCGGAGGTGTGGGCGCTGTTGCGTCATGGCTCCTCCTGGCCGGTCACGTGGTCGCGTCCGGCTGCCCGTGGAGACGAGGGGTATTGCTTATCCTGTGACGCCGGTCGCGGGCGCCGCGCGTCACACCAGGTGGCGGTCATGTGACCGCTGTTATGGTGTGCGCAGGCGCCGGCGTTCACAGGTGGACTGACACTAACATGCGGGTATGTTATTCATTATCAGGACCAGCTGATAGACCTTCTGCGGTACGGAAGGTGATTGGGTATATGGATGTGTGTACGTCAACTACAATAGTGATTGGAGGACACATTACCATGGTAACCGGACAGCTTGAGCAATGATTGGGTTATAGCTTTGATATTTCTATCCTCTATTTTTTCTTGTGTTATGATGTTAGTTTTGGGAATAGCTATTTGTGATCAGTCTTGTATGACTGATGTTTTATGTGTGGCACAGAATGTTTTGGTATATATTGTGTGATTTTAAAGCAACTTAATAAAGGCCGCTTCTGGATGGTGATTGGTTCCTTTTTAGGCTCCACACTATTTAAGATGGCCACCAGTGATGTTTTGTATGCTTGACAAAGGCCAATGTGGCCGAAACGTTGCATCTGTTTTATGGCCGAATAAAGACCGCTTTTTGGATACGATTCACCTGGTTTGGATGCTGTCTCTTTTCCTTGATTTGCCCTGGGTGACACACGTGACTCGTGTAATAACAGATGCCAGCCCCACGGGGTGGGGGGCACACATGGGTGACATTGTAGTTCAGGGTCTATGGGACCCCCAGACATCAGCCTCTTCTAAGCAGAGAGAGTTAATGGCAGTTGAGCTATCGGTTAATAAACTCCTCGTGTATCTACAGGGTCACCATGTCAAGGTCCTCTCCGACAACCAGGTGGCAGTGGCCTACGTGAATCACCAGGGTGGAACACGCTCCGAATCCCTGATGGAAATAGCAGACCGCCTGCTCCAGACAGCAGAAAGCCATTTTCTATCTTTAACTGCACTACATATAAAAGGGAAAGAAAATATAAGAGCAGACTTTCTAAGCCGAAACACCTTAAAACAAGGGGAATGGTCTCTGAACGGAGGTATCTTCAACCAGATTGTCCGCATGTGGGGTCATCCAGAGGTGGATTTATTTGCCACCAAGGACAACAGAAAAACAAAAAAGTTCTGTTCCTTAAATCCCAGGGAGAATCCATTGGCAGTGGATGCCTTTCTGATCAGATGGGATTTTCGATTGGCTTATGCGTTCCCCCCGCTGGGCCTATTGCCTCTTGTGGTCAGGAAAATAAGGGAGGATCAAGCGAGAGTCATACTGATCGCCCCATTCTGGCCCAGAAGGGCGTGGTTTTCCTGGCTCAGGACCATGTCAGTGGAAGACCCCTGAGTACTTCCGGACATTCCAGATTTACTTCATCAAGGTCCGATCAACCATCCATAAGTGAAGGGTCTCCATTTGACGGCATGGTGTTTGAGAGGTCATTGTTAAAAAACAGAGGGTTTTCCCCAAATTTAATTGATACCCTAATGAAGAGTAGGAAACCTATAACAACTAAGATCTACTCTAGAACATGGAGGAAGTTTCTGGCCTCTTCAAATTTTAATATTGAAGAGGGAATACCAATCAACCAGATTCTAGAATTCCTGCAGAAAGGGCTAGAGCTAAATCTATCTACAAGTACGCTAAAAGTACAAGTCTCAGCCCTAGGGGCTCTGTTTTCTTGTAACATTGCTAGTAACTATTGGGTATCAAGGTTTATCAAAGCATCTAGTAGGTCTAGACCTATACACAGAAATAGGTCAATGCCTTGGGATCTCAACCTAGTCCTTTCAGCCTTGACTAAAGAACCATTTGAGCCCTTACATTCAGCCTCACTTAAATTACTATCCCTCAAAACAGCATTCTTGGTGGCAATTACATCTGCTCGTAGGGTAGGGGACATACAGGCTCTTTCTAGGCTTTCCCCTTATACAGAGTTTCTACAGGACAGAGTAGTCCTCAGACCGGACCCAGCTTATTTTTTGTATAAATCAGGTTTATTGAAGCAAATAAACAATACAAACAATAGTACAATGCTGAAACAATTGTTAAACTCAGCGGGTTACAGCCCGTAGATCGTATAAAAAGAGAGAGTCTCAGCAGGTATTAAATGTAGTTGGCCACTGCCAACGATAACACTTTCAAATTAGTAATGATATTCTTCACAGTTGAAACTAATAAGCAGCATCAAAGGCAATCAAGCATTACTAGCTATATTAATCATTTGTATTAGTGTATAATGTCACTAGATGTAAAAAGTAAGCAAAAGTAGAAAGAATTAAAGAAACGGAAAGAGGAGGAAAGAAAGAAGAAAGAGGAAGAAAGAGGAGAAAAAAAAAAAGGGGGGGGAGGGGAAAGGAAAGCGGGTGAAGGTAAGAGGGTACACTATGTGTGAGGAGTGCGACACTCCTCCCGGGCCGATCCCAGGCCCCACGTAGAGGACAGAAGAACATTGAGTCATCAACATTGGCTCCAGGCCGCAACAGCAAGTCAGAGGATATGGGTCACTGCCGTTACACTAGCGCTCCCAGATCGGCTCCAGATGTGAATTAGGACCTGGACAACCATGCATCCAGTTCCGGGGTCTCCCTGAATACAATCCATGAAGCCCAAGTGTTAAAAAATTTCGTCGAGTCCCCCATGGATTCACTTATCAATTGTTCCATTCTGTAAATGTTGTTAAGCTCCGCAACAAAGTCGGAGCCTGAGGGGTAACGATCTTGCTTCCAGTATCTAGGAATCAAATTCCTGGCAGCCGTAAGAAAATGTCTGAGAAGACTCCTCTTAAAACCAGATATCGACATGTCACACAGAGACAAGAGAGCTAGTTCCACTGTGGGTTGTATTTTGCGAAAGGCTAATTTGTTATGGAGATCAAAAACCAACATCCAGAATTTCTTTATGGGTGGACATTCCCACCAGATATGGACATAAGTCCCTTTTTCTGATGAACATCTCCAACAAGTATCCGGTATCACCGGGAACATGGTGTGAACCTGGCAGGGGCATCTATACCACCTCGACAGAACCTTGTAACTCCTCTCCTGTGATACGGCCGACAGCGAAGTCCTAAAGGTGAACAGCAAGATCTTATCCCTTTCCTCTTGGGATAATGAAATCCCCAAGTCACTCTCCCATCTTGAGAAAAATGTTGGGAAGTCATCTGTTGGAGTCTGACTCTCTTGGAAAAGATTATATAAGAGGGACACCTTACGAGACGGGGGCTCCTCTGCGAGACAAATTTTCTCGAAAGGGGTCAACACCCCCATGGACTTGTTGAGTTTAAATGATGTGCCTATGAAGCTCTTTAGTTGTTCGTAAAAGAACCAAGAGCCCTCAGGAGGTTCCCCCCCCTGGTATATCTCCCGTAGGGACTTAATACCTGTCTGGTTTATGAAGTCAAATATAATGGGTTTTGAAGCTCTGTTTTTATTCAGGAAATTTTCCCTACGGAGACCTGCAGGGAAGTGAGGATTGTCGTAGATTGGGGTTAGAGGACCCGGGGCTGTAGAAGTTATAGTATTTCTGCCACTCTGTCGAATAAGTAGGAGCATGTTTCTAGTCATGAATGGAAGGTTCGACCTCGCCCCCCCCCCTCCCATGTTCCACAATATCGTCTGAGGATCCCCGCCAACAAGATCGCCCTCCAAGCCCACCCATTTCTTGTTGTTGCTGCTATGATATAGGTCTAATATGCAAGAACCTATTGAGGCACGACTATATACTAGGAAGTCTGGTAGGCCAATTCCCCCCCTCCTCTTGGACCTGCTTAATACAAAGTGAGATATTCTTGATCTAGCATGGGACCAGACCAGTCGGATGACCGCTTTCTTGAGTCGTGAGAAAAAGGACGCGGGAAGATATAATGGGATTGTCTGAAAATAATATAAAAGGCGAGGCAACAAGTCCATTTTAATTACATTGACTCTACCAAACCAGGACAATTGTAATTTATGCCACTTCTCTAAGTCCAGCTCCGCTTTTTGCAACGCCTTTTTGAAATTTGCATCGTACAAACCAGATGTTTTGGCTGTTATTCTGATCCCCAGATATGGAAGTGAATCAAAGCGCCAACCGAACGGGAAGGAGGCTCGTAGCCTACTCACCTCAGATGGTGGTAGGGATATATTTAATGCCATGGATTTATGGGAATTAATTTTAAAATTGCTTAGGTGACCGAATTTCGATAGTTCTAGTATAATATTAGGTAAGCTAGTTATGGGGGAGGTAACATATAAGAGGATATCATCGGCAAAAAGCGCCAACTTGTGTTCCTCCGAACTTAATTTAACTCCTCCTATGGAGGGGTTATTGCGTATGGCGGTTGCCAGGTATTCCATTGACAGGGATATACAGGAGAGGGGAAAGCGGGCACCCCTGCCTCGTGCCATTTCGTATCTCGAACGCGTCCGAAAGGGTGCCATTCACCTTCACCTGGGCGTTGGGGGAGGTATACAAGGCCTTTATTCTGTGCATCATATTTTCTCCCAGACCAATCCCCGCCAGGGCCTGGAACAAAAACTCCCAGTGCACCCTGTCGAAGGCCTTCTCAGCATCGATCGACAGGATACACATGGGGTCGCCCCCCTCCCATCCCGCCCTTTCTATTAAAGAGATGGTCCTAATGGTGTTGTCGCGCGCCTCTCTACCCGGGACAAAACCCACCTGGTCTTGGTTTATCACGTGTGGAAGGAGAGGGCTCAATCTATTTGCAATCATCTTCGCGTAGATTTTAATGTCTAAATTTATAAGAGATATCGGACGGTAATTATTACATAACGAGGGGTCTTTATCTGGTTTTGGTATGACCGTGATATGAGCGGCCAAAGCCTGAGGGGGAAAGGAACCACCCGAGGAGACCGAATTACACACTTCAAGAAAAATCGGGCTCAATAATGAGGAGAATGATTTATAGAAACCAGCTGAGTACCCGTCTGGACCTGGACTTTTCCCTTGTTTCAGACCTTTAATAGTTTCCAAGACCTCCTCCAGCGTGAACTCCCCCTCTAGACCCTGAATCTTGTCCTCCGGTAGAAGGGGTATATTGTTTTGATGTAAATACGTATTGATTTTGTTGTGGAGAGCGGATATGGACAGATCTTTGTAGTGGCCATCTATGTTGTATAAGTCTTTGTAGTAGTCACTGAAGCTCGAGATGATGTCTCTGGTACTATGTAGCTTTTCCCCTTTCCCATTTTTAATGAAGGGGATAAATGTATTTGGGCCCTGTGGGTTAATGTATCTAGCCAAGATCTTGCCACTTTTGTTTCCAAATTGGTAAAAGCGATTTCGGAGCCTTTCTCTGAGGTAGCGTGATCTTTGGTCTAGTAAGGCGAGCAACTTTTGTCTGGTTGTGGACAAGTGTGCGAATGTAACCTCGTTAAGATCTTTTTTGTGTTGTGTTTCTAATTTATGAATTTGGTCTGAGAGTTTAATTATTTCTGCGACCCTCTCCCTCTTCAAACGTGCACCGTGTGAAATAAGAACTCCCCGTATCACGCTTTTCAGGGCCTCCCACTTCATGGGAGAAGATGTGGTGTCCCCCCCCATGGTCTGCTACGAAATTGGATATCGTCTTTTCTACATCGGTTTTGCATTGTGCGTCCTGGAGTAAGTTCTCATTCAGGCGCCACGAAAAGCCCGATTTTGTATTAGAATGGAACAGAATTGATAAAAATATCGGGGCATGGTCCGACCACAAAATCGAACCTATCTCTGCTTCCACTGGGAGATCCAGCAGGTTGTGTGATATAAAGAAGTAGTCAATTCTGCTGTAGGTGTTATGCACTTGTGAGAAAAAACTGTAATCCTTTGTACCCGGGTGAAGTACCCTCCATATGTCAACTAATCTCATGTCGCGCATTTGTTTCCTAATTCGAGCAATTGAAGAAAGCGAGTATGAAGTCTTACCCGAAGAGACGTCTACCACCGGGTTCATGGGAATGTTGAAATCGCCCCCCAGTATCACAGGAGAGGAGCCAGCGAATTCCCCAAGGCGCCTCCCACACTCCGCACTGAAGCTCTGCTGACCTTGATTCGGAAAATAGACATTAGCTAAGACCAATTGATGTGTATCACAGGAAATTTTTAAAAACACGTATCTACCATCTGGGTCTATAGAGGAACTCAGCACTTCAGGCGCAAAGTTTTTATGAAAAGCTATCGAGACCCCCTTAGATTTGGCATGCGGATTGGAACTGTGATACCATTTGGGGTAATATTTTGAAACGCAGGGGGGGACAGCCCCAGTTTTAAAATGCGTCTCCTGGAGCATCAGGACCGAAACCTGCTGTTTATGACTTGTGTATAGGACCTGTCTCCTTTTTTCAGGGATATTTAGCCCCTTTACATTAAAGGAGCAAAACTTTAATTTACCCATTATCTGAATGCGCCGCTGTGCAGCAAATTTTTATTGATCTGCCCGGAAGGAGTACCCGCATGGAGAGGAAGTACTTACGGTAGAAAGGGGAAGAAAAGGAACGGGAGTAGAGAAAAAAAGGAGAAAAGAAGCAAAGAAAAAAGAAAACATATCTATAATTGCTCTAAAGCCAGAGCTTTGTAGCTCTAACTACAGTAAGGCAAGTTTTGGTAGTATACTACCTGAGAACCCAACCAAAGGGAAGGAAGCCCAAGGAGGAACCATGACCCCCCCCCCCCCCCACCCAAGAAAATATAAGAAATACCTGTAGGACACATGTCAAAACATCAAGTTAAATGTCATATAAGTAACAAGACAATTGATTGTCAGTACAAGAACCCAAGTGTGAAGTCTAGTCTAAATATAAATCGTGAAAAATGTAAACGCAGGCCCATTTGTGCAGGCGAATCCTCCGAGTAGGAAGGAGAAAGAGGGGAGGGATAGGAAGAGAGGGTGGGAGAGGTAGTGAAAAAGGGTGGTAAGGAGAGGGGGATGTAGGAGAGGTGAAAGAAGGGGAGAGAAAGGGATGTCTAGGAGAGGAGGAAGGGGAGGGTCTGGAGGGAGAGCTCCTGCTACGGGCCTATGACTTCTCGCAATCTTCAACACTTGCACCTAAAACACTGAGAACATGAGAATAAAGTGCAAACATAATAAAACTAAGCAGTAAATGCCAGACTATCATAACCGACATAACAAAAATACAAAAAAGAGAGAAAAACCAGGCTATAAAAGCCTTCAGACGAAACCTCCTCCATCAGCAGGCCGAGCTCGCCCTTCTGTACCACCAAACCAGGATGCTAAGTTCTCAAGGCGGATCAGATGGAACCCGCTTGTTGTCTCGTTTCCTGGTTTGTTGAACCTTGAGCCATTTTGGTGGAGCTTCAGGGAGTGTTGGGCTCACGGGCCACTCGGGAAGATTTACCATAGGAAGTTCGAAGGTGCTCAGGAAAGTAGTTAAGTCACAAAGCCTTCGAAAAGAAGCCGACTTGCCTCCCTTAGAGGCCATTAATTGGAATGGGAACCCCCATCTATATGGAATGTCTCTTCTTTTGAGTTCGGCCAGTAATGGTTTTAGAGCTCTGCGCAGTAATAAAGTACGTCTAGATAGATCAGAAAGGATTAAGATTGGATGATCCTCAAATCTGATGACTTCTTTCCTCCTGGCAGCCGCCATAATGGCTTCTTTGATTCTGTAGTAGTGGATTCTGCATATAACATCACGTGGTCGGGAATCGGAGGCAGGTTTGGGACCCAAAGCGCGATGGATCCTATCGAACTCGATAGAGCCACCATCTTTGTCGTCCAGCAGGTCTAAGAAGATATTTTGCACTGTACGGTCCAGATCAGAAAAACCGACCGATTCTGGGAGGCCTCGTATGCGAATGTTATTCCGTCTATTGCGGTTTTCGAGGTCCTCCATTCCAGATGAGATATCTTCTAGTTTGAGAGTATGATCTATTAAGAGGTCCCTATGGGCCTGCAGTTCTCGAAAAATATTCTCGTGTGTTTTTTCAACGTCCTCTATTCGTGTGGTAAATTCTTTCTGCAAGTTGTGGATTTCTTGCTTATATGTATTTTCGAGCCTGCAAGCGAAACCTTCAAGGTCTTTTTTAGTAGGTAGGGCTTTGATGTACTTGCTCAATTCTGCGATGTTCATTTCCTCTGAATCCACGGTGTCCTCCTCGAAGCCGTCAGCAGACGAGCTACGTGCGCCCACTGAGTCCCCGGACGGGGAGTTATCACGGTTAGTAGTGGAAGTCATTGCAGACCTTGTATTTCTAGTCTGGGGAGTTGAATTTAGATAACGTTTCATGTCTTCAGAAGTAATTTCCCCGACCAATTTTGTTTTCTGTTCAGGGATCTTTCTGGTTTTTCCCATAGATGTCTATGGTAAGCACAGTGTGTCCAAGGTAGTGGTGGGATATGGGGGGTGGGGCGGTCACTCCATAGAACCTAGCTCCCCATCAGCAAGCCCGCCCCGGGCCGAGTTCCCAATTTTCAAGGGGGCCGTAGGCCAAGCCCCGTGAGCTGGATCCCAGAATCCAAGGGTAATGGAAGTAATAGGAGTCTGGTGTTATTCCAGATTTTGCCACAAGATGGCAGCAGAGACCTTTAGTGATTTATTTCAGTGTCTTAGATTCAGCGTTTCAACAGTCACTAAAAATCCAAGATATTACATAAAAGGTGATGCCTGTGGAACTAAAGGAGCCATACAGGTCTCTTAATTATGTTGCAGGAGTGTGGCTTGGGTGTCAATATAGCCAGATCCAGAGCGCAGTGTCCCCTCAAAGCTGCTCCCAGCTAGATTGATAATATGTGAGGGTTAAACTGATCCTGAGGGTATGGGACAGCAGGGAATGAGACCCAGGGGCCAGCCACAGAGAGGAAGCAAGCCTGACCCAAGCAGCAGGCGATAAGCACCCCGACCAGGCCGAACAGTCTCTTCCACCAAGGGGTCACAGGCCGTCAGAGAGCGGGCCCAAGATGGCGGCGTATGGCGGGAAAAGAGGGCTGGGAGGGAGAAGAAGACACCCCTGCGTCTCTGCAGATCCCTCTCACCAGAGCTCAAGGCCGGGACCAACAAGGCAGCACGCACCCCAGCAGGCAGATCACCAACCTTCTCCTCGGGTGACCGAGGGCTGACCAGAACTCCGGGTCCACCGATGCAGGAGCACCCAGGTGAGTGATGGGGGAGGCCACAGGGAACAGCGGTGTGTATAACCGCAGAGGTCGGGCACCAGGGCGCACACCTCAGGCTTGGGGTGCCGGCACCACTAACCTCCGGGCGGTGGGAGCAGGGATGTCTCTCTGTGACGGCGCCTCCTTTCAGCGGCTCCCCTCGCCGCACGGTGAATCCAAGATGGCGCCCCCTCACTCCTCTCGCCTCTCACAGCCGCCGGGGCACAGGAGAGATCCGCTCCTCAGGCGCCGGTGCACGTTTCAGACGGTCCCCTGAGTTCCACGGTATGGGGGGAGTTCGCCGCTCTTGTCCTCCTCGATCCGGTCTTCAGCCAGCCAGCAGGGGGGGAGCGATCTCCCAGCAGGTCCCCAAACCGCCTGTGTGGCTCCGTTGTTTACTGCGGCTCAGCACTGTAATCCACGCTCCAAACGGACAAGGAGCGCTCCCTGGATGATGTGCTGATAGTCCACGACCCTCGGGATGGTAGATGGGTCGTCTAAGGCAGGGATTAGGTTGGATTGGGAAAACCAGCAGGGGAGCTCATAGAGAAGGCGTCCTGCTCCTTAGGTTGCTGGCCACGCCCCCCGGACCCAGCTTATTTATCAAAGGTAGCCTCAGATTTTCACAGATCTCAGGAGATAGTTTTACCGTCATTTCTCCCTAATCCTTCTAATCCTAAAGAGGAGCTACTCCATACATTGGATGTTAGGAGATGTCTGTTAGAATATATCTCAGTCACTGATGCTTGGAAGAGAGAGGATGCGTTATTTCTATCCTTCCAAGGTCCTAGGAAAGGGCTTAGAGTGTCAAAGTACACGCTAGCGAAGTGGATTAGGGAGGCTATCTCTCTGGCTTATACTGTAGGTGGAGGTCCGGCTCCGCAGAATCTGAGGGCACATTCCACCCAGGCCATGGCTACATCCTGGGTGGAAAGATCTGGAGTTTCGATCGACCAAATATGTAAGGCAGCTACATGGTCATCCCCTTCCACCTTTTTTAAGCACTATAGGTTGGACTTGGGGTTCTCTTCTGATCTCACCTTCGGGTTAAGGGTGCTACAGGCTATAGTCCCTCCCTAGGGTAGTTTACATCTCTGTAATTCTCTCGTAGTGCTGTCATGGGAGTCCGAATAAAGCCTTAAGCTACTTACTGGTAGCGGCATTTTTCGGAGGCCCATGACAGCACCCTTAGTTCCCTCCCTATTCACGTTGGGGGTTGCACTTCCTATAATGTATATAAGGAGATAAATAGATCTCACATGTGGTATCTAGTTACGATACAATGGATTGGTTTTGTATATAAACTATATATAATGTATATTTGTGTGCCACTAACCGCGGTAGTCCTCTCAGGCTCTGAAATACAACTGATGCATGGGGAGAGGTGCCGCCCTTTTGTATCTGTAGGTTTCCTGTTCCTGAAGGGCGGATCCCCTCTCTCGTAGTGCTGTCATGGGCCTCCGAAAAATGCCGCTACCAGTAAGTAGCTTAATGCTTTTTATTTATATAGCGCCAACATATTCCGCAGCACTTTACAATTAAGCGGGGACATGTAGACAATAAATTCAATACAAGGTAAGACAATTTAAACAGTGACATTGGGGGTGAGGTCCCTGCTCGCAAGCTTACAATCTACAAGTAATGGAGTCTAATCTAATGAATCTAATAGTAATGGAGAGATGTCAATAAGACACTTATCCATTATTAGTCCTATAGTACTGAAAGGGTTAAAGACACAGCCAGAAAAAAAGAATTTTAATCTTAATCTCACCATACTTACAACCACGCCTACTTCCCCGAAGCCATCGATCACCTTCCAAAAAAAAAAAAAAAACAGCAGTATGCTCCGTGGTCCGACGCAGTCCAATTAATAACGAGTGTCCCACGACGATCTCCCCTATTGAACAGTGATATCGGGTGATGTTACCGCTCTATAGGCCTCCCATGATGCACTGACAGGAGATAATGGCTCTTTCAATGCATCACTAAAGAGGTTACATGAGTTCAGGCTCGCTTTACGGCAATGCTGTTTGGGAATTTTCTCACACAGTGCTGCCTTTGAGAATGAACACGGGTGACCTCTCTTCCGGCAGCGGCGGAGGGATACGCGGAGGATTACCTCCGCCTGTCAGTTCATCGCGGAGGCCCTGTAGAGCACGGACATCGCCCGATGTCACTGTTGTACATGGGAGATCGTCGTGGGACACTCGTTATTAACTGGACTACGGCGGAAAAGGTAAGTATAGGTTGGTTTATTAAGTTATTTTTATTACAGGTCATCGATGGCTTCGGGCACTAGGTGATTGGTGAGCATGTACTGTATGTACATCTTCTCTACTCACACACACATACAGCCCTGCACACCCACACTCAGCCCCGCAGACACACTCAAACACCCGCACACAGCCCCACACATCTTCTCCGCCCACCCACTCTTCCCCCTCCCAATCTGCAGCGTTTCTCGCGGGTACATCCGCAGTAAATCCGCAGATCTTTTTTAAACCTGCGGTTTTGCTGCGGATTGGCCTGACACAATGGAAGTCAATGGGTGCAGAAACGCTACAGATCCGCAAAAAGAATTGACATGCTGCGGAAAAAACAAGCACTGCAATTCCGCACGTTTTTGTCTGCAGCATGTGCACACCAAATGTTAATTTCACATAGACTAACATTGCTTGCGCACTACACTGAAGATTTGATGCAATTCCGCACGTCCAAAAATGCTGCGGATCCGCAACTTGTGCACATAGCCTATGGGGTTAAAGGAGTCTAGATAGGGATGGACCAGGGAGAGGTCAGGTGATGGAAGGGGTCTAGATGGGGGTGGGCCAGTGAGACGTCAGGTGATGGAAGGGGTCTAGATGGGAGTGGGCTAGGGAGAGATAAGGTGATGGAAGGGGTTTAGATGGGGAGAGGCCAGGTGATGGATGGGGTCTAGATGGGTGTTGGCCAGATAGAGATCAGGTGATGGAAGGGGCCTAGATGGGGGTAGGCCAGGGAGAGATCAGGTGATGGAAGGTGTAATGAAAACACACGAGAAGACCGGGGGGCATACGGATATCACCCCGCCGTCACCAATGGGTGACATAGCTTACACAGTCACATCTCTCTGGCTACGCTCAGGTCAGTCAGGTAACTGCACCTAGGATAAGTGGTCGCCGAAGAGACTGCCATGTCACGTACTGGTTATCGGGGCACTCTGCAGTGAGGGCGGTATATATATCACTGGACCCAGGCAGGGAATATATATATAACACACAATATCTCAAATACAGATATCATAGTATAATAACAAGACTTAGTCCCAGAATGATTAACCAAGACCACACCGAATGATATCCTATGGAGCTCCCTCAAAGCATCCAAACACCAAAAATTGGAGTGAAAAACCACAAAATATATATATCATAAATAAATTTTATTTTGGACAGAAGGTATGACATATAGAGATAAATATCACATGATAAGTAATTAGAACAGACCAAAAGACGAGGTTAAGTGTGCACCAGAAGTAATGCCACCCCAAGGACAAAGGCATGGAAATAAAGTTTATCTCTAACAACCCAAATAAAGATCATACTTAAATATACAAACTAAAGTGCCAGTGCATAAGTTTTTTTTATCCATAGCCCAGATGGTCACATAAGTCTCAAAGGTAGAATCTCATTATATAGATCATTATATCCGTTAATGGCCATGTGGCTAATATAGTCTAAACAATAAAAGAGACATGAACAACCCATAGATCTTACCCATATCTGTGTCCATGGGGATACCCACGCGCCCCTACGCGCGTTTCACAACAGCTTCCTCGGTGGGCGAAGTGATTCTTCCTTTGAGACTTATGTGACCATCTGGGCTATGGATAAAAAAAACTTTTATGCTCTGGCACTTTAGTTTTGTATATTTAAAGTGCTGCTTTAAGAACCCAAGGGAGAACTATAACTCCCAGCATGTCCTGCAGATCCTATGGCATGCTGGGAGTTATAGTTCACCACTGGAGTGGCAGAGTGCTTTATTGCGTGTTGTAAAGACTAACCTTTTAATTGTGGCTGCCAGCCACGCTGTGGTTAGGTAAAAAGCTGGAGCATCCCATGACTGCACAGAGCCCTCCCTCTTGTTGCCTCTCCACAGCACAGGTCAAAAGGGGAAGGTTGCAGATTTTAGTGCAGTGTCTGAAGGACTTGTGATGACATCAAGAAGAGGGAGGGCTCTGTGCTGCCATGTGATGCTCCAGCCCGCCCACTTCATGACATCACACGGGTCCTTATGCCTCAGCATCCAGCACAGCCCAGGCAGGTATGCAGCGATCTTGTCTCCCCTGGCCCCTTGCTGCTGCCCCCTCCTCCACTGGACACAGATCTCCCCAGCCGCTGCAGGGACATTTTTCTGCCTCCTGCAAGTGGTTAACCAGTGGCGTAACTACCGCGGTCGCCAGTGCGACCGGGCCCAGCGGGTCAGGGGCCCGGCAGGTCAGAGGCACCCAACACCATGTTGCAGTGCAGGAGATTCCTGTGTAGGAATCAGTGCAGGAATCTCCTGCACGGCAACAGTCCGAGGCGTATCTAGGGGGAGGGGGCAGCCAGGGCACGTGAGAGACAGGAAGCAGCTCCAGTCATCACGGTGAGACCGCTTCTCAGTCTGTATTTTTCACCCCTCATACATCTCATGTACGTCTGAATGAGATCGTATTTAAGAGAAAGCCAAAATAACCCCGGGACAGAAGGCGAGAGAAGGGGGGAGCTGCCGGACAGAGCCGCTTAATCAGGAGAAGCTGAGGAGCTGCGGCCGGTTTACATCAGCCACCCCTGTACCAGAGAGGAGATTGTGAGTTGTGTATATGAGCTGGTATCTGGTGTGTCTGATATCTGTAGTGTGTGTGATATCTGTAGTATGTGTGTGTGTGTGTGATATCTGTAGTATGTGTGTGTGTGATATCGTAGTGTGTGTGTGATATCTGTAGTATGTGTGTGTGTGATATCTGTAGTATATGTGTGTGTGTGATATCGTAGTGTGTGTGTGTGATATCTGTAGTATGTGTGTGTGTGATATCTGTAGTATATGTGTGTGTGTGATATCGTAGTGTGTGTGTGATATCTGTAGTGTGTGTGATATCTGTAGTGTGTGTCTGTGTGTGAGGCAGGGGCGTAACTACCACGGTCGCAGCGGACGCCGCTGCAAGCGGCTCTGGCATGTCAGGGGCCCGTGTGTCCCCTTGAGCCTGTCTCCCTTGTCCCCTTATGCTTGTGTCCCTTGTCCCCGTGTGCCTGTCTCCCTTGCCCATTAGTCCCTGTGTCACCATGTGCCTGTCTCCTTTGTCCCCTTGTGCTTGTGTCAGTCTCCCATGCCCACTAGTCCTTGTGTGTCGGTCTCCCTTTCCTACTTGTCCCCTTGTGCTTGTCCCTTGTCCCCGTGTGTCCCCTTTGTGTCAGTCTCCATTGCCCACTTGTCCCCTTGTGTCAGTCTCCCTTGCCCACTAGTCCCTGTGTCCCCTTGTGCCAGTCTCCCTTGTCCACTAGTCCCCGTGTCCCCCTTGTGTCAGTCTCCCTTGCCCACTTGTTCCCGTGTGCCCCTTGTGTCAGGCTCCCTTGCCCACTAGTCCCCTTGTGTCAGTCTGTCAGTCTCCCATGCCCACTTGTCCCCTTGTAACCTTCTCCCCTGCCCCCTAGCCCCCATGTGTCCCCTTGTGCCTGTCTTCCTTGCTCCCTAGCCCCCCTATGTTACCCTTGTGCCTTTCTCCCCTAGCCCCCTTGTGCCCTCTCCCCTGCCCCCTCGTCACCATTTGCTCGTTTTTTTCTCACCTCCTCTGTATGGAGGGGCTGCATTATACTATGAGGGGGCTGCATTTTATTCTATCGGGGTTACATTGAATTGTATGGCAGGGCTGCAGGGGGGGGGGGGGGCCCATTTCGAAGTTCGCACCGGGGCCCATAACTTTGTAGTTACGCTACTGGGGATAACATTGCGATCCTACTAGCCGCTGCCCCCTCCCCACGTTACATCCGTACCATAAGACGCACCCACACTTTCCTCCCAAATTTGGAGGAAAAAAGTGCGTCTTATGGTCGGAAAAATACGGTATATATAAACCTCCAATCCATCACTGCCAGGATCCACCAATAATACCAGAACACTTTGCTGCCACCAGTTCCTTGTTAGATATAAGCTCGCTCCATTAACAAGCTTATATCGTGTCAGAAACCAAACCCAGGTAGCGTATAAGTACTAGCCGGACTCATGGACATTGGAAATCAGGTTTTGAGATAACAGAGCAGCCCAAAATTAATTTATATTTTAATTGCCAACAGGCGCACTAGATACTACAAATATATACAGGGTAATATACAGAGATTACAGTCAGAAGTACAGATAAAAGTAGGGTACAGGTTGGGATTAGCAACTAGCTGTATGTGTCACATACCATTCCGTATAATTTGCGGATGAGGGAAGCTCTCGTATTCACAGACACCTTCTTAGGCTACGTTCACATTAGCGTCGCGTCGCTGTTGCGTCGGCGACGCAGCGGCGACGCACGGAAAAACGCGCGCGTTTTGCGACGCGTGCGTAGTTTTTTGACGAAATCGGACGCAAGAAAAATGCAACTTGTAGCGTTTTCTTGCGTCCGACGCTAGCGTCTAAAACGACGCACGTGTCGGAAAACGCGTGCAAAAAGACGCACGCGTCCCCTATGTTAAACATAGGGGCGCGTCGCCGCTGCGTCGCCGACGCAACAGCGACGCGACGCTAATGTGAACGTAGCCTTAGTTCCTGGTCTGTCTCCACACGCGATGGGACGTGGCTTCCATGGCAGAACAAAGACTGGGCTGAAAGTGTGTAGCTACCTTTTAACACCTAGCTCGCACAATCTCATATTTGCTACCGCACAGCTGGGTTGGGCTGAAATCTTCTCACTTGACCTCCTAGCCAAAATAATTCCAAATATCTAGGTTGGGTCATAACTTCCTAATGGGAGGTCCAAACGGGACGACTGACGTCTCAACGGGTTAGTTGAGGATGGACCGATACAGAGAGTCCAAACTTAGATTGGCTAAGAGGTTCTGTAGGGCCAGTCTCGATAGCTTGGAATCCGGGACCGCTAGAGAGCGATGAGACGCAGGGGGCTCCCAGAGTTCTGGTGGTATATCGGACATAACCCTGAGATGCACAGTACTTTCATACTTCATCTCTAGATGTCGGTGACTCTTGATCTGGAGTTTTCCCTTGAAGTAGGAAGACTTGCACAAAAGACAGCAGGGGATCCAAGCACTGCTCCTCCTTGCCTTCATTAACACGTGGTCTCTAATTCTCTGGCCATTTAGCAAAAGTTCTACTCTTGTGGGGATATGTGTACTTTTCCCGAGGGTGGGGGGCCACATTTCATGAGTGTAGGGAGATCCCTGGATAAGCTATGGGGCCTGAATTCATAATCCCATCAGCATTCCCGTGGTTGCACCCCCTTTTGTGACGAATGGTGAAGTGGTATTGCTGGAGTGCCTGGCTCCAGAGTAGCAACCTCCCATTCGTCCCAGAGACCGTGTGTAACCAGCTGAGGGAGTTGTGGTCCATCTCCTCGGTGAAGTGGTGCCCGTATGAGTAGGGCTGCAGGGTCCATACTATTGCCAGGCATTCCTTTTCCTTCGTGGAGTAGGCCACCTCCCTCGGCAATAGCTTCCTGCTCAGGTACAAGACGTCAAGTTAACCTGACTGATCACAGCACCGAGGCCAAAGTCACTGGCATCGGTCTGTACTACAAACGGCCGTTCAAAGTCAGCAGCTTGTAGTACTGGGAAGCTAGAGAGGATGGTCTTGAGTGCCTGGACAGCTGTCTCACAGGGGACTGTCCAGTCAACTGCGACGGGCAGCTTCTTGGTGAGGTCCGTCAGAGGCTTTGCCAGGGTACTGTAGTGTGGGACGAACCTCCTATAGTACCCGGCGGTCCCCAAGAAAGACACCACCTGCTTCTTGGTCCTGGGGGTGGGCCAGAATGCAATGGCATCCACTTTCCCAGGCTCTTGCTTCAGAACCCGGTTAGCCAGGTAGAGGACCTCGCTCATGCCCAGCCGTTGGATCCGCTCAAGCACCTGCGCCAGATGCTCTAGATGATCCTCCCAGGTGGGACTGAAGATGGCAATATCATCCAGGTACGCGGGCCGCTTATCCTTCCAGTCCCTTGAGTAGTGTGTTGACCATCCGCTGAAAAGTGGCAGGAGTATTCTTTATGCTGAATGGCATCACTGTGAACTCACACAGTCCAAAAGGGGTTAGCAAGGCAGAGCGTTCCCGTGCCTCACGGGTCAGGGGAATCTGCCAATACCCCTGGCTCAGATCCATGATGGTCAGGTACTTAGCCTGTTATGATCTGGTGGTTTAGGAGCAACATGGGACGAGCTCTGAAGGAAGTGGTACGTGTACTGACCGCAGTCCCTAAGCTCAACACAACACTAGAAGTAGCCGTGGGATGCTCCTGACACTCCCTAGGCACCTCGTCACAGCCTGAGAACTAACTACCCCTAAAGATAGAAACAGGAAAACTATCTTGCCTCAGAGAAAATCCCCAAAGGATAGATAGCCCCCCACAAGTAATGACTGTGAGTGGACAGGGAAAAGACATACACAGAATGAAACCAGGATGAGCACAGGAGGCCAGTCTAGCTAGATAGATAGGACAGGATGGAATACTGTGCGGTCAGTATAAAACACTACAAAAAAATCCACACAGAGTTTACAAGAATCTCCACACCTGACTAAAGGTGTGGATGGTAAATCTGCTTCCCAGAGCTTCCAGCTAGACAGAATTAATTCATACTGACAAGCTGGACAAACATAGAAAGCACAGAACGGATAAGTCCACAACCTGTGGACAGAAAAGAGCAAGCAAGGACTTAGCTTTGCTGAACTGGTCAGGATAACAGGGAAATCCAAAGAGATGTGAATCCAACCAGGAACCATTGACAAGTGGCACTGGCTGAAGAGAGAGCCAGGCATAAATAGCCGAGCAGAAAGACAATCAGTGGAAGCCGCTACAGACTGCTAAATCCAAGGAGCAGCCATACCACTTAAAACCACCGGAGGGAGCCCAAGAGCAGAACTCACAAAAGTGCCACTTACAACCACCGGAGGGAGCCCAAGAGCGGAATTCACAACAGTACCCCCCCCCTTGAGGAGGGGTCACCGAACCCTCACCAGAGCCCCCAGGCCGATCAGGATGAGCCAAGTGAAAAGCACGAACCAAATCGGCGGCATGGACATCGGAGGCAACAACCCAAGAATTATCCTCCTGGCCATAACCCTTCCACTTGACAAGATACTGAAGCCTCCGCCTCGAAAAACGAGAATCCAAAATTTTCTCAACCTCATATTCCAACTCTCCCTCAACCAACACCGGGGCAGGAGGAGCAACCGAGGGAACAACGGGCACCACATATCTCCGCAACAAAGATCTATGGAAAACATTATGAATGGCAAAAGAGGCTGGAAGAGCCAAACGAAAAGACACCGGATTGATAATTTCAGAAATCTTATAAGGACCAATAAACCGAGGCTTAAACTTAGGAGAAGAAACCTTCATAGGAACATGACGAGAAGACAACCAAACCAAATCCCCCACACGAAGCCGGGGACCAACACACCGACGGCGATTAGCAAAACGTTGAGCCCTTTCCTGAGACAACGTCAAATTGTCCACCACATGAGTCCATATCTGCTGCAGCCTGTCCACCACAGAATCCACACCAGGACAATAAGAAGGCTCAACCTGCCCCGAAGAAAAACGAGGATGAAAACCAAAATTACAAAAGAAAGGTGAAACCAAAGTAGCCGAACTAGCCCGATTATTAAGGGCAAACTCGGCCAACGGCAAGAAAGCCACCCAATCATCCTGATCAGCAGACACGAAGCATCTCAAATAGGTTTCCAAGGTCTGATTAGTTTGCTCAGTTTGGCCATTAGTCTGAGGATGAAACGCCGAAGAAAAAGACAAATCAATGCCCATCCTAGCACAAAAGGCCCGTCAAAACCTAGAGACAAACTGAGAACCTCTGTCAGACACAATATTCTCCGGAATGCCATGCAAACGAACCACATGCTGAAAAAATAATGGAACCAAATCTGAGGAGGAAGGCAACTTAGGCAAAGGTACTAGATGGACCATTTTAGAGAACCGGTCACAAACAACCCAGATAACAGACATCTTCTGGGAAACATGAATATCCGAAATAAAATCCATGGAAATATGCGTCCAGGGCCTCTCAGGGACCAGCAAAGGCAAAAGCAACCCACTAGCGCGTGAACAGCAAGGCTTGGCCCGGGCGCAAGTCCCACAGGACTGCACAAAAGCACGCACATCGCGCGACAAGGAAGGCCACCAAAAGGACCTAGCAACCAAATCTCTGGTACCAAAAATCCCAGGATGACCAGCCAACACTGAACAATGAACCTCAGAAATCACCTTACTTGTCCATCCATCAGGAACAAACAGCTTCCCCACTGGACAGCGGTCAGGCCTATCAGCCTGAAATTCCCGAAGCACCCGCCGCAAATCAGGGGAGATGGCAGAAAGAATCACCCCTTCCTTAAGAATGCCAACCGGCTCAAGGACTCCAGGAGAATCAGGCGAAAAACTCCTAGAGAGGGCATCAGCCTTAACATTCTTAGATCCCGGAAGATACGAGACCACAAAATCAAAACGGGAGAAAAACAGTGACCATCGAGACTGTCTAGGATTCAGCCGCTTGGCCGACTCTAGGTAAATCAGATTCTTATGATCAGTCAAGACCACAACGCGGTGCTTAGCTCCCTCAAGCCAATGTCGCCACTCCTCAAACGCCCACTTCATAGCCAACAACTCCCGATTGCCGACATCATAATTGCGTTCCGCAGGCGAAAACTTTCTGGAAAAAAAAGCACACGGTTTCATCAAAGAACCATCAGAATCCCTCTGAGACAAAACGGCCCCTGCCCCAATCTCAGAAGCGTCAACCTCAACCTGAAAAGGAAGAGAAACATCCGGCTGACGCAACACAGGGGCAGAAGTAAATCGGCGTTTAAGCTCCCGAAAGGCCTCAACAGCCGCAGAGGACCAATTCGTCACATCAGCGCCTTTCTTCGTCAAATCAGTAAGGGGCTTAACCACACTGGAAAAGTTGGCAATGAAACGGCGATAGAAATTAGCAAAGCCCAAAAATTTTTGAAGGCTCTTCACAGATGTGGGTTGAATCCAGTCATGAATAGCTTGGACTTTAACAGGATCCATTTCCATAGACGAGGGAGAAAAAATAAAACCCAAAAAAGAGACCTTCTGAACTCCGAATAGGCACTTAGACCCCTTCACAAATAAAGCATTATCACGAAGGATCTGGAACACCATCCTGACCTGCTTCACATGAGACTCCCAATCATCGGAAAAAATCAAAATATCATCCAAATATACAACCATGAATTTATCAAGATAATTGCGGAAAATATCATGCATGAAGGATTGGAACACAGATGGAGCATTAGAGAGCCCGAAAGGCATCACAAGGTATTCAAAATGGCCTTCGGGCGTATTAAATGCAGTTTTCCATTCGTCACCCTGTTTAATACGAACAAGATTATATGCCCCTCGGAGGTCAATCTTAGTAAACCAACTAGCCCCCTTAATCTGAGCAAACAAATCAGAAAGCAAAGGCAAGGGGTATTGGAATTTGACCATGATCTTATTAAGAAGACAATAATCTATACAGGGTCTCAAGGAGCCATCCTTCTTAGCAACAAAAAAGAAACCCGCTCCCAATGGTGACGAAGACGGACGAATGTGCCCCTTCTCCAAAGATTCCTTAACATAGCTCCGCATGGCGGCATGCTCTGGCACAGACAGATTGAAAAGTCGGCCCTTAGGGAACTTACAACCAGGAATCAAGTTAATAGCACAATCACAGTCCCTATGTGGAGGAAGGGAACTGGACTTGGGCTCATCAAATACATCCTGGAAATCCAACAAAAACTCAGGGACCTCAGAAGAGGGGGAAGAGGAAATTGACATCAAAGGAACGTCACTAAGTACTCCTCGACAACCCCAACTAGTCACCGACATAGTTTTCCAATCAAGCACCGGATTATGTTCCTGTAACCATGGAAATCCCAGTACAACAACATTATGCAGGTTATGCAACACCAGAAAACGGCAATCTTCCTGATGTGCAGGAGCCATGTACATAGTCATCTGTGTCCAGTACTGAGGTTTATCCTTGGCCAATGGTGTAGCATCAATGCCCCTCAAAGGAATAGGGCTCTGCAAAGGCTGCAAGGAAAAACCACAGCGCCTGGCGAATTCTAAGTCCATTAAGTTCAGGGCAGCGCCTGAATCCACAAATGCCATGACAGAAAAGGACGACAATGAGCAAATCAGGGTCACAGATAAAAGAAATTTAGGCTGTACAGTACTAATGGTAACAGACCTAGCGACCCTCCTAGTACGTTTAGGGCAAACAGAAATAACATGAGCAGAATCACCACAGTAAAAACAGCCTATTCTGACGTCTGAATTCCTGCCGTTCTGTTCTAGTCAAAATCCTATCACATTGCATAGGTTCAGGACTCTGCTCAGAGGACACTGCCATATGTTGCATAGCTTTGCGCTCGCGCAGACGCCGATCAATCTGAATGGCTAGAGACATAGATTCGCTCAAACCAGTAGGCGTAGGGAAGCCCACCATAACATCTTTAAGGGCTTCAGAAAGACCTTTTCTGAAAATAGCAGCCAGAGCATCCTCATTCCATTTAGTGAGCATAGACCATTTCCTAAATTTCTGGCAGTATAATTCTGCCGCTTCCTGACCTTGACACAGGGCCAACAGGGTTTTTTCTGCATGATCCACAGAATTACAGTGGGGCAAAAAAGTATTTAGTCAGTCAGCAATAGTGCAAGTTCCACCACTTAAAAAGATGAGAGGCGTCTGTAATTTACATCATAGGTAGACCTCAACTATGGGAGACAAACTGAGAAAAAAAAATCCAGAAAATCACATTGTCTGTTTTTTTAACATTTTTTTTGCATATTATGGTGGAAAATAAGTATTTGGTCAGAAACAAACAATCAAGATTTCTGGCTCTCACAGACCTGTAACAACTTCTTTAAGAGTCTCCTCTTTCCTCCACTCATTACCTGTAGTAATGGCACCTGTTTAAACTTGTTATCAGTATAAAAAGACACCTGTGCACACCCTCAAACAGTCTGACTCCAAACTCCACTATGGTGAAGACCAAAGAGCTGTCTAAGGACACCAGAAACAAAATTGTAGCCCTGCACCAGGCTGGGAAGACTGAATCTGCAATAGCCAACCAGCTTGGAGTGAAGAAATCAACAGTGGGAGCAATAATTAGAAAATGGAAGACATACAAGACCACTGATAATCTCCCTCGATCTGGGGCTCCACGCAAAATCCCACCCCGTGGGGTCAGAATGATCACAAGAACGGTGAGCAAAAATCCCAGAACCACGCGGGGGGACCTAGTGAATGAACTGCAGAGAGCTGGGACCAATGTAACAAGGCCTACCATAAGTAACACACTACGCCACCATGGACTCAGATCCTGCAGTGCCAGACGTGTCCCACTGCTTAAGCCAGTACATGTCCGGGCCCGTCTGAAGTTTGCTAGAGAGCATTTGGATGATCCAGAGGAGTTTTGGGAGAATGTCCTATGGTCTGATGAAACCAAACTGGAACTGTATGGTAGAAACACAACTTGTCGTGTTTGGAGGAAAAAGAATGCTGAGTTGCATCCATCAAACACCATACCTACTGTAAAGCATGGTGGTGGAAACATCATGCTTTGGGGCTGTTTCTCTGCAAAGGGGCCAGGACGACTGATCCGGGTACATGAAAGAATGAATGGGGCCATGTATCGTGAGATTTTGAGTGCAAACCTCCTTCCATCAGCAAGGGAATTGAAGATGAAACGTGGCTGGGTCTTTCAACATGACAATGATCCAAAGCACACCGCCGGGGCAACGAAGGAGTGGCTTCGTAAGAAGCATTTCAAGGTCCTGGAGTGGCCTAGCCAGTCTCCAGATCTCAACCCTATAGAAAATCTTTGGAGGGAGTTGAAAGTCCGTGTTGCCAAGCGAAAAGCCAAAAACATCACTGCTCTAGAGGAGATCTGCATGGAGGAATGGGCCAACATACCAACAACAGTGTGTGGCAACCTTGTGAAGACTCACAGAAAACGTTTGACCTCTGTCATTGCCAACAAAGGATATATTACAAAGTATTGAGATGAAATTTTGTTTCTGACCAAATACTTATTTTCCACCATAATATGCAAATAAAATGTTAAAAAAACAGACAATGTGATTTTCTGGATTTTTTTTTCTCAGTTTGTCTCCCATAGTTGAGGTCTACCTATGATGTAAATTACAGACGCCTCTCATCTTTTTAAGTGGTGGAACTTGCACTATTGCTGACTGACTAAATACTTTTTTGCCCCACTGTAGGTTCGTCATACAATAATCCGAGCGCTTGAAAAAATGCGTCTACATTCAGCAATGCCGGATCCCCTGATTCAAGGGAGAATGCCCAGTCCTGAGGGTCACCACGCAGCAAGGATATGATGATTTTTAACTTGCTGAATGGGATCACCAGAAGAACGGGGTTTCAAAGCAAAAAACAATTTGCAGTTATTTTTAAAGTTCAAAAACGTGGATCTGTCCCCAAAAAACAAATCAGGAGTAGGAATTCTAGGCTCCAAAGCCGGAGTCTGGACAACATAATCTTGGATACTCTGTACTCTTGCAGCAAGTTGATCCACACGAGAAAACAAACCCTGAACATCCATGCCAGAGCATAAATCCTGAACCACCCAGAGATCAAGAGGAAAAAAAAGACAGAACAGAGCACGGAAAAAAAAATGGCTCAGAATTTTTTCCTTCTTTTGAGATGCATTTAACCCCTTAGTGACAGAGCCAATTTGGTACTTAATGACCAGGCCAATTTTTGCAATTCTGACCACTGTCACTTTATGAGGTTATAACTCTGGAACGCTTCAACGGATCCCGCTGATTCTGAGATTGTTTTTTCGTGACATATTGTACTTCATGTTAGTGGTAACATTTCTTCGACATTACTTGCGATTATTTATGAAAAAAACGGAAATATGGCGAAAATTTTTTAAATTTTGCAATTTTCAAACTTTGTATTTTTATGCCCTTAAAGGGAACCTGTCACCCCCAAAATCGAAGGTGAGCTAAGCCCACCAGCATCAGGGGCTTATCTACAGCATTTTGGAATGCTGTAGATAAGCCCCCCATGCATCCTAAAAGATGAGAAAAAGAGGTTAGATTATACTCACCCAGGGGCGGTCACAGACGTTATTCACTCTCTTAGACCAGACGACCTTACACGTGTGTGGCAAGAACTTCACTATTATATATATTCACTATATTAATTAATGGCGCTGTGGTTTAAGTACCCTTAGCGGCCGCCGTTAAAAGGCGTATCGGCGGTCGCTAAGGGGTTAATTCATTTTTGGCCACTTGTACTGTTATGATCTGGTGGTTTAGGAGCAACATGGGACGAGCTCTGAAGGAAGTGGTACCTGTACTGACCGCAGTCCCTAAGCTCAACACAACACTAGAAGTAGCCGTGGGATGCTCCTGACTCTCCCTAGGCACCTCGTCACAGCCTGAGAACTAACTACCCCTAAAGATAGAAACAGGAAAACTATCTTGCCTCAGGGAAAATACCCAAAGGATAGATAGCCCCCCACAAGTAATGACTGTGAGTGGAGAGGGAAAAGACATACACAGAATGAAATGATGAGCACAGGAGGCCAGTCTAGCTAGATAGATAGGACAGGATGGAATACTGTGCGGTCAGTATAAAACACTACAAAAAAATCCACACAGAGTTTACAAGAATCTCCACACCTGACTAAAGGTGTGGAGGGTAAATCTGCTTCCCAGAGCTTCCAGCTACACAGAATTAATTCATACTGACAAGCTGGACAAACATAGAAAGCACAGAACGGATAAGTCCACAACCTGTGGACAGAAAAGAGCAAGCAAGGACTTAGCTTTGCTGAACTGGTCAGGATAACGGGGAAATCCAAAGAGATGTGAATCCAAACCATTGACAAGTGGCACTGGCTGAAGAGAGAGCCAGGCATAAATAGCCGAGCAGAAAGACAATCAGTGGAAGCAGCTGCAGACTGCTAAATCCAAGGAGCAGCCATACCACTTAAAACCACCGGAGGGAGCCCAAGAGCAGAACTCACAAAAGTGCCACTTACAACCACTGGAGGGAGCAAAAGAGCGGAATTCACATCATTAGCCCCTGCCAACTGGTCGAGCAGGTCATCAATGCGTGGTATGGGGAACGCATCAGTGACCGTCACAGCATTGAGCCCCCTGTAGTCCACGCAGAATCGGATTGTTAGGTCCTTTTTGGGAACGAGGACTATGGGCAAAGCCCACGTGCTGCTGGATGCTTGGATCACCCCCCAGCTTTAGCCTTTCGTCAATCTCTTGGTGCATGTGCTGCTGCACCTCGAGAAAGACCCGATATGCTGAACATTGGATTGGGGGGTGATAACCGGTGTTCGCGTCATGAGCGGCTGTCCCAGTCCTTCTGGGCAGGCTGCTAAACAGCTCCTGGAAGGGGTGTAGGGTGACCCCCAGCTGGGACCATTGTTCTTCCAAGAGCTGGTTGCCAACCTTCACATCCTCAATGGATCCACCTGCCTTGGCCTGGGTGAGCAGATCCAGGAGGGTTTCTGCCTCTCCTTCCTCGGGAAGGTTGCACAAGGGGAGGGCGCAGGCATCCCGCTCAAGGGCCTTTATCATGTTCATGTGGAAGGACTTCCTCTTTCCACGGGTGTGGTCCAGGGTGACCAGGTACGTGATGGCGTTGATCTGCAGGTGCACATGGTATGGGCCCTCCCAGGCCACCTGAAGCTTGTTCTGTGGTACAGGGACAAGTACCAACACTTTGACCCACCTGGTAGGTCCTCTCACAAGCATTCTTGTCGTACCAGCGCTTCTGGTCAGTCTGGGCTTGCAACATATTGTCATGCACCAGCCACGTCAAGGCCGTCATCTTGTCCCGGAAGCGCACATCATACTCGATGACCGACATTCCATGGGTAGCCAAGTCCCCTTCCCATGCCTCTGCCACCAGAGCCAGGGGCCCCGCACACATCGCCCATACAAGAGCTTAAAGGGGGAGAACCCTATTGCGGTCTGTGGAACCTCCCGGTAGGCAAATAAGTGTGGGAGGTACCGCTCCAATCTCTCACGTGGGAGTCGACCAACATTTTAAGCATCTGCTTCAAGGTGCCATTGAACTGCTCGCACAGGCCATTAGTCTGTGGGTGGTACAGGCTGGCCACCTGATGTTCACACCTCTTGCTTGTCACAGCTGCCATCCCTGTGTATGTAGTGTCAGTGTATGAGAAAGATTAAGATTTCGCTACCCCGTCCACAGCAGGAGGCACATTCAATACATCAACATCATTAGCAGTGGACTTGGGGGTTCAGTGGCCACATACTGGGACACCAGCCACCTGAAATCAGTCTCAAGCAAATCATTGGCGGGAATGTTTGATACCCCCACCTCCCGCATTTCCCTCCCGGCGCTCCAGTCCAAATACACCTTGGCAATGGGCAGTGCCGGTTCGACGCCTCCAATCCCGAAGACGAAAAGGGTTTTTCCGGGTACCAAATCCCAGGGAGACACCACCTCAGGCTGTACAAGGGTCATCTCTGCACCGGTGTCCCGCACTCCCATGACCACTGCACGGCCGATGGTGACGGGTTGGTAATTATCAAGGGACCTACCACCACCTCCTCCCACACACAAAACAGTGGACGGTTTCTGGGACAGCGACGGGGCCTTATGGCGCTGGGGACACATGGCCTTGAAGTGTCCTGGTTGGTTGCGTTGATGACAACGGCGAGGTTCCACCCCTGACCTGGAGACGGGAGCACAGGGGTGCGCCCCCTGCATTCCAGGAGCTGGGGAAACGGGCAGGATTGGTCTTACTCCCTCTCCGGGTGCTGCTGGCGCCTCTCTTGGCCTCAGGTGCCCTATTATTGGCGTATTCATCTGCCAGGCTGGAGCAGAGGTCCCCTTTAATTTCCGGTCACGGATGAACTGCTGTAGGTCCTCCGGGCAGTTCCACAAAAACTGCTCAGTTGCGATGAGCTCCTTCAGCTGCTGGACGGTAGTAAGCTCCAGTCCTGTGGTTCATTGGTCCACTGCTCTCGGTAAGGCCCGCATGTAATCAGTCCAGCTGTCTGCAGGACCCCGCTGCATTCTCCGGAGCTTCTTTTGGTAGGTCTTAGGAGTCAAATTGTACTGCCAGACCAGAGCCTGCTTGATGTCCTTATAGCTCAGGGTGGTCTCGCTGGGCAGGTAGCCATAGATTTCCAGGGCCTTACCCCTGAGGCGAGGGGTTAAGACCCGGACCCACTGGTCCTCAGGCAGATGGTACTGATGGCAAGTTTTTTCAAATGCCAGCAAGAAAGTGTCCAAGTCCCCTCCTTGGTCTGGCAGAGCAAAGTCCTCTGCCCGTAGCTTTGGGATCTGGATCTCAGGGGAGTCGCGACCGGCTGGGGTCTGCAGCTGGAGTTGGAGCTGAAGCATTTGTTGCTGGTGTTTGCGCTCCCACGGACGTTCATCATGCTCATATTGTTGCTCCTCACGCTCATGCTGATGTTCTGCCATGACAGTAGCGTAGGTGGCTTTGTCTTCGGCCTGGAGACTGACCATAGCCACTTGCAGGAGGGCATGTTATCCCTGCATGGCTTGGGTGGGCAGGTGAGGGGCAGTCCACTGCAGAACTGAGCATGGGTGGCAGTCTCTTTGGGGAGCCTTGGAGGGACTCCCCGTCGCCTTGAACATCACAATCGTCCACCTCCTTTCCATCGACCATAGCATTGGCCATTGCCTGGGTTTGGGATCTGGTGCCACTGGCCATCTTTGCTCCCTTTGGTTACTTACACAGAGCTGCGACCCGTGTACCCACACACCTTATGTTATTTGCACTCTGACAGTCTAGTGCTAGGCTGATCTTAAGACCCCAGCAGCAAAAGCTACCGCTGGTAGTCATTAGTGTCTGGGAGTAGGGGTCCCACATACACTATTATCTTGATCCCACCGCTCTGCCACCACTTGTAAGGAAAACCACACACATGAGAGGACCAGGGGATACGGATATCACCCCGCCGTCACCAATCTGTGACGGAGCTTACACAGTCACAGCTCTCTGGCACCCCCTTACCCTCAGGTCAGTCAGGGAACTGCACTAAACCGAATAGCCACAAAAGTACGGAGGACTGTGATCAACAACAAAATCTCTACACTAGCAACAAAAGTCCCCCAACACAGCGTAAAGAATCAATAATGTCTTTATTGAAAATACAAATTTTAAAATGTTTTAAGGAGATAAGAGCAAACTGAAATAACAGGATGGAAAGAAACATACATTGAACGGAACATATGATGACAGTATCCTGGGTATAAATATACCACGTGTATTCAAGATAAAGAATTTAATATCCGCTTGAGGCACAGTTCAATATTGCATGTAGGTAAATACAGTGTAAAGTGCATGGTGCTCATAGCCAAAAGAGCCCCAAGACAGATATAAAATACTTTATACATGACACACGTGTATCTGGGAGTTCCTCTCTCCCTGATTGGCCTCAGGAAAAAAATGTGTAATAGTATAAAAAAGGGAATAATCCCCTTAGGGCAATCAGGAACAGTGTCATGCATATCAAAGATCAAGGGAACTAATTATAGCAGCAAAAATAAAAACCACAGATAAATATAAATACCCAGAGTTCAGTTCCGTCCAGCGTACCACTTGACGCGCGTTTCGATGGTAGTCTTTCTCAGAAGGTGTATACACCCCTTCTGAGGAAGACTGCCATCAAAAATGGAGTCTCTCTCGTCCCTCACAGAAGGGGTCTAGATGGAAGTGGGCCAATGATAAGTCAGGTGATTAAAGTATTCTAGATGAGGTGGGCCAGAAGAGGTCAGTTGAAAAAGGGGGTGGGCCAGGGAAAGGTCAGATGATGGAAGGGGTCCAGATGGGGTAGGCCAGGGAGAGATCAGGTTATAGAAGGGGTCTAGATGGAGGTGGGCCAGGGAGAGGTCAGGTGATGGAAAGGGTCAAGATGGGGGTGGGCTAGAGAGAGGTCAGGTGATGGAAGGGGTCTAGATGGGGGTGGGCCAGGGAGAGATCAGGTGATGGAAGGGGTCTAGATAGGGGGTGGGCTTGGAAAAGGTCATGTGATGGAAGTGGTCTAGATTGGGGTAGGCCAGGGAGAGGCCAGGTAATGGAATGGAAGAGGTCAGGTTACATATACATAGTTACATAGTTATTAAGGTTGAAGGAAGACTATAAGTCCATCTAGTTCAACCCATAGCCTAACCTAACATGCCCTAACATGTTGATCCAGAGGGAGGCAAAAAAAAACCATGTGGCAAAGAGTAAGGTAACGTTCACACTAGCGTTATGCTAGTGTGCGTCGGGTTAGCGTCGGGCGACGCAGCGGCGACGCACGCGTCATGCGCCCCTATACTTAACATGGGGGACGCATGTGTTTTTGTTAGTTGCGTTGTGCGACGCATGCGTCTTTTTTGCCGCAAGCGTCGGACCAAGAAAACGCAACAAGTTGCATTTTTCTTGCGTCCGATTTTCGGCAAAAAACGACGCATGCGGCGCACAACGCTAGTGTGAACGTAGCCTAAGCTCCACATTGGGGAAAAAAAATTCCTTCCCGACTCCACATACGGCAATCAAACTAGTTCCCTGGATCAACGCCCTATCAAGGAATCTAGTGTATATACCCTGTCACATTATACTTTTCCAGAAAGGTATCAAGTCCCCTCTTAAATTTAAGTAATGAATCACTCATTACAACATCATACGGCAGAGAGTTCCATAGTCTCACTGCTCTTACAGGAAAGAATCCGCGTCTGTTATTATGCTTAAACCTTTTTTCCTCCAAACGCAGAGGATGCCCCCTTGTCCCTGTTTCAGGTCTATGATTAAAAAGATCATCAGAAAGGTCTTTGTACTGTCCCCTCATATATTTATACATTAAAATAAGATCACCCCTTAGTCTTCGTTTTTCCAAACTAAATAGCCCCAAGTGTAATAACCTATATTGGTATTGCAGACCCCCCAGTCCTCTAATAACCTTGGTCGCTCTTCTCTGCACCCGCTCTAGTTCAGCTATGTCTTTCTTATACACCGGAGACCAGAACTGTGCACAGTATTCTAAGTGTGGTCGAACTAGTGACTTGTATAGAGGTAAAATTATGTTCTCCTCATGAGCATCTACGCCTCTTTTAATGCATCCCATTATTTTATTTGCCTTTGTAGCAGCTGCCTGACACTGGCCACTGAATATGAGTTTGTCATCCACCCATACACCTAGGTCTTTTTCATTGCCCAGAGTATTAGAATTAAGCACATAATTATACATCGTATTACTTCTACCCAAGCTGTTTGAAGTATTCTAGATGAGGTGGGCCAGAAGAGGTCAGTTGAAAAAGGGGGTGGGCCAGGGAAAGGTCAGGTGATGGAAGGGGTCCAGATGGGGTAGGCCAGGGAGAGATCAGGTTATAGAAGTGGTCTAGATGAGGGTAGGCCAGGGATTGATCAGGTGATTGAAGGGGTCTAGATGAGGGTAGGCCAGGGATTGATCAGGTGATGGAAGGGGTCTAGATGGGGGTGGGCTAGGGAGAGGTCAGGTGATGGAAGGGTTCTAGATAGGGGTGGGCTAGGGAGAGGTCAGATGGTGGAAGAGGTCTAGGTGGGGGTGGGTCAGGGAGAGATCAGGTGATGGAAGGGGTCTAGATGGGGGTAGGCCAGGGAGATGTCTGGTGATGGAAGGGGTCCAGATAGGGGTGGGCCAGGGTGAGATCAGGTGATGGAATGGGTCTAGATGGAGGTGGGCTAGGGAGAGGCCAGGTAATGGAAGGGGTCTAGATGGGGTGGGCCAGGGAGAGATCAGGTGATGGGGTCTAGATGGGCGTGGGCCAGGGAGAGATCAGGTGATGGAAGGAGTCTAGATGGGGTAGGCCAGGGAGAGATCAGGTGATGGAAGGGGACTAGATTGGGGTAGGCCAGGGAGAGATCATGTGATGGAAGGATTCTAGATGAGGTGGGCCAGAAGAGGTCAGTTGAAGGAATGGGGGTGGGCCAGGGATAGGTCAGGTAATGGAAGGGGTCTTGATGGGGTTAGGCCAGGGAGAGAGGTGATGTAACGGGTCTAGATGGGAATGGGCCGAGGAGGGGTCAGGTGATGAGAGGTGTTAATTGAAAGTGGTCTGGAGCGGGATCTAGATGGGGGTAAGCTAGGAAGATTATGGGAGGTGTCACGAATCACAGGGAGGATATTTTTATCATCCCCACCGCTCTCATTATTATGTCAGGAACCGGGGTTGTTTGGTTGCCCAATTCATTTCTGAAGGGGATTTATCTATATCCCAGTTACGGTTTGGAACTTGCAGCTCTCTGGCGCTCCCCTTACGATCAGGTCAGACAGGGTACTGCACCTAGGATAATTAGTCGCCAGAAAGACTGCCTTACTTTGTACTAGCTAATGGGCAGACTGCAGCGAGGGCGATTATAACTACTCCCACTCAGGCGGGAACAATAATTATCAACGCCATCTGTCGCTACCAGGTTCCCCAAACGCGCAGGACAAATCAGCTGCCACCAGCTCCGATTTACTAATTAATAACGGGTCCAGAGCCAACCCAAATTAGTAGCGTAATTAACTACAGAGGACGTGACAGTACGTTATAGAGCAAGGAGAAACTACGCTAGTAATTTTATATATTTTACTCCAAAAAGGTAGGCAGTGTTTACAAAAGTCTAAAAAGATAGTATAAAAGTAGACAAGTATCATATGTACAAAACAATTACAAATAAAAATGGATTAACAGAAGAAAATCGACTTACGGTTCTATCATATCATGGCTGACCATGCGGCTCAGTGGAAGGGCATATATCCCAGTGCATGACAGATGCAACTCTCAGCTAGACCCGGGACAAAAGACTAGTGAAGACTGATGTCTCACTCACTTATCTCCATGCCCAAAACCAAAGCACTCCCCCTGTGGTGACCTCACTCAGAGGCTGAATAGTCCCCTTAAAGGGACACTGTCACCTGGATTTGGAGGGAACAATCTTCAGCCATGGAGGCGGGGTTTTTGGGTTTTTGATTCACCCTTTCCTTACCCGCTGGCTGCATGCTGGCTGCAATATTGGATTGAAGTTCATTCTCTGTCCTCCATAGTACACGCCCGCGCAAGGCAATCTTGCGCCTTGCGCAGGTGTGTACTACGGAGGACAGAGATTGAACTTCAATCCAATATTGCAGCCAGCATGCAGCCAGCGGGTAAGGAAAGGGTGAATCAAAAACCCCGCCTCCATGGCTGAAGATTGTTCCCTCCAAATCCAGGTGACAGTGTCCCTTTAACATTATGAGAAGCCATTTTTACACATTTTGGCGTATGAACTTCGTAGCAGAAAGAAAAAGTTATCACTATGCTCAGCAAGTCCTGAAGGTTAATTTAAGTGGAAACACGTCTTGGCTAGGAGCCCCAGTTAAGCAGTAATGCGTTTCTCACTTTCGGCTAAGCGCTGGGATTCCCAAACCCACCAGTTAGGAGCCCTGTCCCTGCGGTTTCCGGAAATATGAACAGCCTATTTCTGTGAATATCCTGTTTTGATATATTTGGTCTTAAACTACACAAAGGAATTGCCATGCACTGCTTCTCTTTATGTTCGGTTTCACAGTTGCAAATGAAGACATTCCTGAGGGAGGGGGGAAAAGAGTGGCTTAGAATTTCAGCCTGTGCTGGCAGTTAGAGAGGGGGGGTCAAAGAGCCCACAGCGTGTGTCTGGAACCATGGCACCTTCTGAAAAATTACTCCGAACAAGGCATTTTTTACATTATCGTGACAGGAGGGCTATAGTAGGAGGGCGGGTCGGGATCAAGTTATGGGAGCCTATACTTGGGTGGGGAGTGTTGGTGAGGGGTCAAGTGATGGAAGGGCTATACATGGGTGGGGGGTGTTGGTGAGGGGTCAGGTGGGCTATACATGGGTGGGGGGTGCTGGTGAGGGGTCAGGTGATGGGAAGGCTATAGATGGGTGGGAAGTGTTGGTGAAGGGTTCGGGTGATGGGAGGGCTATAGTTGTGGGGAGAACTCTTCTATTGACCATTCTGTTTGTCCTTTCTAGATGCAGCAGGCGGGTGAGCTTGGTGGCAAGAAGCAGACGTGGACAGGCGAGATGGTGAGGCAATGATATTGTCTTCTCTGCTCCCTCTACTATATGTGACCACTGGAGAAGCAGTGATGGTGCTGAAGAGATCATTTGATTTTGAGTTTCGTGTTATTAGGGCCTCTTGCGTGGGGTCGTGTGACCTCTAGGGATCATGTGACCTCTCTGAGTCATGTGATTGTGGCCCCTCCATCAGAGGGTTGCGTGACTGTGCATCTTCTTGAGGGGGATGCATGATTGCAGGGCTTCTAGTGGCTGATGAGATGGAGGCACACCATGTTGTGTGATCTGGGTGCAGTCACTGATCATTTCTGTTTTTCGCATGTAGACTGTGAATTATTTGAAGAAATCTAGGCTGACGGTTGAAATGAGGACGAACGTGAGATGGCAGCTGAACGAAGAGATTGTGACGCGTCATCTGCTGAAAAGCGTAAGAATACAGGTGGAGGAGTCATGGCGGCTCCTGTTCACTGTGATGCTGGTTAAATATACTGTAATTTTCCACTGAGTGCCACTCCGTGTGTGAGTGAAACCGTGACTCCTGTACGTTTTCCTGGCCGTGGTGGACTAGACTGTGTCCCTGGCTGTGGTGTATGTGGCTCGTGTGCCCCTGACTGTGGTGGATGCGACTCGTGTCTGTTTTCCTGGCCGTGATTTGTATCTGTGTTTCCCAGGTTATGGTGTGATTAGCTTGTATGTTCCTTGTTGTGGTGTACTTGACTCATAGGTCCCTGGCCCGTGTGTCCCCGGCTGCGGCGGATGCGACTTGTGTTTTGTGCATCCCTGTCTATGATGTACTTAGCTTGTGTGTCCCTGGTCATGGTGGATGTGACTCGTGCCTATGTGTACATGGCCATAGTGGATGTGACTGGTGTCTTTTCCTGGCTATGGTGTACTTGACTCATGGGTCCTTGGATGTGGCTTGTGTCTGAGTGTCCTTGGCTATGGTATGCTTAGCTAGCTCATATGTTTCTGGCTGTGGTGTACTTGGCTCGTGTGTCCCTGGCTGTGGTGGATGTGACTCGTGTCTGTGTGTTCCTGGTCGTGGCTTGTCTGTTTGTCTCTGGCTATGGTGTACTGAGTTCGTATGTTCCTGGCTATGGTGTACTGAGCTCGTATGTTCCTGGCTATGGTGTACTTAGCTCGTATGTTCCTGGCTGTGGTGTACTTGGTTCCTGTGTTCCTGGCCATGGTGGATGTGACTCGTATCTGTGTGTTCCTGGCCGTGGCTTGTGTCCCTGGCTGTGTTCTTAGCTCGTATGTTCCCAGCTATGGTGTACTTGGCTTGTGTGTCCCTGGTCATGGTGGATGTGACTCGTGCCTATGTGTACATGGCCATAGTGGATGTGACTGGTGTCTGTTCCTGGCTATGGTGTACTTGACTCATGGGTCCCTGGATGTGGCTTGTGTCTGATTGTCCTTGGCTATGGTATGCTTAGCTAGCTCATATGTTTCTGGCTGTGGTGTACTTGGCTCGTGTGTCCCTGGCTGTGGTGGATGTGACTCGTGTCTGTGTGTTCCTGGTCGTGGCTTGTCTGTTTGTCTCTGGCTATGGTGTACTGAGTTCGTATGTTCCTGGCTATGGTGTACTGAGCTCGTATGTTCCTGGCTATGGTGTACTTAGCTCGTATGTTCCTGGCTGTGGTGTACTTGGTTCCTGTGTTCCTGGCCATGGTGGATGTGACTCGTATCTGTGTGTTCCTGGCCGTGGCTTGTGTCCCTGGCTGTGTTCTTAGCTCGTATGTTCCCAGCTATGGTGTACTTGGCTTGTGTGCCCCTGGTCATGGTGGATGTGACTCGTGCCTATGTGTACATGGCCATAGTGGATGTGACTGGTGTCTGTTCCTGGCTATGGTGTACTTGACTCATGGGTCCCTGGATGTGGCTTGTGTCTGATTGTCCTTGGCTATGGTATGCTTAGCTAGCTCATATGTTTCTGGCTGTGGTGTACTTGGCTCGTGTGTCCCTGGCTGTGGTGGATGTGACTCGTGTCTGTGTGTTCCTGGTCGTGGCTTGTCTGTTTGTCTCTGGCTATGGTGTACTGAGCTCGTATGTTCCTGGCTATGGTGTACTGAGCTCGTATGTTCCTGGCTATGATGTACTTAGCTTGTATGTTCCTGGCTGTGGTGTACTTGGTTCCTGTGTTCCTGGCCATGGTGGATGTGACTCATATCTGTGTGTTCCTGGCCGTGGCTTGTGTCCCTGGCTGTGTTCTTAGCTCGTATGTTCCCGGCTCTGGTGTACTTGGCTCGTGTGTCCCTGGTCGTGGTGGATGTGACTCGTGTCTGTGTGTTCCTGGTCGTGGCTTGTGTCTGTATGTCTCTGGCTATGGTGTACTTAGCTCGTATGTTCCTGGCGCTTTCCTCCAGTGACCTCGGTCGCATACCGTTCTGCGCTGGCACACACAGGACATTCCTGAGCATCCAAATAACCTAAAAACCATTGGATCTGCAAACTGCAGGATATTGATAAATTACGAATATACCAGTAAAATTGTTCTGATGAAGGTCTGGATATGGACCAAAAACGTTCAACCTTTTTGCTTTATGGATGCACAATAAACAATTTGTCTTTTCAAGCCACAATAGCATTTGAGTGCCAAGTTCTTTTCTATTTTTGGACTGTTTCGGGCTGAACGCCCTACTTGAGCACCTCCCAACCTATTTTGTATGAGTGCCATGCTTTCACTACCTCATCTGGCTGTACTAAGCTCGTATGTTCCTGGCTGGGGTGTACTTAGCTCGTATGTTCCTGGCTGTGGTGTTCTCGCCTTATGTGTCCCTGGCCATGGCTTGTGTCTGAGTGACCCTGGCTATGGTGTGCGTAGCTCATATGTCCCTGGCTGTGGTGTAATTGGCTCGTGTGTTCCTGGCTGTAGTATACTTGGCTCATGTGTCCCTGGCCGTGGTGGACGCGACTCGTGCCTGTGTGTCACAGGCCGTGGCTTGTCTGTGTGTCCCTGGCTATGGTATGCTTAGATGCAATGGATTGCATACGGCACTCAAAAGTCATTAGAATAGGTGCTCAAGTAGGGTATCGATCCCAAAATCAAAATAAGTTAAAAAATAACTCGACACTCAAAATGTATCGTGTTGAAAAAAAATGGTTCCAATTTATTTTGCATACAGTGATCAATTACGGTAAACGTTTTTGATCTGGGTATAGACCTTCATCAGAAGCTGTATGCTGCTTGTTTAGGGAACCACATGTCCTAGCACAGGGAAAGTTACCAGTGCTGTGGGTCTGATAAACAGACCGGGTAAATGTAGTCCGGTGTAGCGGTTAGGGTTAATAGGATAACACGTTGTATATTCTGTTTTCCACTTGATGGCCGTGGTGTACTTAGCTTGGATATTCCTGGCTGTGGTGTACTTAGCTGACATGCTCCTGGCTGTGGTGTACTTGTCTTGTATGTCCCTGGCCGTGGCTTGTGTCTGAGTGTCCCTGGCTATGGTGTGCTTAGCTCATATGTTACTGGCTGTGGTGTACTTGGCTCGTGTGTCCCTGGCCATGTTGGATGCGACTCGTGTCTTTGTGTCCCTGGCTATGGTGTGCTTAGCTCATGTTACTGGCTGTGGTGTACTTGGCTCGTGTGTCCCTGGCCATGTTGGATGCGACTCGTGTCTTTGTGTCCCTGGCTGTGGCTTAGGTCTGTGTGTCCGTGGCTATGGTGTGCTTAGCTCGTATGTTACTGGCCGTGGTGTACTTGGCTCGTATGTTCCTGGCTGTGGCGTACCTAGCTCTTATGTTCCTGGCTGTGGCATACTAACCTCCTATGTTTCTGGCTGTGCTGTACTTGGCTCGTGTGTTCCTGGCTGTGGTGGATGTGGCTCGTGTCTGTGTGTTCCTGGTCGTGGCTTGTGTCTGTATGTCCCTAGCTATGGTGTAATTAGCTTGTATGTTCCTGGCTATGGTGTGCTTAGTTTATATGTTCCTGGCTATGGTGTACTTAGCTCGTATGTTCCTGGCTGTGGTGTACTTGGCTCATGGATCCCTGGATGTGGCTTGTGTCTGTGTGTCCCTGGCTGTGGTGTACTTGGCTCTTGAGTCCTTGGACGTGTTTGACATAGCTTGTGGATTCCTGAACGTGGCTATTCTGTGTATTCTTGGCCGTTGTGTCTCGGTTCTGTGTCCCAGGCTGTGGTTGCTATATTGGTAGACCTGTACGTGTAAGCTATGTAGTTGGGAACCTATGTCTTTTCGACCAGTGATGGCATCTCTTCTTTCCAGTTAGGGGTGGTGGCTCCGGCAGACGCTGTGAAGATCCCTGATGAGCCCATCACCAGGTTCGGGGAGTACTGGTGTGAGGTAACGGTGAGTTCCTGCACGATTATCCATGTCTGTACTAGTCGATCCATAAAGAAAATGGTACTAGTCGATCCATAAAGAAAATGGGCCTGATGTCTGTATCATTGAGTGCAGGGTGTCTGGCTGCTGGAAGAACCTCCATCTTCCCTACAGCGCCTCCACAGGGACAATAGGCATTACACGGCCTGGTCCTCCAGAGATGCTCTGGCTAGTAGACTAGGGTCCTGTATTTAGGGATGTCGAGGTGACATTTTGAGGTTACTTGCAGGATTTTCTGGGTTCCATTGACTTTTTTCTGCTCTGTGCTCTGCAGGTGAACAGCTTAGACACAGTCAGGATGCCAATGGATGTTGTGAACTATATGAACCCGAGGACCAAACGATACAAGCACTGGCTCTCCAAGCAGGCGAATACATCAGGATTGGCAGCAGAGGGCGACGTTATCTGCGAGTCACCACCAGAGGGCAGCACTGCCCCCAAATCTACAAGAAGCTGAACATGCTGGAGGATACTGGGGGGGGGTCGTGCATCATTGTCGAGCAGTCCGTCCTGGAGAAGACTCTGCCGATGATACTGGGGAGGGTCGTGCACTGTTGTCGAGCAGTCCATCCTGTAGAAGACTCTGGGGGCGATACTGGGGGGCTTGTGCAACGTTGTCGAGTAGTCCGTCCTGGAGAAGACTCTGGGGGGGCGATACTGGGAGGGTTGTGCACTGTTGTCGAGCAATCTGTCTTGGAGAAGACTCTGCAGACGACACTGGAGTCCATCCTGGAGAAGACTCTGTGGACACTGCCGCATTTGTAATAAAATTGGCTCCATATTGGATGAAGTACTATGGTCATACGTCTCATGTGACGCTGCGGATTGTAATTGGTGACTCGGAGCCTGATTGCTGCGAGAAGGGAGATTATGGGAGGGCTGGGATGAGGTTTACAAATATTTCCGTTCGGTGGTTGGGGGGGTTTCATACAACGGCTCAGAATGAATGGTCAGGAAAGCTGTACATTTAGTGTACAGAAGGCAGCGCAGCTTGACACCTTTTGTGCTGCCTACAGCCTGACACCTGCCATTCTCTCTAGTGTTATTAACACAAAGTGCTGTCTCCCCCAGCCTCCCAAGGCAGCAGATCCCAAAGGGGGAGGGGAGCCGCTGTAACTCCCTCATCACAGCCGACACAGGGTTAACTTTTTCCCCAGGCATTTGCCTAGGGCCCCCAGCCAGTGGTGTGCTGCTAATAGCCATGCTTCTGCTGTGGGGCCCCGTGAGTATGGGGGGCTGGTGCCAGTGACTGCTCTGGACCCACCCCCTCCGCATTCATCTCTGCATCATAGAAGCAGATACAGATGAAAACAATGATAGGGGGGAGAGCGTGAAGTGACTCCTTCTCCCATCATTCCCCCTCTGCGTCACGTCAGTGGAGCTGCTAAGCAAACATGCTGAAGAGACCGGAGTGGGGGAACGAGTAAAGGGGAGTATTCATTTATTTTTAAATCGGTGAATACGTGGTGGCCATAATAGTGGAGGACTATGGAGCTGCATTATACTCTGTGGGGGGCTGCATTATACGCTGTCAAAGATTATGGGGAGTGCATTATACTATATGGGTGCTGTACAGAATATACTGTATATCATGGACTATAGGCTATATATTATACTGTATACTATACGGGGCAGCATTATACTATTATACCATGTGTACTCTGGGGGCTGCATTATACTCTGTTGAGGACTATGGGGAGTGCATTAGACTGTACTATATGGGGCTGCATTATACTCTATAAAAGAATTTTGGGGAGTGTATTACAATCTATGGGGCTGCACATTATATTCTATCAAAGGCTATAGGCTATGTATTATACTGTATGTACTATATGGGGGGCTGCATTATACTCTAAAGGGCTGTGGGGAGTATTGTACTATGTGTACTCGACGCTGCATTATACTCTGTGAATCACAATGGGAGCTGCAATATACTATATGAAGGACTGGGGTGCATTATACTATGAAAAGTGCAATATGGAGGACTGTGGAGCAAATTATACCATGTGGAGGAGGGTTCATTATACTGTGTGGAGGACCACGGCGTGTGTATTACACTGAGGACGACTACTAGGTGTACATTATGTGTGATAGCCTGCAGGGGATGTCACCCTTTGCGCTCTTGGTGGTGTAATAGTCTGCAGGGGATGTCAGGCTCTGCGCTCCGGCGGTGCGATAGTCTGCAGGGAATTTCAGGCTCTGGCGGTGCGAGTCTGCAGGGGATGTCAGGCTCTGCGCTCCGGCGGTGCGATAGTCTGCAGGGGATGTCAGGCTCTGCGCTTCCGGTGGTGCGATAGTCTGCAGGGGATGTCAGGCTCTGCGCTCCCGGTGGTGCGATAGTCTGCAGGGGATGTCAGGCTCTGTGCTCCGGCGGTGCGATTGTCTGCAGGGGATTTCAGGCTCTGCGCTCCCGGTGGTGCGATAGTCTGCAGGGGATGTCAGGCTCTGGCGGTGCGATAGTCTGCAGGGGATGTCAGGCTCTGCGCTCCGGCGGTGCGATAGTCTGCAGGGGATGTCAGGCTCTGCGCTCCCGGTGGTGCGATAGTCTGCAGGGGATGTCAGGCTCTGCGCTCCGGCGGTGCGATAGTCTGCAGGGGATTTCAGGCTCTGCGCTCCCGGTGGTGCGATAGTCTGCAGGGCATGTCAGGCTCTGCGCTCCGGCGGTGCGATAGTCTGCAGGGGATGTCAGGCTCTGCCATAGTCTGCTGGGTGTGCACTGTGCCAGGAGCCGGCGCTCATTGCTCGCCCGCCCGCGGTGATATGAAAGCGGCTGTGGGGCGCGGGGATTCTGTGCTGCGCAGACTCCGTGTACCCTCCCGGCATGTAATGGCCTGCAGGGGGCGCCAGCTGCTCCCTTATCTGCTGCGCAGCCGCTGTGTGGTGACAGCGCAGCCTACAGAACAGGAAAGAGGTCTGCAGAGCATCGCTCCAATTCGTACATGCCGCAGAGCATCTCTCCGCAGTCTGTGGATGTCGGGGGAGCTGCCAGCTGTCCGTGGGCCCGGCCGATCCGCGCTGTCACATAGGATTGCAGCTCTTTGGTCACTCGGACCCCGATCATCCTCACTGTGGAGCAGGGCTCCCCTCCATGGCCGTCCCCCAGTATATATTGGGGCATCTCGCCCCAAGGACAGAGAGGGGTGTGACAGTGTTCCGCTGCGGTGCTCTGTCCCCTCCATCTTTGCCGCCTGTCACGCCTGCTCTGGGGAGGCCTATTGGAGCAGAGCTCCCGGCGGAGTGTCTGAGGCCTGCACACAGGAAGCAGCAGCCCACAGTACCCGCTCCTTGCTCTGTCTGCACGTACTTCACATGGTACCAGCAGAAGTTTGTTCTCCAGAGCAGGAACCCGCAGGTCCACATGTCCCGTCCGCCCTGTTGGCGGTTCTGTATTCATGGGTGGTGTCTGTCTTTCACATGGCGCACTCTGGGGGCCCAGGAGCTTAGTGCTGCCAGTGAAGTTCATTATGTTTGTTCCTTTACCCGCCACCACTCTGTACCCAGGTCACAGCACGTCACCCTCACTAGTGATGGGAAACACGCTTGTGAGCTAATAGAGCGTCGCCATGGCTGTTCAACAGCCTCAACACATGCATGGACTGCCTAACAGGCAATCCCTTCATAAGGTAGGTGTGAGGGTGGGGCCGGGGGTTCTAGGCGCCGTCAGACGACCGCAGGTGTGAGGGTGGGGCCGGGGGTTCTAGGCGCCGTCAGACGACCGCAGGTGTGAGGGTGGGGCCGGGGGTTCTAGGCGCCGTCAGACGACCGCAGGTGTGAGGGTGAGGCCGGGGGTTCTAGGTGCCGTCAGACGACCGCAGGTGTGAGGGTGGGGCCGGGGGTTCTAGGCGCCGTCAGACAACCGTAGATGTGAGGGTGGGGCCGGGGGTTCTAGGCGCCGTCAGACGACCGCAGGTGTGAGGGTGGGGCCGGGGGTTCTAGGCGCCGTCAGACGACCGCAGGTGTGAGGGTGGGGCCGGGGGTTCTAGGCGCCGTCAGACGACCGTAGGTGTGAGGGTGGGGCCGGGGGTTCTAGGCGCCGTCAGACGACCGTAGGTGTGAGGGTGGGGCCGGGGGTTCTAGGCGCCGTCAGACGACCGTAGATGTGAGGGTGGGGCCGGGGGTTCTAGGCGCCGTCAGACGACCGCAGGTGTGAGGGTGGGGCCGGGGGTTCTAGGCGCCGTCAGACGACCGCAGGTGTGAGGGTGGGGCCGGGGGTTCTAGGCGCCGTCAGACGACCGTAGGTGTGAGGGTGGGGCCGGGGGTTCTAGGCGCCGTCAGACGACCGCAGGTGTGAGGGTGGGGCCGGGGGTTCTAGGCGCCGTCAGACGACCGCAGGTGTGAGGGTGGGGCCGGGGGTTCTAGGCGCCGTCAGACGACCGTAGGTGTGAGGGTGGGGCCGGGGGTTCTAGGCGCCGTCAGACAACCGTAGATGTGAGGGTGGGGCCGGGGGTTCTAGGCGCCGTCAGACGACCGCAGGTGTGAGGGTGGGGCCGGGGGTTCTAGGCGCCGTCAGACGACCGCAGGTGTGAGGGTGGGGCCGGGGGTTCTAGGCGCCGTCAGACGACCGTAGGTGTGAGGGTGGGGCCGGGGGTTCTAGGCGCCGTCAGACGACCGTAGGTGTGAGGGTGGGGCCGGGGGTTCTAGGCGCCGTCAGACGACCGTAGATGTGAGGGTGGGGCCGGGGGTTCTAGGCGCCGTCAGACGACCGCAGGTGTGAGGGTGGGGCCGGGGGTTCTAGGCGCCGTCAGACGACCGCAGGTGTGAGGGTGGGGCCGGGGGTTCTAGGCGCCGTCAGACGACCGTAGGTGTGAGGGTGGGGCCGGGGGTTCTAGGCGCCGTCAGACGACCGCAGGTGTGAGGGTGGGGCCGGGGGTTCTAGGCGCCGTCAGACGACCGCAGGTGTGAGGGTGGGGCCGGGGGTTCTAGGCGCCGTCAGACGACCGCAGGTGTGAGGGTGAGGCCGGGGGTTCTAGGTGCCGTCAGACGACCGCAGGTGTGAGGGTGGGGCCGGGGGTTCTAGGCGCCGTCAGACAACCGTAGATGTGAGGGTGGGGCCGGGGGTTCTAGGCGCCGTCAGACGACCGCAGGTGTGAGGGTGGGGCCGGGGGTTCTAGGCGCCGTCAGACGACCGCAGGTGTGAGGGTGGGGCCGGGGGTTCTAGGCGCCGTCAGACGACCGTAGGTGTGAGGGTGGGGCCGGGGGTTCTAGGCGCCGTCAGACGACCGTAGGTGTGAGGGTGGGGCCGGGGGTTCTAGGCGCCGTCAGACGACCGTAGATGTGAGGGTGGGGCCGGGGGTTCTAGGCGCCGTCAGACGACCGCAGGTGTGAGGGTGGGGCCGGGGGTTCTAGGCGCCGTCAGACGACCGCAGGTGTGAGGGTGGGGCCGGGGGTTCTAGGCGCCGTCAGACGACCGTAGGTGTGAGGGTGGGGCCGGGGGTTCTAGGCGCCGTCAGACGACCGTAGGTGTGAGGGTGGGGCCGGGGGTTCTAGGCGCCGTCAGACGACCGTAGGTGTGAGGGTGGGGCCGGGGGTTCTAGGCGCCGTCAGACGACCGCAGGTGTGAGGGTGGGGCCGGGGGTTCTAGGCGCCGTCAGACGACCGTAGGTGTGAGGGTGGGGCCGGGGGTTCTAGGCGCCGTCAGACGACCGCAGGTGTGAGGGTGGGGCCGGGGGTTCTAGGCGCCGTCAGACGACCGCAGGTGTGAGGGTGAGGCCGGGGGTTCTAGGTGCCGTCAGACGACCGCAGGTGTGAGGGTGGGGCCGGGGGTTCTAGGCGCCGTCAGACAACCGTAGATGTGAGGGTGGGGCCGGGGGTTCTAGGCGCCGTCAGACGACCGCAGGTGTGAGGGTGGGGCCGGGGGTTCTAGGCGCCGTCAGACGACCGCAGGTGTGAGGGTGGGGCCGGGGGTTCTAGGCGCCGTCAGACGACCGTAGGTGTGAGGGTGGGGCCGGGGGTTCTAGGCGCCGTCAGACGACCGTAGGTGTGAGGGTGGGGCCGGGGGTTCTAGGCGCCGTCAGACGACCGTAGATGTGAGGGTGGGGCCGGGGGTTCTAGGCGCCGTCAGACGACCGCAGGTGTGAGGGTGGGGCCGGGGGTTCTAGGCGCCGTCAGACGACCGCAGGTGTGAGGGTGGGGCCGGGGGTTCTAGGCGCCGTCAGACGACCGTAGGTGTGAGGGTGGGGCCGGGGGTTCTAGGCGCCGTCAGACGACCGTAGGTGTGAGGGTGGGGCCGGGGGTTCTAGGCGCCGTCAGACGACCGTAGGTGTGAGGGTGGGGCCGGGGGTTCTAGGCGCCGTCAGACGACCGCAGGTGTGAGGGTGGGGCCGGGGGTTCTAGGCGCCGTCAGACGACCGTAGGTGTGAGGGTGGGGCCGGGGGTTCTAGGCGCCGTCAGACGACCGCAGGTGTGAGGGTGGGGCCGGGGGTTCTAGGCGCCGTCAGACGACCGCAGGTGTGAGGGTGGGGCCGGGGGTTCTAGGCGCCGTCAGACGACCGCAGGCGTGAGGGTGGGGCCGGGGGTTCTAGGCGCCGTCAGACGACCGTAGGCGTGAGGGTGGGGCCGGGGGTTCTAGGCGCCGTCAGACGACCGTAGGCGTGAGGGTGGGGCCGGGGGTTCTAGGCGCCGTCAGACGACCGCAGGCGTGAGGGTGGGGCCGGGGGTTCTAGGCGCCGTCAGACGACCGCAGGTGTGAGGGTGGGGCCGGGGGTTCTAGGCGCCGTCAGACGACCGCAGGCGTGAGGGTGGGGCCGGGGGTTCTAGGCGCCGTCAGACGACCGTAGATGTGAGGGTGGGGCCGGGGGTTCTAGGCGCCGTCAGACGACCGCAGGTGTGAGGGTGGGGCCGGGGGTTCTAGGCGCCGTCAGACGACCGTAGGTGTGAGGGTGGGGCCGGGGGTTCTAGGTTTAGACTTTTGTAGCTGTGACTAACAGACAATGCCTGCGTGTGTTGCGACTGTCAAATAGCCACAGTGACTTGTACACAGTACTCGAGCACGCTGAAGACACCCTATTAGCACACGAGCATGCTCCGATACCACCTTATCCGTGCAGGTTCGCTCATCACTAGTCCTCACTTATCCGCTGTTCTGGCGCTCATTACTGTCATCTCCTGAAGGACGTGCTGCTTGATGGTGGCGGCCATGTTTCTCTGGCTTTAGAGCTGTATCTTGGCATGTTGCAATACTCAGGTGCTCCCAGGGGGGGCAGCAGTGGTGAGCAGAGTGCCATGAAATATTCAGGAGATGACGGCTCGCCACTGATGAGGGGACGCCCTATAAACGCCTCCGACAAGAGCGCTCGGATGCCTTCAGATCTGTTGTAACGTTAGCACCGTTCTCTGCGGACTCTTCCTCATTTCCATCCTATCTGCTCCTCTGGGCGCTCCAGGGAGAGCACCAGGAACAAAAGCCTTCTATAGCTAGGAAGCCATCGCTGATGGGGGAGGGACACCGCTCATCCACACTCCCAAGGCTTCGCCCCATGTCACGAGAATTGGTCTGCCATCACCAGACGCGCTTTCTAGGAACTGAGCAATGGCTGCCGGTGGGGGTAGACGGCACATAATCCCCAATCATGATTGGAAGAGTGACCTTCGCACACAATACAAATGAATAAGCAGGGGGCGGCAAGGAATTATCAGATTCGTGCTCAGATCATCACCCAAAAAGCACCACAGCAGGATATGCTCTGTCCAGATACACAGCAACATTATGATTGCAGCTCTGAGGTGAATGGACTCTGGAGCAGTATGAAATAAAGCTAGGCCTAAGCTATGTCTGGTTACACGCAGTTATTTGTCACAGCAGAAGCAGGAAATGTCTATAGGTGCCATGCAAGGATGCAGAAGGCTTCAGCAGGCATCACTCCCCCGTCCACCATCAAAGAGTAGTCCTTCAAATCTCCATCAGGAGCCAATATGTCATCCACTGAAGCCGAAGTCAACGAGGCTCTGCAGCTCACGCTTAGGGGGTAGATACTGAGTGCTTCTCTTCTCCGGGAGTTTGGCTCGCCTTTTCGGGTCTGTGAAGTAATCTGCAAGGCCAAATAGTTAGATGCAGAGGCAAATCTACAGGACCGAACCTAGGACCTGCCCAACAGGGTCTCACAACACAAACAAGGATATAGATGGCGGCAAATGTAGGAGGGTGAGATCAGATGATTGTAGGGGAGAGGGTGGGGCTGGGTGTTCTAGGTGCGATCAGACAACTTTAGGTGTGAGGGTGGGGCCAGGGGTTCTAGGTGCAATTAGACAATTCTTGTTTCCTTTCTCCAGCTTAAAGGAGACATTATATCTTGTTCTCCTCGCTACCCATGGGGTTAATTTTTCCTGGACAGAGACAATGCTTTCTACTTACTCTCATCTCCATAGAAACCATTGCTCGTGGGTTACTGTATAACTACATTACATGGCTGTAATATGATTTAATAAAGGCCATAATAGAGCTTTTGGGGGTATGTGGAGCGGATCAAGACACAAAAGCCGTCACTACCTATATCTACAGTGCTCAGTGGTCCTCCTCATCCGCCTGCCTCACCCAAGGATGACCCTCAATTCCTGCACTCTGCAGGTTTCTATGAACATAATGCAGCATCCAACCAGGAGATTATCAGCAAATATAAAAACTTGATTCCAGCTCACCCAGTTGCTCCATGCTCATCCACTGGCCTCACATCCAGGAAAATTGAAATAATTGGGAGTCCGGCTCAACAGGACTGGATTTTTTTTTTTTTTCAAAAGAAAATATAGTGCATACAAAAGAAAAATTGACACGGTCGACATAACCCAGTCGACGCATTTCGACTGCACTAGGCAGTCTTACTCATGACCCATCAGCAAATGACCCCGGGTCCAGACCTGTACAAACAGACCATTACTGTCTACTGTGACCAGACTACACCAGTGTACCCATGTGTATACCAAGGTCACTGCCACCCACCATCATGGTGTACATTATACCACTCTGTATCACCATCACCACGAAAGAGAGGGGCCCGAAGAATGCAGCGTCTAGTTACACAAAACCCCTGAAGGGATCAGAGCTGCTTCACCTTCCGATTAGCAGTGCACGTTATTGTGAGGGTTAATCAGGTCTGTCCATCTTCTGGAGCTCTCCATCCTGAATTGTCTCAGATGTTCTGTGTTGGTCACTCCTCTCGGTGTGTATGCTCACCTCTTGCACTAGGGAATTGCTGGCGAGAGTTACACGTTCTAAGGGTAAGTTCACACAGGTTGTTTTTGCTGCAGCAAAACCTGATTTCTTGTCAGGAAAGAAGCTGCGGCAAAAACACAGCTTTAGGTGCGTTCTTTGTTGCTGTTTTGGTGCTGTTTTTCGGGCTAACTTCTGTCTCGTTGTCCAGGACTTTTCTGCAGAAAAAAAAGCTGCAAATAATGATACCTGCATTTTTGCAGCGTTTTTTCAACACCTATTCAAGCCAATGGGTGAAATATGCTGCAAAAATGTTGAATGAAGTGACATGCTCTATGTCCAAAAAAAGCAGCAAAGCACAAGATACTGATCACACAAAAAACCAATGTGTGTGCATGAGATTTCTGAAGTCTCGTAGGCTTTGCTGGTACTGTAAAAAGCAGTTGAAAAGTAGCATTAAAAACGCAGCAAAAATGCCTTGTGTGAACTTACCCTAAATTAGCAGCAGTCGATCCTCTCCCTTCTGTTCTCTTGATTTCCACTGTGTTGTTTGGTAAGTGTATTTGTATGATTGTGGTTTTCTTTTAGCTTACAGGTTTGAGTTATCCTATACACTTCTGTTCTATACCTCCCTGGTTGGGGGGAGGAAACAGATCAGTGAGCATAGCAAGGTACGAGAACCCGGCATCTCCACCATCAGAGGTAATCTAGAGTACAAGGATAGCCTAAGGTCCTCCTAGCTTGAGGGACAGGGAAGGAAGCCAATTAAACCAGGATATCCAGCTACAGTATCCAGACACCCACAATGTACCTCTCATCCTATCACCTAGCCATTCCTACTGATAAACACCAGCAAACTGGGCGAGAACATTTGGGGTCTCCTAATCCACATAATTCCTCTACCCACACCACACCAACTGTTCATTTCCCCTCAACAGACTGCCCTCTGCCCGCACAGCCTGCCTGTCTTCCCCCCCTCTGCCCTCACTCCTCCGCAGATTGTCCTTCTCCTCTCCTCTGCCTGCACCCCTCTGCAGACTGCTCTTCTCTCTGCCCACACTACCCTTCCGCTTGCATCCCTGCGTACAAACTGCCCTTCTACCCTCCTCTGCCCAGACTGCCCTTCTTCCCTTTTCTGCCCACTCACTGCCGCCCACACTGCCCTTCTTTGCCCGCAACCCACTGCCCACACCCCTCTGCACAGACTTTCTCCCCTGCTCTGCTGCCACCCTCTGAACAGTCTCCTCCCCTCCTGTTGCACCCCATTGTATTGTCTGTCCCTTCTTCGGTGTGCACCGTCTTTTCCTCCACTTGCCCCTGCAGTCATGTCCGCAGCCCCTCTGTACCATTGCCCTCCTCCCAGCACCCCTCTGTACAGTCTGCCACCTCCTCTTGCACCTTGGTCGGTGGACATCTCCCACCCCAAGGGTAGAGGTTGTTCTTCCAGTAAGTCAATTCATTATGCATTCTCACATCTGCTGTGCAGCCATGGAAATCTGTTTTTTCACAGGTTGAGTGGTCTCAGGGGACACGCAGTATCGGGCCGGATCGTGGACCTTATTAAATGTAATGATGTCTCTGCTGACATGCGCTTATATCAGCAGAGAGGCCCATGTGATGCACCTTTTATTACAGATGGCAGGCTCCATCATCAGCTTCATCACTGCTGTGAGAGGTGGGGTAAAGGTGCGACTATGGGGTTGCCCCCTGACACTTCCCGGCCAGTCGTGTCCTCAGGTGCCACTGCTAAGCACTAGCCATATCTACAAGGTCCACGGCCCCAGAGAGGTCACAAGCCTCACTGTGTCCGAGGAGTGATGCCGCCGGCTCCTAACTCACGAAAAAAGACATGGTTCCTGCCATTTGTACTGACTGTTTTATCATACAGAGAATCAGTCAGAGGCAATGGCTGCAAGCGTGATGGACGCCGTACAAAACCAGATGTGTTCGCTAGCTCCACGTCCTTCTCAGTGATGGATTCCCCCAGAATAGTATCCGTGGCACCCAGCTCTATCCTCACTAATACGCCTCCGTCACTCTGCACACAGTGGACTCCACACTGCCACCCAGTGAGCACTGGCTGATGGACAGGCTAAGGGAGAGTCACAGACTGCATGCTGACAGTTTCCTTTATGACAGTGTAACATGGGATGGTCAGTGCCTGCTTCTTAAGGGCTAGACAACAAAAAGAAACTTCCCCCGGCCAGCCCCTATATTTTCAGACAGTAACTGGGGGTCAGGAGTTAAACCCGTCCCCATCTGCCAGTGTACACAAGTAATGTGACGTGTGTCTTCCGTGGCCCATGTGGCACACGTGAGGTGTGCACCCTCCATGGTCCATGTGACGCAAGGTGCACGCCGTCCGTGGTCCATGTGACGCACACGATCTGAGGTGCACGCTGTCTGTGGCCCATGTGACGCACACGACGTGAGCTGTGTGGCCCCCGTGGCCCATGTGACACACACGACGTGAACTGTGTGTCCTCCGTGGCCCATGTGACGCACACGTGAGCTGTGTGTCCTCCGTGGCCCATGTGACGCACACGACGTGAGCTGTGTGTCCTCCGTGGCCCATGTGACGCACACGAAGTGAGCTGTGTGTCCTCCATTGCCCATGTGACGCACACGACGTGAGCGGTGTGTCCTCCGTAGCCCATGTGACGCACACGACGTGAGCGGTGTGTCCTCCATTGCCCATGTGACGCACACGACGTGAGCTGTGTGTCCTCCGTGGCCCATGTGACGCACACGACGTGAGCTGTGTGTCCTCCGTAGCCCATGTGACACACACGACGTGAGCTGTGTGTCCTCCGTGGCCCATGTGACGCACACGACGTGAGCTGTGTGTCCTCCGTGGCCCATGTGACGCACACGACGTGAGCGGTGTGTCCTCCGTAGCCCATGTGACACACACGACGTGAGCTGTGTGTCCTCCGTGGCCCATGTGACGCACACGACGTGAGCTGTGTCCTCCGTTGCCCATGTGACGCACACGACGTGAGCTGTGTGTCCTCCATTGCCCATGTGACGCACACGACGTGAGCTGTGTGTCCTCCGTGGCCCATGTGACGCACACGACGTGAGCGGTGTGTCCTCCGTAGCCCATGTGACGCACACGACGTGAGCTGTGTGTCCTCCGTGGCCCATGTGACGCACACGACGTGAGCGGTGTGTCCTCCGTAGCCCATGTGACACACACGACGTGAGCTGTGTGTCCTCCGTGGCCCATGTGACGCACACAATAAGCGCTCTCTAGAGATGAAGGGATTTCTCACCTGCTGCAAATTCTCTGATATTTTCTGGTCTTTTCTCTAGAACATCTCTAGAAAACGGAAATGGAAAAAACCCAGTCAGGAGAGGCAGTTATGTGACCCGAAGGAGCAGATATACATTATAATTACTGGATGAATCCAGAGAGCAGCAGCTGCACATCAGGATGGCTCCTCAGATACTCCTCATTAATAATCCGGGTCTGAATCTGGAGAAGGAAAAAGGTGACATGTCAGCAGGTGCAAATGTAACAAGGCCGCCGCCCGGGATATAGAAGGCTGCCGCCCGGGATATAGAAGGCCGCCGCCCGGGATATAGAAGGCTGCCGCCCGGGATAGAGGCCGCCGCCCGGGATATAGAAGGCTGCCGCCCGGGATATAGAAGGCCGTCGCCTGGGATATAGAAGGCTGCCGCCCGGGATATAGAAGGCCGCCGCCCGGGATATAGAAGGCCGCCGCCCGGGATATAGAAGGCCGTCGCCTGGGATATAGAAGGCCGCCGCCCGGGATATAGAAGGCCACCGCCTGGTATAGAGGCTGCCGCCCGGCATATGTAAGGCCGCCGCCCGGGATATAGAAGGCCGCCATCCGGGATATAGAAGGCCGCCGCCCGGGATAGAGGCTGGCACCCGAGATATAGAGGCCGCCGCCTGGCATATAGAAGGCCGCCGTCTGGGATATAGAAGGCCGCTGCCCGGGATATAGAAGGCCGCCGCCCGGGATATAGAAGGCTGCCGCCTGGCATATAGAGGGCCGCCGTCCAGGATATAAAGGCCGCCGCCCGGGATATAAAGGCCGCCGCCCTGCATATAGAAGGCTGCCGCCCGGGATATGGAGGGCTGCTGCCCGGGATATAGAAGGCTGCCGCCCGGGATATAGAGGGCCGCCACCCGGGATAGAGGCTGGCGCCCGAGATATAGAGGCCGCCGCCCGGGATAGAGTCTGCCGCCCGGGATATAGAGGCCACCCAGGATAGAGGCCGCCGCCGGCATATAGAAGGCCGCCCAGGATAGAGGCTGCCGCCCGGGATATAGAGGGCCGCCGCCCGGGGTATAGAAGGCCGCCGCCCGGGATATAGAAGGCCTCCGCCCGGGATATAGAAAGCTGCCGCCCGGGATATAGAAGGCCTCCGCCCGGGATATAGAAGGCCTCCGCCCGGGATATAGAAAGCTGCCGCCCGGGATATAGAAGGCCTCCGCCCGGGATATAGAAGGCGCCGCCCAGGATATAGAAGGCCTCCGCCCGGGATATAGAAGAGTACACCCAGGAGTGTAGGGGGCACCCGTTCAGCACACAGACCTGTAGCGGGCACCGCTCAGCGTACAGACCTGGTGGGGGCACCGCTCGGCGTACAGACCTGGTGGGGGCACCGCTGGCGTACAGACCTGTAGGGGGCACCGCTCGGCGTAGACCTGTAGGGGGCACAGCTCGGCGTACAGACCTGTAGGGGGCACCGCTCGGCGTACAGACCTGTAGGTGGCACCGCTCGGCGCACAGACCTGTAGGGGGCACCGCTCGTCGTGCAGACCTGTAGGGGGCACCGCTCGGCGTACAGACCTGGTGGTGGCACCGCTCGGCGTACAGACCTGTAGGGGGCACCGCTCGGCGTACAGACCTGTAGGGGGCACCGCTCGGCGTACAGACCTGGTGGGGCACCGCTCGGCGTACAGACCTGTAGGGGGCACCGCTCGGCGTACAGACCTGTAGGGGGCACCGCTCGGCGTACAGACCTGTAGGGGGCACCGCTCGGCGTACAGACCTGTAGGGGGCACCGCTCGGCGTACAGACCTGGTGGGGCACCGCTCGGCGTACAGACCTGTAGGGGGCACCGCTCGGCGTACAGACCTGGTGGGGCACCGCTCGGCGTACAGACCTGTAGGGGGCACCGCTCGGCGTACAGACCTGGTGGGGCACCGCTCGGCGTACAGACCTGTAGGGGGCACCGCTCGGCGTACAGACCTGTAGGGGGCACCGCTCGGCGTACAGACCTGTAGGGGGCACCGCTCGGCGTACAGACCTGGTGGGGCACCGCTCGGCGTACAGACCTGGTGGGGCACCGCTCGGCGTACAGACCTGGTGGGGCACCGCTCGGCGTACAGACCTGGTGGGGCACCGCTCGGCGTACAGACCTGTAGGGGGCACCGCTCGGCGTACAGACCTGGTGGGGCACCGCTCGGCGTACAGACCTGGTGGGGCACCGCTCGGCGTACAGACCTGGTGGGGCACCGCTCGGCGTACAGACCTGTAGGGGGCACCGCTCGGCGTACAGACCTGGTGGGGCACCGCTCGGCGTACAGACCTGGTGGGGCACCGCTCGGCGTACAGACCTGGTGGGGCACCGCTCGGCGTACAGACCTGTAGGGGGCACCGCTCGGCGTACAGACCTGGTGGGGGCACCGCTCGGCGTACAGACCTGGTGGGGGCACCGCTCGGCGTACAGACCTGTAGGTGTAGGGCGCACTAGGGTAAAAGGCAGTGTACTCTTTCACCTTCATGTCACGGCAGCGCTGCTGCTGCTCGCAGTTCAGGGCCCCGTGGTCTCCATTTTCCGACATGTCTGACTCTGCACTAGCCAGCGGCACAGTTGCTAGGAATCGTTGCCAAGACTGTAAATGAGAAGACGCCCCTTTTTTGTAACGATTCACGTGCCCATCCAGGAATACGCCCTTTTCACTGTTTCCATAGAGACGGCGATAGCGCTCTTGTCAGGGGAGAGTCCGAGTGACATCCTGGGCACTGGGCAGTGTATATAGGTGACTGTGTGTGGTGTCTGCAGGCAGCCTCGAGCTCACTGCGGCCGGTACGGACTGCTATAACTGTGTACACCATATATGTATATATATCATATACCCCCTACATTATATATATATAATACACCTCCTGTACATTACATGTATATAATACACCTCCTGTACATTATATGTATATAATACACCTCCTGTACATTATATGTATATAATACACCCCCTGCACATTACATGTATATAATACACCTCCTGTACATTATATGTATATAATACACCCCCTGCACATTATATGTATATAATACACCTCCTGTACATTATATGTATATAATACACCTCCTGTACATTATATGTATATAATACACCTCCTGTACATTATATGTATATAATACACCTCCTGTACATTATATGTATATAATACACCTCCTGTACATTATATGTATATAATACACCTCCTGTACATTACATGTATATAATACACCTCCTGTACATTATATGTATATAATACACCTCCTGTACATTATATGTATATAATACACCTCCTGTACATTATATATATATAATACACCTCCTGTACATTACATGTATATAATACACCTCCTGTACATTATATAATACACCTCCTGTACATTACATGTATATAATACACCTCCTATACATTATATGTATATAATACACCCCCTGTACATTACATGTATATAATACACCTCCTGTACATTATATGTATATAATACACCCCCTGTACATTATATGTATATAATACACCCCCTGTACATTACATGTATATAATACACCTCCTGTACATTATATGTATATAATACACCTCCTGTACATTATATGTATATAATACACCTCCTATACATTACATGTATATAATACACCCCCTGCACATTACATGTATATAGTGCACCTCCTGTACATTATATGTATATAATACACCTCCTGTACATTACATGTATATGGTGCACCCCCTGTACATTATATGTATATAATACACCCCCTGTACATTACATGTATATAATACACCTCCTGTACATTATATGTATATAATACACCCCCTGTACATTACATGTATATAATACACCTCCTGTACATTATATGTATATAATACACCTCCTGTACATTATATGTATATAATACACCTCCTATACATTACATGTATATAATACACCCCCTGCACATTACATGTATATAGTGCACCTCCTGTACATTATATGTATATAATACACCCCCTGTACATTACATGTATATAGTGCACCCCCTGTACATTATATGTATATAATACACCCCCTGTACATTACATGTATATAGTGCACCCCCTGCACATTATATGTATATAATACACCTCCTGTACATTATATGTATATAATACACCTCCTGTACATTATATGTATATAATACACCTCCTGCACATTACATGTATATAGTGCACCCCCTGTACATTACATGTATATAATACACCTCCTGTACATTATATGTATATAATACACCCCCTGCACATTACATGTATATAATACACCTCCTGTACATTATATGTATATAATACACCTCCTGTACATTATATGTATATAATACACCTCCTGCACATTATATGTATATAATACACCTCCTGTACATTATATGTATATAATACACCTCCTGTACATTATATGTATATAATACACCCCCTACATTATATATATATAATACACCTCCTGTACATTACATGTATATAGTGCACCCACTGTACATTACATGTATATAATACACCTCCTGTACATTATATGTATATAATACACCTCCTATACATTATATGTATATAATACACCCCCTGCACATTACATGTATATAGTGCACCCCCTGTACATTATATGTATATAATACACCCCCTGTACATTATATGTATATAATACACCCCCTGCACATTATATGTATATAATACACCCCCTGCACATTATATGTATATAATACACCTCCTGCACATTACATGTATATAGTGCACCCCCTGTACATTATATGTATATAATACACCCCCTGTACATTACATGTATATAATACACCTCCTGTACATTATATGTATATAGTGCACCCCCTGTACATTACATGTATATAATACACCTCCTGTACATTATATGTATATAATACACCTCCTGTACATTATATGTATATAATACACCTCCTGTACATTATATGTATATAATACACCTCCTGTACATTATATGTACATAATACACCCCCCCTGTACATTACATGTATATAATACACCTCCTGTACATTATATGTATATAATACACCTCCTGTACATTATATGTATATAATACACCCCCTGCACATTACATGTATATAGTGCACCCCCTGTACATTATATGTATATAATACACCTCCTGTACATTATATGTATATAATACACCCCCTGCACATTATATGTATATAATACACCTCCTGCACATTATATGTATATAATACACCCCCTGCACATTACATGTATATAATACACCTCCTGCACATTATATGTATATAATACACCCCCTGCACATTATATGTATATAATACACCCCCTGTACATTACATGTATATAATACACCTCCTGCACATTATATGTATATAATACACCTCCTGTACATTACATGTATATAATACACCTCCTGCACATTATATGTATATAATACACCTCCTGTACATTATATGTATATAATACACCCCCTGCACATTATATGTATATAATACACCCCCTGCACATTATATGTATATAATACACCCCCTGTACATTACATGTATATAATACACCTCCTGCACATTATATGTATATAATACACCTCCTGTACATTATATGTATATAATACACCCCCTGCACATTATATGTATATAATACACCCCCTGCACATTACATGTATATAATACACCTCCTGTACATTATATGTATATAATACACCCCCTGCACATTACATGTATATAGTGCACCCCCTGTACATTATATGTATATAATACACCTCCTGTACATTATATGTATATAATACACCTCCTGTACATTATATGTATATAATACACCTCCTGTACATTATATGTATATAATACACCCCCTGCACATTACATGTATATAGTGCACCCCCTGTACATTATATGTATATAATACACCTCCTGTACATTATATGTATATAATACACCCCCTGCACATTACATGTATATAGTGCACCCCCTGTACATTACATGTATATAATACACCTCCTGTACATTATATGTATATAATACACCTCCTATACATTACATGTATATAATACACCCCCTGCACAATACATGTATATAGTGCACCTCCTGTACATTATATGTATATAATACACCTCCTGTACATTATATGTATATAATACACCCCCTGCACATTACATGTATATAGTGCACCCCCTGTACATTACATGTATATAATACACCTCCTGTACATTATATGTATATAGTGCACCCCCTGTACATTACATGTATATAATACACCTCCTATACATTACATGTATATAATACACCCCCTGCACATTACATGTATATAGTGCACCTCCTGCACATTATATGTATATAATACACCTCCTATACATTACATGTATATAATACACCCCCTGCACATTACATGTATATAGTGCACCTCCTGCACATTACATGTATATAATACACCTCCTGTACATTACATGTATATAATACACCTCCTGTACATTATATGTATATAATACACCCCCTGCACATTACATGTATATAATACACCTCCTGCACATTACATGTATATAGTACACCCCCTGTACATTATATGTATGTAATACACCCCCTGTACATTACATGTATATAGTGCACCTCCTGTACATTATACGTATATAGTGCACCCCCTGTACATTACATGTATATAATACACCTCCTGTACATTATATGTATATAATACACCTCCTATACATTACATGTATATAATACACCTCCTGCACATTATATGTATATAATACACCTCCTATACATTACATGTATATAATACACCCCCTGCACATTACATGTATATAGTGCACCTCCTGTACATTATATGTATATAATACACCCCCTGTACATTACATGTATATAATACACCTCCTGTACATTATATGTATATAGTGCACCCCCTGTACATTACATGTATATAATACACCTCCTGTACATTATATGTATATAATACACCTCCTGTACATTATATGTATATAATACACCTCCTGTACATTATATGTATATAATACACCCCCTGCACATTACATGTATATAGTGCACCCCCTGTACATTATATGTATATAATACACCTCCTGTACATTATATGTATATAATACACCCCCTGCACATTACATGTATATAGTGCACCCCCTGTACATTACATGTATATAATACACCTCCTGTACATTATATGTATATAATACACCCCCCCTGTACATTACATGTATATAATACACCTCCTGTACATTATATGTATATAATACACCTCCTGTACATTATATGTATATAATACACCTCCTGTACATTATATGTATATAATACACTTCCTGTACATTATATGTATATAATACACCCCCTGCACATTACATGTATATAGTTCACCCCCTGTACATTATATGTATATAATACACCTCCTGTACATTATATGTATATAATACACCCCCTGCACATTACATGTATATAGTGCACCCCCTGTACATTATATGTATATAATACACCTCCTGTACATTATATGTATATAATACACCCCCTGCACATTACATGTATATAGTGCACCCCCTGTACATTACATGTATATAATACACCTCCTGTACATTATATGTATATAATACACCTCCTATACATTACATGTATATAATACACCCCCTGCACAATACATGTATATAGTGCACCTCCTGTACATTATATGTATATAATACACCTCCTGTACATTATATGTATATAATACACCCCCTGCACATTACATGTATATAGTGCACCCCCTGTACATTACATGTATATAATACACCTCCTGTACATTATATGTATATAATACACCTCCTATACATTACATGTATATAATACACCCCCTGCACATTACATGTATATAGTGCACCTCCTGCACATTATATGTATATAATACACCTCCTATACATTACATGTATATAATACACCCCCTGCACATTACATGTATATAATACACCCCCTGCACATTACATGTATATAGTGCACCTCCTGTACATTACATGTATATAATACACCTCCTGTACATTATATGTATATAATACACCCCCTGCACATTACATGTATATAATACACCCCCTGCACATTACATGTATATAGTGCACCCCCTGTACATTATATGTATATAATACACCTCCTGTACATTATATGTATATAATACACCCCCTGCACATTACATGTATATAGTGCACCCCCTGTACATTACATGTATATAATACACCTCCTGTACATTATATGTATATAATACACCCCCCCTGTACATTACATGTATATAATACACCTCCTGTACATTATATGTATATAATACACCTCCTGTACATTATATGTATATAATACACCTCCTGTACATTATATGTATATAATACACTTCCTGTACATTATATGTATATAATACACCCCCTGCACATTACATGTATATAGTTCACCCCCTGTACATTATATGTATATAATACACCTCCTGTACATTATATGTATATAATACACCCCCTGCACATTACATGTATATAGTGCACCCCCTGTACATTATATGTATATAATACACCTCCTGTACATTATATGTATATAATACACCCCCTGCACATTACATGTATATAGTGCACCCCCTGTACATTACATGTATATAATACACCTCCTGTACATTATATGTATATAATACACCTCCTATACATTACATGTATATAATACACCCCCTGCACAATACATGTATATAGTGCACCTCCTGTACATTATATGTATATAATACACCTCCTGTACATTATATGTATATAATACACCCCCTGCACATTACATGTATATAGTGCACCCCCTGTACATTACATGTATATAATACACCTCCTGTACATTATATGTATATAATACACCTCCTATACATTACATGTATATAATACACCCCCTGCACATTACATGTATATAATACACCCCCTGCACATTACATGTATATAGTGCACCTCCTGTACATTACATGTATATAATACACCTCCTGTACATTATATGTATATAATACACCCCCTGCACATTACATGTATATAATACACCCCCTGCACATTACATGTATATAGTGCACCCCCTGTACATTATATGTATATAATACACCTCCTGTACATTATATGTATATAATACACCCCCTGTACATTACATGTATATAGTGCACCTCCTGTACATTATACGTATATAGTGCACCCCCTGTACATTACATGTATATAATACACCCCCTGTACATTACATGTATATAGTGCACCTCCTGCACATTATATGTATATAATACACCTCCTATACATTACATGTATATAATACACCCCCTGCACATTATATGTACAGTGGGGCAAAAAAGTATTTAGTCAGTCAGCAATAGTGCAAGTTCCACCACTTAAAAAGATGAGAGGCGTCTGTAATTTACATCATAGGTAGACCTCAACTATGGGAGACAAACTGAGAAAAAAAAATCCAGAAAATCACATTGTCTGTTTTTTTAACATTTTATTTGCATATTATGGTGGAAAATAAGTATTTGGTCAGAAACAAAATTTCATCTCAATACTTTGTAATATATCCTTTGTTGGCAATGACAGAGGTCAAACGTTTTCTGTAAGTCTTCACAAGGTTGCCACACACTGTTGTTGGTATGTTGGCCCATTCCTCCATGCAGATCTCCTCTAGAGCAGTGATGTTTTTGGCTTTTCGCTTGGCAACACGGACTTTCAACTCCCTCCAAAGGTTTTCTATAGGGTTGAGATCTGGAGACTGGCTAGGCCACTCCAGGAACTTGAAATTCTTCTTACGAAGCCACTCCTTCGTTGCCCTGGCGGTGTGCTTTGGATCATTGTCATGTTGAAAGACCCAGCCACGTTTCATCTTCAATGCCCTTGCTGATGGAAGGAGGTTTGCACTCAAAATCTCACGATACATGGCCCCATTCATTCTTTCATGTACCCGGATCAGTCGTCCTGGCCCCTTTGCAGAGAAACAGCCCCAAAGCATGATGTTTCCACCACCATTCTTTACAGTAGGTATGGTGTTTGATGGATGCAACTCAGTATTCTTTTTCCTCCAAACACGACAAGTTGTGTTTCTACCAAACAGTTCCAGTTTGGTTTCATCAGACCATAGGACATTCTCCCAAAACTCCTCTGGATCATCCAAATGCTCTCTAGCAAACTTCAGATGGGCCCGGACATGTACTGGCTTAAGCAGTGGGACACGTCTGGCACTGCAGGATCTGAGTCCATGGTGGCGTAGTGTGTTACTTATGGTAGGCCTTGTTACATTGGTCCCAGCTCTCTGCAGTTCATTCACTAGGTCCCCCCGCGTGGTTCTGGGATTTTTGCTCACCGTTCTTGTGATCATTCTGACCCCACGGGGTGGGATTTTGCGTGGAGCCCCAGATCGAGGGAGATTATCAGTGGTCTTGTATGTCTTCCATTTTCTAATTATTGCTCCCACTGTTGATTTCTTCACTCCAAGCTGGTTGGCTATTGCAGATTCAGTCTTCCCAGCCTGGTGCAGGGCTACAATTTTGTTTCTGGTGTCCTTTGACAGCTCTTTGGTCTTCACCATAGTGGAGTTTGGAGTCAGACTGTTTGAGGGTGTGCACAGGTGTCTTTTTATACTGATAACAAGTTTAAACAGGTGCCATTACTACAGGTAATGAGTGGAGGAAAGAGGAGACTCTTAAAGAAGAAGTTACAGGTCTGTGAGAGCCAGAAATCTTGATTGTTTGTTTCTGACCAAATACTTATTTTCCACCATAATATGCAAAAAAAATGATAAAAAAACAGACAATGTGATTTTCTGGATTTTTTTTTCTCAGTTTGTCTCCCATAGTTGAGGTCTACCTATGATGTAAATTACAGACGCCTCTCATCTTTTTAAGTGGTGGAACTTGCACTATTGCTGACTGACTAAATACTTTTTTGCCCCACTGTATATAGTGCACCTCCTGCACATTATATGTATATAATACACCCCCTGTACATTACATGTATATAATACACCTCCTGTACATTATATGTATATAGTGCACCCCCTGTACATTACATGTATATAATACACCTCCTGTACATTATATGTATATAATACACCTCCTATACATTACAGGTATATAATACACCTCCTGCACATTATATGTATATAATACACCTCCTGCACATTATATGTATATAATACACCTCCTATACATTACATGTATATAATACACCCCCTGCACATTACATGTATATAGTGCACCTCCTGTACATTATATGTATATAATACACCCCCTGTACATTACATGTATATGGTGCACCCCCTGTACATTATATGTATATAATACACCCCCTGTACATTACATGTATATAATACACCTCCTGTACATTATATGTATATAATACACCTCCTGTACATTATATGTATATAATACACCTCCTATACATTACATGTATATAATACACCCCCTGCACATTACATGTATATAGTGCACCTCCTGTACATTATATGTATATAATACACCCCCTGTACATTACATGTATATAATACACCTCCTGTACATTATATGTATATAATACACCTCCTGTACATTATATGTATATAATACACCTCCTATACATTACATGTATATAATACACCCCCTGCACATTACATGTATATAGTGCACCTCCTGTACATTATATGTATATAATACACCCCCTGTACATTACATGTATATAGTGCACCCCCTGTACATTATATGTATATAATACACCCCCTGTACATTACATGTATATAGTGCACCCCCTGTACATTATATGTATATAATACACCTCCTGTACATTATATGTATATAATACACCCCCTGTACATTACATGTATATAATACACCCCCTGCACATTACATGTATATAGTGCACCCCTGTACATTATATGTATATAATACACCCCCTGCACATTACATGTATATAATACACCTCCTGTACATTATATGTATATAATACACCCCCTGCACATTACATGTATATAATACACCTCCTGTACATTATATGTATATAATACACCCCCTGCACATTACATGTATATAGTGCACCTCCTGCACATTATATGTATATAATACACCTCCTGTACATTATATGTATATAATACACCCCCTGCACATTACATGTATATAATACACCTCCTGTACATTATATGTATATAATACACCTCCTGTACATTATATGTATATAATACACCCCCTGCACATTACATGTATATAGTGCACCTCCTGTACATTATATGTATTATATACATATGTATGTATTATGTATGTATGTATGTATGTATGTATTATATACATGCACATTACATGTATATAATACACCTCCTGTACATTATATGTATATCAAGGATGTGACCGATAGGATACCAAAGCTCTTCAGCTCCAAGGACGTCCACCCATTTCTTCTGATACATGTTGGCACCAATGACACGGCAAGGAAGGACCTACCGACAATCTGCAAGGACTTTGAAGAGTTGGGGAAGAAAGTAAAGGAACTGGATGCACAGGTAGTTTTTTCTTCTATCCTTCCAGTAGACGGGCATGGCACCAGGAGATGGAACAGGATCCTTGATGCAAACAACTGGCTAAGACGATGGTGCAGACAACAAGGATTTGGATTCCTGGACCACGGTGTGAATTACTGGTATGATGGACTCCTCGCCAGAGACGGACTACACCTCAACAAACCTGGGAAACACACATTCGCCAGAAGACTCGCTACACTCATCAGGAGGGCGTTAAACTAGAAAAAGAGGGGACGGGAAGAAAAACATTAGACTCGAACAAAGACGACCCAGGAAAACATACTCAGAAGGGAGGTAAGAACATTTCTAAAACAATCCACAGTGAGGAGATTGGAACAAAACAAAATCCTCTAAACTGCATGCTCGCAAACGCCAGAAGCCTGACAAACAAGATGGAAGAACTAGAAGCAGAAATATCTACAGGTAACTTTGACATAGTGGGAATAACCGAGACATGGTTAGATGAAAGCTATGACTGGGCAGTTAACTTACAGGGTTACAGTCTGTTTAGAAAGGATCGTAAAAATCGGAGAGGAGGAGGGGTTTGTCTCTATGTAAAGTCTTGTCTAAAGTCCACTTTAAGGGAGGATATTAGCGAAGGGAATGAGGATGTCGAGTCCATATGGGTTGAAATTCATGGAGGGAAAAATGGTAACAAAATTCTCATTGGGGTCTGTTACAAACCCCCAAATATAACAGAAACCATGGAAAGTCTACTTCTAAAGCAGATAGATGAAGCTGCAACCCATAATGAGGTCCTGGTTATGGGGGACTTTAACTACCCGGATATTAACTGGGAAACAGAAACCTGTGAAACCCATAAAGGCAACAGGTTTCTGCTAATAACCAAGAAAAATTATCTTTCACAATTGGTGCAGAATCCAACCAGAGGAGCAGCACTTTTAGACCTAATACTATCTAATAGACCTGACAGAATAACAAATCTGCAGGTGGTCGGGCATCTAGGAAATAGCGACCACAATATTGTGCAGTTTCACCTGTCTTTCACTAGGGGGACTTGTCAGGGAGTCACAAAAACATTGAACTTTAGGAAGGCAAAGTTTGAACAGCTTAGAGATGCCCTTAATGTGGTAGACTGGGACAATATCCTCAGAAATGAGAATACAGATAATAAATGGGAAATGTTTAAGAACATCCTAAATAGGCAGTGTAAGCGGTTTATACCTTGTGGGAATAAAAGGACTAGAAATAGGAAAAACCCAATGTGGCTAAACAAAGAAGTAAGACAGGCAATTAACAGTAAAAAGAAAGCATTTGCACTACTAAAGCAGGATGGCACCATTGAAGCTCTAAAAAACTATAGGGAGAAAAATACTTTATCTAAAAAACTAATTAAAGCTGCCAAAAAGGAAACAGAGAAGCACATTGCTAAGGAGAGTAAAACTAATCCCAAACTGTTCTTCAACTATATCAATAGTAAAAGAATAAAAACTGAAAATGTAGGCCCCTTAAAAAATAGTGAGGAAAGAATGGTTGTAGATGACGAGGAAAAAGCTAATATATTAAACACCTTCTTCTCCACGGTATTCACGGTGGAAAATGAAATGCTAGGTGAAATCCCAAGAAACAATGAAAACCCTATATTAAGGGTCACCAATCTAACCCAAGAAGAGGTGCGAAACCGGCTAAATAAGATTAAAATAGATAAATCTCCGGGTCCGGATGGCATACACCCACGAGTACTAAGAGAACTAAGTAATGTAATAGATAAACCATTATTTCTTATTTTTAGTGACTCTATAGCGACAGGGTCTGTTCCGCAGGACTGGCGCATAGCAAATGTGGTGCCAATATTCAAAAAGGGCTCTAAAAGTGAACCTGGAAATTATAGGCCAGTAAGTCTAACCTCTATTGTTGGTAAAATATTTGAAGGGTTTCTGAGGGATGTTATTCTGGATTATCTCAATGAGAATAACTGTTTAACTCCATATCAGCATGGGTTTATGAGAAATCGCTCCTGTCAAACCAATCTAATCAGTTTTTATGAAGAGGTAAGCTATAGACTGGACCACGGTGAGTCATTGGACGTGGTATATCTCGATTTTTCCAAAGCGTTTGATACCGTGCCGCACAAGAGGTTGGTACACAAAATGAGAATGCTTGGTCTGGGGGAAAATGTGTGTAAATGGGTTAGTAACTGGCTTAGTGATAGAAAGCAGAGGGTGGTTATAAATGGTATAGTCTCTAATTGGGTCGCTGTGACCAGTGGGGTACCGCAGGGGTCAGTATTGGGACCTGTTCTCTTCAACATATTCATTAATGATCTGGTAGAAGGTTTACACAGTAAAATATCGATATTTGCAGATGATACAAAACTATGTAAAGCAGTTAATACAAGAGAAGATAGTATTCTGCTACAGATGGATCTGGATAAGTTGGAAACTTGGGCTGAAAGGTGGCAGATGAGGTTTAACAATGATAAATGTAAGGTTATACACATGGGAAGAGGGAATCAATATCACCATTACACACTGAACGGGAAACCACTGGGTAAATCTGACAGGGAGAAGGACTTGGGGATCCTAGTTAATGATAAACTTACCTGGAGCAGCCAGTGCCAGGCAGCAGCTGCCAAGGCAAACAGGATCATGGGGTGCATTAAAAGAGGTCTGGATACACATGATGAGAGCATTATACTGCCTCTGTACAAATCCCTAGTTAGACCGCACATGGAGTACTGTGTCCAGTTTTGGGCACCGGTGCTCAGGAAGGATATAATGGAACTAGAGAGAGTACAAAGGAGGGCAACAAAATTAATAAAGGGGATGGGAGAACTACAATACCCAGATAGATTAGCGAAATTAGGATTATTTAGTCTAGAAAAAAGACGACTGAGGGGCGATCTAATAACCATGTATAAGTATATAAGGGGACAATACAAATATCTCGCTGAGGATCTGTTTATACCAAGGAAGGTGACGGGCACAAGGGGGCATTCTTTGCGTCTGGAGGAGAGAAGGTTTTCCACCAACATAGAAGAGGATTCTTTACTGTTAGGGCAGTGAGAATCTGGAATTGCTTGCCTGAGGAGGTGGTGATGGCGAACTCAGTCGAGGGGTTCAAGAGAGACCTGGATGTCTTCCTGGAGCAGAACAATATTGTATCATACAATTATTAGGTTCTGTAGAAGGACGTAGATCTGGGGATTTATTATGATGGAATATAGGCTGAACTGGATGGACAAATGTCTTTTTTCGGCCTTACTAACTATGTATGTTACTATGTATGTATGTTACTATGTATATAATACACCCCCTGCACATTACATGTATATAGTGCACCTCCTGCACATTATATGTATATAATACACCTCCTGTACATTATATGTATATAATACACCCCCTGTACATTACATGTATATAGTGCACCTCCTGCACATTATATGTATATAATACACCTCCTGTCCATTATATGTATATAATACACCCCCTGCACATTACATGTATATAGTGCACCTCCTGCACATTATATGTATATAATACACCTCCTGTACATTATATGTATATAATACACCCCCTGCACATTACATGTATATAGTGCACCTCCTGCACATTATATGTATATAATACACCTCCTGTACATTATATGTATTGTGATGAGGGAACAGCCGCCATCTTGGAACAGGCATGCTATCAGATTGGCGTGACTCCATTTTGTCTCCTGGACACAGGAGTGCTCCTGGCCCCCACCTTTGCTAATGAATAGAGTTCCTATTAGTATGCTAACGGGCTGAGCTCAGTGTAAACTGTAGACGGTAGTTCAAAGCCCCATGAGGAAACCACGCCACCAGGGGGCTTGGAAATGCTTGGGGGCTTAATTAAAACACGCATGCCAAGTGGCCACTGGATACACATCTATTATGGCAGCCCAGCCAAACCGTCTCCAACATGGAATTGTGAATTATGGACGCATCGTCCGAGGTACAGGCTCATAAAAAATATTCTCCTTACCCTAAAGAAATTGTGCATCCAACAGTGTGAATCCCGTGACGGTGGAAGGTCTGAAACCCGAGATATAGGGATCAGCCTCCCACAGGGACCGAATGGGTCCAGGTTTGATCCCAGTACGACCGGCAGAACAAACCACAGGCGCTGGTACTGCCCGTGTGCTGATCCGATCATCCTGAGAGAAGTTATCCCATTTATTAGATATTGGAATAAATCTTGCAGGGAGACAGAGGGGGTGGAGATTGCTAAGCCCCCCAGCTGCAGGCAGGGGGGCTCAGCCAGGTATAAGAAGAAGCTGAGGTCACTGGGAGGGTCTCACTCCACAGAAGAAGATGATGATGATGACATCTTAAGGAACAGGGTATGCCAGCCAGAGGGGAGCAAGCACATGCTTTCTGGGGGCTGCCCGGCAACTAAGTTTTTGGACCTGCGGAATGCTATGCCCCCCGGCTTCCACAAGTGACCTTCGACCTGGTAAATTGACCTCCAGCTTTATACCTTTAAGCCTTGTATTATTGTTGTTATATTGTACTCTGACTGTAACTCTTGATATATTGTGATTGTATATTTCTTGTAATTATCTAGTGCGCCCTTAAGGCAATTAAATCATAAATTAATTTTGGGCTGATCCTTTTACTCTGATTGCGAATCTTAGAATACCCAGGGTGGGTAACAGGGCAGTCTCCCCGGCGGCCATTTGCTCTAGGTGCAGTCCCTTTACTGGCCTGAGAGACAAAGGGGGCGCCGGAGAGCTGTGCCTGTGTAGTGACGTCACGGATTGGTGACGTGGGAGGAAGGGGTAATCCTTCACAGTGGTGGCAGCGTACGTGGGATCAGAGTAATAGTGTGCGTGGGACCCCTACTCCCAGACACTAAAGACTACCAGTGGTAACTTTCACTGCTGGGGTCTTAAGGTCAGCCCAGCACTAGACGGTCAGAGTGTAGATATAATAAGTTGTGTGCAAGGTCAGGGGTACAGCTGTGTCAGTAACCAGAGGTTCCAAAGATGGCGGAGGGCACCAGGAGTGCAGTGAGGGCGCAGGCCAGTGCTATGGCCTATGAGGAGGTGGTGGTGGACGGTACTGTTCCAGGCGAGGGGGAGCTCAGCCCAGACTCCCCAAGGAGCCAGCCACCCGTGCTTAGTCCGGCAAGGGACTACCCACCACCTACCCGCCCCAGCCTGTCCACATCAGCGGCCCTTGTTGCAGCGGCAGTAGCACGTCTCGAGGCGGGTAATGAAGACGCCTATATGAGACTCATGGCAGCTGCAGAGAAAGCAGCGGAAGCCGAGCGTGCAGAACGCCGTGAGGCAGCGGAGCGGGCAGAGAGAGCTGCTGAGCGGGCAGCGGAGCAAGCAGCGGCAGAGAGAGCAGCGGAGCGCCAGCACCGACTGGAGATGGCTCAACGCGGGCTCCCGCTGGACGCCCCAGCACCGCCAGAGTCCAGGGTTTCCAAAGTCCGGGCCGAGGACTTCCCTCTGCTTGAGAAGGATGGAGACCTGGATTCCTTCTTGCTGGCCTTTGAAAGGACCTGCCTTCAACACCATCTGGCCCCGGATCAGTGGGCAAGATACCTGACCCCCCGTTTGAGGGGTAAGTCCCTGGAAGTTTTGGGGGACTTACCTGCCGGGGCGGAGCAGGACTACAGCAGCATCAAGCGGGCGCTGATCCAGCACTACAACCTCACCCCAGAGTCCTACCGCAAGAAGTTCCGGAGCCTGCAGCGGGGCCCAAAGGACACCTGGACCGACCACATGCGGGCGTTGCTGAGAGCTGCAGAGCACTGGACCTCGGGTCTAGCGCTCACCACCCGCCAGGAGGTCCAGGAACTGTTCGTCATGGAGCAGTTCTTGTGGAACTGCCCAGAGGACCTCCAGCAGTTCCTCCGTGACCGGAAACCGAAGGGGGCTTCTGCTACAGCCGCCCTGGCAGATGAGTATGCCAATAACAGGACGCCTGAGCCGAAGAAGCCTGCCAGCAGCACCTGGAGAGGGGGTAAGCCCAATCCTGCCCCTGTTTCCCCAGCCCCCAGAGTGCAAGGGGTGTACCCCCCTGCTGCCCTCTCCAGGCCAGGCGCAGAACCCAGACGTTGTCATCACTGCAACCAGCTGGGACACTTCAAAGCTGCATGTCCCCAGCGTCTTAAGGCCCCATCCCTGTCCCCGGAACCGTCCACTGTTTTATGTGTGGGAGGGGGTGGTGGGAGGTCCCTGGACAATTACCAACCCGTCACTATCGGCCGCTCAGCGGTCATGGGACTGCGGGACACAGGCGCTGAACGAACCCTAGTACGTCCTGAGGTGGTGTCCCCTCAAGACTTGGTGCCAGGAAGAACCCTGTCCGTCTCCGGAATTGGAGGCGTGGAACCGGCGCTGCCTGTCGCAAAGGTGTTTTTGGACTGGGGTGCCGGGAGGGGAATGCGGGAGGTGGGAGTAACGTCAAATATTCCTGCTAATGTATTACTTGGGACCGATTTGGGGCGGCTAGTGTCTCAGTATGTGGCCACTGAACCCCCAAGTTCGGCTCCCCAAGAATGTCATGTCTCTACTGTGAATGTTGATGTGTTGAATGTGCCTCCAACAGTGGGGGAGGGAGTGAAACCTGAGGGTACTCCATGCACTGACACCACACACACGGGGCTCACGGGGAGGACAGGTGAGGAGACTGTAGGGGAGAGCTCAGAGGTGGAGGGAGGGGCTGCTATGGGCAGTGTAGGGCCCCTAGGTGAATCCAGCCTGCTGAGTCTAGGGCCCCTGCAGGAAGAGGAACAGGCCATGGGGGGAGGAGGCGTCCCGGGAGAGGAGCCACCAGGTAAGACCCCAGGGCGGGAGTTCCCCACACCCGGGATGTCAGGAGGGCCGGGAAGTCTGCCTGACCCGGCGACTTGGTCAGGAGCCGGGGGGAAGCAGGCGCTACCCATGGACACAGTGGTCGTGGCCGCTGTCACCAGGAATGGGAGCGCCGGAGCCCAAGGAGCCTTGCAGAGGTCCGACGGCTTCCCCCTCTCTGACCAAGTGGCTGCCGAGTCAGACAGCGGCCAGGAGACAGATCCCGGGGAGCTGACGGTGGATGTGGCGGTGTTGTCCATTCTCGCCACATCGAGTCAGGGATGTCAGGAAGCGCTGGAAGCTGACGCTAGCCTGAAAGCTCTTAAGGAGCAGGCGGCACAGCCTCCCGGGGAGTCAGACCGCGAGCAGGTGGTCTGGGACCAGGGACGGCTGTACCGGGTAACGGTCCAGCAGGGTTCACCGGAGGCGTGGCCCAGGGACCGACAGTTAGAGGCAGCCTCTGAGAGAGAGAGAGAAGGAGGAGGGGGCAGAGGCAGCCTCAGAGAGAGAGGGGAGGGGGCAGAGACAGCCTCAGAGAGAGAGGGAGGAGGAGGCAGAGACAGCCTCAGAGAGAGAGAGGAGGGGGCAGAAACAGCCTCAGAGAAAGAAGGAGGAGGGGGCAGAGACAGCCTCAGAGAGAGAGAGGAGGGGGCGGAGACAGCCTCAGAGAGAGACAGAGGAGGAGGCGGAGACAGCCTCAGGAAGAGAGGGGAGGAGGCAGAGACAGCCTCAGGAAGAGGAGGAGGGGGCAGAGACAGCCTCAGAGAGAGAGAAGAGGAGGCAGAGACAGCCTCAGAGAGAGGAGGAGGGGGCAGAGACAGCCTCAGAGAGAGAAAGGATGAGGCAGAGACAGCCTCAGAGAGAGACAGGGGAGGAGACAGCCTCAGAGAGAGAAAGGAGGAGGCAGGGACAGCCTCAGAGAGAGAAGGAGGAGGGGGCAGAGACAGCCTCAGAGAGAGAAAGGATGAGGCAGAGACAGCCTCAGAGAGAGACAGAGGAGGAGGCGGAGACAGCCTCAGGAAGAGAGGGGAGGAGGCAGAGCCAGCCTCAGAGAGAGACAGGGGAGGAGACAGCCTCAGAGAGAGAAAGGAGGAGGCAGGGACAGCCTCAGAGAGAGAAGGAGGAGGGGGCAGAGACAGCCTCAGAGAGAGAGAGGAGGGGGCAGAGACAGCCTCAGAGAAAGAAGGAGGAGGGGGCAGAGACAGCCTCAGAGAGAGAGAGGAGGGGGCGGAGACAGCCTCGGAGAGAGACAGAGGGGGAGGCAGGGACAGCCTCAGAGAGAGAGAGAGGAGGAGGCCGAGACAGCCTCAGAGAGAGACAGCGGAGGAGGCGGAGGCAGCCTCAGAGAGAGAGAGGAGGGGGCAGAGACAGCCTCAGAGAAAGAAGGAGGAGGGGGCAGAGACAGCCTCAGAGAGAGAGAGGAGGAGGCCGAGACAGCCTCAGAGAGAGACAGCGGAGGAGGCGGAGGCAGCCTCAGAGAGAGAGGAGGGGGCAGAGACAGCCTCAGAGAAAGACGGAGGAGGGGGCAGAGACAGCCTCAGAGAGGGAAAGGAGGAGGCAGGGACAGCCTCAGAGAGAGAAGGAGGAGGGGGCAGAGACAGCCTCAGAGAGAGAGAGGAGGGGGCAGAGACAGCCTCAGAGAAAGAAGGAGGAGGGGGCAGAGACAGCCTCAGAGAGAGAGAGGAGGGGGCGGAGACAGCCTCGGAGAGAGACAGGGGGGGAGACAGAGTCAGCCTCAGAGAGAGGAGGGGGCAGAGACAGCCTCAGAGAGAGACAGGGAAGGAGGCAGAGACAGCCTCAGAAAGAGGGGAGAGGCAGAGACAGCCTCAGAGAGAGAGAGAGGAGGGACAGAGTCAGCCTCAGAGAGGAGGAGGCAGGGACAGGCTCAGGGAGAAAGTGGCAGAGACCATGGTAATGCTGATGGGTTGTCCCAGCAAGGAGAAGGTGTGGAAGGGCGCATGGGGGAACACAGGAATGTGATGCCCCCTAGCGCCCTCTAAAGCAGGGAGGTGTGATGAGGGAACAGCCGCCATCTTGGAACAGGCATGCTATCAGATTGGCGTGACTCCATTTTGTCTCCTGGACACAGGAGTGCTCCTGGCCCCCACCTTTGCTAATGAATAGAGTTCCTATTAGTATGCTAACGGGCTGAGCTCAGTGTAAACTGTAGACGGTAGTTCAAAGCCCCATGAGGAAACCACGCCACCAGGGGGCTTGGAAATGCTTGGGGGCTTAATTAAAACACGCATGCCAAGTGGCCACTGGATACACATCTATTATGGCAGCCCAGCCAAACCGTCTCCAACATGGAATTGTGAATTATGGACGCATCGTCCGAGGTACAGGCTCATAAAAAATATTCTCCTTACCCTAAAGAAATTGTGCATCCAACAGTGTGAATCCCGTGACGGTGGAAGGTCTGAAACCCGAGATATAGGGATCAGCCTCCCACAGGGACCGAATGGGTCCAGGTTTGATCCCAGTACGACCGGCAGAACAAACCACAGGCGCTGGTACTGCCCGTGTGCTGATCCGATCATCCTGAGAGAAGTTATCCCATTTATTAGATATTGGAATAAATCTTGCAGGGAGACAGAGGGGGTGGAGATTGCTAAGCCCCCCAGCTGCAGGCAGGGGGGCTCAGCCAGGTATAAGAAGAAGCTGAGGTCACTGGGAGGGTCTCACTCCACAGAAGAAGATGATGATGATGACATCTTAAGGAACAGGGTATGCCAGCCAGAGGGGAGCAAGCACATGCTTTCTGGGGGCTGCCCGGCAACTAAGTTTTTGGACCTGCGGAATGCTATGCCCCCCGGCTTCCACAAGTGACCTTCGACCTGGTAAATTGACCTCCAGCTTTATACCTTTAAGCCTTGTATTATTGTTGTTATATTGTACTCTGACTGTAACTCTTGATATATTGTGATTGTATATTTCTTGTAATTATCTAGTGCGCCCTTAAGGCAATTAAATCATAAATTAATTTTGGGCTGATCCTTTTACTCTGATTGCGAATCTTAGAATACCCAGGGTGGGTAACAGGGCAGTCTCCCCGGCGGCCATTTGCTCTAGGTGCAGTCCCTTTACTGACCTGAGAGACAAAGGGGGCGCCGGAGAGCTGGACCTGTGTAGTGACGTCACGGATTGGTGACGTGGGACGAAGGGGTAATCCTTCACATGTATATAATACACCTCCTGTACATTATATGTATATAATACACCTCCTGTACATTATATGTATATAATACACCTCCTGTACATTATATGTATATAATACACCTCCTGTACATTATATGTATATAATACACCTCCTGTACATTATATGTATATAATACACCTCCTGTACATTATATGTATATAATACACCCCCTGCACATTACATGTATATAGTGCACCCCCTGTACATTATATGTATATAATACACCTCCTGTACATTATATGTATATAATACACCCCCTGCACATTACATGTATATAGTGCACCCCCTGTACATTACATGTATATAATACACCTCCTGTACATTATATGTATATAATACACCCACCCTGTACATTACATGTATATAATACACCTCCTGTACATTATATGTATATAATACACCTCCTGTACATTATATGTATATAATACACCTCCTGTACATTATATGTATATAATACACCTCCTGTACATTATATGTATATAATACACCCCCTGCACATTACATGTATATAGTGCACCCCCTGTACATTATATGTATATAATACACCTCCTGTACATTATATGTATATAATACACCCCCTGCACATTACATGTATATAGTGCACCCCCTGTACATTACATGTATATAATACACCTCCTGTACATTATATGTATATAATACACCTCCTATACATTACATGTATATAATACACCCCCTGCACAATACATGTATATAGTGCACCTCCTGTACATTATATGTATATAATACACCTCCTGTACATTATATGTATATAATACACCCCCTGCACATTACATGTATATAGTGCACCCCCTGTACATTACATGTATATAATACACCTCCTGTACATTATATGTATATAATACACCTCCTATACATTACATGTATATAATACACCCCCTGCACATTACATGTATATAGTGCACCTCCTGCACATTATATGTATATAATACACCTCCTGTACATTATATGTATATAATACACCCCCTGTACATTACATGTATATAGTGCACCTCCTGCACATTATATGTATATAATACACCTCCTGTCCATTATATGTATATAATACACCCCCTGCACATTACATGTATATAGTGCACCTCCTGCACATTATATGTATATAATACACCTCCTGTACATTATATGTATATAATACACCCCCTGCACATTACATGTATATAGTGCACCTCCTGCACATTATATGTATATAATACACCTCCTGTACATTATATGTATATAATACACCTCCTGTACATTATATGTATATAATACACCTCCTGTACATTATATGTATATAATACACCTCCTGTACATTATATGTATATAATACACCCCCTGCACATTACATGTATATAGTGCACCCCCTGTACATTATATGTATATAATACACCTCCTGTACATTATATGTATATAATACACCCCCTGCACATTACATGTATATAGTGCACCCCCTGTACATTACATGTATATAATACACCTCCTGTACATTATATGTATATAATACACCCACCCTGTACATTACATGTATATAATACACCTCCTGTACATTATATGTATATAATACACCTCCTGTACATTATATGTATATAATACACCTCCTGTACATTATATGTATATAATACACCTCCTGTACATTATATGTATATAATACACCCCCTGCACATTACATGTATATAGTGCACCCCCTGTACATTATATGTATATAATACACCTCCTGTACATTATATGTATATAATACACCCCCTGCACATTACATGTATATAGTGCACCCCCTGTACATTACATGTATATAATACACCTCCTGTACATTATATGTATATAATACACCTCCTATACATTACATGTATATAATACACCCCCTGCACAATACATGTATATAGTGCACCTCCTGTACATTATATGTATATAATACACCTCCTGTACATTATATGTATATAATACACCCCCTGCACATTACATGTATATAGTGCACCCCCTGTACATTACATGTATATAATACACCTCCTGTACATTATATGTATATAATACACCTCCTATACATTACATGTATATAATACACCCCCTGCACATTACATGTATATAGTGCACCTCCTGCACATTATATGTATATAATACACCTCCTGTACATTATATGTATATAATACACCCCCTGTACATTACATGTATATAGTGCACCTCCTGCACATTATATGTATATAATACACCTCCTGTCCATTATATGTATATAATACACCCCCTGCACATTACATGTATATAGTGCACCTCCTGCACATTATATGTATATAATACACCTCCTGTACATTATATGTATATAATACACCCCCTGCACATTACATGTATATAGTGCACCTCCTGCACATTATATGTATATAATACACCTCCTGTACATTATATGTATATAATACACCTCCTGTACATTATATGTATATAATACACCTCCTGTACATTATATGTATATAATACACCTCCTGTACATTATATGTATATAATACACCTCCTGTACATTATATGTATATAATACACCTCCTGTACATTATATGTATATAATACACCTCCTGTACATTATATGTATATAATACACCCCCTGCACATTACATGTATATAGTGCACCCCCTGCACATTATATGTATATAATACACCTCCTGTACATTATATGTATATAATACACCCCCTGCACATTACATGTATATAGTGCACCCCCTGTACATTACATGTATATAATACACCTCCTGTACATTATATGTATATAATACACCCACCCTGTACATTACATGTATATAATACACCTCCTGTACATTATATGTATATAATACACCTCCTGTACATTATATGTATATAATACACCTCCTGTACATTATATGTATATAATACACCTCCTGTACATTATATGTATATAATACACCCCCTGCACATTACATGTATATAGTGCACCCCCTGTACATTATATGTATATAATACACCTCCTGTACATTATATGTATATAATACACCCCCTGCACATTACATGTATATAGTGCACCCCCTGTACATTATATGTATATAATACACCTCCTGTACATTATATGTATATAATACACCCCCTGCACATTACATGTATATAGTGCACCCCCTGTACATTACATGTATATAATATACCTCCTGTACATTATATGTATATAATACACCTCCTATACATTACATGTATATAATACACCCCCTGCACAATACATGTATATAGTGCACCTCCTGTACATTATATGTATATAATACACCTCCTGTACATTATATGTATATAATACACCCCCTGCACATTACATGTATATAGTGCACCCCCTGTACATTACATGTATATAATACACCTCCTGTACATTATATGTATATAATACACCTCCTATACATTACATGTATATAATACACCCCCTGCACATTACATGTATATAGTGCACCTCCTGCACATTATATGTATATAATACACCTCCTATACATTACATGTATATAATACACCCCCTGCACATTACATGTATATAGTGCACCTCCTGCATATTACATGTATATAATACACCTCCTGTACATTACATGTATATAATACACCTCCTGTACATTATATGTATATAATACACCCCCTGCACATTACATGTATATAATACACCCCCTGCACATTACATGTATATAGTACACCCCCTGTACATTATATGTATATAATACACCTCCTGTACATTATATGTATATAATACACCCCCTGTACATTACATGTATATAGTGCACCTCCTGTACATTATACGTATATAGTGCACCCCCTGTACATTACATGTATATAATACACCTCCTGTACATTATATGTATATAATACACCTCCTATACATTACATGTATATAATACACCTCCTGCACATTATATGTATATAATACACCTCCTATACATTACATGTATATAATACACCCCCTGCACATTACATGTATATAGTGCACCTCCTGTACATTATATGTATATAATACACCCCCTGTACATTACATGTATATAATACACCTCCTGTACATTATATGTATATAATACACCCCCTGCACAATACATGTATATAGTGCACCTCCTGTACATTATATGTATATAATACACCTCCTGTACATTATATGTATATAATACACCCCCTGCACATTACATGTATATAGTGCACCTCCTGTACATTATATGTATATAATACACCTCCTGTACATTATATGTATATAATACACCCCCTGCACATTACATGTATATAGTGCACCCCCTGTACATTACATGTATATAATACACCTCCTGTACATTATATGTATATAATACACCTCCTATACATTACATGTATATAATACACCCCCTGCACATTACATGTATATAGTGCACCTCCTGCACATTATATGTATATAATACACCTCCTGTACATTATATGTATATAATACACCCCCTGCACATTACATGTATATAGTGCACCTCCTGCACATTATATGTATATAATACACCTCCTGTACATTATATGTATATAATACACCTCCTGTACATTATATGTATATAATACACCTCCTGTACATTATATGTATATAATACACCTCCTGTACATTATATGTATATAATACACCTCCTGTACATTATATGTATATAATACACCTCCTGTACATTATATGTATATAATACACCTCCTGTACATTATATGTATATAATACACCCCCTGCACATTACATGTATATAGTGCACCCCCTGCACATTATATGTATATAATACACCTCCTGTACATTATATGTATATAATACACCCCCTGCACATTACATGTATATAGTGCACCCCCTGTACATTACATGTATATAATACACCTCCTGTACATTATATGTATATAATACACCCACCCTGTACATTACATGTATATAATACACCTCCTGTACATTATATGTATATAATACACCTCCTGTACATTATATGTATATAATACACCTCCTGTACATTATATGTATATAATACACCTCCTGTACATTATATGTATATAATACACCCCCTGCACATTACATGTATATAGTGCACCCCCTGTACATTATATGTATATAATACACCTCCTGTACATTATATGTATATAATACACCCCCTGCACATTACATGTATATAGTGCACCCCCTGTACATTATATGTATATAATACACCCCCTGTACATTACATGTATATAGTGCACCTCCTGTACATTATACGTATATAGTGCACCCCCTGTACATTACATGTATATAATACACCTCCTGTACATTATATGTATATAATACACCTCCTATACATTACATGTATATAATACACCTCCTGCACATTATATGTATATAATACACCTCCTATACATTACATGTATATAATACACCCCCTGCACATTACATGTATATAGTGCACCTCCTGTACATTATATGTATATAATACACCCCCTGTACATTACATGTATATAATACACCTCCTGTACATTATATGTATATAGTGCACCCCCTGTACATTACATGTATATAATACACCTCCTGTACATTATATGTATATAATACACCTCCTATACATTACATGTATATAATACACCTCCTGCACATTATATGTATATAATACACCTCCTGCACATTATATGTATATAATACACCTCCTATACATTACATGTATATAATACACCCCCTGCACATTACATGTATATAGTGCACCTCCTGTACATTATATGTATATAATACACCCCCTGTACATTACATGTATATGGTGCACCCCCTGTACATTATATGTATATAATACACCCCCTGTACATTACATGTATATAATACACCTCCTGTACATTATATGTATATAATACACCTCCTGTACATTATATGTATATAATACACCTCCTGTACATTATATGTATATAATACACCTCCTATACATTACATGTATATAATACACCCCCTGCACATTACATGTATATAGTGCACCTCCTGTACATTATATGTATATAATACACCCCCTGTACATTACATGTATATAGTGCACCCCCTGTACATTATATGTATATAATACACCCCCTGTACATTACATGTATATAGTGCACCCCCTGTACATTATATGTATATAATACACCTCCTGTACATTGTATGTATATAATACACCCCCTGTACATTACATGTATATAATACACCCCCTGCACATTTCATGTATATAGTGCACCCCCTGTACATTATATGTATATAATACACCCCCTGCACATTACATGTATATAATACACCTCCTGTACATTATATGTATATAATACACCCCCTGCACATTACATGTATATAATACACCTCCTGTACATTATATGTATATAATACACCCCCTGCACATTACATGTATATAGTGCACCTCCTGCACATTATATGTATATAATACACCCCCTGCACATTACATGTATATAATACACCTCCTGTACATTATATGTATATAATACACCCCCTGCACATTACATGTATATAGTGCACCTCCTGCACATTATATGTATATAATACACCTCCTGTACATTATATGTATATAATACACCCCCTGCACATTACATGTATATAATACACCTCCTGTACATTATATGTATATAATACACCTCCTGTACATTATATGTATATAATACACCCCCTGCACATTACATGTATATAGTGCACCTCCTGTACATTATATGTATATAATACACCCCCTGCACATTACATGTATATAATACACCTCCTGTACATTATATGTATATAATACACCCCCTGCACATTACATGTATATAGTGCACCTCCTGCACATTATATGTATATAATACACCTCCTGTACATTATATGTATATAATACACCCCCTGTACATTACATGTATATAGTGCACCTCCTGCACATTATATGTATATAATACACCTCCTGTCCATTATATGTATATAATACACCCCCTGCACATTACATGTATATAGTGCACCTCCTGCACATTATATGTATATAATACACCTCCTGTACATTATATGTATATAATACACCCCCTGCACATTACATGTATATAGTGCACCTCCTGCTCATTATATGTATATAATACACCTCCTGTACATTATATGTATATAATACACCTCCTGTACATTATATGTATATAATACACCTCCTGTACATTATATGTATATAATACACCTCCTGTACATTATATGTATATAATACACCTCCTGTACATTATATGTATATAATACACCTCCTGTACATTATATGTATATAATACACCTCCTGTACATTATATGTATATAATACACCCCCTGCACATTACATGTATATAGTGCACCCCCTGTACATTATATGTATATAATACACCTCCTGTACATTATATGTATATAATACACCCCCTGCACATTACATGTATATAGTGCACCCCCTGTACATTACATGTATATAATACACCTCCTGTACATTATATGTATATAATACACCCCCCCTGTACATTACATGTATATAATACACCTCCTGTACATTATATGTATATAATACACCTCCTGTACATTATATGTATATAATACACCCCCTGCACATTACATGTATATAGTGCACCTCCTGCACATTATATGTACAGTGGGGCAAAAAAGTATTTAGTCAGTCAGCAATAGTGCAAGTTCCACCACTTAAAAAGATGAGAGGCGTCTGTAATTTACATCATAGGTAGACCTCAACTATGGGAGACAAACTGAGAAAAAAAATCCAGAAAATCACATTGTCTGTTTTTTTAACATTTTATTTGTATATTATGGTGGAAAATAAGTATTTGGTCAGAAACAAAATTTCATCTCAATACTTTGTAATATATCCTTTGTTGGCAATGACAGAGGTCAAACGTTTTCTGTAAGTCTTCACAAGGTTGCCACACACTGTTGTTGGTATGTTGGCCCATTCCTCCATGCAGATCTCCTCTAGAGCAGTGATGTTTTTGGCTTTTCGCTTGGCAACACGGACTTTCAACTCCCTCCAAAGGTTTTCTATAGGGTTGAGATCTGGAGACTGGCTAGGCCACTCCAGGACCTTGAAATGCTTCTTACGAAGCCACTCCTTCGTTGCCCTGGCGGTGTGCTTTGGATCATTGTCATGTTGAAAGGCCCAGCCACGTTTCATCTTCAATGCCCTTGCTGATGGAAGGAGTTTGCACTCAAAATCTCACGATACATGGCCCCATTCATTCTTTCATGTACCCGGATCAGTCGTCCTGGCCCCTTTGCAGAGAAACAGCCCCAAAGCATGATGTTTCCACCACCATGCTTTACAGTAGGTATGGTGTTTGATGGATGCAACTCAGTATTCTTTTTCCTCCAAACACGACAAGTTGTGTTTCTACCAAACAGTTCCAGTTTGGTTTCATCAGACCATAGGACATTCTCCCAAAACTCCTCTGGATCATCCAAATGCTCTCTAGCAAACTTCAGACGGGCCCGGACATGTACTGGCTTAAGCAGTGGGACACGTCTGGCACTGCAGGATCTGAGTCCATGGTGGCGTAGTGTGTTACTTATGGTAGGCCTTGTTACATTGGTCCCAGCTCTCTGCAGTTCATTCACTAGGTTCCCCCGCGTGGTTCTGGGATTTTTGCTCACCGTTCTTGTGATCATTATGACCCCACGGGGTGGGATTTTGCGTGGAGCCCCAGATCGAGGGAGATTATCAGTGGTCTTGTATGTCTTCCATTTTCTAATTATTGCTCCCACTGTTGATTTCTTCACTCCAAGCTGGTTGGCTATTGCAGATTCAGTCTTCCCAGCCTGGTGCAGGGCTACAATTTTGTTTCTGGTGTCCTTTGACAGCTCTTTGGTCTTCATCATAGTGGAGTTTGGAGTCAGACTGTTTGAGGGTGTGCACAGGTGTCTTTTTATACTGATAACAAGTTTAAACAGGTGCCATTACTACAGGTAATGAGTGGAGGAAAGAGGAGACTCTTAAAGAAGAAGTTACAGGTCTGTGAGAGCCAGAAATCTTGATTGTTTGTTTCTGACCAAATACTTATTTTCCACCATAATATGCAAAAAAATTGTTAAAAAAACAGACAATGTGATTTTCTGGATTTTTTTTTCTCAGTTTGTCTCCCATAGTTGAGGTCTACCTATGATGTAAATTACAGACGCCTCTCATCTTTTTAAGTGGTGGAACTTGCACTATTGCTGACTGACTAAATACTTTTTTGCCCCACTGTATATAATGCACCCCCCTGTTCATTCTATGTATATAATACACCTCCTATACATTATATGTATATAATACACCCCCTGCACATTACATGTATATAGTGCACCCCCTGTACATTATATGTATATAATGCACCCCCCCTGTACATTATATGTATATAATGCACCCCCCCTGTATATTATATGTATATAATGCACCCCCCCTGTACATTATATGTATATAATGCACCCCCCCTGTACATTCTATGTATATAATACACCTCCTGTACATTATATGTATATAATACACCCCCTGCACATTACATGTATATAGTGCACCTCCTGTACATTATATGTATATAATGCACCCCCCCTGTACATTATATGTATATAATACACCCCCTGCACATTACATGTATATAGTGCACCTCCTGCACATTATATGTATATAATACACCTCCTGTACATTAAATGTATATAATACACCCCCTGTACATTACATGTATATAGTGCACCTCCTGCACATTATATGTATATAATACACCCCCTGCACATTACATGTATATAATACACCTCCTGTACATTATATGTATATAATACACCCCCTGCACATTACATGTATATAGTGCACCTCCTGCACATTATATGTATATAATACACCCCCTGCACATTACATGTATATAATACACCTCCTGTACATTATATGTATATAATACACCCCCTGCACATTACATGTATATAGTGCACCTCCTGCACATTATATGTATATAATACACCTCCTGTACATTATATGTATATAATACACCCCCTGCACATTACATGTATATAATACACCTCCTGTACATTATATGTATATAATACACCCCCTGCACATTACATGTATATAGTGCACCTCCTGCACATTATATGTATATAATACACCTCCTGTACATTATATGTATATAATACACCCCCTGTACATTACATGTATATAGTGCACCTCCTGCACATTATATGTATATAATACACCTCCTGTCCATTATATGTATATAATACACCCCCTGCACATTACATGTATATAGTGCACCTCCTGCACATTATATGTATATAATACACCTCCTGTACATTATATGTATATAATACACCCCCTGCACATTACATGTATATAGTGCACCTCCTGCACATTATATGTATATAATACACCTCCTGTACATTATTTGTATATAATACACCCCCTGCACATTACATGTATATAGTGCACCTCCTGCACATTATATGTATATAATGCACCCCCCTGTACATTCTATGTATATAATACACCTCCTATACATTATATGTATGCAATACACCTCCTGTACATTATATGTATATAATACACCCCCTGCACATTACATGTATATAGTGCACCCCCTGTACATCATATGTATATAATGCACCCCCCTGTACATTCTATGTATATAATACACCTCCTATACATTATATGTATGCAATACACCTCCTGTACATTATATGTATATAATACACCCCTGCACATTACATGTATATAGTGCACCCCCTGTACATTATATGTATATAATGCACCCCCCCTGTACATTATATGTATATAATGCACCCCCTGTACATTATATGTATATAATGCACCCCCCCTGTACATTATATGTATATAATGCACCCCCCTGTACATTCTATGTATATAATACACCTCCTGTACATTATATGTATATAATACACCCCCTGCACATTACATGTATATAGTGCACCTCCTGTACATTATATGTATATAATACCCCCCCTGCACATTACATGTATATAATACACCCCCTGCACATTACATGTATATAATACACCTCCTGTACATTATATGTATATAATACACCCCCTGCACATTACATGTATATAGTGCACCTCCTGCACATTATATGTATATAATACACCTCCTGTACATTATATGTATATAATACACCCCCTGTACATTACATGTATATAGTGCACCTCCTGCACATTATATGTATATAATACACCTCCTGTACATTATATGTATATAATACACCCCCTGCACATTACATGTATATAGTGCACCTCCTGCACATTATATGTATATAATACACCTCCTGTACATTATATGTATATAATACACCCCCTGCACATTACATGTATATAGTGCACCTCCTGCACATTATATGTATATAATACACCTCCTGTACATTATATGTATATAATACACCCCCTGCACATTACATGTATATAGTGCACCTCTTGCACATTATATGTATATAATGCACCCCCCTGTACATTCTATGTATATAGTACACCTCCTACACATTATATGTATGCAATACACCTCCTGTACATTATATGTATATAATACACCCCCTGCACATTACATGTATATAGTGCACCCCCTGTACATTATATGTATATAATGCACCCCCTGTACATTCTATGTATATAATACACCTCCTATACATTATATGTATGCAATACACCTCCTGTACATTATATGTATGTAATACACCCCCTGCACATTACATGTATATAGTGCACCCCCTGTACATTATATGTATATAATGCACCCCCTGTACATTCTATGTATATAATACACCTCCTATACATTATATGTATGCAATACACCTCCTGTACATTATATGTATGTAATACACCCCCTGCACATTACATGTATATAGTGCACCCCCTGTACATTATATGTATATAATGCACCCCCCCTGTACATTATATGTATATAATGCACCCCCCCTGTACATTATATGTATATAATGCACCCCCCCTGTACATTATATGTATATAATGCACCCCCCTGTACATTCTATGTATATAATACACCTCCTGTACATTATATGTATATAATACACCCCCTGCACATTACATGTATATAGTGCACCCCCTGTACGTTATATGTATATAATGCACCCCCCCTGTACATTCTATGTATATAATACACCTCCTATACATTATATGTATGCAATACACCCACTGCACATGTATATAATACACCTGTCACGAACCACAGGGGGGTAACTTTATCATCCCCACCTCTGACACCTATATGTAATGAACCGTGGTTGTTTGGTTGCCCCCCCGATTCTGTTCTGAAGGGGATTTATCTATATCCCACTTCCCAGTTCCGGTTTGGAACTTGCAGCTCTCTGGCGCCCCCCTGACCCTCAGGTCAGGCAGCGTACTGCACCTAGGATCAGGGGTGGAGTAAGGGTAGCCAGGGCCCCGGGCTGTTCAGACACTGTGGGCCCCCCAGTCATGTGACAAGGTCATGCGACGGGGTCATCATATACCTGAACCAGATTATTCTAGAAAAATAGTTGCTGTGTGAAACTATAAGGCTACTTTCACACATCAGGTTTTCAGTGTCAGGCTAAATCCGGCTAATTTTCAAAAAACCGCATCAGGCGAATGTTGCCGCCGGATCAGGTTTTTTTCCCATAGACTTGTACTAGTGCCGGATTGCATCGGATGACATTGCGTTTCGTTCGGTTTTCGCCGCTTCCGGTTTCTTGAAAAAACGTCCACAGCAACGTTTTTTGTCTCCGGCGAAAAAGCCTGAAGCACCGGATCCGGCGCTTCCGGCTGTTTACTAGAATGGAAGCCTATGGGAGCCGGAAGGTGCCGGATACGGAAAAAGGCAGATCCGGCGGCCTGATCTGTTTTTTTTAACCCCTTTACCCCCAAGGGTGGTTTGCACGTTAATGACCAATTTTTACAATTCTGACCACTGTCCCTTTATGAGGTTATAACTCTGGAACGCTTAAACGGATCCCAGTGATTCTGACATTGTTTTCTCGTGACATATTGTACTTCATTACAATGGTAAAAATTCTTTGATATTACCTGCGTTTATTTGTGAAAAAAACGGAAATTTGGCAAAAATTATGAAAATTTTGCAATTTTCCAACTTTGAATTTTTATGCAATTAAATCACAGAGATATGTCACACAAAATACTTAATAAGTAACATTTCCGACATGTCTACTTTACATCAGCACAATTTTGGAACCAAAATTTTTTTTTGTTAGGGAGTTATAAGGGTTAAAAGTTGACCAGCAATTTCTCATTTTTACAACACCATTTTTTTTTTTAGGGACCACATCTCATTTGAAGTCATTTTGAGGGGTCTATATGATAGAAAATACCCAAGTGTGACACCATTCTAAAAACTACACCCCTCCAGGTGCTCAAAACCATATTCAAGAAGTTTATTAACCCTTATGGTGCTTCACAGGAATTTTTTGAATGTTTAAATAAAAATGAACATTTAACTTTTTTTCACAAAAAATTTAATTCAGCTCCAATTTGTTTTATTTTACCAAGGGTAACAGGAGAAAATGGACCCCAAATATTGTTGTACAATTTGTCCTAAGTACGCCGATACCCCACATGTGGGGGTAAACCACTGTTTGGGCGCATGGCAGAGCTCGGAAGCGAAGGAGCGTCATTTGACTTTTCAATGCAAAATTGACTGGAATTGAGATGGGACGCCATGTTTCGTTTGGAGAGCCCCTGATGTGCCTAAACATTGAAACCCCCCCCACAAGTGACACCATTTTGGAAAGTAGACCCCCTAAGGAACTTATCTAGATGTGTGGTGAGCACTTTGACCCACCAAGTGCTTCACAGAAGTTTATAATGTAGAACCGTAAAAATAAAAAATCATATTTTTTCACAAAAATTATCTTTTTGCCCCCAATTTTTTATTTTCCCAAGGGTAAGAGAAGAAATTGGACCCCAAAAGTTGTTGTACAATTTGTCCTGAGTACGCTGATACCCCATATGTGGGGGTAAACCACTGTTTGGGCGGATGGGAGAGCTCGGAAGGGAAGGAGCGCCGTTTGACTTTTCAATGCAAAATTGACAGGAATTGAGATGGGACGCCATGTTGCGTTTGGAGAGCCCCTGATGTGCCTAAACATTGAAACCCCCCACAAGTGACACCATTTTGGAAAGTAGACCCCCTAAGGAACTTATCTAGAGGTGTGGTGAGCACTTTGACCCACCAAGTGCTTCACAGAAGTTTAGAATGCAGAGCGGTAAAAATAAAACAAAAATTTTTTCCCACAAAAATTATTTTTTTAGCCCCCAGTTTTGTATTTTTCCGAGGGTAACAGGAGAAATTGGACCCCAAAATTTGTTGCCCAATTTGTCCTGAGTGCGATGATACACCATATGTGGGGGGAACCACTGTTTGGGCGCATGGGAGGGCTCGGAAGGGAAGGAGTGCCATTTGAATGCAGACTTAGATGGAATGGTCTGCAGGTGTCACATTGCGTTTGCAGAGCCCCTAATGTACCTAAACAGTAGAAACCCCCCACAAGTGACACCACTTTGGAAAGTAGACCCCCTAAGGAACTTATCTAGATGTGTGGTGAGCGCTTTGACCCAGCAAGGGCTTCACAGAAGTTTATAATGGAGAGCCGTAAAAATAAAACAAAAATTTTTTCCCACAAAAATTATTTTTTAGCCCCCAGTTTTGTATTTTCCCGAGGGTAACAGGAGAAATTGGACCCCAAAATTTGTTGTCCAATTTGTCCTGAGTGCGCTGATACCCCATATGGGGGGGGGAACCACTATTTGGGCGCATGGGAGGGCTCGGAAGAGAAGGAGCTCCATTTGGAATGCAGACTTACGGTAGATGGAATGGTCTGCAGGTGTCACATTGCATTTGCAGAGCCCCTAATGTACCTAAACAGTAGAAACCCCCCACAAGTGACACCATTTTGGAATCTAGACCCCCTAAGGAACTCATCTAGATGTGTTGTGAGAGCTTTGAACCCCCAAGTGTTTCATTACAGTTTGTAACGCAGAGCCGTGAAAATTAAAAAAAAAAAACTTTCCCCAAAAAATTATTTTTTAGCCCCCAGTTTTGTATTTTCCCGAGGGAAAGAGGAGAAATTCGACCCCAAAAGTTGTTGTCCAATTTGTCCTGAGTACGCTGATACCCCATATGTTGGGATGAACCACAATTTGGGCGCATGGGAGGGCTCGGAAGGGAAGGAGTGCCATTTGGAATGCAGACTTAGATGGAATGGTCTGCAGGTGTCACATTGCGTTTGCAGAACCCCTAATGTACCTAAACAGTAGAAACCCCCCACAAGTGACCCCATATTGGAAACTAGACCCCCCCAGGGAACTTATCTAGATGTGTTGTGAGAACTTTGAACCCCCAAGTGTTTCACTACAGTTTATAACGCAGGGCCGTGAAAATAAAAAATCTTTTTTTTTCCCACAAAAATAATTTTTTAGCCCCCAGTTTTGTATTTTCCCAAGGGTAACAGGAGAAATTGGACCCCAAAAGTTGTTGTCCTATTTGTCCTGAGTACGCTGATACTCCATATGTTGGGGTAAACCCCTGTTTGGGCACACGGGAGAGCTCGGAAGGGAAGAAGCACTGTTTTACTTTTTCAACGCAAAATTGGCTGGAATTGAGATCGGACGCCATGTCGCATTTCGAGAGCCCCTGATGTGCCTAAACAGTGGAAACCCCACAATTATAACTGAATCCCTAATCCAAACACACCCCTAACCCTAATCCCAACAGTAACCCTAACCACACCTCTAACCCTGACACACCCCTAACCCTAATCCCAACCCTATTCCCAACTGTAAATGTAATCTAAACCCTAACTGTAACTTTAGCCCCAACCCTAACCCTAACTTTAGCCCCAACCCAAATTGTAGCCCTAACCCTAGCCCTAACCTTAACCCTAACCCTAGCCCTAACCCTAGCCCCAACCCTAGCCCTAGCCCTAATGGGAAAATGGAAATAAATACATTTTTTTAATTTTTTCCTAACTAAGGGGGTGATGAAGGGGGGTTTGATTTACTTTTATAGCGGGTTTTTTAGCGGATTTTTATGATTGGCAGCCGTCACACACTGAAAGACGCTTTTTATTGCAAAAAATATTTTTTGCGTTACCACATTTTGAGAGCTATAATTTTTCCATATTTTGGTCCTCAGAGTCATGTGAGGTCTTGTTTTTTTGCGGGACGAGTTGACGTTTTTATTGGTAACATTTTCGGGCACGTGACATTTTTTGATCGCTTTTTATTCCGATTTTTGTGAGGCAGAATGACCAAAAACCAGCTATTCATGAATTTCTTTTGGGGGAGGCGTTTATACCGTTCCGCGTTTGGTAAAATTGATAAAGCAGTTTTATTCTTCGGGTCAGTACGATTACAGCGACACCTCATTTATATCATTTTTTTATGTTTTGGCGCTTTTATACGATAAAAACTATTTTATAGAAAAAAATAATTATTTTTGCATCGCTTTATTCTCAGGACTATAACTTTTTTATTTTTTTGCTGATGATGCTGTATGGCGGCTTGTTTTTTGCGGGACAAGATGATGTTTTCAGCGGTACCATGGTTATTTATATCTGTCTTTTTGATCGCGTGTTATTCCACTTTTTGTTCGGTGGTATGATAATAAAGCGTTGTTTTTTGCCTCGTTTTTTTTTTTCTTACGGTGTTTACTGAAGGGGTTAACTAGTGAGCCAGTTTTATAGGTCGGGCCATTACGGACGCGGCGATACTAAATATGTGTACTTTTATTGTTTTGTTTTTTATTTAGATAAAGAAATGTATTTATGGGAATAATATATATATTTTTTTTCATTATTTAGGAATATTTTTTGTTATTTTTTTTTTACACATTTGGAAAAAAATTTTTTAACTTTTTTACTTTGTCCCAGGGGGTGACATCACAGATCGATGATCTGACAGTTTGCACAGCACTCTGTCAGATCACCGATCTGACATGCAGCACTGCAGGCTTCACAGTGCCTGCTCTGAGCAGGCTCTGTGAAGCCACCTCCCTCCCTGCAGGACCCGGATGCCGCGGCCATCTTGGATCCGGGCCTGGAGCAGGGAGAGAGGTATGCAGACCCTCGCAGCAACGCGATCACATCGCGTTGCTGCGGGGGGCTCAGGGAAGCCCGCAGGGAGCCCCCTCCCTGCGCGATGCTTCCCTGCACCGCCGGCACATCGCGATCATGTTTGATCGCGGTGTGCCGAGGGTTAATGTGCCGGGGGCGGTCCATGACCGCTCCTGGCACATAGTGCCAGATGTCAGCTGCGATAGGCAGCTGACACCCGGCTGCGATCGGCCGCGCTCTCCCCGTGAGCGCCGCCGATCGCGCTGGACGTACTATCCCGTCGGTGGTCATAGGGGCCCACCCCACCTCGACGGGATAGTACTTCCGATGTCAGAATGGGGTTAAACTGAGCATGCTCCAATTTTTTTTTTAATCCAATAATCTAGATAGGCTAGCCGGATCCGTCGCATCAGTTTTTCACAATCTGCGCTGGATCCAGTTTTTCCAACATTTGCCTGATTTAGCCTGACACTGAAAACCTGATGTGTGAAAGTAGCCTAACCTGTCAAACATCCATTAAAATCTAGTCAATTAGTCAATTTACCCCTCAGTTAGGAAGAAAAAAAACCCAGAATACTATCACCATAAGTGCCAGTATTCACAGGAGATCTGTACTTAGTATGCAGTGTCTGTGTAAAGGTTATACAGTGATCACTGGTGACATTATACACAGGACCTCTGTATATAGTATACAGTGTATAATGTCAGTGTATAGGTAACACTGACTCACCAGTGACGTCTCTAGGTGAAGTCCTTCATCTTTCATCCAGCACAGACCGCCATCACTTCATCCAGCCAGGACTTGTCTCTGCAGGAAATAACAGTTATCTCGAGCTCTGCTTGCAGAACACATTACTTAATTTTTCCCAACTTCTACATTACACCACATGAAGAAAAAGAGGCAACAGGACCCCCCCCCCCATTTAAAACAGTGTCCTCAAAAAATAAAATAAATACATCACTGCAGTAATAATATCCCTTAATTAGCCCCTATGGTAACAATATTCCCCATCCTGGCCCCATTTATTTAATTCCTGGCTCCAGCCATATGTTCTCCCATCCTGCCCTCGTGAGTATCCATTCTGCCCCATATGATCTCCCCATCCTGCCCCATCAGTATCCATCGTATCCATCCTGCCCCATGATCCAATCCTGCCCCATGTCTTTCATTCTGCCCCGTGTCTCCAATCATGCCCCATATCTACATTCTGCCCATGTGTCCAATCCTGCCCCATCTGTCTCCAGTCCTGCCCCAAGTGTGTCCAGCATCTCTGCCCCCAATGTTCAGCATCTCTTCCCCCAATGTGTACAGCATCCTGCCCCCAGTGTGTTCAGCATCTCTGCCCCCAGTGTGTCTAGAATCTCTGCCCCCAGTGTGTCCAGCATCTCTGCCCCCAATGTCCGGCATACTGCCCCCAGTGTGTCCAGCATCCTGCCCCCAGTGTTTCCGGCATTCAGCCCCCAGTGTGTCCAACATTCAGCCCCCAGTGTGTCCAGCATTCAGCCCCTAGTGTGTCCAGCATTCAGCCCCCAGTGTGTCCAGCATCCTGCCCCCAGTGTGTCCAGCATATTGCCCCCAGTGTGTCCAGCATATTGCCCTCAGTGTGTCCAGCATATTGCCCCCAGTGTGTACAGCATATTGCCCCCAGTGTGTGCAGCATATTGCCTCCAGTGTGTCCAGCATATTACTCCCAGTGTGTCCAGCATATTGCTCCCAGTGTGTCCAGCATATTGCCCCCAGTGTGTTCAGCATATTGCCCCCAGTGTGTTCAGCATATTGCCCCCAGTGTGTCCAGCATATTGCCCCCAGTGTGTCCAGCATCTCTGCCCCCAGTGTCCAGCATACTGGCCCGGGCCCCCCTGATTGCCGTTCGAAATAAAAAATAAAGTTCTCCTCACCTGCCCGTGCTCCTTCGGCGAAGCTCTCTCCTCGCAGCTGAAGTGTGCACTCGCCGGCAACTGACAATGACATCAGACGCCGGCAACGTGCTCGCTGCGGCTGATGTCAGCTGCCAGCCTCCCATTGGCAGGCGGCTGTTAACTATTGACGTGCGGGCGCGCGCCCACATCAATAGCGTTCAACTGCCGCAGCGCCGGTAGAGGCCCGGTGAGCAGATGAGACGTGGCGCAATGCGGGCCTCCTCTGCCCACCGGGCCTATACTCCAGTCAGGGCAGTAATGCCCTGATGGCGGCGGGTAATCTGAGCAGTAGCCCAGGGCCCCTGTCATGATCCCAATGGCAGGGGATCACAAAAGGACAAGCACAAAAACAAAACAAGCTCTAGGGTGATGGAACCTGAGCTGACCGCGATCCTGAACCTAAACACACAACTAGCAGTAGCCGGGGAACGTGCCTACGATGATTCCTAGACGTCTCGCGCCAGCCGAAGGATTAACTTCCCCTATTAGAAGAAACACAGACCTCACTTGCCTCCAGAGAAACACCCCACAGAAATAGCAGCCCCCCACATGTAATAACGGTGAAATGAGAGGAAAGCACATACGTAGTTATGAAAATAGAATCAGCAAAAATGAGGCCCGCTAAAGCTAGATAGCAGAGGATACAAAAGTGAACTGCGCGGTCAGCGAAAAACCCTTCAAAAAACCATCCTGAAATTACTTGAACTCATGTGCCAACTCATGGAACATGAGGAGTAATTTCAGCCCACTAGAGCAACCAGCAGCAAGGAATCACATATCAGCAAGCTGGACTAAGACAAAAATAAAGCAAAACGTGGAACAGGAAAATCAAAACTTAGCTTGTCCTGAAGATAACAGACGCAGGGAGCAGAGGTAAAAAGACACGCTGATTACATTGATAGCCGGCGAGGAAATGACAAAAAGGCCAGGTTAAATAGGAAACTCCCATAACCTGATGGAACAGGTGGACACCAGAGACCGCAGAGAACACAAGTCACCCAGTACCATCAGTAACCACCAGAGGGAGCCCAAAAACAGAACTCACAACAGTACCCCCCCCCCCTTGAGGAGGGGTCACCGAACCCTCACGAGAACCACCAGGGCGACCAGGATGAGCCCTATGAAAAGCACGGACCAAATCGGCAGCATGAACATCAGAGGCAATCACCCAAGAATTATCCTCCTGACCATAACCCTTCCACTTGACCAAATACTGGAGTTTCCGTCTGGAAACACGAGAATCCAAGATCTTCTCCACAACATACTCCAATTCACCCTCCACCAGCACCGGAGCAGGAGGCTCAAGCGAAGGAACAACAGGTACCTCATACTTCCGCAACAACGACCGATGGAACACATTATGAATAGCAAACGATTCCGGGAGATCCAAACGAAACGACACAGGGTTAAGAATTTCCAAGATCCTATAGGGACCGATGAACCGAGGCTTGAACTTAGGAGAAGAGACCTTCATAGGAACAAAACGAGAAGACAACCACACCAAGTCCCCAACAAGAAGTCGAGGACCCACGCGGCGACGGCGATTAGCAAACTGCTGAGCCCTCTCCTGGGACAACTTCAAATTGTCCACCACATGACTCCAAATCCGATGCAACCTATCCACCACCATGTCCACTCCAGGACAATCAGAAGGCTCCACCTGACCAGAGGAAAAACAAGGATGAAACCCCGAATTACAAAAGAAAGGAGAAACCAAGGTAGCAGAACTAGCCCGATTATTAAGGGCAAACTCGGCAAGCGGCAAAAAGGAAACCCAGTCATCTTGATCAGCAGAAACAAAACACCTTAAATAAGTTTCTAAAGTCTGATTAGTTCGTTCCGTCTGGCCATTCGTCTGGGGATGGAATGCAGACGAAAAGGACAAATCAATGCCCATCTTAGCACAGAACGTCCGCCAAAATCTAGACACAAACTGGGATCCCCTGTCAGAAACGATGTTCTCCGGAATGCCATGCAAACGGACCACGTTTTGAAAAAACAGAGGGACCAACTCAGAGGAGGAAGGTAACTTAGGCAAGGGTACCAGATGAACCATCTTAGAAAAGCGGTCACACACAACCCATATGACGGACATTTTTTGAGAGACAGGGAGATCCGAAATAAAGTCCATGGAAATGTGCGTCCAAGGCCTCTTCGGGATAGGCAAAGGTGACAACAATCCACTGGCCCGAGAACAGCAAGGCTTAGCCCGAGCGCAAACTCCACAAGACTGCACGAAAGAACGCACATCCCTCGACAAGGAAGGCCACCAAAAAGACCTGGCCACCAAGTCTCTAGTACCAAATATTCCAGGATGACCTGCCAACACAGAAGAATGGACCTCGGAGATGACTCTACTGGTCCAATTATCCGGAACAAACAGTCTTTCCGGCGGACAACGATCGGGTTTATCCGCCTGAAACTCCTGCAAAGCACGTCGCAAGTCTGGGGAGACAGCCGACAAAATCACCCCATCCCTAAGGATACCAGTGGGCTCAGAATTTCCAGGGGAGTCAGGCACAAAACTCCTAGAAAGAGCATCCGCCTTCACATTCTTTGAACCTGGCAGGTATGAAACCACAAAATTGAAACGGGAGAAAAACAGTGACCAACGAGCCTGTCTAGGATTCAGACGCTTGGCAGACTCAAGGTACATCAAATTTTTGTGATCAGTCAAGACCAGCACACGATGTCTAGCACCCTCAAGCCAATGACGCCACTCCTCAAATGCCCACTTCATGGCCAAAAGCTCCCGATTACCAACATCATAATTCCGTTCAGCGGGCGAAAATTTTCTAGAAAAGAACGCACATGGCTTCATCACTGAGCCATCGGAGCTTCTCTGTGACAAAACCGCCCCCGCTCCGATCTCGGAAGCATCAACCTCAACCTGAAAAGGAAGCGACGTATCTGGCTGACGCAACACAGGAGCAGAAGAAAACCGGCGCTTAAGTTCCTGAAAGGCCTCCACAGCCGCAGGAGACCAATCAGTAACATCAGCACCCTTCTTAGTCAAATCCGTCAAAGGCTTAACAACACTAGAAAAATTAGTTATGAAGCGACGATAAAAATTAGCAAAGCCCAAGAACTTCTGTAGACTCTTAAGAGATGTAGGCTGCGTCCAGTCACAAATAGCCTGAACCTTGACGGGATCCATCTCAATAGTAGAAGGGGAAAAAATATACCCCAAAAAGGAAATCTTCTGGACTCCAAAGAGACATTTAGAACCCTTTACAAACAAAGAATTGGCCCGCAGGACCTGAAACACCTTCCTGACCTGCTGAACATGAGACTCCCAGTCATCAGAAAAAAACAAAACATCATCCAAATACACGATCATAAATTTATCCAGATATTCACGGAAAATATCGTGCATAAAAGACTGGAAGACAGAAGGAGCATTAGAAAGTCCAAAAGGCATCACCAAATACTCGAAATGGCCCTCAGGCGTATTAAATGCGGTTTTCCACTCATCACCCTGCCTTATCCGCACAAGATTATACGCACCCCGAAGATCAATCTTAGTGAACCATTTAGCCCCCTTAATGCGAGCGAACAAATCAGTCAACAATGGCAAAGGATACTGATATTTGACTGTAATCTTATTCAAAAGACGATAATCTATGCAAGGCCTCAAGGAACCATCTTTTTTGGCCACGAAAAAAAAACCTGCTCCCAAAGGGGACGAAGATGGACGGATATGTCCCTTTTCCAAGGACTCCTTAACATAATTCCGCATAGCAGTATGCTCTGGCACTGACAGATTGAACAAACGACCTTTAGGGAATTTACTGCCAGGAATCAAATCTATAGCACAATCGCAATCCCTGTGAGGAGGAAGCGAACTGAGCTTAGGCTCCTCAAAAACCTCCCGATAATCAGACAAAAATACCGGAACCTCAGAAGGAGTAGATGAAGCGATAGAAATCGGAGATGCATCATCATGAACCCCCTGACATCCCCAGCTTAACACAGACATTGTTTTCCAGTCTAGGACTGGGTTATGAGTTTGTAACCATGGCAGACCAAGCACTAAGACATCATGTAAATTATACAGTACCAGGAAGCGAATCACCTCCTGATGAACGGGAGTCATACGCATGGTCACTTGTGTCCAGTACTGAGGTTTATTCATAGCCAAAGGTGTAGAGTCAATTCCTTTCAAAGGAATAGGAACTTCCAGAGGTTCCAGACTAAACCCACAGCGATTGGCAAATGACCAATCCATAAGACTCAGGGCAGCGCCTGAATCCACATAGGCATCGACGGAAATGGATGATAATGAACAAATCAGAGTCACAGACAGAATGAACTTAGACTGTAAAGTACCAATGGCAACAGACTTATCAACCTTTTTTGTGCGTTTAGAGCATGCTGATATAACATGAGCTGAATCACCACAATAAAAACACAATCCATTTTTACGCCTATAATTTTGCCGTTCACTTCTGGACTGAATTCTATCACATTGCATTATCTCAGGTGCCTGTTCAGAAGACACCGCCAAATGGTGCACAGGTTTGCGCTCCCGTAAACGCCGATCAATCTGAATAGCCATAGTCGTGGACTCATTCAGACCTGTAGGCGCCGGGAACCCCACCATAACATCTTTAATGGCCTCAGAAAGGCCATCTCTAAATTTTGCAGCCAGAGCACACTCATTCCACTGAGTAAGCACCGACCATTTCCGAAATTTCTGACAATATATTTTTGCTTCATCTTGCCCCTGAGAGAGAGCCAATAAAGCTTTTTCAGCCTGAATCTCTAGGTTAGGTTCCTCATAGAGCAAACCCAATGCCAGAAAAAACGCATCCACATTGAGCAACGCAGGATCCCCTGGTGCCAATGCAAATGCCCAATTCTGAGGGTCACCCCGCAGGAAAGATATAACAATCTTGACCTGCTGAGCAGGGTCTCCAGAGGAGCGAGATTTCAAAGAAAGAAACAACTTGCAATTGTTCCTAAAATTCCGAAAACTAGATCTATCTCCAGAAAAAAACTCTGGGATAGGAATTCTAGGTTCAGACATAGGCGTATGTACAACAAAATCTTGTATATTTTGAACCTTAGCAGCAAGATTATTCAAGCTGGAAGCCAAACTCTGGACGTCCATGATAAACAGCTGAGGTCAGAGCCATTCAAGGATTAAGAGGAGGAAAAAAAAAAAAAAGCCAAGCTGCAATTAAGGCTAGGCAGCAAACACTGAGGAGGGGGAAAAAAAAAAAAAAAAAAAAAATTTCCTCAGACTACTTTTCCTCCTACTTCAGCCAAAACGATGACCAATTTTTTTGGTCATGATCCCAATGGCAGGGGATCACAAAAGGACAAGCACAAAAACAAAACAAGCTCTAGGGTGATGGAACCTGAGCTGACCGCGATCCTGAACCTAAACACACAACTAGCAGTAGCCGGGGAACGTGCCTACGATGATTCCTAGACGTCTCGCGCCAGCCGAAGGATTAACTTCCCCTATTAGAAGAAACACAGACCTCACTTGCCTCCAGAGAAACACACCACAGAAATAGCAGCCCCCCACATGTAATAACGGTGAAATGAGAGGAAAGCACATACGTAGTTATGAAAATAGAATCAGCAAAAATGAGGCCCGCTAAAGCTAGATAGCAGAGGATACAAAAGTGAACTGCGCGGTCAGCGAAAAACCCTTCAAAAAACCATCCTGAAATTACTTGAACTCATGTGCCAACTCATGGAACATGAGGAGTAATTTCAGCCCACTAGAGCAACCAGCAGCAAGGAATCACATATCAGCAAGCTGGACTAAGACAAAAATAAAGCAAAATGTGGAACAGGAAAATCAAAACTTAGCTTGTCCTGAAGATAACAGACGCAGGGAGCAGAGGTAAAAAGACACGCTGATTACATTGATAGCCGGCGAGGAAATGACAAAAAGGCCAGGTTAAATAGGAAACTCCCATAACCTGATGGAACAGGTGGACACCAGAGACCGCAGAGAACACAAGTCACCCAGTACCATCAGTAACCACCAGAGGGAGCCCAAAAACAGAATTCACAACAGGCCCCCCACACCACTGGGCCCTGGGCTACCGCCCAGATTGACCCTATTATAATCCGCCCTGCCTAGGATAATTAGCAGAAAGACTGCCTTACTTTATACTGGCTATTGGGCACACTGCAGCGAGGGCGATATAACTACTCCCACTCAGGCGGGAACAAAAATTATCAATGCCATCCGTCGCTACCAGGTTCTCCAAACGCTCAGGACAAATCCGCTGCCACCAGCTTCGATTTCTTAATAATGGTTCCAGAGCCAACCCAATTAGTAGAGTAATTCACTTCAGAGGACGTGACAGTGCGTTATAGAGCAAGGAGAAACGAAGCTTGTAATTTTATATATTTTACTCCAGAAGATAGGCAGTGTTTATAAAAGGGTGAAAGATATTATAAAATGAGACAATTATGTAAATACAGAAGATTACAAATAAAAAGGGATTAAAGTTGAAAAAAAACACTTAAAGAAGGTCCGATCCTTCTTTGGCACGAGGACTACAGGAGAGGCCCACGTGCTTTTGAGCCGTTGAATCACCCGCAGCTGTAACATCGCATCAATCTCCTGGTGCATAACCTGCTGCACCTAGTCGGAGATCCGATAGACAGGTCAGCACGGTGGCTCAGTGGATAGCACTGCAGCCTTGCAGTGCTGCAGTCCTGGGTTCAAATCCCACCAAGGACAACATCTGCAAGGAGTTTGTATGTTCTCCCCGTGTTTGTGTGGGTTTCCTCCGGGTTCCCCACTTTCCTCCCACATTCCAAAGACATACTGATAGGGAGTTTAGATTGTGAGCCCCATTGGAGACAGCGATGATAATGTGTGCAAACTGTAAAGCGCTGCGGAATATGTTAGCGCTATATAAAAATAAAGATTATTATTAGGGTGTTCGCCGTAGTGGGGCATGATTCCCGATAGGCACCCCGTGGACTGCTAACTCAGTCATTCCAGGTTGGTTGGAGAACACGGCCTGGAAGGGTTCCAGCATGGTTCGCAGCTGCGACCGCTGGGGTTCGATTAACAAGGTGCTTATCTCCACGTCGTCGATGAACCCACCGGCCTTGGCTTCGGGCAGGCTACAGACTGGTAGGACATAGGCTTCACGCTCGCGATGAGCCTTAATCATATTGACATGAAAGGCCTTTCGCCTACCTAGAACGTAGTCAAGCGTAACCACATAGGTGACTGAGTTGAGCTGTTGGTGGACGACATACGGGTTGTCCCAGGCTGCCTGAAGCTTATCCTTTGGTATGGGGACCAGCACCCACACCTTTTGACCCATCTGGTAGGTCCGCTCCCGAATGTTCTGGTCATACCAGTGCTTCTGGTCAACCTGAGTCTGCGCCACGTTGTCATGCACCAATTGCGTCAAGGTCTGCATTATGTCACAGAAGCGCATGACACACTCCACTATGGACACTTCAGAAGGGTTCAGCTCCTCTTCCCAGGATACCCTTACCAATCCAAGGGGTCCCCGGACTCGCCTGCAGTACAGAAGCTTGAAGGGGGAGAACCCCGTCGAGGTCTGCGGAACCTCTCGGTAAGCGAATAGCAGATGTGGGAGGTACCGCTCACAGTCGTGCCCTTGGGTCTCAACCAGCATGCGTAGCATCTGTTTGAGGGTACCATTGAAGCGCTCACACAAGCCATTGGTCAGTGGGTGAAACGCACTCGATACCAGATGCTTCATCTGCTTTCTCTTACAGAGAGCATCCATTAGGCGAGACAAGAATTGGGTCCCTTGATCGGTAAGCATCTCCCTGGGAAAATCCTACCCATGAAAAGATGGCCAACAGTGCATCCGCCACCTTATCTGCCCTAGTTGAGGACAGAGCCACTGCCTCTGGGTACCGGGTAGCATAGTCTACCAAAGTGAGAATGTGTTACTTTTTCCAGAGCTGCTGGGGACGGACAGCGGGCCCACAATGTCCACCGCGATCCTCTGGAAAGGCTCCTCTATCACTGGCAAAGGGATCAGCGGAGGCTTAAGAGCAGGCCCCGCCTTCCCCATTCTTTGGCAGGTGATACAGGAGCGGCAGTGGTTTGTCACATCTGTCCCCATCGTGGGCCAATAGAAGTATTAAGACAGCCGGGTCTTAGTTTTGCTGATCCCCAAGTGTCCGGCAAGAGGGATCTCATGGGCAGTCCGCAACTCACCGCTGAATTGGTACGGGAGGATCAGCTGTCTTTCCCTCAACCACTCCTTTTGGGATTGACCGGGAACTGTCTCCCGGTTTAACCTCCCTTGTTCCCAGAACACCCTCTCCTTATCCGTCATGGAGGTGGGCGTCTCGGCGATGTGTCTCAAGTTCTCCAGGCTCTTATCTGTTCTCAGAGCAGACTGGACCTTCTGGCTAATGGCAGCCAGAAGCGACGTCAGGGTCCCTTCCCCACGGTAACCCTCTGGGACCTGCTCTGGGTCCATCTCTGGTTCAGTCACCCCTGTGACTGAGGAGGGTCTAGAAGGCAGAATGTTATCTGCGTTTCGGGCACTCTGACTGCGGGTGACAGCAGCTTGCTGTCTCCCCGGTGATTTCCACAGACCCATCAGCCGGCGCTGCTATGGGTTCTATCTCCCCTTCCACCCCCACTATCTCAGGAGCAGTGCTACTTATGGGGCAGTTACCTTCCTCTGTGGCAGTGGTCAGTTGCATGGCATCACCTTCGTCACTGTTCCCATGCTTTTCCCCATTTCCCATAGTACCATTGCTTGCTCTTGTTAAGGGTTTCTCAGCCATTCAACCCCTCAGAGTGACGTGGCTGAGCACTCCTGCAACTATAGACACATTATCATTAGGAGATAAATGGTTAGCAGGTAAGACATGCATATTTTCATCATCGGCATCATCAGTATTACCCTTGGCATTTTCAGAAAAATGGTTATCAGGTAAATCATTAAACGGTAAAGCATTGTCGGGTAACACATGCAATTTCCCATCGCTATCATCAGCATTAGATTGGGGAGGGGGGTCAGGGGCATAATATGCAACCATACGCCCCAAATCAGTCCCCAATAAAAAGTCGCTGGGCAAGTTTTCGGTCAACCCCACTTCCTTCACCCCGCTCCCGGCACCCAATCTATAAACAACCGGGCCATCGGCAAGGGACAACGGATGCCCCCAATCCCGGTGACAGTCAGGATTTTCCCTCGAATAATCTCTTCAAGGGCCGCCAGTCCGGGTCGGATGAAGGTTCGTTCAGCCCCGGTGTCCTTGAGGCCTGTAGCGACATGGCCCCACACGGTGACATGCTGCAAGTTGATAAAGACCCTCCCAACCGCCGCACCCACCAAAAGAAATGCTGCATTAGGCCCTGGGTGTGGGGTTCTTCTGCTTCTCCCGATAGTTGGCGCTGATATGACCAGTCCGTTTGCAGGAAAAACACTGTCGAAGGTCGGTGGTAGGTCTGGTGCTGTTGGCAACAGGGACAGGGCCGCCGGTGAGTCGGCTGGCAGGGGTACTGAGGTTGGTTGCAGGCTTACCCTCTCTAGCTGGCGGTGACTGGCTTCCACACGTCTGTTTACAGTTGGCCTCATAGGCGTCGGCAATCTGTGCTGCTTTAGCCAAGTCTTTGGGCTCTCTGTCCATCACGAACTTTCGCACCTTAGCTGGCCAAAGATGTAAGAACTGGTCTTTCATCAGGTCCCACAGCTGTGCAAAGGTGGTCTCTGACAGTCCTTGCGTTCACTGGTCAAAGTGGGTCACATCGCTGTAACTGTCGTGTGGGCCACGTTGGAGGTTCCAGGACTTTTTACGGTAAACCTCAGGAGTGAGTTGGTATTTCTTTATCAGGGCCTGCTTGATGTCCTCATAGTCAACATCTTGGTCTTGTAGGAGAGCAGCAAACGCCTCCAGAGCTTTGCCTCTTAGCCCTGGGGTCAGGTATCCGGCCCATTCGTCATCCGGCAGCGAATACTGTCTGCAGACCTTCTCAAAGGCCCTTAAAAAATTGTCCAAGTCCCCTTCCTTTTCCATCACATTAAAGTGCTCTGCCCAGAGGTGACGCAGTCAGTCAGGGATGATACAGAGGAGAAGGGCTCAGTCAGGGTGATAGAGATGGAGGTGCTGCAGTCAGTCAGAGGAGATACATGGGGAGAGGGGCTCAGTCAGGGTGATACAGAGGGAAGGTGACGCAGTCAGGGGTAATACAGGGGGTGAGGGGCTCAGTCAGGATGATACAGAAGGAGGTGATGCAGTCAATCAGGGGTGATACATGGGGAGACGGGCTCAGTCAGGGTGATACAAAGGGAGGTGATGCAGTCAGTCTGGGGTGATAAAGCGGGTGGTAGCACTGCCAGGGGAGAAATAGGGGAAGCGGGCTCAGTCAGTCGGGGTGATACCGGGAGAGAGGGGCTCAGTCATGGTGATACAGAGGGAGGTGACACAGTCAGGGGTAATACTGGGGCGAGAGGGGCTTAGGGTGATACAGAGGGAGGTGACGCTGTCAGTCAGGGGTGAAAAGGGGGTAGAGGGGCTCAGTCAGAGGTGTTACAGAGGGAGGTGTGTTATGAACAGGTGATTCAGAACCACAATGGACCTAGTGGTTAAGAGCACACAAAGTGACCTGATAGTTACTAACATAGGACGAGCTCTGAGACGTGGGAACTCTGCTGACCGTAATCCCTAATCCTATCATACCACACTAGAGGTAGCCGTGGATTGCGCCTAACGCTCCCTATGCAACTCGGCACAGCCTGAGAAACTAGCTAGCCCTGAAGACAGAAAAATAAGCCTACCTTGCCTCAGAGAAATTCCCCAAAGGAAAAGGCAGCCCCCCACATATAATGACTGTGAGTTAAGATGAAAATACAAACACAGAGATGAAATAGATTTTAGCAAAGTGAGGCCCGACTTACTGAATAGACCGAGGATAGGAAAGATAGCTTTGCGGTCAACACAAAAACCTACAAACAACCACGCAGAGGGGGCAAAAAGACCCTCCGCACCGACTAACGGTACGGAGGTGCTCCCTCTGCGTCTCAGAGCTTACAGCAAGCAAGAAAAACCAATATAGCAAGCTGGACAGAAAATATAGGAAACAAAAGTAACACAAGCAAAAACTTAGCTTATGCAGGGCAGACAGGCCACAAGAACGATCCAGGAGAAAGCAAGACCAATACTGGAACATTGACTGGAGGCCAGGAACAAAGAACTAGGTGGAGTTAAATAGAGCAGCACCTAACGACTTAACCTCGTCACCTGAGGAAGGAAACTCAGAAACCGCAGCCCCAATCACATCTACCAGAGGGAGCTCATAGAAAGAACCAGCCGAAGTACCACTCATGACCACAGGAGGGAGCTTGACAACAGAATTCACAACAGAGGTGGTGCAGTGAGGGGTGATACAGGGGGAGGTGGTGCAGTCAGGGTGATACAGGGTGAGGTGGCGCAGTCAGAGGTGATGAAAGGGGAGGTCTCGCAGTCAGGGTGATACAGAAGGAGGTGGAGCAGTCAGGGTGATACAGAAGGAGGTGGCGCAGCCAGGAGTGATAAAGGGGAAGGGACATAGTCAGTCAAGGGTAATACAGGGGGAGGTCTTGCAGTCGGAGGTAATACAGGGGGAAAGAGGCTCACTCAGGATGATACAGAAGGAGGTGGTGCAGTCAGGGTGATACAGAAGGAGGTGGTGCAGTCAGGGTGATACAGAAGGAGGTGGAGCAGTCAGGGTGATACAGAAGGAGGTGGCGCAGCCAGGAGTGATAAAGGGGAAGGGACATAGTCAGTCAAGGGTAATACAGGGGGAGGTCTTGCAGTCGGAGGTAATACAGGGGGAAAGAGGCTCACTCAGGATGATACAGAAGGAGGTGGTGCAGTCAGGGTGATACAGAAGGAGGTGGTGCAGTCAGGGGTGATACAGGGGGAGGGGACACAGACAGGCAAGGGTGATACAGGGGGAGGTGGTGCAGTCGGAGGTAATACAGGTGGGAAAGAGGCTCAATCAGGATGATCCAGGGGGAGGTGGCATAGTCAGGGGTGATACAGGGGTAGTGGTACTCAGTCAGGGTGATTCGGGGGCGAGGGGGTTCAGCAGGGGTGATACGGGGGAAGGAAGTGCAGTCAGGGATGATAGAAGAGGAGGGGTGCAGTCAGGGGTAATGCAGGAGTAGAGGGGCTCAACCAAGGTGATTACGGGGTGAGGGGATTCAGCTGGGGTGATACAGGGGAGGAAGTGCAGTCAGGGGTGATGCAAGGGAGGGTGCTCAGTCAGGGGTCATATAGAAGGAGATGACACAGTCAGAGGTAATACAGGAGCTCTGTCAGGGTTATTCCAGGGCGAGGGGTTTCAGCAGGGGTGATATAGGGGATGGGGTACAGTCAGGGGTAAATACAAGGGAGGGGGCTCTGTCATGGGTCATATAGTGGGAGAGGGCTCAGTCAGAAGTGATAAGGGGGAGGGGTGCTGTCAGGGTGATTCAGGAGCAAGGGGGTGCAGTCAGGGGTGATATAGAGGGAGGGGGTGTCAGGAGTGAAAGGAGAGATGAGGTAATGGGGCCCTCATTTATCCCCAAGCAGGGTCGGACTGGCCCACCGGAGAACTGGAAGATTCTCTGGTGGGTCCAGGCACTGACACCTGCTGGCATGCTGGCCAGCAGCTGCCTAGGGCCCCCAGCCAGTGGGCAGCTGCTATGGGTCCCCAATGCCAGTGGAGCAGCAGCAAGTGAAGCCCCTGTCCCCACTGCTAATGGGAAATGAATATTCACTGCTCTTCACGTCCCCATGGGTGTGGAGAGGGGTGAATATTAATTTCAGTTTAGCTTACTTGGCAAAGCAGTGACAGAAAAAGTCATCAGAACGCAAGAGCGCTCTGTTACTTACAAATAGTGCTCTGCAGCAGGCAGCGTGTCCGCTGTGTTATCAGTGACAAGTGCACTGCTCTCTGACCAGCTGTGGGAGGAGCCGCGAGCAGGAACGTCCTCCCAGCGTGATGTCACCTGTTATGATCAGGTGGCCTTGGAGCAGCATGAAAACCTTCACTGGAGTAGGTGGTAACTTATACTGACCGCAAACCCTGATCTTATCACTGCAACTAGAAGTAGCCGTGGGGTGTGCCTAACAAAACCTAGACACCTCGACACAGCCGGAGGACTAAATACCCCTAAAGATGGAAATAGTTAAACTATCTTGCCTCAGAGTAGACCCCCAAAGGATAGGCAGCCCCCCACACATATTGACTGTGAGTTGGAGAGGAAAAGACACACGCAGGCAGAAAACAGGCTTAGCAAAGGAGGCCACTTCTAGCTAAATAGAAAAGGATAGGACAGGATACTAAGCGGTCAGCATAAAAATACTACAAAAATATCCACAGCAGAAAATACAAAACTCCACCACCTAACTAAAGATGTGGAGAGTATAACTGCAACTCCAGAGAATCCAACCAGACTGAGAAAAACAACTGACACAGTCTAAGCTGGACAAATAGAAACAAAAGATCAGCACTGAAAATAAGCACACAGCAAGTGTGCTTCAGAATAAGAAATAGACACTTATCTTTGCTGAACTGGCAGCTAAGCAGGTGAGGCCAGGCAGAGATCCAATACTTCCAAAGAAACATTGACAACTGGCAAGGGCTAATGAATCCTGCACACTTAAATATCCCAGTCAGAACAGCAATTAGCAGATATACCTGGCCAGGACTGTGACTCAGAGACAACTGCATTCCCACCTACAACCACTGGAGGGAACCCAAGAGCAGAATTCACAACAGTCCCCCCCCTCCCCCCTTGAGGAGGGGTCACCGAACCCTCACCAGGACCTCCAGGACGATCAGGATGAGCCAGATGAAAGGCACGGACCAAATCAGCAGCATGGACATCAGAGGCAAAAACCCAAGAATTATCCTCCTGGCCATAACCCTTCCATTTGACAAGGTACTGAAGCTTCCGCCTCGAAAAACGGGAATCCAAAATCTTCTCAACATCATATTCCAACTCCCCATCAACCAACACAGGGGCCGGAGGATCAACAGAGGGAACAACGGGCTCCACATATTTCCGCAACAAAGATCTATGGAAGACATTATGGATAGCAAAAGAGGCCGGAAGCGCCAGTCGAAAAGACACCGGATTAATAATCTCAGAAATCCTATAAGGACCAATAAACCGAGGCTTAAACTTAGAAGAAGAAACCTTCATAGGAACATGACGGGAAGACAACCAGACCAGATCCCCAACCCGAAGCCGGGAACCAACACACCGACGACGGTTAGCAAAACGCTGAGCCTCCTCCTGAGACAACACCAAATTGTCCACCACATGAGCCCAAATCTGCTGCAACCTGTCAACCACAGAATCCACACCAGGACAGTCAGAAGGCTCAACCTGCCCAGAAGAAAAACTAGGATGAAAATCAAAATTACAAAAGAAAGGCGAAACCAAAGTAGCCGAACTAGCCCGATTATTAAGGGCAAACTCGGCCAATGGCAAAAAAGCCACCCAATCATCCTGATCAGCAGACACAAAGCATCTCAAATAAGTCTCCAAAGTCTGATTAGTTCGTTTGGTCTGGCCGTTTGTCTGAGGATGAAATGCAGAGGAAAAAGACAAATCAATGCCCAGCTTGGCACAAAAGGCCCGCCAAAACCTAGAAACAAACTGGGAACCTCTGTCGGACACAATATTCTCCGGAATACCATGCAAACGGACCACATGCTGAAAAAAACAACGAAACCAAATCAGAAGAAGAAGGCAATTTAGGCAAAGGCACCAAATAAACCATCTTAGAGAATCGGTCACAAACAACCCAGATAACCGACATCCTCTGGGAAACAGGAAGATCGGAAATAAAATCCATAGAAATATGCATCCAGGGCCTCTCAGGGACCGGCAATGGCAAAAGCAACCCACTAGCACGGGAGCAACAAGGCTTGGCCCGCGCACAGGTCCCACAGGACTGCACAAAAGAACGCACATCACACGACAATGAAGGCCACCAAAAGGACCTACGAACCAAATCTCTGGTACCAAAAATGCCAGGATGACCAGCCAACATGGAACAGTGAACCTCAGAAATCACTCTACTAGTCCATCTGTCAGGAACAAACAGTTTCCCCACAGGACAGCGGTCAGGTTTGTCAGCCTGAAATTCCTGAAGAACCCGTCGTAAATCAGGGGAAATGGCAGAAAGGACCACCCCCTCTTTCAGAATACCGACCGTCTCTAAGACCTCAGGAGAATCAGGCAAAAAACTCCTAGAGAGGGCGTCAGCCTTAATATTCTTAGAACCCGGAAGGTACGAAACCACAAAATCAAAACGAGAAAAAAACAAGGACCATCGAGCCTGTCTATGATTCAACAGTTTGGCAGACTCGAGGTAAATCAGATTCTTATGATTGGTCAAGACCACAATACGGTGCTTAGCAAGCCAATGTCGCCACTCCTCAAACGCCCACTTCATAGCCAACAACTCCCGATTGCCGACATCATAATTGCGTTCAGCAGGCGAAAACTTACGGGAAAAGAAGGCACACGGTTTCATTAAGGAACCAACAGGATCCCTCTGAGACAAAACAGCCCCTGCCCCAATCTCAGAAGCGTCAACCTCAACCTGAAACGGAAGAGAAACATCCGGTTGACGCAACACCGGAGCAGAAGTAAAACGACGTTTAAGTTCCTGAAAGGCAGAGACAGCCGCAGGGGACCAATTCGCCACATCAGCACCCTTCTTCATCAAATCAGTTAAGGGTTTAACCACGCTGGAAAAATTAGCAATGAAACGGCAATAAAAATGAGCAAAACCCAAAAATTTCTGAAGGCTCTTCACGGATGTGGGCTGAATCCAATCATGAATGGCCTGAACCTTAACCGGATCCATCTCTATAGACGAGGGAGAAAAAATAAAGCCCAAAAAGGAAACCTTCTGCACCCCAAAAAGACACTTAGACCCTTTCACAAACAAGGCATTGTCACGAAGGATCTGAAATACCATCCTTACCTGCTGCACATGAGACTCTAAATCATCGGAAAAAATCTAAATATCGTCCAAATATACAATAAAGAATTTATCAAGATAATCCCGGAAGATATCATGCATGAAGGACTGAAAAACAGATGGAGCATTAGAGAGTCCGAATGGCATCACAAGGTATTCAAAATGGCCTTCAGGCGTGTTAAACGCAGTTTTCCATTCATCACCCTGTTTAATACGAACAAGATTATAAGCCCCCCGAAGGTCAATCTTAGTAAACCAACTAGCTCTCTTAATCCTAGCAAACAAATCGGAAAGCAAAGGTAAAGGATATTGAAACTTGACCGTGATCTTATTCAAGAGGCGATAATCAATACAGGGTCTTAAGGAACCATCTTTTTTAGCAACAAAAAAGAACCCCGCTCCCAATGGTGAAGAAGATGGCCGAATATGCCCTTTCTCCAAAGACTCCTTAATATAGCTCCGCATGGCGGCATGTTCAGGTACAGACAGGTTGAAAAGTCGGCCCTTAGGAAACTTACATCCTGGAATCAAGTCAATAGCACAATCGCAGTCCCTGTGCGGTGGAAGGAAACTGGACTTGGGCTCATCGAATACATCCTGAAAATCAGACAAAAACTCCGGAATTTCAGAAGAGGAAGAAGGGGCGATAGACATCAGAGGAACATCATTATGAACCCCCTGACAACCCCAACTAGTCACAGACATGGACTTCCAATCCAAAACAGGATTATGTACCTGTAACCAGGGAAAACCCAGCACGATAGCATCATGCAAATTATGCAACACCAGAAATCGACTATCTTCCTGATGGGCTGGCGCCATGCGCATGGTCACCTGTGTCCAAAACTGGGGCTTATTTTTAGCCAAGGGTGTTCTGTCTTCATACACGTTGATACGGTGTGTGATCCGACATACGGCATAAACCACTTCTGTCTCCCAAATAAGCAGACTGTTCTCTGTAGTCTAACTTGTTTATTGGTAAACATGAGCGCGGTAAAACTATAAGAATACAAATGATTTGTATTAAGTATTGGGCAAATAATAACATGACTGCAACTAACAGGGAAAGCATACAGGATGATGCAACTTCTATAATAACTACATACAGCAGGTAACCAAAAATCACATTTCCTGTGTACTGGCTGCTATACAGTTAATCACACTCTATAGAATATTACATAGCAAGAACAGGGATAATGATCTTACCGGATAATCTTAACCGGAATGGGAAGTAAGTGAGGTAGTTCAACACAGCAGATTAACACGTGTGTCCAGGGAAATACACAGAGAGAAAATGGAGTTTCCCCTTCCCATGATACCTTGGTGAATCCCAGAATGCAACACTCTAATAATTACTGAAAAACACAGGTAATAAATTTAACCACCACTGGGTGGTGCTATAACACAGCAAAACCAAAACTATGGTATTAAACCTTTTTAATACAAGATATGAACCTGTCCTTCACTAGAAAGGGCAGAACAAAGGGTGTAGCATCAATGCCCCTTAAAGGAATAGGGCTCTGCAAAGGCTGCAAGGGAAAACCACAACGCCTAGCAAAGTCAAAGTCCAAAGCAGCGCCTGAATCCACAAAAGCCATGACAGAAAATGATGACAATGAACAGATCAAGTTCACAGATAACAGAAATTTAGGTTGTACAGTACTGATGGTAAATGAACTGGCGATCCTCTTTGTCCGCTTAGGGCAGACAGAAATGACATGGGAAGCATCGCCACAATAATAACACAACCTATTGAGACATCTGAAACCTTGTCGTTCTGTTTTAGACAGAATCCTATCACACTGCATAGACTCAGGAATTTGCTCTGAGGATAACGCCATAGCGCGCACAGTTCTGCACTCCCGCAAGCGTCGGTCAATCTGAATGGCCAGAGACATAGAATCACTCAGATTGGAGGGTGTGGGAAACCCCACCATAACATCTTTAACGGATTCAGAAAGACCCTTTCTGAAAATTGCCGCCAAAGCATCATCATTCCATGTAGTCAACACAGACCATTTTCTGAATTTCTGACAATACAATTCAGCCGCCTCTTGCCCCTGAGACAGGGCCAACAAGGTCTTCTCAGCTTGATCCACCAAATTAGGTTCATCATATAGTAATCCTAGCGCCTGAAAGAAGGAGTCTACATTAAGCAAAGCAGGATCCCCAGATTCCAGGGAAAATGCCCAATCCTGTGGATCACCACGCAGTAGGGAGATGATGATTTTAACTTGTTGAATGGAATCACCAGAGGATCGAGGTTTCATTGCAAAAAACAGTTTACAGTTGTTTTTAAAACTCAAAAATTTGGACCTGTCACCAAAAAACAAATCAGGAGTAGGAATCTTCGGTTCTAAAGCAGGAGTTTGAACAATATAATCAGAAATACCCTGTATCCTAGCAGCAAGCTGGTCTACACGAGAAGCTAATTCCTGAACATTCATGCTAGCACAAGGCTCTTCAGCCACCCAGAGATAAAGAGGGAGAAGACAAAACAGAGTGCAGAAAAAAAATGGCTCAAGACCTTTCCTCCCTTCTTCTGAGATGCATTTAACTCATTGTAGGCCAGTTGTACTGTTGTGATCAGGTGGCCTTGGAGCAGCATGAAAACCTTCACTGGAGTAGGTGGTAACTTATACTGACTGCAAACCCTGATCTTATCACCGCAACTAGAAGTAGCTGTGGGGTGTGCCTAACAAAACCTAGACACCTCGACACAGCCGGCGGACTAAATACCCCTAAAGATGGAAATAGGAAAACTATCTTGCCTCAGAGTAGACCCCCAAAGGATAGGCAGCCCCCCACACATATTGACTGTGAGTTGGAGAGGAAAAGACACACGCAGGCAGAAAACAGGCTTAGCAAAGGAGGCCACTTCTAGCTAAATAGAAAAGGATAGGACAGGATACTAAGCGGTCAGCATAAAAATACTACAAAAATATCCACAGCAGAAAATACAAAACTCCACCACCTAACTAAAGATGTGGAGAGTATAACTGCAACTCCAGAGAATCCAACCAGACTGAGAAAAACAACTGACACAGTCTAAGCTGGACAAATAGAAACAAAAGATCAGCACTGAAAATAAGCACACAGCAAGTGTGCTTCAAAAAAGGAAACAGACACTTATATTTGCTGAACTGGCAGCTAAGCAGGTGAGGCCAGGCAGAGATCCAATACTTCCAAAGAAACATTGACAACTGGCAAGGGCTAATGAATCCTGCACACTTAAATATCCCAGTCAGAACAGCAATTAGCAGATACACCTGGCCAGGACTGTGACTCAGAGACAACTGCATTCCCACCTACAACCACAAGAGGGAACCCAAGAGCAGAATTCACAACAGTCGCCACTACTCCTGGCTCCGATGCTCAGAGCTAGTCAGAGAGCAGTGCAGGAGTCACGGATAACATAGCTGACATGTTCGGCTGCTGCAGACTGCGGTGCACTATTTGTAAGTAACACAGCGCTCCTGTGTCCTGATGACTTTATGGCACCGCTCTTCCCTGCGATGAACAAGCAGGGAGAGTGGAGCAGCTATTGATAAGGCTAACACTGATTGGCCACAGCGCAGCCAATCAGTGTTAGCTTTGTTTGTGTTCTCATCTCCCAGGCTGCACAGCACAGCTCAGGTAATGAGCAGCTGTCATCCACAACGCGCGCTCCCCTCCCCTACAGTGTAAGCAGGGAGGGAGATAGAGGACTCCCTGCTACAGCTACAAAGGTTGAACAAGGCCCCCCCCCCCCGGCCAGCCTGGGGCGATAGAGGGGCTAAGTCACTTAGGGACAGCGCCGGACTGGAGTGGTTTGGGCCAACCAGAGAAAATCATTCTTGGGGCCCACCATGTCTAAGGGGTACTAGCTGCAGAGTCTTCCCTTAACTTCCATCTTGTCAAGCTGATAATCAGAGAATTTTTTCCAACTATATATCTGTCCAATCACCTGACAAACCAGTAAAATGTTCATATGTTGGGTGCAATGATTTTTATGCTTGATTTAAAAACATCCTTAGCAGCAGATAATTTTGTGTAAACAAGTCAAATGGTGGCGAGAACAAATATATGTAAATTAGAATAATTAACAAAAAAAAACTGCAAAGGCTTCCTAAGTGTTTAAAAGGTCCATTAGTCTGTTTCAGTAGGCTCCATAATCATGGGGAAGACTGCTGACTTGACAGATGTCCAGAAGGCAGTCATTGACATACTCCACAAGGAGGGTAAACTACAAAAGGCCATTGCTAAAGAAGCTGGCTGTTCAAAGAGTACTGTATCCATGCATATTAATGGCAAGTTGAGTGGAAGGAAAAAATGTGGTAGAAAAAGGTGCACAAGCAAGCAGGATAACCGCAACCTTGAAAGGATTGTTAAGAAAAGGACATTCAAAAATGTAAAAAATTTAGGGGAGAGTCACTAAGAGTGGACTGCTGCTGGAGCCATTACTTCAAGAGTCACCACACACAGACGTATCCAGGACATGGGCTACAAGTGTCGCATTCCTTTTGTCAAGCCACTCATGACCAATGGACAAGGCCAGAAGCGTCTTACCTGGGCCAAGGAGAAAAATAACTGGACTGTTGCTCAATGGTCCAAGGTGTTATTTTCAGATGAAAGTAAAATTTTGGATTTCATTTGGAAAACAAGGTCCCAGAGTCTGGAGGAAGAGTGGAGAGGCACACAATCCAAGCTGCTTGAGGTATAGTGTGATATTTCCACAATCAGTGATGGTTTGGGTAGCCATGTCATCTTCTGGTGTAGGTCCACTGTGTTTTATCAAGACCAAAGTCAGCGCAGCTGTGTACCTGGAAATTTTAGAGCACTTCATGCTTCCCTATGCTGACAAGCTTTTTGGAGATGGAAATTTCATTCTAAAGAAGGACTTGGCACCTGTCCATACTGCCAAAAGTACCAATACCTGGTTTACAAACAACAGTATCTCTCATGCCGTTTACGGCGATAAAGGGGCAGGACGGCGTACTGTAACCCGCACCTGTCCCTGCCACTATAAGGGGTCCTGGCTTTCCCTTATCTCGGGGGTACCTATGATGGTTAGGAGGCCCGAGCCGCCAGCGTATCCCTGTCTCCTGTGCAGGCCCTATCAGTGACCCACTCTCCCCCCCAAGTGAGGTGGACTGCACCAGTGTAAAAATATCACAGTTAACAGGTAAACAGACAAGGTAAAGGAAAACCACACTTAGCTTAATGCTGCAAGGCACAGCATAGCAGGAAGAAACACCAGATACAACGGACACAGCTGTAGAACAACAGTTCCCAGCTAGCTCCTACTCCTGGCTTGGTCGCTGAAGAATGAACTAACACCAACAGTCAGCTGATGAACCAGGTGACCTCTTAAAGGATGGAGGAAGTGGTCAACACAAACATCAGCTGACCCAGCAGCAATGCAGTAACATCAGTGGCCACCGGGGGGGGGGGACTGCATTAACCCTGATGACCAGAAACGAAAAAAGGTCTAAAACTGAGGCAAACCAGATCTGCCACAATTCCAAAATTGGATCGTGACAGTATCACTGTGCTTGATTGGCCTGCAAACTCGCCTGAACTTAACCCCATAGAAAATCTATGGGGCATTGTCAAGAGGACAAGAGGAAGATGAGAGACACCAGACCCAACAATGCAGACGAGCTGAAGGCTGCTATCAAAGCAACCTGGGCTTTTATAACACCTCAGCAGTGCCACAGGCTGATCGCCTCCATGCCACACCACATTGATGCAGTAAATGCAGTATGTAGATGGTAGGATGGTGAGAGGTGCAGTGAAGAATGAGGACACAGGATTGCAGTCTCTTTACCTTGTTTACTGTTGGTTTCAGCAGCCACAGTCCAGGGCACCAGATCACAGGGCAGGTAGAGTCCGGCCGCTTTGGAGGCAAGTCCAGAGTCCCCTTGTGTTGTGAATTCTGTTGTCAAGCTCCCTCCTGTGGTCATGAATGGTACTTCGGCTGGTTCTGTCCATGGGCTTCCTCTGGTGGTTGTGAGTGGGGCTGCGGCTTCTGAGTTTCCTTCCACAGGTGACGAGGTTAATTCGTTAGCTGGCTGCTCTATTTAACTCCACTTAGATCATTGCTCCATGCCACCTGTCAATGTTCCAGTATTGGTCTAGTTCGCTCCTGGATCGTTCTTGTGACCTGTCTTCCCAGCAGAAGCTAAGTTCCTGCTTGTTTTTCTCTTGTTTGCTATTTTTCTGTCCAGCTTGCTATTTTGATTTTTGTCTTGCTTGCTGGAAGCTCTGGGACGCAGAGGGAGCGCCTCCGCACCATGAGTCGGTGCGGAGGGTCTTTTTGCGCCCTCTGCGTGGTCTTTTTGTAGTTTTTGTGCTGACCGCAAAGTTACCTTTCCTATCCTCTGTCTGTTCAGTAAGTCGGGCCTCACTTTGCTAATTCTATTTCATCTCTGTGTTGGTAATTTTCATCTTAACTCACAGTCATTATATGTGGGGGGCTGCCTTTTCCTTTGGGGAATTTCTCTGAGGCAAGGTAGGCTTTATTTTTCTATCTTTAGGGCTAGCTAGTTCCTTAGGCTGTGACGAGTTGCATAGGGAGCGTTAGGAGCAATCCACGGCTATTTCTAGTGTGTGTGATAGGATTAGGGATTGCGGTCAGCAGAGTTCCCACGTCTCAGAGCTTGTCCTGTATTATTAGTAACTATCAGGTCATTCCGTGTGCTCTTAACCACCAGGTCCATTATTGTCCTAACCACCAGGTCATAACAGTACAGGTGGCCCAAAGTATTAATGCATCTCAATAGAGGGATAAGAGAAGTTCTGAGACCATTTTTTTTTCTTTGCAGTGTGTTTTGTCTCTCTTTTCCCCTTTACCTCTGGGTGGTTCAGGATACAGGTGTAGATATGGACATTCAAGGTCTGTCCTCTTGTATAGATTATCTCACTGCAAGGGTACAAAACATTCAAGATTTTGTGGTTCAGAATCCGATGTTAGAGCCTAGGATTCCAATTCCTGATTTGTTTTTTTGGGGATAGATCTAAGTTTCTGAATTTCAAAAATAATTGTAAATTGTTTCTTGCTTTGAAACCTCGCTCCTCAGGTGACCCTGTTCAACAAGTGAAAATCATTATTTCTTTGTTACGTGGCGACCGTCAAGACTGGGCATTTTCCCTTGCGCCAGGAGATCCGGCATTGCGTGATGTTGATGCGTTTTTTCTGGCGCTTGGATTGCTTTATGATGAACCAAATTCAGTGGATCAGGCAGAGAAAATCTTGCTGGCTCTGTGTCAGGGTCAGGATGAGGTAGAGATATATTGTCAGAAGTTTAGGAAGTGGTCTGTACTCACTCAGTGGAATGAATGTGCCCTGGCAGCAATTTTCAGAAAGGGTCTCTCTGAAGCCCTTAAGGATGTCTTGGTGGGATTTCCCATGCCTGCTGGTCTGAATGAGTCTATGTCTTTGGCCATTCAGATCGATTGACGCTTGCGTGAGCGTAAAGCTGTGCACCATTTGGCGGTATTATCTGAGCATAGACCTGAGCCTATGCAATGTGATAGGACTTTGACCAGAGCTGAACGGCAAGAACACAGACGTCGGAATGGGCTGTGTTTTTACTGTGGTGATTCCACTCATGCTATCTTCGATTGTCCTAAGCGCACTAAGCGTATCGCTAGGTCTGCCACCATTGGAACGGTACAGTCGAAATTTCTTTTGTCCGTTACTCTGATTTGCTCTTTGTCATCCTATTCTGTTATGGCATTTGTGGATTCAGGCGCTGCCCTGAATTTGATGGACTTGGAGTTTGCTAGGCGCTGTGGTTTTTTCTTGGAGCCCTTGCAGTATCCTATTCCATTGAGAGGAATTGATGCTACGCCTTTGGCCAAGAATAAGCCTCAGTACTGGACCCAATTGACCATGTGCATGGCTCCTGCACATCAGGAGGATATTCGCTTTTTGGTGTTGCATAATCTGCATGATGTGGTCGTTTTGGGGTTGCCATGGCTACAGGTCCATTATCCAGTATTGGATTGGAAATCTATGTCTGTGTCCAGCTGGGGTTGTCAGGGGGTACATGGTGATGTTCCATTTTTGTCTATTTCGTCATCCACCCCTTCTGAAGTCCCGGAGTTTTTGTCGGATTACCGGGATGTATTTGATGAGCCCAAATCCAGTGCCCTACCTCCTCATAGGGATTGCGATTGTGCTATCAATTTGATTCCTGGTAGTAAGTTTCCTAAGGGCCGACTGTTCAATTTATCTGTGCCAGAACACGCCGCTATGCGGAGTTATATAAAGGAATCCTTGGAGAAGGGTCATATTCGCCCGTCGTCGTCACCATTGGGAGAAGGGTTCTTTTTTGTGGCCAAGAAGGATGGTTCTTTGAGACCTTGTATTGATTAGCGCCTTCTTAATAAGATCACAGTCAAATTTCAGTACCCTTTGCCGCTGCTGTCTGATTTATTGGCTCGGATTAAGGGGGCTAGTTGGTTCACCAAGATAGATCTTCGTGGTGCGTATAATCTTGTGCGTATTAAACAGGGCGATGAATGGAAAACAGCATTTAATACGCCCGAGGGCCATTTTGAGTACCTGGTTAAGCCATTTGGGCTTTCCAATGCTCCATCAGTATTTCAGTCCTTTATGCATGACATCTTCCGAGAGTACCTGGATAAATTCCTGATTGTATATTTGGATGATATTTTGGTCTTCTCGGATGATTGGGAGTCTCACGTGAAGCAGGTCAGAATGGTGTTCCAGGTCCTTCGTGCAAATTCTTTGTTTGTGAAGGGGTCAAAGTGTCTCTTTGGAGTTCAGAAGGTTTCATTTTTGGGTTTCATTTTTTCCCCTTCTACTATCGAGATGGACCCTGTTAAAGTCCAGGCCATTTATGATTGGACTCAGCCGTCATCTGTGAAGAGTCTGCAAAAGTTCCTGGTCTTTGCTAATTTTTATTGTCGCTTCATCAGTAATTTTTCTAGTGTTGCTAAACCGTTGACTGATTTCACCAAGAAGGGTGCTGATGTGGTCAATTGGTCTTCTGCGGCTGTGGAAGCTTTTCAGGAGTTGAAGCGTCGTTTTTCTTCTGCCCCTGTGTTGTGCCAGCCAGATGTTTCGCTCCCATTTCAGGTCGAGGTTGATGCTTCTGAGATTGGAGCTGGGGCTGTTTTGTCGCAAAGAAGTTCTGATGGCTCGGTGATGAAACCATGTGCCTTCTTTTCTAGAAAGCTTTCGCCTGCTGAGCGCAATTATGATGTTGGCAATCGAGAGTTGTTGGCCATGAAGTGGGCATTCGAGGAGTGGCGTCATTGGCTTGAAGGAGCCAAGCATCGCGTGGTGGTCTTGACGGATCACAAGAATTTGACTTATCTCGAGTCTGCCAAACGGTTGAATCCTAGACAGGCTCGTTGGTCGCTATTTTTTTCCCGTTTTGATTTTGTGGTTTCGTACCTTCCGGGCTCTAAGAATGTGAAGGCTGATGCCCTGTCAAGGAGTTTTGGTCCCGACTCTCCGGGTGTTCCTGAGTCGGCGGGTATTCTCAAAGAGGGGGTAATTTTGTCTGCCATCTCCCCTGATTTGCGGCGGATGCTGCAAAAATTTCAGGCTGATAGACCTGACCGTTGCCCAGCGGAGAAACTGTTTGTCCCTGATAAATGGACTAGTAGAGTTATCTCTGAGGTTCATTGTTCGGTGTTGGCTGGTCATCCTGGAATCTTTGGTACCAGAGATTTGGTGGCTAGATCCTTTTGGTGGCCGTCTTTGTCGCGGGATGTGCGTTCTTTTGTGCAGTCCTGTGGGACTTGTGCTCGGGCTAAGCCCTGCTGTTCTCGTGCCAGTGGGTTGCTTTTGCCCTTGCCGGTCCCAAAGAGGCCCTGGACGAATATTTCTATGGATTTTATTTCGGATCTCCCTGTCTCTCAAAAGATGTCGGTCATTTGGGTTGTTTGTGATCGCTTCTCTAAGATGGTCCATTTGGTACCCTTGTCTAAATTGCCTTCCTCCTCTGATTTGGTGCCATTGTTTTTCCAGCATGTGGTTCGTTTACATGGCATTCTGGAGAACATCGTTTTGGACAGAGGTTCCCAGTTTGTTTCGAGGTTTTGGCGATCCTTTTGTGCTAGGATGGGCATTGATTTGTCTTTTTCCTCGGCTTTCCATCCTCAGACAAATGGCCAAACCGAACGAACTAATCAGACTTTGGAAACATATCTGAGATGCTTTGTTTCTGCTGATCAGGATGATTGAGTGTCCTTTTTGCCTTTGGCTGAGTTCGCCCTTAATAATCGGGCCAGCTCGGCTACTTTGGTTTCGCCGTTTTTCTGCAATTCTGGTTTCCATCCTCGTTTCTCTTCAGGGCAGGTTGAGTCTTCGGACTGTCCTGGTGTAGATACTGTGGTGGATAGGTTGCAGCAGATTTGGACTCATGTGGTGGACAATTTGACATTGTCCCAGGAGAAGGCTCAACGTTTCGCTAACCGCCGGCGCTGTGTGGGTCCCCGACTTCGTGTTGGGGATTTGGTTTGATTGTCGTCTCGTTATGTTCCTATGAAGGTTTCCTCTCCTAAGTTTAAGCCTCGTTTCATTGGTCCGTATAAGATTTCTGAGGTTCTCAATCCTTTGTAATTTCGTTTGACCCTTCCAGCTTCTTTTGCCATCCATAATGTATTCCATAGGTCGTTGTTGCGGAGATATGTGGCGCCTGTGGTTCCATCCGTTGATCCTCCTGCCCCGGTATTGGTTGAGGGGGAGTTGGAGTATGTGGTGGAGAAGATTTTGGATTCTCGTATTTCGAGACGGAAACTCCAGTACCTGGTCAAGTGGAAGGGTTATGGTCAGGAAGATAATTCCTGGGTCTTTGCCTCTGATGTTCATGCTGCCGATCTGGTTCGTGCCTTTCATTTGGCTCGTCCTGGTCGGCCTGGGGGCTCTGGTGAGGGTTCGGTGACCTCTCCTCAAGGGGGGGGGGTACTGTTGTGAATTCTGTTGTCAAGCTCCCTCCTGTGGTCATGAATGGTACTTCGGCTGGTTCTGTCCATGGGCTTCCTCTGGTGGTTGTGAGTGGGGCTGCGGCTTCTGAGTTTCCTTCCACAGGTGACGAGGTTAATTCGTTAGCTGGCTGCTCTATTTAACTCCACTTAGATCATTGCTCCATGCCACCTGTCAATGTTCCAGTATTGGTCTAGTTCGCTCCTGGATCGTTCTTGTGACCTGTCTTCCCAGCAGAAGCTAAGTTCCTGCTTGTTTTTCTCTTGTTTGCTATTTTTCTGTCCAGCTTGCTATTTTGATTTTTGTCTTGCTTGCTGGAAGCTCTGGGACGCAGAGGGAGCACCTCCGCACCGTGAGTCGGTGCGGTGGGTCTTTTTGCGCCCTCTGCATGGTCTTTTTGTAGTTTTTGTGCTGACCGCAAAGTTACCTTTCCTATCCTCTGTCTGTTCAGTAAGTCGGGCCTCACTTTGCTAATTCTATTTCATCTCTGTGTTTGTAATTTTCATCTTAACTCACAGTCATTATATGTGGGGGGCTGCCTTTTCCTTTGGGGAATTTCTCTGAGGCAAGGTAGGCTTTATTTTTCTCTCTTTAGGGCTAGCTAGTTCCTTAGGCTGTGACGAGTTGCATAGGGAGCGTTAGGAGCAATCCACGGCTATTTCTAGTGTGTCTAGGATTAGGGATTGCGGTCAGCAGAGTTCCCACGTCTCAGAGCTTGTCCTGTATTATCAGGTCATTCCGTGTGCTCTTAACCACCAGGTCCATTATTGTCCTAACCACCAGGTCATAACACCCTTGTCTAGGTGGAAATCAATAGCCTTCCCTTGCGCTGTTGTGGTGTAGTCCCTTACTGCATAAGCTTCAAATAAAGTCCTCACAGATGTTGTGTCTCTCTCTCTCTGTTCCCCGTAGTCGGATAAGACAAAACCCGTATCGCTGGTGGCGGTTTATAGGGACTCTAGCATGCCCCAGCCTCTGAGGGGTGCCACCGTGCCTACTGGGTGTGGGTGCGGACAAGTAAAGTGCAATTTGCTGTCCTGCCAGTCTCTGAAGTTAGGCGTAGAGGTCCTTACTACCTCGGTGTTCCTGCAGTGTGTCTTCAAGAAAATGGCGCCGGAAAGCGCGGACTGCGCAGGCGCCGATTCTGGCAGCAGGAGGACGAAGAAAATGGGCGGAAAGGAATGGCGTAAGTAACAAATTGCTGTGGCATGAAGTGCTACAGCATAATCAGGGCGCAAATATGTGCACGGTGTCCCCCTGCTCCCGACCCCCTGCTCCCGGCAGTCCGCGCCTTCCGGTACCATTTTTTTTTCCTGACACTCTATAATGTAACGCTAGGAGCGTCGCGCCTGCGCAGTCTATAAAGGCTTCGGACAGAGTGACGCTCCCAGCGTTATATCTATAACGCTGGGAGCATCACTCTGTCCGAAGCCTTAATAGACTGCGCAGGCGCGACGCTCCTAGCGTTACATTATAAAAAATGCCGCCGAGAGCAGGGGGTCGGGAGCATGGGGACGCCGTCTACATATGTGCGCCCTGATTATGCAAATAATCCGCCGGCACAGTAAGTTTTTACTTACGCTATTCGTTTCGGGCGCCATTGTCTTGCTCCTGGTGCCGGAGTCGGCTCCTGCGCAGTCCGCGCTTTCCAGTGCCATTTTCTTGAAGACACACAGCAATGTGTCTTCAAGAAAATGGCGCCGGAAAGCGCAGACTGCGCAGGCGCCGAGTCCGGCACCAGGAGGAGAAAGAAAATGGCGGCGGAACAGATTCAGGTAGCGTCTTCACAGGATCCCGCCCTCATTTCGCTGTGGCACTTCATGCCACAGCGATTGCTTACTTTTAGGCCCCCTGACTCCGGGCAATGAATGGCCCCCTTCTCCCGCAATCTGCGCATGCGCAGTTCGCGCTTTCCGGCGCCATTTTGTGGGAAACCTCAGTGTGTCTTCAAGAAAATGGCACCGGAAAGCGCGGACTGCACAGGCGCCGATTCCGACACCAGGAGGAGCAAGACAATCGCGCCCGAAACGAATAGCGTAAGTAAAAACTTGCTGTGCCATGAGGCTGTGGCACTTCATGCCACAGCAGTTTGTTACTTACGGCATTTCCGGCGCCATTGTCTTGCTCCTCCTGTTGCCGGAATCGGCGCCTGCGCAGTCCGCGCTTTCCGGCGCCATTTTCTTGAAGACACACAGCAGTGTGTCTTCAAGAAAATGGCGCCGGAAAGCGCGGACTGCGCAGGCGCCGAATCCGGCACCAGGAGGAGAAAGAAAATGGCGGCGGAACAGATTCAGGTAGCGTCTTCACAGGATCCCGCACTCATTTCGCTGTGGCACTTCATGCCACAGCGATTTCTTACTTTTAGGCCCCCTGACTCCGGGCAATGAATGGCCCCCTTCTCCCGCAATCGGCGCATGCGCAGTTCGCGCTTTCCGGCGCCATTTTGTGGGAAACCTCAGTGTGTCTTCAAGAAAATGGCGGCGGAAAGCGCAGACTGCGCAGGCACCGATTCCTGAAGCACCAGTCTGCACTTTAAGGCTCCATTTTCTTTAATACTGCAGTCTGTCTTCAAGAAAATGTCCCCCTGACAGGGTCTTCTGCCATCACTCATTTAGTGAGCATCTATAATATAACGCTGGGAGCGTCACTCTGTCCGAAGCCTTTATAGACTGCGCAAGCGCCGGCGCAGTCTGGGCCTCACAGAGTGACGCTCCCAGGAGATCGCGGTATGCATAAACACTGAACGCACACCGCGATCTCCACCGGAGAGTCAGGGACCGCCAGGAGGGTGAGTATATTCACCTGTCCCCCGTTCCAGTGCTGCGTGCGGCTCCATCTTCCGGGTCCTCTGCTGTGATGTTCCCAGTTCAGAGGGCGCGATGACGCGCTTAATGCGCGCCGGCGCCGCCCTCTGACTGAACAGTCACAGCCAGAGGAGCCGGAAGATGGCGGCGCGCAGCGCTGGAACGGGACAGACAGGTGAGTATAGCAAGTGCTGGGGGCCTGAGCAAGCGGTGACTCCGGCACCTAACCCCCACAGCGCGCCAGTGTCCCCGCCTGCTCAGGCCCCCCAGCACTCGGCGCCCAGCGACGATAGGTGAGTATGGTATTTTTTTTTTTTATATATATATATATATATATGGCAGCAGCATACGGGGCATATATAATGGAGCATCAATAGATGGAGCATATAATACAATGGTGGCGCAGGATGGGAGCAGCACATGACAGAACGGGCGCAGGATGGCAGCAGCACATGACAGAACGGGCGCAGGATGGCAGCAGCACATGACAGAATGGGGGCGCAAGATGGGAGCAGCACATGACAGAACGGGCGCAGGATGGGAGCAGCACATGACAGAATTGGGCGCAAGATGGGAGCAGAACATGACAGAACGGGGGCACAGGATGGCAGCAGCACATGACAGAACGGGCGCAGGATGAGAGCAGCACATGACAGAAAAGGGGCGCAGGATGGGAGCAGCACATGACAGAACGGGGGCACAGGATGGCAGCAGCACATGACAGAATGGGGGCGCAAGATGGGAGCAGCACATGACAGAACAGGGGCGCAGGATGGGAGCAGCACATGACAGAATGGGGGCGCAAGATGGGAGCAGCACATGACAGAACGGGGGCACAGGATGGCAGCAGCACATGACAAAACGGGCGCAGGATGGGAGCAGCACATGACAGAACGGGGGCGCAGGATGGGAGCAGCACATGACAGAACGGGGGCGCAGGATGGGAGCAGCACATGACAGAACGGGGGCGCAGGATGGGAGCAGCACATGACAGAACGGGGGCGCAGGATGGGAGCAGCACATGACAGAACAGGGGCACAGGATGGGAGCAGCACATGAAAGAACGGGGGCGCAGGATGGGAGCAGCACATGACAGAACGGGGGCACAGGATGGGAGCAGCACATGACAGGATGGGAGCAGCAAATGACAGAATGGAGGCGCAGGATGGGTGCAGAACATGTCAGAATAGAGGCGCAGGATGGGTGCAGCACATGTCACAATGGGGGCGCAGGATGGGAGCAGCACATGACAGAATGGGGGCGCAGGATGGATGCAACACATGACAGAATGGGGGCGCAAGATGGGTGCAGAACATGTCAGAATGGGGGCGCAGGATGGGAGCAGCACATGTCAATGGGGGCGCAGGATGGAAGCAGCACATGACAGAATAGGGGCGCAGGATGGGTGCAACACATGGCAGGATGGGGGCGCAGGATGGGTGCAGCACATGACAGGATGGGGGTGCAGGATGGGAGCAGCACATGTCAGAATGGGGGTGCAGGATGGGTGCAGCACATGTCAGAATGGGGGTGCAGGATGGGAGCAGCACATGTCAGAATGGGGGTGCAGGATGGGTGCAGCACATGTCAGGATGGGGACGCAGGATGGAGCAGCTCATGACAGGATGGGGACGCAGGATGGAGCAGCACATACCAGGATGGAGACCATATACCAATATAGATGCTAGCCACCCGGGCGTAGAACGGGTTCAATAGCTAGTTATAGATATAAAGCTGAACATTGCAAAATTTGTTGGTAGTCTTCAGACTTCATAATGCCATGCACAAGGTCAAGCAGTCCAGTGCCAGAGGCAGCAAAGCAACCCCAAAACATCAGGGAACCTCCGCCATGTTTGACTGTAGGGACCGTGTTCAACCCGTACTATCTGAATGAAAAGGGACTGTATGGTAGGAGACCCAGTAAGACCCCACTTCTTACCCCGAGACATAAAAAAGCCAGGCTGGAGTTTGCCAAAACTTACCTGAAAAAGCCTAAAACGTTTTGGAAGAATGTACTCTGGTCAGATGAGGCAAAAGTAGAGCTTTTTGGGCAAAGGCATCAACATAGAATTTACAGGAGAAAAAAAGAGACATTCAAAGAATAGGACACGGTCCCTACAGTCAAACATGGCGGAGGTTCCCTGATGTTTTGGGGTTGCTTTGCTGCCTCTGGCACTGGACTGCTGGACCGTGTGCATTGCATTATGAAGTCTGAAGACTACCAACAAATTTTACAGCATAATGTAGGGCCCAGTATGAGAAAGCTGGGTCTCCCTCAGAGTTCATGGGTCTTCCAGCAGTACAATGACCCAAAAAACACTTCAAAAAGCACTAGAAAATGGTTTGAGAGAAAGCATTGGAGACTTCTAAGGTGGCCAGCAATGAGTCCGGACCTGAATCCCATAGAACACCTGTGGAGAGATCTAAAAATGGCAGTTTGGAGAAGGCACCCTTCAAATATCAGGGACCTGGAGCAGTTTGCCAAAGAAGAATGGTCTAAAATTCCAGCAGAGCATTGTAAGAAACTCATTGATGGTTACCGGAAGCGGTTGGTCGCAGTTATTTTGGCTAAAGATTGTGCAACCAAGTATTAGGCTGAGGGTGCCAATACTTTTGTCTGGCCCATTTTTGGAGTTTTGTGTGAAATGATCAATGTTTTGCTTTTTGCTTCATTCTCTTTTGTGTTTTTTCATTTAAGACAAATTAAATGAAGATAATAATACCAAAGAATTTGTGTTTGCAATCATTTTCAGGGAGAAACTGAGTATTATCTGACAGAATTGCAGGGGTGTCAATACTTTTGGCCATGACTGTATGTATGTATGTGTGTATGTCCGGGATTGGCATCTGCACCGTCGCAGCTACAGCCACAAAATTTTGCACAGTCACACGTCTGGACCCTGAGAGCGTCATAGGCTATGTTGTGAGGTGAAATTTTAACCCCGCGCTTTCCAATTCACCAAACAATTTTGCCCCTATCTACATAATGGGGAAAAAGTGAAAGGAAAAGTGTTGGAGGCAAATTGACAGCTGCCAGATGTGAACAAGGGGGACTTAAAGAGTGAGAGTGATGGCGCCAAAGAGTATATACCGTACAGTTGCTAAGGTGGGGCCCAGACATGGGATACTCACCACACACAGGGATATGAACACATACACAAAATGCGCCACACACTACCACGTGCTTGAACAAATATACCACCCTCAGCACACATTTCACCACACATACATCAACCTCGCCACATAAAAGTCGAAACACAAAAGTCGCCGCTCAAAACTCGCCACGCGCAAAACTCGCCACATGCAAAACTAGGCTCACGCAAAACTTGCCACACGTGCAAAACTCACCTCATGGAAAACTTGCACACGCGGAAAAATTGCCACATGCACAAAAGTTGCAACACATGCAAAAGTTGCCTCACACAAAACTTCCACATACTCAAAACGCACCACACATAAAACTCGCCACGTGCAAAACTCGCCATGCGCAAAACTTGCTGCACACAACGTGCTACACTAACCTGTCACATGCAACTCGACACACAAAAAGTTGCTACACGCATGACGTTACACAAAACTCATCTCACAAAAGTCGCTACATGCATGTCGCCACATGCAACTCAACACACACAACTTGACACATGAAACTCGCCCTAAAACACACACAAGTCTGGTATTATCCTTCAAAAATAAAAATCTGATTAATAAGCAGACAAACTACAAGAGCAACAACTGTACCATATAGGAAATATGGCAGCTGTCAGTCACATGACCTGTCTATCATGTGTATGTGTGAGCTAATATATACTGCCAGGGGGGAGGGCTTCCTGTTGGCTGGGGATTTATCAGGCATACTGAGGTAAAAATACTGACCAAATAACGTGTGAACGCGGTCTAATACAGGAGGAGATGACACACAGATATATACTATATACAGGAGGAGATGACACACAGGTATATACTATATACAGGAGAGATGACACACAGGTATACACTATATACAGGAGAAGATGACACACAGGTATATACTATATACAGGAGGAGATGAAACACAGGTATATACTATATACAGGAGCAGATGACACACAGGTATATACTATATACAGGAGGAGATGACTTACAGGTATATACTATATACAGAAGGAGATGACACACGTATATACTATATACAGGAGGAGATGACATACAGGTATATATTATATACAGGAGGAGATGACATACAGGTATATACTATATACAGGAGGAGATGACACAGGTATATACTATATACAGGGGAGATGACACAGGTATATACTATATACCCAGGAGATGACACACAGATATATACTATATACAGGAGGAGATGACACACAGGTATATACTATATACAGGAGGAGATGACACACACATATATACTATATACAGGGGAGATGACACACAGGTATATACTATATACAAGAGGAGATGACATACAGGTATATACTATATACAGGAGGACATGACACACAGGTATATACTATATACAGGAGTAGATGACATACAGGTATATACTATATACAGGAGGAGATGACAACCTGGTATATACTATATACAGGGGAGATGACATACAGGTACATACTATTTACAGGGGCGATGACACACAGTTATATACTATATACATTGGAGATGACACACAGGTATATACTATATACAGGAGGAGATGGCATACAGGTATATACTATATACAGGAGATGACACACATGTATATACTATATACAGGAGCAGATGATACACAGGTATATACTATATACAGGGCAGATGATACACATGTATATACTATATACAGCAGGAGATGACACGTATATACTATATACAGGAGGAGATGACATACAGGTATATACTATATAAAAGAGGAGATGACACATAGGCATATAGAGGAGGAGATGACATACAGCAGGTATATACTATATACAGGGGAGATGACATACAGGTATATACTATATACAGGAGATGACATACAGGTATATAGTATATACAGGAGATGACACATGGGTATATACAATATACAGAAGGAGATGACATACAGCAGGTATATACTATTTACAGGGGAGATGACATACAGGTATATACTATATACAAGAGAAGACATACAGGTGTATACTATATAAGGGAGAAGACAAACATGTATATACTGAGGTGAAAATGAGGGGTGTGAGGTGAAAATGAAAAGGTGTGAGTGCAAAATGAGAGGAGTGAGGGAAAATAGTGGAGTGATCGGAAAATGACAGATGTGAGGTCAAAATGACAAGGAGAGGAGTGAGGGGGAAAATAAGAGGAGTGAGGGGGAAAATGAGAGGTGTAAGGGAGAAAATGAGAGGTGTAAGGGAGAAAATGAGAGGCATGATGGGAAAATAAGAGACGTGAGGTGCTATAACTAACCACAGATATTTACTATGCCCAGGCAACGCCGGGCTCTTCAGCTAGATATATATATATATATTATATATTAGATGGTGGTTCGATTCTAACACATCGGGTATTCTAGAATATGCATGTCCATGTAGTATATTGCCTAACCACGTAGTATATTGCCCAGCCACTTAGTATATTGCCCAGCCACATAGTATATTGCCCAGCCACATAGTATATTGCCCAGTGACGTAGTATACAGCACAGAGCCATGTAGTATATTGCCCAGTCAGATAGTATATTGCCCAGCCACGTAGTATATTGCCCAGTCACATAGTATATTGCCCAGTGACGTAGTATACAGCACCGAGCCATGTAGTATGCAGCACAGACACGTAGTATGCAGCACAGTCACGTAGTATATTGCCCAGCCACGTAGTATATTGCCCAGCCACATAGTATATTGCCCAGTCACGTAGTATACAGCACAGAGCCACGTAGTATATTGGCCAGCCACGTAGTATATTGGCCAGTCACGTAGTATACAGCACAGACACGTAGTATATTGCCCAGCTACGTAGTATATTGACCAGCCACATAGTATATTGCCCAGTGACGTAGTATACAGCACCGAGCCATGTAGTATACAGCACAGACACGTAGTATGCAGCACAGTCACGTAGTATATTGCCCAGCCACGTAGTATATTGCCCAGCCACATAGTATATTGCCCAGTCACGTAGTATACAGCACAGAGCCACGTAGTATATTGGCCAGCCACGTAGTATATTGGCCAGTCACGTAGTATACAGCACAGACACGTAGTATATTGCCCAGTCACGTAGTATATTGCCCAGCCACATAGTATATTGCCCAGTTACGTAGTATATTGCCCAGTTACGTAGTATATTGCCCAGCCACATAGTATATTGCCCAGTCACGTAGTATACAGCACAGACACGTAGTATATTGCCCAGCTACGTAGTATATTGACCAGCCACATAGTATATTGCCCAGCCACATAGTATATTGCCCAGCCACATAGTATATTGCCCAGCCACATAGTATATTGCCCAGCCACATAGTATACAGCACAGAGCCACATAGTATACAGCACAGACACGTAGTGTACTGCCCAGTCACGTAGTATGCACCATATCCCTGTTAAAAAAAAGAATTAAAATAAAAAATTGTTACATACTCACCATCCGGAGCCGCCGGATCGAAGCGGCTGGTTACCGATGCTCCTCGCGCGCTCCGGTCTGAAGAGTGCATTGCGGTGTCGTGAGATGATGACGTAGCGGTCTCGCGAGACCGCACGTCATCATCTCGCGAGACCGCAATGCATGGAACGGTCACCGGGGCATCACGAGGAGCCCCTGGCCGCTTCGATCCGGGGGCTCCGGATGGTGAGTATGTAACTATTTTTTATTTTTTTATTATTTTTAACATTAGATATTTTTACTATTCATGCTGCATAGGCAGCATGAATAGTAAAAAGTTGGTCACACAGGGTTAATATCAGCGTTAACCAAGTGCGTTACACCGCGGTCAACACTGCCATTAACTCTGTGTGAGCGCTGATCGGAGGGGAGTATGCGGACGCCGGGCATTGACTGAGGGGAGTAAGGAGCGGCCATTTTCTTCCGGACTGTGCCCGTCGCTGATTGGTCATGGCTGTTTTGCCGCGACCAATCAGCGACTTGGATTTCCATGACAGACAGAGGCCACGACCAATGAATATCCGTGACAGACAGAAGGACAGACAGACGGAAGTGACCCTTAGACAATTATATAGTAGATATGTGTGTATGTATGTATATATATATATATATATATATATATATATATATATATACATACATACATACACACACATAGCTCTGGCAAATATTAAGAGACCACCACATCAAAACCCTGTCATGGGCAGCCCAATCTCCAGACCTGAACCCCTTTGATAACCTCTGGAATGTAATTAAGAGGATGATGAATAGTCACAAGCCATCTGTCAGGATCCCTACTATAGACATATAGCAGGAGTCTGAGTCAGGGTAGGAAAACTGACTCACCAGGGAGTTAAGGGGTCTGGATTGCAGAAGCAGGCAAGGTGTCTGAGCAGCAGAGCCGAGCGATAGGAAAGTCGGCTAGACGCTGCAACAGGACCTGTGGCACATGACCGGTCACGTGATATGGAGGCGGAGTCTCCCGCAGGTCTGCAGCATCAAGCAGGAGAGCGCGGCGGCGATGATACCAGGACACCGCAAAGGGCATAAGCGCACAGGGGTGAGCGAGAGTAAAGGGAGGTCAAACCAAAGCCGAGGTCAAAGTTACCAGACAGGACAGACAGTACAAAAGGGGAAGCCAAAAGAGAAACCAGGAGACAAGCGAAAAGTCAGAACCAAGAGAGCAAGCGAAGTACACAATCAGCAGGCAGAATCAGCAACAGGAAAACAGACCGGGACAAAACCAATCTCACAAAATACAGGCACAAAGGCATAGGCACAATGGGGTCGACCACCTCAGCCAAGGGCACGAGCATAACCGACAAGGTCGGATAATAATAATAATTTTTATTTATATAGTGTCAACATATTCCGCAGCACTTTACAATAAGCGGGGACATGTACAGACAATAAATTCAGTACAAGTTAAGACAATTTAAACAGTGACATTAGGGGTGAGGTCCCTGCTCGCAAGCTTACAATCTACAAGGAAATGGGGGGACAAAATAGGTGAAAAGTGCTTGTTATTTCAGGTCTGGCAATTGTAATAAATAGGGATTTTCATATAAAGCTGCATGATCCGGTCATCAGCCCGTGTGTTTAACCCCTTACCGGCATCGGACGTACTATACCGTCCGATGCCGGCTCCCCTGCTTTGATGCAGGGCTCCGCGGTGAGCCCGCACCAAAGCTGGGACATGTCAGCTGTTTTGAACAGCTGACATGTGCCCGTAATAGGCGCGGGCAGAATCGCGATCTGCCCGCACCTATTAACTAGTTAAATGCCGCTGTCAAACGCAGACAGCGGCATTTAACTACCGCTTCCGGCCGGGCGGCCGGAAATGACGTCATCGCCGACCCCCGTCACATGATCGGGGGTCGGCGATGCTTGTATATTGTAACCATAGAGGTCCTTGAGACCTCTATGGTTACTGATTGCCCGCCGCTGTGAGCGCCACCCTGTGGACGGCGCTCACAGCACACGTGCAATTCTGCTACATAGCAGCGATCAGCAGATCGCTGCTATGTAGCAGAGCCGATCAGGTTGTGCCTGCTTCTAGCCTCTCATGGAGGCTATTGAAGCATGGCAAAAGTTAAAAAAAAAAGTTTAAAAAAATGTGAAAAAAATAAAAAAAACATAAAAGTTTAAATCACCCCCCTTTCGCCCCAATCAAAATAAATCAATAAAAAAAATATCAAATCTACGCATATTTGGTATCGCCGCGCTCAGAATCGCCCGATCTATCAAATAAAAAAAAGTATTAACCTGATCGCTAAACAGCATAGCGGGAAAAAAACTCGAAACGCCAGAATTACGTTTTTTTGGTCGCCGCGACATTGCATTAAAATGCAATAACGGGCGATCAAAAGAATGTATCTGCACCGAAATGCTATCATTAAAAACGTCATCTCGGCACGCAAAAAATAAGCCCTCAACCGACCCCAGATGATGAAAAATGGAGACGCTACGAGTATCGGAAAATGGCGCAATTTTTTTTTTTTTTTTTAGCAAAGTTTGGAATTTTTTTTCACCACTTAGATAAAAAATAACCTAGTCATGTTTGGTGTCTATGAACTCGTAATGACCTGGAGAATCATAATGGCAGGTCATTTTTAGCATTTAGTGAACCTAGCAAAAAAGCCAAACAAAAAAACAATGTGGGATTGCACTTTTTTTTGCAATTTCACCGCACTTGGAATTTTTTTCCCGTTTTCTAGTACACGACATGCTAAAACCAATGATGTCGTTCAAAAGTACAACTCGTCCCGCAAAAAATAAGCCCTCACATGGCCAAATTGACGGAAAAATAAAAAAGTTATGGCTCTGGGAAGGAGGGGAGCGAAAAACGAACACGGAAAAACGAAAAATCCCCCGGTCATGAAGGGGTTAAGTGCAATAGTCAAGCATCAAGTGCAGTTATCATGTGAATGGAGGGTGTGGAGACAGATGAATAGTAGGGTGCAGATTCAGAATAATATTTGGAAGGAGAGAACAGGACAAAGTTAGTTTACTGAGTAGTTGATGTGGTAGGTTTGTTTGAAGAGATGGGTTTTTAAAGCGCGCTTGAATAGGTCGGGGCTAGGTATCAGTCTGATCATCTGGGGAAGTGCATTCCAGAGAGCTGGCACAGCTCTGTCGGATCCAACAGAGAGGCTATAATAGCCCTCACTGATGCCAAATGGAGGCTCCAAAAGATTAACCCCAAAGATACCACAACCATGAAATAGACAGCACCATGACAGTACCCCCCTCTTAACGGGGGCCACCGGACACCCAGGTTTCCCAGGATGCTGGGCATGGAAAGGTCGAACCAGGCGATTTGCATGCATCGAACAAGCTGACACCCAAGATCAGTCCTCCGGTCCAAATCCGCTCCAATGTACCAGATATTGTGCTAAACCGCGGACCCGACCGGAAACCAACATGTGACTTACTTCACCAAAAATGGGGGGAACCTAACCTGGATCTTCTAGTACTGATCCATCAGTCTTCAATAAAGATCTATGAAACACATTATGAAGTTTGAACGAGACCGGGAGTCATTAACGATCAGTCACAGGATTAATTACCTCAATAATCTTGAAAGGACCGATAAACTTTGGAGCCAACTTGGTTGATGGTACTTTAAGACTGACTGATGTTCCAAGTGGAGAGCCACACCTTGTCACCGAGTCGTAACACCTGAGCCATGTTTCTTTTATTATTGGCAAAGATTTATATCTCTCCTGAGCCCTAGAGATATTCCTCCGCACCTTCGACCACAGGTTATTGAGCTATTTCACACACCCTTCAGCCACAGGACAGCCAGAATCCAACCGAGAGAACTCACCGAAATGTGGGTTAAATGCATAATTAAACAAAAAATGGAGACTTACCAGTGGATTGATTCATTCAATTGTTGAAAGCGAAGTCGGAAAGAGATAAGGCATCACACCAATAATCCTGCAGGACAGGAGTTAACCCCTTAGCCCCCAAGGGTGGTTTGCATGTTAATGACCTGGCCAATTTTTACAATTCTGACCACTGTCCATTTATGAGGTTATAACTCTGGAACGCTTGCATGGATCCTGGTGATTCTGAAATTCTTTTCTCGCGACATATCGTACATCATGATAGTGGTAAAATTTAATTGACATTACTTGCGTTTATTTGTGAAAAAAATGGAAATTTGGTGAAAATTTAGAAAATTTTGCAATTTTCCAACTTTGAATTTTCATGTCCTTAAATCACAGAGATATTTCACACAAAATACTTAATAAGTAACATCTCCCACATGTCTACTTTACATCAGCACAATTTTGGAACCAATATTTTTTTTTAGGGAGTTATAAGGGTTGAAATTTGTCCAGCAGTTTCTCATTTCTACAACACAATTTTTTTTAAGGACCACATCACATCTGAAGTCACTTTGAGGGGTCTATATGATAGAAAATACCCACGTTTGACACATTCTAAAAACTGCACCCCTCAAAGTGCTCAAAATAACATTCAAGAAGTTTATTAACCCTTCAGGTATTTCACAGGAATTTTTGAAATGTTTAAAAAAAATGAAAATTTAACTTTTTTTCACAAAAAATTTACTTCAGATCCAATTTGTTTTATTTTACCAAGGGTAACAGGAGAAATTGGACCACAAAAGTTATTGTACAATTTTTGCTGTGTACGAAGATACCCATATGTGGGGGAACCACTGTTTGGGCGCATGGCATAGCTCGGAAGGGAAGGAGCGCCGTTTTACTTTTCAATGCAAAATTGACTGGAATTGAGATAGGAAGCCAAGTCGCGTTTAGAGGGCCCCTGATGTGCCTAAACAGTGAAACCCCCCAAAAGTGACACCATTTTGGAAAGTAGACCCCTTAAGGAACTTATCTAGATGTGTGGTGAGCACTTTGAACCCCCAAGTGCTTCACAGAAGTTTATAATATAGAGCCGTAACCACACGCCTAACCCAAACATGCCCCTAACCCTAATCCCAACCCTAACCACACCCCTAACCCCAACACACCCCTATCCCCAACACACCCCTAACCCTAATCCCAACCCTAACCATACCCCTAACCCTGACACACCCCTAACCGTAATCCCAACACTACTCCCAGCTGTAAATTTAATCCAAACCCTAACCGTAACTTTAGCCCCAACCCTAACCCTAACTTTAGCCCCAACCCTAACTGTAGCCCTAACCCTAACCTTAATGGGAAAATAGAAATAAAAAAACATTTTTTAATTTTATTATTTTTCCCTAACTAAGGCGGTGATAAAGGGGGTTTGATTTACTATTTATAGCGGGTTTTTATGTTTGGCAGCTGTCACACACTAAAAGATGCTTTTTATTGCAAAAGTAGGAATTAGTCCTACCGGTAATAGTGTTTCCAGGAGTCCATCATGACAGCACCACCAGGAGGTTGCCCTTCTTATCCTTGATAGGGACAGGAACACAAAAGAGGTTAAATAGCCCCTCCCGACCTCCACCCTTGTGATTTTCCCAAGTACCACACCAGGATGGATGCAACTCTATTTTATTGGAATTCCTTTCTACACATGTAAACATCAATTATCAGACAGGAACTCAAGGGAGGGTATATAACGGGTGCTGTCATGATGGACTCCTGGAACCACTATTACCGGTAGGACTAATTTCTACTTTCCAGGACGTCCCTCCTGACAGCACCACCAGGAGAAATACCAAATAACTCCTATTTTTTAGGGCAGGATTACAGCTTGGAGGACTTTTCTCCCAAAAGTAGTTTGTTGGTTTGCTGTAACATCTAATTTATAATGCCTACAGAACTTGATCTAGACCAAGTTGCAGCTCTGCATATTTGGTCCATAGAAGCCCCGGCGCTTTCTGCCCATGAGGCCGAGACTGCTCTCAACGAGTGCGCTTTGAGACTTTCCGATGGGGGTTTCTCTGCCGAGATATAGGCTGCCCTGATAGTTGACTTAATCCATCTAGCTAGAGTAGCTTTGGATGCCTTCTTCCCTGTTTCTTCTGGCCATCTGGATGAATAGGTTAGAGTCCACTCTCCAATTATTTGTCATCTCTAGGTAGTGTAGAATTGTCCTTTTGACATCTAAGGCGTGAAGAGAACGCTCCTTCTCATTACTATAATTTTGGCAAAATGTCAGTAGAACAATCTCTTGACTTCTATGGAAGTCGGAAACAACCTTAGGGAGAAACTCGGGATTTAGTTTAAGGATGATACAATCATCTTGAATTTTCAGGTATGGATCTTTAATGGATAAAGATTGAATCTCGCCGATACGTCTCAATGATGTTATTGCTACTAGGAAGAGGGCCTTAAAGGTTACGGCTTTTAAGTTTGCTTGATCTAGTGGTTCGTATGGTTCTTTGCAAAGTTCATTCAAAACCAGGTTTAGATCCCAAGGAGGCATTGTACTGCGTATTGTAGGCCTAAGTCTTTGGATGGCCTTATCAAATCTTACTATCCATGGATGGGTAGCTAACTGAAAGTCATAGAAGGAACTAAGGGCTGAAATTTGTACTTTTAACGTACTAGGTCTTAGTCCTTTATCAGACCCTGACTGGAGAAAATCTAGGATTTCAGGGATATCTGGGCCCTGAGAGACTGACACAGGAGTTGTACTCTGTGAACAGAACTTCTTCCATATCTTCCTGTATAATGCAGAAGTCACAGGCTTCCTACTGCTCTGGATAGTGGCAATGACTGGTTCCAAGAGGCCTTTTGACTTTAGGATCTCTTTCTCAGGATCCATGCTGTTAACTGTAGCAGATCCGGGTTTTGATGAAGTAGAGGGCCTTGAGATAAAAGATCCGTTCTTGCTGGCAGATGGATTGGCTCTTCCAAGGACATCCATTTCAGTAGAGGAAACCAGCTCCTTTTGGGCCAGTATGGAACTATTAGTATTACTGACGTCTGGCTCTCCTGGATCTTCCTCAATACTCTCAGTATTAGAGCCAATGGAGGAAAAGCATATGCCAGATTCATATCCCACTTCTGAGCCAGGGCGTCTATTCCTGATGGCCTGTCCCCTGGATTTAGAGAAAATAACTTTTCTGTTTTTGTATGTATCTTTGAGGCGAATAGATCCACCTCCGGGAAATCCCAGCGTTGGGTTAAGTGGAGGAAGATTTCCTGATTTAAGGACCATTCTGTGGGGCATAACTTTTGTCTGCTCAGAAAGTCGGCTACCTGGTTTTCAGTGCCTTTTACATGAACTGCCGTTATTGATTTGACTGTGAGCTCTGCCCAGGAGAATATTGTATCTGACAGGTCCTGTAAATGACAATGTTGTGGACCTCCTTGGTGAAGTACTGTAGGTAGGCTACTATTGTTGAATTGTCTGAGAAAATACGGATGTGTTGGTCCTTTAACTTTCCCTGATATGTCTTTATGGCTTCCCAGACAGCTCTGAGCTCTCTGTAATTTGAAAACCTGCTTCGTATTGACGCGGCCCAAGTTCCTTGAGAGTAGTCTTCCTCTATGTGGGCTCCTCCACCTTTGAGGCTTGCATCCGTGGTGATGTTCACGCACGGAGATGTTCTCCAAGGTCTTCCTTTCTCGAGGTTTGTTGGTATGGTCCACCATTACAGTGATCTTTTTGCGTCTCTGGACAGACGCACTTTGTTGTCCAGGGTTGTGTCTCTGCCGTCCCAAAGTGAAAGAACTTCCTGCTGCAGGGGTCTCGAGTGATACTGACTCCGTTGAACGCTGGAAATGCATGATGTCATTAACCCCAGCACCCGCATGGCCTTCCTTATGGAGGTCTGTTTTTGCTTTTGCAATATTTGAATCTCTCTTTTGAATGATTCTTGCTTGTGTTGCGGGAGGTACGTATGTTCCTGAACTGAGTCTAGAATCACTCCAAGAAATAACTTCCTTGTCTCGGGTTTGAAGTTTGATTTTTTTAGATTTATTAGCCATCCTAGGCTTTTTAGAACGGACATTGTCATTGTTAAGTTCTTCTCCATCTGTTGAGAGGAGTCTGCTATAAGCAGGATGTCTCTCAAAAAGGCCATCACCTCTGCTATGAGTTTGGTGAAGATTCTAGGAGCAGACGAGAGGCCGAACGGCAGGCACGTGAACTGAAAGTGTAGAATGTGATCTCTGTCTTTTATAACAAATCTGAGATATTCTTGGTGTGAGGCGTAGATGGGAACCTGGAAGTAAGCACTTTTTAGGTTTAAAGTGCTCATTACTGATCCTTTCTGGATTAGAGGTATTACGGATCTGAGGGACTCCATCTTGAACTGTTTGTAAGTTACCGACAGATTTAGTGGTTTTAGTTTTATGATGGTACGGTATTCTCCACCTAGTTTCTTTATGGAGAATAGGCTTGAATAGTGTCCCTTGAACCTCTGAGAGTGGGGTACCGGAATGATGGCCCTTATCTGGATAAGTTCCTGAATATCTTTTAGAAGTCTCTGGTGAACTGTCAAGATCTGAATCTGAGCCAGACGAAATCTTCTGGGGGGGGGGGGGGTTAGTTCTATCGAGTGATCTTCTGCCAGCCCTGTAAGAAGTACTGGAGTTTTCCACCCACTAAGCTGGCGTCATTGTATGTTGGTTCTTGGCTTCTGATCCTGAAAGGTAACTCTACCTCTACCCCCTTTTGGGTAGCTCCATCTTCCACCTTTCCCTTTCCCTCTATAGTCCTGTCTGGGATGGGAACGAGTCCTACGAATGGACAGTGGATTTTTCGGCTTTTCCTCAGGAAAGCCTTTCTTCTTGTCTGCTGCTTTATCAAGCAGTTCGTCCAATACTGGACCAAAGACATGAAGGCCGGAGAAGGGTATTGAACACAGCTTGTTATTTGACTGCGTATCGCCAGACTATGACCTGAGCCATAGAGCTCTTCTTGCAGCGTTAGATAAGGCGTTGTTCCTTGCTGCGAACCGAACTGATTCCGCCGAAGCATCGGCTATAAAGTCAGTTGCCATCTTTAATAACGATAAAGATTTTAAGATTTCCTCTCTGGGAGTTTTATTGTTAATTTGGGTTTCTAATTTTTCTACCCACAGTAGTGAGTCATTGACCTGGCCACTGAGGTCGCCGCGATATTAGTCTTCATGATAGCTGATGATGCTTCCCAGGCCTTTTTGAGGAGATCTTCTGATCTTTTGTCCATAGGGTCTTTGAGACCAGAGGAATCTTTAAATGGTATGGCAGTCTTTTTTGAGACCTTGGCCACTGGTATATCCACTTTAGGTACAGATTCCCATACTTTGGTCTCGTCTGGATCAAAAGGGAGTCGGTATCTAAAATCTCTTTGGACTACCAGCTTCTTTCCGGCATCCTCCCATTCTTCCAGGATCATTTCTGTTATATGGTGATTCACCGTAAACACCCTGTTTCTTTTCTGCGAGCTCTGAGCCCGCCAAACATCTCATCTTGGACTGTAAGGGGCTCTGTGGTCTCTTCCACCTTCATGGTGTTTCTAACGGCCTGCAGGAGTATGTCCGTGTTTTCAGAAAAGAACAGATATCTCTTTCTTTCTTCTGGGAGGATGGCTGAAGAACATTCACCTTCCACAGAATTGGATATAAAGTAAGTTGAAAGCTCACCCTCTTCTGAGCTTGGGTCCTGCTCCCACCTGGGCCTTTTAGGACGGGGGGATTCAACCGGCATCAGGGCTGATACCGTGGACTGTACCTCCTCTGTAATCATAGTTTTAATACTATCTAGAAAGGAGGACTGTTCCTCTTTAAGTAGTCCCAACATACAGCCGTCACACAATTTCTTAAAATGTCTTTCTGGAAGTCTGCTAGAGCATAGTGGACATCTATTCGTCTTGCATTTAGGAACTGCTGCTGCACGCTTGGGCGCTTCCTTATCCTGCAATAGAGATATAAGAACGCCCTATAGCTCGTGTGTGACTAATGCTGTGAAATAACCCCACTATGTATAACTTACATGTTCTGGGGCAAGCTCTGAGGACTGAAAGTCTGCACGACCTTCACCTTCCATGTTCCTAGGACAAGTGTGCTGTCAGATGTTTGTGTTTAACCCTTATCCGGCTGAATAGGTACAATTGTAACTATTCCGTTTTAAAATTGCAATAACTTTTTTTTGAAAAGACGTAGAGGGCTGAAATTTCGTGACATCTCTACATTTTTGGTCCAGAATATATTGGCCAAATTTCAATAAAATATCTCCACCCGCTTCCGAGATAAGGGGTCGAGATCTTTTTGCATCCATAACAAGCTGCATAGGTACAAATGTACCTCATATATTTTGAATGAAGATAATGCAAGGGAAAAAGCATAAATTTTTTTTTAATGATAATGCTATTTAACTATTATAAACAAGTAAAAAACTGTTCATTTACATTATAAAAGAAAATGTAAGAAACTTTTTTTATTGATTTTCTTTGCAAGTAATGCATGTTGGCTTTGCTACAGAGTGTTCATCGCAATGGGTTTCACACAAACCACACAAGACTTTCTAGTCTTGCGTTGTTTTCGCCTCAGGTCTCTGCAGACATAGCAACTACCAACAACAGGGGAGGGTCCACGACTACCATGAGGTATTTTGGGGCCAGCTGCTGGCTGCGATGCTACCACAATGCATCGTCCAAGCACCATTTCTACTGCACCTCGAAGAAAATGGTTTCTCATTATCATTTTGTTTGTACTACGATCTTCAATTGCAATCATACACAGCTGATTTGCGAGATCTTTCAGGAACTTTCTTCGTTGATCCTTTGCCCTGAAGCTTGGATTGTGTTCTCTGTAGATGATGTAGGATGCTAACCCACTGACATCAATCATATTGTAGAAAAATGCCAAAGTCCAACGTGATGTTCGTCGTTTCACAGTGTACTCTCCCAACATTTTATCCATAACATCAACGCCACCTTTTGTTATGTTGTAGTATTTTATTATCTCTGGCTTGGCTGCTAGTGTCTCTTCAACTTCTCCCGTCATGTGCATAGATGATAGAAGCACGACTGATTTGTTCTTCTTTGGTACATATGAACAGACTGTTGCATCATGATTGTAGGCAAAATTTGTCGAGTATACAGGCCTTTCTTTGGCAGGCTGCATGTTGTTAGGTAGGAACCTTTTGTTTTTTCTCACTGTACCAACTAGTGTCATGTTCCAGGAGTTCAATACCTTAGCTAGTTCCATGGTTGTAAAGAAGTTATCGGTGGTGACATTTCTTCCAGAGCCTTTATACGAGCTCACTAGGTCCAATACTGTTCGTTCTCCAATGTTTACTTGTCGAGGACCATCAGTTGGTTTCCCAGTGTAGAGCTGACCTTGTAAAGGGTAGGCATTTGATGAGTCACAAGCCCAGAAAATCTTTATGCCATATTTAGCTGGTTTTGAAGGTATATACTGGGTAAATTTAGTATGACCTCTAAATGGAAATAATTGCTCGTCGACGGTGATACAATGATATGGCTTGTAGGCTCTCTCCAGATTACTGTTCAGCATTGTCCAGATGTCCCGTATTGGTGCAGCTTTATCTGTTTGCACACGTTCTGCACGTGTATTTTCGTTGTCAAACCTGATAAATCTGAGTATCATCTTGAAGCGGTCACGAGACATGGCTGCACGTATAAGAGGCAGAGCAGCAACATTCCACATTTCCTCCAGATTCTCTTTGTTGGCTCTGTGCACACCAGCAGCAATCAGTATGCCCAAAAATGCATGAAGTTCAGTTTCAGTAAATTGCTTGAATGTTTTTTGTGGTGGCCGTTTGGAAGAATCAGGAAAACGTTGTACCAGTTCGTTGTTGTAAGCATCACAAACTCTCTTGGCCTTTCGATTCGTTTCCCGTAATATGATGTCACACATCTCGGGAGTCATGATGGACTTGAATAGCTCTTTTGCTGTATATAGGTTGCTGATTGCTGCAGGGCCACCTCTTTGTCGTAGGACATTACGAGATTTTGTTTGTGCATTTGGCAGTGGATTACTGCACCATTGAGTTTCATCCTTAGCAGTCCAAATGTCGCCTGCACTTTGAGGCACAGAATCATCCTCAACACTTTCGTCTGATTCGTATTCATTTTCATGCTCTATGACCATTTCTTGTTCAATGTCTGAATCTTCTTCAGTAACATCCACTTGTGGTACATAGTTTTCATCATCAGATGGAACATATGGTTCATCCTCATGCTCAGAATCAGATTCTTCTAGCATTCGCATTATTTCGTCAGACGTAAATCTGTAAATATGAAAAAATGTAAAATAAATAATTTTCCGAAATACTACATTATTGGCTTTTCACAAAATTATACTAACCTGCAAACACGTTTTCTTGGATTATGGCGGAAACTAGATCCAGCATTACTATCACTCATGATGACTTGCTAGATGAATTTTGGCTTCGTATTTTGTGCTGAATATAAATAAAACATCGTAAAACAATATGTAGATACTAATTATTATCCATTTTTCGTATAAAAATTATACCTATAGTGATAAGTTTCATACAAAATATATGTAAGCCAAGTCCAGGCTGAAAGACAATTTGACTGTTCTGTCCCCACATAATGAGAATAAAGGTATAACTGGCTGTTAGATGCTGTGAGACTTTCCTACCTTCGTTTCCAAGAAATTGAAGACTTCACAAGCCTAGAAATGTGTGCTCACAGCAATGAGATGAACAGCAAAATGGCTAATGAGAGGAGGGAGGCAGGAAGACAAGTAGAAGCCACTCCCAGTTTGAATTAACTTAATTGACAGCAACATAAGTGACCAGTAACAACACTGAACAATAGATATCAGCATAACATTTGTAGCTGAATGAACTTTAGTTTCTGAAACCAAGTAAAGTCTTCCCACAGTGGAGGTATATGTGAAGGTACAATTGTACCTATGCAGCCTGTTAAGGTTGTAAAATTATGCAGCCTGACAAGGGTTAAATAGACTGCCTTACCAGGCTTCAAATCATCTGTCTCGTCCTCCTTCCTCAGAGCCCTCTGGAGAGGAATGAAGCTCCCGAGGAGCCCTGCTCGACCGGCTGTCTTGGAATCTTCGGCATGGTAAGCCGCACCAAACTCCTCTGCGTCTGTCCCTAATAGGGACAGGAATAAACACTGAAGGGTGGAGGTCGGGAGGGGCTATTTAACCTCTTCTGTGTTCCTGTCCCTATCAAGGATAAGAAGGACAACCTCCTGGTGGTGCTGGCAGGAGGGACGTCCTGGAAAAATAGTTTTTGCATTACCACATTTTGAGAGCTATAATGTTTCCATAATTTGGTCCACAGAGTCATGTGAGGTCTTGTTTTTTGTGGGACGAGTTTTTAATTGGTACCATTTTTGAGCATTTGACATTTTTTGATCGCTTTTTATTATGGAGGGGGGGGGGTTATTTGGGGGGACGGTGTCTATACCGTTTGGTAAAATTGATAAAGCAGTTTTATTCTTCGGTTCAGTACAATTACAGCGATACCTCATATATATATCATTTTTTTATGTTTTGGCGCTTTTATATAGGGCTATAACTTTTTTATTTTTTTTGCTGATGACACTGTATGGCAGCTCGTGTTTTGCGGGACAAGATGACATTTTCAGCGGTACCATGTTTATTTATATCCGTCTTTTTGATTGCGTGTTATTCCACTTTTTGTTCGGCAGTATGATGATAAAGCAATGTTTTTTGTCTCTTTTTTTTTTTTTACGGTGTTCACGGAAGGGGATAACTAGTGGGACAGTTTTATAGGTCGGGTCATTACAGACGTGGAGATACTAAATATGTGTACTTTTATTGTTTTTTTATTTACATAAAGAAATGTATTTATTGGAATAATATATATATATATTCTTTATTTAGGATTTTTTTTTTTTTACACATGTTAATATTTTTTTTTACTTTGTCCCAGAGTGGGGAAATCATTTTATAGTGTCAGATCGCTGATCTGACACTTTGCAAAGCACTGTGTCAGATCAGCGATCTGACAGATAGTGCAGTCGTTTGCAAGCCACCGAGGATGACAGAGGAGACGCTTGGAACAACATGATCACATGGCGTTGTTCCGAGGGTCTCAGGGAAGCACGCAGGGAGCCCCCTTCCTGCGCGATGCTTCCATATGCCGCCAGAACGCTGCGATCATGTTTCCTCTCTAAACCCTGTTCACACAGGTAATATACAGATGATCAGGTTTTTAAATACATCAGATAGGGATTGCATACATCAGTTAGGACTGCTCTATATGGGTATACCTTGACGTTTGGTGGAGCAGCTTTGTATCCATTTTTTGCAAAAAACATTGTCACGATTCCCCTGACCGCGGTCACCAATGGGTCAGGATTCACACCGTGACCGTCACCCCTACGTCACGGATTGAGGTGACTTTAGGCCAACAGACGGCTATCACATATGCAGGGGGGCTTATCTTAGTTATCCCTCCACTCCACGATGTGATGAGAAAACACACACAAGGCTATTGACCTCTTAGTTTACAGCAGGGGCTTATTCTAGGTATCCCTCTGCTTTCAATATACCACAAACTGCAGGGATTTATGTATATCCCGCTTACAGTTCCACTTAACACTTGCAGCTCTCTGGCGCCCCCTTACTCTCAGGTCAGATTAGGTACTGCACCTAGGGTAATTAGTCGCCAGAAAGGCTGCCTGCTATGTACTGGCTATTGGGCACGCTGCAGCGACGTGATAAACTACTCCCACTCAGGCAGGAACAATAATTAGCAACGCCGCAGTCGCTTCAGCATAACCCAAAAGTCTGCACGGTATCACTGCCACCAGCTTCGATTAAACGGGTCCGAAGCTAACCCAACACAGTAGCGTAATTCTCTTCCAGAGACAGGGTGCGTGTAGAGCATGGAGAATGAACTAACATATAATATTATATCCCATAAAAAATTAGGCAGTGCTTTATCAAAAATATTTTATAAAGATGTTATAAATGAGACAATTGCAAATATGTACAAGGGTAATTATAACATAAAGGGAATAAATGAGAAAAAGCAACACTCACATGTTCAAAGCATGACAGGCAACCAGGCTAGGGCAGTTTTCCATACGTCCCAACTCATGGGATGTACTCAGCTCTTCCAGGAAAATAGGACAAGAAGAAGCTGGGGATGTGTGCAGACAGTTATAGCTTAAGCCTGTAACATCCCAGAAAGGGGTTGGATCACCTCGTCCCTCCTACCTCTTCAGTTTACTGATTTTACCCTAACCTATATCTAATTTCTATAATTCTGCTACAAAACATCTCATAGTCCTAACCAACCCATCATTCATCTCGGATTAACGTGAGCATTCTAATGAGATCAAATATGTCCTATCTGGGATACATATTTACAGGGAAAACCCTACTTCTTTACCAGACGGAGTTAGAAGCCCGTGTTTCGGGGAATGGGTAGGTACACCGAGTGAGAATAAGAATATATATTTTCGTATGTCTAGCTTAAATCGCTTGCCTAATATCTAACAAAAACTAAACAAAGAATCTTTCATGGATCCTCGAAGTTTCTACTTCACTTATAGCTGAACAAGAGCTTACACAGGAAATGCCGGTCGTAAATACTTTTGGCTCTCCTAACCCCCACACTCTCTGAGAAGGAAAGCCAGGAATTTGCAGCTACAACTGTTGCAGTATCACTCCAAGAAGGGGGGCTTAGCCCACGCAGGCTAGCAAGAGAACTACTTATGATATTTCATACCATATCGTGACACCTCCCCCTTTTGGTGTGCGCTAGGGAGGCAGTACCCCACGGTATGCCTCCATGGGCACCTCAGTAGGTTCACACTGGCGGGAGAGTCCATCTGCATTCCCATGCTCTTTGCCCGTTTTGTGTTCAATGGTGAAGTCAAACTGCTGAAGGGCAAGGCTCCAGCGTAGCAACCTGCCGTTGGTTCCACACATGGTGTTTAGCCAGCGCAGAGGGTCGTGGTCGGTCACCACAGTGAAGGTGCGACCGTACAAGTAAGGCTGCAAGCGCTGCAGGGCCCAGACTATGGCCAGGCACTCCTTCTCGATGGTGGAGTAGGCCACTTCCCTCGGCAAAAGCTTCCGAGTCAACCTGGCTGAGCACAGCACCAAGGCCAAACTCGCTGGCGTCGGTCTGCACCAAGTACGGTCGACTACTGTCGACTGCTTTCAACACAGGGGCGTTGCACAGTGCGGTTTTCAACGCCTTGAAGGCCCCCTCACAGCCATCTGTCCAGTTGACGATGTGGGGTAGCTTCTTCCTGGTGAGGTCCGTCAAAGGTTTTGTCAGGCTACTATAGTACTGTACGAAGCGCCTATAGTACCCTGCAGTGCCCAAGAAGGACATCACCTGTTTCTTGGTCACGGGAGTGGGCCAGTTCACGATCACTCCCACTTTGTCAGGCTCTGGCTCCAGGCTGTTCCTGCCTACCCGGTGCCCCAGGTAGTGAACCTCCCTCATGCCCATCTGACACTTTCCCGGCTTGATAGTCAGTCCTGCTTGGTGAATTCGCCTGAGCACCTCCTCGAGATGCTGCAGGTGTTCCTTCCAGGAGGGACTGAAGATGGCAATGTCATCCAAGTACGCCACGGCGTACGTCTCCAGTCCCTGAAGCAGGAGGTTGACCATCCGCTGGAAAGTGGCAGGGGCATTCTTCATGCTGAAGGGCATGACCGTGGACTCGTACAGTCCAAAGGGTGTGATAAAGGCGGACTTTTCCTGCGCCTCGGGGCTCAGGGGAATCTGCCAGTATCCTCGACTCAGATCCATTATTGTTAGGTAATCTGCGCCAGCTAACTTCTCAAGCAGCTCCTTGATGCACGGCATTGGGTGCGCATCCGAGGCTGTGATGGCGTTGAGCCCCCTGTAGTCCACGCAGAACCGGGTGGTCCGGTCCTTCTTTGGCACGAGAACTACAGGTGATGCCCACGCGCTCTTTGACTGTCGAATCACCCCCAGCTGTACCATCTCATCGATCTCTTGGCGCATAGTCTGCTGCACCTGGTCATAGATTCGATAGGGTGTTCGCCGTAGTGGGGCGTGATTCCCGGTGTCCACCTCATGGACTGCTGAGTCCTCCCAGGTCGGTTGGAGAACACGACCCGGAAGGGTTCCAGTGTGATCTGCAACCGCTGGGATTCAGTTAACGAGGCGCTTACCTCCACGTCCTCGATGGACCCATTGGCCTTGGCTTGGGCCAGCATGTCCAGGAGGGTGTCTTCCTCACCGTCTTCGGGCAAGCTGCAGACCGGTAGGACGAAAGGTTCACGTTCGTGATGAGCCTTCATCATGTTGACGTGAAAGGCCTTTCGCCTACCCCGAGCATGGTCAAGCGTGACCACGTACGTGACCGGGTTGAGCTGTTGGTGGACGACGTACGGGCCCTCCCAGGCTGCCTGAAGCTTATCCGTTGGTACGGGGACCAGCACCCACACCTTTTGACCCATCTGGTAGGTCCGCTCCCGGGCGTTCTGGTCGTACCAGTGCTTCTGATCAGCCTGAGCCTGCGTCATGTTGTCATGCACCAACTGCGTCAAGGTCTGCATCTTGTCATGGAAGCGCATAACATACTCCACTATGGACACTTCAGAAGGGTTCGGCTCCTCTTCCCAGGATTCTCTTACCAACCCCAGGGGTCCCCGGACTCGCCTGCCATACAGGAGCTCGAAGGGGGAGAACCCCGTCGAGGCCTGCGGAACCTCTCGGTAAGCGAACAGCAGGTGTGGGAGGTACCGTTCCCAGTCGCGCCCTTGAGTCTCAACCAGCATGCGTAGCATCTGTTTGAGGGTACCATTGAAGCGTTCACACAAGCCATTGGTCTGTGGGTGATACGCACTCGATACCAGGTGCTTCACCTGCATTCTCTTACAGAGAGCCTCCATTAGGCGAGACATAAATTGGGTCCCTTGATCAGTAAGCATTTCCCTGGGAAACCCTACACGTGAAAAGATGGCCAACAGGGCATCCGCCACCTTATCTGCCCTAGTTGACGACAGAGCTACTGCCTCTGGGTACCTGGTAGCATAGTCTACCACAGTAAGGATGTATTGCTTTCCAGAGCTGCTGGGGACGGCCAGCGGGCCCACAATGTCCACCGCGATCCTCTGGAAAGGCTCCTCTATCACTGGCAAAGGGATCAGGGGAGCCTTAAGAGCAGGCCCCGCCTTCCCCACTCTTTGACAAGTGATACAGGAGCGGCAGTAGTTTGACACATCTGTCCCCATCTTAGGCCAATAGAAGTGTTGAGACAGCCGGGCCTTGGTTTTGCTGATCCCCAAGTGTCCAGCTAGCGGGATCTCATGGGCAGTCCGCAACAACTCACCCCGGAATTGCTGCGGGACGACCAGCTGTCTTTCCCTCAACCACTCCTTTTGTGATTCTTCGGGTACTGTCTCCCGGTACAACCTTCCTTGTTCCCAGAACACCTTCTCCTTATCAGTCTTGGAGAAGTGCGTCCGGGCAAGTTGTCTCAAACTCTCTAGGCTCGCATCTGTGTGCAGAGCGGCCTGAAACTCCTGGCTAGGGGAAGCCAGAAGCGACGTCAGGGTCCCTTCCCCACGGGAACCCTCTTGGACCTGCTCTGGGTCCACCTCTGGTTCAGTCACAGTGATGACTGAGGAGGGTCCGGAAGGCAGACAGTTATCTGCGTTCCGGGCACTCTGACTGCGGGTGACAGCAGCTACGTAGGCTGTCTCCCCGGGGGTTTCTACAGACCCATCAGCCGGCGCTGCTATGGGCTCTACCTCCCCATCCACCCCCAACACTCCAGGGGCAGTGCTACTTATGGGCCAGTTACCTTCCTCGGTGGCACTGGTCACTTTCATGGCATCACCTTCCTCACGGTTCCCATGCATCTCCCCATTTCCTGTAGCACCGACACTTGCCCCTGTTAGGGGTTCCTCAGCCGTCTCACTCCGCAGAGCGACGTGGCTGGGCACGCCTGTACCTATGGACACATTAACCTTCACAGAAAAATCATTATCAGGTTCAGCTGGCACAGGTACAACATTTTCACCATCAATCCTAGGAAAAAATGGTTAATAGATGCATCATTACAAGATAAAGCATGGTCAGGTAACACATGCGATCTCCCATCATCATCATCATCAGGGTTAACGTTACCCTTATTAGTAGATTGGGGAGGGGTATCAGTGACGTAGTGGGCAACCAACCTCCCCAAATCAGTCCCCAACAAAACATCAGTGGGCAAATTATCAGACAGCCCCACTTCCTTCACCCCGCTCCCGGCACCCCAATCAATAAAAACCCAGGCCATCGGTAAGGGACAGCTGATGCCCCCAATCCCAGTGACAGTTAGGGTTTTCCCCAGAATGATTTCTTCAGGGGCCGCCAGTTCGGGTCGGATGAGGGTTCGTTCAGCCCCGGTGTCCTTGAGGCCTGTAGCAACATGGCCCCCCACAGTGACGGGCTGTACGTTGTCACACACCCTCCCAACCACACCACCCACCAAAAGAACTGCTGCATTAGACCCTGCGGCCTTGGCTGGGGTGTTCTTCTGCTTGGCTGGACAGGAGGGACTGATATGACCAGTCTGATTGCAGGTGAAACACTTGCGGGGTTCGGTGGTAGGTCTGGCACTGTTGGCTACGGGGACAGGACCTCTGGTGTGTTGGCTGGCAGGGGTACTGGCATTGGTTGCAGGCTTACCCCCTCTCCAGCTGGTGGTGACTGGCTTCCGCACTTCCGATCTACGGTTGGCCTCATAGGCATCAGCAATCTGCGCTGCTTTCGTCACGTCTTTGGGTTCTCTGTCCATCACGAACTGTCGCACCTCAGCTGGGCAAAGATGAAAGAACTGGTCTTTGATCATCAGGTCTCGCAGCTGTGCAAAGGTTGTCACTGACAGTCCTTGGGTCCACTGGTCAAAGTGGGTCCCCAGTCCATGCACCACATCACTGTAACAGTCGTGTGGGCCACGTTGGAGGGTCCGGAACTTTCTACGGTACACCTCGAGAGTAAGCTGGTACTTTGCTATCAGGGCCTGCTTGATGGCCTCATAGTCTCCATCTTGTTCTTGAGGGAGGGCAGCAAACGCCTCCAGAGCTTTACCTCTCAGCCCTGGTGTCAGGTATCGTGCCCATTCATCTGTAGGCAGCCGGTACTGTCTGCAGGCTTTCTCAAAGGCCCGCAGAAAAGTGTCCAAGTCTCCGTCCTTCTCCATAACAGGAAAGTGATCGGGCCGGGGCTTAGGTATCTGAGCGCTGCTGGGCTCACGGCTGGGCTGGGACGACCCCTGCATTTGCAGTTGGGCTAACTGCAGCTGGTACTCCCGCTCCGCTTGCCGCTCGGCTCGCAGGGCCTCTCTCTCAGCTCGGGCCTCTCTCTCGGCTTGGGCCTCTCTCTCGGCTTGCTGGGCCTCCTGCCGGTATTGCTGAATCAGCTGCCGACGTCCCTCATGGTCGTCAGTGGGGAATTCTTTCAAGGCCGCCTGCAGGTGGGGGTCCAATTCGCCCGGATTGCTAACAGGGCTGGCATTCAGTGGTGGGATCTCTGCTGCAGCACCATGTTCGCTGGTGCTGGCTTCTGCGGCCTCTGGGCTCTGTGACCTGGCTTGGTCAGCTTCCCATTGCACCAGAACTGCGACCAGTTGGGCTTTGTTTTTGCCCGCAAAGTCAATGTGCTGTGACTTGCATAAGGCAACAAGGGTGTCTCTCGTCTGCTGCTCATAGAAGGTTTCTCCCCGCACAACCATGGTTGCCAAATAAAAGATAGGATAGAAAAACGAAGAGAAAGGGAGGGGATAATTACCCGTACACAATTGTCTCAAGACTAATAAAACACTAAGTTCGTTCTCCAAACTTATTTGCGCAGAGTCCTCGCAAGAACTTTCTGCAAGTTTTTAGTGAGAGGAATGATTACTCAAACCAAATCACTAATGCTCTAAGATATCCCACCGCCTTGCCACCAATTGTCACGATTCCCCTGACCGCGGTCACCAATGGGTCAGGATTCACACCGTGACCGTCACCCCTACGTCACGGATTGAGGTGACTTTAGGCCAACAGACGGCTATCACATGTGCAGGGGGGCTTATCTTAGTTATCCCTCCACTCCACGATGTGATGAGAAAACACACACAAGGCTATTGACCTCTTAGTTTACAGCAGGGGCTTATTCTAGGTATCCCTCTGCTTTCAATATACCACGAACTGCAGGGATTTATGTATATCCCGCTTACAGTTCCACTTAACACTTGCAGCTCTCTGGCGCCCCCTTACTCTCAGGTCAGATTAGGTACTGCACCTAGGGTAATTAGTCGCCAGAAAGGCTGCCTGCTATGAACTGGCTAATGGGCACACTGCAGCGACGCGATAAACTACTCCCACTCAGGCAGGAACAATAATTAGCAACGCCGCAGTCGCTTCAGCATAACCCAAAAGTCTGCACGGTATCACTGCCACCAGCTTCGATTAAACGGGTCCGAAGCTAACCCAACACAGTAGCGTAATTCTCTTCCAGAGACAGGGTGTGTTTAGAGCATGGAGAATGAACTAACATATAATATTATATCCCATAAAAAATTAGGCAGTGCTTTATCAAAAATATTTTATAAAGATGTTATAAATGAGACAATTGCAAATATGTACAAGGGTAATTATAACATAAAGGGAATAAATGAGAAAAAGCAACACTCACATGTTCAAAGCATGACAGGCAACCAGGCTAGGGCAGTTTTCCATACGTCCCAACTCATGGGATGTACTCAGCTCTTCCAGGAAAATAGGACAAGAAGAAGCTGGGGATGTGTGCAGACAGTTATAGCTTAAGCCTGTAACATCCCAGAAAGGGGTTGGATCACCTCGTCCCTCCTACCTCTTCAGTTTACTGATTTTACCCTAACCTATATCTAATTTCTATAATTCTGCTACAAAACATCTCATAGTCCTAACCAACCCATCATTCATCTCGGATTAACGTGAGCATTCTAATGAGATCAAATATGTCCTATCTGGGATACATATTTACAGAGAAAACCCTACTTCTTTACCAGACGGAGTTAGAAGCCCGTGTTTCGGGGAATGGGTAGGTACACCGAGTGAGAATAAGAATATATATTTTCGTATGTCTAGCTTAAATCGCTTGCCTAATATCTAACAAAAACTAAACAAAGAATCTTTCATGGATCCTCGAAGTTTCTACTTCACTTATAGCTGAACAAGAGCTTACACAGGAAATGCCGGTCGTAAATACTTTTGGCTCTCCTAACCCCCACACTCTCTGAGAAGGAAAGCCAGGAATTTGCAGCTACAACTGTTGCAGTATCACTCCAAGAAGGGGGGCTTAGCCCACGCAGGCTAGCAAGAGAACTAGTTATGATATTTCATACCATATCGTGACAAACATATCAACCAAATACCCTGTTTTTTACATCTTTTTACTAGCACTTGCGGATTACTGTGATTTTTTTGAAACTGTCTTAGGTTTTACTATGCTCTTCTGTGTCTTCAAGGTTCTTGGTGGTGTATGAACATGTTCCTACAGACTTGTTCACTGTGCAAGTAGCCCATGTGTTCCTGTTTCCGATCATGTTTGATCACAGTGTTCCGGAGGTTAAAGGGAACACGGGCGTTTGAATCTAAAAGAGCCACCTTGTGCAGCAGTAATGCTGCATTCTGACAAGGTGGTTCTTTTAGTTATTGGTGCTGTAACTGCAGAAATAATCCGTTTTGTAATTTGTCCTAAATACCTGTCTTCAGTCCTGGAGGCAGGCCTTTCCCCCCTGCTGCAGGAGCCACACAGCCGTCTTCCAGGTCTTCTCGGCGCTGGGCGCCGCCTCCTCAGCGCTGTTTTGAAATCAGCCAGCGCCTGAGCTCTTTTGGCATGCCTTGGGCAGGCACAGTGAGCGCTGCCCGTCTGTCCTCATATGCAGTCTAGCTGACTGCTCCAGTGCGGCCGCCCTGCCTATGAATCCCAGTGTCTTATGATTTATTCACACTGCGGGGCTGGGATTCCTGGGCATGCGCACTGCGTGTCTAAGCCTCTCACCCATCTCTCTCCGCCTTCTACAGCGTGTGCATGGTCAGCTGATCCCTCATCCGTGCAATCGCCTGGAACCTTGCCAAATCCTGTCAGCAGGTGTGTGTGTGTTTTGTCTGTGTGTTTTTTATGTTTATGGCTAAGGCAATGATGGGGGTGATCTTTACACAGCGATAAGGAGCATTATACAGTGATGTGGCCATGATTATACCGCATTGTGGATCAATATACGGCGATGGGGGAGCATTATACCGCACTATGCAGCATTATACGGTGATGGGGGAGTATTATACCGCATTATGCAGCAATACACAGTGATGGGGGAGCATTATACCGCACTATGCAGCATTATACGGTGATGGGGGAGTATTATACCGCACTATGCAGCATTATATGGTGATGGGGAGCATTATACCGCACTATGCAGCATTATAAGGTGATGGGGGAGCATTATACCGCACTATGCAGCATTATACAGTGATGGGGGAGCATTATACCGCACTATGCAGCATTATACGGTGATGGGGAGCATTATACCGCACTATGCAGCATTATACGGTGATGGGGAGCATTTTACCGCACTATGCAGCATTATACAGTGATGGGGAGCATTATACCGCACTATGCAGCATTATACAGTGATGGGGGAGCATTTTACCGCACTATGCAGCATTATACAGTGATGGGGAGCATTATACCGCACTATGCAGCATTATACAGTGATGGGGGAGCATTATACTGCACTATGTAGCATTATACAGTGATGGGGAGCATTATACCGCACTATGCAGCATTATACGGTGATGGGGGAGCATTATACCGCAATATGCAGCATTATACGGTGATGGGGGAGCATTATACTGCACTATGCGGCATTATACGGTGATGGGGGAGCATTATACCGCACTAGGCAGCATTATATGGTGATGGTGGAGCATTATACCGCACTATGAAGCATTACACAGTGATGGGGGAGCATTATACCGCACTATGCAGCATTATACGGTGATAGGGAGCATTATACCGCAATATGCAGCATTATACGGTGATGGGGGAGCATTATACCACATTATGCAGCATTATACGGTGGTGGGGGAGCATTATACCGCACTATGCAGCATTATACGGTGATGGGGAGCATTTTACCACACTATGCAGCATTATATGGTGATTGGGGAGCATTATACCGCACTATGCAGCATTATACGGTGATGGGGAGCATTATACCGCACTATGCAGCATTATACGGGGATGGGGAGCATTTTACCACACTATGCAGCATTATACAGTGATGGGGAGCATTATACCGCACTATGCAGCATTATACAGTGATGGGGGAGCATTATACCGCAATATGCAGCATTATACGGTGATGGGGGAGCATTATACCGCACTATGCAGCATTATACGGTGATGGGGAGCATTTTACCGCACTATGCAACATTATACAGTGATGGGGGAGCATTATACCGCACTATGCAGCATTATACAGTGATGGGGAGCATTATACCGCACTATGCAGCATTATGCAGTGATGGGGGAGCATTATACCGCACTATGCAGCATTATACAGTGATGGGGGAGCATTATACCGCACTATGCAGCATTATATAGTGATGGCGAGCATTATACCGCACTATGCAGCATTATACGGTGATTGGGGAGCATTATACCGCACTATGAAGCATTATACGGTGATGGGGAGCATTTTACCGCACTATGCAACATTATACAGTGATGGGGAGCATTATACCGCACTATGCAGCATTATATAGTGATGGGGGAGCATTATACCGCACTATGCAGCATTATACGGTGATTGGGGAGCATTATACCGCACTATGAAGCATTATACGGTGATGGGGAGCATTTTACCGCACTATGCAACATTATACAGTGATGGGGAGCATTATACCGCACTATGCAGCATTATACAGTGATGGGGGAGCATTTTACCGCACTATGCAGCATTATACAGTGATGGGGAGCATTATACCGCACTATGCAGCATTATACAGTGATGGGGAGCATTATACCGCACTATGCAGCATTATACAGTGATGGGGGAGCATTATACCGCACTATGCAGCATTATACAGTGATGGGGGAGCATTATACCGCACTATGCAGCATTATACAGTGATGGGGGAGCATTATACCGCACTATGCAGCATTATATGGCGATGGTGGAGCATTATACCGCACTATGAAGCATTACACAATGATGGGGGAGCATTATACCGCACTATGCAGCATTATATGGTGATGGGGGAGCATTATACCGTACTATGTAGCATTATACGGTGATGGGGGAGCATTATACTGCACTATGCAGTATTATACGGTGATGGGGAGCATTATACCGCACTATGCAGCATTATATGGTGATGGTGGAGCATTATACCGCACTATGAAGCATTACACAGTGATGGGGGAGCATTATATCGCACTATGCAGCATTATACGGTGATGGGGAGCATTATACCGCACTATGCAGCATTATACGGTGATGGGGGAGCATTATACTACACTATGCAGCATTATACGGTGTTGGGGGAGCATTATACAGCACTATGCAGCATTATACGGTGATGGGGAGCATTTTACCGCACTATGCAGCATTATACGGTGATGGGGAGCATTATGCCGCACTATGCAGCATTATACGGTGATGGGGGAGCATTATACCGCACTATGCAGCATTATACGGTGATGGGGGAGCATTATACTGCACTATGCAGCATTATACGGTGATGGGGAGCATTATACCGCACTATGCAGCATTATACGGTGATGGGGGAGCATTATACCACACTATGCAGCATTATACGGTGATGGGGGAGCATTATACCGCACTATGCAGCATTATACGGTGATGGGGAGCATTTTACCGCACCATGCAGCATTATACGGTGATGGGGGACCATTATACCGCACTATGCAGCATTATACGGTGATGGGGAGCATTATACCGCACTATGCAGCATTATACGGTGATGGGGAAGCATTATACTGCACTATGCAGCATTATACGGTGATGGGGGAGCATTATACCGCACTATGCAGCATTATACGGTGATGGGGGAGCATTATACCGCACTATGCAGCATTATACGGTGATTGGGGAGCATTATACCGCACTATGAAGCATTATACGGTGATGGGGAGCATTTTACCGCACTATGCAGCATTATACGGTGATGGGGGCCGCCGATTACAGTCATGAATATACGGGGGGGGGGGGGGGGCACAGGGGGTGGGGACATGGACCTTTATTTTAAACACGATTATTCATATCTTCTCTACAACAAACGCTGCTGCAGGGAAGATATGAATCGCGGCTTCAGCACCAGATGCAGGGGACAGCGCTAAACTTTAGCGCTGTCTCCTGCACGGTGCGTGTGGTACCCAGTGGGCACACGTGTGCCGCACGTGTGCCACACTGATGTGCCACAGAAACGCACCGGCACACGGACACGGATAATTCCGGTACCGATTTTTCCGGTACCGGAATTATCTGGACGTGTGAGACTGGCCTAATACATGATTGTGTAAAACTGTCATCAATGCAGCTGTTGATAAGTACACTCGATTTTTTTTTTTTTCAAATTTGTTACATTTTTATATTTGCAACGCAATATCTGGTCATTCTTTCACTACACTGTGTTATTCTTAGATTATTATTTGTCTGTATACATACCATAGGTAACTATCGGTTTGTGTAAAATCCACAAAGTAGTTTAGAAGAAAAACAGCTTTAAAGCAATAAAGTTACATTTTACTATGTTAATTTGGTCGTTTAATTTATCCTTGTGACATTTTGTCACATTTAATAAACTAACTTTATATATAGAATAAGATTTAATTTAACTTTTTTTACTAACATTTTTTGGAGGAAGTCGAGCATGTAGTCCTAACCGATGGTGAAGACTTTGTTATGCAAATTTCATCTTTACCAGAATCACATTTGATTATTGAAAGCATCTACACATTTTTGGCATGCATTGTTGAGGACGATTCTTTGAATTTCCAGGTAGTCTTTGTGACGGGGTGTACGGCAGAGCAAGAAGGGACAACAGGCCGAGGGATGATTCAACAGATTTATTATCAAGAACGCTGGAACAACACATGCAGGTAGATCTACAGAGTCCACAATTAGTCCAATGGAACAGGTTCGGAGGCACCTCCCGATAATCCTTGTGCCAGGTAACAAAGCAATAGTCCACAATTAGTCCAAGGGATCCCAAAACAATCTCACGAACGACGAGATATGTCCTCAGCTCAAGTCTCGCCCCGTTCGCTTCCACAGTCCTAGATGGGCGTGGGGTCTTGCCTCAGCTAAGAATCCCCACTCCTTCTCCTTCAAGGATCAACTCACATCTGATCTCAAAATAAGAATGGATTGTCTGAGCTCCAGGGATCCGCCCAAGAAGGGGGGTAGAGGTCACACCTTCTATTCAATGGTTGGGTCCACCAGAAGATTCTAGACTGGTGGCTCCACTTAGTCTATTCATTGTGTGCATTTGACTAGCCACCTGCTGTGAGGAAGAATGGCTATTCCTTCCCTAGTGGTGTGGACAAAGCTTAATTACATTAGAGCTCAGGGCTGCAAATATTGGGGGAAGGAGACAGGTTAGTTACATACACCCCATGACATTGCAAAATGTACAGTAAATACAACGAAAGAGAAGTCGCATCACATCATGACATATTATACAAAATACAGGACAGGGAAAAAAGTACAGATCATGACAATCCCTTCCCCTCCCAATTTGTGTACGTACCAGGGACCTCTACAGGTCGCTGGTTAAGTACACACAGGCATGGCTGACCGGACTCAGGGCTCCTCTTGCCTGGACAGTCCATCTGCATTTTGGTGTTGGCTGCCTCTTCTATACTGTATGGTAAAGTTATAGGGCTGCAGAGCCAGGCTCCATCGTAGTAAGCGTCCATTGTCCCCAGAGACTCTGTTCAGCCAGATGAGGGGATTGTGATCAGTAACCTTCTCATCCATACAGATACGGTCTTAGTTTCCTGAGGGCCCACACTACAGCCAGACATTCTTTTTCAACAGTTGCATAGGCCACTTCTCGGTCCAGCAATTTCCGGCTGATGTAGGCAATGGGGTGCTCGTCCCCAGCTGCATTCACCTGGCTGAGTACAGCTCCCAGTCCATAAGCAGAGGCGTCCGTCTGCACAATGAATCTCCTCTTGTAGTCTGGAGCAGCCAGAACAGGGTCGCAGACCAGAGCGTCCTTCAGCCGGTTAAAAGCCTCATCACAGGCTGGAGTTCAGATCACCAGCCGAGGCATCGTTTTCTTGGTCAGGTCGGTAAGAGGCTTGGCCACAGTGCTGAAATGAGAAACAAATTTTCGGTAATAACCGGCAGTGCCCAAAAAAGCCATAACCTGTTTCTTAGTTTGGGGTACAGGCCAGTCTCTAATAGCCTGGATTTTGGCAGGCTCAGGACGGAGCTTCCCTCCTCCCACTCTATGCCCTAGGTACTGGACTTCACCCATCCCCAATTGGCATTTATCTGGTCGAATGGTTAGGTCTGCTGCAAGAAGCAGGTCAAGAATAACGGCTACTTGGTTCAGATGTTCCTCCCACGTCTGGCTGAAGATGGCGATATCATCCAAGTAGGCACAAGCAAAGTCACCACATCCCTGGAGGATCTGGTCCACCATTCTCTGGAAGGTTGCAGGGGCAGTTTTCATTCCAAAGGGCATGTTTAGAAATTCATACAGACCAAATGGGGTTATAAAAGCGGACCGTTCTCTCCCTTCCTCCGTCAGAGGGATTTGCCAGTATCCCTTACTGAGATCCAAGGTAGTGACCCAGCCAGGTGGTCTAGAAGCTCGTCAGTACGGGGCATTGGGTAAGGATCACTGACGGTATGGTCGTTTATATACAAAAAAGGTTGCACTCTATTGTGCAAAAGCATGTCTAATCTGAAATATATGAAATATGAATAGCAAAATGGCTTTTGAACATTAGGAAAATATTTAAGAGACGCTTTGCACAGAATTTGATATAATCAAATAGTGTGAGCCCATCAACCGTCGTCAAGGTGGTCTCATAAAACTGATGGGTCCCTGACCCCCCTGTCCAAATGTGAACACTTACCGAAGGCCAATGTCTGTATGCCTGGGTGAATGTGGACACCTCTGTTCAGCAAAGCCTACATATGAGTTAGCCGGGACCAAGTGTGATGAGATGCAATTAAAAACCACATGGTGATGGGAGGAGTGCTGAGTCAGTCAGCTACCATAGAAATGACAAAAAAAAGACTCGCACATCCAAACTAGTGTGAATAGGTGCATACCAGGAGCAGCTACCTCCATACATAAATATACAAAAAAGGCTCACACTATTTGATTATATCAAATTCTGTGCAAAGCGTCTCTTAAATATTTTCCTAATGTTCAAAAGCCATTTTGCTATTCATATTTCATATATTTCAGATTAGACATGCTTTTGCACAATAGAGTGCAACCTTTTTTGTATATTTATGTATGGAGGTAGCTGCTCCTGGTATGCACCTATTCACACTAGTTTGGATGTGCCAGTCTTTTTTTTTGTCATTTCTATGGTAGCTGACTGACTCAGCACTCCTCCGATCACCATGTGGTTTTTAATTGCATCTCATCACACTTGGTCCCGGCTAACTCATATGTAGGCTTTGCTGAACAGAGGTGTCCACATTCACCCAGGCATACAGACATTGGCCTTCGGTAAGTGTTCACATTTGGACAGGGGGGTCAGGGACCCATCAGTTTTATGAGACCACCTTGACGACGGTTGATGGGCTCACACTATTTGATTATATCAAATTCTGTGCAAAGCGTCTCTTAAATATTTTCCTAATGTTCAAAAGCCATTTTGCTATTCATATTTCATATATTTCAGATTAGACATGCTTTTGCACAATAGAGTGCAACCTTTTTTGTATATTTATGTATGGAGGTAGCTGCTCCTGGTATGCACCTATTCACACTAGTTTGGATGTGCCAGTCTTTTTTTTTGTCATTTCTATGGTAGCTGACTGACTCAGCACTCCTCCCATCACCATGTGGTTTTTAATTGCATCTCATCACACTTGGTCCCGGCTAACTCATATGTAGGCTTTGCTGAACAGAGGTGTCCACATTCACCCAGGCATACAGAGATTGGCCTGCGGTATGGTCGTTTAGTCGTCGATAGTCCACACAAAACCGAGTACTCCCATCCTTCTTGGGTACTAACACCACAGGAGAGGCCCAAGGGCTATGGGAGGCCTGGATTACTCCAAGCTGTAACATCTCCTCCAGTTCGTGCTGCATGGTGTGTCGAACTGATTCAGGTACCCGGTAAGGAGCCTGTTGTATGGGACGGATACCCTGAGTGTCCACATGATGTTGGGTGACGGTGGTTCGACCTGGTTGGGATGAGAAAGCAGCCTGTCTCTGTTGAAGCACTCCCAGCATCTGTTTTTTCTGTAAGGAATCCAGGTGATCTCCAAGTGGAACCTGTTCCACAGTGGATGGGGCTCTCGCTGCTTCCACGAGATCAGGTAGGGAGTCATCATCCTCTTGACCATCTTCTGAAGCCAGCCGACAGCTTGCTATCACTGGAATGTTCCGTTCATGGTACTCCTTAATCATATTCACATGGACAGTCTTTTGACTTAGCCCCTGATCATCTAAAGCAAGAAGATAATTGGTGTCATTTAGTTTTCTGAGAACCCGGAAGGGACCCTCCCATGTGGTCTGCAGTTTATTCTGCCGGTGGGGAACAATCATTAAGACCTGTTGTCCTTCTACAAACTCCCGATAGCGTGCTTTACGGTCATACCATGTCTTCTGTCTGGTTTGAGCCATCCGCACATGACTCTGGGCAAAACTAGCAAGTTGAGCCAGGGTTTCTCGCAACTTTAGGACATAAGGGACAACAGGGGCTCCTGTATCCTCAACTTGCCCCTCCCAGTATTCCTTGAGCAGGGTTAAGGGTCCTCGGACCTTTCTTCCATAGAGTAGTTCAAAGGGGGAAAACCCAGTGGACTCCTGGGGAACTTCCCGATAGGCAAACAAGAGATGGGGTAGGTACTTCTCCCAGTCTGAATCTCTGTCAGTGAAGGCCCTTAGCATATTCTTCAGAGTGCCATTGAATCGTTCACAAAGTCCATTTGTTTGGGGATGATACGGGGTCGTTCGGATTGCTCGTACTCCACAAGTGCGCCACAGGCACTGGACCAGCTCTGACATGAACTGGGAGCCTTGGTCTGACAAGATCTCACTGGGGAATCCTACTCTGGTAAAAATGGTAACCAAGGCCTCGGCCACCTTGGCTGCGGAAATACTTGACAAGGCCACAGCTTCTGGATATCGGGTGGCATAATCCACAACAGTGAGAATGTACTGCTTTCCAGATTTACTTGGTTTAGCCAGAGGTCCAATGATATCGACAGCTACTCTTTGAAAGGGTTCTTCTATTATAGGTAGCGGTTGCAGGGGTGCCTTTTGGGTGATCTCCGGGTCGCCCTCTACGCTGACATATGTCACAAGTTCGGCAGAAATGCGCTACAGCTTGGGAAATCCCCGGCCAATAGAAAGTTTGAGTCAATCGTCTCTCCGTGCGAGTTTTGCCTTGATGGCCGGCCGTAGGAATGTCATGAGCAAGGTGTAATAGGGGAATTCTGCACTTCTGAGGAACAATCAGCTGTTTGCTATAAGTCCAGGGCTTATCTAGGGAGTCGGCATTGGTAACCCGATATAGAAGTCCATTTTCTCTGATAATTCTTTCCCCGTTCTCCCCTAGCTGCCCTATCTCAGCTCGAGCTCTAAAACTAGCAAGGGTGGGGTCAGTCTCTACCTCTTGTCTAAACTGAACTTTATCCCAAGTAACATTCATATTATCCCCACAAGAAGAATCACTCACCGGCTGTGACGGCAGTTCTGGTGGCCTCATTTCCACGGATGGGATGTACACGTCCACATCCGCTGCTCTCTTGGCTTGACTTCTGGCAACCGCACCGACAAAGTTGCAATGAAGATTTCCCACATCATTTCCCAGAAGAACATCTGCAAGGAGGCCGCTCATCACACCGACCATGCATTGTTTGGCCCCAAAGCCATAATCCAGGGTCACCATGAGTTGATGGTCTAGTGGGATGGTAAATATTGGAGGCCGAAGGACCAGGGGCCGCCAGCGTTGGGGGGCTGGTAGTTTTTTTCTCACTGAATAGTAGTTTTTTCCACTGAGGCTTGATGGTGAGAGCCTCATCAGCTAGAGCTGCAGCTTCCTCCACAGTGGCTGGTCTCCTCTCACGCACCCATTCCCGGATCTCAGCAGGGCACTTGAAGTAAAACTGCTCTTTTAGGATAACCTGGAGGAAGGTCTCCCAGGTTAAGGCCTCCTCTGCCTCCAGCCAGCGATGACATATTTGTTTGAGTCTGTGGGCATACATCTTGAAAGACACTTCCTCATCGCAGGCTAAAGAACGGAACTGAGTCCTGTAAGTGTCTGGGGTAACAGCATAATGTTCTAGAATAGTCTGTTTAATCTCCGCATACTCACAGTTTCCCCGAGGGTCCATAGCTCTATAGGCTGCGGCAGCTCCACCCTCTAAGAGCCCCACCAGATGTCGGACTCGCTCCCTTTCCGGGACTTCCATTAATCGACACTGATGCTCAAAGTCCAGGAAGAAGCCCTCAATGTCGCCTGCAGCCTCATTAAAAGGCTTGAAGTCTTTGCGGGACACTCTGGGGAGTTCTCTCATGGTGGGTGCTGGGGTTAGAGTCTGTCTGGAGCTTCTAGCTGCTTCCAAAGCGATCTGCCTCTCCAGCAATGCCATCTCCTGAGCTCTGTCCTCGGCTCTGTGAATGGCCTCCCTCTCCCTCTCCTCGGTTCTGTGAATGGCCTCCCTCTCCTCGGCTCTGTGAATGGCCTCCCTCTCCTGAGCTCTGTGAATGGCCTCCCTCTTATCGTCCATGGTGGCCTCTTCTCCCAGCAATGCCAACTCCTCCTCGTACCACACAACCCCCTGACTCCTTTGGGCATTTACCTCCGGCTGCAGTCTTTCCTCCATTTGCTGTGAGGATCCTTCCTCAGCGTCATCTTGCAGGCGAACTCCTTCCAAAGCCTCAATGAGCTGCTCCTTGGAGAGTCCCTTGTAGCTGACTCCCAGTTCACGGGCCTTTGTTTGTAGGTTCACCGCAGTCCAGTTCTTGTACTCTGCGGTGCTGGTTCCCGATGTTGATGGGCCTTTGTCCTCCATAACTTCTGCTCTGGTCCCACCTCTGCCACCAGTTTGTGACGGGGTGTACGGCAGAGCAAGAAGGGACAACAGGCCGAGGGATGATTCAACAGATTTATTATCAAGAACGCTGGAACAACACATGCAGGTAGATCTACAGAGTCCACAATTAGTCCAATGGAACAGGTTCGGGGGCACCTCCCGATAATCCTTGTGCCAGGTAACAAAGCAATAGTCCACAATTAGTCCAAGGGATCCCAAAACAATCTCACGAACGATGAGATATGTCCTCAGCTCAAGTCTCGCCCCGTTCGCTTCCACAGTCCTAGATGGGCGTGGGGTCTTGCCTCAGCTAAGAATCCCCACTCCTTCTCCTTCAAGGATCAACTCACATCTGATCTCAAAATAAGAATGGATTGTCTGAGCTCCAGGGATCCGCCCAAGAGGTCACACCTTCTATTCAATGGTTGGGTCCACCAGAAGATTCTAGACTGGTGGCTCCACTTAGTCTATTCATTGTGTGCATTTGACTAGCCACCTGCTGTGAGGAAGAATGGCTATTCCTTCCCTAGTGGTGTGGACAAAGCTTAATTACATTAGAGCTCAGGGCTGCAAGTATTGGGGGAAGGAGACAGGTTAGTTACATACACCCCATGACATTGCAAAATGTACAGTAAATACAACGAAAGAGAAGTCGCATCACATCATGACATATTATACAAAATACAGGACAGGGAAAAAAGTACAGATCATGACAGTCTTTATTTTAATTTTATGAATTTTATTTTTATTAAACTTAACATTAATATAACGTAGACAATTGTGTCACGATAATGTATGAAATGTAATATGATTTTGTAGCTTTGCCTGTTAGCACCCATGCTGTGGGCTTTAACCCCCCTTCTCTGTGTTTGTTTGAGGAGATGTGTATGAGTAGACCCCAAACCCCTCATGCCCCTACCAGAATAATTTTTATTGCGCTTGGAGTTGTAAGACAATCTCTGTACATTGCTCACTCTCCCTTCTCCCATCTAGAACTGGTATAGAATTTCTGTAAAGACAGGAGGAATTTGTTCTATTATGATAAGATATTGGGCCACCGATTTAGGCTAGGAAAAGAATAAGTCCATGTTGCGAATCTCCATTGGTGGATCTGTCAGCCACTGTAAGCGTGGGCCTCTGAGTTCAACGGGTACAGAGTATGGATTTCTCCGGAACTGTGTGTCACAAATAGCCCGAATTTGGTAACAATAGACAGCCAAGTGTAAAAGAAGATGAAGGAGGGGTGTGCTTTGAGTCTGACATGTTCGGGAACGAAAATACAAGTATAAGAATTGTTGTTATACTTTGTAAGAGTGAGGAGAGAGGAGGGTCCAGGAAAACCAGCCCTGTTAGTGATGTCACAGGCCTGCAGTTTATAAGTTTTCGGCAAGGCACCCAGCAGTTAGTCTTACCTGAGGAACTGTTACTGCCAGCCCTGATGATCTGGAATATTTGGAGCTCCACCCACTAGCCTGGTTTTGCCTGAAATGATCTGAACAAATGTAAGTGTTAATTTCTAATTTAACCCCTATTATTTTATAATTATTTTGTATTTGTACATATTTTCAATTGTCCCTTATTGTAATATCCTTGTAATATTTTTATAAACACTGCCTGTTCTTTTATGGAGCAAAATCTTTAAATTACTAGTTTCGTTCTCCTGTTCACACAACATACCCTAAGCCTTCTGAAGAGAATTACGCTACTGTTTTGGGTTAGCTTCGAACCCATTCAATCTAAGCTGGTGGCGGCATACCTAGTTCTGTGTATTTGGGAGAAGTTGTAGCCACAGTGGCAATGATAATTATTGTTCCTGCCTGAGTGTGAGGACTTATATCCCCTCGCTGCATCATCCCCAGTAGCCGTTACCTAGCAGGCCTCCTTTCTGGTGACTAATTTCTCTAGGTGCAGTACCTAGTCTGACCTGAGGGTAAGGGGGGCTCTGCAAGTTTTCATGCAAAACTTTAAAGCGGGATATACATAAATCCCTGCAGTTCATGGTATATTGTAGAGCAGTGTGATAACGAAAATAAGCCCCTGCTGTAAATCAATCGGTCAATAGCCTTGTGTGTGTTTTCATCACTGTGTAGCAGTGGAGGGATAACTAAGAAAAGGCCCCCTGCACATGTGATAGCCGTCTGTTGTCCTAAGGTCACCCTGATCAGTGACTTAGGGGTGACAGTCACAGTGTGAACCTTGACAAATTGTATTCAAAATTTTAAAAAAAGGTTTCATGCAGGGACACAAAATAAAAGACCCCAGAATTTTGCTGCACAAGGTGGATCTTTCAATGAAAAACGCATGGAGGTGGGTGACATGTTACCTTTTTATTACATGTTAATTAGTATGTTTTAATCATGGTAACATAGTAACATAGTAACATAGTTAGTAAGGCCGAAAAAAGACATTTGTCCATCCAGTTCAGCCTATATTCCATCATAATAAATCCCCAGATCTACGTCCTTCTACAGAACCTAATTGTATGATACAATATTGTTCTGCTCCAGGAAGACATCCTGGTAAATCAAACAAACAAAATTTTAAAATTTTTTTTCCTAAATACACAGCTATTGTTTTTTTAAATTTTTTGTTTATGAAGCCATATTACTTTATTTTTTGGAAATCCTTGTCTATCTTTAAATTTATTTTTTTGTTTGTTTAAAAACAAATTTTGTTACATTCATAAAACAAAACATTCTTAACCCCTTAGTGACAGAGCCAATTTGGTACTTAATGACCAGGCCAATTTTTGCAATTCTGACCACTGTCACTTTATGAGGTTATAACTCTGGAACGCTTCAACGGATCCCGCTGATTCTGAGATTGTTTTTTCGTGACATATTGTACTTCATGTTAGTGGTAACATTTCTTCGATATTACTTGCGATTATTTATGAAAAAAACGGAAATATGGCGAAAATTTTTAAAATTTTGCAATTTTCAAACTTTGTATTTTTATGCCCTTAAATCAGAGAGATATGTCATGAAAAATAGTTAATAAATAACATTTCCCACATGTCTACTTTACATCAGCACAATTTTGGAAACAAAATTTTTTTTTGTTAGGGAGTTATAAGGGTTAAAAGTTGACCAGCAATTTCTCATTTTTACAACACCATTTTTTTTTAGGGACCACATCACATTTGAAGTCATTTTCAGGGGTCTATATGAAAGAAAATAATGAAGTGTGACACCATTCTAAAAACTACACCCCTCAAGGTTCTCAAAACCACATTCAAGAAGTTTATTAGCCCTTTACGTGCTTCACAGGAACTGAAACAATGTGGAAGGAAAAAATGAACATTTAACTTTTTTTTGCAAACATCTTAATTCAGAACCATTTTTTTTATTTTCACAAGTGAAAAAACAGAAATGTAACCATAAATTTTGTTATGCAATTTCTCCTGAATACGCCAATACCCCATATGTGGGGGTAAACCACTGTTTGGGCGCACCGCAAAGCTTGGAAGTGAAGGAGCGCCGTTTGACTTTTTCAATGCAGAATTGGCTGGAATTGAGATCGGACGCCATGTCACATTTAGAGAGCCCCTGATGTACCTAAACAGTGGAAACTCCCCACAAGTGACACCATTTTGGAAACTAGACCCCTTAAGGAACTTATCTAGATGTGTGGTGAGCACTTTGAACCCCCAAGTGCTTCACAGAAGTTTATAACGTAGAGCCGTGAAAATAAAAAATCGCTTTTGTTTACACAAAAATGATCTTTTCGCCCACAAATTCTTATTTTCACAAGGGTAACAGGAGAAATTAGACAACAAAAGTTGTTGAGCAATTTCTCCTGAGTACGCTGATACCCAATATGTGGGGGTAAACAACTGTTAGGGCGCACCGCAGAGCTTGGAAGAGAAGGAGTGCCGTTTTACTTTTTCAATGTAGAATTGGCTGGAATTGAGATTGGACGCCATGTCGCGTTTGGAGAGCCCCTGATGTGCCTAAACAGTGGAAACCCCCCACAAGTGACACCATTTTGGAAACTAGACCCCTTAAGGAACTTATCTAGATGTGTGGCGAGCACTTTGAACCCCCATGTGCTTCACAGAAGTTTATAACGTAGAGCCGTGAAAAAAAAAATTGCATTTTTTCTACAAAAATGATCTTTTTGCCCACAAATTTTTATTTTCACAAGGGTAACAGGAGAAATTAGACCACTAAAGTTGTTGTGCAATTTCTCCTGAGTACGTCGATACCCAATATGTGGGGGTAAACCACTGTTTGGGCGCACCGCAGAGCTTGGAAGAGAAAGAGTGCCGTTTTACTTTTTCAATGTAGAATTGGCTGGAATTGAGATCGGACGCCATGTCGCGTTTGGAGAGCCCCTGATGTGCCTAAACAGTAGAAATCCCCCACAAGTGACCCCATTTTGGATACTAGACCCCCCATGGAACTTATCTAGATGTGTGGTGAGAACCTTGAATGCCCAAGTGCTTCACAGAAGTTTATAATGCAGAGCCGTGAAAATAAAAAATATTTTTTTTTCCACAAAAAAGATTTTTTAGCCACCAAATTTTTATTTTCACAAGTGTAACAAGAGAAATTGGACCCCAAAAGTTGTTGTCCAATTTGTCCTGAGTATGCTGGTACCCCATATGTGGGGGTAAACCACTGTTTGGGCGCACGGCAGAGCTCGGAAGGAAGGAGCGCCATTTTGGAATGCAGACTTTGATAGAATGGTCTGCGGGTATTATGTTGCGTTTGCAGAGCCCCTGATGTACCTAACCAGTAGAAACCCTCCACAAGTGACCCCATTTTGGAAACTAGACCCCCCAAGGAACTTATCTAGATGTGTGGTGAGAACTTTGAATGCCCAAGTGCTTCACAGAAGTTTAGAATGCAGAGTCGTGAAAATAAAAAATATTTTTTTTCCACAAAAAAGATATTGTAGCCCCCAAGTTTTTATTTTCACAAGGGTAACAGGAGAAATTGGACTGCAATAGTTGTTGTCCAATTTATCCCGAGTACGCTGATGTGCCATATGTGGGGGTAAACCACTGTTTGGGCGCACGGCAGAGCTCGGAAGGGAAGGAGCGCCTTTTTGGAATGCAGACTTTGATAGAATGGTCTGTGGGCATTATGTTGCGATTGCAGAGCCCCTGATGTACCTAAACTGTAGTAACCCCCCACAAGTGACCCCATTTTGGAAACTAGACCCCCCAAGGAACTTATCTAGATGTGTGGTGAGAACTTTGAATGCCCAAGTGCTTCACAGAAGTTTAGAATGCAGAGTCGTGAAAATAAAAAATATTATTTTTTTCACAAAAAAGATTTTGTAGCCCCCAAGTTTTTATTTTCACAAGGGTAACAAGAGAAATTGGACCCCAGAAGTTGTTGTCCAATTTATCCCGAGTACGCTGATGCCCCATATGTGGGGGTAACCCACTGTTTGGGCGCACGGCAGAGCTCAGAAGGGAGGGAGCACCATTTGACTTTTTGAGCGCAAAATTGGCTGTCGTATTTGGAGACCCCCTGATGTACCTAAACAGTGGAAACCCCCCAATTCTAGCTCCAACCCTAACCCCAACACACCCCTAACCCTAATCCCAACCTCATCCATAATCCTAATCACTAACCCTAACCATAATCACAACCCTTACCCCAAAACAACCCTAATGTCAACCCTAACCATAACCCTAATCAAAACCCTAAATCCAACACACCCCTAATCCTAATCTCAACCCTAACCTCAAACCTAACCCTAATCCCAATACACGCCTAATCACAACCCTAACCTTAACCCTAATCCCAAACCTAACCCTAATCCCAAGCGTAACCCTAATGCCAACCCTAACCCTAATACCAACCCTAATCCAAACCCTAACCCTAATCCCAGCTCTAACCCTAACTTTAGCCCCAACCCTAGCCCTAACTTTAGCCCCAACCCTAACCCTAGGGCTACTTTCACACTTGCGTCGTTTGGCATTCCGTCGCAATCCGTCGTTTTGGACAAGAAACGGATCCTGCAAATGTGCCCGCAGGATGCGTTTTTTGCCCATAGACTTGTATTGCCGACGGATCGTGACGGATGGCCACACGTCGCGTCCGTCGTGCACTGGATCAGTTGTGTTTTGGCGGAGCGTCGGCACAAAAAAAGTTCAATGAAACGTTTTTTTGTACGTCGCATCCGCCATTTCTGACCGCGCATGCGTGGCCATAACTCCGCCCCCTCCTCCCCAGGACATAGATTGGGCAGCGGATGTGTTGAAAAACTACAGCTGCTGCCCACGTTGTGCACAATTTTCACAACGTGCGTCGGTATGTCGGGCCGACGCATTGCGATGGCCCCGTACCGACGTAAGTGTGAAAGAAGCCTAACCCTAAGTTTAGCCCCAACCCTAACCCTAAATTTAGCCCCAACCCTAACCCTAAATTTAGCCCCAACCCTAACCCTAAATTTAGCCCCAACCCTAGCCCTAACCCTAGCCCTACCCCTAACCTAACCCTACCCCTACCCCTAACCCTAACCTAACCCTACCCCTAACCCTAACCCTAACCTAACCCTAACCTAACCCTACCCCTAACCCTACCCCTAACCTAACCCTACCCCTAACCCTACCCCTAACCCTAACCCTACCCCTAACCCTACCCCTAACCTAACCCTAACCCTACTCCTAACCTAACCCTACCCCTAACCCTACCCCTAACCTAACCCCTAACCCTACCCCTAACCCTAATTTTAGCCCCAACTGCTGTTCTCCTGCCGGCCGGCAGATGGAGACAGATGGCGGGCGCACTGGGCATGCGTCCGCCATGTTCTGCTGCCGGCGGCCAGGAGGAGCAGCAAGAGGATCCAGGGACCTAGGTGAGTATGCTAGGGTCCCCGAATCCCCCTATTTCTCTGTCCTCTGATGTGCGATCACATCAGAGGACAGAGAATTACACTTTACTTTTTTTTTTTTTTTTTTTGCGGTCGCCGGTAAACAGTTAATTACCGGCGATCGCAAAACAGGGGTCGGTAATACCGACCCCGATCGTGCTCTTTGGGGTCTCGGCTACCCCCGGCAGCCGAGACCCCAAAGATTCTCCCGGTGCCGGCCGGCGGGCGCACTGCGCATGCGCCCGCCATTTTGAAGATGGCGGCGCCCACCGGGAGACACGAGGAGCATCGGGGGAGCTAGGTGAGTATTGGGGGGCCACCTGGGACCCCTTTTCTCTGTCCTCCGATGTGCGATCACATCGGAGGACAGAGAAATTAAAAAGAGATCGCTTTTTTTTTTTTTTTTTTTTTTGCGATCGCCGGTAAACGGTTAATTACCGGCGATCGCAAATGCGGGGTGGGTTAAAAACCCCCCTAATCATGTTCTCTGGGGTCTCGGCTACCCTCGGCAGCCGAGACCCCGGAGAAAATCGGCCTCTGGGGGGCGCTATGGACTTTTTCCACAGCGCCGTTAATTAACGGCGCTGTGGTTTAAGTACCCTTAGCGGCCGCCGTTAAAAGGCGTATCGGCGGTCGCTAAGGGGTTAAATGAAATGACACAAAAAAACATTACAATTCAAATGTAATGTCTATTATTTTTCAATCACATTTCTCAATCAATTTTTGGGGGGAATGTCAGTCTTTATTTGAAGAGGAAGCACATGATGTTGATAATTGTACCAAAAAGTTTACTTTGGAAAATGAAGTAACTAACGCAATTGCTAATATTTCATTAGAAAATGCTGAAATGAACTTGGAGCAAGCGTATGATAGTGATGAAGAGGTATGTCTAACTATATTATTTATAACACTATAATGTACTAGATGGTGCCCGGATTCTAACGCATCGGGTATTTTAGAATATGTATGTAGTTTACTTATGAAGATTTTGGAATAATACAATGAATACACAGGATTCGGCTGGCCGGCGCGACCAATTTGCGAAGCGTGGTTAGAATCCCACGCCAATTTGTGGCCGGACTGCGACTGTCGCTGATTGTTTGCGTCCCGCAACGTAGTATATAGCACAGCCACGTAGGATATAACAGCCCACGGAGAGTATAGAACCGCTACGTAGTATATTGCACAGCCACTTAGTATATAGCAATGTGGGCACCATATCACTGTTAAAAAAAAAGAATTAAAATAAAAAATCATTATATTCTCACCCTCCAACGGCCCCCAGATAGATCCCAGGAATTCAGCGATGCTCCGATCCCAAGAATGCATTGCGGCCTCGCAAGATGATGACGTAGCGGTCTCGCGAGACCGCAACTTCGTCATCTTGCTAAACCGCAATGCATGGACCAGAACGTCGCGAGGAGCGGGAAAGGCGCCGGAATGTGAGAATATAAATATTTTTTATTTATTTATTTTTAACATTACATCTTTTTACTATTGATGCTGCATAGGCAGCATCAATAGTAAAAAGTTGTTCACACAGGGTTAACAGCAACGTTAAGGGACTGCGTTACACTGCGGCATAACTCGGTGTAACGCATCCATTAACCATTTGTGAGCGCTAACTGGAGGGGAGTATGGAGGGCGCACTGACTACGGGGAGTAAGTAGTGGCCATTTAGCTGCCGGACTGTGCCTGTCGCTGATTGGTCTCCTCGGGGCACGAGCAATCAGCAACGTGGGATTTCGGTGACAGGCAGAAAGACAAACAGACGGAAGTTACCCTTAGACAATTATATAGTTGATTTGTATGGGGTCTCTTTTTTGTCTCTTACTTTTGCATATACATTTACATATAATAATTTGTAACTATCTTATTCAGCATAATTTTAAGTATTGAAATACAAATAATATTTATATACTCTGTTGCAATTAAAGTAACAGGTTTATAAAAAATGTGCCTGTATTGTATCCCCATGGCAGTGTATGTTGCTAGATCACTCAAAATGATTGTACCATTAACCAAAAAACAAACCTTAAAGGGAACCTGTCACCCCCAAAATTGATGGTGAGGTAAGCTCACCATCCTCAGGGGCTTAGTTACAGCATTCAGTAATGCTGTAGATAAGCCGCCGATGTTACCTGAAAGAGGAGAAAAAGACGTTAGATTATACTCACCCAGGGGCGGTCCCGCTACGATGGGCATCTCAGCTGTGGTACAGCGCATCCCTTTCTCATTCCATGACGTCCTCTTCTGGTCTTCAGGCCGCGGCTCCGGCGCAGGCATACTTTGTCTGCCCTGTTGAGGGCAGAGCAAAGTACTGCAGTGCGCAGGCGCCGGGCATCTCTGACCTTTACGGCGCATGCACACTGCAGTACTTTGCTCTGCCCTCAACAGGACAGACACAGTACGCCTGCGCCGGAGCCACAGCGTGAAGACCAGAAGAGGACGTCATGGAATGAAGATAGGAGGCGCCGAAGCGGACCTGAGACACCCATTTGACCAGACCGCAGCGGGACCGCCCCTGGGTGAGTATAATCTAACCTCTTTTTCTCCTCTTTCAGGATACATCGGGGGCTTATCTACAGCATTATAGAATGCATTACAGAATGCTGTAGATAAGCCCCTGATGCCGGTGAGCTATTACATATTCTAAAATACCCGATGCGTTAGAATCCGGGCACCATCTAGTACATTATAGTGTTATAAATAATATAGTTAGACATACCTCACCATCGATTTTGGGGTTGACAGGTTCCATTTAAACTATATAGTACTATCATAAAAGCCGAGAGAAAAAATAGGAGTATACGTCCACAATTTTTTTATATAAAAGTATTATCAAATTTTATTACATGAAATAAATACAAAAAACATCACATAACAATACCAATACTACAGAATGATAATGAGGGAGAAACTAGAACAACACTGAAAAAAAAAACAACACAAATCTGGGGAGAACCCTCTGGAAAAGTCCGTATAAACAAGTAAAATGCCACTAGTGCATATCATCGAATTGGGCAAGCAAGAAGTTACTGAGAGAGAGTAAGCAAACTGTGCTAAATACTATTACGCAAATCAGGGGTTACCATATAAAGTAACATACTAGATGCTCACAATCCCTATCAGGGTCTTACCCATTTTCCGGACCACCAGGAGTTACCATCGGAGCCCCAATGCGCGTTTCGCGTCGGCTTCGTCAGGGGGCAGTGCTGTATTGTGTGTTAACCCGGTATTTAAGAAGCCCCATCAGGTGCCCCTAATCACGGCGCATGTATGACGTCAATGCGTCGGAATATTCAATGCTGCGGCGCACACCATGACGTCGCACCCCGAAAATGGCGCCACAATGACGTCAATGGAACGCAAACGTCACGACTCGGCGACCACAGCGATGTCGCATAATATGGATCACACGAGACATGCGCATTTAGAGGCCCTCCAAATCCACGCCCATCAGAAGAGGTGTCACACATAATGGCGCATGTCCACCGTTAGTGCGCCAGGAAGTACAACGCTGCGGCGCACTCCATGACGCCGAGTTACACCATGCGTCGCTGCGACGCCGGTGGAACGCATACGTCACTAACGGGCGCCTCCAGCATTGTCCCAGAATTCGCACCAACAGGGACATGCGCACAGTGGACACCATCAAACCCCACCTAATGACATCGCGTCAGAAAGAGAAAATAATAAAGGAATATCCCCACCTAATAACATCACGTCAGAAAAAGAAAAAAATATATATATAAAGGTATATCGTACCCCACATAACCTACGACAGAAAATGCAAAAAAATTATACAATGTGTACATAAAACCAGTCCATATAACCACACAGCTATGAAACATAGATGAAGAATATATCAAAATACTACAGGTGAAGCCATAACTTAAAATACACCCCAGCAAGGGGGGATAACATACAAAGTTATAACCCGATATATACATAACACAGACATAAATTGTTACATACATTTACTAAAATATACAGTGGTGTAATAGTGAACATATTGAATATGATATAAATAAAGTCCATATATATCTATACAATATAGAAATACAGAGTGCACGGTGCACATGTGAAAGCTTCTGATGATGATCTTTCGGGCATCAACCGGGGCCATTGGTAGAAGAGTCATTCGACACCAGCACCCATGATGAGGATAACGGTCTCTCTTACACCGGAATAATGACATTCAACATATAACATGCAAATCATCTTATAGAACACTAAAGAAATAATCAGAAGAAGAGAAAACAAATTAATAAACACACAAAAACAGACACAAAAATATAAAATAGCAATAAAATGAAGAACCAGAACTGCCACACTATAGAAAGGAACTAAAACTCAATTGTTCGTTTAGACCGTGTGGGGACATGGTATTTAACAGGGTTATCCACCGACATTCACATTGTGCTAACTATCGTTTCAGGTCACCACCCCTGATGCCTGCTGCACGAACCTAATCAATACCCCAGATTTTCAAAAATTTGGGATTACATTGGTGGAATTGGCGGAAATGTCTTGGTATTGGTTTCAAGCTACCCACATCCTCAACATCCCGGGCTGCCATGATGTCCCTAACGTGCTCACGCACGCGCACACGCAATTCCCGTGACGTGAACCCAATATAAAGCAGTTTACACGTGCATGTAGCGTAATACACTACGTATGTTGTATTACACATAATATATTCTCTGATTTGGAACTGTTTCTTGTCACCTGAGGGTGTGAAGGATGTGGCCCTCACCAGATTTTTACATGCCAAGCATCCACCGCATGGAAAAAAGCCAACTCTTTGATGGCCCGCACCAAAGAAATCAGGGGTTTTTGCCACATAGTGGCTATGTACCAACATATCAGATATGTTGTTGCTCCGTCGTGCAGTCATCAGGGGTTGGTCAGGCAGATGTTTACCCAAAATCGGGTCTGTCTGTAATACTGACCAATGCCGTCTAAGGATATTTCTCATCACATCACACCTATGATTATACGTGGATATGAACCTTGGTTGACCATCCCAAGTGTTTTTCCTTCTATCCCTCTTAGTTGCCACCAAAAGATCATCTCTCTTAGTTTTTTCGCTCTAACATATCCTTTTTTAATTACACGACCACTGTACCCACTGTCACCACCTCGCAGTCCGGGGCGCCTTCTTTCTCTTCCCCGCCTGCTCTTACCTCTTCTGGTCCTGTCCTTAGCCAGCAGGGTCACGCTCCGGTCGTCCGCCGGCGCTCCGGGGTCCGTCCCTGCAGACATGCTGCCCGGGTCCTTGCTCCCATGTCTGCTGCACTTCCTCCTTTCTCTTCCTCTCCTAGGGAGTGCATAGGGGGCGGGCAGGCAAGCTTTCTGGCTTCTTAAAGGGTCAGCCCCTCCCTACTCAATGCCCCTCCTCCCGGCCTATCACCTGGAGGCTGGAGGTATATAAGGATCTCAGTCACTCCTGGACGCCGCCTGGGCAACTTCTATTATCCTGAAGTTGCTGCTCCAGGTCTGATCCTGCTAGGCTTATCAGTCCAATTTGCCTGTCTTACTCTGTGTTCCTTTTTTCCCTAGGATCGAGTCTGGTCTCCACAGCATCCTGAGTCCAGTATCCTGTGTGGTTCCCTGCAGTCGTCTTCCTGCTTCCAAGTTCCACATTCAGCCCTGTTTTGTTTATTCTTTTCTTCCTACCTCCTAGGTCGGTTTAACACAGGTGTCTGCCTCATCGGACCCTCTATTGGTGGTCTAGGGGAAATCCCTGTATAGGGGTCACTCCAAGCCTTGGTCTCCTTAGAGGCTTTCTGGTGTTGTGGCCCTGTGGCCTTCCTTTGGGGTGTCTCCCCTAGTGTTTTTATTACTGTACAATAAAGCGTTTGAACCTGCTTTCCTGGTCTGGTTCTCCCTTCCTGGTATCAGTAACCGCTGTATTTGCGGTCCAGTGGGTACACCCGATAGACACGTCTGTAGGGCGTGACAGATTTTGCCCAGGCCATGGACCCCGCTGATGCCAGGTTCGATGCTCAGAGGGAGCTCGCTAGTCTCCGCCAGAGCCAGGAACAGGTAGTTGCGTTCATGCGTACCCTTGAGGCCCGTCTAGCTTCCCCTCAGGGGGTGGATGCATCTTTCTCCTCTCATCTTGCAGATCTCCATCAGGAGTTGGATCAACAAGGACGGATGCAGACCCAGATGCTGAGTTACATGACGTCTGTGGACGAGCGGCTTTCGAATCTGCAGCGATCTCCTTCTGCTCCGGTTGCCGCACCCGTGTTGGATTCCAGTGCCGTAGGAGGCGTCTACTCTTCTCCTCGCCTCTGCAAACCCACCAGGTACTCTGGAGATCCAAAGATGTGCAGGGGTTTCATCAACCGGGAGACAAGGTGTCGGCCATCATGAACTGGCCTCGGCCGGTCGGGATCAAAGCCATCCAGCGGTTCGTAGGATTCGCCAACTACTACCGGCAGTTTATCCAGCACTTCTCGGATCTGGTCAAGCCTCTCACAGCACTCACACGCAAGGGAATACCTGCTAATGGATGGACTCCAGAGGCCGAGTGTTCCTTCCAGGCACTCAAACGGGCCTTCTCCTCTGCACCAGCCCTGCACAGGCCCGTCGCTGAGAAGCAGTTCTTTCTGGAGGTGGACGCATCCTCCACAGGTGCCGGGGCCATCCTCACGCAGAAAGCTGCCTCCGGACGCATGGTCTCTTGCGGCTTCTTTTCGAAGACCTTTACCCCCTGTGAGCGGAATTACTCCATTGGTGACCGTGAGTTGCTTGCCATCAAGATGGCCTTGGAGGAGTGGCGTTACCTCCTAGAGGGAGCGGTGCACCCGGTGGTGATCTACACCGACCACAAGAACTTGGCCTATCTCCAGTCAGCCCAGAGGCTCAATCCTCGTCAGGCCCGTTGGTCTTTATTCTTTGCTCGGTTTGACTACCGTCGTCATTTTCGTCCCGCAGATAAGAATATCAAGGCTGACGCCCTCTCCCGGTCTTTTTTTACCAACGATCAGGAGGAGGAACCTCATCCCATCATCGATCCATCCAAGGTGATCATGGTTGCACCGCTTCGACTGTCGCAGGTACCTCCTGGTAAGACGCTGGTGCCCGAACTGAGTCGAGAACGCATCCTTTGCTGGGGACATTCCTCCTTACTAGCCGGCCACGCAGGTCTGACAAAGACTCTACAGTTGATCGGTCGGTACTACTGGTGGCCTGGGATGCGTCAAGAGGTGCCAGACTACGTCTCAGCCTGTTCTTCCTGTGCCCGCAACAAGACCCCCAAACGGCTTCCCTCCGGTCAACTCTTGCCCTTGCCTATACCATCAAAACCATGGCAACACATTGCTATGGACTTCATCACGGATCTCCCTGCATCCTCCGGGAATACTGTCATCTGGGTCGTGGTGGACAGATTTTCCAAGATGAGTCACTTCGTTTCTCTGCCTGGTCTTCCTTTGGCACCCAAGCTGGCTGAGTTGTTTGTTCAACATATCCTCCGGTTGCATGGGTTACCCTCCAACATTGTTTCCGATAGGGGAGTACAATTCGTGTCCCGATTCTGGCGGTCTCTCTGCAGGAATCTCAATATTGCCTTGGACTTCTCTTCGGCTTATCATCCACAGTCTAACGGACAGGTGGAATGGGTAAACCAGGTGTTGGCAGGTTTTCTACGACACTTTGTCAACGCACACCACGACAACTGGATGTCCCTACTGCCTTGGGCGGAGTTCTCGTACAATAATTATGTTGGTAAGTCCTCTCGTAACACTCCATTTTTTATTGTATATGGGCAACACCCGAGGATCCCGACTCCCTTGGACATCGCGACTCCCAATCCTGCAGCAGAGGCCGTGGCTCGCGACTTCGCCAACATCTGGAACAAGACTCGTGAGGCTCTTGTGAAAGCATCCCAGCGCATGAAGGACCATGCCGACAAGAGAAGACTTGATGCACAGATGTTTCAACCGGGAGACAAGGTATGGTTATCAGCCAAGTACGTCCGCCTTAAGGAGCCCTCCTTCAAGCTCGGACCTCGGTACATCGGACCGTTCGAGGTGTCCCGGAGACTAAACGATGTGTGCTATCGGCTACTACTGCCTCCTTCTCTGCGAATACATAATTCTTTCCACCGTTCCCTCCTCAAACCTGTGATCCTCAACCGCTTCTCCCAGGATCCGGGAGAGCGTCCTCCTCCGATTTCGGACAATGACGAGTATGAGGTCAGTGCCATCCTGGACGTGAAGAAGAGAGGGCGTGCCACATGGTACCTGGTCGACTGGAAGGGGTTTGGTCCTGAGGAGAGGTCCTGGGAGCCGGAGGGCAACGTCCATGCTCCTCGTCTCCTACGGCGGTTCTTTGCCAGTCGCCGCCCGGGGGGGCCTGGAGGGGGGGTACTGTCACCACCTCGCAGTCCGGGGCGCCTTCTTTCTCTTCCCCGCCTGCTCTTACCTCTTCTGGTCCTGTCCTTAGCCAGCAGGGTCATGCTCCGGTCGTCCGCCGGCGCTCCGGGGTCCGTCCCTGCAGACATGCTGCCCGGGTCCTTGCTCCCATGTCTGCTGCACTTCCTCCTTTCTCTTCCTCTCCTAGGGAGTGCATAGGGGGCGGGCAGGCAAGCTCTCTGGCTTCTTAAAGGGTCAGCCCCTCCCTACTCACTGCCCCTCCTCCCGGCCTATCACCTGGAGGTATATAAGGATCTCAGTCACTCCTGGACTCCGCCTGGGCAACTTCTATTATCCTGAAGTTGCTGCTTATCAGTCCAATTTGCCTGTCTTACTCTGTGTTCCTTTTTTCCCTAGGATCGAGTCTGGTCTCCACCGCATCCTGAGTCCAGTATCCTGTGTGGTTCCCTGCAGTCTTCTTCCTGCTTCCAAGTTCCACATTCAGCCCTGTTTTGTTTATTCTTTTCTTCCTACCTCCTAGGTCGGTTTAACACAGGTGTCTGCCTCATTGGACCCTCTATTGGTGGTCTAGGGGAAATCCCTGTATAGGGGTCACTCCAAGCCTTGGTCTCCTTAGAGGCTTTCTGGTGTTGTGGCCCTGTGGCCTTCCTTTGGGGTGTCTCCCTTAGTGGTTTTATTACTGTACAATAAAGCGTTTGAACCTGCTTTCCTGGTCTGGTTCTCCCTTCCTGGTATCAGTAACCGCTGTATTTGCGGTCCAGTGGGTACACCCGATAGACACGTCTGTAGGGCGTGACACCCACGTTGTTTAAACCTCTCCCCAAGGTCCCTAGCCTGTTCTTCAAATAAGGCATCAGAGGTACAGATCCTTCGAGCCCGAAGGAACTGTCCAATGGGGATGGCTCTTATCGTGGAGGGCGGATGCGAGGATGTGGAATGCAGGAGGGCATTCACTGAGGTATCCTTACGATACATGTCCGTGTACATGAGACCATCATCGTTCACTCTCAGTGTGATATCAAGAAAAGATCTCTTTGTGGTGGTAGGAGTACGTGAGCCTGATGTTGGAGTCGTTCCTATTAAGGTCAATCATAAACTGCTGTAACTCCAGGACAGGGCCATGCCAGATAAACAGGATGTCATCGATATATCGATACCATCCAAGAATCTGTGGGGACACCTGTGCTCCGCCGTAAAAGATCTCACGCTCCCAAAATCCTAAAAACAGGTTTGCATACGACGGAGCACAGGTCGCCCCCATGGCAGTGCCCTGCCTCTGGAGAAAAAAACGGTCCTTAAAAACAAAAAAATTATGTGTTAAAATAAAGTCCAGCAACTCCAACACCAGCTCACGCACATCCGCCTCCACATTACTAGATTCCAAAAAGAATCTAGCTGACCTCATGCCATCCACATGTGGAATGCTGGTATATAATGCCTCGACATCTGCTGTCACGAGGACCATATCCCCCTCCACGACAAGGCCATCAACCCATTTCAAGACGTCCGTGGTGTCCGTGACATAGGAGGGCAAAGTTTCCACCTGTGGTCTTAGATAGTGCTCAATAAATTTACAAGACATATCACATAGCCCTCCTACCCCGACACAATAGGACGCCCTGGAGGAGAAGTAGGATCTTTATGGACCTTGGGGAGAAGGTAGAAAGTGGGTATTACTGGGTACTGTGGCAATAAACCTCCCAAAGTCTTCTTAGTTATGATACCTCTTTCAAAGGCAATTTCTAAAATCGCCTGCAGTTGATTTTGAAATTGAGGGAGGGGATTTTGTCCAAGTTGGGTGTACGTCTCTTTGTTTTTAAGTTGACGAAAGGCTTCCCTTTCGTACTTCTCCACCGGCCAGATGACGTTTCCTTCCTTGTTTGCTGGTTTAATGACTACATCCTCCCACATTTTAATTTCCTGCAGGGCCTTTCTCTGCAGGACGGATAGATTATCCCTCTTTTTATAATTGCTGATCTTTTTAAAATCTTCCGTAACCAGTTTTGGGAAGATCTCAACTTGTGGGCACAGGGACAAGGGGGGAAAAGTGGTACATCTGGCTGAAATATTCGGTGGAGGAGTACTCACCCAAGATCCATTGGACTCACGCTCCAGATCTTCCAAGTTTTGCAATACCTCTAATTCAGTTGGATCAGTAATCTCAGGAACGTTAGAAGAGCGGAGATGTAGTCTCTTTAAAATAATCTTCCGCGAAAAGAGATGAAGATCCTTCAATGCTAAGAAGTTAAAATTGTTAGATGGAGAGAAAGACAGACCTAATTTTAAGACCTCCTTCTGTGATTCAGAGAGGACATGTGAGGATAGGTTAATTTTCCTCAAGATTGTTAGTTTTTGGTTTTTTGTCCATGGAGGGTGAAGTTGTCATTTTGCGTTTATTATTATGTCTTCCACTCCTCCAATCATTACTCCTCACATGGTCTCTCTTATTGAAAAACGTTTGTGGATTGTCGGCACTCTGAGCCTTGTCTTCAATAGAGGACATTGATGATATTGAGGTGGATCGACTCCTAGGGAAGGTCTTATTATGAAAAGTACGTTTATGCCACCTATATACTCTTTCCTGTTGGCGATCAGCCAAATCCCGTTGATATTTTTTAGTTTTATTCTGTACCAATTCAGTCTCCCATTTTTGGAGAGCTCCATCCACCTCATTTCTGAATTTAGTTGCCATATCACCAGTCAAATTCTTATTCAATTCATCCTGAATTCTTTTAAGGTCTACATCCAGCTCCTTCAATTGTTTATCATTTGAGTTAGGGTACCGTCACACAGTGGCATCTTGATCGCTACGACGGCACGATCCGTGACGCTCCAGCATCGTAACAATATCGCTCCAGCGTCGTAGACTGCTGTCACACTTTGCAATGTACGACGCTTGAGCGATAATTTCATGACGTATGTGCGATGTAGAAGCCGTTGGTTACTATGCGCACATCGTATACAATATCGTGCACACCTTTGTTACACCATGCGATCATGCCGCCACAGCGGGACACTAAACGACGAAAGAAAGTTTCAAACGATCTGCTACGACGTACGATTCTCAGCGGGGTCCCTGATCGCAGGAGCGTGTCAGACACAGCGAGATCGCTGGAACGTCACGGATATATCGCTGGAACGTCACAAATCGTGCCGTCGTAGCGATCAAAATGCCACTGTGTGACGGTACCCTTAGACAATAGCTCCATAAATCTTCTAGAACACAGAGATGCTGCGTCTTCCCATTGTCTAGTAAATTCTGGATCTTCCACCACAAAAGAAGGGAATACCTGGACCCGCAACCCTCTAGGTATGAGGCCACATCCAATATACCGTTCCAAAAATGCCCTGTTCCACCAAAGACGGGTGCGTTTGTTGAGCAATTCCTTATATTTAATAGTGAGACCACTAGTGTCTCCGGTTTTAAAATAAACAGTGCTCCCAGATCCCTCATTAAACACTTTATCGAGCTGCATAAGCCACGCTTTTTCGCGTTCAAGAAAATCCATTTGTTCCACAATGGTTGCTGTGAAGACACAGAAAATAATATAATAAATACAGCCCACAGTGGACCAAAACATATGCGATCTCATACACATGCATGTAGCCATGTGTTCATACCATGGAGAACAGAGACTGCATATATGCTAATAGTCCGGACACTCCAAGAGACAATCATGAAAACCGAGAGAAAAAATAGGGGTATACGTCCACAATTTTTTGATATAAAAGTATTATCAAATTTTATTACATGAAATAAATACAAAAAAAATCACATAACAATACCTATACTACAGAATGATAATGAGGGAGAAACTAGAACAACACTGAAAAAAACAACACAAATCCGGGGAGAACCCCCTGGAAAAGTCCGTATAAACAAGTAAAGTGCCACTAGTGCATATCATCGAATTGGGCAAGCAAGAAGTTACTGAGAGAGAGTAAGCAAACTGTGCTAAATACTATTACCCAAATCAGGGGTTACCATATAAAGTAACATACTAGATGCTCACAATCCCTATCAGGGTCTTACCCATTTTCCGGACCACCAGGAGTTACCACCGGAGCCCCAACGCGCGTTTCGCGTCGGCTTCGTCAGGGGGCTGTGCTGTATTGTGTGTTAACCCGGTATTTAAGAGATCTGGAAGCCCCATCAGGTGCCCCTAATCACGGCGCATGTATGACGTCAATGCGTCGGAATATACAATGCTGCGGCGCACACCATGACGTCGCGCCTCGAAAATGGCGCCACAACGACGCCAATGGAACGCAAACGTCACGACTGGGCGACCACAGCGATGTCGCATAATATGGATCACACGAGACATGCGCATTTAGAGGCCCTCCAAATCGCCAACAGGAAAGAGTATATAGGTGGCATAAACGTACTTTTCATAATAAGACCTTCCCTAGGAGTCGATCCACCTCAATATCATCAATGTCCTCTATTGAAGACAAGGCTCAGAGTGCCGACAATCCACAAACGTTTTTCAATAAGAGAGACCATGTCAGGAGTAATGATGTTATGAACAGGTAATTCAGAGCCACAATGGACATTGAAGTTCAGAGCACACAGAGTGACCTGACAATTACCAAAAACAAAGGACGAGCTCTGAGACGTGGGAACTCTGCTGATCGCAATCCCTAATCCTAACACACCACACTAGAGGTAGCCGTGGATTGCGCCTAACGCTCCCTATGCAACTCGGCACAGCCTGAGAAACTAACTAGCCCTGAAGATAGAAAAATAAGCCTACCTTGCCTCAGAGAAATTCCCCAAAGGAAAAGGCAGCCCCCCACATATAATGACTGTGAGTAAGATGAAATACAAACACAGAGATTAAATAGATTTAGCAAAGTGAGGCCCGACTTACTGAATAGACCGAGGATAGGAAAGATAGCTTTGCGGTCAACACAAAAACCTACAAACAACCACGCAGAGGGGCAAAAAGACCCTCCGCACCGACTAACGGTACGGAGGTGCTCCCTCTGCTTCCAGCAAGCAAGAAAAACCAATATAGCAAGCTGGACAGAAAAAATAGCAAACAAAAAAATAACACAAGCAAAACTTAGCTTATGCAGGAGAGACAGGCCACAGGAACGATCCAGGAGGAAGCAAGACCAATACTAGAACATTGACTGGAGGCCAGGATCAAAGCACCAGGTGGAGTTAAATAGAGCAGCACCTAACGACTTAACCTCATCACCTGAGGAAGGAAACTCAGAAGCCGCAGTACCACTCTCATCCACCAAAGGAAGCTCATAGACAGAACCAGCCGAAGTACCACTCTCGACCACAGGAGGGAGCTTGGCCACAGAATTCACAACAGTACCCCCCCCTTGAGGAGGGGTCACCGAACCCTCACCAGAGCCCCCAGGCCGACCAGGATGAGCCACATGAAAGGCACGAACCAGATCGGCAGCATGGACATCAGAGGCAAAGACCCAGGAATTATCTTCCTGACCATAACCTTTCCACTTAACCAGATACTGGAGTTTCCGTCTCGAAACACGAGAATCCAAAATCTTCTCCACTATATACTCCAATTCCCCTTCAACCAAAACTGGAGCAGGAGGATCAATAGATGGAACCACAGGTGCCACGTATCTCCGCAACAATGACCTATGGAACACGTTATGGATGGAAAAAGAAGCTGGAAGAGTCAAACGAAAAGACACAGGATTAAGAACCTCAGAAATCCTATATGGACCAATGAAACGAGGCTTAAATTTAGGAGAGGAAACCTTCATAGGAATATAACGAGATGACAACCAAACCAAATCCCCAACACGAAGTCGGGGACCCACACAGTGCCTGCGGTTAGCGAAACGTTGAGCCTTCTCCTGGGACAAAGTCAGATTGTCCACTACATGAGTCCAGATCTGCTGCAACCTATCCACCACAGTATCCACACCAGGACAGTCCGAAGACTCAACCTGCCCTGAAGAGAAACGAGGGTGGAACCCAGAATTGCAGAAAAACGGCGAAACCAAAGTAGCCGAGCTGGCCCGATTATTAATGGCGAACTCAGCCAAAGGCAAAAAGGACACCCAATCATCCTGATCAGCAGAAACAAAACATCTCAGATATGTTTCCAAGGTCTGATTGGTTCGTTCAGTCTGGCCATTTGTCTGAAGATGGAAAGCTGAGGAAAAAGACAAATCAATGCCCATCCTAGCACAAAAGGCTCGCCAAAACCTCGAAACAAACTGGGAACCTCTGTCAGAAACGATGTGCCATGTAAACGAACCACATGCTGGAAAAACAACGGCACCAAATCAGAGGAGGAAGGCAATTTAGACAAGGGCACCAAATGGACCATCTTAGAGAAGCGATCACAAACCACCCAAATGACCGACATTCTTTGAGAGACGGGGAGATCCGAAATAAAATCCATAGAGATATGTGTCCAAGGCCTCTTCGGGACCGGCAAAGGCAAAAGCAACCCACTGGCACGAGAACAACAGGGCTTAGCCCGAGCACAAATCCCACAGGACTGCACAAAAGAACGCACATCCCGCGACAGAGACGGCCACCAAAAGGATCTAGCCACCAAATCTCTGGTACCAAAGATTCCAGGATGACCAGCCAACACCGAACAATGAACCTCAGAGATAACTTTATTCGTCCACCTATCAGGGACAAACAGTTTCTCCGCTGGGCAACGGTCAGGTCTATTAGCCTGAAATTTTTGCAGCACCCGCCGCAAATCAGGGGAGATGGCAGACAAAATTACCCCCTCTTTGAGAATACCCGTCGGCTCAGACAAACCCGGAGAATCGGGCACAAAACTCCTAGACAGGGCATCCGCCTTCACATTTTTAGAGCCCGGAAGGTACGAAACCACAAAGTCAAAACGGGAGAAAAACAGCGACCAACGAGCCTGTCTAGGATTCAACCGTTTGGCAGACTCGAGATAAGTCAAGTTTTTGTGATCAGTCAAGACCACCACGCGATGCTTAGCTCCTTCAAGCCAATGACGCCACTCCTCGAATGCCCACTTCATGGCTAGCAACTCTCGATTGCCAACATCATAATTTCGCTCAGCAGGCGAAAATTTCCTGGAAAAGAAGGCGCATGGTTTCATCACCGAGCAATCAGAACTTCTCTGTGACAAAACAGCCCCTGCTCCAATTTCGGAAGCATCAACCTCGACCTGGAACGGAAGCGAAACATCTGGTTGGCACAACACAGGGGCAGAAGAAAAACGACGCTTCAACTCCTGAAAAGCTTCCACAGCAGCAGAAGACCAATTGACCACATCAGCACCCTTCTTGGTTAAATCAGTCAACGGTTTAGCAATGCTAGAAAAATTAGCGATGAAGCGACGATAAAAATTAGCAAAGCACAGGAACTTCTGCAGACTCTTCAGAGATGTTGGCTGAGTCCAATCATAAATGGCCTGAACTTTAACAGGGTCCATCTCGATAGTAGAAGGAGAAAAAATGAACCCCAAAAATGAAACCTTCTGAACACCAAAGAGACACTTTGACCCCTTCACAAACAAAGAATTAGCACGCAGGACCTGGAACACCATTCTGACCTGCTTCACATGAGACTCCCAATCATCCGAGAAGACCAAAATATCATCCAAGTATACAATCAGGAATTTATCCAGGTACTCTCGGAAGATGTCATGCATAAAGGACTGAAACACTGATGGAGCATTAGAAAGTCCGAATGGCATAACCAGGTACTCAAAATGGCCTTCAGGCGTATTAAATGCTGTTTTCCATTCATCTCCCCGTTTAATACGCACAAGATTATACGCACCACGAAGATCTATCTTGGTGAACCAACTAGCCCCCTTAATCCGAGCAAACAAATCAGACAGCAGCGGCAAGGGGTACTGAAATTTGACCGTAATCCTATTCAGAAGGCGGTAATCAATACAAGGTCTCAGCGAACCATCCTTCTTGGCCACAAAAAAGAACCCCGCTCCCAACGGCGACGACGACGGGCGAATATGACCCTTTTCCAAAGACTCCTTCACGTAACTCCGCATAGCGGCGTGCTCAGGTACAGATAAATTAGATAGTCGACCCTTAGGAAACTTACTACCAGGAATCAAATCGATAGCACAATCACAATCCCTATGCGGAGGTAGGGCATTGGACTTGGGCTCATCGAATACATCCCGGTAATCAGACAAGAACTCTGGGACCTCAGAAGGGGTGGATGATGAGATAGACAGAAATGGAACATCACCATGTACCCCCTGACAACCCCAGCTGGACACAGACATTGATTTCCAATCTAATACTGGGTTATGGACTTGTAGCCATGGCAACCCCAACACGACCACATCATGCAGATTATGCAACACCAGAAAGCGAATATCCTCCTGGTGCGCAGCAGCCATGCACATGGTCAGCTGGGTCCAATACTGAGGCTTATTCTTGGCCAAAGGCGTAGCATCAATTCCTCTCAATGGAATAGGACACTGCAAGGGCTCCAAGACAAATCCACAACGCCTAGCAAACTCCAAGTCCATCAAATTCAGGGCAGCGCCTGAATCCACAAATGCCATGACAGAATAGGAAGACAAAGAGCAGATCAAAGTAACGGACAAAAGAAATTTCGACTGTACCGTACCAATGGTGGCAGACCTAGCGAACCGCTTAGTGCGCTTAGGACAATCGGAGATAGCATGAGTGGAATCACCACAGTAGAAACACAGCCCATTCTGACGTCTGTGTTCTTGCCTTTCAGCTCTGGTCAAAGTCCTATCGCACTGCATAGGCTCAGGTTCATGCTCAGATAATACCGCCAAATGGTGCACAGATTTACGCTCGCGCAAGCGTTGACCGATCTGAATGGCCAAAGACATAGACTCATTCAGACCAGCAGGCATAGGAAATCCCACCATGACATCCTTAAGGGCTTCAGAGAGACCCTTTCTGAAAATAGCTGCCAGCGCACATTCATTCCATTGAGTGAGCACGGACCACTTTCTAAACTTCTGACAATAAATCTCTATCTCATCCTGACCCTGACACAGAGCCAGCAAATTTTTCTCTGCCTGATCCACTGAATTTGGTTCGTCGTACAGCAATCCGAGCGCCAGAAAAAACGCATCAATATTACATAATGCAGGATCTCCTGGCGCAAGGGAAAATGCCCAGTCTTGAGGGTCGCCACGTAATAAAGAAATAATGATCTTAACTTGTTGAACTGGGTCACCAGAGGAGCGGGGTTTCAAAGCCAGAAATAGTTTACAATTATTTTTAAAATTCAAAAATTTAGCTCTATCTCCAGAAAATAACTCAGGAATAGGAATTTTAGGTTCTAACATAGGATTCTGAACCACTAAATCTTGAATATTCTGTACATTTATAGCGAGATTATCAATCAAAGAGAACAGACCTTGAATGTCCATGTCCACACCTGTGTTCTGAACCACCCTGATGTAAAGGGGAAAAGAAAGACAGAACACAGTGCAAAGAAAAAAAAATGGTCTCAGAACTTCTCTTTTCCCTCTATTAAGAAGCATTAGTACTTTGGGCCTCCAGTACTGTTATGAACAGGTAATTCAGAACCACAATGGACATTCAAGTTCAGAGCACACAAAGTGACCTGACAATTACCAAAAACAAAGGACGAGCTCTGAGACGTGGGAACTCTGCTGACCGCAATCCCTAATCCTAACACACCACACTAGAGGTAGCCGTGGATTGCGCCTAATGCTCCCTATGCAACTCGGCACAGCCTGAGAAACTAACTAGCCCTGAAGATAGAAAAATAAGCCTACCTTGCCTCAGAGAAATTCCCCAAAGGAAAAGGCAGCCCCCCACATATAATGACTGTGAGTAAGATGAAATACAAACACAGAGATGAAATAGATTTAGCAAAGTGAGGCCCGACTTACTGAATAGACCGAGGATAGGAAAGATAGCTTTGCGGTCAACACAAAAACCTACAAACAACCACGCAGAGGGGCAAAAAGACCCTCCGCACCGACTAACGGTACGGAGGTGCTCCCTCTGCATCTCAGAGCTTCCAGCAAGCAAGAAAAACCAATATAGCAAGCTGGACAGAAAAAATAGCAAACAAAAAAATAACACAAGCAAAACTTAGCTTATGCAGGATAGACAGGCCACAGGAACGATCCAGGAGGAAGCAAGACCAATACTAGAACATTGACTGGAGGCCAGGATCAAAGCACCAGGTGGAGTTAAATAGAGCAGCACCTAACGACTTAACCTCATCACCTGAGGAAGGAAACTCAGAAGCCGCAGTACCACTCTCATCCACCAAAGGAAGCTCATAGACAGAACCAGCCGAAGTACCACTCTCGACCACAGGAGGGAGCTTGGCCACAGAATTCACAATAAATGATTGGAGGAGTGGAAGACATAATAATAAACGCAAAATGACAACTTCACCCTCCATGGACAAAAAAACAAAAACTAACAATCTTGAGGTAATTAACCTATCTTCACATGTCCTCTCTGAATCACAGAAGGAGGTCTTAAAATTAGGTCTGTCTTTCTCTCCATCTAACAATTTTAACTTCTTCTTAGCATTGAAGGATCTTCATCTCTTTTCGCGGAAGATTATTTTAAAAAGACTACATCTCCGCTCTTCTTCCGTTCCTGAGATTACTGATCCAACTGAATTAGAGGTATTGCAAAACTTGGAAGATCTGGAGCGTGAGTCCAATGCATCTTGGGTGAGTACTTCTCCACCGAATATTTCAGCCAGATGTACCACTTTTCCCCCCTTGTCCCTGTGCCCACAAGTTGAGATCTTCCCAAAACTGGTTACGGAAGACTTTAAAAAGATCAGTAATTATAAAAAGAGGGATAATCTATCCGTCCTGCAGAGAAAGGCCCTGCAGGAAATTAAAATGTGGGAGGATGTAGTCATTAAACCAGCGGACAAGGGTGGAAACGTTGTCATCTGGCCGGTGGAGAAGTACGAAGGGGAAGCCTTTCGTCAACTTAAAAACAAAGAGACGTACACCCAGCTTGGACAAAATCCCCTCCCTCAATTTCAAAATCAACTGCAGGCGATTTTAGAAATTGCCTTTGAAAGAGGTATCATAACTAAGAAGACTTTGGGAGGTTTATTGCCACAGTACCCAGTAATACCCACTTTCTACCTTCTCCCCAAGGTCCATAAAGATCCTACTTCTCCTCCAGGGCATCCTATTGTCTCTGGCATAGGAGGGCTATGTGATATGTCTTGTAAATTTATTGAGCACTATCTAAGACCACAGGTGGAAACTTTGCCCTCCTATGTTAGGGACACCACAGACGTCTTGAAACGGGTTGATGGCCTTGTCGTGGAGGGGGATATGGTCCTCGTGACAGCAGATGTCGAGGCATTATATACCAGCATTCGACATGTGGATGGCATGAGGTCAGCTAGATTCTTTTTGGAATCTAGTAATGTGGAGGCGGATGTGCGTGAGCTGGTGTTGGAGTTGCTGGACTTTATTTTAACACATAATTTTTTTGTTTTTAAGGACCGTTTTTTTCTCCAGAGGCAGGGCACTGCCATGGGGGTGGCCTGTGCTCCATCGTATGCAAACCTGTTTTTAGGATTTTGGGAGCGTGAGATCTTTTACAGCGGAGCACAGGCGTCCCCACAGATTCTTGGATGGTATCGATATATCGATGACATCCTGTTTATCTGGCATGGCCCTGTCCTGGAGTTACAGCAGTTTATGATTGACCTTAATAGGAACGACTCCAACATCAGGCTCACGTACTCCTACCACCACAAAGAGATCTTTTCTTGATATCACACTGAGAGTGAACGATGATGGTCTCATGTACATGGACATGTATCGTAAGGATACCTCAGTGAATGCCCTCCTGCATTCCACATCCTCGCATCCGCCCTCCACGATAAGAGCCATCCCCATTGGACAGTTCCTTCAGGCTCGAAGGATCTGTACCTCTGATGCCTTATTTGAAGAACAGGCTAGGGACCTTGGGGAGAGGTTTAAACAACGTGGGTACAGTGGTCGTGTAATTAAAAAAGGACATGTTAGAGCGAAAAAAACTAAGAGAGATGATCTTTTGGTGGCAACAAAGAGGGATAGAAGAAAAAATACTTGGGATGGTCAACCAAGGTTCATATCCACGTATAATCATAGGTGGGATGTGATGAGAAATATCCTTAGACGGCATTGGTCAGTATTACAGACAGACCCGATTTTGGGTAAACATCTGCCTGACCAACCCCTGATGACTGCACGACGGAGCAACAACATATCTGATATGTTGGTACATAGCCACTATGTGGCAAAAACCCCTGATTTCTTTGGTGCGGGCCATCAAAGAGTTGGCTTTTTTCCATGTGGTGGATGCTTGGCATGTAAAAATCTGGTGAGGGCCACATCCTTCACATCCTCAGGTGACAAGAAACAGTTCCAAATCAGAGAATATATTACGTGTAATACAACATACGTAGTGTATTACGCTACATGCACGTGTAAACTGATTTATATTGGGCTCACGTCACGGGAATTGCGTGTGCGCGTGCGTGAGCACGTTAGGGACATCATGGCAACCCGGGATGTTGAGGATGTGGGTAGCCTGAAACCAATACCAAGACATTTCCGCCAATTCCACCAATGTAATCCCAAATTTTTGAAAATCTGGGGTATTGATAAGGTTCGTGCAGGCATCAGGGGTGGTGACCTGAAACGAAAGTTAGCACAATGTGAATGTCGGTGGATTACCCTGTTAAATACCATGTCCCCACACGGTCTAAACGAACAATTGAGTTTTAGTTCCTTTCTATAGTGTGGCAGTTCTGGTTCTTCATTTTATTGCTATTTTATATTTTTGTGTCTGTTTTTGTGTGTTTATTAATTTGTTTTCTCTTCTTCTGATTATTTCTTTAGTGTTCTATAAGATGATTTGCATGTTATATGTTGAATGTCATTTTTCCGGTGTAAGAGAGACCGTTATCCTCATCATGGGTGCTGGTGTCGAATGACTCTTCTACCAATGGCCCCGGTTGATGCCCGAAAGATCATCATCAGAAGCTTTCACATGTGCACCGTGCACTCTGTATTTCTATATTGTATAGATATATATGGACTTTATTTATATCATATTCAATATGTTCACTATTACACCACTGTATATTTTAGTAGATGTATGTAACAATTTATGTCTGTGTTATGTATATATCGGGTTATAACTTTGTATGTTATCCCCCCTTGCTGGGGTGTATTTTAAGTTATGGCTTCACCTGTAGTATTTTGATATATTCTTCATCTATGTTTCATAGCTGTGTGGTTATATGGACTGGTTTTATGTACACATTGTATAATTTTTTTGCTTTTTGTGTCGTAGGTTATGTGGGGTATGATATACCTTTATATATATATTTTTTTCTTTTTCTGACGTGATGTTATTAGGTGGGGATATTCCTTTATTATTTTCTCTTTCTGACGCGATGTCATTAGGTGGGGTTTGGTGGTGTCCACTGTGCGCATGTCCCTGTTGGTGCGAATTCTGGGACAACACTGGAGGCGCCCATTAGTGACGTATGCGTTCCACCGGCGTCGCAGCGACGCATGGTGTAACTGCGTCATGGAGTGCGCCGCAGCGTTGTACTTCCTGGCGCACTAACGGTGGACATGCGCCATTATGTGTGACACCTCTTCTGATGGGCGTGGATTTGGAGGGCCTCTAAATGCGCATGTCTCGTGTGATCCATATTATATGACATCGCTGTGGTCGCCCAGTCGTGACGTTTGCGTTCCATTGACGACGTTGTGGCGCCATTTTCGGGACGCGACGTCATAGTGTGCGCCGCAGCATTGTATATTCCGACGCATTGACATCATACATGCGCCGTGATTAGGGGCACCTGATGGGGCTTCCGGATCTCTTAAATACCGGGTTAACACACAATACAGCACTGCCCCCTGACGAAGCCGATGCGAAACGCGCGTTGGGGCTCCGGTGGTAACTCCTGGTGGTCCGGAAAATGGGTAAGACCCTGATAGGGATTGTGAGCATCTAGTATGTTACTTTATATGGTAACCCCTGATTTGGGTAATAGTATTTAGCACAGTTTGCTTACTCTCTCTCAGTAACTTTTTGCTTGCCCAATTCGATGATATGCACTAGTGGCACTTTACTTGTTTATACGGACTTTTCCAGAGGGTTCTCCCCGGATTTGTGTTCTTTTTTTCAGTGTTGTTCTAGTTTCTCCCTCATTATCATTCTGTAGTATTGGTATTGTTATGTGATGTTATGTATTTATTTCATGTAATAAAATTTGATAATACTTTTATATCAAAAAATTGTGGACGTATACTCCTATTTTTTCTCTCGGTTTTCATGATTGTCTCTTGGAGTGTCCGGACTATTAGCATATATAATATTAATAAAACACACTAATGTCAGCAGGGTAAAAAACAATTTACATATAAAAATAAAAAATAAATAAAATAGTTAATAACCCATATAAATGTGTACCCTGAGAACACCCAGTGTGCCAGTGGTGTAGTGAAACACTACGTTAATTGGAAGGAGTCATGCTCACCACATAGAAGAAAACCACAGGGCAATCACAAGAGAGAATGTAATTATATAATATTTTATTTGTTATTAATAATAGACCATACAAAAAATGACAACAATACTGAAAGAAATAAAAAAATATAATAAAATATATATATATATATGTGTGTAAAATATTGTATATTAAAATATATGAATATAGCAGTGCCTGTGGCAATCTGATGGCCCTATAATATAAGTTAAGTGTCCATATAGTATTCCAAACAGCCCTTTAAAATTAAATCAACTGTGCTGGTAAAAAGCAAAAAAAGGGGGGAGGGGAAGGGATGAGTATGTGTAGGAAAATTACAATATGCTTATGTGCAATATAAATACAATGTATAATGAGGTAGTGCACAAACCTAGGTGATATAAAATCCAGTGGAATAGGAAGGGGGCCGATATACGGACCATATAGGAGGACACTTACTTTGTATAAACGATATATGAAATCAGGGACCACCAGCAGCTCTCCAGGGCACCCCGACGCGCGTTTCGGACGCTCTGTTCCTTCGTCTGTTCCTTCCTGACGAAGGAACAGAGTGTCCGAAACGCGCGTCGGGGTGCCCTGGAGAGCTGCTGGTGGTCCCTGATTTCATATATCATTTATACAAAGTAAGTGTCCTCCTATATGGTCCGTATATCGGCCCCCTTCCTATTCCACTGGATTTTATATCACCTAGGTTTGTGCACTACCTCATTATACATTGTATTTATATTGCACATAAGCATATTGTAATTTTCCTACACATACTCATCCCTTCCCCTCCCCCCTTTTTTTGCTTTTTACCAGCACAGTTGATTTAATTTTAAAGGGCTGTTTGGAATACTATATGGACACTTAACTTATATTATAGGGCCATCAGATTGCCACAGGCACTGCTATATTCATATATTTTAATATACAATATTTTACACACATATATATATATATTTTATTATATTTTTTTATTTATTTATTTCAGTATTGTTGTCATTTATGGTATGGTCTATTATTAATAACAAATAAAATATTATATAATTACATTCTCTCTTGTGATTGCCCTGTGGTTTTCTTCTATGTGGTGAGCATGACTCCTTCCTATTAGCATATATGCAGTCTCTGTTCTCCATGGTATGAACACATGGCTACATGCATGTGTATGAGATCGCATATGTTTTGGTCCACTGTGGGCTGTATTTATTATAGTACTATCATAGTCTGGACCTTTCTTTTTTTTGTTTCTTTGAAAAAAATTAACTGTACGCTATAACTTGGCATAAAATAAAAACATTGCAAATTTGAAGGACTCTAGCAATAGTAAGCCATGAGTGCACCATACTACAGTTTTCTCTAATAAAAAACGTTATTAACAGAGCAAAAAACACTTCCAAATAAAAAAAAAGGTTTTGAAACATTATATATTACAGCAGTGTGAGAGTTCTAATCTTTTTTTTTGTTTAAATAGAATTTTTCAAAATATAAACATATAATTAATTAGCTTACTTATTTCAATGGCAATACTATTACATAATTTTTTTTTTTGTTTTTTGGTGGGCCTTTCGGATTTTTGTTACCACATACCTTTTTCTGCTTTTCACTTTAGATGAAAATTATGCTGTCGGAACTTAAAAAAAAATTGGGGGGTAACAGTGAAAATAATGAATGTTTTCCATCCAATCCATTGGTGGTAGACAACACAAGATATATTGAATTTGGTAAAGACACCGACGAAGATGGAATTGGAAAAATTGATTGGAGCCAGTGTGGGAAATGTGTCTCAATGACAACGAATATAGAATCGCTCTGTTGCAAAGAGATATCAAATGTGGAGTAATATATGGAAAATATTAATTGTATTGCTGAACATGACTATTTCTACACTTTCTGTGAACGTGAGCCAATGGTTAACATACTTGTAACAACAGTGCGTCTCGATTCCCATCCTCCTCCCCAAAAAATGATTAATAGGTAAGTCTAAAACTTACAGTTTAAAATATACACAATACACATTCATTCAAATACAACATGTCAAATGATGTGACACACATGGGGCTGAGTGTATACCCTTCACGACCTATCACACAACATCTGCGTCATGGAAATCACTGCCAAACAGACCTGTGACGCATATGGTGTGTCACCGAATAATGAATAATCGCGTTTAAGCTGATTGTGTGAAAGGGATAACAACAGTATAAACATACATACACGAACATTTATTTTTTTGGGTTAGTCAAGGGGGTTGTTGTTCTTTGCACAACCTTGCCTTCGCTCTCTCTGCTGAACAATTTTTCACCACATCCACAGCTCTTATTTCTGTTAGCATCCATGTGACGCTATCTCTCCAATCAGATGTGGATTGGCGTAGTGAACGATGGCTGATTATCTGTACAGCTTAATGATGTCCCTTTAACCTGAACATCGAGTTAACATGCTGCTTGGCCTTTAACATAATCACCTCTAAATGCTTTATCAACGTCAACACCCCTGCAATCAACCCCCTTTGCCACTTTAGCCTTTAGGGTTAGAGGTACAATTAGGGTGAGGGTTATGGATTAGTGGTAGTGGTAGGGTTAGGGGTATTGGTAGGGGTAGGGTTAGGGGTATTGGTAGGGTTAGGGGTATTGGTAGGTTTAGGGGTAGGGGTATTGGTAGGGTTAGGGGTATTGGTAGGTTTAGGGGTAGGGGTATTGGTAGGGTTAGGTATTGATTATGGTTATGGTTTGATTTATAATTTAGTTGATTTTTAAAACGTAGGGCTCATACTCACTTGTGCGAAACTATGATGAGCCTCGCACAGCAAAACCCGTCTCTGCACAGCGAACTGAGGAGCGGAGGGCTGCATGGATTCCTATGCATCCGCAATCTCCGATCTGAGTGCCACCAGCAGCACCGGGTATTGCCATGCGAGACTGATTCGAGTATTGTGCAAGTGAGTATCAGCCCTTAGGCACATAATAGTCTCTGCAAAAGTGACATGCAGCCATCAGACAATTCGTTCACAGTATACATTTTTAAACGTCAACAATTCATTTTCTCAAAACACCACAATGTGTTAATACACAAACAAATTCAAGACCACCAACAAACACACACATATATGGGGTACAAACTTACAAAGGAAAATATTTACACCACCTTTTGTGGTGCACTGTCTCCTGTTAATTTTTTTGTTAAACCCCAAAAACTTTCTAATTGTACATTTTTTTGAATACAGAATTAAAAGTCAATTTTTTTTGTGGAAAAGGGATTATTTGTAATAACTATACAACATTGTTTTCTAGCAAAAAAAGAAAGACTGCTTATAGAGCATTCACAGCATGGATCCATGGCTTCCTTGGAAAAGGCAACAGACGACCAATACCATCATGTGTTGTGAAATTAGTCTGTGAAGAATTTCCGGAGGAACATCAAGAATATATGGGTTTCAAGTTACATTATGATAACCTAGCTGAATTCATTTTCCTAGAATAATCTTATTTAATTACATTTATACAAGTCACAATTGTTATAATTTAGTTATACAAATTTATATTACATACATATTTTGTTTTTTTATTTTGTTTTCTATAGTAATGAAAACATAACACCTTTTTAAAACACAACATACACGTCTCACATATTAAATTTTGTTGTAGTAACCAAGAAATCTTTAGTTTTTTTGTTTTTGTTTGTCATTAAAATTAAAAAAAGTTTTTTATTTTAAATGTTATATGTTATATAAATATTGAATGCTAACTGTATAGTTTTGTCAAATAAAAGGTAAACAAATGTAATATTACATAATATTTAGAAATATTATTTAGCACAATTTCTCTGGATTCAAAATTTTAACTCTTTTTTGTTAAAAAAATATAAATAAAAATTTCCTATAATTTTTAAATTGTCATCTGAATGTACTATAATAACACTGTGAGTATGATGGAAACTTTTACAAATAATGTCACGTGATTATGAGTTTTACAGTTTATCCAATGCTAAGAAAGTGAAGGACATCTTTACAGTCCTCAAAAGAATGGTATCTTAAAAAACGGGCAACAAACAACAATCCACGTTAACACTACTGACTGGTACACAGCCTGCTCACTTACAGAACCCAGAAATCTCAACAGCACACTCAGCACTCACTCCAACTGTCCAGTTCAGAACACTATTATTTTGACTGAGAAAAAAAGGCATTCATTATTTCACACGACACGTGAGGCGGTCTGTGAATCACGACTGATAGCGGTCCATCATCCTGACCACAGACGTAGCCGGGTGTTTTAGTGCATGTAACGTTTTCACTTTTAGGACCTTCAAGGAAGGATAGGTGATGTACTGCTATAGTGACGGGCAGGCGACTTGAGATTGGTTGGTAAAAGAAGGATGCTGAGCTACATGGTGATGTGATGCACGTCCTGCATAAAGATCGAGGAAGGCCTCAGCAGTGCCCAGTGGTTAATTATAAGTGTCTGAGATGTTACACGGAAAACATGATTTAAAAAGGATGTTTAAAAATAAATGTATCCATACAGTTGCGTAGCTAGCGGCGGACAGAGGGTCCAGGCCCTATGCTCAGAGGGGGCTACGCTACTGTAACTGTATCGATTGCCCTGCTCTGTCGCTAGCTGGTATATGGCCCCTGGGCAGGCGGGGGGGGGGGGGGGGCGGTACCAGCGGTGGGACCCCCGCCTCTCATCCAAAGGTCTGCTGTACCGGCATTTAACCGATACAGCTGACCACATTGATGAGGGAAGGAGAGCTGCGCTCCTTCCCCATCATACCCCTGTCAACGTCTGACGTCACAGACGCTGACAGCGGGCCGAATAGTCACTGCCCGGTGCCCGCTCAGGAGATCAGCTGGAGCTCACAGCAGTGCAGGAACCAGGAAGAAGAGAGGTGAGGTTTTTTATGGTGTTGCTACATAATCTGCCTATGTGGTGTCTGCCTAATATTACAGATTTGCCTATGGTGGAGGCTGCCTTGTGCTATAGAGTCTGCCTATGGGGGGTGCATTACACAATATAGAGTAAGCCTATGGGGAGTGCATTATACTATATTGATGACGATCTGGTGCATTATACTATATGGAGGCTATCTAGAGTGGCATCATACAGTGTGGTGATTACAATGTTGGAGACATCAGTTTGGAGGCTACTAAGGAGTCAGTATACTGTGTGGGTGGTACTATACAGTGAGGGGGCATTAGACTGTGTGAAAAAATACATACCACGAGATACGGCCTTCCCAAAACCCTGTCTGATGACAAATGCACACATAGCAGGATGCAGCAGGCCTCCACTGATAAAGGCTAGGAGCGGCACAGGTGCAAACTACTTGATAAAAACAGCCACCCCAACCTAACACCGCAGGGTTTGGCCTAGCAGAAAAAACGCACATTGATATAACTCACGTAGGACGCCAGTCACACTGATAGGTGCGGTGCACAGTATCTGTATGCAACCTATTAATGACGCCCCTTGTATTAACAGGCGGGCTGCCCAGCACTATAATATGCAGAACACAGTGACAGACGCCCCAAAAAAACCTAGCCAACATAAAGAGGCCTGGCCACATCCTGCCAGGGGCGGATTATCAGAGGGTCAATATGGGCGGTAGCCCAGGGCCCAGTGGTCTGGGGGGGCCCTGGGCTACCGCCGATTAACCCTCTGATAATCCTCTGTGACTGCCCGCCGGGCGGCGTTTGTGTGCCCCCGGACCCGGTGGGCAGAGAGAGGGGGCCCACATCGGGCCCCTTCTCATCTGCTCACCGGGCCCCTTCCGGCGCTGCGGCGGTTTCCTATTGATGTGCGGGCGCGCGCCCGCACATCAATAGTTAACAACAACAGCCGCCAGCCAATTGGAGGCTGGCGGCTGATGTTGGCCGCAGCGCACACGTCGCCAGCGTCTGACGTCATTGTCAGTCGCCGGCGAGTGTGCGCTGCTGCAGGGAGCTCACCGCCTGGAGCGCGGACAGGTGAGGAGACTGCTTGTTTTTTTTGTTGTTTTTTTTTGGATCAGTTACCGGTGGACACACTGGGGGGCAATGCTGGAGGACACACTGGGGGGCAATGCTGGAGGACACACTGGGGGGCAATGCTGGAGGACACACTGGGGGGCAATGCTGGAGACACTGGGGCAGATTGGAGGACACACTGGGGGGCAATGCTGGAGGACACACTGGGGGGCAATGCTGGAGACAGTAGGGCAGATTGGACGACACACTGGGGGGCAATGCTGGAGACACTGGGGCAGATTGGAGGACACACTAAGGGCAATGCTGGAGACACTGGGGCAGATTGGAGGACACACTGGGGGCAATGCTGGAGACAGTGAGGCAGAATGGAGGACACACTGGGGGCAATGCTGGAGACAGTGGGGCAGATTGGAGGACACTGGGGGGGGGGCAATGCTGGAGGACACAGTGGGGCAGATTGCTGGAGACAGTGGGGCAGATTGCTGGAGACAGTGGGGCAGATTGCTGGAGACAGTGGGGCAGATTGCTGGAGACAGTGGGGCAGAATGCTGGAGACAGTGAGGCAGATTGGAGGACACACTGGGGGGGGCAATGCTGGAGACACAGGGGCAGATTGGAGGACACTGGGGGCAATGCTGGAGACAGTGGGGCAGACTGGGAGGACACACTGGGGGGGCAATGCTGGAGACACTGGGGCAGATTGGAGGACACACTGGGGGCAATGCTGGAGACAGTGGGGCAGATTGCTGGAGGACACACTGGGGGGCAATGCTGGAGGACACACTGGGGGCAATGCTGGAGACAGTGGGGCAGATTGCTGGAGACAGTGGGGCAGATTGCTGGAGACAGTGGGGCAGATTGCTGGAGACAGTGAGGCAGATTGGAGGACACACTGGGGGGGGCAATGCTGGAGACACTGGGGCAGATTGGAGGACACTGGGGGCAATGCTGGAGACAGTGGGGCAGACTGGAGGACACACTGGGGGGCAATGCTGGAGACACTGGGGCAGATTGGAGGACACACTGGGGGCAATGCTGGAGACAGTGGGGCAGATTGCTGGAGGACACACTGGGGGGCAATGCTGGAGGACACACTGGGGGCAATGCTGGAGACAGTGGGGCAGATTGCTGGAGACAGTGGGGCAGATTGCTGGAGACACTGGGGCAGATTGCTGGAGACACTGGGGCAGATTGCTGGAGACACTGGGGCAGATTGCTGGAGACACTGGGGCAGATGATTGCTGGACACACTGGGGCAATGCTGGATACACTGGGGCAGATGATTGCTGGACACACTGGGGCAATGCTGGAGACACTGGGCCAGATTGCTGGACACACTGGTGGTAATATGCTGGACACACTGGGGCAGATTGCTGGACACACTGTCTGGGGGCAATATGCTAGACATACTGGGGGAGATTGCTGGACACACTGGGGGTAATATGCTGGACACACTGGGGGTAATATGCTGGACACACTGGGGGCAGGACTGGAGGCATGGGCAGAATGTAGACACGGGGCATGATTGGAGACATGGGGCAGGATTGGATCATGGGGCAGGATGGATACGATGGAGACAGATGGGGCAGGATGGGGAGATCATATGGTGTAGAATGGATACTCATGAGTGTAGGATGGGAGAACATATGGCTGGAGCCAGGAATGAGATAAACGGAGCCAGGGTGGGGAATATTATTACCATAGGGGCTAATTAAGGGATATTATTACTGCAGTGATGTATTTATTTTATTTTTTGAGTATACTGTTTTAAATGGGGGGGCGGTCCTGTTATTGTGCAGAGTGACACTATATCGCCTTTTTATCTTCATGTGGTGTAATGTAGAAGTTGTGAAAAATTAAGTAATGTGTTCTGCAAGTGGAGCTCGAGATAACTGTGTTATTTCCTGCAGAAACGAGTCCTGGCTGGAAGAAATGATGGCGGTCTGTGCTGGATGAAAGATGAAGGAGTTCACCTAGAGACATCACTGGTGTGTCAGTGTTACCTATACACTGACACTATACACTGTATACTATATACAAAGGTCCTGTGTACAATGTCACCAGTGATCACTGTATTACCTCTACACAGACACTGCATACTAAGTACATATCTCCTGTGAATACTGGCACTTATGGTGATAGTATTGTTTTTTGTTTTTTTATTACTGATCAGTATTGTGGTACTCAGTCACTATGTGGTGGTAATATGTGGTCTGGAAATGGTGTTGTGGTATTTGTCCCTTGTATGTGCTATTTGGTCACCAAGTGGTAATTTGTGGTCTTGACATGGTGCGGTTGTATTTGTTCCTTGTATGTGATATTATTGGTCAAGATATACCTAAATTGTATTGCAGATTTTAACAAATATTTAATAGGTTACAGTAGAGTAGGGCCCGGCCATTTTTCTGGAATAATCTGGTTCGGGTATATCATGACCCCCGTCTCATGACCGGGGGGGCCCACAGTGTGTGAACAGCCCGGGGCCCTGGCTACCCTTAATCCACCCCTGCATCCTGCAGAAAAGGAGAGCATACAGTGCAAAAAATGCATGCGTATGATAAACACATACACTATATAAGGTATTGCTGCATCCTGCTAAGTGTGCATTTGTCATCAGACAGGGTTTTGGGAAGGCCATATCTCATGGTATGTATTTTTTCTGAGTTTTTTCTATGTTAGCTGTTTTTTTGATATTAGTGGTAGGACCCGCAATATTATGGGGACCCTTGACGTTGGGTTACGGGCTTACTTTATTTTGGGCATTAGACTGTGTGTAAGAGAGCATCAAACTGTGTATAGGGGAGCTGTACAGGGGGAGACTCGGGAAATTATTAAATGTAAAGTGGGCACTTATTGTTATAGGGGAACTCAGCTTACTGTGACTATAAAAAGGGGCACACAGGGCAATATTACTTTCTAGGGGGCAAAATGTGGGCAGTGTTTTATAGGGCACTAGCAAAAGGCAATAATATATTATAGAGGGGTGTTTTAGAATTTAGAGGGCACAGAGAACCACACAGCAGGTGCAGTAATAGGGACACATATGGCAGCAGCGGCTCAGTATTGGGGTATCAGGTGCAGTAATAGGGACACATACGGCAGCAGCGGCTCAGTATTGGGGTATCAGGTGCAGTAATAGGGACACATATCGCAGCAGCGGCTCAGTATTGGGGTATCAGGGGCAGTAATAGGGACACATATGGCAGCAGCGGCTCAGTATTGGGGTATCAGGTGCAGTAATGGGGACACATACGGCATCAGCGGCTCAGTATTGGGGTATCAGGTGCCGTAATAGGGACACATATCGCAGCAGCGACTCAGTATTGGGATATCAGGTGCAGTAATAGGGACACATATGGCAGCAGCGGCTCAGTATTGGGGTATCAGGTGCAGTAATAGGGACACATATGGCAGCAGAGGCTCAGTTTTGGGGTATCAGGTGCAGTAATAGGGACACATATCGCAGCAGCGACTCAGTATTGGGATATCAGGCGCAGTAATAGGGACACATATGGCAGCAGTGGCTCAGTATTGGGGTATCAGGTGCAGTAATAGGGACACATATGGCAGCAGTGGCTCAGTATTGGGATATCAGGTGCAGTAATAGGGACACATATCGCAGCAGTGGCTCAGTATTGGGATATCAGGTGCAGTAATAGGGACACATATGGCAGCAGCGGGTCAGTATTGGGGTATCAGGTGCAGTAATGGGGACACATACGGCATCAGCGGCTCAGTATTGGGGTATCAGGTGCAGTAATAGGGACACATCGCAGCAGCGACTCAGTATTGGGATATCAGGTGCAGTAATAGGGACACATATGGCAGCAGCGGCTCAGTATTGGGGTATCAGGTGCAGTAATAGGGACACATATGGCAGCAGAGGCTCAATATTGGGGTATCAGGTGCAGTAATAGGGACACATATCGCAGCAGCGACTCAGTATTGGGATATCAGGTGCAGTAATAGGGACACATATGGCAGCAGCGGCTCAGTATTGGGGTATCAGGTGCAGTAATAGGGACACATACAGCAGCAGTGGCTCAGTATTGGGGTATCAGGTGCAGTAATAGGGACACATATGGCAGCAGTGGCTCAGTATTGGGGTATCAGGTGCAGTAATAGGGACACATACGGCAGCAGCGGCTCAGTATTGGGGTATCAGGTGCAGTAATAGGGACACATACAGCAGCAGTGGCTCAGTATTGGGGTATCAGGTGCAGTAATAGGGACACATATGGCAGCAGTGGCTCAGTATTGGGATATCAGGTGCAGTAATAGGGACACATATCGCAGCAGTGGCTCAGTATTGGGATATCAGGTGCAGTAATAGGGACACATATGGCAGCAGCGGCTCAGTATTGGGGTATCAGGTGCAGTAATAGGGACACATATGGCAGCAGTGGCTCAGTATTGGGGTATCAGGTGCAGTAATAGGGACACATATCGCAGCAGCGACTCAGTATTGGGGTATCAGGTGCAGTAATAGGGACACATATCGCAGCAGCGACTCAGTATTGGGGTATCAGGGGCAGTAATAGGGACACATATGGCAGCAGCGGCTCAGTATTGGGGTATCAGGTGCAGTAATAGGGACACATATGGCAGCAGTGGCTCAGTATTGGGGTATCAGGTGCAGTAATAGGGACACATATGGCAGAGGCTCAGTATTGGGGTATCAGGTGCAGTAATAGGGACACATATCGCAGCAGCGACTCAGTATTGGGATATCAGGTGCAGTAATAGGGACACATATGGCAGCAGTGGCTCAGTATTGGAATATCAGGTGCAGTAATAGGGACACATATGGCAGCAGCGGCTCAGTATTGGGGTATCAGGTGCAGTAATAGGGACACATATGGCAGCAGCGACTCAGTATTGGGGTATCAGGTGCAGTAATAGGGACACATGGCAGCAGCGACTCAGTATTGGGGTATCAGGGGCAGTAATAGGGACACATATGGCAGCAGCGGCTCAGTATTGGGGTATCAGGTGCAGTAATAGGGACACATATGGCAGCAGCGACTCAGTATTGGGGTATCAGGTGCAGTAATAGGGGCACATATGGCAGCAGCGGCTCAGTATTGGGGTATCAGGTGCAGTAATAGGGACACACACGGCAGCAGCTGCTCAGTATTGGGATATCAGGTGTAGTAATAGGGACACACACGGCAGTAGTGGCTCAGTATTGGGGTATCAGGTGCAGTAATAGGGACACATATGGCAGCAGAGTCTCAGTATTGGGGTATCAGGTGCAGTAATAGGGACACATACGGCAGCAGCGGCTCAGTATTGGGGTATCAGGTGCAGTAATAGGGACACATATCGCAGCAGTTGTCATGTTGGACTGGACCAGAGGGAAAAGGCTGGAAAAATGAACGATTCCATCATAAAGAACGTCAGCGGTAAGTCATTATCTGTAATTGTGCTGTGATCTCTTATATGTTCTGTATGTTCTCTACCACTGACCATATGGCAGTAATATCCATGGTGGTCTTTATATAGAGATTATTTTCAGTAACAGCAAGGTCCCACTATTAGGGCGCATCACAAAGTTGTAATCAAGGTTACCTGGTTAGGGGCCACAAAGGAGCTTCAACCCCCCCGAGCAAAAACCCTAGCTACGCCTCTGTGTCCATACCTATCCTTCCAGCCGCATGTAATCAGACCTGACCTTCAGGTGGCTCCGTCCGTATTTGGGACATATTACAACAGTAATCCAGAGGGAACAGTGCTTATAATAGTTAAAATCTATTTTTTAAACAACTGAAATTGTTGACAGTATCATCGCCACAATTTTAATATATTTGTTTTAAGTTGCATGAAAATTTAATTCTTTACTTGTGTTAGGAGTGTGATGTTTGAGTTCTGGGAACTATCAGACTTGTGTCAGTATTTAGGAGTGGATTGACAGGCAGAGTCAGGTTCCTAGTTAGTACTTGTGATTTTTAACAATGTATGTTTATCAAAGCAGGACACAAAATTTTATCATGTCTCAGGGAACTTAATTTGGTTAAAACCCCCACCTTGTGCCAAATTTCAGAATAATGTAGTGATACTGTAAAATGTTTAATGTTAACCTTTATTAAAAATAATATTTATAATACATTGAGTAATGTATTCCTTTTTTTTATTTTACTTTTTTTTTTATTCAAATACATTTTTATTAAGAATAACAAGATAAGTGACATGTTTCATTCTCATTTTCAATACAAAGTTTTTTTCCCCCTTCATACAACCCCCTTCAATCCCACCCCCCCCAACCCCACCCAACAAAGCAGCTCACCTTGCTTAGCACTTCCATCATTAGACCAATATAATATCTAATCCCTCAGCCAATAATATAATCCACATTTTACATTACCATTAATTAGGAACGTTAATGAACTCACCCTCTATAATATCCCTATCCCATAGCAATCCACGTAGACCACATTTTATTGAACATTTCGATTTTCCCTCTTTTTTTATAAAACCCCTTTTCCAGTGTCAGGCCCTGTTTCACATACTGGAGGAATTCTCCTCCTGACGGCGGTTCTTCCCTAATCCAATTTCGAGCTATTACCTTCCTAGCCATGTATAACAATCTGGCAATAGCTATCTTTAGGTTGTTATCCACTCCAATCTCATCCACACATCCCAACAAGCATACAACTGGATCCCTTGGCACCCTACATCCATACGCACCTTCCATACGACTCCAAACTACCACCCAAAAGGCAGCCAGTCTTGGACACATCCACATCATATGAAGTATATCAGCATCTGTAGATTTACACCTCGGGCATTCAGAATCATCACGCAAACCAGCCTTATATAGCACCATCGGTGACTTATAAACCCTGTGTATCACATAGAGCTGTGACAGTCTATACGGTTCACTCAGTGACAATCGTAGGACCCAATCTAGTACCGACTCCCAAGTCTCATTATCCATTGGACCCAGATCCCTCTCCCACTTAGCTCTCGCCATTATTGGAAACCCCAATAGGAACGTATGCAACAGATCTTTATACAAAGTAGATATGACTCCCCCAGTAGTCCCTTCATTACACACATACTCCAGTACTATATCCCTTTGAATTCCAATACCTCCGTTTCTACTCTGAGCTCCAAAAGCATGTCTCATCTGCAAATACTGATATTCCCCTACAGTCCCAAGACCAAATTCCGCCTGCAATTGGGAAAATGATTTCAATTCCCCTCGCTCAATTATTTCATACACGTACTGAATCCCTTTGACTTGCCATTCTGTCAGTACCCCCAGTGCCTCAAACTCCTGTAAGTTGCTGTTATGCCATAGCGGTGAGAATCTAGTCAAATCCGTGATCCCACGTATATGTCTCAGCCTACCCCACAGCCTGGGTATCAACAACACAGTCGGGTATAATTTCCCCAGAGCCCCCAGGGATCCATCCTCCAAACATTGTACTACTGGCCTTCTTTTTGTCACCACTTCCATCAACCGCTGTACTGCTCCAGATGACCCTTCATGCGCCCAGCCTTTTAGATGCTGACTTTGGGCTGCAAGAAAATATATTTCAGGGTTAGGCAGTGCCAGTCCCCCATCTTCCTTGGGTCGCTGAAGTGTCTCCAGTTTGATACGCGGATGCTGTCTCCCCCATATTAAATTCCTAAACAGAGAGTTAATCTGTCTAAATCTCCCGCGCGGTATCCAAACTGGCGCATTATGAAGAACATACAGTATTTTCGGCATCAGAATCATTTTAATAAGATTCACCCTACCTACCACAGATAAATGCATCTTAAGCCAAGCATCCGCTTTTGCTTTAAGAACACCTAAGATTGGAGTCAGATTTCTATGTATATAGTCAGTAACAGGCATAGATACCCATATTCCAAGGTATTTAAATTGGATAGTCACCTCCAGTCGCCCATCCTCCAGTGGTTCCCCACCAGCATCATCCACCTTAAACAAGATAGGCTTACTCCAGTTTATCCTAAGTCCCGACACCGATCCAAAATGCTCAATAATCCCAATGGCTCCCTCCAAGGACGCAACCGGGTCAGCCAGAAATAGCAGAATGTCATCCGCATACAACACCACCCTTTCTTCAATCATCCCATATTTAAACCCAGTCACCTCATCAGAGCGTCGAAGCTTAGCAGCCAGTGGTTCCACAGCCAGAGCAAACAAAAGAGTAGAGAGCGGACACCCCTGTCTCGTCCCTCTAGCCAGTTGTATGGTCCGTGATAACTCCCCATTTACCCTAACCCTGGCCTTCGGCATCGAGTACATCAGTCGAATCCAGGATATGAACTGCAGTCCAAACCCCATACTCCGTAGCACCTGCCAGAGATACCCCCACTCCACACTATCGATCGCCTTATGGGCGTCTAAAGATGCAATAACTCTCTGGCCACAGTTGTCGGATCTGTTTTGCAAATTCATATACAGCCTTCGTAAGTTGATCGCAGTGGACCTATCAGGCATAAAGCCAGACTGGTCTGAGTGCACCAGGCCGGAAATGACACTTGTCAACCTCATCGCCAACACCTTAGCCAGGAGTTTAACGTCTATAGTAAGCAAGGAGATTGGCCGATATGAATCCGGCTGTGTCGGGTCCTTCCCCTCCTTAGGAATCACCACTATCATGGCCTCCCGCATAGATGCCGGTAGACGTCCGCCATTCCTAGCCTCCTCCAGAAGCACCCTTAATTTAGGGATGAACACTTCCCCAAAGTTTTTATAAATTTCGGCAGGAAATCCATCTACGCCAGGTACCTTCCCATTAGCCATAGATTGCAGTGCCCGACCCAACTCCTCCTCCGTGATGGGAGCCTCCAAATCCTCTTTATCTATGTCACTCAGCCTTGGGAGCTCCAATTCCTCAAGGAACGCCACCGTGTCCTCCATAGGAATATAGGTCTGCATAAAAATCCGCAAAAATGTCCAAAATCTCTGAAGTCTCAGAGACAAGCCACACCGCTCCCCTATACCAAAGAATGAACAAAGGAAGTACTTCTCTGGGCAGAAGCCACCAGCGATAGCAAATGACCCACAGATTCGCCCTCCTGGTAAAAAGCCAGATTCATGAATTCCCTCTTCCTTTCAGCCTTACCCAGCAATACCTCCTCCAACTGACTCTGAACTGCCTTTAGCCTCCTCCCAGCCTCCGGAGTACCCATTATTACCATCTCGTCCTCGGCTATCCTCAGCCCATCATTCGCCAACCTCTCTGTCTCTCTCGATTTCCTCTTACACCTGCTAATATCCCTGAACAGCAGTCCTCTCAAGTACGCCTTCATGGCTTCCCACACAGTAAGAGCATCTACTGTTGTGAGTTCTGTTTTTGGGCTCCCTCTGGTGGTTACTGATGGTACTGGGTGATTTGTGTTCTGCTGTCTCTGGTGTCCACCTGTTCTATTAGGATTTGGGAGTTTCCTATTTAACCGGGCTTTCTTGTCATTTCCCCGCCGGCTATCAAGGTTATCAGAGTGTTTTGTTACCTCAGCTTCTGGCTTCAGTAATCTTCAGGACAAGCTAAGTTTTTGATTTTCTTGTTCCACGTTTTGCTTTATTTTTGTCTTGTCCAGCTTGCATATAATTGTTTCTTTGCTGCTGGTTGCTCTAGTGGGCTGTAATTGCTCCTCATGTTCCATGAGTTGGAAAATGAGTTCAAGTAATTGCAGGATGGTTTTTTTGAAGGGTTTTTTGCTGACCGCGCAGTTTACTTTTGTATCCTCTGCTATCTAGTATTAGCGGGCCTCATTTTGCTGAATCTGTTTTCATACTGTGTATGTGCCTTCCTCTCATTTCACCGTCATTATATATGGGGGGCTGCTATTTCTGTGGGGTATTTCTCTGGAGGCAAGAGAGGTCTGTGTTTCTTCTAATAGGGGAAGTTAGAGCTTCGGCTGGTGCGAGACGTCTAGGATCAACGTAGGCACGTTCCCCGGCTATTGTTATTTGTGTGTTCAGGTTTAGGGTCGCGGTCAGCTCAGGTTCCATCACCCTAGAGCTCGTTGGTGCTTGTCCTTTTGTGATTCCCTGCCATTGGAATCATGACAGTATAGCCGGCCAAAATGTTTGGGCTGAAGTAGGAGGAAAAGTAGTCTGAGGAAGTTTTTTTTTTTTTTTTCCCTCTCCTCTGAGGTTGCTGCCTAGCCTTAAATGCAGCCTGGCTGATTTTTTTTTTTTTTTTTTTCCTCCTCTTAATCCTTAAATGGCTCTGACCTTAGCTGTTTATCATGGACGTCCAGAGTTTAGCTTCCAGCTTGAATTATCTTGCTGCTAAGGTTCAAAATATACAAGATTTTGTTGTACATGCTCCTATGTCTGAACCTAGAATTCCTATTCCAGAGTTCTTTGCTGGAGATAGATCTAGTTTTCTGAATTTTAGGAACAATTGCAAGCTGTTCCTTTCTTTGAAATCTCGCTCTTCTGGAGACCCTGCTCAGCAGGTTAAGATTATTATATCTTTCCTGCGGGGTGACCCTCAAAATTGGGCATTTGCATTGGCACCAGGGGATCCTGCGTTGCTTAATGTGGATGCGTTTTTTCTGGCATTGGGTTTGCTCTATGAGGAACCTAACCAGGAGATTCAGGCTGAAAAAGCTTTATTAGTTCTCTCTCAGGGGCAAGATGAAGCAGAAATATATTGTCAAAAATTTCGGAAATGGTCAGTGCTTACTCAGTGGAATGAGTGCGCCCTGGCTGCAAAGTTCAGAGATGGCCTTTCTGAGGCCATTAAAGATGTTATGGTGGGGTTCCCTGCGCCTACGGGTCTGAATGAGTCTATGACTATGGCTATTCAGATTGATCGGCGTTTACGGGAGCGCAAACCTGTGCACCATTTGGCGGTGTCTTCTGAACAGGCACTTGAGACAATGCAATGTGATAGAGTTCAGTCTAGAAGTGAACGGCAAAACTATAGGCGGAAAAATGGGTTGTGCTTTTATTGTGGTGATTCAGCTCATGTTATATCAGCATGCTCTAAACGCACAAAAAAGGTTGATAAGTCTGTTGCCATTAGTACGTTACAGTCTAAGTTCATTCTGTCTGTGACTCTGATTTGCTCATTATCATCCATTTCCGTCGATGCCTATGTAGATTCAGGCGCTGCCCTGAGTCTTATGGATTGGTCATTTGCCAAGCGATGTGGGTTTAGTCTTGAGCCTCTGGAAGTCCCTATTCCTTTGAAGGGAATTGACTCTACACCTTTAGCTATGAATAAACCTCAGTACTGGACACAAGTGACCATGCGTATGACTCCCGTTCATCAGGAGGTGATTCGCTTCCTGGTATTGTATAATTTACATGATGTTCTAGTACTTGGTCTGCCATGGTTACAAACTCATAATCCAGTCCTTGACTGGAAAACAATGTCTGTGTTAAGCTGGGGATGTCAGGGGGTTCATGATGATGCACCTCCGATTTCTATCGCTTCATCTACTCCTTCTGAGGTTCCTGTATTTTTGTCTGATTATCGGGATGTTTTTGAGGAGCCTAAGCTCAGTTCGCTTCCTCCTCACAGGGATTGCGATTGTGCTATAGATTTAATTCCTGGTAGTAAATTTCCTAGAGGTCGTTTGTTCAATCTGTCAGTACCAGAGCATACTGCTATGCGGGATTATGTTAAGGAGTCCTTGGAAAAGGGACATATCCGTCCATCTTCGTCCCCTTTGGGAGCAGGTTTTTTTTTCGTGGCCAAAAAAGATGGGTCCTTGAGGCCTTGTATAGATTATCGTCTTTTGAATAAGATTACCGTAAAATATCAGTATCCTTTGCCTTTGTTGACTGATTTGTTTGCTCGCATTAAGGGGGCTAAATGGTTCACTAAGATTGATCTTCGGGGTGCGTATAATCTTATACGAATAAAGCAAGGTGATGAGTGGAAAACCGCATTTAATACGCCTGAGGGCCATTTTGAGTATTTGGTAATGCCTTTCGGACTTTCTAATGCTCCTTCAGTCTTCCAGTCCTTTATGCACGATATTTTCCGTGAATATCTGGATAAATTTATGATTGTGTATTTGGATGATATTTTGTTTTTTTCTGATGACTGGGAGTCTCATGTTCAGCAGGTCAGGAAGGTGTTTCAGGTCCTGCGGGCTAATTCCTTGTTTGTAAAGGGCTCAAAGTGTCTCTTTGGAGTCCAGAAGATTTCTTTCTTGGGGTATATTTTTTCCCCTTCTACTATTGAGATGGATCCCGTCAAGGTTCGGGCTATTTGTGACTGGACACAGCCTGCATCTCTTAAGAGTCTGCAGAAGTTCTTGGGCTTTGCTAATTTCTATCGTCGTTTTATAACTAATTTTTCTAGTGTTGTTAAGCCTTTGACGGATTTGACTAAGAAGGGTGCTGATGTTGCTGATTGGTCTCCTGCGGCTGTGGAGGCCTTTCAGGAACTTAAACGCCGGTTTTCTTCTGCTCCTGTGTTGCGTCAGCCAGATGTTTCGCTTCCTTTCCAAGTTGAGGTTGATGCTTCCGAGATTGGAGCGGGGGCGGTTTTGTCACAGAGAAGCTCCGATTGCTCGGTGATGAAGCCATGTGCGTTCTTTTCTAGAAAATTTTCGCCCGCTGAGCGGAATTATGATGTGGGTAATCGGGAACTTTTGGCCATGAAGTGGGCATTTGAGGAGTGGCGTCATTGGCTGGAGGGTGCTAGACATCGTGTGGTGGTCTTGACTGATCACAAAAATCTGATTTACCTTGAGTCTGCCAGGCGTCTGAATCCTAGACAGGCTCGTTGGTCACTGTTTTTCTCTCGTTTCAATTTTGTGGTTTCATACCTGCCAGGTTCAAAGAATGTGAAGGCGGATGCTCTTTCTAGGAGTTTTGTGCCTGACTCCCCTGGAAATTCTGAGCCCACTGGTATCCTTAGGGATGGGGTGATTTTGTCGGCCGTCTTCCCAGACTTGCGACGTGCTTTGCAGGAGTTTCAGGCGGGTAAACCTGATCGTTGTCCGCCTGAGAGACTGTTTGTTCCGGATAGTTGGACCAGTAGAGTCATCTCCGAGGTCCATTCTTCTGCGTTGGCAGGTCATCCTGGAATATTTGGTACTAGAGACTTGGTGGCCAGGTCTTTTTGGTGGCCTTCCTTGTCGAGGGATGTGCGTTCTTTTGTGCAGTCTTGTGAGGTTTGTGCTCGGGCTAAGCCTTGCTGTTCTCGAGCCAGTGGATTGTTGTCACCTTTGCCTATCCCGAAGAGGCCTTTGACGCACATTTCCATGGACTTTATTTCGGATCTCCCTGTCTCTCAAAAAATGTCTGTCATCTGGGTTGTGTGTGACCGCTTTTCTAAAATGGTTCATCTTGTACCCTTGCCTAAGTTGACTTCCTCCTCTGAGTTGGTCCCTCTGTTTTTTCAGAACGTGGTTCGTTTGCATGGGATTCCGGAGAACATCGTTTCTGACAGGGGATCCCAGTTTGTGTCTAGATTTTGGCGGACGTTCTGTGCTAAGATGGGCATTGATTTGTCCTTTTCGTCTGCATTCCATCCTCAGACGAATGGCCAGACGGAGCGAACTAATCAGACCTTGGAAACTTATTTGAGGTGTTTTGTTTCTGCTGATCAGGATGACTGGGTTACCTTTTTGCCGCTGGCCGAGTTTGCCCTTAATAATCGGGCTAGTTCTGCTACCTTGGTTTCTCCTTTCTTTTGTAATTCGGGGTTTCTGTCATGATTCCAATGGCAGGGAATCACAAAAGGACAAGCACCAACAAGCTCTAGGGTGATGGAACCTGAGCTGACCGCGACCCTAAACCTGAACACACAAATAACAATAGCCGGGGAACGTGCCTACGTTGATCCTAGACGTCTCGCACCAGCCGAAGATCTAACTTCCCCTATTAGAAGAAACACAGACCTCTCTTGCCTCCAGAGAAATACCCCACAGAAATAGCAGCCCCCCACATATAATGACGGTGAAATGAGAGGAAGGCACATACACAGTATGAAAACAGATTCAGCAAAATGAGGCCCGCTAAAACTAGATAGCAGAGGATACAAAAAGTAAACTGCGCGGTTAGCAAAAAACCCTTCAAAAAACCATCCTGTAATTACTTGAACTCATGTTCCAACTCATGGAACATGAGGAGCAATTACAGCCCGCTAGAGCAACCAGCAGCAAAGAAACAATTATATGCAAGCTGGACAAGACAAAAATAAATCAAAACGTGGAACAAGAAAATCAAAAACTTAGCTTGTCCTGAAGATTACTGAAGCCAGAAGCTGAGGAAACAAAACACTCTGATAACCTTGATAGCCGGCGGGGAAATGACAAGAAAGCCCGGTTAAATAGGAAACTCCCAAATCCTAATAGAACAGGTGGACACCAGAGACAGCAGAACACAAATCACCCAGTACCATCAGTAACCACCAGAGGGAGCCCAAAAACAGAACTCACAACAGTACCCCCCCCTTGAGGAGGGGTCACCGAACCCTCACGAGAACCACCAGGGCGACCAGGATGAGCCCTATGAAAAGCGCGGACCAAATCATCAGCATGAACATCAGAGGCAACCACCCAAGAATTATCCTCCTGACCATAACCCTTCCACTTGACCAAATATTGGAGTTTCCGTCTGGAAACACGAGAATCCAAGATCTTCTCCACAACATACTCCAATTCTCCCTCCACCAGCACCGGAGCAGGAGGCTCAGGCGAAGGAACAACAGGTACCTCATACCTCCGCAACAACGACCGATGGAACACATTATGAATAGCAAACGATGCCGGGAGATCCAAACGAAACGACACAGGGTTAAGAATTTCCAAGATCCTATAAGGACCGATGAAACGAGGCTTGAACTTAGGAGAAGAGACCTTCATAGGAACAAAACGAGAAGACAACCACACCAAGTCCCCAACACGAAGTCGAGGACCCACGCGGGGACGGCGATTAGCAAACTGCTGAGCCTTCTCCTGGGACAACTTCAAATTGTCCACCACATGACTCCAAATCTGATGCAACCTATCCACCACCATGTCCACTCCAGGACAATCAGAAGGCTCCACCTGACCAGAGGAAAAACGAGGATGAAACCCCGAATTACAAAAGAAAGGAGAAACCAAGGTAGCAGAACTAGCCCGATTATTAAGGGCAAACTCGGCCAGCGGCAAAAAGGTAACCCAGTCATCCTGATCAGCAGAAACAAAACACCTCAAATAAGTTTCCACGGTCTGATTAGTTCGCTCCGTCTGGCCATTCGTCTGAGGGTGGAATGCAGATGAAAAGGACAAATCAATGCCCATCTTAGCACAGAACGTCCGCCAAAATCTAGACACAAACTGGGATCCCCTGTCAGAAACGATGTTCTCCGGAATCCCATGCAAACAAACCACGTTCTGGAAAAACAGAGGGACCAACTCAGAGGAGGAAGGCAACTTAGGCAAGGGTACAAGATGAACCATTTTAGAAAAGCGGTCACACACAACCCAGATGACGGACATTTTTTGAGAGACAGGGAGATCCGAAATAAAGTCCATGGAAATGTGTGTCCAAGGCCTCTTCGGGATAGGCAAAGGTGACAACAATCCACTGGCTCGAGAACAGCAAGGCTTAGCCCGAGCACAAACCTCACAAGACTGCACAAAAGAACGCACATCCCTAGACAAGGAAGGCCACCAAAAAGACCTGGCCACCAAGTCTCTAGTACCAAATATTCCAGGATGACCTGCCAACGCAGAAGAATGGACCTCAGAGATGACTCTACTGGTCCAGCTATCCGGAACAAACAGTCTCTCAGGCGGACAACGATCAGGTTTACCCGCCTGAAACTCCTGCAAAGCACGTCGCAAGTCTGGGAAGACGGCCGACAAAATCACCCCATCCCTAAGGATACCAGTGGGCTCAGAATTTCCAGGGGAGTCAGGCACAAAACTCCTAGAAAGAGCATCCGCCTTCACATTCTTTGAACCTGGCAGGTATGAAACCACAAAATTGAAACGAGAGAAAAACAGTGACCAACGAGCCTGTCTAGGATTCAGACGCCTGGCAGACTCAAGGTAAATCAGATTTTTGTGATCAGTCAAGACCACCACACGATGTCTAGCACCCTCCAGCCAATGACGCCACTCCTCAAATGCCCACTTCATGGCCAAAAGTTCCCGATTACCCACATCATAATTCCGCTCAGCGGGCGAAAATTTTCTAGAAAAGAACGCACATGGCTTCATCACCGAGCAATCGGAGCTTCTCTGTGACAAAACCGCCCCCGCTCCAATCTCGGAAGCATCAACCTCAACTTGGAAAGGAAGCGAAACATCAGGCTGACGCAACACAGGAGCAGAAGAAAACCGGCGTTTAAGTTCCTGAAAGGCCTCCACAGCCGCAGGAGACCAATCAGCAACATCAGCACCCTTCTTAGTCAAATCCGTCAAAGGCTTAACAACACTAGAAAAATTAGTTATAAAACGACGATAGAAATTAGCAAAGCCCAAGAACTTCTGCAAACTCTTAAGAGATGCAGGCTGCGTCCAGTCACAAATAGCCCGAACCTTGACGGGATCCATCTCAATAGTAGAAGGGGAAAAAATATACCCCAAGAAAGAAATCTTCTGGACTCCAAAGAGACACTTTGAGCCCTTTACAAACAAGGAATTAGCCCGCAGGACCTGAAACACCTTCCTGACCTGCTGAACATGAGACTCCCAGTCATCAGAAAAAAACAAAATATCATCCAAATACACAATCATAAATTTATCCAGATATTCACGGAAAATATCGTGCATAAAGGACTGGAAGACTGAAGGAGCATTAGAAAGTCCGAAAGGCATTACCAAATACTCAAAATGGCCCTCAGGCGTATTAAATGCGGTTTTCCACTCATCACCTTGCTTTATTCGTATAAGATTATACGCACCCCGGAGATCAATCTTAGTGAACCATTTAGCCCCCTTAATGCGAGCAAACAAATCAGTCAACAAAGGCAAAGGATACTGATATTTTACGGTAATCTTATTCAAAAGACGATAATCTATACAAGGTCTCAAGGACCCATCTTTCTTGGCCACGAAAAAAAACCTGCTCCCAAAGGGGACGAAGATGGACGGATATGTCCCTTTTCCAAGGACTCCTTAACATAATCCCGCATAGCAGTATGCTCTGGCACTGACAGATTGAACAAACGACCTTTAGGAGATGTACTACCAGGAATTAAATCTATAGCACAATCGCAATCCCTGTGAGGAGGAAGCGAACTGAGCTTAGGCTCCTCAAAAACATCCCGATAATCCGACAAAAATACAGGAACCTCAGAAGGAGTAGATGAAGCGATAGAAATCGGAGGTGCATCATCATGAACCCCCTGACATCCCCAGCTTAACACAGACATTGTTTTCCAGTCAAGGACTGGATTATGAGTTTGTAACCATGGCAGACCAAGTACTAGAACATCATGTAAATTATACAACACCAGGAAGCGAATCACCTCCTGATGAACGGGAGTCATACGCATGGTCACTTGTGTCCAGTACTGAGGTTTATTCATAGCTAAAGGTGTAGAGTCAATTCCCTTCAAAGGAATAGGGACTTCCAGAGGCTCAAGACTAAACCCACATCGCTTGGCAAATGACCAATCCATAAGACTCAGGGCAGCGCCTGAATCTACATAGGCATCGACGGAAATGGATGATAATGAGCAAATCAGAGTCACAGACAGAATGAACTTAGACTGTAACGTACTAATGGCAACAGACTTATCAACCTTTTTTGTGCGTTTAGAGCATGCTGATATAACATGAGCTGAATCACCACAATAAAAGCACAACCCATTTTTCCGCCTATAGTTTTGCCGTTCACTTCTAGACTGAACTCTATCACATTGCATTGTCTCAAGTGCCTGTTCAGAAGACACCGCCAAATGGTGCACAGGTTTGCGCTCCCGTAAACGCCGATCAATCTGAATAGCCATAGTCATAGACTCATTCAGACCCGTAGGCGCAGGGAACCCCACCATAACATCTTTAATGGCCTCAGAAAGGCCATCTCTGAACTTTGCAGCCAGGGCGCACTCATTCCACTGAGTAAGCACTGACCATTTCCGAAATTTTTGACAATATATTTCTGCTTCATCTTGCCCCTGAGAGAGAGCTAATAAAGCTTTTTCAGCCTGAATCTCTTGGTTAGGTTCCTCATAGAGCAAACCCAATGCCAGAAAAAAACGCATCCACATTAAGCAACGCAGGATCCCCTGGTGCCAATGCAAATGCCCAATTTTGAGGGTCACCCCGCAGGAAAGATATAATAATCTTAACCTGCTGAGCAGGGTCTCCAGAAGAGCGAGATTTCAAAGAAAGGAACAGCTTGCAATTGTTCCTAAAATTCAGAAAACTAGATCTATCTCCAGCAAAGAACTCTGGAATAGGAATTCTAGGTTCAGACATAGGAGCATGTACAACAAAATCTTGTATATTTTGAACCTTAGCAGCAAGATTATTCAAGCTGGAAGCTAAACTCTGGTCGTCCATGATAAACAGCTAAGGTCAGAGCCATTCAAGGATTAAGAGGAGGAAAAAAAAAAAAAAAAAATCAGCCAGGCTGCAATTAGGGCTAGGCAGCAACCTCAGAGGAGAAAAAAAAAAACTTCCTCAGACTACTTTTCCTCCTACTTCAGCCCAAACATTTTGTGGCCGGCTATACTGTCATGATTCCAATGACAGGGAATCACAAAAGGACAAGCACCAACAAGCTCTAGGGTGATGGAACCTGAGCTGACCGCGACCCTAAACCTGAACACACAAATAACAATAGCCGGGGAACGTGCCTACGTTGATCCTAGACGTCTCGCACCAGCCGAAGATCTAACTTCCCCTATTAGAAGAAACACAGACCTCTCTTGCCTCCAGAGAAATACCCCACAGAAATAGCAGCCCCCCACATATAATGACGGTGAAATGAGAGGAAGGCACATACACAGTATGAAATCAGATTCAGCAAAATGAGGCCCGCTAAAACTAGATAGCAGAGGATACAAAAAGTAAACTGCGCGGTCAGCAAAAAACCCTTCAAAAAACCATCCTGTAATTACTTGAACTCATGTTCCAACTCATGGAACATGAGGAGCAATTACAGCCCGCTAGAGCAACCAGCAGCAAAGAAACAATTATATGCAAGCTGGACAAGACAAAAATAAATCAAAACGTGGAACAAGAAAATCAAAAACTTAGCTTGTCCTGAAGATTACTGAAGCTAGAAGCTGAGGAAACAAAACACTCTGATAACCTTGATAGCCGGCGGGGAAATGACAAGAAAGCCCGGTTAAATAGGAAACTCCCAAATCCTAATAGAACAGGTGGACACCAGAGACAGCAGAACACAAATCACCCAGTACCATCAGTAACCACCAGAGGGAGCCCAAAAACAGAACTCACAACAGGTTTCATCCTCGTTTTTCCTCTGGTCAGGTGGAGCCTTCTGATTGTCCTGGAGTGGACATGGTGGTGGATGGGTTGCATCGGATTTGGAGTCATGTGGGGGACAATTTGAAGTTGTCCCAGGAGAAGGCTCAGCAGTTTGCTAATCTCCGTCGCCGCGTGGGTCCTCGACTTCGTGTGGGGGACTTGGTGTGGTTGTCTTCTCGTTTTGTTCCTATGAAGGTCTCTTCTCCTAAGTTCAAGCCTCGGTTCATCGGTCCTTATAGGATCTTGGAAATTCTTAACCCTGTGTCGTTTCGTTTGGATCTCCTGGCATCGTTTGCTATTCATAATGTGTTCCATCGGTCGTTGTTGCGGAGGTATGAGGTACCTGTTGTTCCTTCGCTTGAGCCTCCTGCTCCGGTGCTGGTGGAGGGAGAATTGGAGTATGTTGTAGAGAAGATCTTGGATTCTCGTGTTTCCAGACGGAAACTCCAATATTTGGTCAAGTGGAAGGGTTATGGTCAGGAGGATAATTCTTGGGTGGTTGCCTCTGATGTTCATGCTGATGATTTGGTCCGCGCTTTTCATAGGGCTCATCCTGGTCGCCCTGGTGGTTCTCGTGAGGGTTCGGTGACCCCTCCTCAAGGGGGGGGGTACTGTTGTGAGTTCTGTTTTTGGGCTCCCTCTGGTGGTTACTGATGGTACTGGGTGATTTGTGTTCTGCTGTCTCTGGTGTCCACCTGTTCTATTAGGATTTGGGAGTTTCCTATTTAACCGGGCTTTCTTGTCATTTCCCCGCCGGCTATCAAGGTTATCAGAGTGTTTTGTTACCTCAGCTTCTGGCTTCAGTAATCTTCAGGACAAGCTAAGTTTTTGATTTTCTTGTTCCACGTTTTGCTTTATTTTTGTCTTGTCCAGCTTGCATATAATTGTTTCTTTGCTGCTGGTTGCTCTAGTGGGCTGTAATTGCTCCTCATGTTCCATGAGTTGGAACATGAGTTAAAGTAATTGCAGGATGGTTTTTTTGAAGGGTTTTTTGCTGACCGCGCAGTTTACTTTTGTATCCTCTGCTATCTAGTTTTAGCGGGCCTCATTTTGCTGAATCTGTTTTCATACTGTGTATGTGCCTTCCTCTCATTTCACCGTCATTATATATGGGGGGCTGCTATTTCTGTGGGGTATTTCTCTGGAGGCAAGAGAGGTCTGTGTTTCTTCTAATAGGGGAAGTTAAATCTTCGGCTGGTGCGAGACGTCTAGGATCAACGTAGGCACGTTCCCCGGCTATTGTTATTTGTGTGTTCAGGTTTAGGGTCGCGGTCAGCTCAGGTTCCATCACCCTAGAGCTCGTTGGTGCTTGTCCTTTTGTGATTCCCTGCCATTGGAATCATGACAATCTACACTTCCTTCATTTATCTCCAAAAATTCCATCAACTCCTTCTTTATCTTTTCCAAGTCTATACTGTGTAGCCAATTAGGGTGAATTTTCCACTCCCTCCTGCTCCCGGTCCGTCTTCCCACCGGTCGAAATTCCACTTCAACTGGACTATGGTCTGAAAGAGCCCTAGGCAAATATTTCACATCCCCTACCATCGCATCCAGTAAACGGTTACCCAGCGCCAAGTCAATCCTAGACAAAGTACCATGAGCTGGCAAGTAGCATGAGTACCCCCTTTCCCTGATATGTCTAACTCTCCATAAATCAATCATACCTACTTCCCGGACATAGGTCCCAAACATAGTGATATGTTCCCCTGTTCTATTCTGGGGATTTTTGTTTTTGTCTCAAAAGTCATCACAGATATTATTAAGATCGTCAATAATTAGAAATGGTAACGGTCCCCAACGCTCTACCCTCTCCAGCACCTCTCTTATCTTCTTACTTGAGTATGGGGGCGGAATATACATTGCCGCTATACACATCAACACTCCATTCATTTTACATTTCACCACCACATACTGACCATCCACATCCTCCTTTGCCGCTACCTCCTCATACTGCACCCCCGCAGGTATTAATGGAGCGCCCCCAGACACAGGGCCGCGGGGTACTCGGTCGGGGGTTGTCACGGTGGCTAGACCCGGTCCGTGACCCTGCTATGGGGCGTCCAATAAAAGGTGATAACAAGGTGAATAACAAGGACACCGGGTTGCAGTTTCTTTACCTTTTTACTGAAGGTTTCGGGATCCGCAATCCAGGGCACTGTTAACAGGGCTGGTTGAGACCGGCCGGTCCGAAGGCACATCCAGAGTTCCCTTTGCAGGTGGAAATCAGTGTCTACCTTCTAGCGCCGGTGTGTTGTAGTCCTTCCCTGCTGAGCACCACGGGATACGCGCTTCAGTAGGATGTTGCCGTTCTCGGGGCACGACTCCTACTGGCTCTATCTCCTTTGTACTCTGATCCTGCTTCTCACTGCTCCACAGTATCCTTCTCTTCGTGTCCTTTCTAGATGCCGCCGCAAGGTAGTGCAGGCACGGCTCTGTAACAATCAGTCCTTTCTGCTAGGCCCCTGTCAGGAACCCACCTCCGACAGGTCCTCCCTGGAGCTCTCCCAGGCTACTTTCTCCCTAACTTCCTATCCAACCCCCAGTTTTGTGTGAGGAGTGGCCTAATACATAGTGCCTTTTGCTCCCCCTAGTGGCCGGAGTGTGAAGTGTAATGTGTGCTTATGATACCTGGTCAGGTGAACTCCTTTAGTGCAATCAGACATAACATCACTCCCCTTAGTGGCCGAGCGACATTACTGCAACGACCAGGACTCTGGGGCGCTGCATTAACAAAGACACACCCCTAGAGTACATAGGGAAAGTAGAATGATACACCCTCTGTATCTAGCGCCTATTCAATACATCCACCTTCTCCCGCACTAAATGTGTCTCTAGCAAACATATCATTGAGACCTTCTGTTCTCGAACATACTGCAGACTTGCCGCCTGCCGTGTTTTATCCGCCAGACCTCTCACATTCCAACTCAATATTTTAATACAATCTCCCATCATGTGGCTCATCATTTCTCATAGTATCCAATTTCCCAAGTATGAGCTGTCCCAACCCTCCCGCCCCCCTGCCCCCTCCCAACTTGCCCCCCTAACCCCCCCAATATAACGCATTCTCCCTCTCATCAAGAGTGGGGCTCCACTGCCCACTGCGAACACTCTCCCTTACTTAACCCTCTCCATTCGCGTCCCGCTACCATAGCAATCACAATTTCCCCCCAACTTTTCACTTTATTGTATCTTAACATTTCAACTTATATGAACATATAGAAAAAGTACCAAACCAGTTTACAGTACCCGGCATAGCCCTCCTCCCCCATACTTAGTAGTCGGTACTGTCCCCTCCGGCCATTCCCTCAATATGGCCCAGCAAAACCCTCAACAGTTGCTCAACTCTTTAACCAATGCTAACGAGTGCAGAACTCTCCGCCATCGACAGAGAAAACAATTCCCAACTGAATCTCACCGAAATGTCAGTCGCCCATTCCCTTAAGCTTTTTCTCATTAGTATCAAGCCACTGGGTAGCGTCCTACGGTGTCAGGAAAAAGTGGGTCTTATTAAAAGCCACCAGTCTCAGCTTGGCGGGAAACATCACTGAGTACTACACTCCCAGCTCCCTCAGTCGTTGCTTGACTCCAGTAAACTTCATCCGCTGCTTCTGAACCGCAGCGGAATAATCCGGATAAATGGCGATTTTCTGACCTCCAGCCGTCAGATCCTCCATCTCTCTAGCCTTTCTGAGGATAATGTCTCTGTCCCTGTAATTGAGTATTTTAGCAAGCATGGTACGGGGATTCGCTCCTGGGGCAGGTGGCTGCGGCGGGACCCTATGAGCCCGTTCAACAGCAAAGACTTTTGTCAACACTGTGCTCCCAATCTTCTCCAGCAGTCAGTTTTCAACAAATTCTGTGGGATTTCTCCCCTCAGTCTTTTCAGGCAGCCCCACTATACATATGTTATTCCTTCTGGATCTATTTTCCAGATCCTCATTTTTGGCTGCGAGCTCGGCTATTGCTTGGGCGAACTTCTTTTCAGCTTTTTGTAATTTCACTATGTGATCTTCTGCCGTGCTCACCCTCTCCTCCACCACTCCTATACGTTTGTCCATTTTCTGTAGGGCCGCATTAATCTGTGCCGTGTCCCCTTTAACTTCCTGCATCTGCTGGGCCAAGGAGTTCAGGGATTGCTGGCATGAGGAGATCAGGGTAATAACATCCCTAAGGGTCGGCTCCTCTCCCTGAGGTATGCCTTTAGGTCCCCCACTAGCCCCCGCCATGCTGCCTCCTTCTTTCCCCTTCTGTACCTCATGCTGCTCAGCCGTGCTTGCTTCCTCCACCTCCTGGTCAGCTCCAGCTCCGGATCCTCGTTCTGCCTCGTCAGCAGTCTCCACCCTGGCATACAGCTGCAGCTTCGCAGCCACCTCCATGCACCGCTGACATGCGGCGTTCTCCCTGTCATCGTCCTCTCTGACTTCGGCGCCATCTTGGCCGGCTCCTGCATCGCCGGTACCAGCGTCTTTCTGCCGCCTCCTGGTCATCGCTGCAGACTCCGGACCCGCCGCTCCGCACCGCTGCACTCTCCGGACCCTCAGCCAGCCGGAGTTTAGTAAGTTTACCCGAAAATCGGGGTTAGATCAGGATTTTTTGTCCCTCTGGCAGCGGGAGCACCCTTCCCTGCGTCCGCTCACATGGCCAGCTAGGACACGCCCCCATTATTTTACATTTTTGAAAAAAAATTTCTCTATTGAGGACACCTCTGTAAACAAAATGTTGAATTTACACTTTTATTAAGTTATTAGAAAAACAATGTAGTGTAACAGAATTTTAAACATAAGTGTATTTTTATGTTAGTGGAAATTATTTAGAATTTTTCTAAAATTTGACTTGACAACATTACATATTATCGTTTACATAAGTTTCTTTACATCGGGAAAAAAAAGAAAGTAGGAGTAACCAAAATTATTTTTACATTCAACAGCATTGCTTTAACTAACATTTACATTACAATGTATATAACATTTGTTCAAAAGGTTTTTATGCCTTTTAATGACAAAAAATTAAGTTTATTACAGTTAAACTTTAAATATTGTTTACGTCAATTGGAATCTGGCAATACGTCTTCCTTTAATGTCCTTCTTTTGTGGTCACTATATGTTGCTTAGATTTTTTGGAAGTGTTGGCGCTCTGGACATCCATTCTGATTGTATATCACCTTTGACAAGCTGCAATACAGTCATACACAGTTATAATAATAATAATTTTTATTTATATAGCGCCAACATATTCCGCAGCGCTTTACAAATTATAGAGGGGACTCGTACAGACAATAGACATTACAGCATAACAGAAATACAGTTCAAAACAGATACCAAGAGGAGTGAGGGCCCTGCTCGCAAGCTTACAAACTATTATCAAGATATTCCACATTAACTTTTTCAAAAACATTCTGAACAATCCACCTTGAATTTCCCTTAGGAAAAACAATTTTTGTCCATTTTTTGCCGACTGACTCTGTATTCTTCTTTGCAACTTTTACCATTGCTATCAGTCTACCAACATTAAAGGGAACCTGTCACCCCGTTTTTTCAGATTGAGATATAAATACTGTTAAATAGGGCCTGCGCTGTGCGTTACTATAGTGTATGTAGTGTACCCTGATTCCCCACCTATGCTGAGAAATACATTACCAAAGTCGCCGTTTTCGCCTGTCAATCAGGCTGGTCTGGTCAGGTGGGCGTGGTGACATCGCTCTTTTCTTCCCCAGCTTTCCGTTGGTGGCGTAGTGGTGTGCGCATGTCCAAGTTCCGAATTCCCTGCGCGCACGTGAAGAAACAGCGCGCGATCTGCGCTGTTATCCTTTTCATCGGTGGGGGCGGCCATCTTCCTGGGGCCGCGCGTGCGCAGATGGAGTGCTCTGCTGCACGGGGCTTCAGGAAAATGGCCGCGGGATGCCGCGCGTGCGCAGAAGAGATCGCGGTGGCCATTTTCCCAAAGCCGAGATGCAAACTTGGCTTTGGGAAAATGGCCGCCGCGATCTCTTCTGCGCACGCGCGGCATCCCGCGGCCATTTTCCTGAAGCCCCGTGCAGCAGAGCACTCCATCTGCGCACGCGCGGCCCCAGGAAGATGGCCGCCCCCACCGATGAAAGGGATAACAGCGCAGATCGCGCGCTGTTTCTTCACGTGCGCGCAGGGAATTCGGAACTTGGACATGCGCACACCACTACGCCACCAACGGAAAGCTGGGGAAGAAACAGAGATGTCACCACGCCCACCTGACCAGACCAGCCTGATTGACAGGCGAAAACGGCGACTTTGATAATGTATTTCTCAGCATAGGTGGGGAATCAGGGTACACTACATACACTATTGTAACGCACAGCGCAGGCCCTATTTAACAGTATTTATATCTCAATCTGAAAAAACGGGGTGACAGGTTCCCTTTAAAGTTGTGTGTCAAAGCTGCAAGCTTTGTACGAGCCTCCATTGCATCTATACCAAAATGTATGCGCTTGGTCCTGTACTTTAAAGGGACACTGTCACCTGAATTTGGAGGGAACAATCTTCAGCCATGGAGGCGGGGTTTTTGGGTTTTTGATTCACCCTTTCCTTACCCGCTGACTGCATGCTGGCTGCAATATTGGATTGAAGTTCATTCTCTGTCCTCCGTAGTACATGCCTGCACAAGGTGCAATCTTGCCTTGCGCAGGCGTGTACTACGGAGGACAGAGAATGAACTTCAATCCAATATTGCAGCCAGCATGCAGCCAGCGGGTAAGGAAAGGGTGAATCAAAAACCCAAAAACCCCGCCTTCATGGCTGAAGATTGTTCCCTCCAAATTCAGGTGACAGTGTCCCTTTAAGGCAAGTCTGTAAAAATTTTCAAGAGAACCAGTGTGACAATTATGCACCAAGTGCGGCAAGTCGTTTAGTAACTGTTGGCTAGCCACAATTTCCTTGATCTTTAGGAATGGTGGAGTTTCTTTTTTTAACCACAGTATCCGCCCCTCATCACCTGGCTGAAACACTGATCCATGGCTGCATTGTTTGTAAAGCCTGCCTTCCCACTGATGGTTGTTGGTAATGTGTTCCAAGCAGGACAGCCATTTCTCTTCAAGTAATTCGGTATTGTTGTCACACGTTTTGATACGCCACCATGGTGTGATTTCCTTGCATAGTTTCTGATGACTTGATTGTTGGAGCTTCTTCTTAATTGATTTCGCATAGTGCCAAACATCAAATTGATGGTTTATGTTTGCATACTCTTCTCGCATTTTTTTTCGTCTCCCGACATGGCGATTAGAGGCAAAAATCTTGATGCGCAGACCAGAATTAAGCAAACGATTCATGGTTACATTGAAACCAAATTTCTCCATGGCAACTGAAGATGTACATTGTGATCGTTGTACTACTTCAAAGTCAAGAATCTTATCCGTTATTGTGTCCATCATTGTGTAAACGCAGTATTTGGCACTATGCCCCGGACTGTCACATTGTCCATCACCAGAAATGGTTAAGCTCTTGCCTCTACTTTCATTTATGTTTTTCTCATGTTCTTCTTTCCATGCACGATCAATTACAGGGAAAAGGAACTTAGTTTGGTATCTATGAAAAGTTTTTCCAGAGATGGACAACAATCCCAAAATATTAAAAAGTTCTTTGACTTTTTCAAAGTTTAGTCCACTGAAAATAATTGCTGAAGCCATCAAAATGTTTCCAGCAGAATAACTTCCAATTTTTGGCTGAGAATTAAAAATTTTGAACTTGTGGCCAACATTACAATATCCAGTAACTGTTAGGCAGCATCCATCTGTTTTGTGAACGAACAAACAGTATGGTTGCAACCGTATTTATAATGACATTTCACTTTTTTAATTAAAATATCCAAACAGGACTCAAACACAAGGAGTTTTCTTTCAACGACAGTTTCTTTTAAAGATGATGTATTGTCCTCATCTATGACAGCCAAATTCTCCACTCCACTGACAGATGTCAAAGTACAGACCTCTGATGCGTTCGCACTTGTAAAATGTGGAATAAATTCAGAATCTTCTTTATTGGACAGACTATCATCCATGCTTTGTGATACTTCTCCAGACACTGTGTCTACATTTAGGGATAACCTAGGAAAGGCCGGGATCGCACACAGCGAGATACAGCTGAGTCTCACAGGTTAAAGCCAAGCTCTGGCACCGGCACTCCAGAGCGGAGCGTGCAGCTCCATGTATTGCTGTGCGGCCTCACGCTCCGGAGGCTCCTCCGTATGGGAGGTGGAGCCGCATATTCATCACTGTAATGAGCGGCACCACGTGACCGCTCATACAGGAGAAGCTGCGGCGAGGAGAAGAAGCAGCGAGGGAGCCGTGTAAGTATTTTATTAACAGCAGGCGGGGGGGGGGGGGGGGCACAGGGGGTGGGAGGGGGTTGGGGACAGGGATCTTTTTTTAAACCCAAAAAAAAAAAAAAAAAAAAGATTTTTCATATCTTCTCTCCAGCGAACGCTGCTGGAGAGAAGAAATTAATGGCGGCTTCAGCACCACGCTGGGGGGACATCGCTTACTGTAGCGCTGTCTCCTGCACGGCACACGGACTGAACATGGACAGCATCCGTGTGCGGTACGTGTTTTACACGGACCCATTGACTTTAATGGGTCCATGTAATACGTACGCTCCACGAACACTGACATGTCTCCGTGTTTTTCAAACGGACACACGGTCCGTGAAAACACGCTGACATGTGCAGAGACACATTGATTTTAATGTGTCTACGTGAGTCAGTGTCTCCGGTACGTGAGGAAACTGTCACCTCACGTACCGGAGCCACTGACGTGTGAAACCGGCCTAACACAGGGAATATGGAAGGTATTGCACCTGGTCGCAATCTTCTTCCTTGCTGATCAACAATATAACAATCTGAATCAAAGTGACACGAACATATTCGATAGTTGTTTGTTTTTTCTCCATCTAAAATTTTTTGTGCTAACACATCAATATTTTCAAATTCCTGACCGATTGCGCAAAGCCATTCCTTAATTTTTCCTAAATCCTTTGGAAAAGTGTGTAAAATAGAACGAGTGCCCTGATCAGGACTGCCAGGTGCGAAAACACAGCCATTAACTATGCAAGCTGGAATTCTCTGTAATGTTTTTGACCTGAAATATACAGATGAGAGATAATTGTTATTTAAAAAAAAAAAAAAAAAAAGAGGATGAAAATATGTTTAGATATGAACATATATATAGAATGATAAATATATATTTCAGTATACAGATAGTATTATATATATATATATATATCTATATAGATAGATAGATAGATAGATAGATAGATAGATAGATAGATAGATAGATAGATAGATAGATAGATCTAGGCATATATCGTTCTATCTTTATATATAGAAGTATATATAGAGAGAGAAAGAAAAAAAAAGAATGACTTGACATTACCACCATCATAGCATCATCACCCTACTTGCATCGCCCACCTCATTGTATAATGCTGCATAGTGTGGTATAATGCTCCCCCATCACCTTATAATGATGCATAGTGCGGTATAATGCTCCCCCATCACCGTATAATGCTGCATAGTGCGGTATAATGCTTCCCCATCACTGTATAATGCTGCATAGTGCGGTATAATGCTCCCCCATCACTGTATAATGCTGCATAGTTCAGTATAATGCTTCCCCATCACCATATAATGCTGCATAGTGCGGTATAATGCTCCCCATCACCGTATAATGCTGCATAGTGCAGTATAATGCTCCCCCATCACCGTATAATGCTGCATAGTGCGGTATAATGCTCCCCATCACCGTATAATGCTGCATAGTGCGGTATAATGCTCCCCCATCACCGTATAATGCTGCATAGTGCGGTATAATGCTCCCCATCACCGTATAATGCTGCATAGTGCGGTATAATGCTTCCCATCACCGTATAATGCTGCATAGTGCGGTATAATGCTCCCCATCACCGTATAATGCTGCATAGTGCGGTATAATGCTCCCCATCACCGTATAATGACGCATAGTTCGGTATAGTACTCCCTCATCACTGTATCATGCTGCACAGTGCGGTATAATGCTCCCCCATCACCATATAATGTTACACAGTGCGGTATAATGCTCCCCCATCACCGTATAATCCTGCACAGTGCGGTATAATGCTCCCCATTACCGTATAATGCTGCATAGTGCGGTATAATGCTCCCCATCACCGTATAATACTCCATAGTGCGGTACAATGCTCCCCATCACCGTATAATGCTGCATAGTGCGGTATAATGCTCCCCATCACCGTATAATGCCGTATAGTTCAGTATAGTACTCCCTCATCACTGTATAATGCTGCACAGTGCGGTATAATGCTCCCCCATCACCGTATAATGCTGCATAGTGTGGTATAATGCTCCCCCATCACCGTATAATGCTGCATAGTGCGGTATAATGCTCCCCCATCACCGTATAATGCCGCATAGTTCAGTATAGTACTCCCTCATCACTGTATAATGCTGCACAGTGCGGTATAATGCTCCCCCATCACCATATAATGTTGCACAGTGCGGTATAATGCTCCCCCATAACCGTATAATGCTGCACAGTGCAGTATAATGCTCCTCCACCACCGTATAAAGCTGCATAGTGCGGTATAATGCTCCCCCATCACCGTATAATGCCGCATAGTTCAGTATAGTACTCCCTCATCACTGTATAATGCTGAACAGTGCGGTATAATGCTCCCCCATCACCATATAATGTTGCACAGTGCGGTATAATGCTCCCCCATCACCGTATAATGCTGCACAGTGCGGTATAATGCTCCTCCATCACCGTATAATGCTGCATAGTGCGGTATAATGCTCCCCCATCACCGTATAATGCTGCATAGTGCGGTATAATGCTCCCCATCACCGTATAATGCTGCATAGTGCGGTATAATGCTCCCCCATCACCGTATAATGCTGCATAGTGCGGTATAATGCTCCCCATCACCGTATAATGCTGCATAGTGCGGTATAATGCTTCCCATCACCGTATAATGCTGCATAGTGCGGTATAATGCTCCCCATCACCGTATAATGCCGCATAGTTCGGTATAGTACTCCCTCATCAATGTATCATGCTGCACAGTGCGGTATAATGCTCCCCCATCACCATATAATGTTACACAGTGCGGTATAATGCTCCCCCATCACCGTATAATGCTGCACAGTGCGGTATAATGCTCCCCCATCACCGTATAATCCTGTACAGTGCGGTATAATGCTCCCCATTACCGTATAATGCTGCATAGTGCGGTATAATGCTCCCCATCATCGTATAATGCTGCATAGTGCGGTATAATGCTCCCCATCACCGTATAATGCTGCATAGTGCGGTATAATGCTCCCCATCACCATATAATGCTGCATAGTGCAGTATAATGCTCCCCATCACCGTATAATGCTGTACAGTGCGGTATAATGCTCCCCATCACCATATAATGCTGCATAGTGCGGTATAATGCTCCCCATCACCGTATAATGCTGCATAGTGCGGTATAATGCTCCCCATCACCGTATAATGACGCATAGTTCGGTATAGTACTCCCTCATCACTGTATCATGCTGCACAGTGCGGTATAATGCTCCCCCATCACCATATAATGTTACACAGTGCGGTATAATGCTCCCCCATCACCGTATAATGCTGCACAGTGCGGTATAATGCTCCCCCATCACCGTATAATCCTGCACAGTGCGGTATAATGCTCCCCATTACCGTATAATGCTGCATAGTGCGGTATAATGCTCCCCATCACCGTATAATACTCCATAGTGCGGTACAATGCTCCCCATCACCGTATAATGCTGCATAGTGCGGTATAATGCTCCCCATCACCGTATAATGCCGCATAGTTCAGTATAGTACTCCCTCATCACTGTATAATGCTGCACAGTGCGGTATAATGCTCCCCCATCACCGTATAATGCTGCATAGTGTGGTATAATGCTCCCCCATCACCGTATAATGCTGCATAGTGCGGTATAATGCTCCCCCATCACCGTATAATGCCGCATAGTTCAGTATAGTACTCCCTCATCACTGTATAATGCTGCACAGTGCGGTATAATGCTCCCTCATCACCATATAATGTTGCACAGTGCGGTATAATGCTCCCCCATAACCGTATAATGCTGCACAGTGCGGTATAATGCTCCTCCACCACCGTATAAAGCTGCATAGTGCGGTATAATGCTCCCTCATCACCGTATAATGCCGCATAGTTCAGTATAGTACTCCCTCATCACTGTATAATGCTGAACAGTGCGGTATAATGCTCCCTCATCACCATATAATGTTGCACAGTGCGGTACAATGCTCCCCCATCACCGTATAATGCTGCATAGTGCGGTATAATGCTCCCCATCACCGTATAATGCTGCATAGTGCGGTATAATGCTCCCTCATCACCGTATAATGCTGCATAGTGCGGTATAATGCTCCCCATCACCGTATAATGCTGCATAGTGTGGTATAATGCTCCCCATCACCGTATAATGCTGCATAGTGCGGTATAATGCTCCCCATCACCGTATAATGCCGCATAGTTCGGTATAGTACTCCCTCATCACTGTATCATGCTGCACATTGCGGTATAATGCTCCCCCATCACCATATAATGTTACACAGTGCGGTATAATGCTCCCCCATCACCGTATAATGCTGCACAGTGCGGTATAATGCTCCCCCATCACCGTATAATCCTGCACAGTGCGGTATAATGCTCCCCATTACCGTATAATGCTGCATAGTGCGGTATAATGCTCCCCATCATCGTATAATGCTGCATAGTGCGGTATAATGCTCCCCATCACCGTATAATGCTGCATAGTACGGTATAATGCTCCCCATCACCATATAATGCTGCATAGTGCGGTATAATGCTCCCCATCACCGTATAATGCTGCACAGTGCGGTATAATGCTCCCCCATCACCATATAATGTTGCACAGTGCGGTATAATGCTCCCCCATCACCGTATAATGCTGCACAGTGCGGTATAATGCTCCTCCATCACCATATAATGCTGCATAGTGCGGTATAATGCTCCCCATCACCGTATAATGCCGCATAGTTCAGTATAGTACTTCTTCATCACTGTATAATGCTGTACAGTGCGGTATAATGCTCCGCCATCACCACATAATGTTGCACAGTGCGGTATAATGCTCCCCCATCACCGTATAATGCTACACAGTGCGGTATAATGCTCCTCCATCACCGTATAATGCTGCATAGTGTGGTATAATGCTCCCCCATCACCGTATAATGCTGCACAGTGCGGTATAATACTCCCCATCACCGTATAATGCTGCATAGTGCAATATAATGCTCCCCATCACCGTATAATGCTGCATAGTGCGGTATAATGCTCCCCATCACCGTATAATGCTGCATAGTGCGGTATAATGCACTCCCTCACAATATAATGCTGCATAGTGCGGTATAATGCTCCCCATCACCGTATAATGCTGCATAGTGCGGTATAATGCTCCCCCATCACCGAATAATGCTGCAAAGTGCGGTATAATGCTCCCCATCACCGTATAATGCTGCATAGTGCGGTATAATGCTCCCCCATCACCGTATATTGCTGCATAGTGCGGTATAATGCTCACCCATCACCGTATAATGCTGCATAGTGCGGTATAATGCTCCCCATCACCGTATAATACTCCATAGTGCGGTACAATGCTCCCCATCACCGTATAATGCTGCATAGTGCGGTATAATGCTCCCCATCACCGTATAATGCCGCATAGTTCAGTATAGTACTCCCTCATCACTGTATAATGCTGCACAGTGCGGTATAATGCTCCCCCATCACCGTATAATGCTGTATAGTGTGGTATAATGCTCCCCCATCACTGTATAATGCTGCATAGTGCGGTATAATGCTCCCCATCACCGTATAATACTCCATAGTGCGGTACAATGCTCCCCATCACCGTATAATGCTGCATAGTGCGGTATAATGCTCCCCATCACCGTATAATGCCGCATAGTTCAGTATAGTACTCGCTCATCACTGTATAATGCTGCACAGTGCGGTATAATGCTCCCCCATCACCGTATAATGCTGTATAGTGTGGTATAATGCTCCCCCATCACTGTATAATGCTGCACAGTGCGGTATAATGCTCCCCATCACCGTATAATGCCGCATAGTTCAGTATAGTACTCCCTCATCACTGTATAATGCTGCACAGTGCGGTATAATGCTCCCCCATCACCATATAATGTTGCACAGTGCGGTATAATGCTCCCCCATCACCGTATAATGCTGCACAGTGCGGAATAATGCTCCTCCATCACCGTATAATGCTGCATAGTGCGGTATAATGCTCCCCATCACCGTATAATGCTGCATAGTGCGGTATAATGCTCCCCCATCACCGTATAATGCTGCACAGTGCTGTATAATACTCCCCATCACCGTATAATGCTGCATAGTGCGGTATAATGCTCCCCATCACCGTATAATGCTCCCCCATCACCGTATAATGCTGCACAGTGCGGTATAATACTCCCCATCACAGTATAATGCTGCATAGTGCGGTATAATGCTCCCCATCACCGTATAATGCTGCATAGTGCGGTATAATGCTCCCCATCACCGTATAATGCTGCATAGTGCGGTATAATGCTCCCCCATCACCGTATAATGCTGCATAGTGCGGTATAATGCTCCCCCATTGTCACGATTCCCCTGACCGCTGTCACCAATGGGTCAGGATTCACACCATGACCGTCACCCCTACGTCACGGATTGAGGTGACTTTAGGCCAACAGACGGCTATCACATGTGCAGGGGGGCTTATCTTAGTTATCCCTCCACTCCACGATGTGATGAAGAACCACACACAAGGCTATTGACCTTTTAGTTTACAGCAGGGGCTTATTTTAAGTATCCCACTGCTTTTAATATACCACAAACTGCAGGGATTTATGTATATCCCGCTTACAATTCCACTTAACACTTGCAGCTCTCTGGCGCCCCCCTTTACTCTCAGGTCAGATTAGGTACTGCACCTAGGGTAATTAGTCGCCAGACAGGCTGCCTGCTATGTACTGGCTATTGGGCACGCTGCAGCGACGCGATAAACTACTCCCACTTAGGCAGGAACAATAATTATCAACGCCGCAGTCGCTATAACGCCACCCAACTACCCAGTACAAAATGTATGCTGCCACCAGCTTCGATTAAATGGGTCCGAAGCTAACCCAACACAACAGTAGCGTAATTCTCTTCAAGAGACAGGGTACGTTTAGAGCATGGAGAATGAACTAACATATAATATTATATCCCATAAAAAATTAGGCAGTGCTTTATCAAAAATATTTTATAAAGATGTTACAAATGAGACAATTGCAAATATGTACAAGGGTAATTATAACATAAAGGGAATAAATGAGAAAAAAGCAACACTCACATGTTCAAAGCATGACAGGCAACCAGGCTAGGGCAGTTTTCCATACGTCCCAGCTCATGGGATGTACTCAGCTCTTCCAGGAAAATAGGACAAGAAGGAAGCTGGGGATGTGTGCAGACAGTTATAGCTTAAGCCTGTAACATCCCAGAAAGGGGTTGGATCACCTCGTCCCTCCTACCTCTTCAGTTTACTGATTTTACCCTAACCTATATCTAATTTCTATAATTCTGCTACAAAACATCTCATAGTCCTAACAAATCCATCATTCATCTCGGATTAACGTGAGCATTCTAATGAGATCAAATATGTCCTATCTGGGATACATATTTACAGAGAAAACCCTACTTCTTTACCAGATGGAGTTAGAAGCCCGTGTTTCGGGGAATGGGTAGGTACACCGAGTGAGAAAAAGAATATATATTTTCGTATGTCTAGCTTAAATCGTTTGCCTAATATCTAACAAAAACTAAACAAAGAATCTCTCATGGATCCTCGAAGTTTCTACTTCACTTATAGCTGAACAAGAGCTTACACAGGAAATGCCGGTCGTAAATACTTTTGGCTCTCCTAACCCCCACACTCTCTGAGAAGGAAAGCCAGGAATTTGCAGTATCACTCCAAGAAGGGGGGCTTAGCCCACGCAGGCTAGCAAGAGAACTACTTATGATATTTCATACCATATCGTGACACCTCCCCCTTTTGGTGTGCGCTAGGGAGGCCGTACCCCACGGTATGCCTCCATGGGCACCTCAGTAGGTTCACCCTGGCGGGAGAGTCCATCTGCATTCCCATGCTCTTTGCCCGTTTTGTGTTCAATGGTGAAGTCAAACTGCTGAAGGGCAAGGCTCCAGCGTAGTAACCTGCCGTTGGTTCCACACATGGTGTTTAGCCAGCGCAGAGGGTCGTGGTCGGTCACCACAGTGAAGGTGCGACCTTACAAGTAGGGCTGCAAGCGCTGCAGGGCCCAGACTATGGCCAGGCACTCCTTCTCGATGGTGGAGTAGGCCACTTCCCTCGGCAAAAGCTTCCGGCTCAGGTATAACACGGGGTGCTTTTGGTCCTCCGAGTCAACCTGGCTGAGCACAGCACCAAGGCCAAACTCGCTGGCGTCGGTCTGCACCAAGTACGGTCAACTACTGTCGACTGCTTTCAACACAGGGGCGTTGCACAGTGCGGTTTTCAACGCCTTAAAAGCCCCCTCACAGCCATCTGTCCAGTTGACGATGTGGGGTAGCTTCTTCCTGGTGAGGTCCGTTAAAGGTTTTGCCAGGCTACTATAGTGCTGTACGAAGTGCCTATAGTACCCTGCAGTGCCCAAGAAGGACATCACCTGTTTCTTGGTCACGGGAGTGGGCCAGTTCACGATCACTCCCACTTTGTCAGGCTCTGGCTTCAGGCTGTTCCCGCCTACCCGGTGCCCCAGGTAGTGAACCTCCCTCATGCCCATCTGGCACTTTCCCGGCTTGATAGTCAGTCCTGCTTGGTGAATTCGCTGGAGCACCCCCTCGAGATGCTGCAGGTGTTCCTCCCAGTAGAGACTGAAGATGGCAATGTCATCCAAGTACGCCACGGCGTACTTCTCCAGTCCCTGAAGCAGGAGGTTGACCATCCGCTGGAAAGTGGCAGGGGCATTCTTCATGCCGAAGGGCATGACCGTGGACTCGTACAGTCCAAAGGGTGTGATAAAGGCGGACTTCTCCTGCGCCTCAGGGCTCAGGGGAATCTGCCAGTATCCTCGACTCAGATCCATTATTGTTAGGTAATTTGCACCAGCTAACTTCTCAAGCAGCTCCTCGATGCGCGGCATGGGGTGCGCGTCAGAGGCTGTAATGGCATTGAGCCCCCTGTAGTCCACGCAGAACCGGGTGGTCCGTTCCTTCATTGGCACAAGAACTACAGGTGATGCCCACGCGCTCTTTGACCGTCGAATCACCCCCAGCTGTAACATCTCATCGATCTCTTGGCGCATAATCTGCTGCACCTGGTCAGAGATTCGATAGGGTGTTCGCCGTAGTGGGGCGTGATTCCCGGTGTCCACCTCGTGGACGGCTAACTCAGTCCTCCCAGGTCGGTTGGAGAACACGACCCGGAAGGGTTCTAGTGTGGTTTGCAACTGCAACCGCTGGGGTTCAGTTAACTAGGCGCTTACCTCCACGTCCTCGATGGACCCATTGGCCTTGGCTTGGGCCAGCATGTCCAGGAGGGTGTCTTCCTCACCGACTTCGGGCAAGCTGCAGACCGGTAGGACGAAAGGTTCACGTTCGTGATGAGCCTTCATCATGTTGACGTGAAAGGCCTTTCGCCTACCCCGAGCGTGGTCAAGCGTGACCACGTATGTGACCGGGTTGAGCTGTTGGTGGATGACGTACGGGCCCTCCCAGGCTGCCTGAAGCTTATCCGTTAGTACGGGGACCAGCACCCACACCTTTTGACCTACGTGGTAGGTCCGCTCCCGGGCGTTCTGGTCATACCAGTGCTTCTGGTCAGCCTGAGCCTGCGTCATGTTGTCATGCACCAACTGCGTCAAGGTCTGCATCTTGTCACGGAAGCGCATGACATACTCCACTATGGACACTTCAGAAGGGTTCAGCTCCTCTTCCCAGGATTCTCTTACCAACCCCAGGGGTCCCCGGACTCGCCTGCCGTACAGGAGCTCGAAGGGGGAGAACCCCGTCGAGGCCTGCGGAACCTCTCGGTAAGGGAACAGCAGGTGTGGGAGGTACCGCTCCCAGTCGCGCCCTTGAGTCTCAACCAGCATGCGTAGCATCTGTTTGAGGGTACCATTGAAGCGTTCACACAAGCCATTGGTCTGTGGGTGATACGCACTCGATACCAGGTGCTTCACCTGCATTCTCTTACAGAGAGCCTCCATTAGGCGAGTCATAAATTGGGTCCCTTGATCAGTAAGCATTTCCCTGGGAAACCCTACACGTGAAAAGATGGCCAACAGGGCATCCGCCACCTTATGTGCCCTAGTTAACGACAGAGCTACTGCCTCTGGGTACCGGGTAGCATAGTCTACCACAGTTTGGATGTATTGCTTTCCAGAGCTGCTGGGGACGGCCAGCGGGCCCACAATGTCCACCGCGATCCTCTGGAAAGGCTCCTCTATCACTGGCAAAGGGATCAGGGGAGCCTTAATAGCAGGCCCCGCCTTCCCCACTCTTTGACAGGTGACACAGGAACAGCAGTAGTTTGACACATCTGTCCCCATCTTAGGCCAATAGAAGTGTTGAGACAGCCGGGCCTTAGTTTTGCTGATCCCCAAGTGTCCAGCTAGCGGGATCTCATGGTCAATCCGCAACAACTCACCCCGGAATTGCTGCGGGACGACCAGCTGTCTTTCCCTCAACCACTCCTTTTGTGATTCTCCGGGTACTGTCTCCCGGTACAACCTTCCTTGTTCCCAGAACACCTTCTCCTTATCAGTCTCGGAGAAGTGCGTCCGGGCAAGTTGTCTCAAACTCTCTAGGCTCGCATCTGTGTGCAGTGCGGCCTGAAACTCCTGGCTAGGGGAAGCCAGAAGCGACGTCAGGGTCCCTTCCCCACGGGAACCCTCTTGGACCTGCTCTGGGTCCACCTATGGCTCAGTCACAGTGATGACTGAGGAGGGTCCGGAAGGCAGACAGTTATCTGCGTTCCGGGCACTCTGACTGCGGGTGACAGCAGCTACGTAGGCTGTCTCCCCGGGGGTTTCTACAGACACATCAGCCGGCGCTGCTATGGGCTCTACCTCCCCATCCACCCCCAACACTCCAGGGGCAGTGCTACTTATGGGCCAGTTACCTTCCTCGGTGGCACTGGTCACTTTCATGGCATCACCTTCCTCACGGTTCCCATGCATCTCCCCATTTCCTGTAGCACCGACACTTGCCCCTGTTAGGGGTTCCTCAGCCGTCTAACTCCGCAGAGCGACGTGGCTGGGCACGCCTGTACCTATGGCCACATTAACCTTCACAGAAAAATCATTATCAGGTTCAGCTGGCACAGGTACAACATTTTCACCATCAATCCTAGGAAAAAAATGGTTAATTGATGCATCATTACAAGATAAAGCATGGTCAGGTAACACATGCGATCTCCCATCATCATCATCATCAGGGTTAACGTTACCCTTATTAGTAGATTGGGGAGGGGTATCAGTGACGTAGTGGGCAACCAACCTCCCCAAATCAGTCCCCAACAAAACATCAGTGGGCAAATTATCAGACAGCCCCACTTCCTCCACCCCGCTCCCAGCACCCCAATCAATAAAAACCCGGGCCATCGGTAAGGGACAGCTGATGCCCCCAATCCCAGTGACAGTTAGGGTTTTCCCCGGAATGATTCCTTCAGGGGCCGCCAGTTCGGGTCGGATGAGGGTTCGTTCAGCCCCGGTGTCCTTGAGGCCTTTAGCAACATGGCCTCCCACAGTGACGGGCTGTACGTTGTCACACACCCTCCCAACCAACCACACCACCCAGTGGCGTAGGAAGGGGGGTGCGGGGGGGTCGGGCCACCCCGGGCGGCACAATGCGGGGGGCGGCCGGCGCTGCAGGAGGAGAAAGAAAAAAAAAAAAGATGCGGGCACTTTAAATGTTCGGGCGGCGCCGTCCGCCTCCAAGACCAGGCTCCCCCCACCCCCGGCCCCCGCTCTAATACTCACCTCTCCTGCTGGTTCCTGCGGCGCCGGCAGCTGCAGCGTCTTCAGCGCCCTCTGACTCTGCGACGTCTCAGGGCAGAGGGCGCGATGACGTCATCACTGTGCGCGCCGCTCAGCCTCTCTGTCCTGAGCGTTGCAGAGACGGAGAGACGCTGACTGGCTGCATCGGACCTGCGCTAGGAACGGGAGAGGTGAGGATTTTTTTTTTTTCTTTATGTCTGACTCTGGGGGCAATGCTGGAGACACTGGGGCAATACTGGAGACCATGGGGCAGATTGCTGGACACACCGGGGCAATACTGGAGACCATGGGGCAGATTGCTGGACACACCGGGGCAATACTGGAGACCATGCGGCAGAATGCTGGACACACTGGGGCAATACAGGAGACCATGGGGCAGATTGCTGGACACACTGGGGCAATACTGGAGACCCTGGGGCAGATTTCTGGACACATTGAGGCAATGCTGGAGACCCTGGGGCAGACTTCTGGACACACTGGGGCAGATTTCTGGACATACTGGGGCAATGCTGGAGACCCTGGGGCAGATTGCTGGACACGCTGGGGCAGATTGCTGTGCACGCTGGGGCAGATTGCTGTGCACGCTGGGGCAGATTGCTGTGCACGCTGGGGCAGATTGCTGTGCACGCTGGGGCAGATTGCTGTACACGCTGGGGCAGATTGCTGTGCACGCTGGGGCAGATTGCTGTGCACGCTGGGGCAGATTGCTGTGCACGCTGGGGCAGATTGCTGTGCACGCTGGGGCAGATTGCTGTGCACTCTGGGGCAGATTGCTGTGCACACTGGGGGCAATGCTGGACACACTGGGGGCAATGCTGGAGACCCTGGGGCAGATTTCTGGACACACTGGGGCAATGCTGGACACTGGGGCAGATTGCTGGACACACTGGGGGCAATGCTGGACACACTGGGGGCAATGCTGGACACACTGGGGCAATGCTGGACACACTGGGGCAATACTGGAGACCCTGGGGCAGATTTCTGGACACATTGAGGCAATGCTGGAGACCCTGGGGCAGATTTCTGGACACACTGGGGCAGATTTCTGGACACATTGAGGCAATGCTGGAGACCCTGGGGCAGACTTCTGGACACACTGGGTCAGATTTCTGGACATACTGGGGCAATGCTGGAGACCCTGGGGCAGATTGCTGGACACGCTGGGACAATGCTGTGCACGCTGGGGCAGATTGCTGTGCACGCTGGGGAAGATTGCTGTGCACGCTGGGGCAGATTGCTGTGCACGCTGGGGCAAATTGCTGTGCATGCTGGGGCAGATTGCTGTGCACTCTGGGGCAGATTGCTGTGCACACTGGGGGCAATGCTGGACACACTGGGGGCAATGCTGGAGACCCTGGGGTAGATTTCTGGACACACTGGGGCAATGCTGGACACTGGGGCAGATTGCTGGACACACTGGGGGCAATGCTGGACACACTGGGGGCAATGCTGGACACACTGGGGCAATGCTGGACACACTGGGGTAATGCTGGAGACCCTGGGGCAGATTTCTGGACACATTGAGGCAATGCTGGAGACCCTGGGGCAGATTTCTGGACACACTGGGGCAGATTTCTGGATATACTGGGGCAATGCTGGAGACCCTGGGGCAGATTTCTGGACACTGGGGCAATACTGGACACTGGGGCAGATTGCTGGACACGCTGGGGCAATGCTGGACACTGTGGCAGATTGCTGTGCACACTGTGGCAGATTGCTGTGCACACTGTGGCAGATTGCTGTGCACACTGGGGCAGATTGCTGTGCACACTGGGGCAATGATGGAGACCCTGGGGCAGATTTCTGGACACACTGGGGCAATGCTGGACACTGGGGCAGATTGCTGGACACACTGGGGGTAATATGCTGGACACACTGGGGCAATGCTGGACAACATGGGGGTAATATGCTGGACACACTGGGGGCAGGACTTGAGGCATTGGCAGAATGTAGATACGGGGCATGATTGGAGACACGGGGCAGGATTGGATCATGGGGCAGGATTGGATCATGGGGCAGGATGGATACGATGGAGGCTGGTGGGGCAGGATGGGGAGATCATATGGGGTAGAATGGATACTCATGAGGGCAGGATGCGAGAACATATGGCTGGAGCCAGGAATGAGATAAACGGGGCCAGGGTGGGGATTATTATTACCATAGGGGGTAATTAAGGGATATTATTACTGCAGTGATGTATTTATTTTATTTTTTGAGTATACTGTTTTAAATGAGGGGGCGGTTCTGTTACTGTGCAGAGTGACACTATGTCACCTTTTTTTCTTCATGTGGTGTAATGTAGAAGTTGTGAAAAATTAAGTAATGTGTTCTGCAAGCGGAGCTCGAGATAACTGTTATTTCCTGCAGAAACGAGTCCTGGCTGGAAGGAATGATGGCGGTCTGTGCTGGATGAAAGATGAAGGACTTCACCTAGAGACGTCACTGGTGAGTCAGTGTTACCTATACACTGACACTATACACTGTATACTATATACAGCGGTCCTGTGTACAGTGATCACTGTATTATCTATACATTATATACAGAGTTCCTGTGTATAATACCACCAGTGATCACTGTATTACCTCTACACAGACACTGCATACTAAGTACAGATCTCCTGTGAATACTGGCACTTATGGTGATAGTATTGTGGTTTTTTTTTTTATTACTGATCAGTATTGTAGTATTCAGTCACTATGTGGTGGTAATATGTGGTCTGGAAATGGTGCGGTGGTATTTGTCCCTTGTATGTAGTATTATTCGGTCACTATGTGGTCTGGTCATGGTGTGGTGGTATTAAGTCACAGGTTTGGCATGTGGGGGTGACACCATTAGGCCCAGTTTAAGTTCTACAAAACAGGAAAACCATTTTTGGTAACCTTTGTGTGTATTGAGCCGGGGGAGGGGGGGGGGGCACCAAACTCGGGAACAGCCCCGGGCGGCAAAAGCTCTAGCTACGCCTCTGACACCACCCACCAAAAGAACTGCTGCATTAGGCCCTGGGGCCTTGGCTGGGGGGTTCTTCTGCTTGGTTGGGCAGGAGGGACTGATATGACCAGTCTGATGGCAGGTGAAACACTTGCGAGGTTCGGTGGTAGGTCTGGCGCTGTCGGCTACGGGGACAGGACCTCTGGTGTGCTGGCTGGCAGGGGTACTGGCGTTGGTTGCAGGCTTACCCCCTCTCCAGCTGGTGGTGACTGGCTTCCGCACTTCCGATCTACGGTTGGCCTCATAGGCATCGGCAATCTGTGCTGCTTTTGTCACGTCTTTGGGTTCTCTGTCCATCACGAACTGTCGCACCTCAGCTGGGCAAAGATGAAAGAACTGGTCTTTGATCAACAGGTCTCGCAGCTGTGCAAAGGTGGTCACTGACAGTCCTTGGGTCCACTGGTCAAAGTGGGTCCCCAGTCCATGCACCACATCACTGTAACTGTCGTGTGGGCCACGTTGGAGGGTCCGGAACTTTCTACGGTACACCTCGGGTGTAAGCTGGTACTTGGCTATCAGAGCCTGCTTGATGGCCTCATTGTCACCATCTTGATCTTGAGGTAGGGCAGCAAACGCCTCCAGAGCTTTACCTCTCAGCCCTGGTGTCAGGTATCGGGCCCATTCATCTGTAGGCAGCCGGTACTGTCTGCAGGCTTTCTCAAAGGCCCGCAGAAAAGTGTCCAAGTCCCCATCCTTCTCCATAACAGGAAAGTGATCGGGCCAGGGCTTAGGTATCTGAGCGCTGCTGGGCTCACGTCTCTGGGCGGTGGAGGGCATCCCCCCCTGCCGGAGCATCTCCAGTTCATGTTCTCGCTGGGCTTGGCGCTCGGCTCTCTCAGCCTCCCGCTCGGCTCTTTCAGCCTCTCGCTGGGCCTCTCGTTCGGCTCGGGCCTCCTGCCGATACTGCTGAATCAGCCGTAGGCGTCCCTCATGGTCATCAGTGGGGAGTTCTTCCAAGGCCGCCTGCAGGTGGGGGTCCAATTCGCCCGGATTGCTAACAGGGCCAGCATTCAGTGGTTGGACCTCTGCTGCAGCACCATGTCCGCTGGTGCTGGCTTCTGCGGCCTCTGGGCTCTGTGACCTGGCTTGGTCGGCTTCCCATTGCACCAGAACTGCGACCAGTTGGGCTTTGTTTTTGCCCGCAAAGTCAATGTGCTGTGACTTGCATAAGGCAACAAGGGTGTCTCTCGTCTGCTGCTCATAGAAGGTTTCTCCCCGCACAACCATGGTTGCCAAATAAAAGATAGGATAGAAAAACGAAGAGAAAGGGAGGGGATAATTCCCTGTACACAATTGTCTCAAGACTAATAAAACACTGAGTTCGTTCTCCAAACTTATTTGCGCAGAGTCCTCGCAAGAACTTTCTGCAAGTTTTTAGTGAGAGGAATGATTACTCAAACCAAATCACTAATGCTCTAAGATATCCCACCGCCTTGCCACCAAATGTCACGATTTCCCTGACCGCTGTCACCAATGGGTCAGGATTCACACCATGACCGTCACCCCTACGTCACGGATTGAGGTGACTTTAGGCCAACAGACGGCTATCACATGTGCAGGGGGGCTTATCTTAGTTATAAACACAGTAGAACAAAAGACGTGCGCACTGCTCAGTCTGAGCTTCCTGTTTCACCTCCCTTCGGTTTAAGAACGTGTACTACCACTACGGACCAGGGGTGCTCATACAGAAAAAAAGCTAATCCACATGAATCCATAGAAGAAAAGAGAGAGCACTCACCGTCCGTGTGTTCAAGTCCGGTCTTTATTAAAGTGGCTTACGATAAAAAACAGAGCATGGCAGGGAGATGCAGTGGAGGGACGACAGCTGTTCAAATCATTGGACCTGTTGAAGCGCAGGAGCGCGAAACAGCTGTCGTCCCTCCACTGCATCTCCCTGCCATGCTCTGTTTTTTATCGTAAGCCACTTTAATAAAGACCGGACTTGAACACACGGACGGTGAGTGCTCTCTCTTTTCTTCTATGGATTCTTATCTTAGTTATCCCTCCACTCCACGATGTGATGAAGAACCACACACAAGGCTATTGACCTCTTAGTTTACAGCAGGGGCTTATTTTAGGTATCCCACTGCTTTTAATATACCACAAACTGCAAGGATTTATGTATATCCCGCTTACAGTTCCACTTAACACTTGCAGCTCTCTGGCGCCCCCCTTTACTCTCAGGTCAGATTAGGTACTGCACCTAGGGTAATTAGTCGCCAGACAGGCTGCCTGCTATGTACTGGCTATTGGGCACGCTGCAGCGACGCGATAAACTACTCCCACTTAGGCAGGAACAATAATTATCAACGCCGCAGTCGCTATAACGCCACCCAACTACCCAGTACAAAATGTATGCTGCCACCAGCTTCGATTAAATGGGTCCGAAGCTAACCCAACACAACAGTAGCATAATTCTCTTCAAGAGACAGGGTACGTTTAGAGCATGGAGAATGAACTAACATATAATATTATATCCCATAAAAAATTAGGCAGTGCTTTATCAAAAATATTTTATAAAGATGTTACAAATGAGACAATTGCAAATATGTACAAGGGTAATTATAACATAAAGGGAATAACTGAGAAAAAAGCAACACTCACATGTTCAAAGCATGACAGGCAACCAGGCTAGGGCAGTTTTCCATACGTCCCAGTTCATGGGATGTACTCAGCTCTTCCAGGAAAATAGGACAAGAAGGAAGCTGGGGATGTGTGCAGACAGTTATAGCTTAAGCCTGTAACATCCCAGAAAGGGGTTGGATCACCTCGTCCCTCCTACCTCTTCAGTTTACTGATTTTACCCTAACCTATATCTAATTTCTATAATTCTGCTACAAAACATCTCATAGTCCTAACAAATCCATCATTCATCTCGGATTAAAGTGAGCATTCTAATGAGATCAAATATGTCCTATCTGGGATACATATTTACAGAGAAAACCCTACTTCTTTACCAGACGGAGTTAGAAGCCCGTGTTTCGGGGAATGGGTAGGTACACCGAGTGAGAATAAGAATATATATTTTCGTATGTCTAGCTTAAATCGTTTGCCTAATATCTAACAAAAACTAAACATAGAATCTCTCATGGATCCTCGAAGTTTCTACTTCACTTATAGCTGAACAAGAGCTTACACAGGAAATGCCGGTCATAAATACTTTTGGCTCTCCTAACCCCCACACTCTCTGAGAAAGAAAGGCAGGAATTTGCAGTATCACTCCAAGAAGGGGGGCTTAGCCCACGCAGGCTAGCAAGAGAACTACTTATGATATTTCATACCATATCGTGACACCCATCACTGTATAATGCTGCATAGTGCGGTATAATGCTCCCCCATCACTGTATAATGCTGCATAGTGCGGTATAATGCTCCCCCATCACTGTATAATGCTGCATAGTTCAGTATAATGCTTCCCCATCACCATATAATGCTGCATAGTGCGGTATAATGCTCCCCATCACCGTATAATGCTGCATAGTGCGGTATAATGCTCCCCCATCACCGTATAATGCTGCATAGTGCGGTATAATGCTCCCCATCACCGTATAATGCTGCATAGTGCGGTATAATGCTCCCCATCACCGTATAATGCTGCATAGTGCGGTATAATGCTACCCATCACCGTATAATGCTGCATAGTTCGGTATAGTACTCCCTCATCACTGTATCATGCTGCACAGTGCGGTATAATGCTCCCCCATCACCATATAATGTTACACAGTGCGGTATAATGCTCCCCCATCACCGTATAATGCTGCACAGTGCGGTATAATGCTCCCCCATCACCGTATAATGCTGCACAGTGCGGTATAATGCTTCCCATTACCGTATAATGCTCCCCATCATCGTATAATGCTGCATAGTGCGGTATAATGCTCCCTATCACCGTATAATGCTGCACAGTGCGGTATAATGCTCCCCCATCACCATATAATGTTGCACAGTGCGGTATAATGCTCCCCCATCACCGGATAATGCTGCATAGTGCGGTATAATGCTCCCTATCACCATATAATGCTGCATAGTGCGGTATAATGCTCCCCATCACCGTATAATGCTGCATAGTGCGGTATAATGCTCCCCCATCACCGTATAATGCCTCATAGTTCAGTATAATACTCCCTCATCACTGTATAATGCTGCACAGTGCGGTATAATGCTCCCTCATCACCATATAATGTTGCACAGTGCGGTATAATGCTCCCCCATCACCGTATAATGCTGCACAGTGCGGTATAATGCTCCTCCATCCGGGGCCGTATTTAGAGTTTCTGCTGCCCTAGGCACTTTTCGTGCTGCCTCCCCCATTGGTGAGTATGACTAATGCAGACACTATCGGCAGTGACTTAGGCTACTTTCACATCAGCGATTTTTGACATTTGCGGCAGATCCGTCAGTTTTTCCGCATCCGTAACGGATCACTTACGGCAACACTGTGTTCGGCCTCATTCATTCCCTATGGGACTTGCGGCACTTGCGGTTTTGCTGCGATCTGGCAAATGCGGTACTTGCAGCAACAGGAAAAAAAAAAATGCTGCTAGCAGTGGGTTTTTTTGTCTCACCTCAAGTGCTGCACATGTCCGCAAGTCCCATAGGGAATGAATGAGGCCGAACGCAGAGTTGCCGGCCTGTAAGTGATATGTTACGCGACAGATGCAGAAAAACTGCAGTATCTGCCGCGAACGGAGAAAATCGCTGATGTGAAAGTAGCCTTAGCAAACCTTTCCATTAGTTGTCATATGAGAATCTGGTGGATCTCATACACAGTACATGGTCCGTTTGATTCTGCCATGGTTGCAAGGTTTGGCTGACAGGTTTTTAAGGGGAACCTGTCAGTCGATTCATACTACCAAAACCACGGACAGCATCACTCAGTCTGCAAACAGGGAAGTTTATCTCTGCAATGCTGGGACGTTTCAGAGAGGATAGTTTGAAGAGCTGGATGGGTAATTTAGTGAGAGAACGGACTAATCTGTGGGCTTCTTACTCCATGTCTGTGGGCTCCTCACTCCATGTCTCTAGATCAGGGGTGGGCAATTTATTTTCCCGAGGGGCCAGATGAAAGACCATGACTGTTGTGGAGGCCGAACCAATAGCATGAAAATAATTCTACTCAATATTAATTAATATTAATTGTATCACTTAATATTGAGCAGAATTAAGTATGCTGACACCCCCTATATATCTTTAAACCCCCCACAGCCCTTTAAATACAGCATGAGCCCCACACAGCCTCCCCATATACTGCATGAGACCAGCCTCTCATCTCCTCTTCTTTCCAGCCTCTCCTCTCCTTTCCAGCCTCTCATCTCCTCTCCTTTCCAGCCTCTCCTTTCCAGCCTCTCATCTCCTTACAGCCTCTCATCTCCTTTCCAGCCTCTCATCTCCTTTCCAGCCTCTCATCTCCTTTCCAGCCTCTCATCTCCTTTCCAGCCTCTCCTCTCCTTTCCAGCCTCTCATCTCCAGCCTCTCCTCTCCAGCCTCTCCTCTCCTTTCCAGCCTCTCCTCTCCTTTCCAGCCTCTCCTCTCCAGCCTCTCCTCTCCTTTACAGCCTCTCATCTCCATTACAGCCTCTCATCTCCATTACAGCCTCTCATCTCCTTTACAGCCTCTCATCTCCTCTCCTTTCCAGCCTCTCATCTCCTTTCCAGCCTCTCCTCTCCTGCCTCTCCTCTCCAGCCTCTCATCTCCTTTCCAGCCTATCATCTCCTTTACAGCCTCTCATCTCCTTACCAGCCTCTCCTTTCCATCCTCTCCTCTCCTTATCAGCCTCTCATCTCCTTACCAGCCTCTCCTCTCCTGCCTCTCAGCTCCTTACCAGCCTCTCATCTCCTTACCAGCCTCTCCTTTCCAGCCTCTCCTCTCCTGCCTCTCAGCTCCTTACCAGCCTCTCATCTCCTTACCAGCCTCTCCTTTCCAGCCTCTCCTCTCCTGCCTCTCAGCTCCTTACCAGCCTCTCCTTTCCAGCCTCTCCTCTCCTGCCTCTCCTCTCCTTACCAGCCTCTCATCTCCTTACTAGCCTCTCCTTACCAGCCTCTCCTCTCCTTACCAGCCTCTCATCTCCTTTCCAGCCTCTCCTCTCCTGCCTCTCAGCTCCTTACCAGCCTCTCATCTCCTTACCAGCCTCTCCTTTCCAGCCTCTCCTCTCCTTACCAGCCTCTCATAGCCTTAACAGCCTCTCCTCTCCTGCCTCTCAGCTCCTTACCAGCCTCTCACCTCCTTACCAGCCTCTCCTCTCCTGCCTCTCCTCTCCTTACCAGCCTCTACTTTCCAGCCTCTCCTCTCCTGCCTCTCAGCTCCTTACCAGCCTCTCATCTCCTTACCAGCCTCTCCTTTCCAGCCTCTCCTCTCCTGCCTCTCAGCTCCTTACCAGCCTCTTATCTCCTTACCAGCCTCTCCTTTCCAGACTCTCCTCTCCTGCCTCTCAGCTCCTTACCAGCCTCTCATCTCCTTACCAGCCTCTCCTTTCCAGCCTCTCCTCTCCTGCCTCTCAGCTCCTTACCACCCTCTCATCTCTTTACCAGCCTCTCCTTTCCAGCCTCTCCTCTCATGCCTCTCAGCTCCTTACCAGCCTCTCATCTCCTTACCAGCCTCTCCTTTCCAGCCTCTCCTCTCCTGCCTCTCAGCTCCTTACCAGCCTCTCCTTTCCAGCCTCTCCTCTCCTGCCTCTCAGCTCCTTACCAGCCTCTCATCTCCTTACCAGCCTCTCCTTTCCAGCCTCTCCTCTCCTGCCTCTCAGCTCCTTACCAGCCTCTCATCTCCTTACCAGCCTCTCCTTTCCAGCCTCTCCTCTCCTGCCTCTCCTCTCCTTACCAGCCTCTGCTTACCAGCCTCTCCTTACCAGCCTCTCATCTCTTTTCCAGCCTCTCCTCTCCTGCCTCTCAGCTCATTACCAGCCTCTCATCTCCTTACCAGCCTCTCCTCTCCTTGCCAGCCTCTCATCTCCTTACCAGCCTCTCATCTCCTGCCTCTCAGCTCCTTACCAGCCTCTCATCTCCTTACCAGCCTCTCCTTTGCAGCCTCTCCTCTCCTTCCTCTCCTCTCCTTACCAGCCTCTCATCTCCTTACCAGCCTCTCCTTTCCAGCCTCTCCTCTCCTGCCTCTCAGCTCCTTACCAGCCTCTCATCTCCTTACCAGCCTCTCCTCTCCTGCCTCTCAGCTCCTTACCAGCCTCTCATCTCCTTACCAGCCTCTCCTTTCCAGCCTCTCCTCTCCTGCCTCTCAACTCCTTACCAGCCTCTCCTCTCCTGCCTCTCAGCTCCTTACCAGCCTCTCATCCCCTCCCCTCACTCACTCACATCAGCAGACTCCAGTCTCCTCTCTGCATCTTCCTCTGAGTCCTCACACACTGCCCGCCTCCTCCTCTCCCTGCTCACCGCCGACTTCAGTATCTTCTCCCACAAACATTAAATGCTTCTCTGCAGTCTGCTCCAGTGCTCTTACAGTAAGAAGAGCGCGCAGCGTGTGACATGAGCGGCGTCAGGAGGACCATGATGCACTTGGGCTGCTGCTGCTTAAAGGTACAGCACCCATTTCTGCCCCATACAGTAGTCAGGGCAGCAATGCCCTGATGGTGACCTTGTGCTTGAGACCCCCTCCCCCCGCAGCAGCTGGGACTGAGGTGGGTGAGCGGGGGGACCCCTGGACTTTTAAAAAAAAAATTTATTTTTTTTTTAAACTTGCTCAGGTGCCACCCCCCTGCATTGTCCCCGCTCTAGGCACGTGCCCTCAAGTGCCTAGTGGCAAATACGGCCCTGTCAAAATGTCATCTAAATAAACAACCATGAAACGACCAATAAGGTCTACAAAAATCACATTAATAAAATTTTGAAATACGAACGCACCAGCGGTAAGACCAAATGGCATTACCAGATTTTCAAACAGCCCCTCGGATGTGAGTAAGGCCATTTTCCACTCATCCTCCTCCCTCACCCTTATCAAATTGTTAGCTCCCCTAAGATCGAATTTGGAGAGCCATTGAGCCCCTGATAACTGATTACACAGATCCAGAATTAGCGTGTTCCTCACCGTGATGTTATTCAATTCTCAAAAGTCGAGGCAGGGATGTAAACCACCATCTTTTTTTTTAATGAAAAAAAACTCCAGCAGCCACAGGAGAAACAGAAGGCCGGATGTGACCCTTGCGAAGGCTCTCCGCAATGTACTCTTTCATTGCCAACCGTTCAGGACCAGACAAATTAAATAGACAGGCTTTAGGTAATTTAGGCCCAGGAATTAAATTGATGGCGCATTCAAAGGGTCTATGCAGGGCCGTATTTGCCACTAGGCACTTGAGGGCACGTGCCTAGGGCGGGGACAATGCAGGGGGGCGGCACCTGAGCAAGTTTTAAAAAAAAAATTTTTTTTTTTTTTAAAAGTCCGGGGGTCCCCCCGCCCACCCACCTCAATCCCAGCTGCTGCGGGGGGAGGGGGTCTCAAGCGCAAGGCCACCATCAGGGCATTGCTGTCCTGACTACTGTATGGGGCAGAAATGGGTGCTGTACCTTTAAGCAGCAGCAGCCCAAGTGCATCATGGTCCTCCTGACGCCGGTCATGTCACACGCTGCGCGCTCTTCTTACTGTAAGAGCACTGGAGCCGACTGCAGAGAAGCATTTATGTTTGTGGGAGAAGATACTGAAGTCGGCGGTGAGCAGGGAGAGGAGGAGGCGGGCAGTGTGTGAGGACTCAGAGGAAGCTGCAGAGAGGAGACGGGAGTCTACTGATGTGAGTGAGTGAGGGGAGGGGATGAGAGGCTGGTAAGGAGCTGAGAGGAAGGAGAGGAGAGGCTGGTAAGGAGAGGCTGGTAAGGAGCTGAGAGGCAGGAGAGGAGAGGCTGGAAAGGAGAGGCTGGTAAGGAGATGAGAGGCTGGTAAGGAGCTGAGAGGCAGGAGATGAGAGGCTGGTAAGGAGATGAGAGGCTGGTAAGGAGCTGAGAGGCAGGAGAGGAGAGGCTGGAAAGGAGAGGAGAGGCTGGAAAGGAGCTGAGAGGCAGGAGGAGAGGCTGGAAAGGAGAGGAGAGGCTGGAAAGGAGATGAGAGGCTGGTAAGGAGCTGAGAGGCAGGAGAGGAGAGGCTGGAAAGGAGAGGCTGGCAAGGAGATGAGAGGCTGGTAAGGAGAGGAGAGGCAGGAGAGGAGAGGCTGGAAAGGAGAGGCTGGTAAGGAGATGAGAGGCTGGTAAGGAGCTGAGAGGCAGGAGAGGAGAGGCTGGTAAGGAGATGAGAGGCTGGTAAGGAGATGAGAGGCTGGTAAGGAGCTGAGAGGCAAGAGAGGAGAGGCTGGTAAGGAGAGGCTGGTAAGGAGAGGAGAGGCAGGAGAGAAGAGGCTGGAAAGGAGAGGCTGGTAAGGAGATGAGAGGCTGGTAAGGAGCTGAGAGTCAGGAGAGGAGAGGCTGGAAAGGAGAGGCTGGTAAGGAGATGAGAGGCTGGTAAGGAGCTGAGAGGCTGGTAAGGAGATGAGAGGCTGGTAAGGAGAGGAGAGGCAGGAGAGGAGAGGCTGGAAAGGAGAGGCTGGTAAGGAGATGAGAGGGTGGTAAGGAGCTGAGAGGCAGGAGAGGAGAGGCTGGTAAGGAGATGAGAGGCTGGTAAGGAGCTGAGAGGCAGGAGAGGAGAGGCTGGAAAGGAGAGGCTGGTAAAGAGATGAGAGGCTGGTAAGGAGCTGAGAGGCAGGAGAGGAGAGGCTGGAAAGGAGAGACTGGTAAGGAGAGAGGCAGGAGAGGAGAGGCTGGTAAGGAGATGAGAGGCTGGTAAGGAGCTGAGAGGCAGGAGAGGAGAGGCTGGTAAGGAGATGAGAGGCTGGTAAGGAGAGGAGAGGCTGGAAAGGAGAGGCTGGTAAGGAGATGAGAGGCTGGTAAGGAGCTGAGAGGCAGGAGATGAGAGGCTGGAAAGGAGAGGAGAGGCTGGTAAGGAGAGGCTGGTAAGGAGATGAGAGGCTGGTAAGGAGAGGAGAGGCAGGAGAGGAGAGGCTGGAAAGGAGAGGCTGGTAAGGAGATGAGAGGCTGGTAAGGAGCTGAGAGGCAGGAGAGGAGAGGCTGGAAAGGAGAGGCTGGTAAGGAGATGAGAGGCTGGTAAGGAGCTGAGAGGCAGGAGAGGAGAGGCTGGAAAGGAGAGGCTGGAAAGGAGATGAGAGGCTGGTAAGGAGCTGAGAGGCAGGAGAGGAGAGGCTGGAAAGGAGAGGCTGGTAAGGAGATGAGAGGCTGGTAAGGAGCTGAGAGGCAGGAGAGGAGAGGCTGGAAAGGAGAGGCTGGTAAGGAGATGAGAGGCTGATAAGGAGAGGAGAGGCTGGAAAGGAGAGGCTGGTAAGGAGATGAGAGGCTGGAAAGGAGATGAGAGGCTGGAAAGGAGATGAGAGGCTGGAGAGGAGAGGCAGGAGAGGAGAGGCTGGAAAGGAGATGAGAGGCTGGAAAGGAGAGGAGATGAGAGGCTGTAAAGGAGATGAGAGGCTGTAAAGGAGAGGAGAGGCTGGAAAGAGAGGAGAGGCTGGAGAGGAGAGGCTGGAGATGAGAGGCTGGAGATGAGAGGCTGGAAAGGAGATGAGAGGCTGGAAAGGAGATGAGAGGCTGGAAAGGAGAGGAGAGGCTGGAAAGGAGAGGAGAGGCTGGAAAGGAGAGGAGAGGCTGGAGATGAGAGGCTGGAGATGAGAGGCTGGAAAGGAGATGAGAGGCTGGAAAGGAGATGAGAGGCTGGAAAGGAGAGGAGAGGCTGGAAAGGAGATGAGAGGCTGGAAAGGAGAGGAGATGAGAGGCTGGAAAGGAGAGGAGAGGCTGGAAAGGAGAGGAGATGAGAGGCTGGTCTCATGCAGTATATGGGGAGGCTGTGTGGGGCTCATGCTGTATTTAAGGGGCTGTGGGGGGTTTAAAGATATATAGGGGGTGTCAGCATACTTAATTCTGCTTAATATTAAGTGATACAATTAATATTAATTAATATTGAGTAGAATTATTTTCATGCTATTGGTTTGGCCTCCACAACAGTCATGGTCTTTCATCTGGCCCCTCGGGAAAATAAATTGCCCACCCCTGATCTAGAGACATGGAGTGAGGAGCCCACAGACATGGAGTGAGAAGCCCACAGATTAGTCCGTTCTCTCACTAAATTACCCATCCAGCTCTTCAAACTATCCTCTCTGAAACGTCCCAGCATTGCAGAGATAAACTTCCCTGTTTGCAGTCTGAGAGATGCTGCCCGTGGTTTTGGTAGTATGAATCGACTGACAGGTTCCCCTTAAAAACCTGTCAGCCAAATCTTGCAACCGTGGCAGAATCAACTGACCATGTACTGTGTATGAGATCCACCAGATTCTCATATGACAACTAATGGAAAGGTTTGCTAAGGCTACTTTCACATCAGCGATTTTCTCCGTTCGCGGCAGATACTGCAGTTTTTCCGCATCTGTCGCGTAACATATCACTTACAGGCCGGCAACTCTGCGTTCGGCCTCATTCATTCCCTATGGGACTTGCGGACATGTGCAGCACTTGAGGTGAGACAAAAAAAACCACTGCTAGCAGCATTTTTTTTTCCGGTTGCTGCAAGTACCGCATTTGCCGGATCGCAGCAAAACCGCAAGTGCCGCAAGTCCCATAGGGAATGAATGAGGCCGAACACAGTGTTGCCGTAAGTGATCCGTTACGGATGCGGAAAAACTGACGGATCTGCTGCAAATGTCAAAAATCGCTGATGTGAAAGTAGCCTAAGTCACTGCCGATAGTGTCTGCATTAGTCATACTCACCAATGGGGGAGGCAGCACGAAAAGTGCCTAGGGCAGCAGAAACTCTAAGGGTATGTTCACACGTTCCTGATTTCCCTCCTTTTTTTTCAGGACAAAAACCGCAGCTCTTGGCAGAAAACGCAGGTCCTTTTTTTGGTGCTTTTTTGGTGCGTTTTTTGATGCAGTTTTCTATGCAGAGTCTGTGTGTTTTCTAGGAAGTTTTTTAGGGTTAAAATGGCTGAAAATACCCTAACCCTACTCCTAACCCTAACCCTACCCCTAACCCTACCCCTAACCCTACCCCTAACCCTACCCCTAACCCTACCCCTATCCCTACCCCTAACCCTATTCTAACCTTAGTGGGGAAAAAAAAAATTCTTAATTTTTTTATTGTCCCTACCTATGGGGGTGACAAAGGTCATTTACTATTATTTTTATTTTGATCACTGAGATAGGTTACATCTCAGTGATCAAAATGCACTTTGTAACGAATCTGCCGGACGGCAGATTCGGCGGGCGCACTGCGCATGCGCCCGCCATTTTGCAAGATGGCGGCACCCAGGGAGAAGACGGCCGGATGGACACCGGGAGGCTGGGGAAGTATAAGGGGGGGAGATGAGGGCACGGGGGGGGGCGTCGGAGCATGGGGGGGTGGCATCGGAGCATGGGGGGGTGGGATTGGGGCACGGGGGGGCAGCCACACTGCAGCGGTTCTGCACCACAAACCGCAGAAAACACGCAGATATTTTTTTCATCTGCGGGTTTTACTGCGGGTTTGACCTCACAATGGATGTCTATGGGTGCAGAACCGCTGCAGTTCCGCAAAAAGAAGTGACATGGTACTTCTTTTTTACCGCGGCTATTCAGTGCGGCTTTTTTCGCGATTTTCCGCAATGTGGGCACAGCAGTTCCTGTTTTCCATAGGGTACATTGTAATGTACCCTGCATGGAAAACAGCTGCGGACTCGCAGTGGGAAAATCGCGGCGATTCCGCATGAAAAAAAGGATGGTGTGAACATGGCCTAAATACGGCCCTGGGTCTATGTGGAGGTAAGACCTCAGCCTCGCTTTCGGAGAACACGTCCTTAAAGTCTTTTAGTTACTCCGGAATACCCTCCAAACCAAGAGATGACACGGAGAAAGACTTAACAGGTTTCATAAGTGTAGTAGATTTATAACAAGAATTGACGCAGTTAGATAGACCCCCATGAAACAATCTCTCCTGTTTTCCAGTTGAAAACAGGGTTATGGCATTGTAACCACAGCATACCCAGTACCAGTCCAGAAGGCAAGTTATTCATGACAAAACAATTTAACATTTCCACATGAGAAGAGCCCACTTTGAGCGAAAAAACTTCAGAAACATAAACAATCCCAGCTTGGGTGAGGGAGATGAGTCAATGGCGACAACCTTGAGAGGGGTCTTGAGCCTAGCAGTCCCTATCTTGCATTGGACAATGATAAGAGGGCTGATCAGGTTTATGGAAGAACCACTGTCCACAAAAGCTGTAGAGAAAAAACGACAACTGTCTACCAACAGCTCCACTTAAATTTTTCCTCATCCTCTAAATTGTTATTGCACCTGCGAGTCTAGGTAGCTTCCTCGATCGCCACCCAGACCTAGTCATTTCCCATCACCTTGGAAGATGATGGACAGGAAGAACACTCCTTTTTCCAGTGTCCCGATTCCCCACAGTAAAAACGTAACTGCTTATCCCGGCGACGTTTCCTCTCCTCTTTTAGGGTGATAGCGCCGATTACCATCGGTTCTGGCGTAGAACTAGATCCCCTGCCGGTGAAGAACAATGGGGTCTCATACTGCATCACCCCTCTAGCTCGAAATCGGAGGTCCACTCACACAGCTTGTGTCATGGCATCCTCCAGAGAGTCCAATAGGGGGTGGAGCGCCAGAGCATCCTTCAGTCATTCGGTCAAGCCTCTCCGGAATAAACCTCACAGGGCAGCATCATCCCAGGAGACCTCCGCAGCCCAGCGTCTGAATTCTGATCAGAACCACTCGGCCGAGTGCTTCCCCTGACACACAGACATCACCATATCCTCAGCAAGGCGTACCCGGTCTGGTTCATCATAAATATGACCCACAGCTTCAAAAAATGCATCAACCGTCAGTCTCTCAGGAGCAGAGGGGGAAAGAGAGAAAACCCAAGCTTGAGGAGCACCCCTGAGAAGAGACATGACCACACCCACCTTTTGACACTCATCCCCGGAAGAGTGGGATCTTGAAGAAAAGTTTGCACCCCTCCTTAACCCCTTTCTGACATCGGACGTACTATCCCGTCCATGTGGGGTGGGCCCCTATGACCATGGACGGGATAGTACGTCCAGCGCGATCGGCGGCGCTCACGGGGGGAGCGCCGCCGATCGCGGCCGGGTGTCAGCTGCCTATCGCAGCTGACATCCGGCACTATGTGCCAGGAGCGGTCACGGACCGCCCCCGGCACATTAACCCCCGGCACACCGCGATCAAAGATGATCGCGATGTGCCGGCGGTACAGGGAAGCTTCCCGCAGGGAGGGGGCTCCCTGCGGGCTTCCCTGAGCCCCCCGCAGCAACGCGATGTGATCGCGTTGCTGCGAGGGTCTCACCTCCCTCCCTGCTCCCTCCAGCCCCGGATCCAAGATGGCCGCGGATCCGGGTCCTGCAGGGAGGGAGGTGGCTTCACAGAGCCTGCTTAGAGCAGGCACTGTGAAGGCTGCAGCGCTGCATGTCAGATCAGTGATCTGACAGAGTGCTGTGCAAACTGTCAGATCACTGATCTGTGATGTCCCCCCCTGGGACAAAGTAAAAAAGTAAAAAAAAAAATTTCAAATGTGTAAAAAAAAATAAAAAAAAAATATTCCAAAATAATGAAAAAAAAAAAAATATTATTCCCATAAATACATTTCTTTATCTAAATAAAAAAAAAAACAATAAAAGTACACATATTTAGTATCGCCGCGTCCGTAACGGCCCGACCTATAAAACTGGCCCACTAGTTAACCCCTTCAGTAAACACCGTAAGAAAAAAAAAAAAAAACGAGGCAAAAAACAACGCTTTATTATCATACCGCCGAACAAAAAGTGGAATAACACGCGATCAAAAAGACAGATATAACTAACCATGGTACCGCTGAAAACGTCATCTTGTCCCGCAAAAAACGAGCTGCCATACAGCATCATCAGCAAAAAAATAAAAAAGTTATAGTCCTGAGAATAAAGCGATGCCAAAATAATTATTTTTTCTATAAAATAGTTTTTATCGTATAAAAGCGCCAAAACATAAAAAAATGATATAAATGAGGTGTCGCTGTAATCGTACTGACCCGAAGAATAAAACTGCTTTATCAATTTTACCAAACGCGGAACGGTATAAACGCCTCCCCCAAAAGAAATTCATGAATAGCTGGTTTTTGGTCATTCTGCCTCACAAAAATCGGAATAAAAAGCGATCAAAAAATGTCACGTGCCCGAAAATGTTACCAATAAAAACGGCAACTCGTCCCGCAAAAAACAAGACCTCACATGACTCTGTGGACCAAAATATAGAAAAATTATAGCTCTCAAAATGTGGTAACGCAAAAAATATTTTTTGCAATAAAAAGCGTCTTTCAGTGTGTGACGGCTGCCAATCATAAAAATCCGCTAAAAAACCCGCTATAAAAGTAAATCAAACCCCCCTTCATCACCCCCTTAGTTAGGGAAAAATTAAAAAAATGTATTTATTTCCATTTTCCCATTAGGGCTAGGGTTAGAGTTAGGGCTAGGGTTAGGGCTAGGGCTAGGGTTAGGGCTAGGGTTAGGGCTAGGGTTAGGGCTAGGGTTAGGGTTAGGGCTAGGGCTAGGGTTAGGGCTAGGGTTAGGGCTAGGGTTAGGGCTAGGGTTAGGGCTAGGGCTACAGTTTGGGTTGGGGCTAAAGTTACAGTTAGGGTTTAGATTACATTTACGGTTGGGAATAGGGTTGGGATTAGGGTTAGGGGTGTGTCAGGGTTAGAGGTGTGGTTAGGGTTACTGTTGGGATTAGGGTTAGGGATGTGTTTGGATTAGGGTTTCAGGTAGAATTGGGGAGTTTCCACTGTTTAGGCACATCAGGGGCTCTCCAAACGCGACATGGCGTCCGATCTCAATTCCAGCCAATTCTGCGTTGAAAAAGTAAAACAGTGCTTCTTCCCTTCCGAGCTCTCCCGTGTGCCCAAACAGGGGTTTACCCCAACATATGGGGTATCAGCGTACTCAGGACAAATAGGACAACAACTTTTGGGGTCCAATTTCTCCTGTTACCCTTGGGAAAATACAAAACTCGGGGCTAAAACATATTTTTTGTGGGAAAAAAAAAGATTTTTTATTTTCACGGCTCTGCGTTATAAACTGTAGTGAAACACTTGGGGGTTCAAAGTTCTCACAACACATCTAGATTAGTTCCCTGGGGGGTCTAGTTTCCAATATGGGGTCACTTGTGGGGGGTTTCTACTGTTTAGGTACATTAGGGGTTCTGCAAACGCAATGTGACATCTGCAGACCATTCCATCTAAGTCTGCATTCCAAATGGCGCTCCTTCCCTTCCGAGCTCTGCCATGCGCTCAAACGGTGGTTTCCCCCAACATACGGGGTATCAGCGTACTCAGGACAAATTGGACAACAACTTTTGGGGTCGAATTTCTCCTCTTACCCTCGGGAAAATACAAAACTGGGGGCTAAAAAATAATTTTGGGGGGAAAGATTTTTTTTTTTAATTTTCACGGCACTGCGTTACAAACTGTAGTGAAACACTTGGGGGTTCAAAGCTATCACAACACATCTAGATGAGTTCCTTAGGGGGTCTAGTTTCCAAAATGGTGTCACTTGTGGGAGGTTTCTACTGTTTAGGTACATTAGGGGCTCTGCAAATGCAATGTGACACCTGCAGACCATTCCATCTAAGTCCTCATTCCAAATGGAGCTCCTTCCCTTCCGAGCCCTCCCATGCGCCCAAACAGTGGTTCCCCCCACATATGGGGTATCAGCGCACTCAGGACAAATTGGACAACAAATTGTGGGGTCGAATTTCTCCTGTTACCCTCGGGAAAATACAAAACTGGGGGCTAAAAAATAATTTTTGTGGGAAAAAATTTTTGTTTTATTTTTACGGCTCTCCATTATAAACTTCTGTGAAGCCCTTGGTGGGTCAAAGCGCTCAGCACACATCTAGATAAGTTCCTAAGGGGGTCTACTTTCCAAAATGGTGTCACTTGTGGGGGGTTTCTACTGTTTAGGTACATTAGGGGCTCTGCAAACGCAATGTGACACCTGCAGACCATTCCATCTAAGTCTGCATTCAAATGGCACTCCTTCCCTTCTGAGCCCTCCCATGTGCCCAAACAGTGGTTCCCCCCACATATGGTGTATCATCGCACTCAGGACAAATTGGGCAACAAATTTTGGGGTCCAATTTCTCCTGTTACCCTCAGGAAAATACAAAACTGGGGGCTAAAAAAATAATTTTTGTGGGAAAAAAATGTTGTTTTATTTTACGGCTCTGCATTATAAACTTCTGTGAAGCACTTGGTGGGTCAAAGTGCTCACCACACCTCTAGATAAGTTCCTTAGGGGGTCTACTTTCCAAAATGGTGTCATTTGTGGGGGGTTTCAATGTTTAGGCACATCAGTGGCTCTTCAAACACAACATGGCATCCCATCTCAATTCCTGTCAATTTTGCTTTGAAAAGTCAAACGGCGCTCCTTCCCTTCCGAGCTCTCCCATCCGCCCAAACAGTGGTTTACCCCCACATATGGGCCATCAGCGTACTCAGGACAAATTGTACAACAACTTTTGGGGTCCAATTTCTTCTCTTACCCTTGGGAAAATAAAAAATTGGGGGCGAAAAGATAATTTTTGTGAAAAAATATGATTTTTTATTTTTACGGTTCTACATTATAAACTTCTGTGAAGCACTTGGTGGGTCAAAGTGCTCACCACACCTCTAGATAAGTTCCTTAGGGGGTCTACTTTCCAAAATGGTGTCACTTGTGGGGGGTTTCAATGTTTAGCCACATCAGGGGCTCTCCAAACGAAACATGGCGTCCCATCTCAATTCCAGTCAATTTTGCATTGAAAAGTCAAATGGCACTCCTTCGCTTCCGAGCTCTGCCATGCGCCCAAACAGTGGTTTACCCCCACATGTGGGGTATTGGCATACTCAGGACAAATTGTACAACAATGTTTGGGGTCCATTTTCTCCTGTTACCCTTGGTAAAATAAAACAAATTGGAGCTGAATTAAATTTTTTGTGAAAAAAAGTTAAATGCTCATTTTTATTTAAACATTCAAAAAATTCCTGTGAAGCACCAGAAGGGTTAATAAACTTCTTGAATATGGTTTTGAGCACCTTGAGGGGTGTAGTTTTTAGAATGGTGTCACACTTGGGTATTTTCTATCATATAGACCCCTCAAAATGACTTCAAATGAGATGTGGTCCCTAAAATAAAATGGTGTTGTAGAAATGAGAAATTGCTGGTCAACTTTTAACCCTTATAACTCCCTAACAAAAAAAAATTTTGGTTCCAAAATTGTGCTGATGTAAAGTAGACATGTGGGAAATGTTACTTATTAAGTATTTTGTGTGACATATCTCTGTGATTTAATTGCATAAAAATTCAAAGTTGGAAAATTGCGAAATTTTCATAATTTTCGCCAAATTTCCATTTTTTTCACAAATAAACGCAGGTACTATCAAAGAATGTTTACCATTGTCATGAAGTACAATATGTCACGAGAAAACGATGTCAGAATCACCAGGATCCATTGAAGCGTTCCAGAGTTATAACCTCATAAAGGGACAGTGGTCAGAATTGTAAAAATTGGCCCGGTCATTAACGTGCAAACTACCCTTGGGGGTAAAGGGGTTAAATACTTAAAATTCTTTTTTGTCCCCCGAGAAAAAATCTGGCAATTTAACAGGGGGCTCAGGAGAAACAAGCACCAAATCCCGCGCCCCAGTCCCAAGAGCACCAGAAGCACACACTACCTGCACCGTGTCCGCTAATTGTTGCTGCGACTGGGCCGTGGCCCGTTATTCCACATTCAACTTTTGGAACATTTGAGTCAGGTGTTCCACCTGCTCAGAAATGACCTGAAAATGATCCATAACTACCTCTGAAGAAAAAAAAGAAACCACAGAAGAGAAGAGGCAGCTATAGAGACAATAATGGTCAGTTATAATGTCAGGATCCGTGCTATAGACATATAGCAGGAGTCTGAGTCAGGGTACTAAAACTGACTCACCAGAGAGTTAAGGGGTCTGGATTGCAGAAGCAGGCAAGGTGTCGGAGCAGCAGAGCCGAGTGATAAGAAAGTTGGCTAGATGCTGCAACAGGACCTGCAGCACGTGACTCGTCACATGACATGGAGGCGGAGTCTCCCGCAGGTCTGAAGCATCAAGCAGGAGAGCGCGGCGGCGATGATACCAGGACACCGCAAAGGGCATAAGCGCACAGGGGTGAGCGAGCGTAAAGGGAGGTCAAACCAAAGCCGAGGTCAAAGTTACCAGACAGGACAGACAGTACAAAAGGGGAAGCCAAAAGAGAAACCAGGAGACAAGCGAAAAGTCAGAACCAAGAGAGCAAGCGAAGTACACAATCAGCAGGCAGAATCAGCAACAGGAAAACAGACCGGGACAAAACCAAACAATCTCACAAAATACAGGCACAAAGGCATAGGCACAGCGGGTCGACCACCTCAGCCAAGGGCACGAGTATAACCGACAAGGTCAGAACCCAAAGAGAGGCTATAAAAGGCCTCACTGGGGCCAAACGGAGGCTCTAAGGCTAGTTTCACACTAGCGTTTAGCCTGGCTGCGGAGGGATGCGGACTTCCTCCGCAAAACTCCACCCACTGCAGCGCCTCTTCATTCAGCTCCACCTACGGCTGCATGTGGCATGCGCACCCTATCTTTAACATTGGGTAAGCAGGCCATGCCGTTGTATGCGGATGCCTCCGCATGCATCGTTTTGATGGTGCGACGACTTGCGCCGAACGACGAATGTGGCGGCATCCGCATACAGCGGCATGGCCTGCGTACCCAATATTAAAGATAGGGTGCGCACGCCACATGCAGCCGTAGGCGGAGCTGAATGAAGAGGCGCAGCAGTGGGCGGAGCTTGACTGAGCAAGTCTGCATCCCTCCGCAGCCAGGCTAAACGCTAGTGTGAAACTAGCCTAAAAGATTAACCCCAAAGATATCACAACCATGAAATAGACAGAACCATGATACCATCAAACAGAGAAGAACTGCTTAAATTTCTCCTTTTCAGAAAAAAAAACAAAATTTGGTTGGAAAGGTATGAGGAGATCCAGGATAGGCCAAGGTCTTTGATGCCAATGGAGGAGAGGATCTGTAGTAGGAGGCAGTGGTCAACTGTGTCAAAAGCTGAGGACAGGTCTAGAAGGAGGAGCATATAGATTATTGTCCGTTAGCCTTAGCTGTAGGTAGATCGTTAGTAATTTTGGTCAGGGCTGTCTCAGTAGAATGATGGGGACAGAAACCAGATTGTAGATTGTCAAAGAGGAAGTTAGATGAGAGGTGGGAGGAAAGTTCAGAGTGGACGTGCTGCTCCAGGAGTTTGGAAGCGAAAGGGAACAGGGATATTGGGCGATAACAGGACATAGCGGTTGGGTCTAGGGTTGGCTTTTTAACCCCTTCCCGACATACGCCGTACTAGTACTGCTCTGTGGGAACGGAGTTCCCGCAAACCGTAGTAGTAGTACGGCGGCACGATCGCACGGTCTCACAGTGAGCACCGCGGCGATCGCGTGCGGGTGTCAGCTGTATGTGACAGCTGACACCCCGTAGCAATGCCTACGATCGGCGTTAGCGCCGATCGTGGGCATTTAACCCCTCTGATGCCGCTGTCAGTAGTGACAGCGACATGGAGGGGCAACGCGCAGGGACGGGGGCTCCTTGCGCTCTCCCACCGGAACAAAGCGATTCGATCACGTTGTTCTGGAAGGAGTCCCCGGATCCAAAATGGCCGTGGGGCTCTGTTATGACCTGGTGGTCAGGACAATAATGGACCTGGTGGTTAAGAGCACACGGAATGACCTGATAGTTACTGATAATAAGGACGAGCTCTGGGACGTGGGAACTCTGCTGACCGCAATCCCTAAACCTATCAAACACACTAGAAATAGCCGTGGATTGCGCCTAACGCTCCCTATGCAACTCGGCACAGCCTAAGAAACTAGCTAGCCCTGAAGATAGAAAAATAAAGCCTACCTTGCCTCAGAGAAATTCCCCAAAGGAAAAGGCAGCCCCCCACATATAATGACTGTGAGTAAAGATGAAAATACAAACACAGAGATGAAATAGATTTAGCAAAGTGAGGCCCGACTTACTGAACAGACCGAGGATAGGAAAGGTTACTTTGCGGTCAGCACAAAAACCTACAAAAAGACCACGCAGAGGGCGCAAAAAGACCCTCTGCACCGACTCACGGCGTCCCAGAGCTTCCAGCAAGCAAGACAACAAATTAAATAGCAAGCTGGACAGAAAAATAGCAAACCAAAGAAATACAAGCTGGAACTTAGCTTCTGATGGGAAGACAGGTCACAAGAACGATCCAGGAGTGAACAGACCAATACTGGAACATTGAAAGGTGGCATGGAGCAAAGATCTAAGTGGAGTTAAATAGAGCAGCAGCTAACGAATTAACCTCATCACCTGTGAAACTCAGAAACACCCACCAGAGGAAGTCCATGGACAGAACCAGCCGAAGTACCATTCATGACCACAGGAGGGAGCCCGACAACAGAATTCGCACCAGTACCCCCCCCCCCCCCCCTTGAGGAGGGGTCACCGAACCCTCACCAGAGCCCCCAGGCCGACCAGGATGAGCCAAATGAAAGGCACGAACCAGATCGGCAGCATGAACATCAGAGGCAAAAACCCAGGAATTATCTTCCTGACCATAACCCTTCCACTTGACCAGGTACTGGAGTTTCCGTCTCGAAACACGAAAATCCAAAATCTTCTCCACCACATACTCCAACTCCCCCTCAACTAACACCAGGGCAGGAGGATCAACAGATGGAACCACAGGCGCCACGTATCTCCGCAATAACGACCTATGGAACACATTATGGATGGCAAAAGAAGCAGGAAGGGCCAAACGAAATGACACAGGATTGATAACCTCAGAAATCTTATACGGACCAATGAAACGAGGCTTAAACTTAGGAGAGGAAACCTTCATAGGAACATAACGAGACGACAACCAAACCAAATTCCCAACACGAAGTCGGGGACCCACACAGCGCCGGCGGTTAGCGAAACGTTGAGCCTTCTCCTGGGACAATGTCAAATTGTCCACCACATGAGTCCAAATCTGCTGCAACCTATCCACCACAGTATCTACACCAGGACAGTCTGAAGACTCAACCTGCCCTGAAGAGAAACGAGGATGGAAACCAGAATTGCAGAAAAACGGCGAAACCAAAGTAGCCGAGCTGGCCCGATTATTAAGGGCGAACGCAGCCAACGGCAAAAAGGACACCCAATCATCCTGATCAGCAGAAACAAAGCATCTCAGATATGTTTCCAAAGTTTGATTAGTTCGTTCGGTTTGGCCATTTGTCTGAGGATGGAAAGCCGAGGAAAAAGACAAATCAATGCCCATCCTAGCACAAAAGGATCGCCAAAACCTTGAAACAAACTGGGAACCTCTGTCAGAAACGATGTTCTCCGGGATACCATGTAAACAAACCACATGCTGGAAAAATAATGGCACCAAATCAGAGGAGGAAGGCAATTTAGACAAAGGTACCAAATGGACCATCTTAGAAAAGCGATCACAAACCACCCAAATGACCGACATCTTTTGAGAGACGGGGAGATCCGAAATAAAATCCATAGAAATATGCGTCCAGGGCCTCTTCGGGACCGGCAAGGGCAAAAGCAACCCACTGGCACGAGAACAGCAGGGCTTAGCCCGAGCACAAGTCCCACAGGACTGCACAAAAGAACGCACATCCCGTGACAAAGACGGCCACCCGAAGGATCTAGCCACCAAATCTCTGGTACCAAAGATTCCAGGATGCCCAGCCAACACTGAACAATGAATCTCAGAGATAACTCTACTAGTCCATCTATCAGGGACAAACAGTTTCTCCGCTGGGCAACGGTCATGTCTATCAGCCTGAAATTTTTGCAGCACCCGCCGCAAATCAGGGGAGATGGCAGCCTTCACATTCTTAGAGCCCGGAAGGTACGAAACCACAAAATCAAAACGGGAGAAAAATAATGACCATCGAGCCTGTCTCGGATTCAACCGTTTGGCAGACTCAAGATAAGTCAAATTCTTGTGATCTGTCAAGACCACCACGCGATGCTTGGCTCCTTCCAGCCAATGACGCCACTCCTCGAATGCCCACTTCATGGCCAACAATTCACGATTACCAACATCATAGTTACGCTCAGCAGGCGAAAACTTTCTAGAAAAGAAAGCACATGGCTTCATCACCGAGCCCTCAGAACTTCTTTGCGACAAAACAGCCCCTGCTCCAATCTCAGAAGCATCAACCTCAACCTGAAACGGAAGCGAAACATCTGGCTGGCACAACACAGGGGCAGAAGAAAAACAATGCTTCAACTCCTGAAAAGCCTCTACAGCCGCAGAAGACCAATTGACCACATCAGCACCCTTCTTGGTCAAATCAGTCAACGGTTTAGCAACAGTAGAAAAATTAGCGATGAAGCGCCGATAAAAATTAGCAAAGCCCAGGAACTTTTGCAGGCTCTTCACAGATGTCGGCTGAGTCCAATCGTAAATGGCCTGGACTTTAACAGGGTCCATCTCGATAGTAGAAGGGGAAAAAATGAACCCCAAAAATGAAACCTTCTGAACTCCAAAGAGACACTTTGACCCCTTCACAAACAAGGAATTCGCACGAAGGACCTGGAACACCATTCTGACCTGCTTCACATGAGACTCCCAATCATCTGAAAAGACCAAAATATCATCCAAATACACAATCAGGAATTTATCCAGGTACTCTCGGAAGATGTCATGCATAAAGGACTGAAATACTGATGGAGCATTGGAAAGCCCGAACGGCATAACCAGGTACTCAAAATGGCCCTCGGGCGTATTAAATGCTGTTTTCCATTCATCGCCTTGTTTAATACACACAAGATTATACGCCCCTCGAAGATCTATCTTGGTGAACCAACTAGCCCATTTAATACGAGCAAACAAATCAGACAGCAACGGCAAAGGATACTGAAATTTGACTGTAATTTTATTAAGAAGGCGGTAATCAATACAAGGTCTCAAAGAACCATCCTTCTTGGCCACAAAAAAGAACCCTGCTCCTAACGGTGATGACGACGGGCGAATATGGCCTTTCTCCAAGGATTCCTTTATATAACTCCACATAGCGGCGTGTTCTGGAACAGATAAATTGAACAATCGGCCCTTAGGAAACTTACTACCAGGAATCAAATTAATTGCACAATCGCAATCCCTAGGAGGAGGTAGGGCACTGGCTTTGGGCTCATCAAATACATCCCGATAATCCGACAAAAACTCTGGAACTTCAGAAGGAGTGGAAGACGAAATAGACAAAAATGGAACATCACCATGTACCCCCTGGCAACCCCAGCTGGACACAGACATAGATTTCCAGTCCAATACTGGATTATGAACCTGTAGCCATGGCAACCCCAAAACGACCACATCATGCAGATTATGCAACACCAGAAAGCGGATATCCTCCTGATGTGCAGGAGCCATGCACATGGTCAATTGGGTCCAATACTGAGGCTTATTCTTGGCCAAAGGCGTAGCATCAATTCCTCTCAATGGAATAGGATACTGCAAGGGCTCCAAGAAAAAACCACAGCGCCTAGCATACTCCAAGTCCATCAAATTCAGGGCAGCGCCTGAATCCACAAATGCCATAACAGAATAGGATGACAAAGAGCAAATCAGAGTAACAGACAATAGAAATTTAGACTGTACCGTACCAATGGTGGCAGACCTAGCGAACCGCTTAGTGCGCTTAGGACAATCGGAGATAGCATGAGTGGAATCACCACAGTAAAAACATAGCCCATTCCGACGTCTGTGTTCTTGCCGTTCAGCTCTGGTCAAAGTCCTATCACATTGCATAGGCTCAGGCCCATGCTCAGATAGTACCGCCAAATGGTGCACAGCTTTACGCTCACGCAAGCGTCCATCGTTCTGAATGGCCAAGGACATAGACTCATTCAGACCAGCAGGCATGGGAAACCCCACCATGACATCCTTAAGGGCTTCAGAGAGACCCTTTCTGAAGATTGCTGCCAGGGCACATTCATTCCACTGAGTGAGCACAGACCACTTTCTAAACTTCTGACAATATATCTCCGCTTCATCCTGACCCTGACACAGAGCCAGCAAGATTTTCTCTGCCTGATCCACTGAATTAGGTTCGTCATAAAGCAATCCAAGCGCCAGGAAAAACGCATCAACATCACGCAATGCCGGATCAAGGGAAAATGCCCAGTCTTGAGGGTCACCACGTAACAAAGAAATAATGATCTTTACTTGTTGAACAGGGTCACCTGAGGAGCGAGGTTTCAAGGCAAGAAATAATTTACAATTATTTTTGAAATTCAAGAACTTAGATCTATCACCAAAAAACAAATCAGGAATTGGAATCCTAGGCTCTGACATCGGATTCTGAACCACAAAATCTTGAATGTTTTGTATCCTTGTAGTGAGATTATCCATCCAAGAGGACAGACCTTGAATGTCCATGTTTACACCAGTGTCCTGAACCACCCAGAGGTAAAGGGGAAAATAGAGACAAAACACACTGCAAAGAAAAAAAAATGGTCTTAGAACTTCTCTTATCCCTCTATTGAGATGCATTAGTACTTTGGGCCACCTGTACTGTTATGACCTGGTGGTCAGGACAATAATGGACCTGGTGGTTAAGAGCACACGGAATGACCTGATAGTTACTGATAATAAGGACGAGCTCTGGGACGTGGGAACTCTGCTGACCGCAATCCCTAAACCTATCAAACACACTAGAAATAGCCATGGATTGCGCCTAACGCTCCCTATGCAACTCGGCACAGCCTAAGAAACTAGCTAGCCCTGAAGATAGAAAAATAAAGCCTACCTTGCCTCAGAGAAATTCCCCAAAGGAAAAGGCAGCCCCCCACATATAATGACTGTGAGTAAAGATGAAAATACAAACACAGAAATGAAATAGATTTAGCAAAGTGAGGCCCGACTTACTGAACAGACCGAGGATAGGAAAGGTGACTTTGCGGTCAGCACAAAAACCTACAAAAAGACCACGCAGAGGGCGAAAAAAGACCCTCCGCACCGACTCACGGTGCGGAGGCGCTCCCTCTGCGTCCCAGAGCTTCCAGCAAGCAAGACAACAAGAAAAATAGCAAACCAAAGAAATACAAGCTGGAACTTAGCTTCTGATGGGAAGACAGGTCACAAGAACGATCCAGGAGTGAACAGACCAATACTGGAACATTGACAGGTGGCATGGAGCAAATATCTAAGTGGAGTTAAATAGAGCAGCAGCTAACGAATTAACCTCGTCACCTGTGAAACTCAGAAACACCCACCAGAGGAAGTCCATGGACAGAACCAGCCGAAGTACCATTCATGACCACAGGAGGGAGCCCGACAACAGAATTCACAACAGGGCTCCTTCCGGGTCCTTCGCTGAGGTGGCTTACCGGCGCCTGCTTAGAGCACGCGCCGGAAAGCTTCCTGCACTACCTGTCAGATCGCTGATCTGACACAGTGCTATGCAAAGTGTCAGATCAGCTATCTGATGTAATATAGTGATGTCCCACACTGGGACAATGTTATAAAGTAAAAAAAATAAAAAAATAAATCCCCAAATAAATAAATAAATATTTTCCAATAAATCCATTTATTTATGTAAATAAAAAAAAAAAACAATAAAAGTACACATATTTGGTATCGCCGCGTCCGTAACGACCCGCTCTATAAAACTATCCCACTAGTTAACCCCTTCAGTGAACACCGCAAAAAAATAAATGAAAAACGATACAAAAAACAATGTTTTATCTCATACTGCTGAACAAAAAGTGCAATAAAATGTGATCAAAAAGACGGATATAAATAAACATGGTACCGCTGAAAATGTCATCTTGTCCTGCAAAAAAAAGCAGCCATACACCGTCATCACTAGAAAAATGCAAAAGTTATAGCTCTCAGAATAAAGCGATGCAAAAACAATTATTTTTTATATAAAATAGTTTTTATTGCGTAAAAGTGCCAAAACATAAAAAAAAAGATATAAATGAGGTCAGGGGCGGATTATAATAGGGTCAAGCGGTAGCCCAGGGCCCAGTGGTGTGGGGGGCCCTGGGCTACCGCTAAGATTACCCGTCGCCATCAGGGCATTACTGCCCTGACTGGAGGATAGGCCCGGTGGGCAGAGGGGGCCCACATTGGACCACGTCTCATCTGCTCACATGGCCCCCACCGGTGGTGCGGCAGTTAAACGCTATTGATGTGCGGGCGTGCGCCCGCACGTCAATAGTTAACAGCCGCCTGCCAATCGGAGGCTGGCAGCTCACATCAGCCGCAGCGCGCACGTCGCCGGCATCTGATGTCATTGTCAGTCGCCGGCGAGTGCGCGCTTCAGCTGCGAGGAGAGAGCTTCACCGAAGGAGCACGGACAGGTGAGGAGAACTGCTGGACACTGGGGGCAGAGATGCTGGACACACTGGGGGCAATATGCTGGACACACTGGGTGCAATATGCTGGACACACTGGGGGAAATATGCTGGACACACTGGGGGCAATATGCTGGACACACTGGGGGCAATATGCTGGACACACTGGGGGCAATATGCTGGACACACTGGGGGCAATATGCTGGACACACTGGGGGCTGAATGCTGGACACACTGGGAGCAGAGATGCTGGACACACTGGGGGCAGGATGCCAGTCACACTGGGGGCAGGATGCTAGACACACTGGGGGCAGAGATGCTGGATACACTGGGGGCAGAGATGCTGGACACTGGGGGCAGAGATGCTGGACACACTTGGGGCAGGACTGGAGACAGATGGGGCAGGATTGGAGATACAGGGCAGAATGAAAGACATGGGGCAGGATTGGAGACAGATTGTGCAGGATCATGGGGCAGGATGGATACGATGGAGACTGATGGGGCAGGATGGGGAGTTCATATGGGGCAGGATGGGGACATCATATGGGGCAGAATGGATACTCATGAGGGCAGGATGGGAGAACATTTGGCTGAAGCCAGGAATGAGATACACGGGGCCAGGATGGGGGATATTATTATTACCATAGGGGCTAATTAAGGGACATTATTACTGCAGTGATTTATTTATTTTATTTTTTAAGGACACTTTTAAATGGGGGGGTGGTCCTGTTACTGTGTAGAGTGACACTGTCGCCTCTTTTTCTTCATGTGGTGTAATGTAGAAGTTGGGAAAAATTAAGTAATGTGTTCTGCAAGCGGAGCTCGAGATAACTTATTTCCTGCAGAGACAAGTCCTGGCTGGATGAAGTGATGGCGGTCTGTGCTGGATGAAAGATGAAGGACTTCACCTAGAGATGTCACTGGTGAGTCAGTGTTACCTATACACTGACACTATACACTGTATACTATTGTAAGATTGCACTTACTAACGGGTAGGGGATTACTCGCTTGACACGGGATTAATGTACACGGGCACGGTTTTCCCAAACAAAACAGTCCATTTGGTTTGTTAAAGTATCATAAACCACATAAGCAGTCCATTTACACACTGAACCAGGACATCACATCAAGTCTAAGATCCTTAGTCTGCGGTAACTAAACACGCTGGTCCTCTCCTGACCAGTTGCCGTGGGTTACCACACAGTTCATTTAACATAAGAAGCACCAACAATCAATGGTACCTTATGGGAGCTCCTGCTCCACCTGCTGACTCCTTATCAGTCCTCTCTTCCGGGAAAGCTGCCAAACGGGGATCACCAACTTGCCTGGTCGGCACACAGTCAGTCCAGACCCACCAAAGGACTGTAGCTTCCTCACACAGTAGCTGTCACTGGCTGTTCAGATCCCTGTCCTCACCTCGTGCTGTTCAGGGATCCGGTCCTACTACCAGGACCTCCCAACACCCAGGTTACTCAGGATCACACAGGTGGTCAGTCCGGATACTATTCAGGACGTCCATCCCCAGCCGGGACCGTCCAATACCCAGGCCACCAGGTCTGAAGCCCCACCATGTGCTCTTCAGGAAGCCTCCTCCCAGGTCTTCCACACAATTATTCATATCTTCTCTACAGCAAACGCTGCTGCAGGGAAGATATGAATGGGGCTTCAGCACCAGATGCAGGGGACAGCGCTAAACTTTAGCGCTGTCTCTGGCACGGTGCGTGTGGTACCCAGTGGGCACATGGGCAGCACACATGTGCCGCACGTGTGCCACACTGATGTGCCACAGAAACGCATCGGCACACGGACACGGATAATTCCGGTACCGATTTTCCGGTACCGGAATTATCTGGACGTGTGAGACTGGCCTTATGACCACAGCCATGCATGCAACTGCCATGCACTCTCATGGCCTCAATACACCTGTGTGTGCATACTGGGGAGACCATGCAGCGCCCCCTACCTGTTACAGGGGTCACTGCATCACACTATATACAGACGTCCGGTGTATAATGTCACCGGTGATCACTGTATTACCTGTACACAGACACTGCATACTAAGTACAGATCTCCTGTGAATACTGGCACTTATGGTGATAGTATTGTGGGTTTTATTTTCTTCCTAACTGAAGGGTAAATTGACTAATTGACTAGATCAATGGATGTTTGACAGGTAGGCTACTTTCACACATCAGGTTTTCAGTGTCAGGCTAAATCCGGCAAATGTTGGAAAAACTAGATCACAACCAGATTGTGAAAAACTGATGCGACGGATCCGTTTTTTTTGACGGATCCGGCTAGCCTATCTAGATTATTGGATAAAAAAAATTTTGGAGCATGCTCAGTTTAAAAAAACGGATCAGGCCGCCGGATCCACCTTTTTCCGGATCCGGCACCTTCCGGCTCCCATAGGCTTCCATTCTAGCAAACAGCCGGAAGCGCCGGATCAGGCTTTTTCGCCGGAGACAAAAAACGTTGCTGTGGACGTTTTATCAAGAAACCGGAAGTGGCAAATTTGCCGGATCCGGCAAAAACCGGACGAAACGCAATGTCATCCGGTGCAATCTGGCACTAGTACAAGTCTATGGGAAAAAACCCTGATCCGGCGGGAACATTCGCCTGATGCAATTTTTTGAAAATTAGCCGGATTTAGCCTGACACTGAAAACCTGATGTGTGAAAGTAGCCTTATAGTTTCACACAGCAACTATTTTTCTGGAATAATCTGGTTCAGGTATATGATGACCCCGTCGCATGACCCTGTCACATGACTGGGGGGCCCACAGTGTCTGAACAGCCCGGGGCCCTGGCTACCCTTAATCCACCCCTGAATGAGGTATTGCTATAATCATACTAACCCGAAGAATAAAGCTGCTTTATCAATTTTACCAAACGTGGAACGGTATAAACGTCCCCCCTAAAAGAAATTCAGGAATTGCTGTTTTTTGTTCATTCTGCCTATCAAAAATGGATCAAAAAATGTCATGTGCCCAAATATGGTACCAATAAAAACGTCAACTTGTCCCACAAAATCAAGACCTCACATGACTCTGTGGGCCAAAATATGGATAAATTATAGCTCTCAAAATGTGGTGATGCAAAAAACTATTTTTTGCAATAAAAAGCGTCTCTTAGCGTGTGACAGCTGCCAAACAAAAACCCGCTATTAAAACCCGCTATAAATAGTAAATCAAACCTCCCTTCATCATCCCCTTAGTTATGGAAAATAAAAAAATTAAAAAAATGTATTTATTTGCATTTTCCCATTAGGGTTAGGGTTAGGGTTGGGGCTAAAGTTAGGGTTAGGGTTCAGGCTAAAGTTACAGTTGGGGCTGGGGCTAAAGTTATGGTTTGGTCTAAAGTTAGGGTTTGGATTATGTTTACAGTTGGGGTTAGGGTTGGGATTAGAGTTAGGGGTGTGTCAGGGTTAGGGGTGTGGTTAGGGTTATGGTTAGGGTTCGGATTAGGGTTAAGGGTGTGTTCGGGTTAGGGGTGTGGTTAGGGTTATGGTTGGGATTAGGCTTAGAGGTGCATTGGGGTTAGGGTTGGAGTTATAATTGGGGGGTTTCCACTGTTTAGGCACATCAGGGGCTCTCCAAACACGACATGGTGTCCGATCTCAATTCCTGCCAATTTTGCATTGAAAAGTCAAACTGCGCTCCTTCCCTTCGGAGCTCTTCCATGTGCCTAAACACAGTGGTTTACCCCCACATATGGGGTATCAGCGTACTGAGGACAAATTGCACAACAACTTTAGGGATCCAATTTGTCCTGTTACCCATGGGAAAATACAAAATTTGGAGCGAAAAGATCAGAGAAATATGATTTTATTTTACGGCTCTACATTATAAACTTCTGTGAAGCACTTGGAGGTTCAAAGTGCTCACCACACATCTAGATTTGTTCCTTAGGGGGTCTACTTTCCAAAATGGTGTCACTTGTGGGGGGTTTCCACTGGCATATCAGAGGCTCTCCAAACGCGACATGGTGTCCGATCTCAATTCCAGCAAATTTTGCATTGAAAATTCAAATAGCGCTCCTTCCCTTCCAAGCTCTGCCATGTGCCCAAACAGTGGTTTACCCTCACATATGGGGTATCGGCGTACTCAGAACAAATTGTACAACGACTTTTTTGGTCCAATTTCTCCTGTTATCCTTGGTAAAACAAAACAAATTGGATCTGAAGTAAAAATTTTGTGAACAAAAGTTAAATCTTCACCTGAAGAGTTAATAAACTTCTTGAATGTGGTTTTGAGTACCTTGAGGGGTGCAGTTTTTAGAACGGTGTCACTTTTGGGCATTTTCTGTCATGTACCCCTCAAAGTCACTTAAAGTGTGAGGTGGTCCCTAAAAAAAATGGTTTTGCAAATTTTGTTGTAAAAATTAGAAATCGCTGGTCAACTTTTAACCCTTATAACTTCCTAACAAAAAAAAAATTATGTTTCCAAAACTGTGCTAATGTAAAGCAGACATGTGGGTAATGTTATTGATTAACTATTTTGTATGATATGACTCTCTAATTTAAGAGCATAAAAACTAAAAGTTTAAAAATTGCTAAATTTTCAAAATTTTAGCAAAATTTCCGTTTTTTTCCACAAATAAATGCAAGTCATATCGAAGAAATTTTACCACTATCATAAAATACAATATGTCTCGATAAAACATTCTCAGAATCACCAGGATCTGTTGAAGCGTTTCAGAGTTATGACCTCATAACGTGACAGTGGTCAGAATTGAAAAAATGACCTGGTCAGGAAGTTGAAAAGAGGCTTTGGGGTGAAGGGGTTAAGGATAGACGTGATTGTGGCATGTTTGAAAGCAGAAGGGAAGGTGTTATGATACGGTGGTCTAGGAGCAACATGGAACGAGCTCTGAAGGAAGTGGCTCAACACAACACTAGAAGTAGCCGTGGGATGCTCCTAACTCTCCCTATGCACCTCGTCACAGCCTAAGAGTTAACTACCCCTAAAGACAGAAGCAGGAAAACTATCTTGCCTCAGAGAAAATCCCCAAAGGATAGAAAATAAATAATGACTGTGAGTGGAGAGGGAAAAGACATACACAGGATGAAACCAGGATGAGCACAGGAGGCCAGTCTAGCTTGATAGAAAGGACAGGATGGAATACTGTGCAGTCAGTATAAAACACTACAAAAATCCACGCAGAGTTTACAAAAAATCTCCACACCTGACTAAAGGTGTGGAGGGCAAATCTGCCTCCCAGAGCTTCCAGCAAGACAGAATTAATTCACACTGATAAGCTGGACAAACATAGAAAGCACAGAATGGATAAGTCCACAATCTATGCACAGAAAAGAGCAAGCAAAAACTTAGCTTAGCTGAACTGGTCAGGATAACAGGGAACTCCAAAGAGATGTGAATCCAACCAGGAACCATTTACAAGTGGCACTGGCTGAAGAAAGAGCCAGGCCTAAATAGCCGAGCAGAAGAGAAGATAAGTGGAGGCAGCTGAAGACAGCTAACTCCAAGGAGCAGCCATACCACTAGAAACCACAAGAGGGAGCCCAAGAGCAGAACTCACAAAAGTGCCACTTACAACCACCGGAGGGAGCCCAAGAGCAGAATTCACAACAGTACCCCTCCTTGAGGAGGGGTCACCGAACCCTCACCAGAGCCCCCAGGCCGATAAGGACGAGCCAAGTGAAAAGCACTAACCAAATCGGTGGCATGGACATCGGAGGCAACAACCCAAGAATTATCCTCCTGGCCATAACCCTTCCACTTGACAAGATACTGAAGCCTCCGCCTCGAAAAACGAGAATCCAAAATCTTCTCAACCTCATATTCCAACTCTCCCTCAACCAACACCGGGGCAGGAGGGTCAACCGAGGGAACAACGGGCACCACATATCTCCGCAACAAAGATCTATGGAAAACATTATGAATGGCAAAAGAGGCTGGAAGAGCCAAACGAAAAGACACCGGATTAATAATTTCAGAAATGTTATAGGGACCAATAAACCGAGGCTTAAACTTAGGAGAAGAAACCTTCATAGGAACATGACGAGAAGACAACCAAACCAAATCCCCAACACGAAGCCGGGGACCAACACAAAACAATGAACCTCAGAAATTACCTTACTTGTCCATCTATCAGGAACAAACAGCTTCCCCACTGGACAGCGGTCAGGCCTATCAGCTTCAAATTCCTGAAGCACCCGCCGCAAATCAGGGGAGATAGCAGAAAGAATCACCCCCTCCTTAAGAATGCCAACCGGCTCAAGGACTCCAGGAGAATCAGGCGAAAAACTCCTAGAGAGGGCATCAGCCTTAACATTCTTAGATCCCGGAAGATACGAGACCACAAAATCAAAACGGGAGAAAAACAGGGACCATCGAGCCTGTCTAGGATTCAGCCGCTTGGCCGACTCGAGGTAAATCAGATTCTTATGATCGGTCAGGACCACAACACGGTGTTTAGCTCCCTCAAGCCAATGTCGCCACTCCTCAAATGCCCGCTTCATAGCCAACAACTCCCGATTGCCAACATCATAATTGCGTTCCGCAGGCGAAAACTTTCTGGAAAAAAAGGCACACGGTTTCATCAAAGAACCATCAGCCTCCCTCTGAGACAAAACGGCCCCTGCCCCAATCTCAGAAGCTTCGACCTCAACCTGAAAAGGAAGAGAAACATCCGGCTGGCGCAACACAGGGGCAGAAGTAAATCGGCGTTTAAGCTCCTGAAAGGCCTCAACAGCCTCAGAGGACCAATTCGTCACATCAGCGCCTTTCTTCATCAAATCAGTAAGGGGCTTAACCACACTGGAAAAGTTGGCAATGAAACGGCGATAGAAATTAGCAAAGCCCAAAAATTTTTGAAGACCCTTCACAGATGTGGGTTGGATCCAGTCATGAATAGCTTGGACCTTAACAGGATCCATTTCTATAGACGAGGGAGAAAAAATAAAAACCCAAAAAAGAGACCTTCTGAACTCCGAATAGGCTCTTAGACCCCTTCACAAATAAAGCATTATCACGAAGGATCTGGAACACCATCCTGACCTGTTTCACATGAGACTCCCAATCATCGGAAAAAATCAAAATATCATCCAAATATACGACCATGAATTTATCAAGATAATTGCGGAAAATATCATGCATGAAAGACTGGAACCCAGATGGAGCATTAGAGAGCCCAAATGGCATCACAAGGTATTCAAAATAGCCTTCGGGCGTATTAAATGCAGTTTTCCATTCGTCACCCTGTTTAATACGAACAAGATTACTGTATATGCCCCTCGGAGGTCAATCTTAGTAAACCAACTAGCCCCCTTAATCTGAGCAAACAAATCAGTAAGCAAAGGCAAGGGGTATTGGAATTTGACCGTGATCTTATTAAGAAGACGATAATACAGGGTCTCAAGGAGCCATCCTTCTTAGCAACAAAAAAGAAACCCGCTCCCAATGGTGACGAAGAGGGCCGAATATGCCCCTTCTCCAAAGATTCCTTAACATAACTCCGCATGGCGGCATGCTCTGGCACAGACAGATTGAAAAGTCGGCCCTTAGGGAACTTGCAACCAGGAATCAAGTTAATAGCACAATCACAGTCCCTGTGCGGAGGAAGGGAACTGGACTTGGGCTCATCAAATACATCCTGGAAATCCGACAAAAACTCAGGGACCTCAGAAGAGGGGGAAGAGGAAATTGACATCAAAGGAACGTCACTATGTACTCCTCGACAACCCCAACTAGTCACCGACATAGTTTTCCAATCCAGCACCGGATTATGTTCCTGTAACCATGGAAATCCCAGTACAACAACATCATGCAGGTTATGCAACACAAGAAAACGGCAATCTTCCTGGTGTGCAGGAGCCATGTACATAGTCATCTGTGTCCAGTACTGAGGTTTATCCTTGGGCAAGGGTGTAGCATCAATACCCCTCAAAGGAATAGGGCTCTGCAAAGGCTGTAAGGAAAAACCACAGCGCCTGGCGAATTCTAAATCCATTAAGTTCAGGGCAGCGCCTGAATCCACAAATGCCATGACAGAAAAGGACGACAATGAGCAAATCAGGGTCACAGATAAGAGAAATTTAGGCTGTATAGTACTAATGGTAACAGACCTAGCGACTCTCTTAGTACGCTTAGGGCAATCAGAGATAACATGAGCCGAATCACCACAGTAAAAACACGTCTGAATTCCTGCCGTTCTATTCTAGCCAAAATCCTATCACATTGCATAGGTTCAGGACTTTGCTCAGAGGATACTGCCATATGGTGCACAGCTTTGCGCTCGCGCAGACGCCGATCAATCTGAATGGCTAGAGACATAGATTCGCTCAAACCGGCAGGCGTAGGAAAGCCCACCATAACATCTTTAAGGGCTTCAGAAAGACCTTTTCTGAAAATAGCAGCCAGAGCCTCTTCATTCCATTTAGTGAGCACAGACCATTTTCTAAATTTCTGGCAGTATAACTCTGCCGCTTCCTGACCTTGACACAAGGCCAACAGGGTGTTTTCTGCATGATCCACAGAATTAGGTTCGTCATACAATAATCCGAGCGCTTGAAAAAATGCATCTACATTCAATAATGCCGGATCCCCTATTTCAAGAGAAAAAGCGCAGTCTTGAGGGTCACCACGCAGCAAGGATATGATGATTTTTACTTGCTGAATGGGATCACCAGAAGAACGGGGTTTCAAAGCAAAAAACAATTTGCAGTTATTTTTAAAGTTCAAAAACTTGGATCTGTCCCCAAAAAACAAATCAGCAGTAGGAATTCTAGGCTCTAAAGCCGGAGTCTGGACAACATAGTCCTGGATACTCTGTACTCTTGCAGCAAGTTGATCCACACGAGAAAACAAACCCTGAACATCCATGCCAAAGCATATATCCTGAACCACCCAAATATCAAGAGGAAAAAAAAGACAAACCAGAGCACAGAAAAAAAAATGGTTCAGAACTTTCTTTTCCTTCTTTTGAGATGCATTTAATTCATTTTTGGCCACTTGTACTGTTATGATACGGTGGTCTAGGAGCAACATGGAACGAGCTCTGAAGGAAGTGGTAACTGTACTGACCGTAGTCCCTAAGCTCAACACAACACTAGAAGTAGCCGTGGAATGCTCCTAACTCTCCCTAGGCATCTCGTCACAGCCTAGGAGCTAACTACCCCTAAAGAAAGCAGGAAAGCTATCTTGCCTCAGAGAAAATCCCCAAAGGATAGATTAGCCCCCCACAAATAATGACTGTGAGTGGAGAGGGAAAAGACATACACAGGATGAAACCAGGATGAGCACAGGAGGCCAGTCTAGCTTGATAGAAAGGACAGGATGGAATACTGTGCGTTCAGTATAAAACACTACAAAAATCCACGCAGAGTTTACAAAAAATCTCCACACCTGACTAAAGGTGTGGAGGTCAAATCTGCCTCCCAGAGCTTCCAGCAAGACAGAATTAATTCACACTGATAAGCTGGACAACCATAGAAAGCACAGAATGGATAAGTCCACAATCAATGGACAGAAAAGAGCAAGCAAAAACTTAGCTTAGCTGAACTGGTCAGGATAACAGGGAACTCCAAAGAGATGTGAATCCAACCAGGAACCATTTACAAGTGGCACTGGCTGAAGAAAGAGCCAGGCCTAAATAGCCGAGCAGAAGAGAAGATAAGTGGAGGCAGCTGAAGACAGCTAACTCCAAGGAGCAGCCATACCACTAGAAACCACAAGAGGGAGCCCAAGAGCAGAACTCACAAAAGTGCCACTTACAACCACCGGAGGGAGCCCAAGAGCGGAATTCACAACAGGAAGGTACCAGAATAGGTATAGGTAGTGATAGGTTGTAGATGGGTTAGGGATGGGATAAGTGTGGTGGGGAGCAGGTGGGATGGGATGGGGTCTAGTGCACTAGTGGTGAGGTGTGATTTGGAGAGGAGACAATTAAGCTCCCCTTCAGTGATGTTGGACAGGGAGGTTATGTGGTTTGGTTTGGTATACAAAGGGATTGGGGTGGTTAAAAACACTAAAGACTTGCCTCTGGACCATGGGAAAATGCACTGTCATTTTCCCACGGTCCAGAGTTCATCGCAGTTCAGGCTATGAGGAAGCACAGCTTCAGAGTGTCGTCACCGCTAGTCACTGAAGCTCCACTCTCAGCAGCTCATTCACCAGTGGTTTTCAGCCGGGACGGTCACATCTTGGCACCGTCCTGGTTGAAAACTGTATATTCCCAGACATGAATTACTGCATGGGAAATAACTATGGACAGGTATGGATATATTGTTGGCTTATTATTTTACTTTTATTACAGGAGATCGAGGGTTTCGGAGAATTAGGTGTGGCAGTAGGTTCGGTTTAATTTAGAACATTAAAGGAGTCTGTCTTTATTTCAATTAAATGATTTTTTACTGGGTGTATGTGTTTTCTTAACAATTTGACTATAGGGTTAGAAATGGGGACGTGTTATTGACACCTCTCTATTACTAACCTTGGGACTTGATGTCATAAAGGTGACATCAACCCCACAACTATTACCCCACTTGCCACCACCACAGGGCAAGTTGGAAGAGTGAGGCTAAATGCCAGAATTGGTGCATCTTAGAGATGCGCCTTTTCTGGGGCAGCTGAGTGCTGATGTTTTTAGCTGGGGGGGGGGCAATATTCATGTCCCCTTCCTAGGCTATTAATATCAGCCCACAGCTGTCTGCATGGCCTTTGCTGGTTATTAATTCTAGGGGGACCCCCCATCATGTTTGGGGGGCTGCCCTATTTTAATAGCCAGTAAAGGCTAAGTATACAGCTGTGAGCTGATATTAATAGCCTGGGAAGCTTCATGGGTATTTCCCCCTTCCCAGGCTATAAACATCTGCCTCAAGTCGCTGGCTTTCCCTCTGCTAGTTGCGAAAATTGCACGGGAGCCCACACCATTTTTTTTACATAAAATAATCTTTTATTAATTAAATACATGTCCAGTAATTTGGACATACAGTGTATTGATTGTATTTGTCAATGACATCTATATATCTATTCTATTTGTATTTACTGTATGTAATCCATCTCTTCTATCCGGTTGACTCCTGCAGTGATTTTACAGAAGCCGGCAGATGAATTACCGGCTTTTCTTCTATCTTTCTGTGTAATATAAATACTGTGAGATAGCGCTCACCGCATGTGTTGGGGGACACTCGCTTGGCAACGGGATACACTGAGACAGGCACAGTTTTTCATTTGAACAATCTATGCGGTTTATTAAAGACTCATAAACCGTATCACGGACAGTCCATTACACTCTGTACCAGGACATCACATTAAGTTGCACATCATTAGTTTGCGACAACTAAACACGCTGATCCTCTTCTGACCATTTGCCGTGGGTTACCACACAGTTCATAGTACATAACAAGCACCAACAGTCTGTATAGCTACCTTACGGGAGCTCCTGCTCCACCTGCTGACTCCTTCAAAAACTATGTGCAAGGGACAAAACCCGGTGGTAGTAAGGAAAATATTCGTGCAAAGATAGATATTTGTGTAAAAATATATAAAATTGACATAGGTGCTTACTACCCAGGAAGGACCATTATATTATACCGTGGACAGTCTGAAAATATAAACGAAAGACCTGAGAAGAGCACCACACACCGACCAAATAGTCCAATAAAGTAATTTTTATTATATATATTTGACGAACGCAAAGAGCCGAAACGCGCGTTGGGGAGGACGCCATTCAGGAGACAGGGTCTCACAATTTCATAGTAAGTGATTATGCACTGTTAATATGTTTCGATTATAATTTTACGTTGATTCCCTGACTGTCTTTCACTTTCCCCTCACGGCAATGCCTATGTCTTAAATATCAGTGATTGTACACTGAAGTTACTGCTTCTAACAAATTTTATAGTGAACCACAGTGTGCCCTTCTCCCTCACGCCACAGTATTCTTTTTCAGTTGGCACTTTTTATTGTTTACTGCAGATGGTTTGATTCAATATCACATAGTATGATTTTGTATTTCTTGTGACTTTCACCTACATGTTTGCTTTTTGTGGAATTTCTATGGATTCTACTCAATGTTAGCAGCACAATAAAAAAAAAAAATTTGTTGCATATATGTTCAGCCATGATCCTTATTGGTTTTACACAGAGTTTTTTCTTTTGGAACTTATATGTACCTATACTCCTGGATACGCGTCCTTTTTCTGTATTCTCGGATACATTTTGGTATCTAACTTGTAAAATTGGCATATTTACCTGTGTATTTTTCCGATTTTTTATCTTTTTAATGTCATAATTTTTATATAATAAAAATTACTTTATTGGACTATTTGGTCGGTGTGTGGTGCTCTTTTCAGGTTTCTGCTGACTCCTTGTCAGTCCTCTCTCCTGGGGAAACTACCTTTCAGGGTTCACCATCTTGCCTGGCAGGCACACATCAGTCAGTCCAGATCCACCAAAGGACGGTAGCTTCCCCACACAGCAGCCATCACCTCCTCTGCAGCATACAGCCTCTATGCGCTATTCAGGACATCTGTCACCACCTGGGACCGTCCAACACACAGGCCCCAAGGTCCAAGGCCTCCCTCATGTGCTCTTCAGGGATCCAGCCCTACTCCCAGGACCTCCCAACACAGAGGCCTTCCAAGACCTCGGCCTTACCAGGTGCTCTTCAGGGTTCCAGTCCACACTCCGGACCTCCCAAAACCAAGGCCTCTATAGTGTGCTGTTCAGGACGTCCGTCCACACGTGGGACCGTCCAACACACAGGCGTGTGTCCTGTCCGGGTGCTATTCAGGACGTTCGCCTAACACCCCAGGCCACCAGGTCCAAAGCCCCACCATGTGCTATTCAGGGAGATAGCACTCCCAACACACAGGTTTTCCAGGACCTTCCAGCACAGAACCATTCAGGTCCATACTCAGAGACATGTGACCCACACCCTGGTCACATTATATACTTGTAACCACTCTCATAGATATGTGGTGGTGTGGGTGTGGCAAGTCCGACCCGCCCAGCTCTCAGAACTATCCCTGCAAGCCTCCCTTCTCAATTATACAAACAACACAATTACTTGTGGGACTACAAGTCCCAGAACATCCTTACTTCAGGCTGACAGTGCAGAGTATCTTCCTCTGCGACTCACATACCGGCCATTCACAATAATGCCAGGCTTTGTCTCATTACCACTGCTATGCGATTGCCATGCATTCCTATGGCCTCAATACGCCTCCATGCGTATTCCAGAATGACCATGCCGCGCCCCCTACCTGTAACAGGGGTCACTGCATCACATATCCCTCCCTCTGTTTAAACCTGTGGGGTTGAACATTTGTCACACATCAGGGATCTCGAGACCAGGTACCCAAGTCACCATGCCCTACCAGTCGAGAGAGCCTTCTCAGTCGGGTTTGAGCATCCCTCCTCATCACACCCTTGTTGGGTTTTTCCTGCTTCTAGCGGTCAACATGTAAGTCTTGAATTTTAGTTTTCAAGTCACCATCTGTCTGTGTCAACAGACCTTTAGTCACCACATTTTTCCAGTACTCCCCTTTACCCGACCTTTCTCTCCATGGCCACCACCCACGGTTGGTGCGGTCATGAGACCCACTTACAGTCGAGCCTGCTGTCTGGTCTGAGTCAGAGTCTGAGTCTGGCCCATCTAAAACTTGACAAGGGCTACTGTCCAAGTCTCTCAGTCTCATACTGGGAATAGAACTGCCACTTGCAGATTCTCAGCATCCTAGTCTTGTTGAGCATCTTTGGCTGTCAACAGTTCCTTAAATTGGGTGCAGCAGTCATGTAAGGCGCCGTCTTTCAAGCCTTAACTGCTCCATCTCTCTTAGATATGCCACACGGTACTCCAGCAGAGTCTCTACATTTCCAAAACTCTCCTCTGTTCCCACAACGAAGAAGGGAACCATACCCTTTTCCCGGGGTAACTGATCTTCGTGGACAACTGGTATTCTCAACCTCACCACTCCAGACATATCCACCATCTCTTGCATGGCTTGACCAATCCTTCCAATGACTTTCTTCACTATAGAGACGGGCACCTGTATTACACCTTCCTGAAGACTTCGAGCTTTCTTCATATGCTCCCGCCACCTAGCAGCGTCTTCATTCCTCAATTGTACGCACATACCTCAAGTGCATGTCACTCAGGGTAGCTACTCTCTTCGATGTGACATCAGTTGTGAACAGTATCAATTAAACTGACTAGTTTCTGGGGTCCAGTTCACCTTACACGCCCCCCACAGCCTTCTTGAACCCTTGATGCATAGACTCCCTGGCACTTGCCTCTCTCAGGTCTTCAGGTCTATCAAGCATTTAAACAGAGAAGTCTCTTTCTCTTCATAGACGGACGACTCCCGCCTTACCACGGACTTTTCCATCAGGACATCTGCCCTGATCAGGTGATTGTCCTGCTCCGCTTCTAGCGCGAACTCTTCCTCAGCTTTTTTTCTGCTTGAGCCTTTGCCAAGATGGGCATTGGCAGCTCCTCTGCCAGGTAGCAACGCTCCTCCTCTCTTTGGAGAAGCTCCTGCTGATGCTTCTCTTGGGCCCTTTTCCTCTGAATGTCACCAGCTTCCACATGTTTGGCCAGGATAGACACTTGTTGCTCCATCTTCTTCAAGGCTGTTACATTCATTGCCTGGCTTTCTGCCAGGTGACCTCTGAGCTCCGCCACCTCTTTCTCTAAGGCACCCACACGGCACTCAGCAGCCTGTCTCCGAAGCTCCTCTTGCTTTAACCAGTTGTCTACAGTCTCCTGGACCCTCCTTAGCTCGCTTCCTCCATCCTCTGGATTGGTTGAGCTTTCATCAGTTGAGGAGGTATCTACTTCAGTCCCACTTCTTTGGTGGACTCCTCCACCTCTTCACCCTCGGACTTAACCTTTGATTCAGCATGGCATCTTCAACCCTCTCTTGGGTATCCGCATACCCCTGCTCTTCCACATCAGGTACTACGGAGCCTTCACCACACTCCGCTATTTTATCCCTCTCTGTCACCTCAGACGTGGGTTTACAACAGGCCAGTTCCTTATGACCTCCATAGATTCTCACTCTACCAGCGCTCTCCAGGTTTTCTTTTCCTACAGCGCCATCATATGGCCGGTCATCCGACTCCAACCTAGCAGCTGTTATTGGCAACATGAATGCATCCATCTTCCTGGTACAGTCTGGAAGAGAATCCACATCCTGAACAAAAGCACAAGTCAATGTTTTTCCTTTATTCACTTCTTCACAAGGTGCAACTGGTAAAACTTCTTTGCACCCTTTAGATATCGGCGACGGGAGGACTTGCCTTTCTTATGGGGCTCTTCTTTACTGTACTCCCTTACTTCCTCAGTGACAGTCACCCCCGGAGTCTGTGTCACATCCCACAGTATGGTGACCCCCCAAGTCACTCTCTACCTGGGTGTCAGCTCCACCCTGTTTAACAATCACATCCTTATCAGTCATTGTCACGATTCACACCGTGACCGTCACCCCCACGTCACGGATCGGGGTGACTTTAGGCCAACAGACGGCTATAACATGTGCAGGGGGCTTATCTTAGTTATCTCTCCACTGCTACAATGTGATGAAAAACCCACACACAAGGCTATTGACCTCTTAGTTTACAGCAGGGGCTTATTTTAGGTATCCCACTGCTCTTCAATATACCACAAATTGCAGGGATTTATATATATCTCGCTTTACAGTTCCACTTGAAACTTGCAGCTCTCTAGCGCACCCCTCACCCTCAGGTCAGATTAGGTACTGCACCTAGGGTAATTAGTCGCCAGAAAGGCTGCCTGCTATGTACTGGCTATTGGGGACGTTGCAACAAGGCGATATAACTAATCCCGCTCAGGCAGGAACAATAATTATCAACGCCGCAGTTGCTACAACGAATCCCAAAGGCACAGAACAAAGGTATGCTGCCACCAGCTTCAATTAAACAGGTCTGAAGCTAACCCAAAACAGTAGCGTAATTCCCTTCAGAAGACTTAGGGTACGTTTTAGAGCAGAAGAACGAATCTAGTATTTTAAATATTATACTCCATAAAAGATTTAAGGCAGTGTTTATAAAAAGTCATATAAAGATGTTACAATTTGAGACAATTGGAAAGATGTACAAGGTATATTATAAAATAAACAGGGATTAAATAAGAAAAGGTACAACTCACATGTTCTCAGTTCATATCAGGCAAAACCATGCTGGTGGGCGGAGCTCCCCAAATGTCCCAATGTATCAGGAGGTCTGGATAGAAACAGCTCCTTAAGTAAATCTCTGCTGACTCCCCAGGCTGGGTAAAGTGAGATCACTTAAATAACCACCGCCTTGTGACATCACTAACAGGGCTAGTTTCCTCACACCCTTCTATCTATTCAGTCTTAGTAAATTTCATACAAGTTTGTCTAATGCCTATATCTCAACTACAGAACATGTCAGAATCATAACACACCCAGCATTCATCTTGTATTAAGATTTGCTCTCTATAGATACTAAATTCGGCCTAGTGGGGACACTCCGCTCCAGAGAAATCTGTATTTTGTTGCCTGGTGGAATTAGAGGCTAGTGCTTATAGGGGCCGATAGATCCGCCGAAGGAGGTTAGCAATATATACTTATTATTTTTCTAGCCCAAATCGGTGGCCCAGTATCTTACTATATCCGAACAAAGAACCGCATGGCTTTGAGAAAGCTATTAGACCGGCTCTAGCTGGAGAGAGAATTGTGCCGCTACAAGCGCACTAGACCTTTCTGGCTTGGGGGGAGGGCAGAGCATTGAGAAGAAAAGCTCCACTTACACATTCCAGCAACACACAAAGAAGAGAAGGGGGGTCAATGCCCACCCTATATGTGCTGGCAAGAGAAATTAAAACTTATATTATACATTTTCCTCACAGTCACATTGTGGTACACTTCAGGGGACCTCAGGTCAGTAAGTTGGGCAGACGCATCTTTTCCTCTGGTCACCCGTATTTCTGACCCGTCAGTTTTTGAAGGTGTTCCTGCCACAGTCGTGTCACTAAGTTCGGCCAATTCAACATTTTCCTTGGTCATGCCTACCTTAGGACTGTCACCTCTAGGGGGTGCAATCTCCACATTAATACCTCCCATACAAATTATTTCTACAGAGACTTTCCCTTTGATCCACCAATCCCATAGGGCTTCCAAGTCCCACCCTATTACCATCCTGTATAGTAAGTCCGGGACTATCATCACTTCATGGTACGTGGATCCCTCAGTTGCATCAATGTAGAGCAATGTAATGCTGTTAAAGGTCCTTTATCATCCCCACTGGAGCCATTCACTCTCAGCCCCATCCCAGATGACACAGAACATTCAGGAGGGGTCCTCAGCAAAGACACTTGACTCCCCGGGTCTATCAGTCCCATCTCATTCAACCAGAAGGGGCACTGTAGTGTCAGTTCACCGACTGAGCTATTCACTGTATAGCATGGTCCTGTACAGCAGGAACTTCGCTGCTCCTGGCTACAGTCTAATGGCACATTCGCCGCTGCCTCGTTTTGGACTCCGCCCCCTTTTGGGCAACTGCACCTTTTTTTTACATCACCCATGTTCGGGTTACTGCCCCCTTTTGGGTTTCCACCCCTTTTTGGGCAACTATCCCTGTTCGTTTTACCTCCCCCTTTTGGGATTCCACCCCTTTCTGGGACTCCACCCCCTTTTAGGCCACAATCTCTGTACGGATTACCTCCCCCTTTTGGGATTCCACCCATTTTTGGGCAACTGTCTCTGACAGTGCAGAGTATCTTCCGCTGCGACACACATATCGGCCATTCACAATAATGCCGGACTTTGTCTCATTACCACAGTTATGCCTGCGATTGCCATGCATTCCTATGGCCTCAATACGCCTCCATGCGTATTCCGGGAAGACCATGCACCACCTACCTGTAACAGGGTTCACTGCATCACAATACATATATGTGTGTGTCACTGGCATATATATATATGTATTCTATGTGTATATTTCTATTCTATCTATTCTATTCTAACCTGTCAGTGTGATTTTACTGCACACCACACATGAATTACCGGCTTTTCAAAGGACACCTGTGCATAAAAAATGGACAGCACTCGCATGCTGCGAGTGCTGTGTGTTTTTTTCTCGCACCCATAGACTTGCATTGGCGAGACTCAGCCGATATACGAGTAAAATTGTAGCATGTTGCGATTTCCCTCACACCTAGAATACCCCGAGAAAAAAAACGGTGATGTGAGCTTCCGCACAGATTAACATTGGTCCAAGTTCTATGCGATGTTTTCTCACATAGCACTCGTCCGTATTATACGCTAGTGTGACTCCGGCCATAGGAAAAAATACATACCAGTCACACACTAACACCCCCTGACGAAGGAGCAAGTGCGTCCGAAACGCGCGTCGAGGTGCCCCTGATTGTCCTGGCTACCCACAGTGGACTATATACAGTGGGGCAAAAAAGTATTTAGTCACTCAGCAATAGTGCAAGTTCCACCACTTAAAAAGATGAGAGGCGTCTGTAATTTACATCATAGGTAGACCTCAACTATGGGAGACAAACTGAGAAAAAAATATCCAGAAAATCACATTGTCTGTTTTTCTAACATTTTATTTGCATAATATGGTGGAAAATAAGTATTTGGTCAGAAACAAACAATCAAGATTTCTGGCTCTCACAGACCTGTAACTTCTTCTTTAAGAGTCTCCTCTTTCCTCCACTCATTACCTGTAGTAATGGCACCTGTTTAAACTTGTTATCAGTATAAAAAGACACCTGTGCACACCCTCAAACAGTCTGACTCCAAACTCCACTATGGTGAAGACCAAAGAGCTGTCAAAGGACACCAGAAACAAAATTGTAGCCCTGCACCAGGCTGGGAAGACTGAATCTGCAATAGCCAACCAGCTTGGAGTAAAGAAATCAACAGTGGGAGCAATAATTAGAAAATGGAAGACATACAAGACCACTGATAATCTCCCTCGATCTGGGGCTCCACGCAAAATGCCACCCCGTGGGGTCAGAATGATCACAAGAACGGTGAGCAAAAATCCCAGAACCACGCGGGGGGACCTAGTGAATGAACTGCAGAGAGCTGGGACCAATGTAACAAGGCCTACCATAAGTAACACACTACGCCACCATGGACTCAGATCCTGCAGTGCCAGACGTGTTCCACTGCTTAAGCCAGTACATGTTCGGGCCCGTCTGAAGTTTGCTAGAGAGCATTTGGATGATCCAGAGGAGTTTTGGGAGAATGTCCTATGGTCTGATGAAACCAAACTGGAACTGTTTGGTAGAAACACAACTTGTCGTGTTTGGAGGAAAAAGAATACTGAGTTGCATCCATCAAACACCATACCTACTGTAAAGCATGGTGGTGGAAACATCATGCTTTGGGGCTGTTTCTCTGCAAAGGGGCCAGGACGACTGATCCGGGTACATGAAAGAATGAATGGGGCCATGTATCGTGAGATTTTGAGTGCAAACCTCCTTCCATCAGCAAGGGCATTGAAGATGAAACGTGGCTGGGTCTTTCAACATGACAATGATCCAAAGCACACCGCCAGGGCAACGAAGGAGTGGCTTCGTAAGAAGAATTTCAAGTTCCTGGAGTGGCCTAGCCAGTCTCCAGATCTCAACCCTATAGAAAACCTTTGGAGGGAGTTGAAAGTCCGTGTTGCCAAGCGAAAAGCCAAAAACATCACTGCTCTAGAGGAGATCTGCATGGAGGAATGGGCCAACATACCAACAACAGTGTGTGGCAACCTTGTGAAGACTTACAGAAAACGTTTGACCTCTGTCATTGCCAACAAAGGATATATTACAAAGTATTGAGATGAAATTTTGTTTCTGACCAAATACTTATTTTCCACCATAATATGCAAATAAAATGTTAAAAAAACAGACAATGTGATTTTCTGGATTTTTTTTTCTCAGTTTGTCTCCCATAGTTGAGGTCTACCTATGATGTAAATTACAGACGCCTCTCATCTTTTTAAGTGGTGGAACTTGCACTATTGCTGACTGACTAAATACTTTTTTGCCCCACTGTATATATTGGTCAGAGTAAGTGTCTTCCTACTTCTATCTACCTACCTTCCCTGCATCTGCACTTTTGCATATAGCACTTTAGTTTCTTTACAAGTCATTGTAATTATATTTACATTATATAATATATACACTTTTACCACTTTAGGCACATTGCACTTTTTCATCAAGTTTTGTGTTTCTCTTTTTTGATATATTTATTTGCAGTAGGTAGTAGGATTGAGTTGTGTTTTCATGGAGATCTAGACCATAATAGCCAGTGCAATTAGGGCACACAGTAATAATTTGGTTACATATATATTGATTTAAATTTTCTTCGTGTAATTTTTTATGTGTGGAATTAAATAAAAATTATATTTTATATGATTATATCCTTGTCTAGATTGTTTTTCCTGATTTTTTACCACGGGATGAGCTTGATTTTTTAACTTTTCAGTCACACACTAAACACAAGACACACGCACATCAGTCACAGGCTAGACACAGGATTAGAGATGGGCGGACCTCTGTATATTTGTGTCCAGCCAAACAGTTAAAAAAGTTTGGGTTCGGATAACAGAACAGTACCCAGACTCCATTCACTTGCAAACACCACTTCTGATCTGAATCATTTGCGCCGGTCAGACAGCCGCGATTCCCACAATGTCAAATGACAGCATGAGCCCGCAGCAGTGATCGTAGGTATAAAGTTTACCTCCGGTCAATGGCGTCGGCTAATGGGACTACTGCTCCCCTCAGCCTGCGCCTGCTGCTGCTAATAACGGCGAGACGAGGAGGGACTGATGGGAGTATTCATCAGCCTGTGCTCTATATAAACAATTAGAAAAAAAATGGCGTGGATTCCTCTCAATTTTTGATAACTAGCCAGGCAAAACTGACAGCTGGGGGTTGCAACCCTCAGCTGTCATCATTAGAAGGCTGGTTATCCAGAATAGAGGGATCCCAAGTTTTTTTATATTATTTAAATAAATAATTGTAGAAAATGACATAAGATCCCCCCCACTTTTGACAACCAGCCTTGCCAAAGCAGACAGCTGGGGGCTGGTATTCTCAGACTGGTAAGGGGCCACTGATATTGCCTCCCCCCGACAGCCTAAAAATAGCAGACCACAGCCGCCCAGAAAAGGTGCATCTATTAGTTCTGCCAATTCTGGCCCTTTGCCTGCCTCTCCCCACTTGCCCTGTAGCGGTGGCAAGTGGGGTAATATTTGTGGGGCTGATGTCACCTTTGTATTTTCTGGTGACGTCAAGCCCATGGATTAGTAATGGAGAGGCATCTATAAGATACCCATCCATTACTAGTCCTATAGTTATATGGTAAATAAAGACACATTAAGAAATAAGGCCTTTAATTAGAAGAATGACAAAGACTCCGTTAATGAATCTAAATTAAACCATACTCACGTCATCATCCATTTCATAGAAGCCACCATCTCCTGTAATAAAACAAAAATAAAAAACAACAATATCCCTCACCTAGCTGTTGTTCTGTCCCATGCAGTAATCCATGTCTGGGGAATAAACAGTTTTCAACATGCACTGTGCCAAGATACGACCGTCCAGGCTGAGAACCACTGGTGAATGAGCTTGAGCGGGCGCAGGGTCAATGAGCAGTGGTGACGTCATCAAGGTTACCGCAGGTCATTAAGGCTGCATTCTCAGCCAGGCTGAACTGCAGTGACCTCGTAGAGATCCCCGCTAGCACAGTGAGAAAGTTGCATGGTGCAGCACTGAGATCAGGGAGCTTACCACAGTTCAGTTTGAGAAATTTTTCCAGGTGAACTGCGATGAACTCACCACTGCACAGAGAGAGGCTTTTTCTCACTCCCCCCTTCTCCACACAGCCCCTTATCATCATCTTCCCTGTGCAGCACCACTCAAGTTACATCAAACCTTTCCAAAATACATTCTCAGAGTACTCACACTGAGTCCTTGGTCCTCATTCCCATCTGTACAAGGGTCCATTATCCAGCACCTCAGTCCTCTCCTCACACAGCTCCATGGTGCAGCATCTCATTTCCCTCTTCTCCTCTCCAGCACGCACCAACCTTAGCACAGTGCTGCTTCCTGTTATTGGGTCTTCATTGGACTGAACGCCCCGCCCTTTTCGGTGATATCATTCCCTCCAAAAACCAACTCTGTTCTAGAGACGCCCTGTGCTGTGGTGTGTGCACAGTTTCACAGTCTGTGATGGAGCCGGCTGTACTGTGAGTGCTTTGTTCTTCACCCGGTGCCGGCCGTCTGTACTGCTCAGCAACTAGTGATGTGAGGTGAGCGCTTTCCCATCACCTGCTGCTGCCGGCTTCTATTGAGCTCATCAAGCACTTTGCAGCTGAGAGAGCGGTGAGAGCAATGAGATCAATAGAAGCAGCAGCAGCAGGTAATATGAAAAAGATCTCACCTCACATCAATTGTTGAGCAGTGCAGACGGCCCGGGATAGAATAATGCAATCACCGCTAGGTGCATGCAATCACAATACAAGGCAGAGCAGCCAAATGAAGGAGGCAGGAGTTGTGGTGCATGCCAGGGGGTGGGCCCACTGGAGGATTCTACGGTTTCCCGGTGGGCTGGTCTGACCCTGGGTGCATGGCAGGGCTCGGAATTGAAGAAGTGCCATTTGACTTTTTGAAAACAAAATTTGTTGGAATAATTAGCAGATGCCATGTCATGTTTGGAGAGCCCCTGATGTGCCTAAACAGTGGACTACCCCCCCACAAGTGACCTTTTTTTTTTAATCTAAACTACTAAAGGTAACATCCTCACCTGTGACCTGTTTGCTTGTTATTAATGTGTGTGTGCATAAAAGCTGAGTGAGTTTCTAGGATTCAGACAGACTCTTGCATCTTTCATCCAGCCACTGATGTTTCTGGATTGTGAGTCATGAGGAAAGCAAAATGTCAATGATTCTACGGAAAAGGTAGTTGAACTGTATAAAAAACAGGAAAGGGATACAAAAAGATACCCAAGGAATTGATAATGCCAGTCAGCAGCATTCAAACTGTGATTAACAAATGGAAAATCAGGGGCTCTGGAAAAACAAAACCACGGTCAGATAGACCAACAAAAATGTTGTCCACAACTGCCAGGAAAATTTTTCAGGATGCAAAGAAAAACCCACAAATAACGTCAGAGGAAATACTGGACTCTCTGAAAACTAGCAGTGTGGCTGTTTCAAGATGCACAATGAGGAGGCACTTGAAGAAAAATGGGCTGCTGTCATGATCCAGTCCCCCTTGTTATTTCTGATTATTCTCTCCCCGGGATGGTCATGCGGTGTTTAATCTAACTTGTCTCGTTTTGGGATCTGTCTGGCTATTTCAGTCCGCTGTTACCTGCAAGCAGTGTCAGTTATAGTTCCTGTCTCTGACTTGAGCAGCTGACCTCGTTACACCCTGATTAATCCTCTGCCCCTTTACCTAGGTCCAGTTCCTGTGTTCTCCTGTGACTTCGTTCGTTGTTGTACTCACTCTCCATATTGTGTACCCTTGGTATTTGACTCGGCTTGTTCTCTAACCTGTTTGACTGTCTTGCGTCTCTGGCGTTCCTGCTCCCGCTCAGCTCTGACTTCTTTGGCTCATTTCCCACCACAGTATTGCTGTGACCTCTGGTACTTCATTACCTCTCTGTTGCTGACCCAGCTTTGTCTGACTACTCTTTCATTACCTAGTGGCTCCTGCCTGCTGCTCTCTGATTTCACTGTGAGGATACCTGTTTTCCTTCACCCGCATCCCCTGGTGTAGGTTGTGTTCTACTGCACTGCAGCAGGCATTACATTATAACTGACCATATATTTAGAGGGGTTTATTCATTTTTTTCCCCCGGTTATGGATCCGCTGCACAACCTGGCTGACCAGGTTTCCAGTTTGACGCAGATGATGCGAGAATTGTTGGTGGAACATAGGGCCCTTGACACGTCCCATACTCAATTACCTGAAAGAGTTGATGGAGACAGTTAAAAGGTGCAGGGTGTCACCCCCCATGTTGTCAGCAGGTCTGGCGAATCTGTAAATGTCGCCAGGTACGGACTGGGGTTGAAATTCAGCCCTGGCATCTGAAATCACACTGGCCCATGTTGTCCCCGTCCCCATTAAACCAGATGCGATATATCACTAATATTACCCTGGATGGAGGAAAGGAAGATTTTCTACAAGACCAATATACTAATGATACCCGTGGCCTGCTGGGGTAAGTGAAGGAGCAACTTTTGTGATCCATCACAACTCTTAACAGTATGTGTGTCTTGAGAACGCCGATTCTGTTAACAACGTAGCAGACAAGGCAGCCCATAACCAGACAGGCCCTTCTGGCATTTGCCAGAATTGCCAAATGGCCAGTCCGGCCCTTGCACTCTCCGGAACCCTCAGTCAAGCTCCCTGACACCTTTGCTGGTGAGAAGGATAAGTTTTGTACGTTTAGGGAGAGTTGCAAATTGTTGTTTTCACTTAGACCTCGATCCTCTGGGGATGAGAGTCAGCAGGTGGGAATAATTATTTCTTTACTCTGGGAAGGTCCACAATCTTGGGCTTTCTCGTTGTCTCCCACTGCCCCTGAACAGATATCGGTGGATAGGTTTTTTGAGGCCCTAGGACTTATCTATGACGAACCAGACCATGTCAAGGTGGCAGAGGATACCATAATTGGTCTTGCTCAGGTAAAGCGCTCAGCTGAGTGGTATTGCTCGGAGTTTAGACGATGGTCCCCAGAGGTCTCATGAAACGACTCAGCACTCAGGTGCCAGTTCTGGAGGGGACTGTCTGATCATTTGAAGGACGCTCTGGCTCTCCATCCACCACCTAAATCTTTGGAGGAGGCTATGACTCAGGCCATCCAGATAGATCGAAGACTAAGGGAGAGGGGTGTCATGTAGCGAGAAGGTCCTTTGCTTCTGAGTAACCCTGATGCTACGCCTCAGTCCGAGCCATGGAGGTGGAGGACACCGCCGTCAAGGAAAAGGAGAGGAGACGACAATGTGATGGGAGACTCTGCTTCTACTGTGGTAGTCCGGGACATTGGAAAAAGGACTGTCCCTCCTGTCCTCCTACTCCCAAGGTGCCGGGAAACGCCTAAGTCTGGTTTACTGTTGAAGAGGTTTCCCAGACTCTCAGGTACCTTTATCTCTTAAATTACTGTTGGAAGTAGAACTTTGAGTCAAGAACAGTTGTTTCTCCATTTCAGCTTATGTGGATTGTGGGTCATCTTTGAACTTAATTGACTCTGATTTGGTGGCCAAATATAAGACAGGGACAGCCAGGTTGGAAACTCCCATTTATATAGTGGCCATTGATAAAACACTCCTCACTAAAGGTACCGTCACATTTAGCGACGCTGCAGCGATCTAGACAACGATCCCGATCGCTGCAGCGTCGCTGTGTGGTCGCTGGAGAGCTGTCACATAGACAGCTCTCCAGCGACCAACTATGCGAAGTCCCCTGGTAACCAGGGTAAACATCGGCCGCGCTTAGTAACCTGATGTTTACCCTGGTTACCAGCGTAAACGTAAAAAAAAAAAAAAACTACATACTTACATTCCGGTGTCTGTCCGCCGGTGACGTCCGGGGGACAGACACCGGAATGTAAGTATTTAGTGTTTGGTTTTTTTACGTTTACGCTGGTAACCAGGGTAAACATCGGGTTACTAAGCACCCCTCTGCGCTTAGTAACCCGATGTTTACCCTGGTTACCAGTGAAGACATCACACACGCCGATTCAGCGATGTCTGCGGGAGTCCAGCGACGAAATAAAGTTCTGGACTTTCTGCTCCGACCAACGATGGCACAGCAGGATCCAGATCGCTGCTGCCTGTGAAACTCAACGATATCGCTAGCCAGGACGCTGCAACGTCACGGATCGCTAGCGATATCGTTCAGTGTGACGGTACCTTAAGAATGTTAAGTTTATCTCTGAGGATTTCTTCCTTAAGGTGGGGTTCCATCATCAAGAGCGCATTACATGATTTATTATGGACAATCTACCTGCGGGACTGGTGTTTAGATTTCCCTGATTTACTGTTGCATAACCTGGTCATTGATTGAGAATCTCGGTACATTGTTAATTGGGGGCCTATTAGTTTTAAAGATTGCCTTGTAAATGTGACTGTGTCATCCGTCAATCTGGAGGGTATTCCGGAGTACCTGAAGGATTTTGAGGATGTATTCTCCAAAAAGGAGGCTGAGGTTCTACCACCACACCACCCATTCGATTGTGCTCTTAATCTCGTCCCTGGTGCCAAATTGCCCAAGGCCCATTTAAACAATCTCTCCGGCCCTGAGCGGGCGGCAATGAAGGAGTATAAAGGGCACATTCCCCCCTCTGTTTCTCCTGTGGTGGCAGGATTCTTTTTTTGTGAAGAAAAACGATGGTGGTTTACACCCATGCCTCGATTTTCAAGAATTAAACAAGATCACGGAATACTTACCCCCTCACACTTATTCCCGATTTGTACAATCAATTTTCAGGGGCCATGTGGTTCTCTAAGTTAGATCTCAGTGAAGCATATAATCTCATCCGCATGTGGGAGGGAGATGAGTGGAAAACGGCTTTCCTCACCTCCGAGGGTTGTTTGAGAACCTGGTTATATCCTTTGGTCTGACTAACGCACCAGCGATATTTCAGAATCTCATTAATCATGTTTTTTCATATTTCATTGGGCGCTTCATGGTGGTGTATCTGGATGATATCCTTATATATTCTGCTGAGTTCAGTGTGAGACAGTGAAGGGAGAGGAAGCATGTGAGGAGAGAGACTGGGAGTAGAGCTGTGACCGAGCACTTCCCAGGGTTAACCGCAAAAGAAACTGGACACCGGAGTCCGTTGTTACACAGTACTAAAGGCCCAGCAACTAGAACCGGTGGCCTGGAGATTGCAGGTCTCCTGGCCAATCTAACACCTGGAGGCACCACGGCAAGTCAGGAGCCTGGGGCTGCCAGTGAGAAGACAGTACCCATGCAAGGCTCATGCTGTCAACCATACGGGTTAGGTCCCTTTCACACATCAGTTTTTTGCCTTCAGTCACAATCCGTTGAATTTTGAAAAAAACAAATCCGGCGACTAATGCCGCCGGATCCGTTTTTGTCTCATACTTGTATTAGCGATGGATTGCGACGGATGGCCTCACGTTTCATCCGTCGTTCGCCGGATCCGTCGAAAACTGTTTGTCTGGCAGCCGGAGACGATGGACAAAGTAACGTTTCTTGTCTCCGTCCGCGCTGTCCGTCGTTTGCTAGAATGGAAGCCTAGGAGCGCCAGATCCGTCAAATGACGGAATCCGGCACCGGATTCTGTTTATTTTGATTGCGCATGCTCCGATTTAATTAGGATACAATTGGCCAGTCCCCAATTAGGAAAGGTATATAAAGCTTTCCAGGTAGGGCTTCACTCATCCATTTACCAGCAAGCAAGCCAGAGGGAGTCCATCAAGCCCAAGACCAGCCAGCCTGAGACCAGCCACAGGGAGTCCAGCCAGTCACAGAGCAAAAACCTGCCAGCCACAGAGCCAAATCCAGCCACAGAGCCAGGCCAGCCAGCCAGCCACCGAGACTACCAGCCACAGAGCCTGGCCAGCCAGCCACAAAGGTTACCAGCCACAGAGCCAGGCCAGCCAGCCGCAGAGCCTACCAGCCACACAGCCAGGCCACCAGCCGCAGAGCCTACCAGCCACAGAGCCAGGCCAGCCAGCCACCGAGCCTACCAGCCACAGAGCCAGGCAAGCCAGCCACAGAGCCCGGCAAGCCAGCCACAGAGCCAGGCAAGCCAGCGGAAGCCAGGCTACCAGCCACAGAGACAGGCTACCAGCCACAGAGCCCGGCAAGCCAGCCACAGAGCCAGGCTAGCCAGCCACACAGCCTACCAGCCACACAGCCAGGCCAGCCGGTCTCTATAATATGTCTTCTTCTGGGAGCCTTCCCTCACATCGTCAGCGCAGTGAGGTAAATATATAAATATTTTTTTTTTTCTTTTTGGTGATGTTAACATTTTTTGTACACATAATATGCATTCATTCTTGTTTAACAGGAAGCTGCAGCATGAGAGGTGCTTCCAGAAGGAGACGGATGGGCTGGAGAAAGACCCGGAGCGGGCTTGCATTTTGGAAGTTTCTTACATGCATCGCAGAAACAGATAAACACAGACATCACAGTACACACAACACATAAAAAACAGGTCATCACAAACATCACAGTACACACAACACATATAAAACAGATCATCACAGACATCATAGTACACACAACATATAAAAAACAGATCACCACATCACACCATGCCCCATGACACCTTATCCCCATACATGCCCCATCACACCTCGCCCCCATACATGCCCCTTAAAACCTTGTCCCAATACATGCCCCATAACACCTCGCACCAATACATGCCCCATCACACCTCACCCCCATACGTGTGCCATAACACCTTACCCCTGTACATGTCCACTCCTTACCCCTTGTGACGATGTCACTGGTAAAGTACTGGAGGGGAGATGTGTTACTACGTGTAATGGCGTCAGTAGTGTGAAAGCCAGAGTATTTTCTTCCAGCACACTAGGTGTTGAGAGGATTAAGGTAAGTTACATAAATGGGTTCGATTTTATGTGGACATCCATAGAGTGGGTGAGCGGGTGTCCACCTTATCTCCACCTGCAGAGATGTCACAGTCATGTGTTCAGTCACATGGGGGAGGAGTCACATGGTCCAGAAAAAGAAGGGGAAGGGGGGGTCGGAAAGGCCCACAGTGTGTTTCTGGAAAGCCATGGAACTTCTAGGCAGATACTCAAACATGGCATATTCACATTATCATGACATCATACATTTCCATCACAACTCATCCCCATACATGACAAATCACACCTTACTCCCATACATGCACATCACACCTTATCTCCATACATGCCTCATCACAACTTACCCCCCCATACATGCTAAATGAAACCTTACCCCCATACATGCTCCATTACGCCTTACCCCATACATGCCTCATCACACCTAACCCCCATACATGCCCCATTACACTTTACCCCATACATGCTCCATCACATCTTACCCCATACATTTCCCATCACAACGTACCCCTATACATGCTCCATCACACCTCACCCCCATAATTGCCCATCACACCTTACCCCCATACATGCCCCATCACACCTCACTCCCATACATGTCCCATTACACCTCACCTCCATAAATGCTCCCATAGATATTCCATCACACCCTACCCCCCATACATGCCCATCACACTTCCCCCCATACAAGCCCCATCACACCTCACCCCCATTCATGCCCATCACACCTTACCCCCATACATGCCTCATCACACCTTACCCCTCATACATGCTCAATCACACCTTACTCCCATACATGCCCCATCACACCTCGCCCCCATACATGCCCCATAAAACCTCACCCCAATGCATGTTCCATAATATCTCGACCAATACATGCCCCATCATACCTCACCCCCATTCATGCCCATCACACCTTACCCCCATACATGCCTCATCACACCTTACCCCTCATACATGCTCAATCACACCTTACCCCCATATATGCCCCATCACACCTCGTCCCCATACATGCCCCATAAAACCTCACCCCAATGCATGTTCCATAATATCTCAACCAATACATGCCCCATCATACCTCACCCCCATTCATGCCCATCACACCTTACCCCCATACATGCCTCAGCACACCTTACCCCTCATACATGCTCAATCACACCTTACCCCCATACATGCCCCATCACACCTCGCCCCCATACATGCCCCATAAAACCTTGCCCCAATGCATGTTCCATAACATCTCGACCACTACATGCCCCATCATACCTCACCCCCATATATGCACCATAACACCTTACCCCTATACATGTCCCTTCACACCTTACCCCTTGTGACAAAATCACTGGTAAAGTACTGGAGGGGAGATATGTGTTACAACGTGTAATGGCGTCAATGATGTGAAAGCCAGAGTATTTTCCTCCAGCATTCTAGGTGTTATGAGGATTAAGGTAAGTTACATAAATGGGGTGGATTTTATGTGGACATTCATAGAGTGGGTGGGCGAGTGTCCACCTTATCTCCACCTGGAGAGATGTCAGTCATATGTTCAATCACATGGGGGAGGAGTTACATGGTCTGGGGCTTAAATAGCTGGACTCCAAAGGCAGTCTTTGTTCAGCAGGAGTGGAGAGAGGATTCTCCAATGCTTTGTGTTTTCTTTGTTGTTTTTCCTGTTTTTGCCTGAATAGCTGTGTTTACTTTCCCCTTCTGGTTGATTTTTACTGCCATATAATAAATCAACCAAAGATTTAAAAAGAGAGTGTCCCTGTTTTCTACCTCCATGTACTGCCAAATGAGTTGAACTACCACACCAATACATGCCTCGTCACACCTCACTCCACATACATGCCCCATCACACTTCACCCCATACATGCCCCATCATATCTGACCCCCATACATGCCCCATCACACTTTACCCCCCATATATGCCCCATCACACCTCACCCCCATACATCCCCATCACACCTTACCTCATATATGACTCTTCACCTCACCCCAAAACATGCCCATCACACCTCAACCCCACTACATGCCTCGTCACACCTTACCCCCAATACATGCCTCATCACACCTTACCCATATACATGACCATCACACCTCACCCCATAAATGCCCATCACACATCACTCCCATACATGCCTCATCACACCTCACCCCCACACATGCCCAATTACACCTTACCCCATACATGCTCCATCACATCTCAACCCCTTACATGCCCATCATACCGTATCCCCCACACAATTCCCTTCACACCTTACCCCCATACATGGTCCATCACACCTTACCCCACACATGCCCAATTGCACCTTACCCACATACATACCCCATCACAACTTACCCCATACATGCCCCATCATACCTTACCTCTATACGTGCCCCATCACACCACAACCCCATACATGACCCAACACACCTTACCTCACCTATACATGCCCCATCACACCTCACTCCTATACATGCCCATCACACCTTACCCCCATACATGCCTCATCACATCTTACCCCCATACATGACCCATCACTTAAACTGTAAAGCGCTGCGGAATATGTTGGCGCTATATAAATAAAGATTATTATTATTATTATCACACCTTACTAACTAAACATGTCCCATCATACTTCACCCCCCATACCTGCCCCATCACACCACACCCCCATACATGCCCATCATACATTGCGCCCATGCAAGCCCAATTACACCTTACCCCCATACATACCCCAATCCACCTCACACCCATACATGCCCATGATACCTTACCCCCATATATGCCCCATCACACCTCACCCCCATACATGCCCATCACACCTTACCGCATACATTCCCATCACACCTTACCCTCATACATGCCCCATCATACCTTACCTTCCATAAATGCCCCATCACACCTTACCCCACTACATGCCTCATCACACCTCAAACCCATACATGCCCCATCATACCTTGCTTCTATACATGCCCCATCACACCACAACCTCATACATGACCCAACACACCTTGCCCCACCTATAGATGCCCCATCACACCTCACCCCTATACATGCACATCACACCTTACCCCCATACATGCCTCATTACATCTTACCCCCATACATGACCCATCACACCTTACGAACCAAACTTGTCCCATCACACTTCCCCCTTCATACATGTCCCATCACATATCACCCCAATACCTGCCCCATCACACATTTCCCCATGCATATGCCCAATTATACCTTACCCCCATACATGCCCCAATCCACCTCACGCCCATACATTCCCATGATACCTTACCCCCATGCATGCCCCATCACACCTCAGCCCCATACATGCCCATAACACTTTAACCATACATCTCCATCACATTTTACCCCCCATATATGCCCAATCACACCTCACCCCCAAACATGCCCCATTACACCTTTCTCCCATACATGCCCCATCACATCTCAAACCCATACATGCCCCATCACACATTACCACCCCATACATGCTTCATTACACCTTACCCCCATACATGCCCATCACATCTTATCCCACCGTACATGCCCATCACGTTACCCACCTGTCACGATAATGGAAAAATACCATGGTCTGAGGGATTTTTTCAGAAGGTGCCATGGTTCCTGACACTATGCCTAGAAAGCTCTCCCTCTCTGTCTTGGCCTGCAGGCAACTCCCTCCCCCCTGAATACAGCTGTAACTTGAAACTCCAGTGTGGGACTCTGTCCCCCCCTCCTCTCGAATGCAGGAGTGTGTAAAAATCCTTTGTCTGAAAACCATGTGCTCTCCTGCTCATGTACCACCTTAACAGTAAGGCATCACTTGACCCCAATTAGTGACAGAGATATGGAAGTTATATATTTGGTATGTGCGTTGGCCGGGCCATCACACAGTGCGTTTTCTAGGCGTAGCACCTAATGGATACGGAGAAACGGATTGCTGCTTAACAGTGGCTCATAACCACGTTGTGTTGGGGCTCAAATTAATGCCGAGCTCATGCCCAGAAGAATGGTAGTTCCGTGATCGAAATACGAGGTTGCATCCTGAGGTTACGGGGATATGAATGTTCCATAACTCTGAGTCCCTCTGAGAGAGTAGGAGTGCACTACATAGCTCCGCCCACTCAGTGATGTCACGACCCAGGGGTATAAGACCCTGAGAGCTCAGTTTTCACTAGCCTTTGACCAGGAACCTGGACCCCTGAGTCAATGCCAGCAGTTGGAACGCCGTATCATGGGTGACTCGAAGTCCTAAAAACACCTGCTTCAAAGTGCTCAAGAACCGAGAAGCACTCTGCACCACATGATCGCCGCGCTCCCACAGCGGCGTAGCCCACCCCAACACCCTGTCCGACAGAAGAGAGATCATTAAATCCTACCCTTGCCCGCTCTGTAAGAAAACGTGCAGCCAGAAGCTCGAGGTGTATACCGCACTGGCTCACGAAACCCCTACAGGTTTTACTGTCACCAGAGAATTTCTCTGGCAGCGGAACAGAGGAGGCAGTGGACAAAGTTGCTGCAGCCGTGCTAGCAGCCTAAAAAGCTTTTGCGGTTACATCCACAGCTGAGGTTGCACGCTCGAGAGTTGTCAACCATTACTCAGCCAGACCTTGGCACTAGTATACTGTTAGGGCTAGCGGAACGCACAGAGTATAGGAAGGAAACAACAAGGTGCGTTCGCAGCCTGGGGTCCACCGTGCAGAGATATCTGCTGCAAAGTAATTGGCTGCACTATATGGCGATATAAGCGAACTCTGTTAACTTCACAGAATTGCAAATATATGAAAACGCTGTGCCCTGTTAACCTCACAGAGTATCACAGCTACCTAACTGAGCAAAGCAAAGAGTGGTCATGCAGACAGCATACCACACAAACAACTCCTCACCGGAGGTGCCAGTATTCTAGGGGCTTATTTCAGCCAACCCTGACCAAAGCAGACATGACCACCAAGTAACAAATAACATAACATAGGTTGATACTAGCGCATGGCCGTGCAAACCTTATATAGCTGCAGCAGACAAGGACCTTCCTAGTGGTCCAATTAGAGCTGCTATAGGACCTGAGCATGTGACCCCCAACCTCCAATGAGAGGTCCTCCCTTGGGCATGCTCAGAGTGTGCAAAGCAGGACTTAGTCCCAGAAAAGCTCACCAGCTGACCAGTGATGGCTACAAAAGCGACGTCTCCGCTGAGCAGCTCCACTGCGGCTGATGCAGAATGGGAGACCACAGCAGACATGGCTCGAGATTCCCCCTGTGCAGTGGCGGGAACTCGGCCCCTAACAGTGCAGTAGTCCAGTGCTGTACCGGCAATACACCAGCGTGTGTCCCACAGCATTACCCGTGCACTCAACAATGCTATTACAGGGAAAGTCCACCTAACCACGGACACATGGACAAGTGCTTGTGGGCAGGGATGGTACATCTCACTGACGGCACACTGGGTTAACATAGTGGAAGCCGGGACCCAGTCGGACCTTGAGATGGAACACATCCTCCCCACGCCGAGGATTGCTGGCCCTACATCAATAAGGCTTGCCCCCACAGTCTACAGCTCCTGCACCTCCTCCTCTTCATCCTCCATCTCTGAAATCAACACATCAGTCAGAAGCTGGAAGCACTGCCTCAGTCAAGCGGCAATGGGCTGTGCTGAAGCTAATCTGCATAGGTGACAAACCGCACAATGCAGAAGAGTTGTGGACAGCGCTGAAAGAGCAGTCAGATATTTGGATGACACCGCTGAACCTACAGCCAGGCATGGTCGTGTGTGACAATGGCCGTAACCTGGTGGCGGCTCTGAGGCAAGGTAAGCTCACACACGTACCTTGATTGGCCCATGTGCTTAACCTCGTGGTTCAACGTTTTCTGAAAAGCTACCTGGAGCTGCTGGATCTGCTAGTGGAAGTACGCCGTCTGTCTGCCCATTTTAGAAATTCAGCTACAGCTTCAGCAGCCCTTGCCGTGCTTCAGCAGCGTTTTCAACTTCCAGCTCACCGACTAGTGTGTGATGTCCCCACGCGCTGGAACTTTATGCTGCATATGTTGGAAAGGATTTGTGAGCAGAAGAGGGCAGTTGTTGACTACCAACATCAACAAGACCGTGGATATTCAGTTCAGACTCCATGTATAAGACCTCAGGAGTGGACATGTATGTCAGACATATGTACCATCCTCCAAAACTTTGAGGACTGCACCAAGATGGTGAGCGGCGATGACACCATCCCTCTTCTCAGCATTCTGAAAACCTCTCTGCTCACAATTAAAGAGGATGCATTGCAGGCAGAGCACGAGGACATGGAGCAAGGAACCATACAGGGGGATTACACTCAGCCCAGCCTCATGCCTTCTCAACGTGGATTGGTAGTCAATGAGTAGGAGGAGGAAGAACAGGAGCTACTTTCATGTGCTATAGACGGTACTACAAACACAGCTGTCATACCATCTGTTCAGCGGGGATGGCCTAAAGACAGCAAGGAGGAGGATGAGGAGGAGGAGGACAGCATGGTCAGTCGTCCTGTTGGTGAGGACACGGAAGTCTTGCCTGTTAGCAGTCTGGCACACATGACTGACTTTATGTTGCGCTGCGTTTCACGTGACCCTCGCATTATAAAAATTTTGGTTGACACTCATTACTGGTTGCTGACATTTCTAGACCCACGCTACAAGGAGAACTTTCAATCTCTTCTACCAGAGGCAGAGAGGTGTACTAAAATGTTGCAGTACCAGAGGGCCCTTGTAGCGGAATTACTTAGAAAATTCCTATGTGAGAACGCTGGCAACAGACGTCAGAGTTTGTTGTACAACCAAGGAGTCCAAGCGAGAGAGACAGAAGTACAATCCAGCTCAGGCAGGAGAACAATGTCAAAGTTCTGGGACAGTTTTCTCAGACCCTCCCATCGTGATGGCACAGAAGCAAGGGGTGCTGTCACAAGAAGTGCAATGTTTTGGAAGATGGTGATGGAGTACTTTGCAGATCGTACAAACGTCCTCCGTGATTCCTCTGTGCCTTTTAATTATTGGGTATCCAAGCTGGACACATGGCATGAACTGGCTCTCTACACCTTGGAGGTCCTGGCCTGCCCTGCTGCTAGCGTTCTGTCAGAGCGGGTTTTTAGGGCCGCTGGTGGAATTATAACAGATAAGCGCATCCACCTGTCAACTGAAAATGCTGACAGGCTGACTCTTATAAAAATGAACAAGGGCTGGATTGGGAAAGACTTCTGTACACCACCAAGTGAAAACAGTGAAACATAACCTCAAATACATTCTCTCTTTTGGGGAGGTGTATTCTCATGCAGCTCTTCACAACCACACATGGGTATACATTTCCAGATTTGGTCTGTTTGTTGTTATCTTCCTCCTTATCCTCATCATCCAGAACCAAAAGATGACCAGGGTGAACGTGCTCTGTACTTTTATAGGCTGGTGAATCCTCACACTGGGGATTGGGCATGACATTACATTGGGCCTACTTCTTAATTCTATCTTCTGCAATGTGTCCTTTAATTGCTACTAGGGTTGAGCGACTTTTAGTTTTTTTAGGGTCGAGTCGGGTTTCGCGAAACCCGACTATCTCAAAAGTCAAGTCTAGTGGAATCGGCCGATTATCGCGAAAAGTCGGGGGTCGACCGAAACACGAAACCCAATGCAAGTCAATGGGGAAGCATAGTCGGCAGTGAGTGGAGGCCAGGAAAACACCTACAGTGCCCATTTTAATGGCAAAAACATCCATTCTTGTTACTGAAGCTTGTCAATCTTAATTTACCTTATAATAATAGTTAGGCATTGGAAATTGGGGGTTATTTGGCTAAAGTTGTGGGGGGTAGGGCTGGTTCAAGTAATTAGTGGGCCCAGGTAATCTGGACCACCTCAGGGCAGTGGAGCAGGGAGAGGTAAGTATTTAAACTTTGCAAGTGCTGTGATCCTGAGCAAGAAGGGGGGGCCCACTCGTTGGCATTGGCACTGGCACAGGGCCCCTCAAAGTACGGCGGTGTGTTTGCACGGCGGGGGCGCCTCCCACCGGCAGCGACACTTTTTGCGTACTATGAGGGGCCCTGTGCCAGTGACGTTGCCAACGAGTATCCCCCCCCACCTGATGAAGGAACCTGCACTTTCATCTGCACCTTCCTCTTTGTCCCCGTGTAAGGTGTTATGGTAGCCTTAAGTCTTACGATGCGCTTCAGCAGGAGTTTCAGTTTCCGGGGTTAAAATGGTATCAATATAGGAGAGTTCAGCACGCTTTTCAGGCACAGAGGAGGAGGGGGCCCATGGTGATTCAGAAGGATCTTATGTTAGACTGTATACTAAATAATAATGGAACAAAGGGGGCTATATCGGAAGTTTATGGGGATTTACTGCAAACATTCTTGGCGGATTACCCGATTAAGGCTAGAGAGAAATGGGAGGCTGAACTGGGGGAAATAGACGATAAAAAATGGGAGTCTATTCTGGAATACATACCCAAATTGTCGATGAGTGAGCCTGGGAGACTGTCGCAACTGTATGTGGTAATTAGGGCCTATAGGACACCCGACTTGTTGTTCAAAGCAGGAGTGAGATCTGATTCTGAGTGCCCAAGGTGCACTCAGACTGAGGCGGGTATGCTTCACATGTTGTGGTTGTGCGCCAGGCTCTTTTCGTATTGGGTAGTAGTGATGAACCAAATTGGGGTGCTTTATGGATGTGCGGTTCCCAGGGATCCAGTGGTTTGTATACTTGGGTATGTGGAGGAATTGTCGGCCGACTAAACTGCCAAAATGGCAATAGCTAGATTGCTCTTCGTTGCAAGGAAAGTGATTGCGAGATACTGGATTAGGGAGGAACCTCCAACCAGACGAGAATTTGTCGCACAAGCGAATCATATTGTCCAGCTCGAAAAAAGCATTTATATCAAGAGGAATAAGATGGGGTTTTTTCAAAAGCTATGACAGCCATGGCTAAACGGGAATAATTGAGGGGTTGTGGAAAACAATGTTAATAATACAATATGTCTGTAATAAAGAAGATCTTCTCGTGGAGGGGGGGGGGGAAAGTTGGGGTTGGTTATCAGAGGGAGGGAGGGGGGGGAAGGGGTATATTTTCTTGTTAAAATAAAACACAAATGCAACTTGTTGTATAAATAGATAACATTTATTATGCTCAATAAAAATTTATCTGACTAAAAAAAAAAGGTGTTATGGTATGCGGGAAGGGGAACCTGACTTTCAGCAGGGTCACATTCTTGCTGTGTAGCGTGCACGGGGAATGTAGCGTTCTGGGTCAATGTACCAGCAGACTCATCTATCACTGGCTGGGCAATGGGCAGGATGAGGAGGAAACAAAGATATAGGCCCAAAGAATAAAGTGGGCTAAATGCAGTTCAAAATTGGTAACAGGACTAACCAGGGGGCATTGCTTTGTTCAGTGGAGTACAACTGTAATGAGAAGCTGACACAGTGAGTAGGCCCAAATCAGTAAGTAGGCTAAATGCAGTTCAAAATTGGTAACAGTAGTAAACAGGTGGCACTGGTTTGTTCAGTGTAGGAGAACATCAAGGAGCGGCAGACACCGTTGGTAGGGCCAACAAAACAAGTAGGCCAAATGCAGTGTTATATTAAAAACAATTTAACGAGAGCCTGAAGATAGAAGCTAGGGAAAGGCAACCTGGAGAACACCTTGGAGCGGAAGACACCGTTTGTAGAACCCAGACCCAACTTGTAGGCCTAATGCAGTGTTGTTTCAACAACTATTTAACGAGAGCCTGAAGATTGAAGCTCAGGAAAGGCAACCTGGAGAACACCTTGGAGCGGCAGACACCGTTAGTAGGCCCCAACCAAACTAGTAGCCCCACTGCAGTTGTTCCATTAAAAAACTATTTAACAAGAGCCTGAAGATTGAAGCTCAGGAAAGGCAACCTGGAGAACACCTTGGAGTGGCATACACCGTTAGTAGGCCCCAACCCAACTAGTAGGCCAAATGCATTTGTTCCATTTAACAACTATTTAACAAGAGCCTGAAGATTGAAGCTCAGGAAAGGCAACCTGGAGAACACCTTGGAGCGGCATACACTGGTAGTAGGCCCCAACCCAACTAGTAGCCCCACTGCAGTTGTTCCATTAAAAAACTATTTAACAAGAGCCTGAAGATTGAAGCTCAGGAAAGGCAACCTGGAGAACACCTTGGAGCGGCATACACTGGTAGTAGGCCCCAACCCAACTAGTAGCCCCACTGCAGTTGTTCCATTAAAAAAACTATTTAACAAGAGCCTGAAGATTGAAGCTCAGGAAAGGCAACCAGGAGAACACCTTGGTGTGGCAGACACTGGTAGTAGGCCCCAACCCAACTAGTAGTCCCACTGCAGTTGTTCCATTAAAAAACTATTTAACAAGAGCCTGAAGATTGAAGCTCAGGAAAGGCAACCAGGAGAACACCTTGGTGCGGCAGACACTGGTAGTAGGCCCCAACCCAACTAGTAGCCCCACTGCAGTTGTTCCATTAAAAAACTATTTAACGAGAGCCTGAAGATTGAAGCTCAGGAAAGGCAACCAGGAGAACACCTTGGAGCGGAAGAATCAGTTTGTAGACCACAACAAAACATGTGGCCCCAATGCAGTTTTATAATTCTGAGAGGCTGAAAACCAGCCTTTTTTTTTTTTTTTTTTTTTTTAGAGAACAGCTGTATTAAGTGGCGCAGACAGACACTGCTAGTAGGCCTTACACCACAAAGTTGGCTCACTGTAGGTTGAAAAAAAGGTACATGGGTACACGGTCGGCATTGGTGTGCTCAGCGGAGGACAAATGGAAGGATGGACCGCAGACAGACTTAGTAGGCCTACAATAAAGAAAGTAGGCTCTATGCACTTTTAAATAGGTTCCAGGGGTACACAGGCAGCATTGGTGTGGTCAGCGGAGGACTATTGGAAGGAGGGACCGCAGACAGACTTAGTAGTCCTAAAATAAAAAAAATTAGGCTCAATGCAGTTTGAATTATCTTGCAGGGGTACACAGGCAGCATTGGTTTGTTCACCGGAGGACGATTGGAAGGAGTGTCTGACACAGTTAGTACTCCCCAAAAATAAATAGATGTTAATGTCTCTCAAAACAACTAAACCAAAAAACAAAAGCGTGGCATACTTAGGTACAGGGGTGGGTTCCTCTGCTGAGTTTCAGACATAGTAATTTGGCGCCGCTAAGTATTTACTGACGAAAAACAAGAGAAAAAGGAATATGCACACAGTGGGATCAACCTAATATAATAAATTTTATTATGACACCTCACCATACATAAAGGCAAAACAGTTTTGCCTTTATGTATGGTGAGGTGTCATAATAAAATTTATTATATTAGGTTGATCCCACTGTGTGCATATTCCTTTTTCTCTTGTGTTTCGTTAGTACTTTATATATGCACGTGGTTGATCCCTTTAGCATATATTCTTTGTGCGGTGCCCGCCACTCTGTGCTTTTTCAATTGTTTGCTATGTATTTACTGGTGTCAATATAGGACACTGACCCTGACTATTTTAACTAGCATCATACACGTCAACAAATTGGTATTGTCAGTGCCAGGCATTGAAGGATGTCAGCGCATAGACTAAACATTGGTGGAGCTGTGAGAGATAATTTTGCAAGTGGTAGAGCACTGTTTGAGCTGGGGGGGGTGGGGGGGTGGTATAAACTCTCTTGTGGCCGGCGGTACAGGCCCAGGGCCCTTTATGTTACAACGGTGTGTCTGACGTTGGTTGCGCGCCACCACCGCCAGAGACACTTTATTGTACTAAGAGGGACCCAGTGGCAGTGCCGTCGGCCAAAAGCGGGCACACCCACCTCTTCAGACAAACGGCACTCTCACGGGTGCTTGCGCCAAGTGGCGAGACCACGGCCCCGTGGGGGGGAGTTAGCGCATTTAGGGAGGTGTAAACATGTATGCTGGACAAACAGCTGCTGCAGATTAAGAGATTGGAACAGTCAGTGAGACCAGTCCACAAGCAAGACCTTTTTATAGGAAAGCTAGGTGTCAGCCGGGAAAGGTGGGGCAAAATAATTCGAAATCCATGAGTGGTTCAATTTAATGAAGGTTAGATCATCAACATTTTGGGTAGCCAGACGAGTCCTTTTTTCGGTCAATATTGAACCAGCAGCACTAAATACTTTTTCTGATAGCACACTAGCTGCTGGGCAAGCAAGCTCCTGCAATGCATATTCTGCCAATTCAGGCCAGGTGTCTATTTTGGATGCCCAGTAATCAAATGGGAATGACGGTTGAGGGAGAACATCGATAAGGGATGAAAAATAGTTAGTAACCATACTGGACAAATGTTGTCTCCTGTCACTTTGAATTGATGCTGCAGTACCTGTCCTGTCTGCGGTCATTGCGAAATCACTCCACAACCTGGTCAGAAAACCCCTCTGTCCAACGCCACTTCTGATTTGTGCACCTCTAACACCTCTGCCCTGTTGCCCCCTGCACCTCGTGTGAGAACCATCACCGGCGCTGTGTGCTGGGAATGCCTGAATCAAACAGTCTACCAGAGTTGCTTGTTTGGTTGCTAATATTTGTTCGAGGTTCTCATGTGGCATGATATTTTGCAATTTGCCTTTATAGCGAGGATCAAGGAGGCAGGCCAACCAGTAATCGTCATCGGTCATCATTTTAATAATGCGTGGGTCCCTTTTGAGGATACGTAAGGCATAATCTGCCATGTGGGCCAAAGTTCCAGTTGTGAAATCTGCGGTTGTGCTGGGTTGAGGGGCAGTTTCAGGCAAATCTACGTCACTTGTCCCACTCAAAAAACCTGAACCCGGCCTTGCAACGCCAACAGTTTCTATTGGCCCCTGAGAAGCTTCCTCATTCAAAAAATACTCATCCCCATCATCCTCCTCCTCTTCGCCCGCTACCGTGTCCTATAGACTGCCCTGACCAGACAATGGCTGACTGTCAAAAAGGCTATCCTCTTCCTCGGCTGCAGACGCCTGCTGCTTTATGTGCGTCAAACTTTGCATCAGCAGACGCATTAGGGGGATGCTCATGCTTATTATGGCGTTGTCTGCACTAACCAGTCATGTGCATTCCTCAAAACACTGAAGGACTTGACACAGGTCTTGTACCTTCGACCACTGCACACCTGACAACTCCATGTCTGCCATCCAACTGCCTGCCCGTGTATGTGTATCCTCCCACAAATACATAACAGCACGCCTCTGTTCGCACAGTCCCTTAAGCATGTGCAGTGTGGAGTTCCACCTTGTTGCAACGTCGATGATTAGGCGATGCTGGGGAAGGTTCAAAGACCGCTGATGGTTCTGCATACGGCTGGAGTGTACGGGCGAACGTCGGATATGCGCGCAAAGTCTGCGCACTTTGAGGAGCAGGTCGGGTAACCCCGGATAACTTTTCAGGAAGCACTGCACCACCAGGTTTAAGGTGTGAGCCAGGCAAGGAATGTGTTTCAGTTGTGAAAGGGCTGTGGCAGCCATAAAATTCCTTCCGTTATCACTCACTACCTTGCCTGCCTCAAGATGTACAGTGCCCAGCCATGACGGAGTTTCTTTCTGCAAGAACTTGGACAGAACTTCCGCGGTGTGTCTGTTGTCGCCCAAACACTTCATTGCCAATACAGCCTGCTGACGCTTGCCACTAGCTGTCCCATAATGGGGCACCTCGTGTGCAACAGTGGCAGCTGCGGATGGAGTGGTCGTGCGACTGCGGTCTGTGGACGAGCTCTCGCTTCTGCAGGAGGAGGAGGAGGGGGCGAACGCCTACAGCCAACTGTTTCCTAGACCGTGGGCTAGGCAGAACTGTCCCAATATTGCTGTCCCCTGTGGACCCTGCATCCACCACATTAACCCAGTGTGCCGTGATGGACACGTAACGTCCCTGGCCATGCCTACTGGTCCATGCATCTGTTGTCAGGTGCACCTTTGTACTCACAGATTGCCTGAGTGCATGGACGATGCAGTCTTTTACATGCTGGTGGAGGGCTGAGATGGCTTTTCTCGAAAAGAAGTGTCGACTGGGTAGCTCGTAGCGTGGTACAGCATAGTCCATCAGGGCTTTGAAACCTTCGCTTTCAACTAACCGGTAGGACATCATCTCTAATGAGATTGTTCTAGCAATGTGGGCGTTCAAACCCTGTGTACGCGGATGTGAGGATGAGTACTTCCTTTTCCTAACAAGAGTCTCATGTAGGGTGAGCTGGACTGGAGAGCTGCAGATGGTGGAACTAGCGGGGGTGCCGGTGGAGATGGCAGACTGAGAGAGGGTTGGAGATGGTATTCTTGCTGGTGCCCTACATGCAGTGTTTCCTACCACGAACCTGGTGATTCCCTGGCTGCTTTGGCCTGGTGACGAAACCTGCACATTTACTGCAGGTGGTGCGGTAAACGGTGGGCTTACAGTGAGGGAAGGGATGTAGTGATGCTGACTAGCTTCATTGGCCGAGGGTGCTACAACCTTAAGGGACGTTTGGTAGTTAGTCCATGCTTGCAAATGCATGGTGGTTAAATGTCTACGCATGCAACTTGTATTTAGACTTTTAAGATTCTGACCTCTGCTTAAGGTAGTTGAACATTTTTGACAGATGACTTTGCGCTGATCATTTGGATGTTGTTTAAAAAAATGCCAGACTGCACTCTTTCTACTATCGGATACCTTTTCAGGCATTGCAGACTGAGCTTCTTTAAACGGATGGCCACGTTGTCCTACAACTGGTTTTGTCACGCGTTTTTGGCCAGATACGGGCCCGGCAGATGGAACCTGTTGCGATGTTAATGCCTGCTGCGGCTCCTCCTCCGCTTCAGAGCTACTGCCGCCTGCACCCTGTTCCCCCAATGGCTGCCAATCGGGGTCAACAACTGGGTCATCTATGACCTCCTCTTCTATCTCGTGTGCAACTTCGTCTGTGTCACCGAGTAAGCCGGTGGTATAGCGTTCGTGACGGGGCACCATAGTCTCATCAGGGTCTGATTCTGGATCAGTACACTGCGAGGGCAATGTTCTGGTCTGAGTCAAAGGAACAACATAGTAATCTGGCTGTGGCTGTGCATCTGTGCACTCCATGTCCGATTCAACTTGTAATGGGCATGGCCTGTTAACGGTTTCACTTTCTAACCCAGGAACGGTATGTGTAAAGAGCTCCATGGAGTAACCCGTTGTGTCGCCTGACGCATCTTTCTCTGTTGTTCTTGGTGAAGAAGACAAGGAAGCGACTTGTCCCTGACCGTGAACATCCACTAACGACGCGCTGCTTTTACATTTAGCAGTTTCAGAAGAGGAGGCGAAAGAGCTAGAGGCTGAGTCAGCAAGGAAAGCCAAAACTTGTTCTTGCTGCTCTGGCTTTAAAAGCGGTTTTCCTACTCCCAGAAAAGGGAGCGTTTGAGGCCTTGTGTAGGCAGACGACGAACCTGGCTCAACAACTCGAGACTTAGGTGCTATATTGCTTTTCCCACGACCACCTGATGCTCCACCACCACTACCATCATTACCAGCTGGCAATGACCGCCCACGGCCACGACCTCTTCCACCAGACTTCCTCATTGTTTGAAAAACATAACCAAACTAACGGTATTTGTTACTGTAAAACCAGATACAAGGTGAACTCAAACTTCTGTTGGATTTATATATCCCTTTATAGGTGGGTGAGACTGCAGGGAAAATCAGGCCCAATGTATAACAGTACACAGCTTCAGTGGCAGACAGATATGCCACTAACAGGACTGACGCTGATGCAGACACTAACAATTAAAATCTCCCCCTTTTTATTTTTTCTGGGAGAATATTGAAGAAATGTGGCCCACTCTTATACAGTATATGTTCTGTGGCACAAAATTAGAGACAGATGCCACACACAGCACTGGCACTGAGGCAGAATTGCCAAACTTAATCTCCCACTATTTGTTTTTTTTTTTTCCAGGGAGAATTTAAAAGAAATCTGGCCCAGTATTACACACTAGGTTTTCTGTGCCACAAAATTAGAGACAGGTGGCACACACAGATAATATAGTAAAGAGAAGGGTGCACTCAAGCCGTATATAGGAAATAGTCTAAGGCGTGCAGAGCCAAGTCCAATAATGTATAACCTGAACTAAACAAAGAGAAAGAATGGACTACAAAACGGCTCGCACAACCATATATAATATGAAAATGCAAAAAATGTTTATTCAAAACACCACAACACAGCAAATAAAAACATTAAAAACACAGTATCCTATATAAATCACCCATATATAGTTCTATAAATCAGTAGGAAAAAACCAACCACATAACTGTATCACAGATATCATGCAACGGACTCAATTAAGCACCAAGCATAGTACCTCAGATATAATGACGGCTCAATCAAGAGCCCCCATAAATGTAATCATTCACAGCAGCGAAGACCCCCCTAGAATAGAGTCTGGATGAATAGATGAACAGCAATAAGGTATAAACCTATACAGACCTAGAGGGTGACATAGCGCCAAGTAGTCAGTCGATTTAGCTAAATAGCAGAGGAACTGAGCCGTCACCCAAACCTCAACCAACCATGAGGTCCTACATAAAAGTCCAAGTCAGATGTCCGGCATGTGGATACAGAGAAATCGGGTGATAAGAAGACACCCCACGCGTATCGCCGCCGCAGCGGCTTCGTCAGGGGAAGTAAGTGTAGTGGTGATGAGAACCTACATATATACTAACCAATCATCATCCGGAGTATATTCAGCTGGGTCGCCGCCATGCGGAGGCGGAAGTGAGGAGGCACGTGCTGACCGCACGAAGGGAGGAGTGAAAGCCGGAAGTATACAGGGTCTCCATGGAGATGAGCGGCGTCTGCGCAAAGCCGACTCAATACTGAGTCGCATTGCGCAAGCGTCAAAGAAAAACATACCCGGACCCAGGGAAATGAGCCGATCGGAGGGAGGACAGGGGAGGAGGGAAAGAAAGGGGAGAAAAACAAGGATGAACGGGACAGGAGCCATAACGGCTAAGTGGAAAATGTAATGGCTGAAACAAGAGTCCAAGAGACAATCTAGCTATAAAGCCAGTGGGGCACCTAAGGAATGAAACCAGGTTAAACAGGAAATACTTCCTAAGTAAGACATATATATATATATATATATATATATATAAGGAAATAGCAGCCTATAGATATGAGACATAGTTAAACATTCCATACAACGAATAAAGCACCTGAGGGGGGAAAAAAGATGGAAATAGATATACCCCGGTATAGTATAAAGACAGATCCACGGCCATATAAAATGTCCATAGAACGTATATATGAGTGTGAATGAACCAGCTAAGCATATCCCACATGCATCTATATCTACCACCATATCCACAGTGCGACTAAACATGAATAATATATATTAATCTCATATTCCCCCACTGGAAATAGTCCAAGATATTGCAGGAATAGTCCATAAGCACTGTCCCAAGGAAAAGCTCTTCATCAAATCATTCATAATCCAAAACGGCATCAGAAAAAGTCCAAGGCACGTAGTCCATGCCAACCAGGTCATGTACATAAAAGGAGTATACAGCCCGATTCCACAAATATGGCATCCCGATGTAGATATTTTAATCCCGTCCAGAAGTGAGGAGATGGTTTGTCGCAAGTTCCGCAATACTTCCTCCCATTCCAGGATCCAAAGACACAATCCGATGACAGTCTATCCAATTCCCGGATGGTAAAGGAGTAGATGACAATGATTATCTGGGCAAATTACACCATCCTAAGAATAGAATGTAAAAAGGTGTCACAGATAAATCACATATTTATATCGCCCAGAACAAAGGATCATGAAGGGAAGAGCATAAATCAACAGCCGAGGAATCCCGTGAAGAGAAGCTCCTCGTTAAGTCCAAGAGGGGCCACAGTTTGTAGTAGGAAAATCCACCTGGATTCTACTTGCAAGAGATTCCTACGCTTGTCCCCTCCCCTCTCATTATGGGTGATCTTTTGTAAACCAACCACCCGCAGATTCGCAGAGGAACCGCTATGATGTGCCAAAAAATGTTCAGACACTGGAGTAAGGGCTTTGCCTTTCCTTGAGTCCGAAGCCGCTAGATGTATCGTAGATATATGCTTCTGGACCCATTTCCTGAGTTCTTGCGACGTCTGTCCGACGTATACCATTTTACATGGACAAATGAGGGCATAGATAACATCCCTGGACTTGCAATTGATATATGCCTTCAGGGGGTGCCTGCTAAGACGAGTAGGATGGACAAAAAAGTCCCGTGTTACTGTCATGTGAGGACAGACATTACAGTCCCCACATGGAAACGAACCCCTGAGGATGATACCTCTATTAAGTCTCGTCGTAGGTCTATTAAAATGACTCCTGGTGAGTAGATCCCTTAAATTTGGAGCCCGCCTTGCTGTCATAAGGGGTCGTTCACTGGTAATTTCTGCTGTTTGTGAATCTACTCGTAGAATCTGCCAGTGTTTGGCTAAGATATTACTGACCTGTGTCCAACTGCTGTTAAAGTCAGTGATGAATCTGGTTTGTGTCTCCTGACACCGTTGCCTGGGGGCCAAAAGAGATCTCTGATCCTGACTTCTTGCTCTTTGATAGGCCGTGGATATAACACGTTTCGGATAACCCCTCTGCTGGAAACGATCCGTTAGATCCCGAGCCTGGATCGAAAAGTCAGAATCGCGAGTACAGTTACGCCTAACACGTAGAAACTGTCCTGTGGGGACACCCACCTTGGTATGCCAGGGATGAAAGCTTGTAAATGCCAATAACGAATTCGTTGCAGTTGGCTTGCGATAAAGGCTCGTCGCCAAGCCATTCCCCTGAGGAAAGATCTTCAAATCCAAGAAGGTGATCTCACTGGTAGAGAAGGAATATGTGAGATAGATGTTATAGGGATTGGAATTGAGATGGTTAAAGAAATCAACACAATCCTCTACAGTGCCCTTCCACAGGATAAAAACATCATCTATAAAACGAAACCAGGCGTGTACGTGGGTCGCGAATGCAGATGACGGGTAAACACAAATCTCTTCCCACCAGCCTAAGAAGATGTTCGCATAGGCTGGTGCACATTTCGCGCCCATCGCCACGCCTGATCGCTGCAGATAATACACCCTATCAAAGAGAAAGAAATTATGATGGAGAATGAAAGTCAGCAAGTCAAGTAGAAAAGAGTCATGGCCTCGATCCATAGAGCTGTTTTTATTTAAGAAGTGTGTAACCGCCTCCGTCCCCTCTTTATGGCCAATGTTAGAGTAGAGCGACTCAACATCGCATGTCACTAGTAGAAATTGTTCCGGAAGATCAATCTGTCCACAGATGTCAATGAAGTGCGAGGAGTCGCGGACAAAAGAGGGAAGAGACGAGGCGATAGGTTGAAGGAAGAAGTCCAGATACTCACACGCCTTTTCACACATGCTGCCTATACTGGAGACGATAGGTCTACCAGGAGGTCTATTCCTATCCTTATGGATTTTCGGCAGCATGTAGAAAGTAGCCGTAACTGCAGAGAAGTTGTTCGTATTTGGAGAGAAAAAGAGATGTGGGGTCAGACGGGAGTCTTTGATAATATTGGGTGTTGTTAAGCTGTCTTTTGGCCTCAGCTTCATATAGTTGCACAGACCATAGCACCACATTACCCCCTTTGTCTGCCAAATACGAACAACTTCTCTGCAGGGCTCTACAGCTTTCTATCATCACTCAACAGGAGAAACAGTACCTGTGGGTAGCTAACCCGGTTACGGCTACTTTCTACATGCTGCCGAAAATCCATAAGGATAGGAATAGACCTCCTGGTAGACCTATCGTCTCCAGTATAGGCAGCATGTGTGAAAAGGCGTGTGAGTATCTGGACTTCTTCCTTCAACCTATCGCCTCGTCTCTTCCCTCTTTTGTCCGCGACTCCTCACACTTCATTGACATCTGTGGACAGATTGATCTTCCGGAACAGTTTCTACTAGTGACATGCGATGTTGAGTCGCTCTACTCTAACATTGGCCATAAAGAGGGGACGGAGGCGGTTACACACTTCTTAAATAAAAACAGCTCTATGGATAGAGGCCATGACTCTTTTCTACTTGACTTGCTGACTTTCATTCTCCATCATAATTTCTTTCTCTTTGATAGGGTGTATTATCTGCAGCGATCAGGCGTGGCGATGGGCGCGAAATGTGCACCAGCCTATGCGAACATCTTCTTAGGCTGGTGGGAAGAGATTTGTGTTTACCCGTCATCTGCATTCGCGACCCACGTACACGCCTGGTTTCGCTTTATAGATGATGTTTTTATCCTGTGGAAGGGCACTGTAGAAGATTGTGTTGATTTCTTTAACCATCTCAATTCCAATCCCTATAACATCTATCTCACATATTCCTTCTCTACCAGTGAGATCACCTTCTTGGATTTGAAGATCTTTCCTCAGGGGAATGGCTTGGCGACGAGCCTTTATCGCAAGCCAACTGCAACGAATTCGTTATTGGCATTTACAAGCTTTCATCCCTGGCATACCAAGGTGGGTGTCCCCACAGGACAGTTTCTACGTGTTAGGCGTAACTGTACTCGCGATTCTGACTTTTCAATCCAGGCTCGGGATCTAACGGATCGTTTCCAGCAGAGGGGTTATCCGAAACGTGTTATATCCACGGCCTATCAAAGAGCAAGAAGTCAGGATCAGAGATCTCTTTTGGCCCCCAGGCAACGGTGTCAGGAGACACAAACCAGATTCATCACTGACTTTAACAGCAGTTGGACACAGGTCAGTAATATCTTAGCCAAACACTGGCAGATTCTACGAGTAGATTCACAAACAGCAGAAATTACCAGTGAACGACCCCTTATGACAGCAAGGCGGGCTCCAAATTTAAGGGATCTACTCACCAGGAGTCATTTTAATAGACCTACGACGAGACTTAATAGAGGTATCATCCTCAGGGGTTCGTTTCCATGTGGGGACTGTAATGTCTGTCCTCACATGACAGTAACACTGGACTTTTTTGTCCATCCTACTCGTCTTAGCAGGCACCCCCTGAAGGCATATATCAATTGCAAGTCCAGGGATGTTATCTATGCCCTCATTTGTCCATGTAAAATGGTATACGTCGGACAGACGTCGCAAGAACTCAGGAAATGGGTCCAGAAGCATATATCTACGATACATCTAGCGGCTTCGGACTCAAGGAAAGGCAAAGCCCTTACTCCAGTGTCTGAACATTTTTTGGCACATCATAGCGGTTCCTCTGCGAATCTGCGGGTGGTTGGTTTACAAAAGATCACCCGTAATGAGAGGGGAGGGGACAAGCGTAGGAATCTCTTGCAAGTAGAATCCAGGTGGATTTTCCTACTACAAACTGTGGCCCCTCTTGGACTTAACGAGGAGCTTCTCTTCACGGGATTCCTCGGCTGTTGATTTATGCTCTTCTCTTCATGATCCTTTGTTCTGGGCGATATAAATATGTGATTTATCTGTGACACCTTTTTACATTCTATTCTTAGGATGGTGTAATTTGCCCAGATAATCTCTGTCATCTACTCCTTTACCATCCGGGAATTGGATAGACTGTCATCGGATTGTGTCTTTGGATCCTGGAATGGGAGGAAGTATTGCGGAACTTGCGACAAACCATCTCCTCACTTCTGGACGGGATTAAAATATCTACATCGGGATGCCATATTTGTGGAATCGGGCTGTATACTCCTTTTATGTACATGACCTGGTTGGCATGGACTACGTGCCTTGGACTTTTTCTGATGCCGTTTTGGATTATGAATGATTTGATGAAGAGCTTTTCCTTGGAACAGTGCTTATGGACTATTCCTGCAATATCTTGGACTATTTCCAGTGGGGGAATATGAGATTAATATATATTATTCATGTTTAGTCGCACTGTGGATATGGTGGTAGATATAGATGCATGTGGGATATGCTTAGCTGGTTCATTCACACTCATATATACGTTCTATGGACATTTTATATGGCCGTGGATCTGTCTTTATACTATACCGGGGTATATCTATTTCCATCTTTTTTCCCCCCTCAGGTGCTTTATTCGTTGTATGGAATGTTTAACTATGTCTCATATCTATAGGCTGCTATTTCCTTATATATATATATATGTCTTACTTAGGATGTATTTCCTGTTTAACCTGGTTTCATTCCTTAGGTGCCCCACTGGCTTTATAGCTAGATTGTCTCTTGGACTCTTGTTTCAGCCATTACATTTTCCACTTAGCCGTTATGGCTCCTGTCCCGTTCATCCTTGTTTTTCTCCCCTTTCTTTCCCTCCTCCCCTGTCCTCCCTCCGATCGGCTCATTTCCCTGGGTCCGGGTATGTTTTTCTTTGACGCTTGCGCAATGCGACTCAGTATTGAGTCGGCTTTGCGCAGACGCCGCTCATCTCCATGGAGACCCTGTATACTTCCGGCTTTCACTCCTCCCTTCGTGCGGTCAGCACGTGCCTCCTCACTTCCGCCTCCGCATGGCGGCGACCCAGCTGAATATACTCCGGATGATGATTGGTTAGTATATATGTAGGTTCTCATCACCACTACACTTACTTCCCCTGACGAAGCCGCTGCGGCGGCGATACGCGTGGGGTGTCTTCTTATCACCCGATTTCTCTGTATCCACATGCCGGACATCTGACTTGGACTTTTATGTAGGACCTCATGGTTGGTTGAGGTTTGGGTGACGGCTCAGTTCCTCTGCTATTTAGCTAAATCGACTGACTACTTGGCGCTATGTCACCCTCTAGGTCTGTATAGGTTTATACCTTATTGCTGTTCATCTATTCATCCAGACTCTATTCTAGGGGGGTCTTCGCTACTGTGAATGATTACATTTATGGGGGCTCTTGATTGAGCCGTCATTATATCTGAGGTACTATGCTTGGTGCTTAATTGAGTCCGTTGCATGATATCTGTGATACAGTTATGTGGTTGGTTTTTTCCTGCTGATTTATAGAACTATATATGGGTGATTTATATAGGATACTGTGTTTTTAATGTTTTTATTTGCTGTGTTGTGGTGTTTTGAATAAACATTTTTTGCATTTTCATATTATATATGGTTGTGCGAGCCGTTTTGTAGTCCATTCTTTCTCTTTGTTTAGTTCAGGTGGCACACACAGGACTGGCACCGAAGCAGAAATGCCAATCTTAATCTCCCACTATTTTTTTTTTTTCAGGGAGAATTTAAAAGAAATCTGGCCCAGTGTTACACACTAGGTTTAATGTGGCACAAAATTAGAGACAGGTGGCACACACAGGAATGGCACCGAAGCAGTAATGCCAATCTTAATCTCCCACTATTTTTTTTTTTCCAGGGAGAATTTGACAAAAATCTGGCCCAGTATTACACACTAGGGTTTCTGTGGCATAAAATTAGAGACAGGTGGCACACACAGGACTGGCACCGAAGCAGAAATGCCAATCTTAATCTCCCACTATTTTTTTTTCCTGGAGAATTTAAAAGAAATCTGGCACAGTGTTACACACTAGGTTTAATGTGGCACAAAATTAGAGACAGGTGGCACACACAGGACTGGCACCGAAGTAGAAATGCCAATCCTAACCCCTTTCTGACATCAGACGTACTATCCCGTCGAGTTGGGGTGGGCTCCTATGACCACCGACGGGATAGTACGTCATACGCGATCGGCCGCGCTCACGGGGGGAACGCGGCCGATCGCGGCCGGGTGTCAGCTGCCTATCACAGCTGACATCCGGCACTATGTGCCAGGAGCGGTCACGGACCGCTCCCGGCACATTAACCCCTGGCACACCGCGATCAAACATGATCGCGAGGTGCCGGCGGTCCAGGGAAGCATCACGCAGGGAGGGGGCTCCCTGCGGGCTTCCCTGAGCCCCCCGCAGCAACGCGATGTGATCGCGTTGCTGCAAGGGTCTCTGTACCTCCCTCCCTGCTCCAGGCCCGGATCCAAGATGGCCACGGCATCCGGGTCCTGCAGGGAGGGAGGTGGCTTCACAGAGCCTGCTCAGAGCAGGCACTGTGAAGCCTGCAGTTCTCTGAGACAGATCGGTGATCTGACAGAGTGCTGTGCAAACTGTCAGATCACCGATCTGTGATGTCCCCACCTGGGACATATTTGGAATTTTTTTTTTAAACTTTTTTACTGTGTACAAAAAAATTAAAAAAAATATTCCTAAATAATGAAAAAAAAAATATTATTCCCATAAATACATTTCTTTATCTAAATAAAAAAAAATAAAAATAAAAAGTACACATATTTAGTATCGCCCCGTCCGTAACGGCCTGACCTATAAAACTGGCCCACTAGTTAACCCTTTCAGTAAACACCGTAAGAAAAAAAAAAAAACGAGGCAAAAAACAACGCTTTATTATCATACCGCCGAACAAAAAGTGGAATAACACACGATCAAAAGGACAGATATAAATAACCATGGTATCGCTGAAAACGTCATCTTGTCCCGCAAAAAACGAGCTGCCATACAGCATCATCAGCAAAAAAATAAAAAAGTTATAGTCCTGAGAATAAAGCGATGCAAAAAATTATTTTTTCTATAAAATAGTTTTTATCGTATAAAAGCGCCAAAACATAAAAAAATGATATAAATGAGGTACCGCTGTAATCACACTGACCCGAAGAATAAAACTGCTTTATCAATTTTACCAAACGTGGAACGGTATAAACGCCTCCCCCAAAAGAAATTCATGAATAGCTGGTTTTTGGTCATTCTGCCTCACAAAAATCGGAATAAAAAGCGATCAAAAAATGTCACGTGCCCAAAAATGTTACCAATAAAAACGTCAACTCGTCCCGCAAAGTTGACCTCACATGACTCTCTGGACCAAAATGTGGAAAAATTATAGCTCTCAAAATGTGGTAACGCAAAAAATATTTTTTGCAATAAAAAGCGTCTTTCAGTGTGTGACGGCTGCCAATCATAAAAATCCGCTAAAAAAACCTGCTATAAAAGTAAATCAAACCCCCCTTCATCACCCCCTTAGTTAGGGAAAAATTAAAAAATTTAAAAAATGTATTTATTTCCATTCTCCCATTAGGGCTAGGGTTAGGGTTAGGGCTAGGGTTAAGGTTAGGGCTACGGTTAGGGTTAGGGCTACAGTTAGGGTTGGGGCTAATGTTAGGGTTAGGGTTGGGGCTAAAGTTATGGTTAGGGTTTAGATTACATTTACAGTTGGGAATAGGGTTGGGATTAGTGTTAGGGGTGTGGTTAGGGTTACTGTTGGGATTAGGGTTAGGGGTGTGTTTGGAATAGGGTTTCAGTTATAATTGGGGGGTTTCCACTGTTTAGGCACATCAGGGGCTCTCCAAACGCGACATGGCGTCCGATCTCAATTCCAGCCAATTCTGCGTTGAAAAAGTAAAACAGTGCTTCTTCCCTTCCGAGCTCTCCCGTGCGCCCAAACAGGGGTTTACCCCAACATATGCAGTATCAGCGTACTCAGGGCACATAGGACAACAACTTTTGGGGTCGAATTTCTCCTCTTACCCCCGGGAAAAAACAAAACTGGGGGCTAAAAAATAATTTTGGGGGGAAAGTTTTTTTTTTTTTTTTTTCACGGCTCTGCGTTACAAACTGTAGTGAAACACTTGAGGGTTCAAAGCTCTCACAACACACCTAGATAAGTTCCTTAGGGGGTCTAGTTTCCAAAATGGTGTCACTTGTGGGGGTTTCTACTGTTTAGGTACATTAGGGGCTCTGCAAACACAATGTGACACCTGCAGACCATTCCATCTAAGTCTGCATTCCAAATGGCGCTCCTTCCCTTCCGAGCCCTCCCATGCGCTCAAACAGTGGTTCCCCCCACATATGGTGTATCATCGCACTCAGGACAAATTGGGCAACAAATTTTGGGGTCCAATTTCTCCTTTTACCCTCGGGAAAATGCAAAACTGGGGGCTAAAAAAATATTTTTTGTGGGAAAAAATTTGTTTTATTTTTACGGCTTTGCATTATAAACTTCTGTGAAGCCCTTGGTGAGTTAAAGCGCTCAAACACATCTAGATAAGTTCCTTAGGGGGTCTACTTTCCAAAATGGTGTCACTTGTGGGGGGTTTCAATGTTTAGGCACATCAGTGGCTCTCCAAATGCAACATGGCGTCACATCTCAATTCCTGTCAATTTTGCATTGAAAAGTCAAACGGCGCTCCTTCCCTTCTGAGCTCTCCCATGCGCCCAAACAGTGGTTTACCCCCACATATGGGGTATCAGCGTACTCAGGACAAATTGTACAACAACTTTTGGGGTCCAATTTCTACTCTTACCCTTGGGAAAATAAAAAATTGGCGGCGAAAAGATAATTTTTGTGAAAAAATATGATTTTTTATTTTTTACCCTTGGTAAAATAAAACAAATTGGAGCTGAAGTAAATTTTTTGTGAAAAAAAGTTAAATGTTCTTTTTTATTTAACCATTCCAAAAATTCCTGTGAAGCACCAGAAGGGTTAATAAACTTCTTGAATATGGTTTTGAGCACCTTGAGGGGTGCAGTTTTTAGAATGGTGTCACACTTGGGTATTTTCTATCATATAGACCCCTCAAAATTACTTCAAATGAGATGTGGTCCCTAAAAAAAAAATGGTGTTGTAAAAACGAGAAATTGCTGGACAACTTTTAACCCTTATAACTCCCTAACAAAAAAAAATTTTGGTTGCAAAATTGTGCTGATGGAAAGTAGACATGTGGGAAATGTTACTTATTAAGTATTTTGTGTGTCAGATCTCTGTGATTTAATTGCATAAAAATTCAAAGTTGGAAAATTGCAAAATTTTCATAATTTTCACCAAATTTCCATTTGTTTCACAAATAAACGCAGGTACTATCAAAGAATTTTTACCACTATCATGAAGTACAATATGTCACGAGAAAACATTGTCAGAATCACTGGGATCCGTTGAAGCGTTCCAGAGTTATAACCTCATAAAGGGACAGTGGTCAGAATTGTAAAAATTGGCCCGGTCATTAACATGCAAACCACCCTTGGGGGTAAAGGGGTTAATCTCCCACTATTTTTTTTTATCCTGGGAGAATTTAAAAAAAATCTGGCCCAGTATTACACACTATGTTTAATGTGGCACAAAATTAGAGACAGATGCCACACACAGCACTGGCACCGAAGCAGAAATGCCAATCTTAATCTCCCACTATTTTTTTATTTATTTATGGGAGAATTGGCAAGAAATCAGGCCCACTGTTAGACTGTATGTTTTCTGTGCCAGAAAATGAGACACAGATGCCACACACAGGACTGCCACTGATTCAGATTTGTCAATTTTATTCTGCACCCTTTATTTTATTTTTTTTCTTTCTTTTTTTTCTTTTCTGCATTAGAGTATATTTTCTGTGGCAGAAAGTGGCTTGAAGAGATATAATGGGAGCCTTCTAGGGCAGCCCAATGAGCTACAGCGCTGAGGAAAAAAAAATGTAGCTTCCACTGTCCCTGCAAACAAAAGGTGGTGTTGGACAGTGGAAATCGCTACAGCACAAGCGGTTTGGGGGTTAATGTACCCTGCCTAACGCTATCCCTGCTTCTGACGAAGCGCCAGCAACCTCTCCCTAAGCTCAGATCAGCAGCAGTAAGATGGCGGTCAGCGTGCACTCCCCTTTACAGCCCCTGTGACGCCGCAGACAGCAAGCCAATCACTGCAATGCCCTTCTCTAAGATGGTGGGGACTGAGACCTATGTCATCACGCTGCCCACACTCTGCGTCCACCTTCATTGGCTGAGAAATTGCGCTTTTCGCGTCATTGAAACGCGACTTTGGCGCGAATGTCGCGTACCGCATGGCCGACCCCACACAGGGATCGGGTCGGGTTTCATGAAACCCGACTTTGCCAAAAGTCGGCGACTTATGAAAATGAACGATCCGTTTCGCTCAACCCTAATTGCCACTAGATCAGCAGGGTGAACGTGCTCTGTACGGTGCATTTTGGTCATGGGGGCTGTGATGGCACTATTTTGTTTTGTAAAAAAAAAAGCACCCCACATTGGGGAATTGGGCATGACATTACATTGGGCCTACTTCTTAATTCTGTATCCTGCAATGTGTCCTTTAACTGCCACTAGATCAGCAGGGTGAACGTGCTCTGTACGGTACATTTTGGGCAAGGGGGCTGTGATGGCAATACTATATTTTTTAAAAAGGTACCCCCCATTGGTGAAACCACATCCTTGTTGGCAAAGACTTCATAACATTTGTGTACCTTAACCCCTTTCCAACATCTGACGTACTATCCCGTCGAGGTGAGGTGGGCCCGTATGACCACCGACGGGATAGTACGTCATAACGATCGGCTGCGCGCACGGGGGGAGCGCGGCGATCACGGCCGGGTGTCAGCTGACTAGCGCAGCTGACATCCGGCACAATGTGCCAGGAGCGGTCACAGACAAACATGATCGCAGTGTTCCGGCAGTATAGGGAGGCATCGCGCAGGGAGGGGGCACCCTGCATGCTTCCCTGAGACCCCCGGAGCAACGCAATGTGATCGCGTTGCTGCGAGGGTCTCTTACCTCCTCCTCCCTGCAGCAGGCCCGGATCCAAGATGGCCGCGGGGCTGCATCCGGGTCCTGCAGGGAGGTGGCTTACCAGCGCCTGCTCAGAGCAAGCGCTGGTAAGCCTGTAGAGTGCACGTCAGATCGCTGATCTGACACAGTGCACAGCAAAGTGTCAGATCAGCGATCTTACACTATAACATGATGCCCCCCCCCGGGGCAATGTTATACTGTAAAAAAAAAATATTCCCATGTGTAAAAAAAAAAATAAAAAAAATTTACAGTATATATATATTGTTCCTATAAATACATTTCTTTATCTAAAAAAAACAAAACAATAAAAGTACACATATTTAGCATCGCCGCATCCGTAACGACCCCACCTATAAAACTGTCCCGCAAGTTAACGCCTTCAGTGAACGCGGTAAAAAAAAAAAAAACAGGCAAAAAACAATGCTTTATCATACTGCCAAACAAAAAGTGTAATGACATGCGATCAAAAAGACGGATATAAATAACCATGGTACCGCTGAAAACGTCATCTTGTCCCGCAAAAAACAAGCTGCCATACAGCATCATCAGCAGTTAAAATAAAAAAGTTATAGTCCTCAGAATAAAGTGAAGCAAAAATATTTTTTTTTTCTATAAAATAGTTTTTATCGTGTAAAAGTGCCAAAACATAAAAAAATGATATAAATGAGGTATCGCTGTAATCATACTGACCCGAAGAATAAAACTGCTTTATCCATTTTACCAAATGCAGAACGGTATAAACGCCTCCCCCAAAAGAAATTCATGAATAGCTGGTTTTTGGTCATTCTGCCTCGCAAAAATCGAAATAAAAAGCGATCAAAAATTGTCATGTGCCCGAAAATGTTACCAATAAAAATGTCAACTCGTCTCGCAAAAAAGAAGACCTTACATGACTCTGTGGACCAAAATGTGGAAAAATTATAGCTCTCAAAATGTGGTAACGCAAAAAATATTTTTTGCAATAAAAAGCGTCTTTCAGTGTGTGACGGCTGCCAATCATAAAAATCTGCAAAAAACCCGCTATAAAAGTAAATCAAACCCCCCTTCATCAACCCCTTAGATATGGAAAAATTAATAAAATGTATTTATTTCCATTTTCCCATTAGGGTTAGGGCTAGGGTTAGAGCTGGGGCTAGGGTTAGGGCTAGAGTTAAGGCTCCAGTTAGGGTTGAGGCTAAAGTTAGGGTTAGGGTTGGAGCTAAAGTTAGGGTTGGGGCTAAAGTTAGGGTTAGGATTACATTTACAGTTGGTAATAGGGTTGGGATTAAGGTTAGGGGTGTGTCAGGGTTAGGGGTGTGGTTAGGGTTACCATTGGGATTAGGGTTAGGGGTGTGTTTGGATTAGGGTTTCAGTTATAATTGGGGGGTTTCCACTGTTTAGGCACATCAGGGGCTCTTCAAACGTGACATGGCGTCCGATCTCAATTCCAGCTAATTCTGCGTTGAAAAAGTAAAACAGTGCTCCTTCCCTTCCGAGCTCTCCTGTGTGCCCGAACAGGGGTTTATCCCAACATATGGGGTATCAGCATACTCAGAACACATTGGACAACAACTTTTGGGTTCCCATTTCTCCTGTTACCCTTGGGAAAATACAAAACTGGGGGCTAAAAAATAATTTTTGTGGAAAAAAAAAAGATTTTATATTTTCACGGCTCTGCGTTATAAATTGTAGTGAAACACTTGGGGGTTCAAAGTTCTCACAAAAATAAAAAATTGGGGGCAAAAAGATCATTTTTGTGAAAAAATATGATTTTTTATTTTTACGGCTCTGCATTATAAACTTCGGTGAATCACTTAATGCGTCAAAGTACTCACCACTAGTGTTGAGCATTCCGATACCGCAAGTATCGGGTATCGGCCGATATTTGCGGTATTGGAATTCCGATACCGAATTCCGATATTTCCCGCATATCGGATACCGGAATCGGAAGTTCCCAGAATTCAAACTGCACGCAGCAGCCAATGAGGAATGAATGGAAGTGTGGGCACATCCTGTTTAGCATGGTGGGCATGTCAGTACTGGCAAGGCTGTGATTGGCTGCTGAAATGATGTCACTCTGCACTATAAAAAACGCTGCCGCCATTTTGCGCTCACTCTGCTGTGATTTCAGTTAGGGACAGGACGCTGTGTTCTAACTGAGGGCCAGTTGAGATAGCTAATTGCTTTATTTTGCTTTTCCAAGGCTAATTTAGCAAACGCTGTGTGTTCACCTTGCTCTTGCCTTGCAGCCCTGTTTTAACAGCGTTCTGCAAGGTCTCTGTGTGTGTGTGTGTGTGTGTGTGTGTGTGCAGCTCACTCTGTAGTCTGTGTGCAGCCATATACACGGTTGTATTCAGCTCAGGGGGGGTTCACACTGCCTCATACAGTTCTACCCATTGTCCTTTTTTGCTCATAGTGCAGCCTGCTGCACATTTTTTCTAAAATTTCCTATTAGTGTTTTTCCACCCGTCTCCAGCTAAATTGTGGAAAAACACTACATAGGATAACCTAGAGGGGGGTTTTTGGGCCTTGCAGCGCCGTTTACGGCTGTCTGCACGGTCTCCGTGTGAGCGCAGCTCGCCCTGTAGTCTGTGTGCAGCCACAGCCGGTTGTATTCAGCTCAGGGTGCGTCACTGCCTCATACCGTGAAAAAACTTTTCCTTTTTTTCAAATAGTGCAGCCTGCTGTAAATTTTTCCAAAAATTTCCTATTAGTGTCTTTCCACCCGTCTCCAGCTAAATAGTGGAAAAACACTACATAGGATAACCTAGAGTAGGGTTTTTGGGCCTTGCAGCGCCGTTTACGGCTGTCTGCACGGTCTCCGTGTGAGCGCAGCTCGCCCTGTAGTCTGTGTGCAGCCACAGCCGGTTGTATTCAGCTCAGGGTGCGTTACTGCCTCATACCGTTAAATAACTTGTCCTTTTTTTCAAATAGTGCAGCCTGTTGAAATTTTTTTTAAAAATTTCCTATTAGGCTGGTTTCACACTTGCGTTTTTGAACGCATGCGTTTTTAAAAAAAACGCGTGGTGCAAATACGCATGTAAACGCGTGTAAACGCTACATTTTTTTACACACGCGTTTAATGCATGCGTCAAAAAAACGCAGCGTTTACACGCGTTTACATGCGTTTTTGCATGCGTTTGCGTGTTTTTGAGCATTTTACAAAAAAAAAAAAAATGCAAAAAAAAAGGTTACCAGACACAACCAATGGGAATAGAGAGGGCGTATATGATTGTCTCTCAATATATAGACCCTAGGGGTACAGAAATGTTCAGAGCTTGCTACTGTTTCCGGTGTCATGATGGATCTTTCAATGGAGAACTTTTATTTCAAACTGGAGTTCAGCTTCAAGATTTTCCTTGCCTGTGTTTTTGCTTGGGAGCAAGACCGAAACCGCCAAAGATGGAAAAGGAGACAGCGTCGGTGTTTTTGGAGGCACCCCATCATTGAAGTGCGTGAGAGCCGTGGAGCATATCACACGCTCTATGCGGAGCTGAATGCCAACCCGGAGAAATTCCAGGATTACACGAGAATGTCTCAAGAATCTTTCCGGGATTTACTGTCTCGTGTCGAAGGATCCATACGGCGACAGGACACACGGCTCCGTAGAGCGATTCCACCTGAGGAATGTCTGTTAGTGACATTACGGTACGTTCCAAAACTAAACCAATGACCGTCAAATTTTTGGTTATGACCTGTTTTTTATGTTTTTTTTTTTTTTTAAACACACCATTAAAAGAGCCGATTTTAAATGTTTTTTCTTGTTTCTTTTTCTTCTAGATTTCTTGCCACAGGAGAGAGTTTATCTTCCCTCCACTTCCAATACCGCCTTGGAATCTCAACCCTGTCTGGAATTGTTGTGGACACTTGTCGTGCGTTATGGAATGTACTCCGTGAGGAGTTTATACCAGTACCCACCGTGGACATGTGGCGGGAAATTTCTGAAAAATTTTTCAACGTGTGTGATTTCCCCAACTGTATAGGGGCGGTGGATGGAAAGCACATCCGCATTATAAAACCTGCCAGAACCGGATCTGAGTTTTTTAACTACAAAAAATATTTTTCGGTAGTTCTCATGGCAATAGCGGATGCGGAGTGTCGCTTCATCGCCGTGGACATTGGAGCTTTTGGCCGTGGCAATGATACCCAGACTTTTAAGAGCTCGGATATGGGCCGTCGTGTGTATGGCAACAATTTTAATTTTCCCACTCCACAGCCTCTCCCCAACACTGAAGGCCCACCGCTGCCATTTGTTATGGTTGGGGATGAGGCCTTCCAGATGTGTGAAAATCTCCTGAAGCCATATTCTAGTAGGGACTTGGACCACACTAGAAGAATATTCAACTACAGACTGACCAGGGCCAGAAGAACTGTAGAGTGCGCCTTTGGCATTCTGGTTGCTAAATGGCGCATTCTTGCAACAGCCATCAATCTAAAAGTGTAAAAACAGTGGACGAGGTGGTCAAAGCCTGTGTGGTTCTACACAATTACCTCATTGCTAAGGAGTGACCCCACATTGAACTTGATGAACCAGTTTCACACCCATTGCCTGATTTTCAGCATCACCCGATGCGGTCAACTGCAGCCGTTGGTCTTATGCGGGACCAATTTGCGGCCTATTTTGTTTCCGATATTGGACGGGTGTCATGGCAGGACAATGTTGTGTAAATGTCCTGTTGTATGTTTATCTTTACAAATTATTAAATACTGATACAAATTTTAAAAATTAATAAACTTGAGTGTTGGTTGTGTTGACCATGTCTCCTATCTTTTTGCTCTCTAAACAAAGGTTGACCAAAGATGGGCAGTAGATATGTATATCATATTTTGTAATCCAAAACCAGGAATGGGTGATAGATGAGGTAATTTTTTTTTTTTTTTTCATAATTGACCTCTTGTTGCACTTTCTATTTTGGTTTACAAATAATGATATAAAACACAGGCCGCATACTTATAATAATGGAAAAAAATGTTGATTTATTGGTAATCTTCTTGACATCATTGCGTCAAGACTGTCACGCTATCTATACCCATCAAGTCAAGTGTAAGAAATAATGAATTCATGATAAACATATACATGATCATGAATTCACAATTTCTTACACCTGGCCAGGTGAGCATAGATATGTAGCGTGTGATAACCATTGTCCCATCAGTTTGACAACCATTGTGCTATATAAATAAGAGAATATGGTGAATATACAAGGCAGTACTCAACTAAATAGGTCAGGTGTCTATTTTGACATCTGGCCGCTTCAGTTGAGAACTGAACTTGATTTCCACCATTTTCTCTTTGTACAGTGACACTACACTAGGTACAATAATAAGAGTATGGAAATAACTAATATTTTTTTGGCCAACTCATATCTGTATACTGAAGAAACACATATAGATGTAGTCTTGTATTTTATACTACTGGAGATATGTTTTGGCCAAAAGAATAAGTGTGTGGCGAAGTTTATTGGTGTGTATTGAGAGCGGTGAAAGACACAATAAACCAAGCATAATTGTTGCAAATAAACTTTTTTTTTATTGAGTTTTAACAACCAAATTTATTTTTTGGTACCGCGACAGGTTGTACCGCGACGGCTTGGGGTAGAGTGACGTAACCGGGGGGTGTTGAGAACTGAAGCCTGGGTCACCATGGAGGAGGCAGAGGTGGCAGGAGAAGGGGCAATAAAACTTGAAGGGTCTGGAAGTTCGGGGATGGGGCTTAAAACATGAGGGGCTTGAGACACACTGGAAGTGTGAGACACAACAGACAATACAGACACATCGGTAGGTGATGGGGGAGGAATACTCAGAGTTTTTTGTTTTTTTGTGTGTTTTGGGGGTTTTCTTTTGGGTTTTTTTTGTAGGGGGATGTCTTCTTTGGCTAATTGGATGTTGAGTGTTGGCGGGAGACACGTCAGGATCCGGCTCCACGATAACACAGTCCGTCTCCATTGTGGAGCGGTCGGCAACGTCAGAGTCCAACTGCATCGCAGTGGGGGGGGGGGGGGGGAAAGATAAAGCCCTGCCAGGGTCCTGGTGCCTCGTTGGGGGGGGGAACATAATACCCTCCCAGGGTCCTGGTGCATCGTTGGGGGGGACCTAAATCCCTCCCAGGGTCCTGCTGCATTGCTGGTGGGGGGGAACATAAAGCCCTGGCAGGGTCCTGCTGCATCGGGAGGGGGCCGGGCCGATAAGCCACGCCAGGGTCCTGCGTCATCGTGGTGTCAGCGGAGGAGGTCCAAGCTGGAGCAGCGGTTGTCACGGTGGTGGCGGTGGGATGTCCAACAGCACTCGTCATCGTGTTGGCGCTGTAGTGGAGTACACCTGTGGAGGGAATAGAGGTGGCCGTGCAGTGGTATGCAGCAGAGGTAGGAATGGTGGTTAAACGTGACAGTGACGGCACAGTTGTATATGCCGCCACATTACGACTCTGACTCTGCTGCATAGCCTGCACAAAAGCAACATTGCAGGCCTGCATCACACTGAGCTGGAGATCAGGGCTAAGGTGTTCCGACATGCCCTGTTGTATTTGATTAAAAAAATGATGAGCTGGCTTCTGGAGGTCGGCTTTAACTTGATCAATGCTTTTGGCGACATCCTGGATGCGGCAATCTAAGAGATTATGGGACACATCCATTCTGTCACCTAAAGCCTTGATTGCTTCGTGTAAAACAGAGCTCAAGTGTAAAAACTCGGGCATGAGGGACCTATCCGAAGCCCTCTGTCGCTGCCGGGATGAGCCCGCAAAAATGGGTGCAGTGAAAGAGGACTGCGAAAGGGAAAGACCTGATGGGCCAGCCCCCTGGTCTCCAGTGAGTGTGGAAGACCCACCTGCTGCTGCGCTGCTGGATGGCTGGGACGGGTCCGTGGCTGTCGGCTGAAGGACCGCTCCAGAACCTGTTGCGACAGTCGTGCAGTGTGTGCTGTGAAAAAAGAACACAGAAAATTAATACCAAAATATAACAAGATGGTACATCCTGTGGAATTTAAAATTACAGATTATGTCAATGCAATACAACTGGAAGCATGTGAGAAATACTTACGTTCTCATGAGAAGGACCGGTCTTAAAAAGGCCAGCACACGGTGGTATTTGTAGAGCCGGTGCCTTGCTCCGGAACCACTAGCTGCACGATTCTCTGTACGAAGGTCCTTGTTGAAGCGGTCCTTCATGGACGTGTTCTTATTTTGTCCACTGTGAAATAACAAAAACAGAAAAAGGACTTTTGGCCGTGCTCTCTTGACTGTGTGTGATGACAGAAACTCCCAAAAGTTTCTTTCATCACACACAGTCAAGAGAGCCCGGCCAAGGTTTCTGCTGCTTCACACTGCAGTGCAATACTTACCAAATGCATTACGGACCCGTGGCGGGGCATTCTCCCAGCCATCCCACAACGCTTGGGCCACCTCACTCCACAACCGACGGAGCGTACTATTGACTGCGTGCTGTGGATCCCGGCCGTCCCACAACGGGACTCGCTCCTGGACCAGGGTGATCAGGAGATCATCATTAAGAAAATCATATAAGTTTGCTCAATCACATTGGGAAACAAGAAAAAAAAAAAGAAGATGAGAAAGGGCAGGAATATGAAAGTCAACTTTCAGAAAAGGATCATACAAGAAAAATTAAAAGAAAATCAAGGGTACAGAAAGGAAGATTCAAGAATATTACAATGAGGACAGTCTGCCTTGTATACATACCCGCTGATGTCTTCCCACGGACCTTGACTCCGCTGCTCCGTCCCTCTCTGTCCCTCAGTTGAAGTGCTCTATAAAAAAAAAAAAATCAAATTGTCTCATGTGTCGATGTGACAGTCAATACTTACCAAGCTGAAGGACAAAAAACTAACCTCACTGACATGATCCACTTCTGACTGACGTGGCTCAAACTCCTCATCAGATGAAGACTCCGCAGAAGACATTCTGATGCATGTTGAAATAAAAAAAAAAAAAGAAATTAGGACATGTAGATCCAAAAAATTAAAAATAAATGCATTGGCTAGGATATACTCACATTGCTCTGGGTCTTGTCCACCAATGAGTCCGAGCAGGGTCTTGTCTTCTTTGGAGTCTGATGAGAAGTGACCAAAAACTTCCCCCAACCTTCCTTTTATAACCCTGCTGCTATGGGGGAGGCTTATCAGTGTCTAGACAACCTTATCTACAGTCTATTCAACCTTTGTTAAAAAAAAAAAAACGCATGCGTCAAAAAAACGCATGTACAAAAAATCGCATGCGTCCCCATTGACGCCAATGTATTTTTGGTCCAAAAAAAACCCGCATGAAAACGCATGCGTTTTTTTGTCCAAAAAACGCCCCTCATTTTTGAAAATGAACGCATGCAGTAAAAAAAAAAACGCATGTGATTGAAAACGCGACCAAACGCGTACACAAAAAAACGCATGCATTTTCAATGTTAAGTATAGGAAAAAAAACGCATGCGTTTTTTTGTGCAAAAAACGCTGAAGACAAAAACGTATGTGTGAAACCACCCTTAGTGTCTTTCCACCCGTCTCCAGCTAAATAGTGGAAAAACACTACATAGGATAACCTAGAGGAGTGTTTTTGGGCCTTGCAGCGCAGTTTACGGCTGTCTGCACGGTCTCTGTGTGAGCGCAGCTCGCCCTGTAGTCTGTGTGCAGCCACAGCCGGTTGTATTCAGCTCAGGGTGCGTCACTGCCTCATACCGTTGAATAACTTGTCCTTTTTTTCAAATAGTGCAGCCTGTTGAAAATTTTTCCCAAAATTTCCTATTAGTGTCTTTCCACCCGTCTCCAGCTAAATAGTGGAAATACACTACATAGGATAACCTAGAGGAGTGTTTTGGGGCCTTGCAGCGCCGTTTACGGCTGTCTGCACGGTCTCTGTGTGAGCGCAGCTCGCCCTGTAGTCTGTGTGCAGCCACAGCCGGTTGTATTCAGCTCAGGGTGCGTCACTGCCTCATACCGTTGAATAACTTGTCCTTTTTTTCAAATAGTGCAGCCTGTTGAAAATTTTTCCAAAAATTTCCAATTAGTGTCTTTCCACCCGTCTCCAGCTAAATAGTGGAAAAACACTACAAAGGGTAACCTAGAGGAGTGTTTTTGGGCCTTGCAGCGCCGTTTACGGCTGTCTGCACGGTCCCCGTGTGAGTTAAACTCGCTCTGTAGCCCGATCTGCAGAAAAAAAAAAAATAAAGTTCACCAAACACCACTTAACACTTGTGTAGGCCACATTTTATAAATAATAAAGTCTAGTCCACACTTTACAACATTAGTGTTTCTTACACCTGTTAGGAGGAGCATTTCAGGAATAAGCACACTAAGGCCTTAGTACTTTTCTGCTTATCTTTATCTGTCAACCAAGATGAAGAGGGCAGGGAGTAAGGCACGTGGGCGTGGGTGCGGAGCAGGGAGAGGACGTGGTGATTCTGTGCCTGCTGTGGGCACCGGTGACTCATCATCACTCAGTTTCAGCAGGGAATAGTCCTTCATGCGCAGCTTTGTCGGAGAGCGCCGTGCACCGCTGCTGCGTGAAGATCAAATTGAAGCCGTTGTCGGATGGATGGCAGCTAACGCATCGGCATCGACTTCAATTAGTGCCACAACCTCTCAGGCACAGACCACTGGAGAGCAGCCATCTGTCTCTTCACCACCTGCCAAATTGGCCAGGCAGTCAGAGAGCCCAGGACAGGAGCCGTCTCTAGTTCTGTTCTCTGAATCTCTTGGCTTGGAAACAGGGGGCCAGCCAAGCAGCATTGGAGAAATGGAAGAAGAGGCAGTGTGCAGTGATGACCAAAAGCTTTGTCTCTCTGACTCTGAAGAGGCGGGTGGGCCAGTGCCTGCGGTGACCACAGCGCAGTACGCATCTGATGATGAAACTCAGGTGCCGCTTTCTGGTGCGTACTGTGCTGCCGAGACTACCCAGGAGGAGCAGTTGGTGGCAGATTGTAGTGGAGATGATGAGGTCCTTGACCCATCGTGGCGTGAGGAACAGGAAGGTGGTGGGAGCAGCTCTGAGGAAGAGATTCCCCTAACGGGTCAAAGAGAGAGGGGGAAGACTGCGGAGCCTGTAGCCTCCACTTTGGCACCCGTTAGGAGCCTGTCTCTTTCAAAAGCCAAAAAGGGCGCTCCCAAGACTTGCAGTGCCTGGTCCTTTTTTGACACAGTTGCAGATGACATTTGTTTTGTCAAATGCAAGCTGTGTCATCAGAAAGTCAAAAGAGGGAAAAGTGTCAGCAACCTCAATACCACAAATATGTGGAAACATGTGCGGACCAGGCACGCGGTGGAGTTACAAAAACACACTGAAGACCTAGGCCAACCAACAGCGGCAGCTACCACCTCTTCAGCTCGTGTTGCCTCTTCCTCCAGCTCACGCACAGCTGGTTCGGCTTCCTCCCAGGATCGCCATGGAAGAACCTCTGGCACGGTTGTCCAGAGACCTAGTGTAATTCCACCCACAGCACCACATTCCCAGTCATCCTCACACTCCCAGTCTACTCTACAGCCATCGGTAGTGCAGGCATGGGAGAAAAGGCGGGCATTCTCGGCCAACCACCCCCGAGCACAGGTTCTGAATGCAGGCATTGCCAAACTTCTATCACTGGAAATGCTCTCATTCAGGCTGGTGGAGACTGACAGCTTCCATGACTTGATGGCATTGGCAGTCCCACAGTACCAGGTGCCCAGCCGCTTTTACTTCAGCAGGCAAGCTGTCCCTGCCCTGCACAAGCATGTGGAGGGACACATAAAACACGCGCTACTGAACGCCGTCAGTAGCAAGGTCCACCTCACCACCGATGCGTGGACCAGTCAACATGGACAGGGGCGATACATTTCCCTCACTGCCCATTTTGGGTAAATGTTGTTGAGCCAGGTACAGATCGTGCGAGTGGCGCAGGACGTGTCCTGCCCACTCCAAAGATTGCAGGAATCCAGTCTGTACGCATTGACTCCTCCTCATACACAAGTTCCTCGGAATCATCGCTGCAGGAGCCATCACAGTCCACCTCCACATGGACCCGTGAATGTTTACCTGTTACGACCGACATGAGCACAGCCGTGGCCAAACGTCAACAGGCCGTCTTGAAACTTGTTTCTTTGGGGAATCGAAGCCACACAGCGCAGGAGCTCTGGAATGCCATCAAGCAGGAGAGCGATGTGTGGTTTGTGCCAGCGAATCTCCAGCCAGGCATGGTAGTGTGTGACAATGGCCGAAATCTGGTGGCAGCTTTGGCCATTGGCAACCTCACTCACATCCCATGTCTGGCACATGTGCTCAATTTGGTTGTGCAGAGTTTTCTGAGGGACTATCCGGATCTTGATGCACTGCTGCACAAGGTCCGCCTAGAGTGTGCTCACTTGCGGCATTCCAGCTTGGCAAGATCCCGCATTGCTGCTCTGCAGCGCCGATTCCGCCTTCCGGAACACCGCATCATATGTGACCTACCTACCAGGTGGAATTCCACGTTACATATGTTGGAGCGGTTGTGTGAGCAGCAGCAAGCAGTAATGGAGTACCAGCTGCATCAGGCGCAAAAAAGTCGCAGTCAGCGCCGATCAGACTTCACAACCACAGAGTGGGCCACTATGAAGGACGTCTGCCAGGTATTGCGTCCTTTTGATTATTCCACGCGGATGGCAAGTGCAGATGATGCACTAGTCAGCACGACTGTCCCCCTTATCTGCCTGCTTCAACAAACTTTGCAAGCGTTAAGGGATGATGTTGTGGAAGAGGTGGAGGATGAGGAGTCACCTTTTCCATCAGCTTCTGGAGAGTCAGCGCCACGTGGTTCCTCACAAAGGGGTACGCAGGGGCCGCTTTGTGAGGAGGAGTCAATGAAGGAGGAAGAGCTCCGTCCAGAGGAGGGAGTTAGACAATTGTCCAGTGGTCAGTGTGTACAGCGAGGGTGGGGTGATGACGAGCGGGCAGAGATCATGTCTCAAGCAGGGGACAGCGTTTCTGGGGCAGTTGGCAGTCTGCAGCACATGGTTGATTTCATGCTGCAGTGCCTGAGAAACGACCACCGCATCGACCACATTCTCAACATGCCTGATTATTGGGTGTTCACCCTCCTCGATCCTCGCTACCGGGACAACGTCCAAAACCTCATCCCAGCGTTGACCCGGGAGCATAAAATGCGGGAGTACCACGACACACTGGTGAATTCCATCATCTTCTCCAGTCCAACTGAGAGGAGTGCTGCTAGTGCTTTACAAAGCAGCTCAGTGCGTCGAGGCAGTGCCTCTGCCCAAGGCAAGACCAGTATGGCACAACTGTGGCAAACTTTTGTGTGCCCGCCCCAAATGTCTACACCATCACCGGCGGCTCCAGTCAGCAGGAGGCAACTGTTCCGTCAGATGGTGACAGACTACATGTCTTGCCCTCTTACTGTACTCCCAGACGGCTCTTCCCCGTTCAAGTTTTGGGTCTCTAAGCTGGATACATGGCCAGAGCTAAGCCAGTATGCATTGGAGGTGCTGGCTTGCCCTGCGGCTAGTGTCTTATCATAACGTGTCTTTAGTGCCGCAGGTGGTGTACTAACAGACCGTCGCATGCGACTATCCTCCGATAACGTTGACCGGCTTACTTTTCTGAAAATGAACCAGGCCTGGATCTCGCAGGAATTTGCCACTCCTCTGCCTGATTAAGTAATTGGGTGTCATCCAGGTCTCCTGATGTGTTCATCTTTCTACCACCTGAACTGCTATTCCTGAGCTCCAACACCGCCAGTTGCGGCTCAGAAGTGCAGGCTGCACAGTCAAAACATACGACCCAGTGTTATTGGGTTTCAGTAACGTCAGCTGATCCCCAGCTGTGTAGCCGGCAATGTGTCCTGCGGCCGCCACGCTGGCACAACAACCTAAATGTAAGGGAACCTGTCCCCCCCCCTGGCGTTTGTTACTGAAAGAGCCACCTTGTGCAGCAGTAATGCTGCACAAGGAAAAGGTAGCTCGTGTAGTTTAGCTCCTTGTACACGCAGAACTTAACACTTATAAAATGTGTTCACTGATACCGTTATCCCGTCCCGGAGCTGGGTTTTTCCTTCGTAATGTGACGCAGCACAGCCGTCATTCCTACCCCCTTGGTGCCGTGCGCTGCCTCCTCAGCGTTGTTTTAAGCTGTCACGGACCCTGCGCTGTTCTGTTATGCCTTGTCCATGCCCAATTTGCGCTGCCTGTCTTCTGACATAATTTGGTGTCAGGCTGGCTGCGCCTGTGCGCCCGCGCTGCCCGAGATCCCGCCTCGCAGTGTCTTCTGATTGAATCACACTGCGAGCCTGGGATCCATGGGCATGCGCAGTGCATATCTTCCCCTCCGGCTCTCGCTCATCTCCCTCCGCCTTCTTCAGACTGTGCGCCGTCAGCTGATCCCTAATAGCATGCCACGGCCGTGACGCCGTACAGTCTGAAGAAGAGGGAAGGAGGGGAGTGAGAGGCGAGGATATGCACTGTGCATGCCCATGGATCCAAGGCCCGCAGTGGGATTACATTAGATGACACTGCGAGGTGGGATCTGGGGCAGCGTGGACGCACAGGCACTGACAGCCTGACACCAAATTCGCACCTCCGGGATGGTTTTACGGTATAAGGGGACACATTTTTAGTGTTTACTTCTGCGTTTGCAAGGAGCATAATTAAAAGAGCAACCTTTTCCTTTTGCATCCTTAGTGCTGCACAAGATGGCTCTTTCAGCTACAAACGTCTTGGGGGGGGGGGTTAAAGGTTCCCTTTCAACTTGCTCCAATCAGGCTTCGGCCTACACTCTGTTCCTCTGCTACTCGTGCTGTCCATGGGCTCTAACATCGCCAGTTGGTGCCTGGAAGTGCTGTCCGCACAGTAAACAGTCGCTCCTCTGTTATTGGGGTTCAGTAACGTCAGCTGATCCCCAGCTGTGTGTGCGGCAATACCTCCAATCTGCTCCTCCTGCTGTCCCTGGGCTCTAACACCGCCAGTTCGTGCCTGGAAGTGCTGTCTGCACAGTCAACAGTCGCTCCTCTGTTATTGGGGTTCAGTAACGTCAGCTGATCCCCAGCTGTGTGTGCGGCAATACCTCCAATCTGCTCCTCCTGCTGTCCCTGGGCTCTAACACCGCCAGTTGGTGCCTGGAAGTGCTGTCTGCACAGTCAACAGTCGCTCCTCTGTTATTGGGGTTCAGTAACGTCAGCTGATCCCCAGCTGTGTATCTGGCAACGTGTCATGCGACCTCCACGCTGGCACAACTAAAATGTAAGGGGACCTGTCCCCCCCCCCCCCCCTAGGCGTTTGTTACTGAAAGAGCCACCTTGTGCAGCACTAATACTGCACAAGGAAAAGGTCGCTCTTTAAATTATGCTCCTTGGAAACGCTGAACTACACACTCATGTAATGTGTCGCCTCACACCGTCAAACCATCCCAGAGGTGGGACTTTCCTTTGTAATGTGACGCAGCACAGCCGTCATTCCTACCCCCTTGGCTCCATGCGCTGCCTCCTTAGCGTTGTTTGATTCTGTCACGGACCCTGCGCTGTTATGTTATCCCTTGGCCATGCACCGTTTGCGCTGCCCGTCCTCTGACATCATTTGTTGTCATCCTGGCTGCGCCTGTGCGTCCACGCTGCCCGAAATCCCACCTCGCAGTGTCGTCTAATGTGATCCCACAGTGGGCCTGGTATCCATGGCCATGCGCAGTGCATATACTAGCCTCTCACTCCCCTTCTTCACGCTTCTTCAGACTAGGCGGCGTCAGCTGATCCCTAATAGCATGCCACGGCCGTGACGCCGCACAGTCTGAAGAAGCAGGAAGGAGGGGAGTGAGAGGTGATGATATGCACTGCGCATGCCCATGGATCCCAGGCCCGCAGTGGGATTACATTAGATGACACTGCGAGGTTGGATCTCGGGCAGCTTGGATGCACTGGCACTGCCAGCCTGACACCTAAATGATGTCAGAAGATGGGCACCGCTAACTGTGCATGGCCAAGGGATAACATTACAGCGCGGGCTCCATGACAGAATCAAACAACGTTGAGGAGGTGGCGCACGGCACCAAGGGGGTTGGAATAACGGCTGTGCTGTGTCACATTACAAAGGAAAGTCCCACCTCCGGGATGGTTTAACGGTGTGAGGGGACACATTATATGAGTGTGTACTTCAGTGTTTTCAAGGAGCATAATTTTCAGAGCCACCATTTTCCATGTGCAGTATTACTGCTGTACAAGATGGCTCTTTCAGCAACAAATGCCTGGGGGGGGGGTTAAAGGTTCCCTTTCAACTTGCTCCACTGCAGGCTTCGGCTTACACTCTGCTCCTACTGCAGACCCTGGGCTCTAACACCGCCAATTGTTGCCCGGAAGTGCTAGCTGCACAGAGAAAAACACCCGCCAATGTGTCAGTGGGGTTCAGCAACGCCAGCTGTTCCTCTGCTGTGTAGCCGGCAACGTGTCCAGCACAAGCCACGCTGGCACAATAACAGACATTTTCCTGCCTCCAGTGCAGGCTTCGGCCTACACTTTGCTCCTCTTTGATTCCCTGGTTTTCAACACTGTCAGTTGTCACCTGGAAGTGTTGTCTACACAGAAAAAACACTCGCTGATGTGTCAGTGGGGTTCCGCAACGCCAGCTGTTCCCCTGCTGTGTAGCCGGCAACGTGTCCTGCAAACGCCACGCAGACACAACAGACCTAAAGCTGCCACCAGTGCAGGCTTCAGCCTACACTCTGCTCCTCTCCTCCTCCTAGTAGAGAAAACACACATCCGCACTGCTCAAAGGTCCAACTCAGTGACCGTATTATAATATCGGTCTAGCACCACAGAAAGTGATACTGGCTGTATGAATCCTTTACACCTGAATCAACGGGGTGCTGCTGCCAGGAAAAATGTGTGCAGAATCCAAATGGCAAAAAAGAAAAAGTAGGCGCGCACTTACCCTGTTGCGGTGAATATCACTTTATTAGGACATATAAACAAACGGATAGCAGGGAGGGATAGGGTCAGCCACGGACAACGATCGTTTCGTGCTCTACGGCACTTCAACGGGTCCTAATGCTGAGTGGAACAGGAAGGAGTTTTATAGACCCATCTGGATCCCAGACTCCTCCCCCTGGACTCCAAACATAAACAGTGTTACATTTAAAACAAAATGGTATTAAAAACAACAATAATAAAATAGCACATGCTGAGAACTACAAATAAACCGAATACAGCTTTTAGAAACCAAGATTGAGACACTTTTATAAGAAAACCGACATGTCGACTTTGTCATTTAAACCAGATGGTCCTGCTGCGTCTGCGCGCAGGATCCATCTGGCTTCTCTGCGCAGCAGGAGGCGGCGCAAATCCCCTCCTCCCTCAGGCAACGAGACCCGCTCCAAACCCGCAAATCTTAGTACTTGGGCATCTCCTGCATGGCAAGTGTGTAGATGGTCTATTAACCTTGGAGCTCCTTTCCCTGTTCTAATGGAGTAAAAATGCTCCCTAATCCGAACAAACAGTGGGCGGAAGGTTTTGCCAATATAGAAGCGTCTGCACGGACAAAAAAGAACATAGACGACATGGGTAGTCCTGCAAGAAATAAAGTCCCGTACAGTGTGCTGGATATGACCTACTCTAATTCTATTACCTGTATGATGGTACTTGCAGAAGTTGCAACCCCCGCATGTGAAGTTGCCTTTAGGGATACTATCTGTGAGCCAATTATTTTTGGTAGTGACAAAGCGGTTGCGGACTATGCTGTCTCTAATGTTTGTACTGCGACGGCTAGCAAAGAGAGGTCCCCTATCTATTATTTCTTTGAGGTCAGTATCTTGACGTAAAATACACCAATTTTTACGTATGACGGTTCTGATGTGGTTGTCAAGAGGGCCAAACTTAAAACTGAAGACAAACTTTTTTTCTTCTTTTTGTCTTTTTTTGGAGGTGGTGGAAACATCCGTGGCTGCTGCTTTATCGTAGGCATTTTTTAAAATAGATGGGGGGTACCCACGTTTCTTAAATCTTCCAATCAAATCGACTGACTGCTGCGCAAAACCTGCAGGATCACTATTGATTCTCTTAACCCTAAGAAGTTGACTATAGGGCAGAGATCCCTTCATGTATGGCGGATGAGCACTGTTATAATGTAATAAAGAATTACATGCCGAGGGTTTACGATATACTCTAGTGGAGATCCCCCCGTCCTCAATGCATAACTGGACATCCAAAAAGACCAAGTTGGTGCCTCCAAATTGCGAGGTAAACCCCTTTAGACGCAGGACGCGCCGAGGGGGTAGGAGAAATGGCAGAAGAAACTCCAAAAAAAAGGCGGCAAGTTTCGTGGCGGCCAACGAAGTAGCGGTTGTTAATTTAACCCCACGAACCTTGAGTGAAGCACATCTGTCGGTGTTGTCCAAAGGATTGAATTTTTGTATAGCAGAACCATTTAATCTGGTAGATTTTAAAATCGACCTTTTCAAGGCGGTTCACAAGATCCATTTGTTTAAGTCGTTTTCTGCAGTTAGTAACCATGCCACCCCCCGTGAAGTGTTCCCAGGTGAGTCACCTTGCCATGTGGGTCCCCTGGGCTTTTTTGTCACAGAGGACCCATTTGGTGATGTGCGGGAAGAGACCCGTGACCTTTTGGATTCTATGAGCATTACTCCGGTTTCTGCAAGTCATAAAGATAAAGTAACTGCACCTTTTACTGGAGGTAATAAATCTACCTATATGCCCCCAGTAGCCCCAGGTAATCTTGTAGATGTTTTTCAATCGCAGGTTTTAAAAGACATGGAGGCTTTAATATATGAAAAGCCCATAGAAAACCTTCTTTTAAAGGAAAAACAAGCTTTGGGTGAAATACAGGGCTGGTCTGATGTGATTGTCCGTAGTGCGGATAAAGGTGGCAACGTGGTGCTGCTTACAAGAGAATATTACAAAACAGAGGCATTGAGACAGTTGTCAGATGATACAACGTATTTGAAGCTTAAGGGGGACCCTACGGTAAAATTTAAAAATCTCTTGCGTTCGTTGCTAAGAGATTTTGTGGATAAAAAGGTGTTTTCTTGTAAACAGGCTGAAAAGCTACTACCGGATTTTCCGAGACGCCCACATTGGTATCACATACCGAAATTACACAAATCAGTGGAAGCCCCCCCTGGCCGTCCCATAGTGTCAGGGGTTGGTTCGTTAACTGAGCCTATCTCCTCTTATATCGACTGGCTGCTGCGCCCCCTGCTGTTAGATGTCCCTTCGTTTATTAAAGACACGGGAGACTTTCTGAATGTGATTAAGGATTTTGAATGGCAGGAATCATATGCTCTGACTTCGATTGATGTCGAAAGTCTTTATACACGTATTCCACAAAAGTTGGGGGTGGAAACAATTAGAAGCATTTTGGAGAATACTCCCACTGGTCATGACACTGTGGAGTTCATTTGTGATGGACTCTCGTTCATTTTAGAACACAATGCTTTTTCTTTTGACGGCCAGTGGTACCTGCAGACGGTGGGTACCGCTATGGGTACCCCCGTCGCATGTACCCTGGCAAACCTCTTTCTTGCGAGGTTTGAGGAGGAATATATTTATTCCAACAAAAACCCATTTCTTCGACATATCAAGCTATATGCTAGGTATGTGGATGACATGTTCATGGTGTGGGATGGGCACCAGGATGCCTTCACGGAGTTCGTGAGGTACCTGGGGACATCCAATACCATGAACATGGGGTTTACCTCGCAATTTGGAGGCACCAACTTGGTCTTTTTGGATGTCCAGTTATGCATTGAGGACGGGGGGATCTCCACTAGAGTATATCGTAAACCCTCGGCATGTAATTCTTTATTACATTATAACAGTGCTCATCCGCCATACATGAAGGGATCTCTGCCCTATAGTCAACTTCTTAGGGTTAAGAGAATCAATAGTGATCCTGCAGGTTTTGCGCAGCAGTCAGTCGATTTGATTGGAAGATTTAAGAAACGTGGGTACCCCCCATCTATTTTAAAAAATGCCTACGATAAAGCAGCAGCCACGGATGTTTCCACCACCTCCAAAAAAAGACAAAAAGAAGAAAAAAAGTTTGTCTTCAGTTTTAAGTTTGGCCCTCTTGACAACCACATCAGAACCGTCATACGTAAAAATTGGTGTATTTTACGTCAAGATACTGACCTCAAAGAAATAATAGATAGGGGACCTCTCTTTGCTAGCCGTCGCAGTACAAACATTAGAGACAGCATAGTCCGCAACCGCTTTGTCACTACCAAAAATAATTGGCTCACAGATAGTATCCCTAAAGGCAACTTCACATGCGGGGGTTGCAACTTCTGCAAGTACCATCATACAGGTAATAGAATTAGAGTAGGTCATATCCAGCACACTGTACGGGACTTTATTTCTTGCAGGACTACCCATGTCGTCTATGTTCTTTTTTGTCCGTGCAGACGCTTCTATATTGGCAAAACCTTCCGCCCACTGTTTGTTCGGATTAGGGAGCATTTTTACTCCATTAGAACAGGGAAAGGAGCTCCAAGGTTAATAGACCATCTACACACTTGCCATGCAGGAGATGCCCAAGTACTAAGATTTGCGGGTTTGGAGCGGGTCTCGTTGCCTGAGGGAGGAGGGGATTTGCGCCGCCTCCTGCTGCGCAGAGAAGCCAGATGGATCCTGCGCGCAGACGCAGCAGGACCATCTGGTTTAAATGACAAAGTCGACATGTCGGTTTTCTTATAAAAGTGTCTCAATCTTGGTTTCTAAAAGCTGTATTCGGTTTATTTGTAGTTCTCAGCATGTGCTATTTTATTATTGTTGTTTTTAATACCATTTTGTTTTAAATGTAACACTGTTTATGTTTGGAGTCCAGGGGGAGGAGTCTGGGATCCAGATGGGTCTATAAAACTCCTTCCTGTTCCACTCAGCATTAGGACCCGTTGAAGTGCCGTAGAGCACGAAACGATCGTTGTCCGTGGCTGACCCTATCCCTCCCTGCTATCCGTTTGTTTATATGTCCTAATAAAGTGATATTCACCGCAACAGGGTAAGTGCGCGCCTACTTTTTCTTTTTTTCCTCTCCTCCTCCTGCTGACCCTGGGCTCTAACACCGCCAGTTGTTGCCCGGAAGTGCTAGCTGCACAGAGAAAAATACCCGCCAATGTGTCAGTGGGGTTCAGCACCGCCAGCTGTTCCCCTGCTGTGTAGCAGGCAACGTGACCTGCAAACGCCATGCAGGCACCTGAACTGAAATTAAAGGGAACCTGCCCCCCACCCCCAGGTGTTTCTATGTATAACAGCCACCTTGTACAACAGTAATGCTGCATTTGTACAAGGTGGCTGACTTTTTCTCCTTGCCCACGTGGAACTCAACACGTACAAAATGTGTCTCATTGGAGACCATTACATTGTCCCTGAGGTGTGACTTTCCTTTTGAATGACACGCAGCACCACCCTTGGTAGTGCTGCCCGTCTTCTGACATCATTGGTTGGCTGGCTGTGCCTGTGCGTCCGCCATGCCCGACACAACGCCCCTCGTTGTCTGATCTATTTTGACTGCGAGGGTGTGATTGATGGGCATGTGCAGTGCATATGTTCGCCTGTCTTCACTCATCTCCTTCCGCCTTCTTCAGACTGAGCGGCCTCATTGCCGCGGCATGCGATAAGGGATCAGCTGAGGCCGCCCAGTCTGAAGCAGGTGTAAGGACATGTGTGAGCGGCGAACATATTTACTGCACAAGGCCATGAATCCCAGCCCCGCAGTGTGAATTTTTGAAAACACACTGGGGGTCTGGGATTCATGGCCATCGATAACCGCACCGGCCAACATGAAATGAGGTCATAAGACGGGCAGCGCTCACAGCGCATGGCCAAGGGCTAACAAGAGCGCAGACTCCTGTACAGCAAATAACAACGCTCAGGAGGCTGCGCCCAGCACCAAGGCGTTGTTAGTGGACACCTGTGCTGCGTCTCCTTAAAAAGACAAGTCACGCCTCCAATACAGTCTTACTGTATAATGGGCAAAATTGTGTACATGTTTCATTCAGCGTGTGCAATGAGCAAAATTTTAAGAGCAACCTTTCACTTGTGGAGCATTACTGCTGCACAAGGTGTGGCTCTTCTACTTTGTAACACCTGAGGGAGGGTTAAAGGTTACCTTTGAAATTGGTTCTACTAGGCTTCAGCCTACACTCTGCTCCTCCTGCAGACCCTGGGCTCTAACACCGCCAGTTTTTGCCCAGAAGTGCTAGCTGCACAGAGAAAAACACCAGCCAATGTGTCAGTGGGGTTCAGCAACGCCAGCTGTTCCCCCGCTGTGTAGCCGGCAACGTGTCCTGCAAACGCAACGCAGACACAAAGCTGCCTCCAGTGCAGGCTTCGGCCTACACTATGCTCCCCCTGCTTATCCTTTGCTCCAACACCACTAGTTGGGGCTCTAGGAAGACAATCTTGAATAGGCAACGCATCCGTGTTCCAGCACCGCCAGCTGGTTCTCGGCAGTGTTTTTGTCACGGGTACTCCCTCGTGCCCAGCCTGGTTCCAGCACCGCCAGCTGGTTCTCGACAGTGTTTTTGTCATGGGTACTCCCTCGTGCCCAGCCTGGTTCCAGCACCGTCAGCTGTTTCCGGGTAGTGTCAAGCTCACTGAGGCGCCTATGCGTTGCCCCGTCGTGTTGCGGTCGGGTTAGCCAACTCCAGGGTGCCTCCAGTTTAGGAGCTTCCTATGTGGGCTGCGTGAATTGGCAGTCAAGGCTGGTTCTGTAGTGCCAGTAGGCCAAGCTCCCCCTGTAGGACTGTTGGGGTTCGGTAACTGCGGCTGCCTCTCGGCCTAGCTGTTCTCTCCTCTCCTGTGGACCTTCTGGTCCACATCCTGGTTCCAGCACCGTCAGCTGGTTCCGGGCAGAGCCTTTGGCTTAGGTGCCTCCTTCTGGGTATCCGAGTTCCGCCAACGCCAGGCGGTCCTTGGTAGTGCTTTTAAGCGCGGGTACTTACAGCTTAGTAACCGTGTTCCAGCACCGTCAGCTGGTCCTCGGTGCCATTGGCTCTTACACACTTTGGCAACGCATCCGTGTTCCAGCACCGCCAGCTAGTTCTCGGCAGTGTTTTTGTCACGGGTACTCCCTCGTGCCCAGCCTGGTTCCAGCACCATCAGCTGGTTCCGGGTAGTGTCAAGCTCACTGAGACGCCTATGCGTTGCCCCGTCGTGTTGCGGTCGGGTTAGCCAACTCCATGGTGCCTCCAGTTTAGGAGCTTCCTATGTGGGCTGCGTGAATTGGCAGTCAAGGCTGGTTCTGTAGTGCCAGTAGGCCAAGCTCCCCCTGTAGGACTGTTGGGGTTCGGTAACTGCGGCTGCCTCGCGGCCTAGCTGTTCTCTCCTCTCCTGTGGACCTTCTGGTCCACATCCTGGTTCCAGCACCGTCAGCTGGTTCTCGGCAGTGTCTTTTCCTCTTGTACCTTCTGCTCCCCATCCTGGTTCCAGTACCGTCGGCTGGTTCCGTGCAGAGCCTTTGGCTTAGGTGCCTCCTTCTGGGTATCCGAGTTCCACCAACGTCAGGTGGTCCTTGGTAGTGCTTTCAGGCACGGGTACCTCCTGCTTAGTAACCGGGTTCCAGTAACGTCAGCTGGTCCTCGGTAGTTCCATTGGCTCTTGAACCTTCGGGTAGCCATCCGAGTTCCAGTTCCATCAGCTGGTTCTTGGCATTTTCTCAGCCTTCTTGTACCTTCTGCTATATTTCCAAGTTGAAGACCCTAAAGACGACGACCCGGAAGACCACCCCTAAGATGACGACGACATCAGAGACGACAACCAGTGAGATGACGACGACCCTGGAGATGACTACCCTGAAGACCACCCCGATGACGACGACAACGGCGGAGACGATGACGGCGGAGACGACGACCCTGGAGACGACGACATGGAAGACCGAGAAGCAGAAGAACAAGAGGCTGCAGAACAAAGAGCAGAAGAACATTAAGCATAACACTTAATATCAGAGCAAAAGATATTATCTAAATTATATGCAGAAGACTAAGCAGTGTATGGGGGTGAGTCCGTTCCTCCTCGTGGTGCCCCTGGATAAAGCCTGATGCTGCAGGCCAAACTGAACGCGGACAAATGTAACTTTTGTGACAGGCAGAACGGAAGGTGTAATCTTCAAACTTTTATAGATAACAATTACGGGAATGCCTGTCACAAATGAGAATATGATGAAGAAGTAGAATAGGAAGAATAATAATAGTTGAATAAAATGAATATGTAGAATAGGAAGAATAATAATAGTTGAATAAAATGAATATGAAGAATGTAATAAAAAAAAAATAGGTAGAAGATGAAGAAGAAGATGAATAAGGTGAAGAAGAAGTTGATGTCAAAGATGCTGATGATGATGAAGATGAAAGTGTGGGAAAAGTAAAAAAAAAAGAAGGGGAAGGGCGTGGAATAGTGAAACATCAATATCTGACAAAATAAAAAAAATTTACATAGTCAATATCTTTGTCACTCCGAACGTCTTTAAAAAAAAAAAAAAATCATGCTATTCTATTTGATTGGGCTAAACCTGTATGCCTTTAATGTCTGCGCCACCTCCCCAAATAAATCCTGCATTATTCTTAGTTGTTTTCCTTCATGTAGAATGAACCTACAAGGAAAGAAAGGGTTTATTTTAATTCTGATATTTTGGTCCCATTGACTTGTATTGGGATCGGGTATCGGTATCGGCGATATCCGATATTTTTTGAATATCGGCCGATCCAATCCGATACTTTCCGATATCGGAAGGTATCGCTCAACACTACTCACCACACATCTAGATAAGTTCCTTAGGGGGTCTACTTTCCGAAATGGTGTCACTTGTGGGGGGTTTCAATGTTTAGGTACATCAGGGGCTCTCCCATCTCAATTCCAGTCAATTTTGCATTGAAAAGTCAAATGGCGCTCCTTCGCTTCCGAGCTCTGCCATGCGCCCAAACAATGGTTTACCCCCACATATGGGGTATCGGCGTACTCAGGACAAATTGTACAACAACTTTTGGTGTCCATTTTCTCCTGTTACCCTTGGTAAAATAAAACAAATTGGAGCTGAAGTACATTTTTTGTGATAAAAAAGTTAAATGTTCATTTTTATTTAAACATTCCAAAAATTCCTGTGAAACACCTGAAGGGTTAATAAACTTCTTGAATGTGGTTTTGAGCACCTTGAGGGGTGCAGTAGTTTTTACAGTGGTATCACACTTGGTTATTTTCTATCATGTAGACCCCTCAAAATGACTTCAAATGAGATGTGGTCCCTAAAAACAAAATGGTGTTGTAAAAATGAGAAATTGCTGGTCAACTTTTAACCCTTATAACTCCCTAACAAAAAAAATTTTGGTTCCAAAATTGTGCTGATGTAAAGTAGACATGTGGAAATGTTACTTATTAAGTGTTTTGTGTGACATAGGTCTGTGATTTAATTGCATAAAAATTCAAAGTTGGAAAATTGCGAAATTTTCTAAATTTTCGCCAAATTTCCGTTTTTTTCACAAATAAACGCAGGTAATATCAAAGAAGTTTTACCACTATCATGAAGTACAATATGTCACGAGAATATAATGTCAGAGTCACCGGGATACGTTGAAACGTTCCAGAGTTATAACCTCATAAAGGGACAGTGGTCAGAATTGTAAAAATTGGCCTGGTCGTGTAAACCACCCTTGGGGGTAAAGGGGTTAAAGAGCTCACTTGAAAAGCACCTTTTTGTGTTGCCTGGTTGCTCACATTGGGCACAATACACTTCATATAAATTAAATTTGATAAAGCAATGCTGTTAGTTTGGCTTAGTAGTTCATTACAAATATTTCTTTGTCGACTATATGTTTCTCTCCTTGAGAGCCATAACTTTGGCTGCCTCAAATGTACAAATGGCGAATATACAAATGGCAATTTGGAATCAAGATTAAAATACTGTATACCGAATGCATTCAGACAATCACATAGCTGCAATTCTTATAAAACATTTATAGATGTGACAGACAATGATCATAGTGACACAATCTTGAGAAATGTTTCTTTATTCACTTCACAAACAGTTCTAAGCCTCTATATGTTTGCTGTTTCTCATTGTAAAACATTAAGGTTTACTGAAACTCTACCTGTGGTGGTTTGATCTAAATCCTTGTGGCTTTTATTTTCTAGGGGTTTATGGCCGCTCGTCTGATGACTCCATGATATCTCAGTTTCATACAACCGTATAAGCTGGCCACTTGAAGTGCTGGGTGAAACTAGAGTTACTACATAGTGTAAATCACTATATAAGACCAGAAAAACAGGACTAAGACATATGACAAAATTGGGGTACCTGTACATGTACAGTGTGCTGATACCTGCATAATTGGGGACGCCCATGCAGTGTAGGTAATCTCCCAAGGATTCTCTGTCTTGGTGTTGCTTCTCTGATATTCCAGACGGATGATGTTTAAAAGCCTCTTGTAGATGATGTAAGTATACTGTATGTAGTTAATCTTCATACATACTTAATCGCTATATGTATTTAATCCTTATATGTACTTATTAACCTTTGTATGTTAACATATACAAAAGTGTACGCACTCACACTATTCAATCATACTATTTTTTTAATTTTGTAGTTTGCAATAAAATTGCGCTGTATTGCAAGTGAGTCGCCCTGCCTGGGCAGTGGGGTACTCGGTACCGGGTCCGGTGTTTCACAGGGGGATGTCACGGTGGCGACCCGGTCCGTGGCCCTGGGCGCCCATGTAAAAGGCAATGGTCTTTAACTCATTATCTACCAATGTCCTTTTTTCGGGACGCCTAATCTTTAGCTTCTAGCAACTAAGATTTTATCATTTTTATATTTAGGTCCAATTTTTTGTGTTGTGTTTGTAAAATGAATGTTTTCAAAATAGGAAATCATGTCATTGTCATTTTTAATTGAAAATTGGGATGCCATTTTCTGAAAAATCCGTACTTGTAAAAATTTTAATTTGGCAAGTAATGGGTCCGGAGCCAACTCAAATCAGTAGCATTATTCTCGGCAGAGGACGCGACACTTCGTTTAGAGCAAGGAGAGATAAGCTAATAAATTGTGTATTTTACTCCAAAAAAAGGTAGGCAGTGTTTACAAAGTATAAAAAGATATTATAAAATGGACAATATCATATGAACAATACAAATTACAAATAAAATGGGATTAAAATTGAAAAGAACACTTACAGGTTGTTCAAATCATTTCATATCATCATCGCTGGCCGTGGGCTTTGTAGGATGCATATCACATCTGTGTGTAGCTGGACCCCAGACACAAAGACTCTGCAAGAATGCTGTTTCACTAAGGTATTCCTAGCCCAAAAGGAGGGCTGAAACCTCCCCTCCCTCCTCCCTTCTTATAATATGAAAACTATTTTTATGCATATCTCGCTGCATGAATTTTGTATATGAACTACACCAGGTTCACGGGGTGCACCAAGTCGGGGCGATTCTTTTAAGTGTAAGCACAGCGCAATTACATGAACAGCTTAAGGAGAAATCCACACTTTGCACTCATTGCGTTTAGCTGCTAGCGCTTTCGGTGAATGATAGATCTATCGATAGACATCCGGAATATATAATTCTTATATCCCTTGCTCGGATCGGTGCCACTATATACATTACATTAATAGAACAAAGAATCTCAACAAAGAAGTACCAGTTTTGGCTTGTGTTCGATAGGAGGAGGGAATGAGGAGTCTAGGGAGAATTTTCTGCCCAGTATAGAGCTATAAAAATTATTTTGTTGGGAGGGAAAATAAGGGGTTTTGGATTGCACACACAGCAGCAGGCAGAGTGAGAGGAGGGGGGTGGTCGGGTTGGCCCGCAGCCTGTGTCTGCTCAGCTTTGCAGGGCTCAGTGGGCGTGATCTCAGACCATCAAATACCTCATATTCCTGACACCCTATCACACCTCATCTTAATACATGCCTATCACACATTGCCCCCATACATGCTCCATCACACCTTAGCCCCCATAGATGCCCTGTCATGAAATATGACTTAATTTCTTATTGTTCGATCGCACACTGAGCTCTGCTACATTGTTTGGTTTTGCAGACACATGCTGCTGCTTTGATCCCCCTCACAACCCTTCCGTCTATCTCTGCCTGCATGTGTAATCCTATACTCCTTTCCCCCTCCCTCAAGAAAGTGTTAATTAGCAGAACCCAGCTCTTTGTCTGCAGGCATGTGCTCCATGTGTGTACGAGAAAGTTATTCAAGGTGAAATAACTCAATCCCATGTAGCGATATAGGTGTGAAAATTACATGTTTGGGATGTGCGACGATAGTGATACACATCAGTGCTATTTCTAAGCTAAGCGCCTGGTAGCATCTGAGAAACGCATTACTGAATATCCGAGTCACATAGCCAAGTCATGTTTGGACTAAAATGAAGGCCAATTTCATGTAGAGAAAAATTATAATTTTGTCGTCCGTCTACGAGCCTCACAGATCGAATTAGGATGGTTTCCCATATCTTTCCAAGGGGGGCGTATCCAGCCCCTCAGTGATGTCACTAGCAGAGGGTATAAAATATGGGACCTCAATGTTGGAGGAGCTTTTTGCCCATGAGGTCAGCTAACAGAAACTCTGCAATCTGCTCTGATGCATTGGGATGTGTCGCCCTTCCCCCCAGCTTCATGGCCAGCCATGATATGAGAGAACTAAGTGTGTTTTCAACTTTAATCCCTTTTTATTTGTAATCATTGTGTACATACTATAGTTGTCTCATTTTTGTAATATCTTTTTAGACTTTTGTAAACACTGCCTACTTCTTTTTGGAGTAAAAGTTATATTTACTAGCTTTTCCTTGCTCTAAAACGTACCCCCAACATCCTCTGAAGTATATCACGCTACTGATTGGGTTGGCTCCTGACCCGCTATTAATCATAGTAATAGGAGATGGTGGCAGCAAAGCGTTCTGAGCTGGTTGGGCAAAACTGGCAGCGATGAACGGCATTTGATAATTATGACTACTTCCGCTCAGGCAGGAATTATATCGCCCTCGCTGCAGTGTGTCCAATAGCCAGTACATAGCAAGGCAGACTTTCTGGCGACTAATTATCCTAGGTGCAGTTCTCTGACTGACCTGAGGGTAAGGGGGGCGCCAGAGAGCTGCAAGTTCCAAACTGGAACTGGGAAGTTGGATATAAATAAATCCCTGAAGAACGAACTGGGGCAACCAAACACCCCCAGTTCATGACATTCCCCATCACACCTCACCCCCATACATGCCCATTACACCTCATCCCCATACATGACCCATCACACTTTACCCCTTCATGTATTCCCCAACACAACTAACCCCCATACATGCCGCATCACACCTTACCCCAATACATGTTCTAACACACCATACCACTCCCATATATGCCCATCACACTTCGCATCCATACATGCCCCATCACACCTTAGCCCCCATACATGCTCAATGAAACCTTACCCCCATACATGCTCCATCACACCTTACCCCCCCACACATGCCCCAATACACCTTACCCCATACATGCCTCATCACACCTCATTCACATAAATGCCCATCACACCTTACCCCATACATGCCCCATAACACATACATGCCCCATCACACCTCACTCCCATACATGCCCCATTACCCCTTACCCCCAATATATGCCCCATCCCACCTCATCCCCATAAATGCCCATCACGCCTTACCCCCATACATGCCCCATGACACCCGACATGCCCCATCACACCTCACTTCCATACATGTTCCATTACACCTCACCCCATACATGCCCCCCATACATATTCCATCACACCCTACATCCCATACATGCCCATCACACTTCCCCCCATACATGCCCCATCACACCTCACCCCATAAATGCCCATCACACCTCACCCCCATTCATGCCCATCACACCTTACCCCCATTCATGCCCATCACACCTTACACCCCCCTTGTGACAAAGTCACTGGTAAAGTACTGGAGGGGAGATGTATTACTACGTGTAATGGCGTCAGTGATGTGAAAGCCAGAGTATTTTCCTCCAGCATTCTAGGTGTTGTGAGGATTAAGGTAAGTTACATAAGTGGGGTGGATTTTATGTCGACATCCATAGAGTGGGTGGGCTGATGTCCACCTTATCTCCACCTGCAGAGATGTCACACTCATGTCTTCAGTCACATGGGGGAAAAGTCACATGGTCTTGGTTTTAAATAGCTGGACTCCAGAGGCAGTCTTGAGAAGGACTGAAGAGAAGATTCTCTAGTGCTTTGTGTTTTCTTTGTTGTTTTTCCTGTTTTTGCCTGAATAGCTGTGTTTACTTTCCCCTTCTGGTTGATTTTTACTGCCATATAATAAATCAACCAAAGATTTAAAAAGAGAGTGTCCCTGTTTTCTACCTCCATGTACTGCCAAATGAGTTGAACTACCACACCAATACATGCCTCGTCACACCTCACTCCACATACATGCCCCATCACACTTCACCCCATACATGCCCCATCATATCTGACCCCCATACATGCCCCATCACACTTTACCCCCCATATATGCCCCATCACACCTCACCCCCATACATCCCCATCACACCTTACCCCATATATGACTCTTCACCTCACCCCAAAACATGCCCATCACACCTCAACCCCTGTTTTTCCTGTTTTTGCCTGAAGAGCTGTGTTTACCTTCCCCTTCTGGTTGTTTTTTACTGCCATATAATAAATCCACCAAAGATTTAAAAAGACAGTGTTCCTGTTTTTACCTCCATGTACTGACAAGTGAGTTGAACTACCACACCAATACATGCCCCTTCACACCTGACCCCCCCCATACATACTCCGCCAAACCTCACCCCACATACATGCCCCAACACACCTTACCCCCATACATGCCTATCACGCCTTACCCCTATATATGCTCCATCACACCTCACCCCCACTACATGCCTCGTCACACCTCACCACCATACATGACCATCACACCTCACCTCCATACATGCCCATGACACCTCACTCCTATACTTGCCCATCACACCGTACTCCCCATACATGTCCCATCGTATCGTATCCCCCATACATGCCCCATCACACTTTACCCCATAAATGACTCACACATTACCCCCATACATGCATTATCACACCTCACCTCATACATGCCCAATCACACCTTACCCCAAAACATGTTCTATCACACCTTAACACAGCCACACATGCTTATCGCACTTCACCCCCCACACATGCCCCATCACACCTTATCTCATACATGCCCATCAAACCTCACCTCCCATACATACCTCATCATACCTTACCCCCATACATGCCTGTCAGGAAATATCAAGAATTTCTTCTTATTTCAATTACACATACAGCGCTCTCAGCTGAAGTTTCCTCTGCCTGCATGTGCCTGTGTGCGATTTCACTCCCCCCTCCCTCTCCCTGCTATACAGCTGTAAAGTGAGACCAGCCTGACAGCAGCCCTCCCTGAGTAGTTTATGGACCTAAACTGAAAGTACAAAGTAGAAGCACATGGAAAAACCACGGTATCTTTGTCCTTGCAAACGTAAATATCTTAGCACCGAGTAATGATAGAAGTGGGACAAAGAACTACCTGCCAGTGAGTTTTCTAGGTCCAGAACCAGCACAATGACAGAAATAGATTTCTGCTTAACCAGGTCATACTTCCACACCTTGTTTAGACTTAGTAGAAAAATTCCAAAACCAGAATGATGATGGTCCCGCTGTCTTTCGACGAGGTTTCCACCTCGAGTTATGGAATTAATAAGGTTTTAGTCCTTGTGAAAAGGAGAGTGCATTCCATAGTTCTGCCCACCCCATGAGGTCATCCTGGGTGTGGGTGTTGGGGGAGACCCTTAGTTTTGGGCAAAGGTATAAAACTCAGAGGCCCAGACAAGGGGAGTCTTTTGCCAGGGGATTCAGCTATGACAGGCTGAGCAATCTGACCTGATGATTTTGGGAAGTTCTCCTCCCCCCACCACCACATGGCGTACCATTGCATGATATGAAAGAGCTGTAAGTTGATTTTCACCTTTAATCCGTTATTTTTGTAATTATCTGTACATACAATACTGGTCTCCTTTTATAATAACTTTTTATATGTTTGTAAACACACTTTTGGAGTAAAAGATATAAAATTACTAGCATCATTTCTCCTTGCTCTATAAAGTACTGTCACATTCTCTTAAGTAAATTAAGCTACTAATTGGGTTGGCTCCTGACCCATTACCAATTCAGGAATAGGAGCTGGTGGCAGCGGAAAGTGTCCTGAGCCATTGGGAAAACTGGTAGCGACGGATGGCGTTGATAATTATTGTTCTTGCAGCAAGTTAACTCACAATGTAGTACCAGTTGTCACCATTAGAGGTCATTAGGTACACATTTATCCTGTTCCTGTATCCAGGAGCATTTTGCGTTAAGCCTGTGTTCGGACTAGAACAGCCCCCCTGGTTTCCTGGGCAAGAGTAGCAATTTTCCCCTGGACCTTGAATCTTATACACATGTTCCTGGCTCTCTCTTCCTGCAGATTATTGCTCTTGATAAGCGGATTCCGGTGAGGCATAAATGTACTTACATGTGTGTGTTATGTTACAACAGTTATGCACCACTGTGTTGCAGGGTGTGTAGTTAGGCATGTTGTGCTTTGTTTCATATTGCTGTTTCTCTGTATGCCAATAGATGTTTGCCTGTATAAAGTAATACAATACTGACAGTCTGAACTTGCCCTAAGATAGCCATGATAACTGTGTATCTGTCTTATCCTGTGTTCAGTGTTAGCTCTCTAATCTCTGTTATTCATGTTATTGCATCCTGTAACATGCTGTAATGTGCCAAGTACTGATGCACTCTTATTTCCTTTGTAGTTTTTACCTGATCATCCATTATATCACATATCTCACAATATCATCTACTATTGTTGCTCATCGTTCACCATCTCCATAAATATAGACTTAAGAACCTATGCAGTCTGTTTACTGAGGAAATGGATGAAGGTTTAGCCGTATGCTAGAATCCACACTGCATCATATGTGGAGGAAGGCAGAACAAGTTATTTTGCCCTCGCTGCAGTGTGCCCATTAGCCAGGACAAACTAAGGCAGCCTTTCTGGCGACTTATCCTAGTTGCAGCACCCTGTCTGACCTGGGGGTAAGGGGTGCACCAGAGAGCTGCAAGTTCCAACCCAGAATTGGGGAGTGGGATATAGATAAATCCTCTTCAGAAAACAACTGGGCCAACCAAGTAACCCCGGTTCATGACATATTGGTGTCAGCAGTGGGATGATAAAAATATCCACCCTGTGATTCGTGACAATGGCTATCACACCTTACCCCCATACATGCCCATCATACCTTACTCCCCATACATGCTCAATCACACCTTACCCCCTTACATGCTCCATCACACCATACCCCATACATGCCTCATCACACCTCACCCCCATACATGCGCCATCATACCTCCCATACATGCCGATCACACCTTACCCCCACAGATTCCCCATCACGCCTCTCCCCCATACTTGCCTCATCACACCTCACCCCCATAAATGCCCCATCGCAACTCACCCACATACGTGCCCCATTACGCCTTACCCCATACATGCCTCATCACACCTTACCACCCATACATGCCCCATCACAATTTACCCACATACATGCCCCATTACACCTCACCCCCATCACACCTTACCACCATACATGCCCCATCACACCTCACCCCCATACATGCCCCATCACACCTCACTCCCATATATGTCCCATTACACATCATCCACATACATGCTCCCATACATATTCCATTTCATCCTAGCCCCCATACATGCTCAGTCACACCTAACGCCCCACACATGCCTCATCACACCTCACCCCCATACATGCCCCATCACACAATATCCCCCCATACATACCCCATAACACCTTACCCCCATACATGCCTCAATACACCTAACCCCAATACATGCCCCATCACACCTCGCCCCCATACATGCCTGTCCGGAAATAGGAAAGTTCTGATTACCTCAATTACACATACAGAGCTCTCAGCTGCAGTTTCCTGTGCATGTGTGTGTAATCCTAAACCCCTCATTTTCCCTTCCTTCAGGAATGTTTATGGCTTGGTGCTGGTAAAACCAGACTGTATAAAACTCCTCATTCCCTCCTCCCACCTGATACTGGCTAAAACTGGTACAGCAAGCATGGGATTCTATTGTTCTTTTAAGGTTATGTATATTGGCACCGATCTGGGCTAGAGATATAAGGATTATGTATTCCGGATGCCCATCGAGAAATCTATAGCTCACGGAAATCGCTAGGAGCTAAACGCAACGAGTGCCAGGAGCAGGTTTCTCCGTAAGCGGGTGATGTAACTACGCTGTATTTACACTTAAAAGATTACCCCCCGACGTGGTGCACATCCTGATCATTGTGTCGTTCGTATACGAGGTTCATACAGCGAGCTATGTATAAAAATGGTTTGCTGCAGGGGGAGTGCGTTGGTTTTAGGCTGGGAATTGAGTGAAGCAGCAGTCTTCCAGTGTATTTTTTCCAGGGTCTAGCTGCAAGACAGGTGTGATGCATCTAGATGTGTTGACCATGCCCCACCGCACACGGTCAGCCATGAGATGAAATGATCTGAACGCCATGTAAGTGTTCTCTTCAACTTTAATCCCCTTTTATTTGTAATTGTACAGTACATACGAAACTTGTCTTCTTCATAATAGCTTTTTATACTACTGTAAACACTGCCTATCTTTTTTGGAGCAAAATATAAAATTACTAGCTTTGTCTCTCCTTCCTCTATAACGCACGGTCACGTCCTCTGAGGTGAATTACGCTACTAATTTGGGTTGGCTCCAGACTCAATAAATAAGAAATTGGAGCTGGTGGCAGCGGAATTTGTCCTGTGCCTTTGGGAGGCTTTGTAGTGACGGCGACGTTGATAATTATTATTCCTGCATGAGTGGGAGTAGTTACATCGCCCTTGCTGCAGTGTGCCCATTAGCCAGTGTAAAGTAAGGCAGCCTTTCTGGCAACTGCAATCCTAGGTGCAGTACTGTGTCTGACCTGAGGTAAGGGGGGTGCCAGAGAGCTGCAAGTCCCAAACCGGAACTGGGAATTGGGATATAGATAAATAACCTTCAGAAAGAACCAGGGGCAACCAAACAACCCCGGTTCATGACAAATTGGTGTGAGTGGTGGGGATGATAAGGGTATCCTCCCCGTGAACCGTAACAATGCCCATCACACCTCTCCCCCATACATGCCTATCACACCTTACCCCCATACATCATTCATCACACCTTACCCCCATACATGCCCCATCGCACCTCATCCCCATACATGCCCATCACACCTTATCCCCCCATACATGAGCCATAAAACCTTATCCCCCTACATGCCCCATCACACCTCATCCCCATACATACCCATCACACCTTATCCCCCATACATGATCCATAAAACCTTATCCCCCTACATGCCCCATTACACCTCATCCCCATACATACCCATCACACTTCATCCCCATACATGCCCATCACACCTTACCTCTCCATACATACCCCATCACACCTTACCCCCCTACATGCCATATCACACTTCATCCCCATACATGCCCCATCACTAGTGATGAGCGAATATACTCGTTACTCGAGATTTCTCGAGCACGCTCGGGTGTCCGAGTATTTTTTAGTGCTCGGAGATTTAGTTTTTCTTGCCTCAGCTGAATGATTTACATCTGATACATATATGCTAGCCACCTTAGGGAGAGACCCAAGTTGGGCTAAATGTAGCGGGACGAAAGAGACCGAAAAGCCCTCTACTTAAAGGAAATACATAGTGGATGCTTTCCTGAAAGAGATGATTTGCATAGCTCCGCCTACTGCAAAGGATTCTGGGTAAACCTGCTATTCTTTGTATTATGCTGCTTGCAAGTACTTTCGGTTTCAGGAAAGCATCCACTATGTTACATCTGATAGCCAGCATAAGTAAATGTGGGGATTCCCTAGCAACCAGGCAACCCCCACATGTACTTATGCTGGCTATCAGATGTAAATCATTCAGCTGCGGCAAGAAAAACTAAAACTTTGAGCACTAAAAAAATAATCGGAGGATCCCCGAGCATGCTCAAGAAATCTCGAGTAACGAGTATATTCGATCATCACACCTTACCCCTCATACTTGCCTCAGCACACCTTACCCCCATACATGCCACATCACATCTCATCCTCATATATGTCCCATAACACATCACCCCCATACATGTCCCATCAAACCTTACCCTGATACATGCTCCATCACACTTTACCCCCATATAATCTGCATTACACCTTACCCCCATGCCTCATCACACCTCATCCACATATATGCACCATCACATCTTCACATCTCACCCCTATACATGCCCATCACACCTCACTCCCATACATGCCCCATCACACCTTACCCCGGATACATGCCCCATCATACCTTATCCCCCAATACATACCCCATCACATCCTACCCACTCATGCCTCATCACACCTCACCCCCATACATACATCACACCTTGCCCCCATACATGCCTCATCACATCTTACCCCCATACATGCCCCATCACACTTTGCCCCATACATGCCTCATCACACCTCATCTCCATACATGCCCCATCACACCTCATCTCCATACATGTCCCATCACACCTCATCTCCATACATGTCCCATTACACCTTATCCCCCCATACATGCCCCATCACACTTTGCCCCATACATGCCTCATCACACCTCATCCCCATACATGCTCCATCACACCTCATCTCCATACATGCCCATCACACCTTATCCCCCCCATACATGCCCCATCACACTTTACTGCCTCATACATGCTCCATCACACTTTGCCCCATACATGCCTCATCACACCTCATCCCCATACATGCTCCATCACACTTTGCCCCATACATGCCTCATCACACCTCATCCCCATACATGCTCCATCACACTTTGCCCCATACATGCCTCATCACACCTCATCCCCATACATGCTCCATCACACCTTATCCCCTCATACATGCAATCACACCTAACCCCCATACTTGCTCCATCACACCTTATCCCCTCATACATGCGTATCACCTTATCCCCCAATGCATGCCCCTTCACACATTACCCCATACATACCTCATCACACCTTACCCCCGATACATGCCCCATCACACCTCACCCCGTATATGCCCCATCACACTTTACTTCCCCATACATGCCTCATCACACCTTACCCCCGATACATGCCCCATCACACCTCACCCCATATATGCCCCATCACACTTTACTTCCCCATACATGCCTCATCACACCTTACCCCCGATACATGCCTCATCACACCTTACCCCTTTCTCCCCTCCCCCAGGCTGAGGTTCAGCACCAGGGAGAGCGGCAGAACAATGGCCGAGGCAGGGAGCGTGTATAAAGTGTCTCCCGCTGCCGCCGGAGTAGAGCTTCCCGCATATCTTAGGTGGCCGGTGGACAGCGCCCCATCCTGCACCTCCCCTCCCCCAATGCCCAGGTTGGGGATCCCGGGGCCCTCACCCCTGGCACTGAGATGTGCCCTGTCCCCGGCTCTGCGCCCGCGAGCGGCTGCAGCTCTTTCTCCCCGGCCCCTCACTCTGACATCATCCCCTGTAAGGCTGGGGCGGGCACTGGGCACCAGGGAGGGGGCACAAGAAAGAAAAGATTGGGAATCAGAGCTTGGGAATCAGTGAGGTGCACGACGCGCAGGAGCTGAGTCGGTGTGCCAGGCATAGTGCCCCCAGCAACAGTACTGGGCACCGCGGGCAGACCCCCACCTGCAGGGCAGGCAGAGCTCGGCTGGGGACCCGTCACACTGTTGCGCTAGGGGTGACTGTCTGCAGAGGACTTGCTGTCCAGGCTGAAGTGCCTTTTGTGCCCCTTCCCCTCTGCCCACCTCGCCCCAATGAAGGAACCAGATGCCATTAAACTTTTCATTGGGCAGATACCCCGCAATCTGGAGGAGAAGGACCTGAAGCCCATCTTCGAGCAGTTTGGGAAAATCTATGAACTTACAGTCATCAAAGACAAATTTACTGGGGTGCACAAAGGTAAGAGGGCGACGGGCACAATCGGGGTGGTGCTGGAAGTCAAGCTCCTGGGGGGACTGTGAGTGGGGTATCAAGCAAGGTATGGGGAGCTGGGGGTCATGTAAAGTATGGGGCCATAGTGACGGGCACAATGAGGGTGGTGCTGGAAGTCAAGCTCCTGGGGGGACTGTGAATGGGGTATCAAACAAGGTATGGGAGCTGGGGGTCATGTAAAGTATGGGGCCATAGTGACGGGCACAATGAGGGTGGTGCTGGAAGTCAAGCTCCTGGGGGGACTGTGAATGGGGTATCAAGCAAGGTATGGGGAGCTGGGGGTCATGTAAAGTATGGGGCCATAGTGACGGGCACAATGAGGGTGGTGCTGGAAGTCAAGCTCCTGGGGGGACTGTGAATGGGGTATCAAGCAAGGTATGGGAGCTGGGGGTCATGTAAAGTATGGGGCCATAGTGACGGGCACAATGAGGGTGGTGCTGGAAGTCAAGCTCCTGGGGGGACTGTGAATGGGGTATCAAGCAAGGTATGGGAGCTGGGGGTCATGTAAAGTAGGGGGCCATAGTGACAGGCGACAGGCACACTGGGGGTGGTGCTTGAAGTCAAGCTCCTGGGGGGACGGTGAATGGGTGTATTGAGCAAGTTATGGGAAGCTTTGGGTCATGTAAAGTAGGGGGCCATAGTGATGGGTGATGGGCACAATGGGGGGTGGTGCTACAAATCAAGCTCCTGGAGGGACGGTGAATGGGGGAGCGGGATATGTGATGCCATGGGGGTATCAAGCAAGGTATAGGGAGACTGGGGGTCATAGTGAGGGGTTAGGAGGTCCACAAATGGGGGCTGATGCTGGAAGTCAAGCTCCTGGGGGTCAGTATAGTAAGAATGCTATTGCTGGATGTAAGCGTGCCCACTTCTGGGTCACACCATTGAGCCAAATATCCCGGGAAGGTCAGGGAGAGATGGGGAGAGGACTCCAAGGTGAAGAAGGGTTGTCAGAGCCAGGGAGTGTAACAAAGGGAACCTGACAACCAGGAGGGGTAGCCAGAGGGGCGACAGAGGGTCCCCAGTCTGCGGGGTGACATGGAGAGACAAAGCACGGGGACACACACAAGACAATGGGGCAGGATGACATTGGAGGCTGCCTTATAAAATGTCCATGATTCTGTAGCTGGGGGAGGGGATGTGTGATATTTGAGGAAGATGGTGTGACAGATGGCAGGGTGGGGGGTGGAGGGAACACTTAATGAACCAGTGCTGGTTAAGCTCAGCTGAGGTGGGAGGGCAGCACCAAACAACAGGCCTAACTCCCCCCAGTACCCCCAACATCTCAAACTCCAGCTATCCGGTGTGGGGAGGGGGATGACTACATACAAGTGCATTGTCCTGAGTAGGAACACGGTTCTCCTGTATGTTTCATACCTTGGTATCTAAAGCACAAACCATAGATTGTAATTGCGATATGGCTATACAATCAGATGGTAAGATCTGTGGGCAAGACAGGGCAATACAATTAGATTGTAAGGTCTATGGGTGAAACATGACCGTACAATTAGATTGTAAGATCTGTGGGCAAGACATGACCGTACAATTAGATTGTAAGATCTATAGGCGAGACATGACCTTACAATCAGATTGTAAGATCTATGCGAGACATGACCGTACAATCAGATTGTAAGATCTGTGGGCGAGACATGACCGTACAATTAAATTGCAAGATCTGTGGGCAAGACATAACTGTACAATTAGATTGTAAGATCTATGGGCGAAACATGACCGTACATTTAGATTGTAAGATCTGTGGGCGAGACATGACCATGCAATCAGATTGTAAGATCTGGGCAAGACATGAGCGTATGATCAGATTGTAAGATCTGTGGGCGAGACATGACTGTACAATTAGATTGTAAGATCTATGCGAGACATGACCGTACAATCAGATTGTAAGATCTGTGGGCGAGACATGACCATGCAATCAGATTGTAAGATCTGTGGGCGAGACATGACCATGCAATCAGATTGTAAGATCTGGTCAAGATATGAGCGTATGATCAGATTGTAAAATCTGTGGGCAAGACATGACCGTACAATTAGATTGTAAAATCTGTGGGTGAGACATGACTGCACAATCAGATTGTAAGATCTATGGGCGAAACATGACCGTACAATTAGATTGTAAGATCTGTGGGCGAGACATGACCATGCAATCAGATTGTAAGATCTGTGGGCGAGACATGACCATGCAATCAGATTGTAAGATCTGGGCAAGACATGAGCGTATGATCAGATTTTAAGATCTGTGGGCGAGACATGATCGTACAATTAGATTGTAAGATCTATGCGAGACATGACCGTACAATCAGATTGTAAGATCTGTGGGCGAGACATGACCATGCAATCAGATTGTAAGATCTGTGGGCGAGACATGACCATGCAATCAGATTGTAAGATCTGGTCAAGACATGAGCGTATGATCAGATTGTAAGATCTGTGGGCAAGACATGACCGTACAATTAGATTGTAAAATCTGTGGGTGAGACATGACTGCACAATCAGATTGTAAGATCTATGGGCGAAACATGACCGTACAATTAGATTGTAAGATCTGTGGGCGAGACATGACCATGCAATCAGATTGTAAGATCTGTGGGCGAGACATGACCGTACAATCAGATTGTAAGATCTGTGGGCGAGACATGACTGTACAATCAGATTGTAAGATCTGTGGGCGAAACATGACCGTACAATCAGATTGTAAGATCTGTGGGGCGAGACATGACCGTACAATCAGATTGTAAGATCTGTGGGCGAGACATGACTGTACAATCAGATTGTAAGATCTGTGGGCGAAACATGACCGTACAATCAGATTGTAAGATCTGTGGGCGAGACATGACCGTACAATCAGATTGTAAGATCTGTGGTCAAGACATGACCGTACAATCAGATTGTAAGATCTGTGGTCAAGACAGGACCGTACAATCAGATTGTAAGATCTGTGGGCGAGACATGACCGTACAATCAGATTGTAAAATCAGTGGGTGAGACATGGCCGTACAATTAGATTGTAAGATATATTGGTGAGACGTAGCTGGACAATGAGATTGTAAGATCTGTCTGCAAGATATATATTGTATAGTGATCTCTAGATTGGCAGCTTCACTGGTTACTCTTAGATCCCAAGCTTGGTAGATTTCCTGGTTACTACATAGTAGATCCCTAGCTCCTTTGGTTACTGTACTGTAGGTATCTAAATTGGTGGCTCCTCTGGTATCTACCATGGCATGGTGGATCTTCTGATTCTATAGAATGTAAGTCCGCAAGGACAGGGTCCTCTCCCCTCTGTACCAGTCTGTCACTGTAAACCTGCTTACTGTAAACGATATCTATAACCCTGTATGTAACCCCTTTCTCATATACAGCACCATGGAATTAATGGTGCTATATAAATAAATAATAATAATAATTACTACATTGCATCTCTAGTTTGCCGACTCCTTTGATTTCTACATAGTCGATCTCTAGCTTTGTGAATCCCCTGGTTACTACATAGTAGATCTCTAGCTTTGTGGATCCTCTTTTTACTACATAGTAGATCTGTAGAGTGGCACCGCCTCTGGTTACTGTATAGTAGGTCTCTAGCTTTGTGGATCCCCTGGTTACTGCATAGTAGGTCTCTAGATTTGTGGACCCTCTGGTTACTACTTAGTAGGTCTCTAGCTTTGTGGATCCCCTGGTTACTGCATAGTAGATCTGTAGACTGGCACCGCCTTTGGTTATTGTATAGTAGGTCTCTAGATTGGTGGATCCTCTAGTTACTACTTAGTAGGTCTCTAGCTTTGTGGATCCCCTGGTTACTGCATAGTAGATCTGTAGACTGGCACCACCTCTGGTTACTGTATGGTAGGGCTCTAGCTTTGTGGATCCCCTGGTTACTCCACAGTAGATCTCTAGCTTTGTGGATCCCCTGGTTATTACATAGTCGATCTGTAGACTGGCACCACCTCTGGTTACTGTATAGTAGGTCTCTAGCTTTGTGGATCCCCTGGTTACTGCATAGTTGATCTGTAGACTGGCACCGCCTCTGGTTACTGTATAGTAGGTCTATATCTTGGTGTATCCTCTAGTTACTACTTAGTAGGTCTCTAGCTTTGTGGATCCCCTGGTTACTGCATAGTAGATCTGTAGACTGGCACCGCCTCTGGTTACTGTATAGTAGATCTCTAGATTGGTGGATCCTCTAGTTACTACTTAGTAGGTCTCTAGCTTTGTGGATCCCCTGGTTACTGCATAGTAGGTCTGTAGACTGGCACCGCCTCTGGTTACTGTATAGTAGGTCTCTAGCTTTGTGGATCTCTGGTTACTGCATAGTAGGTCTCTAGATTGGTGGATCCTCTGGTTACTACTTAGTAGGTCTCTAGCTTTGTGGATCCTCTGGTTACTGCATAGTAGATCTGTAGACTGGCACCGCCTCTTTTTACTGTATAGTAGGTCTATAGTTTGGTGGCTCCTCTAGTTACTACTTAGTAGGTCTCTAGCTTTGTGGATACCCTGGTTACTGCATAGTAGATCTGTAGACTGGCACCGCCTCTGGTTATTGTATAGTAGGTCTCTAGATTGGTGGATCCTCTGGTTACTACTTAGTAGGTCTCTAGCTTTGTGGATCCCCTGGTTACTGCATAGTAGGTCTCTAGATTTGTGGATCCTCTGGTTACTACTTAGTAGGTCTCTAGCCTTGTGGATCCCCTGGTTACTGCATAGTAGATCTGTAGACTGGCACCGCCTCTGGTTATTGTATAGTAGGTCTCTAGATTGGTGGATCCTCTGGTTACTACTTAGTAGGTCTCTAGCTTTGTGGATCCCCTGGTTACTGCATAGTAGATCTGTAGACTGGCACCACCTCTGGTTACTGTATAGTAGGGCTCTAGCTTTGTGGATCCCCTGGTTACTCCACAGTAGATCTCTAGCTTTGTGGATCCCCTGGTTATTACATAGTCGATCTGTAGACTGGCACCACCTCTGGTTACTGTATAGTAGGTCTCTAGCTTTGTGGATCCCATGGTTACTGCATAGTAGGTCTCTAGATTGGTGGATCCTCTGGTTACTACTTAGTAGGTCTCTAGCTTTGTGGATCCCCTGGTTACTGCATAGTTGATCTGTAGACTGGCACCGCCTCTGGTTACTGTATAGTAGGTCTATATCTTGGTGGATCCTCTAGTTACTACTTAGTAGGTCTCTAGCTTTGTGGATCACCTGGTTACTGCATAGTAGATCTGTAGACTGGCACCGCCTCTGGTTACTGTATAGTAGGTCTATAGTTTGGTGTATCCTCTAGTTACTACTTAGTAGGTCTCTAGCTTTGTGGATCCCCTGGTTACTGCATAGTAGATCTGTAGACTGGCACCGCCTCTGGTTACTGTATAGTAGGTCTCTAGCTTTGTGGATATCTGGTTACTGCATAGTAGGTCTCTAGATTGGTGGATCCTCTGGTTACTACTTAGTAGGTCTCTAGCTTTGTGGATCCTCTGGTTACTGCATAGTAGATCTGTAGACTGGCACCGCCTCTGGTTACTGTATAGTAGGTCTCTAGATTGGTGGATCCTCTGGTTACTACTTAGTAGGTCTCTAGCTTTGTGGATCCCCTGGTTACTGCATAGTAGATCTGTAGACTGGCACCGCCTCTGGTTACTGTATAGTAGGTCTATAGTTTGGTGGATCCTCTAGTTACTACATAGTAGATGTCTAGATTGGCATTGCCTCTGGTTACTACTTAGTATGGTAGGTCTCTAGATTAGTGGATCCTTTGGTTCATACATAGTAGGGCTCTAGCTTGGTGGATCCTCTGGTTACTGTACAGTAGATCTCTAGCTTGGTGGATCCAAGTGTAACTACCGCTTGGATCTGGTATTGCATCGTCTTTACCCGCTGCTTTTCTTCAGGCAGTGAATGGTTGGTGTTACCTGCTTGTGTGACTGCCTGTAGTGTGTATGGTTGGCAGTAGGTTCCGGCTCACTCAGTTTTCCTCTGTACCCCATGGTGTTATTTCTGGGCTGTAGCTAGCATACCCGCCAAAGTTGTGGTGCCACTTTATCTATTACCCGCAGATCACCTGCTCATTGTGAATTTTAACATTTTGATATTCAATAAAGATATTGTATTTTATTAAGTTCTTTGAACACTTGTTCTTTTTGTTGTTCCTATTTCTGTATGGCGTGCCTATTGGGTGCCTGTGTTTAACTACGATCCATCTGCATATTATATAATAACTTACTTTTGATTTACACAGTAGGTTTCTAGATTGTTAGTACATAGTAGATCTCTAATTTGTGGATCCTCTAGTTAGTACATAGTAGATCTCTAGCTTGGTGGATCCTCTGGTTACTGCACAGTAGATCTCTAGAGGCAATTCCTCAGTCAAGACTTTGGTCCCAGGATAGGATTGTCATCAGACTGTACCTCTGGGACTTATAGTTCCCCCTCGGCACAGCAATACAGGTGGTGCCTAATCCTGGAGGAATCTCGCTTTTCTGATGCCGGGGACTCGTCTCCATTTATAGAATGCAGATCCTATAATTGGATTTCTGCTGGATTTATCCTCAGACACAAGCTGGGCGTCATGGAAGCCGATCAATCATGGGAGCCGCACACAGAGAGTAAACACAGAAGTCGATGAGGTGTTGTCTCAGGAGCTTACAGTCATCAGTATATGGGAGACTGTACACAGGGCTGGTGTCATCTTGGGGGCACACACTTATGGAGGGGATCTGTTGGCGGCTTCGGGTGGCAGTCATGCAGTGACATGGACTATATATACAGCAGATATATGGAGAAAATTCAGAGGCACCAGACTCAGACACGAGGACCACGGGGCCCCATCAGGAGGGGGTCTGGAATTATTATTATTACCGTATTTATTATTATAGCGCCATTTTTTCCATGGCGCTTTACATGTGAGGAGGGGTTTACATAATAAAACAAGTACAATATTCTTGAACAAAACAAGTCATAACTGGTACAGGAGGAATGAGGACCCTGCCCGCGAAGGCTCACAATCTACAAGGGATGGGTGAGAATACAGTAGGTGAGGATAGAGCTGGTCATGCAGCGGTTTGGTCGATCGGGGGTTACTGCAGGTTATAGGCTTGTCGGAAGAGGTGGGTCTTCAGGTTCTTTTTGAAGGTTGGAATCTGCCCCATCTTGTGCTGGGTGTGCTGCCATGTCAGACGTGGGGCAGTAAGACACCTGCTTTGCAGTATGTGTCATTGAACAATCTGATCATACGATCTGACCCATCCAGGCCTCATCAAACCTCAGACTGGTGAAAGCCCATGACCAGGAAGGAGAATGATTGACCTATGGGTCCAGTCATGTGTAATGAGGGTACTAAGGGGACATTGTTCCATCTGCCGGGCACAAAATTCATTGCTATTCCCTTAGGCCATGTTCACACAGTGCGTTTTTTACCGCGGAACCGCGGCGGTTTTGCCGCTGCGGTTCCGCAGCTGTTTTCCATGCAGGGTACAGTACACTGTACCCTATGGAAAACAGGACACACTGTGCACATGGTCCGGAAATTGTAAAAAAAAAGACGCGCTGAATAGCTCCCGGAAAAAAGAAGGAGCATGTCAATTCTTTTTCCGGAGCCGCAGCGGTTCTGCACCCATAGACCTCCATTGTGAGGTCCAAACCGCAGTAAAACCCGCAGATCAAAAATATATCTGCGGGTTTTACTGCGGTTTGATGTGCAGAACCGCTGCAGCAGGAAGTGCGGGGAGCGGGCGGAAGTGCGTGGGCGGAGTGTGGCTGCCCCCCCCCCGTGTTCCGATCCCGCCCCCCCGTGCTCCGATGCCCCACCCCAGTGCTCCGATGCCCCCCCCCAGTGCTCTGATGCCCCCCCCCGTGCCCTAATCTCCCCCCCTTATACTCACCCGGCGTCCCGGTGTCCGTCCGGCCGTCTTCTCCCTGGGCGCCGCCATCTTGCAAAATGGCGGGCGCATGCGCAGTGCGCCCGCCGAATCTGCCGGCCGGCAGATTCGTTCCAAAGTGCATTTTGATCACTGAGATATAACCTATCTCAGTGATCAAAATAAAAAAATAGTAAATGACACCCCCCCCTTTGTCACCCCCATAGGTAGGGACAATAAAAAAAATAAAGAATTTTTTTTTTTTTTTTTTTCACTAAGGTTAGAATAGGGGTAGGGGTAGGGTTAGGGGTAGGGTTAGGGGTAGGGTTAGGGGTAGGGTTAGGGTTAGGGGTAGGGTTAGGGGTAGGGTTAGGGGTAGGGTTAGGGTTAGGGTTAGGGGTAGGGTTAGGGGTAGGGTTAGGGTATTTTCAGCCATTTTAACCCTAAAAAAATTCCTAGAAAACACACAGACTCTGGCTAGAAAACTGCATCAAAAAAACGCATCAAAAAACGCATCAAAAAACGCATCAAAAAACGCATCAAAAACGGACCAAAAAAGGACCAAAAAAAAGGACCTGCGTTTTCTGCCAAGAGCTGCAGTTTTTTAAAAAACAGTCAGGAAAAAAAAAGGATGGAAATCCTGAACGTGTGAACATACCCTTATACGGGTCTGGGAGGTGAAATAGAGGGGTTCAATAGTGGGGCAACAGGATGTGGGCAAAATGTAAGGGGTAGGTAAAAGCACAGTACTAGGCATACAGCCCACACTGTACAATATGGTCCATTCAATGTGATTGCTCAGACCGAACTTTGTGGTCGCTATACAATTTGATTGCACAGATCGATCTTGGTGGGCATTATACATTGTGATTGCACAGACCGATCTTGGTGGGCATTATACATTGTGATTGCACAGATCGATCTTGGTGGGCATTATACATTGTGATTGCACAGATCGATCTTGGTGGGCATCATACAACGTGATTGCACAGATCGATCTTGGTGGGCATTATACAATGTGATTGCACAGATCGATCTTGGTGGGCATTTTACAACGTGATTGCACAGACCGATCTTGGTGGACATTATACAGTGTGATTATTGTGATTGCACAGCACAGACCGTTCTTTAGATGTCATACAATGTGATTGTGTGGGGGAGGGGAACTTCTGTCAATCTAGGGTTATGGGCAGCAGATGGCTCTGTAGATCACAGGTTTGGGATGCAGAACGGTGTCCTTCGATTTTTCCTCATGCCCTGCCTCCATCTCCTCAAAATAATTATCTATTTTTCATTATGGGCATCTAAGCCTCATGCTGTGCGGGCACCCAATTAATACAGAGTAACCGGAGGCCTGGTCAGCGGTGATGCAGTAAGAAAGCCATTGGGAAAAGTCAAAATGGCAGTACATGATGCCATTAGAAACCCACACGAAATCCACCATTGGGCGACTTCTGATTTCCATCACTTCCTTCATAGAAACTGTTTTGTCACCAGAATATTCTGCGCATTACTGAAAGGGTTAAACCGGTCTGTGCAAATGCAGGGTGATATCAACATGTTTGGAATCGCTATAGTGCACAGATAATCCTGCCATACCGCCTTCAAATAATACCACCATCTACTATATAGTTGTCTAAGGGTCACTTCCGTCTGTCTGTCTGTCTGTCTGTAACGGAAAGTCCAAGAGAAGATGAACAGCGCTCCAGCCGGGTGTCGTAATCTCAAACAAACTTTATTAAGCCATGAATACGCGACGTTTCGACCAGTACCCTGGTCTTTTTCAAGCATACAGCAAGGTACAAAGTGCCGGCTTAAATGGTGTGGATACCACGCAGGGCACCAATCACCAACTAGCCACTAATTACTAATAAAAATAATACAAATAACACAGATCAGACAGTACATCATTAATTAAAAGTGGACAAAAGACCGCCCACATCATAGAGGATGATGAAAATCATGGCAGAATATATATTGTGTACCGATATTGCAATGTTTATTTTCTGTCAAGCCAGTCAGACTCCAGCATTCTCGTAACCATGGTCACTAGGCACCAATGATGTAGCCACTGGAATGATCATCACAACCAATCCGGACCTCTTAAGGTACCGTCACACTAAGCGACGCTGCAGCGATACCGACAACGATGCCGATCGCTGCAGCGTCGCTGTTTGGTCGCTGGAGAGCTGTCACACAGACAGCTCTCCAGCGACCAACGATGCCGAAGTCCCCGGTAACCAGGGTAAACAGGGCCGCGCTTAGTAACCCTAGGTTTACCCTGGTTACCAGCGTAAACGTTAAAAAAACAAACACTACATACTTCCCTTCAGCTGTCTGTCCTCCGGCGCTGTGCTTTCCTCTGCACTGTCAGCGCCGGTCAGCCGGAAAGCAGAGCGGTGACGTCACGGCTGTGCTTTCCGGCAGGCCGGCGCTGACACAGGATGCAGGAGGAGTGCAGAGAAGCACAGCGCCGGGGACAGACAGCTGAAGGTAAGTATGTACCGTTTGTTTTTTTAACGTTTACGCTGGTAACCAGAGTAAACATCGGGTTACTAAGCGCGGCCCTGCACTTAGTAACCCGATGTTTACCCTGGTTATCAGTGAAGACATCGCTGGATCGGTGTCACACACGCCGATCCAGCGATGTCAGCGGGAGATCCAGCGACGAAATGAAGTTCTGGACTTTCCTCAGCGACCAACGATCTCCCAGCAGGGGCCTGATCGTTGGTCGCTGTCACACAACGATTTCCTTAACGATATCGTTGCTACGTCACAAAAAGCAACGATATCATTATGTGTGATGGTACGTTTAGTGTGGTTGGCGCCAAACAGCAAAGTCAGCCATATCAGGGGGGAACAGAATTACCTGGGGATACACACCTGCAAGTTAAAGTCCAAATTTAGACCCCTGGGTTGTAATGTCCCCAATGAATAAATCCATCTCATTTCTTTCTTCCTAAGCAACAATAATCTGTCCCCTCCTCTCCTAAGAACCGGAACACTATATATTACCCTAAAACATAATTGATTGACAGAATGATTATTATCCAAAAAATGCTTGGGGATCCTACATTCGTGATACGAATGATTTCCTCAATAAACTTGATGCTATTACTGTATCTGAGTCCACTGTTCTTGCATCGTTCAACGTTGTATCTTTGAACACGTCGATAGAGCATGACAAGGGTCTTGATGCAGTTTCTTGTGCGCTATCGGGCTCTGACGTGGCCCCAGAGAGTGCACGACTTGTCCTCACACTGTTGGAGCTCATCCTCAGGAGGAATTATTTCCTCTTTGGGGATGAGTTCTTTTTACAGTTGAGGCCCCCACATATGCCAACATCTATATGGCGGTATTCGAGGACAGGTATGTGTACTGTTCCAATCTCTGACGCCACGTCAGAGCCTGGTGGCGTTACATTGATGATATTTTTTTGATTTGGGACGGTAATGTGACAGAGCTAAATGAGTTTCATCAATATCTTAATGGGGTGTATGTGGAGTTACAGTTCACCTTGACATATTCTACTACCCATCTCCAATTTCTGGACACCCTTGTGTACAAGGAAGGTGACAAATTGGGGACAGACATCTTTGTTAAAGGAACAGACAGGAATGGCCTGTTGCTATTTGATAGCAACCATCCTCGCAGAATGGTCAACTCCTTGCCATGGAGTCAACTCTTGAGGGGGCGGAGGATAGTGTCAGATGACACTGTAGTTGACAAGAGGCTTGATGGGATGTGTCTTAAATTTTCTAACAGGGGTTATCCCAAGAAGGAGCTGGGTAGGTTTAATCTAAAGGCCCGTAATCTATCACGGGAGTCAATACGGAAGTCTAGTACTTCCAAACAAGCCAGTGAGCGTATCCCATTTGTGTCGACTTACACCTCGGCCAGTAATCATATTGACAGAATTTTGAGGAAACATTGGTTGGGTTTACAACGAGGTTTACCATCAATACCAGCATTCAAAAGTTATCCTATGTCGTACAGAAGGGGACGCAATCTGGGCGATAGCCTAGTCAAATCTGATATTGGGTCGTCCAAGAATCTTGTACAAACTCTGAGCACACCCAGGCTTGGGAATTTCCCATGCCTGGGTTGTGCGAGTTGTAATAATATGCTCAAAGGGGAGTTTTTTAATCACCCCCATACGGGGAAGATTCTTTTGAAAGAACGATATACCTGCTCCTCGAGCTTCGTTGTTTACATGATTACGTGCCCGTGTGGTTTGGCTTATGTGGGGGAAACCACAATGGAGGTGCGGGCACCAATCAGTAAACAAAAGCACGATTCGAACGGGACTCACTGATTTGCCAATCCCCAAGCATTTTTTGGATAATAATCATTCTGTCAATCAATTAAGTTTTAGGTTAATAGATAGTGTTCCGGTTCTTAGGAGAGGAGGGGACAGATTGTTGCTTAGGAAGGAAGAAAGAAATGAGATGGATTTATTCATTGGGGACATTACAACCCAGGGGTCTAAATTTGGACTTTAACTTGCAGGTGTGTATCCCCAGGTAATTCTGTTCCCCCCTGATATGGTATCCTCATCATTGTTTTGTTTTTAAAGTGTTTTTATTTTTTTTGTACATAGGGGATTTTGTTTGGTGGTTTAGTTGCAGGCAGTTATTTTTGAGATGTATATGGCTGTGGTGGGCTATTGGCCCCCTCACCCATTGGTCTCTAGACCGCCTTTATACATTACTATGTTCTAGTCGTGTGCTGTTTTCTATTATCTAAGTTAGGGGCTTGTTGGCTCTTAGATGGTTAATCTGCCTGTTTTTGTTTTCCAGGTCACCTTGACAACCTATAGTGGTTGCGGAAACGCAGATCCACTGGTGGTTCTTGTGCTTGCGCTCTGGCGTCTGATATGCCCGCGCTGTGGCGTTGAGATGTGGACGCTCTAGCGATGACGCTGCTGCGTCTCCAATAGGTGGTTGACGTTACGGGTGTGGCGGTCGCGTTGCCGTTGGGCCGGTCTGCACCGCGTCATGCGATGCAGCTGGTCCCGGCGATGCTGCGCCTGCGCGCACTTGTGGGCGTTCTTCCACTCTTTGGTGTAGGTAGTTGCGTCGCGGCTGGGCGGGCTCTTCCTGCGGTCATGTGCTGTGGGCTGTCTGTTGTCATGACACGCAGCTACGCACACCAGGGGGATTCTGGGCAGTCTGCGATCCTGCTGTTTGTCGGATGTGTGACGCAGGATGATGATGCAGGTATGATACATGATGTAAGCAGTTACCTGATTTGTTATTCAGGTCATACCTTGGAACACTGGAAGGCTGGATAGGCTGACTTTGCTGTTTGGCGCCAACCACACTAAGAGATCCGGATTGGTTGTGATGATCATTCCAGTGGCTACATCATTGGTGCCTAGTGACCACGTCGCGACGCTCCGGTGACCGCTCCATGCACTGCGATCTCGCGAGATGATGACGTACGGTCTCGCGAGACCGCAATGCACTCTTTGGACCGGAGCGCGCGAGGAGCATCGGTAAACGCTTCGCCTGGATCCAGGGGCCAACGGAAGGTGAGTATATAACTATTTTTATTTTAATTCTTTTTTTTAACAGGGATATGATGCCCACATTGCTATATACTACGTGGGCTGTGCAATATACTACGTGGGCTGTGCAATATATTACGTGGGCTGTGCAATATACTACGTGGCCTGTGCAATATACTACGTGGCCTGTGCAATATACTACGTGGCTGTGCTTTATACTACGTGCCTGTGCAATATACTACGTGGGCTGTGCTATATACTTCGTGGCTGTGCTATATACTACGTGGGCTGTGTTATGCACTACGTGAGCTGTGTTATACACTATGTGGGCAGTGTGATACACTACGTGGGCTGTGTTATGTACTGCGTGCGTGGGCTGTTATATACTACGTGAGCTGTGTTATATACTCCGTGGACTGTGTTATATACTCTGTGGGCTGTGCTATATACTCCGTGGGCTGTGCTATATACTCCGTGGGCTGTGCTATATACTCCGTGGGCTGTGCTATATACTCCGTGGGCTGTGCTATATACTCCGTGGGCTGTGCTATATACTACGTGGCTGTGCTATATACTACGTGGCTGTGCTATATACTACATGGCTGTGCTATTTACTACGTGGCCGGCCGCGAACTATCAGCGACAGGCGCAGTGCGGACGCGAATTGGCGCGGGATTTGAACCACGCTTCGCTAATTGGTCGTAGTTGGCCGAATCCTACGTATTCAATGTATTATTCTAAAATCTTCATAAATAAACTACATACATATTCTAGAATACCCGATGTATTAGAATCGGGCTACCATCTAGTACAATATAATAATCCTGCCATACTGTCTTCAAATAATACCACCAATCAATATAATAATCCTGCCATACTGTCTTCAAATGATACCACCATACAATATAATGATCCTACTATGTCTTCAAATAATTTTACCATATAGTATATAATTAAACGTACTATACTGTCTTCCAGTAATACCACCATACAGTACATAAAAATCCTACCATACTTTAGTCAAATACCACCATACAGTATAATAATCCTACCATAATGTATAATAACACCATACAGTATATAAATAATCCTACCATACTGTCTACAAATACCACCATACTGTTTTCAAATAATATGACCTTATGGTACATAAATAATTCTACTATACTGTACTCAAATAATACCACCTTGCAATATAATAAGCCTACTACCATACTGTCTTCAAATAATACGACCGTACAGTCCATACGTAATCCTACCATACCATCTTCAATATCAACATGAAGTAGAAAAATAATCCTACCATACTGTTCTCAAATAATACCACCATACTGTACATAAATACTACCATACTGTCTTCAAATACCACCATACAATGTATAAATAATCCTACCATACGGTCTTCAAATAATAACAATACAGTACATAAATAATCCTACAATACTGTCTTCCAATATCATCATACAATAAATAGATAATCCTACCATATTTTTTGCAATACCACCATACAGTATAATAATCCTACCATACGGTCTTCAAATACCACCATACAGTATATAAATAACCCTAACATACTGTCATCAAATAATACCACCATAAAATAATATTACCATATAGTATATAATTAAACCTACTATACTGACTTCCAGTAATACCACCATACAGTACATAAGAATCTTACCAAACTGTAGTCATAATACCACCATACAGTATAATAATCCTACAATAATGTATAATAGCACCATACAGTGCATAAATCATCCTAGCGTACGATCATCAAATAATACCACCATACAGTAATCCTATCATACTGTTTTCCAATAATACCATACAGTAATAATCCTATACGGTCTTCAAATCATACCACCATGCAATATAATAATCCTACTACCATACTGTCTTCAAATAATAGACCCGTTCAGTCCATAAATAATCCTACCATACTTTCTTCAAACACTGTACAGTAAATAAATAATCCTGCCATACTATCTTCAATTAATATCAACATGAAGTAGAAAAATAATCCTACCATTCTGTCTTCTAATACCGTCATACAGTACATAAATACCATACTGTCTTCAAATACCACCATACAGTAAAAAATCCTACCAAACCGACTTCAAATAATATCATACAGTACATAAATAATCCTACAATACTGTCTTCCAATAATATCATACAGTACATAAATAATCCTACCGTTTTCCAATGCCACCATAAAGTGTATAACTAATCCTACCATACTGTCTTCAAATACGACCATACAGTATATAAATAATGCTGCCATACTGTCTTCAGATAATACCACCATAGAGTATATAAATAAACCTACCATACTCTCTTCAAATACCATAAAATACATAAATAATTCTATTATACTGTCTTCAAATACTACTGCTATACAGTACCTACGGTAAATAATTTTACCATACTGTCTTCAAATATCACCATCTACTATATAATTGTCTAAGGCTGCCGTCCACTATCAGTATTTGGTCAGTATTTTACATCAGTATGTGTATGTCAAAACCAGGAGTGGGTGATAAATGCAGAAGTGGTGCATGTGTTTCTATTATACTTTTCCTCTGATTGTTCCACTCCTGGTTTTGGCTTACAAATACTGATGTAAAATACTGACCAAATACTGCTAGTGTGACGGCAGCCTAAGGGTCACTTCCGTCTTTCTGTCTGTCCTTCTGTCTGTCCTTCTGTCTGTCCTTCTGTCTGTCCTTCTGTCTGTCCTTCTGTCTGTCCTTCTGTCTGTCCTTCTGTCTGTCCTTCTGTCTGTCACGGGTATTCATTGGTCGCGGCCTCTGTCTGTCATGGAATCCAAGTCGCTGATTGGTCGTGGCAAAACGCCCACGACCATTGCCACGACCAATCAGCGACGGGCGCAGTCTGGCGGCAACATGGCCGCTCCTTTCTCCCCGCAGTGAGTGCCCGCTCCGTACTCCCCTCCAGTCAGCACTCACACAGGGTTAATGGCAGCGTTGACCGCGGTGTAACACACTCCGTTAACGCTGCTATTAACCCTGTGTGACCAACTTTTTTACTATTGATGCTGCCTATGCAGCCTCAATAGTAAAAAGATCTAATGTTAAAAATAATTAAAAAAAAAAAAAAAAATCATCATATACTCACCCTCCGGCGCCTTTCCCACTCCTCGCGACGCTCCGGTGACCGGTCCATGCAAGAGGCAGGTTCCGGTGGCAAGGATGATATGCGACAAGGACCTGCCATGACGTCACGGTCATGTGACCGCGACCTCATCACAGATCCTGCGAGCCTGCATGAGAAGGACCTGCCATGATGTCACGGTCATGTGACCGCGACGTCATCACGGGTCCTGCGCTACCAACCCTGGGACCAGAAGCTGCCAAGTGCACCGCACACAGGCGACATGACTACAAGGGCTCCCTCGGAAGGTGAGTATATGTTTATTTTTTATTTTTTAACCTGTGACATACGTGGCTGGGCAATATACTACGCGGCTGGGCTATATACTACGTGACTGGCCAATATACTACGTGACTGGGCAGTATACTACAAGGCTGTGCTGTATACTACGTGGCTGTGCTGTATACTACGTGGCTCTGTGCTGTATACTACGTCGCTGTGCAATATACTACGTGGCTGGGCATTAAGCTACGTGACTGGGCAATATACTACGTGACTGGGCAATATACTACGTCGCTGGGCAATATACTACGTGGCTCTGTGCTGTATACTACGTCGCTGGGCAATATACTACGTGGCTGGGCAATATACTACGTGGCTGGGCAATATACTACGTGGCTGGGCAATATACTACGTGGCTGGGCAATATACTACGTGGCTGGGCAATATACTACGTGGCTGGGCAATATACTACGTGACTGGGCAATATACTACGTGACTGGGCAATATACTACGTGACTGGGCAATATACTACGTGACTGGGCAATATACTACATGGCTGGGCAATATACTACGTTGCTGGGCAATATACTACATAGTAACATAGTAACATAGTTAGAAAGGCCGAAAAAAGACATTTGTCCATCCAGTTCAGCCTATATTCCATCATAATAAATCCCCAGATCTACGTCCTTCTACAGAACCTAATAATTGTATGATACAATATTGTTCTGCTCCAGGAAGACATCCAGGCCTCTCTTGAACCCCTCGACTGAGTTCGCCATCACCACCTCCTCAGGCAAGCAATTCCAGATTCTCACTGCCCTAACAGTAAAGAATCCTCTTCTATGTTGGTGGAAAAACCTTCTCTCCTCCAGACGCAAAGAATGCCCCCTTGTGCCCGTCACCTTCCTTGGTATAAACAGATCCTCAGCGAGATATTTGTATTGTCCCCTTACATACTTATACATGGTTATTAGATCGCCCCTCAGTCGTCTTTTTTCTAGACTAAATAATCCTAATTTCGCTAATCTATCTGGGTATTGTAGTTCTCCCATCCCCTTTATTAATTTTGTTGCCCTCCTTTGTACTCTCTCTAGTTCCATTATATCCTTCATGAGCACCGGTGCCCAAAACTGGACACAGTACTCCATGTGCGGTCTAACTAGGGATTTGTACAGAGGCAGTATAATGCTCTCATCATGTGTATCCAGACCTCTTTTAATGCACCCCATGATCCTGTTTGCCTTGGCAGCTGCTGCCTGGCACTGGCTGCTCCAGGTAAGTTTATCATTAAATAGGATCCCCAAGTCCTTCTCCCTGTCAGATTTACCCAGTGGTTTCCCATTCAGTGTGTAATGGTGATATTGATTCCTTCTTCCCATGTGTATAACCTTACATTTATCATTGTTAAACCTCATCTGCCACCTTTCAGCCCAAGTTTCCAACTTATCCAGATCCATCTGTAGCAGAATACTATCTTCTCTTGTATTAACTGCTTTACATAGTTTTGTATCATCTGCAAATATCGATATTTTACTGTGTAAACCTTCTACCAGATCATTAATGAATATGTTGAAGAGAACAGGTCCCAATACTGACCCCTGCGGTACCCCACTGGTCACAGCGACCCAGTTAGAGACTATACCATTTATAACCACCCTCTGCTTTCTATCACTAAGCCAGTTACTAACCCATTTACACACATTTTCCCCCAGACCAAGCATTCTCATTTTGTGTACCAACCTCTTGTGCGGCACGGTATCAAACGCTTTGGAAAAATCGAGATATACCACGTCCAATGACTCACCGTGGTCCAGCCTATAGCTTACCTCTTCATAAAAACTGATTAGATTGGTTTCTCATAAACCCATGCTGATATGGAGTTAAACAGTTATTCTCATTGAGATAATCCAGAATAACATCCCTCAGAAACCCTTCAAATATTTTACCAACAATAGAGGTTAGACTTACTGGCCTATAATTTCCAGGTTCACTTTTAGAGCCCTTTTTGAATATTGGCACCACATTTGCTATGCGCCAGTCCTGCGGAACAGATCCTGTCGCTATAGAGTCCCTAAAAATAAGAAATAATGGTTTATCTATTACATTACTTAGTTCCCTTAGTACTCGTAGGTGTATGCCATCTGGACCCGGAGATTTATCTATTTTAATCTTATTTAGCCGATTTCGCACCTCTTCTTGGGTTAGATTGGTGACCCTTAATATAGGGTTTTCATTGCTTCTTGGGATTTCACCTAGCATTTCATTTTCCACCGTGAATACCGTGGAGAAGAAGGTGTTTAATATGTTAGCTTTTTCCTCGTCATCTACAACCATTCTTTCCTCACTATTTTTTAAGGGGCCTACATTTTCAGTTTTTATTCTTTTACTATTGATATAGTTGAAGAACAGTTTGGGATTAGTTTTACTCTCCTTAGCAATGTGCTTCTCTGTTTCCTTTTTGGCAGCTTTAATTAGTTTTTTAGATAAAGTATTTTTCTCCCTATAGTTTTTTAGAGCTTCAATGGTGCCATCCTGCTTTAGTAGTGCAAATGCTTTCTTTTTACTGTTAATTGCCTGTATTACTTCTTTGTTTAGCCACATTGGGTTTTTCCTATTTCTAGTCCTTTTATTCCCACAAGGTATAAACCGCTTACACTGCCTATTTAGGATGTTCTTAAACATTTCCCATTTATTATCTGTATTCTTATTTCTGAGGATATTGTCCCAGTCTACCAGATTAAGGGCATCTCTAAGCTGGTCAAACTTTGCCTTCCTAAAGTTCAGTGTTTTTGTGTCTCCCTGACAAGTCCCCCTAGTGAAAGACAGGTGAAACTGTACAATATTGTGGTCGCTATTTCCTAGATGCCCGACCACCTGCAGATTTGTTATTCTGTCAGGTCTATTAGATAGTATTAGGTCTAAAAGTGCTGCTCCTCTGGTTGGATTCTGCACCAATTGTGAAAGATAATTTTTCTTGGTTATTAGCAGAAACCTGTTGCCTTTATGGGTTTCACAGGTTTCACTTTCCCAGTTAATATCCGGGTAGTTAAAGTCCCCCATAACCAGGACCTCATTATGGGTTGCAGCTTCATCTATCTGCTTTAGAAGTAGACTTTCCATGGTTTCTGTTATATTTGGGGGTTTGTAACAGACCCCAATGAGAATTTTGTTACCATTTTTCCCTCCATGAATTTCGACCCATATGGACTCGACATCCTCATTTCCTTCGCTAATATCCTCCCTTAAAGTGGACTTTAGACAAGACTTTACATAGAGACAAACCCCTCCTCCTCTCCGATTTTTACGATCCTTTCTAAACAGACTGTAACCCTGTAAGTTAACTGCCCAGTCATAGCTTTCATCTAACCATGTCTCGGTTATTCCCACTATGTCAAAGTTACCTGTAGATATTTCTGCTTCTAGTTCTTCCATCTTGTTTGTCAGGCTTCTGGCCTGTATTTCAGGGTAGTTGAAGTCCCCCATAATAATGACTTCTCCTTGAGCCGCTGCTTCATATATTTGTTTAATGAGGATATTCTACATTCCTCCATTATTTTTGGAGACTTATAACAAACCCCTATCAATAGTTTATTATTTTTTCCCCTCCCTTTATCTCCACCCACAGGGACTCTACATTTTCATTAGATTCACATATATTATCACGCCTGTTGGGTTTTAAGAATTATTTTACATATAAACACACCCCCCTCACTTATCTGTACAGTCATTTCTGAACAGAATATAGCCCTGTAAATTAACTGCCCAGCCATGGCTCTTGTCCAGCCATGTCTCAGGTATCCCCACCATGCCATAATTACGTTCCAAGAAAATTCTAATTCCTCCATTTTGTTGGTGAGGCTTCTGGCATTAGTATGCATGCACTTTATGTATCTCTCTTTACTTCTATTCTTCCTTAAAATGTTAACTGTTCTATCCCCTCCACCCATGCCACCGCCAATTTCTTTATTTGTGTCCAGGTCACTATGTACACTATCTTCTCCTCCTATAAAATGAATACCCTCCCCCACAATCCCTAGTTTAAACATTCCTCCAACCTTCTAGCCATTTTCTCCCCCAACACAGCTGCACCTTCCCCATTGAGGTGCAGCCTGTCCCTAGCGTAGAACCTGTAGCCAACTGAGAAATCGGCCCAGTTCTCCAGGAACCCAAACCCCTCCTTCCTTCACCAATTCCTGAGCCACTTATTTATCTTCCTAATCTCCCATTGCCTCTTTGGCGTGGCACATGGTACAGGCAGTATTTAAGAGAATGCCACCTTGGAGGTCCTTGCTTTAAGCTTGTAGCCCAATTCCCTGAAATCATCTTTAAGGACCTTCCACCTACCTCTAACTTTGTAATTTGTGCCAATGTGCACCATGACTGCTGGGTCCTCGCCAGCCTCTCCAAGTAATCTGTCAACCTGATCAGCGATGTGTCGGACTCAAGCACCAGGTAGGCAGCACACCGTTCGACGATCCCTGTCTTTGTGTCAGATTGCCCTACCTGTTCCCCTAATAATGGAGTCCCCCACAACCAGCACCTGTCTGGCCTGCCCTACTCTGCTATTTCCCCCCTTACTGGATCAGACACTGCTCCAGCTTTCAGAGGATATGCCTGGTTGCAGCAGTGCTACCCCTGTACTGACACCCCCCTCAGCTGCCAATTTAGGAAACTTATTGGTGTGAGCCAGTTCAGGACTAGCCTCCCTGGCACTCTTCCCTCTACCCCACCTTCTAACTGTCACCCAGCTAACTTCTTCACTGTCCTGCAGTTCCTTACTACCATCCTCCAACACATCTATCCAAGAGAGCTTCTGCTCAGTGAGCAGAAGACTCCTTTCCATATTGTCCATGGATCTCAGTGTTGCAGCTGCTCATTTTGATCCAGTACCTGGGCTTCCAAATGCACAATGTGCTCACATCTTGCACAGCAGCATGCACCCTCGACCGGCTGTTCAAGGATTGCATACATGTGGCAAGATGTAACGCTTTTCCTAAAAATTAGAGAACATATGGCTCAACCTGTCAAGTCTCCAAGTGCTATTAACTTACAGACATAGGTTAATACCATTCCAACGTTATCCGGCTGCCTTACTGAAATAGGGGCTACTGGGAGGAAATGAACCTTATTCCTCCTGGGAGCTAACAGCTTTCAGTCATAGAGTGAACTATCAATTAAAGTGCCAGTGAGTGCTTACAGCCTCTGCTCAAAATCCTTTGAGCAATGACTCACTCTGGGCACTCTGTGCTCTCCTAAGTCATGTGACAAGGCTCGCTAAAGGGTCGACATTGACTTTGAGGATTGCTACTTCCAATAGGTGGCACTAGAGTTCTAGTTCTCTTCCTCTCTGAACAGACAATTTGCATATTTCCCAGAGGAGCATTGCGGCTTTAAGTCTCCTCATTTCGGCATGAATAGGGTGCCAATCTCCGCAAGGAGAAACGGTACTTCTTGGATATCGGTCGGACGCCTCTCACACAGCCAAACCAGATCTCACACTTTGCACTGAGGAGGGGCAGTACTCCGAAACACAGTGTCTGCAAATTGAGAATCTGGTTTGGCTATTGTCCTAAGACATGTGACAAGGCTCCTTAAAGGGTCGACATTGACTTTTAGGATTGCTGCTTCCAATAGGTGGCACTAGAGTTCTAGTTCTTTTCCTCTCTGAAGAGAAAATTTGCATGTGCTCTCTTAGTAAATACACTTCACAGGAAATTGCTGACTTCATATTCGCTATGAAGACTCATAGGCTCCAATGTTTGTAGCATCTGGATCCAACATTTTGTGTTTCTATAGATTCAAATTGTTTATTTGTAGCATTTGATGTATATCATTTATACATTTCAAAACAACACCAGAAAGGAGTAAGAACAGCAAAAAGTCATTGGGATAATAGCAATTCTACAGAACTGTAGAAAACTTTTTTTTTCTTGACTTACTATTAGTGTTGAGCGATACCGTCCGATATTTGAAAGTATCGGTATCGGATTGTATCGGCCGATATCGAAAAAATATCGGATATCGCCGATACCGATATCCGATACCAATACAAGTCAATGGGACGCAAACATCGGAAGGTATCCTGTAATGGTTCCCAGGGTCTGAAGGAGAGGAAACTCTCCTTCAGGCCCTGGGATCCATATTCATGTAAAAAATAAAGAATAAAAAAAAAATATATATCGACGTCGTTGGGCAATATACTACGTGACTGGGCAACTGGGCAATATACTACGTGACTGGGCAATATACTACGTGACTGGGCAATATACTACATGGCTGGGCAATATACTACGTTGCTGGGCAATATACTACGTCGTTGGGCAATATACTACGTGGCTGGGCAATATACTACGTGACTGGGCAATATACTACATGGCTGGGCAATATACTACGTTGCTGGGCAATATACTAAGTCGTTGGGCAATATACTAAGTGGCTGGGCAATATACTGTGTGGCTGGGCAATATAATACGTGACTGGGAAATATACTACGTGGCTGGGCAATATACTACGTGGCTGGGCAATATACTACGTGGCTGGGCAATATACTACGTGGCTGCAATATACTAGGTGGCTGCACAATATACTACGTGGTTGGGCAATATACTACGTGGCTGGGCAATATACTACGTGGACATGCATATTCTAGAATACCCGATGCGTTAGAATCGGGCCACCATCTAGTACAGTATATAATCATTCAATACCGTCTTCAAATAGCACCATATAGTACATAAATAATACTACGATACTGTCTTCAAATAATACCACCATACAGTGTATAAATAATCCTACCATACGATCTTCAAATTATACCACCATACAGTATAATAATCCTACTTTATGGTCTTCAAATAATAGCACCATATAATATAGTAATCCTACCATAGGGTCTTCAAATAATATCACCATACAGTGGCCCTATCCTGGATCTCGTCATACCTAACAGACCCGACATTCAGCGTCCCCACTCACACACACTCCACCCAGCAGCAAGCATAGTGGAGGAGTTGGTTTTCTCTTGTCAGATAACTGCTCCTTCACCCCAATCCAATTACCACCCTCTATTACCTTCCCTTCCTTTGAGGTGCACATCTACTCCCCCTCCAACCGGCTGTCATTTACCGTCCTGCAGGGCCAGCCACCACATTCTTTGACCACTTCACCACCTGGCTACTTCATTTCCTCTCCGCTGACATCCCCACTATCATCTTGGCTGACTTCAACATACCGTATATACTCGAGTATAAGCCGAGATTTTCAGCCCTTTTTTTGGGCTGAAAGTCCCCCTCTCGGCTTATACTCGAGTCATATACCCGGGTGTCAGCAGGGGAGGGAGAGCGGGGGCCGTGTAATCATACTTACCTGCTGCGGCGCGGTCCCTGCAGTCCCTGGCTTCTTCGGCGCTGCAGATTCTTCCTGCACTGAGCGGTCACATGGCACCGCTCATTACAGAAATGAATAGGCAGCTCCACCCCCATAGGGGAGGAGCCGCATATTCATTGCTGTAAATGATCGGTGCCATGTGACCGCTCAATTACAGGAAGAAGCTGCAGCGCCGGAGAAGCCAGGGACTGCAGGGACCGCGCCGCAGCAGGTAAGGGGAGCTCAGCGCTATAATTACCTGCTCCTCGCTCCGGCTCCGTCTGCAGCGTCCTCTAGCAGTGACGCTCAGGTTAGAGGGCGCTGTGACGTAGTCAGTGCGCGCCCTCTGCTAAGCGTCAGTGCTGGAGACGGAGCCGCAGAGGAGCAGGTAATTATTGAAAGCGCCGGCGTCCTGAGAAGAGAGGTGAGTATGTGATTTTTTTTTTTTTTTTATGGCAGCACCAGCAGCATTCTAAGGAGCACCTATGGGGCCATAAAGGTGCAGAGCATATAAGGGGCACAGCATTATAAGGAGCACCTATGGGGCCATAAAGGTGCAGAGCATATATGGGGCACAGCATTATAAGGAGCACCTATGGGGCCATAAAGGTGCAGAGCATATATGGGGCACAGCATTATAAGGAGCATCTATGGGGCCATAAAGGTGCAGAGCATATAAGGGGCACAGCATTATAAGGAGCATCTATGGGGCCATAAAGGTGCAGAGCATATATGGGGCACAGCATTCTAAGGAGCACCTATGGGGCCATAAAGGTGCAGAGCATATAAGGGGCACAGCATTATAAGGAGCACCTATGGGGCCATAAAGGTGCAGAGCATATAAGGGGCACAGCATTATAAGGAGCACCTATGGGGCCATAAAGGTGCAGAGCATATATGGCACAGCATTCTAAGGAGCACCTATGGGGCCATAAAGGTGCAGAGCATATATGGGGCACAGCATTATAAGGAGCACCTATGGGGCCATAATCAAAGGTGCAGAGCATATATGGGGCACAGCATTATAAGGAGCATCTATGGGGCCATAAAGGTGCAGAGCATATAAGGGGCACAGCATTATAAGGAGCACCTATGGGGCCATAAAGGTGCAGAGCATATATGGGGCACAGCATTATAAGGAGCATCTATGGGGCCATAAAGGTGCAGAGCATATATGGGGCACAGCATTATAATGAGCACCTATGGGGCCATAAAGGTGCAGAGCATATATGGGGCACAGCATTCTAAGGAGCACCTATGGGGCCATAAAGGTGCAGAGCATATATGGGGCACAGCATTATAAGGAGCACCTATGGGGCCATAAAGGTGCAGAGCATATATGGGGCACAGCATTATAAGGAGCACCTATGGGGCCATAAAGGTGCAGAGCATATAAGGGGCACAGCATTATAAGGAGCATCTATGGGGCCATAAAGGTGCAGAGCATATAAGGGGCACAGCATTATAAGGAGCACCTATGGGGCCATAAAGGTGCAGAGCATATATGGGGCACAGCATTATAAGGAGCATCTATGGGGCCATAAAGGTGCAGAGCATATATGGGGCACAGCATTATAAGGAGCATCTATGGGGCCATAAAGGTGCAGAGCATATATGGGGCACAGCATTATAAGGAGCACCTATGGGGCCATAAAGGTGCAGAGCATATATGGCACAGCATTATAAGGAGCATCTATGGGGCCATAATCAAAGGTGCAGAGCATATATGGCACAGCATTATAAGGAGCATCTATGGGGCCATAATCAACGGTGCAGAGCATTCTATATAGCACAGTTGTATATGGAGCATCTATGGGGCAATAAAGAACGGTATGGAGCATCTATTTTTATTTTTGAAATTCACCGATAAATGCTGCATTTTCTACCCTAGGCTTATACTCGAGTCAATAAGTTTTCCCAGTTTTTTGTGGCAAAATTAGGGGGGTCGGCTTATACTCGGGTCGGCTTATACTCGAGTATATACGGTAGTTACATAGTTATTAAGGTTGAAGGAAGACTATAAGTCCATCTAGTTCAACCCATAGCCTAACCTAACATTCCCTAACATGTTGATCCAGAGGATGGCAAAAAAAAAAAACCATGTGGCAAAGAGTAAACTCCACATTGGGAAAAAAAATTCCTTCCCGACTCCACATACGGCAATCAGACTAGTTCCCTGGATCAACGCCTTATCAAGGAATCTAGTGTATATATCCTGTAACATTATACTTTTCCAGAAAGGTATCCAGTCCCCTCTTAAATTTAAGTAATGAATCACTCATTACAACATCATACGGCAGAGAGTTCCATAGTCTCACTGCTCTTACAGTAAAGAATCCGCGTCTGTTATTATGCTTAAACCTTTTTTCCTCCAAACGCAGAGGATGCCCCCTTGTCCCTGTTTCAGGTATATGATTAAAAAGATCATCAGAAAGGTCTTTGCACTGTCCCCTCATATTTATACATTAAAATAAGATCACCCCTTAGTCTTCGTTTTTCCAAACTAAATAGCCCCAAGTGTAATAACCTATCTTCTATCTATCTTCTCTGCACCCGCTCTAGTTCAGCCAAGTCTTTCTTATACACCGGAGACCAGAACTGTGCACAGTATTCTAAGTGTGGTCGAACTAGTGACTTGTATAGAGGTAAAATTATGTTCTCCTCATGAGCATCTATGCCTCTTTTAATGCATCCCATTATTTTATTTGCCTTTGTAGCAGCTGCCTGACACTGGCCACTGAATATGAGTTTGTCATCCACCCATACTCCCAGGTCTTTTTCATTGACGGTTTTGCCCAGAGTTTTAGAATTAAGGACATAATTATACATCTTATTACTTCTACCCAAGTGCATCCCCATTAAAGCTCATTTGCCATTTATCAGCCCAAGCTTCTAGTTTACATAAATCATCCTGTAATATAAAATTGTCCTCCTCTGTATTGATTACCCTGCAGAGTTTAGTGTCATCTGCAAATATTGAAATTCTACTCTGAATGCCCCCTACAAGGTCATTAATAAATATGTTAAAAAGAAGAGGGCCCAATACTGACCCCTGTGGTACCCCACTGCTAACCGCTACCCAGTCCGAGTGTGCTCCATTAATAACCACCCTTTGTTTCCTATCCCTGAGCCAGCTCTTAACCCACTTACACATATTTTCCCCTATCCCCATTATTCTCATTTTATGTATCAACCTTTTGTGTGGCACCGTATCAAAAGCTTTTGAAAAGTCCATATACACTACATCTACTGGGTTCCCTTGGTCCAATCCGGAACTTACCTCTTCATAGAAACTGATCAAATTAGTCTGACATGAACGGTCCCTAGTAAACCCGTGCTGATACTGGGTCATGAGGTTATTCCTCTTCAGATACTCCAGTATAGCATCCCTTAGAATGCCCTCCAGGATTTTACCCACAGTAGAGGTTAAGCTTACTGGCCTATAATTTCCGAGTTCAGTTTTTGTCCCCTTTTTGAATACATCTCAGCTGCCACTAAGCTTCTATCTCTCACTTCCTCCTTCGGCCTCACTGAATGGTCTTCTACAGCCACCCACAAAGATGGCCACACACTGGACCTCATCTTCACCCACCTCTGCTCCCTATGTAACCTCTCTAACTCACCTCTTCCTCTTTCTGACCACAACTACTCACATTCTTTCCCCTCTCCACTCCTTGTCTACAATCTCCAACCCACAAACTTGCACGCCCTCGCAGAAGTCTTAAACATCTGGATCTACACTTACTCTCTGAATCCCTTCTCCCTCTTACAGAAATAATTTCCCTACACAATGCTGATGCTGCTCTATATAACACCACAATAGCTGTAGCTTTGGAATCTGTTGTCCCTCTCACACATGCCAAAGCTCGCAAAATCAACAGACAGCCCTGGCACACCAGCCTGACCAAAGAACTGAGGCAAGCTTCCAGGGCTGCTGAGCGGATATGGAAAAGATCCCACTTCAACGAGCACTTCATCGCATTCAAACAGTCCCTCACTACTTTCAAGGCCACACTCACCACAGCTAAACAAACCTACTTCTCATCTCTCATATCCTCCCTGTCTCACAACCCTAAACAGTTATTCAACACCTTCAATTCTCTCCTCCGTCCCCCAGCACCTCCTCCTTCTCCACTCATCTCTGCTGAAGACTTTGCCTCATTTTTCAAGCAGAAGATTGATAACATCAGAGGCAGTTTTGGTCGACAACCCCCAGAGCCTTTCCTCCCAACTGCCCAGCCCTCCACCTCCAAAATCAACTTCTCCACAATTACAGAAGATCGACTTTCCACTATACTCTCAAGATCGCATCTCAGCATCTGTGCACTTGACACAATCCCATCCCACTTCATCCAAAACTTCACCACAGTCTTCATCCCAACCCTAACCCACCTCTTCAACCTATCACTAACAACTGGTGTTTTCCTCTCAAGCTTTAAACGTGCCTCAATCACACCTATCCCCAAAAAGCCCTCTCTTGACCCATCCTCTGTATCTAGCTATCGCCCTATATCACTTCTCCCCTATGCCTCAAAACTACTGGAACAACACGTCCCTCTTGAACTGTCCTCCCATCTCTCTTCCTGCTCCCTCTTCGACCGCTTACAATCTGGCTTCCGGTCACACCACTCCACTGAAACTGCCCCAACTACAGTCACCAATCACCTATTAACTGCCCAGAGCAAGCGACACTATTCTGTCTTCCTCCTCCTGGACCTGTGGACCATTCCCTATTACTACAGACCCTCTCATCCCTTGGCATCACAGACTTGGCCCTATCCTGCATCTCCTCATACCTAACAGACCGGACATTCAGCGTCTCCCACTCACACACCGCCTCCTCACCTCGCCCCTATCTGTCGGAGTCCCGCAAGGTTCAGTCCTAGGGCTCCTGCTCTTCACCATTTACACCTTTGGCCTGGGACAGCTCATAGAATCTCACAGCTTTCAGTATCACCTCTATGCTGATGACACACAGATCTACATCTCTCGACCAGATATCACCACGCTACTAACCAGAATCCCTCAATGTCTGTCCACTATTTCATCCTTCTTCTCCGCTAGATTTCTAAAACTTAAAATGGACAAAACAGAACTCATCATCTTTCCCCCCATCTCACGCGACCCCCCAATGAACTTATCCTTTACAGTAAACTGCTGCCCACTCTCCCCAGTCCCATAAGCTCGTTGCCACGGGGTAATCCTGCTCTCTTCTTCAAACCACATATCCAAGTCCTTTCCACTTCCTGCCGCCTTTAACTCAAAAATATTTCACGGATCCGTACATTCCTAAACCAAGAATCTGCAAAAACCCTAGTCTATGCCCTCATCATCTCTCGCCTTGTCTACTGCAACCTCCTGCTCTATGACCTCCCCTCGAACACTCTCGCACCCCTCCAATCTATTCTAAACTTTGCTGCCCGTCTAATCCACCTGTCCCCCCGCTATTCCCCAGCCTCTCCCCTCAGTCAATCCCTGCACTGGCCCCCCATTGCCCGAGACCTCAGTACAAAACCCTAACCATGACATACAAAGCCATCCACAACCTGTCTCCACCATACATCTGTGACCTCGTCTCCCGGTACTTACCTGCATGCAACCTCCGATCCTCACAAGATCTCCTTCTCTACTCCCCACTTATCTCCTCTTCCCACAATCGCATACAAGATTTCTCTCGCGCATCACCCCTACTCTGGAACTCTTTACCACAACATATCAGACTCTCGCCTACCATCGAAACCTTCAAAAAGAACCTGAAGACCTACCTTTTCCGACAGTCTACAACCTGCAGTAACCACCGCTCGACCAAACCACTGCACGACCAGCTCTACCCTCACCTACTGTATCCTCACCGATCCCTTGTAGATTGTGAGCCCTCGCGGGCAGGGTCCTCTCTCCTCCTGTACCAGTCGTGACTTGTATTGTTTAAGATTATTGTACTTGTTTTTATTCTGAATACCGATCTTCACATGTAAAGCGCCATGGAATAAATGGCACTATAATAATAAATAATAATAAATAATCCTACCACACTGTCGTGAAATAATACCACCATACAATATAATGATCCTACTATGCTGTCTTCAAATAATATTACCATATAGTATATAATTAAACCTACTATACTGTCTTCCAGTAATACCACCATACAGTACATAAATAATCCTACCATGCGGTCTTCAAATACCACCATACAGTATAATAATCCTGCCATAATGTACAATACCATACAGTACATAAATAATCCTACCATACTGTTTTCCAATAATACAACTATACAGTATATAAATAATCCTACTACACTGTTTTCAAATAATACCACCATGCAATATAATAATCCTACTACCATACGGTCTTCAAATACGACTGTACAGTCCATAAATAATCCTACTATACTTTTTTCAATTAATACCAACATGAAGTAGAAAAATAATCCTACCATACTGTTCTCAAATAATACTACCATACAGTACATAAATAATCCTACCATACTGTCTTCAAACAATACCACCGTCCAGTGTATAAATAATCCTACCAAACTGTCTTCAAGTACCACCATACAGTAAATAATCCTTCCATACGGTCTTCAAATAATAACACCATACAGTACATAGTGTAAATAATCCTACAATACTTTCTTCCAATAATATCATACAGTACATAAATAATCCTACCACGCGGTTTTCCAATAATACCACTATAAAGTGTATAAATAATCCTACCATACTGTCTTCAAATAATACAACCATACAGTACATAGTCTTACCATATTGTCTCCAAATACCACATATCAATATTCCTACCGTACTGTCTCCAAATAACACAATATATAAATAATCCTACAGTAATGTCTTCAAATAATACCACCACACAGTACATAAATAATGCTACCATACTGCCTTCAAATTAAACCATCATACAGTATATAAATAATCCTTAAATACTGTCTTCAAATACCACCATACAGTACAAAAATAATCGTACCATACTGTTGTCATATATCACCATACAAAATGTAAGTAATCCTCCACAGAATATACCGTAAATAATCCTAACATAATCTCTTCAAATAATACCACTATACAATATAATAATCCTACCATACTGTGTAATAACTGTATAATTCTACCATACTGTACACTAACACCAAGCAGTGCATAAATAATCCTGCCATACTATCTTCAAATAATACCACTATACAGCCTACAGTAATGATTTCAAATACCACCATACAGTATATAAATAATCCTACAGTAATGTCTTCAAATACCATACAGTACATAAATAATCCTACCATATTGTCTTCAAATAGCATCATACAGTATATAAATTAATACTATACTGTCTTCAAATAGAACCATACAGTACAAAAATAATCCTACCATACTGTGTAATAACTGTATAATTCTATCATACTGTACAATAACACCGTACAGTGCATAAATAATCCTGCCATACTGTCTTCAAATACTATCACTGTACAGTATAATAATCCTACCATACTCTCTTCAAATACCAACATGAAGTACAAAAATAATCCTACCATACGGTTTTCAAATACTACCATACAGTAAATAAATTATTCTTCAATACTTTTTTCAAATACTGCCATACAGTGTATAAATAATCATACACAGACTATAAATAATCCTACAAAACGGTCTTCAAATAATACCACCATACAGCATATAAATAATCCTATATACATTTTTATAGCGCCATTTATTGCATGGCGCTTTACATGTGAATAGGGGCAAATATAGATAAATACAATAAACATGAGCAAAAAACAAGGCACTAACAGGTACAGTAGGAGGGAGGACCCTGCCCGCGAGGGCTCACAGTCTACAGTGGATGGGTGAGGATAGACTAGGAGAGGGCAGAGCTGGTTGTGTGGCGGTTCAGTAGGTTGAGGATCACTGCAGGCTGTAGGCTTGTTGGAAGAGGTACGTCTTCAGGTTCTTTTTGAAGGTTTCTATGGTAGGTGAGAGTCTGATGTGTTGGGGTAGAGAGTTCCAGAGTATGGGGGAAGCACAGGAGAAGTCTTGGATGTGGTTGTGGGAAGAAGAGATAAGAGGGGAGTAGAGAAGGAGATCTTGTGAGGATCGAAGGTTGCGTGTAGGTAAGTACCGGTAGACCATGTCACAGATATATGGAGGAGACTGGTTGTGGATGGCTTTGTATGTCATAGTAAAGGTTTTGAACTGGAGTCTCTTAACGATAGGAAGCCAGTGAAGGGCTTGGCATAGGGGAGAGGCTGGGAAGTAGCGGAGAGACAGGTAGATTAGTTGGGCAGCAGAGTGTAGGATGGATTGGAGTGGTGCCAGAGTGCTAGAGGGGAGGCCAGAGAGTAGGAGGTTGCAGTAGTCAAGGCGGAAGATAAGGGTGTGCACTAGTGTTTTTGTGGTTTTGTTGTCGAGAAATGTGCGGAACCGAGAAATATTTTTGAGTTTGAGACGGCAGGCGGAGGCAAGGGCTTGGATATGTGGCATGAAAGAGAGGGCAGAGTCGATGATCACCCCGAGGCACCGAGCATGCGGGACTGGGGAAAGTGAGCAGCCATTGACCTTGATGGATAGGTCTGTTGGAGGGGTAGAGTGAGATGGGGGAAAGATGATGAATTCTGTTTTGTCCATGTTCAGTTTTAGAAAGCGAGCAGAAAAGAAGGCCAAGATAGCAGACAGACAGTGTGGGAGTTTGATGAGTAAGGAGGTGAGGTCAGGTCCGAACAGGTAGATCTGCGTGTCATCGGCCTAAAGAGGATACTGCAAACCGTGGGATTCTATGAGCTGTCCCAGGCCGAAGGTGTAAATGGAGAGTAGTGGTCCTAGAACTGAGCCTTGAGGGACACCGACAGACAAGGGGCGAGGTGAGGAGGTGGTGTGGGAGAGGGGACACTGAAAGTTTGGTCTGTTAGATATGACAAGATCCAGGATAGAGCCAAGTCTGTGATGCCAAGAGATGATAGAATCTGTAACAGGAGGGAATGGTCCACAGTGTCAAAGGCAGAAGACAGGTCCAGGAGAATGAGGGCAGAGTAGTGTCGCTTGCTCTTGTTAGTTAGTAGGTCATTGGTAACTTTAGTTAGGGCAGTTTCAGATGAGTGGTGGGGTCAGAAGCCAGATTGTAACCAATCAAAGAGGGAGCAAGAGGAGAGGTGGGAGGACAGTTCAAGATGGACATGCTGTTCCAGTAATTTGGAAGCATAAGGGAGAAGAGATATCGGGCAATAACTAGACACAGAGGATGGGTCGAGGGAGGGCTTTGAGGATGGGTGTGATCTTGGCATGTTTGAAGGATGAGGGGAAGACACCAGTTGTGAGTGAGAGGTTGAAGAGGTGTGTTAAGGTTGGGATGAAGACTGTGGTGAGGTTAGGGATGAGGTGGGACTGGAGGGGATCAAGCGTGCAAATGGTGAGATGTGATCTAGACAGGAGGGTGGAGAGCTGATCTTCTATCATGATGGAGAAGCTAGTTTTGGAGGAACAAGGTTGAGCAGCTAAGAGGGGCTGTGGGCAAAAGCTTTCTCTGATCGTATCGATCTTCTGTTTAAAGAAGAGGCAAAGTCTTCAGCAGAAATGAGAGGGGAGGGAGGAGGTGCTGGGGGACGGAGTAGAGAATTGAAAGTGTTGAAAAGCTGTTTAGGGCTGTGAGACAGGGAGGATATGAGAGATGAGAAATAAGTTTGATTTGCGGCAGTGAGTGTGGACTTGAAGATGGAGAGGGACTGCTTCTGAAATAATACCACCATTAAGAATATAAGTATTCCTACACAGAATATAATTAATCCTACCATACCGTCTTCAAATACCACCATAGAATATAATAATCCTATCATGCTGTGTAATAACTGTATAATTCTACCATACTGTATAGTAAAAGCATACAGTGCATAAATAATCGTATACTGTCTTCAAATAATACCACTATACAGTATAATCCTACCATACTGTCTTCGAATACCACCATACAGTACATAAATAATCATGCCATACTGTCTTGAATTACCACCATACAGTACATAAATAATCATGCCATACTGTCTTCAATTAATACCAACATGAAGTACAATAATAATCCTACCATACTGTTCTCAAATACTACCATACAGTAAACAAATTATTCTTCAATACTTTTTTAAAATACCACCATACAGTATATAAATAATCCTACTATACTGTGTTCAAATAACAACACCATATAGTATATAAATAATCCTACCGTACTGTATTCAAATAATATCATACAATATATAATCCTACAGTAATCTCTTCAAATACCACAATACAGTATATAATCTACAGTAATGTCTTCAAGTACCACTATACAGTACATAAATAATCCTACCATATTGTCTTCAAATAATAGCACCATACAGTATATAAATAATCCTACCATACTGTCTTCAGATAATACCACCATACAGTACAAAAATAATCCTACCATACTGTGTAATAATTTGTATAATTCTACCATACTGTACAATAACCCCTGTAGCATGGCTAAAGGGTGTGTAGTCGATGGGAGGTATGTGCCACATAAGTGCCTTGTTACTGTATGGTAGCCCAGGGGTATTTCTGTCTTGCACATAACCATGTAAATATATGTGTTTCAGGACCTGTGGTAATGTCAGACCACATGGCTAATCATGTGATGGGTTACTGGGTGTGGTTAGTCCTATATAAGACAGGCTAATGCTTTACACAGCAGATATGTGTGGAGGTGAAACCCTCCTGAGTGTGTTACGGCTTCAGGACTGAGCCGGATGAACTGGACACTTGTTTTTCTTTGCCTGAGCCAAAGGCTATTTTGTTTTCTGTTGTTTTGCCACATGGTTTATGAAGCAATAAACCCAGTGAACTTTAAAGGGAACCTGTCACCTGAATTTGGCGGGACTGGTTTTGGGTCATATGGGCGGAGTTTTCGGGTGTTTGATTCACCCTTTCCTTACCCGCTGGCTGCATGCTGGCTGCAATATTGGATTGAAGTTCATTCTCTGTCCTCCATAGTACACGCCTGCACAAGGCAAGATTGCCTTGCACAGGCGTGTACTATGGAGGGCAGAGAATGAACTTCAATCCAATATTGCAGCCAGCATGCAGCCAGCGGGTAAGGAAAGGGTGAATCAAACACCCAAAAACTCCGCCCATATGACCCAAAACCAGTCCCGCCAAATTCAGGTGACAGAGTCCCTTTAAAGGAATACGTCTCCTGAGTGTCAGCTATCGCACCTGAGTGAGTGGAACCCCTACAATTGGTGGTAGACATGCAAGCAGCGTTCCCAGCGGAGACGTGAGTTTATTTTTGAATGTCCTGGGTCAAGGCTGTTGCAAGCCAGCAAGCATTGCCGGAGAAAATGGAGGACTTGCTGAAACACTTGGTCCAGCAGGAGCAAAGGCAGCAAGAGACCAACAGGCTGTTGATGCAGCAGATACAACAGAGCCAGCAGGAGCAACGGCAGCAGATGCAGCAAAACCAGCAGGAGCAACGGCAGCAGATGCAGCAGAGCCAGCAGGAGCATCAGCAGCAGATGCAGCTTCTGGCAACCGCCATCCAGGGCAAGGCGAGCGCCCCAACCCCAGGTTTGGCTGATGACACCCACGTCCGGAAGACGGTAAGACGCGCATTGCAGAAAATGACTCCCGGGGATGATGTTGAGGCCTTCCTGACGGTGTTTGAGAGGGTCGCTGAGAGGGAAAAACTCCCGCCAGAGCAGTGGGCAGAGGTACTTGCGCCATACCTGACAGGAGAACCCCAGAAGGCGTACTATGATTTGACCTTGCAGGATGCCAAAGAGTATCACAAATTGAAAGCCGAGATTCTCGCACGTTTGGGGGTGACACTGACTGTCAGGGCACAGCGAGTTCACTCCTGGGGCTATCACCGGGACAAACCACCTCGTTCCCAAATGTTTGATCTGTTGCACCTGGTCCAGAAATGGCTGCAGCCAGAATCCTCTGCGCCTGCACAGATGGTAGAACGGGTGATGATGGATCGGTTTGTCCATTCCCTCCCGAGGCCTATACAGTCTTGGGTTGCCCAGGGTGATCCCCAGAATGCCGACGAGCTGATCGGACTGGTTGAGAGATACCAAGGGTTGGAAGGCTCCTTCGGGAGGCAGCCCATGCCGTACTGGGGGTCCCAGAAGGCAGCTGAGTCCCAAAAAGGGGTGGTGCGTCCAAGGTCACAAAGGGCGGGGGAGGTGGTGCCCAAGGTCCCCACGGGTGATATTTGTTGGAGGTGCCACGGGCCAGGACATATAGCTGCTCGTTGTTCCCAGACCACTGAGCAGATGGACTGCAGCATGGGACGCCGTTGTTCATACTATGCGTATCCAGCCTGTAGTGTGAACTCTCCATCTAACGAGGGACCTCAAGCGTGTCCTATAAAGGTGAACGGTCGAGCAGTAACGGCACTGTTAGACTCGGGGAGCCTAGTGACCCTGGTGAGGGCCACTTTTCCTCTCCACCTGCTCCCAGGAAAGAAGGTCGGAGTGCTGTGCATACATGGTGATGCAAAGGACTACCCTATGGCCAGGGTGGACATTGAAACGGCATGTGGCACTGAGTCCCACATAGTCGGCGTAGTTCAGGACTTGTTGCACCCTATAATTATTGGCCGGGATTTCTGTTTGTTTTGGGATTTGTGGGGAAAAGGTTCTGAGCTCCCTGGCAGGGAACCAGTGAACCCTGGAAGGGTATCGCCACACCCAGAGGCAGACAGCTTTCCTTTTTGTGTTCTGGTTGGGGATGAGGAGGAAGTATCCCCTACATCTGACATTTTGGAGTTAGAAGTTACCGGTGAAAATTTTGGGACGGCCCAACATAGGGACCCCACTCTGAGGGAAGCCTTTAATAATGTCACAGTTATTGACGGGGTGGTACAGGAGCCGGGGGCAGACACAAGATTTCCCCATTTTCTGTTGAGGGGGGAGTTGTTGTACCGGGTCACGAAAATAAGGGAGGAGTTGGTAGAGCAGTTGATAGTGCCGGGTCCGTATAGACGGAAAGTGTTGGACATGGCCCATTCACACATCTTGGGTGGACACCTGGGGGTGGAAAAAACGCAGGAACGGGTTGTGCAGAGGTTCTATTGGCCTGGGTGTCACCGGGAAATAGTGAACTATTGCAGGTCCTGCCCTACATGTCAGCTAACTGCTCCCACTCCTCATTTCCGGAACCCCCTTGTGCCACTGCCCATTATTGAGGTACCGTTCGAGAGAATTGCCATGGACTTGGTCGGTCCCTTAGTTAAATCAGCTCGGGGCCATCAGTATATATTAGTCATCCTGGACTATGCCACACGCTATCCTGAGGCAATTCCCTTGAGAAATTCTTCCTCAAAAAGCATAGCCCGCGAGTTGGTCCATGTCTTTTCCCGGACAGGTCTGCCAAAGGAGATCCTGACTGACCAGGGTACACCTTTCATGAGCAAGGTGATGAGGGAGTTGTGCAAAGCCCTGAAGATCTCCCAGTTGAGGACCTCGGTGTACCATCCCCAGTCAGATGGCCTTGTTGAGAGGTTTAACAAGACACTAAAGAGCATGCTGAGAAAAGCTATAGAGAAAGACGGTAGAGACTGGGATTGTCTCTTACCCTATCTGATGTTTTCCATTCGTGAAGTTCCACAGGCCTCCACAGGGTTCTCACCGTTTGAGCTTCTATATGGCCGACATCCACGAGGACTCCTGGATATAGCCAAGGAAACCTGGGAGGCCGAAGTCACGCCCCACAGAAGCGTCATTGAGCATGTGGCCCTGATGCAGCAGAGGATTGCAAAGGTGATGCCTATCGTGAAAGAACACCTTCTCCAAGCACAAGAAGCTCAAGCCAGGGTCTACAACCGGTCTGCAAGAGTGAGGCAGTTCAATCCGGGAGACCGAGCTCTTGTGTTAGTTCCAACGGTGGAAAGCAAGTTCTTGGCCAAATGGCAAGGGCCATATGAGGTTGTCGAGAAACTTGGTGAGGTAAATTATAAAATTCACCAACCAGGAAGACGGAAACCATTCCAAGTTTACCATGTCAACCTCATCAAGCCATGGCAAGATAGAGAGCCGACAGTAACTCAGTCATTGTTAAGCAACCCAGAAGGTGAGGTTGGAGCGGTTACTATAGCAGAGACGCTATCAAAGACCCAGAAACAGCAGTGCCGGGAGTTACTCCAGAAAAACAGGGACCTGTTTTCAGAATTGCCAGGATACACGAAGGTCATAGAGCACGAGGTCCTAACAGAGCCACATGTGCGGGTGAATGTGAAACCTTATCGTATTCCTGAGGCTCGTCGAGAAGTTATCTCCAAGGAAGTGGAGCGTATGTTGAGGCTTGGAGTCATTGAGGAATCCAAGAGCGGTTGGTCGAGCCAAATTGTCCTGGTCCCAAAACCTGATGGAGAGTGGAGGTTTTGCAACGACTATCGGAAGTTGAATGAGGTCTCCAAGTTCGACGCTTATCCCATACCCCGTATTGATGAGCTCATCGAAAGGCTTGGGCACGCCAGATATATATCCACCTTGGATTTGACAAAGGGGTATTGGCAGATCCCCATGGCACAGGAAGCCAAGGAGAAGACAGCCTGTTCGACACCTGATGGATGCTTCCAGTATGCCCGGATGCCGTTTGGCCTACAGGGAGCTCCGGCGACCTTCCAGAGGGCTATGGATAGAGTCCTTGCACCCCATAAGGCCTACGCTGCTGCGTACCTAGATGATATCGTCATCTTTAGCCCGGACTGGGAGAGTCATCTGGAGAAAGTCCAAGCGGTATTTGATGCTATAAGAGAGGCCGGATTTACGATAAACCCGAAGAAGTGTGCCTTGGGTAAAGAAGAAGCTAAGTACCTTGGATACATAGTGGGTCATGGAGAAATAAAACCCCAAATCAGTAAAGTGGAGGCAATTCAAACATGGCCAAAACCAGTTTCCAAGAAGCAAGTTAAAGCCTTCCTGGGAATCGTGGGATATTACAGGAGGTTCATCCCAAACTTCGCCACGATGGCTGCGCCTCTGACTGACCTGCTAAAAGGGACAAAACCAGTAATGGTTAAGTGGTCCGAAGAAACAGAGTCAGCCTTCCAAGAAATGAAAAACGCTTTGTGTAAGCAACCCGTTCTGATGGCCCCAAACTTCAAGAAAGAGTTTATTCTTCAGACAGATGCCTCAGATGTTGGGGTGGGAGCAGTCCTTTCCCAAGAACTACATGGGGAGGAGCATCCTGTTCTCTATCTGAGTAGGAAGCTGTCCTCATCTGAAAAGAACTACTCAGTCGTTGAGAAGGAGTGCTTGGCCATAAAATGGGCAGTGGACACATTACGGTACTATCTGCTGGGACGTAAATTTAGACTGGTATTTGACCATGCCCCACTTAGGTGGATGAGGGAAACGAAAGGGAGAAATGCCAGAGTCACCCGTTGGTTCTTAGCCCTGCAGGACTTCAGTTTCCATGTGGAACATAGGGCCGGAAAGCTGCATGGTAATGCGGATGCCCTATCAAGAATCTCTTGTTTAGTGGGGGAAAGTGCCAAGCCCCACGGCTTTAGGCAGAGGGGGGAGGTATGTAGCATGGCTAAAGGGTGTGTAGTCGATGGGAGGTATGTGCCACATAAGTGCCTTGTTACTGTATGGTAGCCCAGGGGTATTTCTGTCTTGCACATAACCATGTAAATATGTGTTTCAGGACCTGTGGTAATGTCAGACCACATGGCTAATCATGTGATGGGTTACTGGGTGTGGTTAGCTCTATTTAAGACTGGCTAATGCTTTACACAGCAGATATGTGTGGAGGTGAAACCCTCCTGAGTGTGTTACGGCTTCAGGACTGAGCCGGATGAACTGGACACTTGTTTTTCTTTGCCTGAACCAAAGGCTATTTTGTTTTCTGTTGTTTTGCCACATGGTTTATGAAGCAATAAACCCAGTGAACTTTAAAGGAACACGTCTCCTGAGTGTCAGCCGTCGCAGCTGAGTGAGTGGAACCCCTACACCCCATACATTGCATAAATAATCCTGCCATACGGTCTTCAAATAATACTACTATACAGTATAATCCTACTCAGGATATAAATAATCCTACAAAACTGTCTTCAAATACCACCATGCAGCATATAAATAATCCTACCATACTGTGTTCAAATAACAACACCATACAATATATAAATAATCCTACAGTAATGTCTTCAAATACCACCATACAGTATATAAATAATCATACAATACTGTCTTTAAATACCACCATACAGTACATAAATTATCCTACCATATTCTTCAAATAATAACACCATACAGTACAAAAATAATCCTACGATACGGTTCTCAAATATCACCATACAGAATATAAATAATCCTACACAATATAAATAATCCAACCATACTGTCTTCAAATGCTATGATACAGTATATAAATAATCCTGCCATACTGTCTTCAAATAATACCACCATACAGTACATAAATAATCATGCCATACTGTCTTCAATAAATAATCTTACAAAACTGTCTTTAAATACCACCATCCAGCATATAAATAATCCTACCATACTGTGTTCAAATAACAACACCATATAGTATATATAAATAATCCTACTGTACTGTATTCAAATAACAGCATCTACTATATAATTGTCTAAGGGGTACTTCCGTCTGTCTGTCTTTCTGTCTGTCGGCAACTTCCATCATGGAGATCCCGTGTCGCAGATTGGTCTCGCCAGCTGCCTGTTATGGCTGCCGCGACCAATCAGCGATGGGCACAGTCCGATTAGTCCCTCCCTACTCTGCAGTCAGTGCCCGACGTCCGCTTACTCCCCTCCACTCACACAGGGTTAATGGCAGTGGTAACGGGCCGCGGGTACCGCACTCCGTAACCGCTGCTATTAACCCTGTGTGACCAAGTTTTTATTATTGATGCTGCATATGCAGCATCAATAGTAAAAAGATCTAATGTTAAAAATAATTTAAAAAAAAACGCAAAAAACCTGCTATGCTCACCTTCCGTAGTCCGACGATGAGCTCGCGGCTGCCGTCAGCTTCCGTTCCCAGAGATGCTTTGCGAAATTACCCAGAAGACTTAGCGGTCTCGAGAGACAGCTAAGTCATCTGGGTAATTTAGCTATGCATCCTGGGAACGGAAGATGGCGGCAGCCGCGCGCATAGGGACAGCTTCGCTGGATCCCGGCGGGTGAGTATATCACTATATTTTATTTTAATTATCTTTTTTAACACAGATATGTGCCCACACTGCTATATACTACGTGGGCAGTGTTATATAGCGCGTGGGCTGCGTTATATACAGCGTGGCTGCTATATACTATGTGGCCAGTGTTATATACTACATGGGCAGTGTTATATACCGCATGGGCTGCGTTATATACTATGTGGCCAGTGTTATATACTATGTGGGCAGTGTTATATACCGCGTGGGCAGTGTTATATACCGCGTGGCTGCTATATACTACGTGGCCAGTGTTAGATACTATGTGGGCTGTGTTATGTACTGCGTAGCCTGTGCTATATATTACGTGGCCACTGTTATATACTGCATGGCCTGTCTTATGTACTACGTCGCCTGTGTAATATACTGCGTGGCTGCTATATACTGCGTGGCTGCTATATACTGCGTGGGCTGTGTTATATACTCTTTGGGCTGTGTTATATACTGCGTGGCCTGTATTAACGCATCGGGTATTCTACAATATGTATGTATATATATATAGCAGCCACATAGTATATAGCACAGGCCACGTAGTATTTGTCTGCTATATACTACATGGCTCCTATATACTACGTGGCCTGTGCTATATACTATGTGGCTGCTATATACATACATACATATTCTAGAATATCCGATGCGTTAGAATCGGGCCACCATCTAGTACAATATATAAATAATCCTAGAGTAATGTCTTCAAATACCACCATACAGTATATAAATAATCATACAATACTGTCTTTAAATAATACCACCATACAGTACATAAATTATAAGATACGGTTCTCAAATATCACCTTACAGAATATAAATAATCCTACACAGAATATAAATAATCCAACCATACTGTCTTCAAATACTACGATACAGTATATAAATTATCCTGCCATATTGTCTTGAAACAATACCATACAGTATATAAATAGTCCTACCATATCTCCAAATACCACCATACAGCCCATAATCTTACTATACTGTCTTCAAATGATACCACCATACATTATATAAAGAATAGTGATGAGCGAATATACTCGTTACTCGAGATTTCTTGAGCACGCTCGGGGGTCCTCCGAGTATTTTTTAGTGCCCGGAGATTTAGTTTTTCTTGCCGCAGCTGAATGATTTACATCTGGTAGCCAGCATAAGTACATGTGGGGCTTCCCTAGCAACCAGACTACCCCCACATGTACTTATGCTGGCTAACAGATGTAAATCATTCAGGTGCGGCAAAAAAAACAATCTCCGAGCATTAAAAAATACGAGTATATTCGCTCATCAATAATAAAGAATCCAACCATAATGTCTTAAAATGATACCACCATACAATATATAACCCTATCATATTGTCTTCAAATAATACCACCATACAGTATATAAATCATTCTGCCATACTGTTCTCAAATAATATCACCATACAGAGTGTAAATAATCCTGCACAGAATATAAATAATCCAGCAATATTGTCTTGAAACAATACTACCATACAGTATATAAATAACCCTACCATATCGTCAAATAATACTGTAGTGAAATATGTATAGGTATATATGTGTAGTGAATATGTCTAGGTTTATATGCGTAACCAGCAGTAGTTTAACATCTGCCCTGAAACTGCAGGTCTCAAAAAGGTCACAACATATGGTATCCTGAGCAAGCAGTCTACTGTCTCCAATCTCGACAGGGGGTCTGCTGGGAACCAGGAAGAAGGGGAAACATTTAACACCTTCTAGCTCTTTTGAAGAGGGATGTCAATTACAGCCTGACACTATCTATATGTGGAAAACTTTACACCAAGAATTTCAGAGAAAATAATATATTCATTGGTGGAATGGCCATGGGCCAATGAAAAAACAAGTAATTATAATATTAACCTTAGAGGCTGGTCTAGCAATCTGACCTCCAGGGTGACTCTATAAATCAAGGCCTTTATACATAGAATCGTGTTCACAGATTGAGGGGCAGCCTAGCTGATGTGTTCCAGTCCATATTCACCCCCCCCCCCCCCAGGGAGCAGAAAGCAGACTACAAAGTTAGCTATTTCTGTAAGTTTTCTCCTGTTTATTTTATAACTGTTTTGCATATTTGAATGTTTTTATAACCATATTTTTATACCTTTTTCTTTATTGTAAGCCCTGTAACTATTATATTAAAGCATAAAACGTTAAAGGGAGCCTGTCACCTGAATTTGGCGGGACTGGTTTTGGGTCATATGGGCGGAGTTTTCAGGTGTTTGATTCACCCTTTCCTTACCCGCTGGCTGCATGCTGGCTGCAATATTGGACTGAAGTTCATTCTCTGTCCTCCGTAGTACACGCCTGCGCAAGGTAAGATTACTTTGCGCAGGCGTGTACTATGGAGGACAGAGAATGAATTTCAATCAAATATTGCAGCCAGCATGCAGCCAGCGGGTAAGGAAAGGGTGAATCAAACACCTGAAAACTCCGCCCATATGACCCAAAAACAGTCCCGCCAAATTCAGGTGACAGAGTCCCCTTAACAAGTTGAACCTTGTATGTTCAGAAGAATCCATAGCCTTAAAGTGTTTGATCCTTAGGATTGGCAGACAGTAGTAGTAATATCGCCCGTGTATTCGGTGAGTGGTGGCAGCGTGTATGAACGGGTGTGTGGCCTGGGTCCGTGTGTGATTTATGCTCCCATTACAGCATAGGACAGAGGTTGAATCAGGGGCGGACACAGACAGCTTGGGGCCCCTGTGCAGGAAATGTGTTTGGGCCCCCCCCTTCTATAAAGGCGACAAAGCTAATAAATATATATATATATATATACAGTGGGGCAAAAAAGTATTTAGTCAGTCAGCAATAGTGCAAATTCCACCACTTAAAAAGATGAGAGATGTCTATAATTTACATCATAGGTAGACCTCAACTATGGGAGACAAACTGAGAAAAAAAAATCCAGAAAATCACATTGTCTGTTTTTTTAACAATTTATTTGCATATTATGGTGGAAAATAAGTATTTGGTCAGAAACAAACAATCAAGATTTCTGGCTCTCACAGACCTGTAACTTCTTCTTTAAGAGTCTCCTCTTTCCTCCACTCATTACTTGTAGTAATGGCACCTGTTTAAACTTGTTATCAGTATAAAAAGACACCTGTGCACACCCTCAAACAGTCTGACTCCAAACTCCACTATGGTGAAGACCAAAGAGCTGTCAAAGGACACCAGAAACAAGATTGTAGCCCTGCACCAGGCTGGGAAGACTGAATCTGCAATAGCCAACCAGCTTGGAGTGAAGAAATCAACAGTGGGAGCAATAATTAGAAAATGGAAGACATACAAGACCACTGATAATCTCCCTCGATCTGGGGCTCCACGCAAAATCCCACCCCGTTGGGTCAGAATGATCACAAGAACGGTGAGCAAAAATCCCAGAACCACGCGGGGGGACCTAGTGAATGAACTGCAGAGAGCTGGGACCAATGTAACAAGGCCTACCATAAGTAACACACTACGCCACCATGGACTCAGATCCTGCAGTGCCAGACGTGTCCCACTGCTTAAGCCAGTACATGTCCGGGCCTGTCTGAAGTTTGCTAGAGAGCATTTGGATGATCCAGAGGAGTTTTGGGAGAATGTCCTATGGTCTGATGAAACCAAACTGGAACTGTTTGGTAGAAACACAACTTGTCGTGTTTGGAGGAAAAAGAATACTGAATTGCATCCATCAAACACCATACCTACTGTAAAGCATGGTGGTGGAAACATCATGCTTTGGGGCTGTTTCTCTGCAAAGGGGCCAGGACGACTGATCCGGGTACATGAAAGAATGAATGGGGCCATGTATCGTGAGATTTTGAGTGCAAACCTCCTAACATCAGCAAGGGCATTGAAGATGAAACGTGGCTGGGTCTTTCAACATGACAATGATCCAAAGCACACCGCCAGGGCAACGAAGGAGTGGCTTCGTAAGAAGCATTTCAAGGTCCTGGAGTGGCCTAGCCAGTCTCCAGATCTCAACCCTATAGATAACCTTTGGAGGGAGTTGAAAGTCCGTGTTGCCAAGCGAAAAGCCAAAAACATCACTGCTCTAGAGGAGATCTGCATGGAGGAATGGGCCAACATACCAACAACAGTGTGTGGCAACCTTGTGAAGACTTACAGAAAACGTTTGACCTCTGTCATTGCCAACAAAGGATATATTACAAAGTATTGAGATGAAATTTTGTTTCTGACCAAATACTTATTTTCCACCATAATATGCAAATAAATTGTTAAAAAAACAGACAATGTGATTTTCTGGATTTTTTTTTCTCAGTTTGTCTCCCTTAGTTGAGGTCTACCTATGATGTAAATTACAGACGCCTCTCATCTTTTTAAGTGGTGGAACTTGCACTATTGCTGACTGACTAAATACTTTTTTGCCCCACTGTATATATATATATATATATATATATATATATATATATATATATATATATATATATATATATATATATATATACTGTAGAATATGCCGATGTATAATAAACACCTGTGTCTACTGCATATGTGACATAGTATACATTAATGTATAAGGGTATGGTTCCACGGTCAGGAATCGGCAGCGCTTTGGATGCAGCACATGTCCGCTCGGTCCAAAGCGCTGCCGGCTTTTGTACGAGTGATGCTTCCGCATGTGTTCATTGAACACATGCGGAATCACCGCATCCTATACATTGGACTGTGATATTTATCTTGTGGAGACTGAGCGTCTCCGCAAGATAAATAGACATGCTACGGTCTAGAAAGATGTGCCGCATGTTCGTCTCTGCAGGGAAGCTGCGGGTGCCGCTGCATACATAGTGGACATTGGATTCCTTGAAATCTCATGCACTATGCTGTTACATCAGGAGCTGCGGACTGGATGCTGCGGATGTACACAGCGTCCAATCCGCAGAGTTTACTGACAGTGGAAACATACCCTTATATGTGTGTTTAATGCAACAGATACAGTATATGTGAAAAAGTCTTCACTGGGGGATGGGCTCAGGGGTCAGTCCCAGCCTGGATCTGATACTGCAGTGATGACTGGAGTCCCGTCAGAGAATAGACCCAGTGATTTAGTGACTGTGTTCCTGAGCTCTGAACTCTCTGGTCCCTGCTGTGTGTGGATGAAAATCCTGCACTGACCAGAGAACACAAAGCTCCGGGGGTCACAGTCAGTAAATCACTGCTTCTAGTCTCTGACTGCTGCCCCTGTCTCCCCTCTTTACTCTGCAAACAATCCGTCACATTCAGACTGTTCTTTACCTCCTGTTCAGGGGGTGATTGAGGTCCTGCACAGCTGCAGCTTCCTTCCAGGCATGAGTGTGCAGAAGCCAGTGTGCGGCAGCTTCCTGTCTCGCACAGCCGCAGCGCGGAATGATGATGTCATTCAGCTGAGCCGCTGCTGTCTGTGTGAGAAAGGAAGCAGGAAGCATCCATTCCCTGCAGATCCGTTGCCATTTTCTCTTGCAGGCAGCGGAGCTGCAGGGATTGCTCCATGCCTGCCGCACATGAGGGCAATCTGGCCAGGGGGCCCCCGGAGCCTCGGGGCCGGATAGGCTGGCCAGATTGCCCTCTATATTAGCCGCCCTCAGGGGTGAACCTAGCCTCTCTGCTGCCTGAGGCGAACGGAAAAATGGCTCCTAACATAAATAAAAACATGAGAATTAGTCAGTATCACAAATAACATTTACATCCAGGTACCTTATAGATAACGTCGTCTCTGGAGCTGTTCTTCTTTTCTTCATCTTGTCCAGATCCCATGATGAGTTTTCTCATCCACAGCCGTCTCTGCAGACTTCTATCTTCTCTGTTCTTTTGCAGAAAGTCTCCACAAGATGCCCTTAAAGATACAAGTGTCATTATAATGCTCCGGAATAAAAAATTGCCCCTCACTATATTGTCTGCACAAAATATGACCCCCACACTGTCCCTCTTATGGTACATGCTCTTCACACTGACCTCTCCTTTCTATACCGGCCCCCTCTTCACACTGTCCACTCACACTGTGTCCCCCCTATAGGGCCCAATATTTATACTCCATATTTATACTCCATCCTCCCACCCTGTGTGCATGGCTCCCCCATCCTTCTCCCCTGCGTTCACGGCTCCCGTAATTCCTTCTCCCCTGCGTTCACGGCTCCGCCATCCTTCTCCCCTGCGTTCACGGCTCCCCCATCCTTCTCCCCTGCGTTCACGGCTCCCGTAATTCCTTCTCCCCTGCGTTCACGGCTCCGCCATCCTTCTCCCCTGCGTTCACGGCTCCCCCATCCTTCTCCCCTGCGTTCACGGCTCCCCCATCCTTCTCCCCTGCGTGCTGGGCTCCCCCATCCTTTTCCCCTGCGTTCACGGCTCCCCCATCCTTCTCCCCTGCGTTCACGGCTCCCGTAATTCCTTCTCCCCTGCGTTCACGGCTACGCCATCCTTCTCCCCTGCGTTCACGGCTCCCCCATCCTTCTCCCCTGCGTTCACGGCTCCCCCATCCTTCTCCCCTGCGTGCTGGGCTCCCCCATCCTTCTCCCCTGCGTTCACGGCTCCCCCATCCTTCTCCCCTGCGTTCACGGCTCCCGTTATTCCTTCTCCCCTGCGTCCACGGCTCCGCCATCCTTCTTCCCTGCGTTCACGGCTCCCCCATCCTTCTCCCCTGCGTGCTGGGCTCCCCCATCCTTCTCCCCTGCGTTCACGGCTCCCCCATCCTTCTCCCCTGCGTTCACGGCTCCCGTAATTCCTTCTCCCCTGCGTTCACGGCTCCGCCATCCTTCCCTGCGTTCACGGCTCCCCCATCCTTCTCCCCTGCGTTCACGGCTCCCCCATCCTTCTCCCCTGCGTGCTGGGCTCCCCCATCCTTCTCCCCTGCGTTCACGGCTCCCCCATCCTTCTCCCCTGCGTGCTGGGCTCCCCCATCCTTCTCCCCTGTGTTCACAGCTCCCCCATCCTTCTCCCCTGCGTTCACGGCTCCCCCATTCTTCTCCCCTGCGTTCACGGCTCCCCCATCCTTCTCCCCTGCGTGCATGCCTCCCCTATCCTCCCACCCTGCGTGCATGGCTCCCCCATTCTTCTCCCCTGTGTGCATGGCTCCACATCCTTTTTCCCTGCGTGCATGGCTCCACATCCTTTTTCCCTGCGTGCATGGCTCCAAATCCTTTTTCCCTGTCATACTTACCTCTCACCGCGCAGCACAGAACAGAACTTCCTTCCTGGCATCTCTTCTGCAGCGTCTTCCTTCCTGTCTTCAGCGGTCACATGATAGCGCTAATTAAGGTCATGAATATGCGCATATTCATGACCTTAAATTAGCTGTACCATGTGACCGCTGAAGACAGGACGCGCTGCCGGCGCTGGGACGCAGTTGCAGCCACCGCTGGAGGAAGGTGAGTATTATGTCTTCAGGGAGGGGGGCGGGAAGGAGGGAGGGAGGAGGGGGGGCGGGCACTTGACCCCGGAGTTTTAGAAAAAAAAAAAAAAAAAACTAGCAGCGCAAATTCACTTACTATAGAGTCTGCCGCCCTCTCTTCTGCCGCCTGATAGTCAAATCGCCTAATGGTAGCAGCGTCCCTGGCCGCCCTGCAGGGGCCCCCCAGAGCCTCCGGGCCCCGATGCAGCTGCACCGGTTGAACCGGCGGTATGTCCGCCCATGGGTTGAATGCTGGACTGAGAGAGGGAAGATAGATTAACCCTTGCAGGCGCAACCCTTAGTCGCATGCTGAGAACGGGTACGTGAAAAATTGGTGGCAGCGGTGGGATCTGTGACAAACACCATCATAGAGTCCATGAATAATCCTACCATACTGTCTTCAAATAATACCACCATACAGTTAAGTCCATGTATATTTGGACAGAGACAACATTTTTCTAATTTTGGTTATAGACATTACCACAATGAATTTTAAACAAAACAATTCAGATGCAGTTGAAGTTCAGACTTTCAGCTTTCATTTGAGGGTATCCACATTAACATTGGATGAAGGGTTTAGGAGTTTCAGCTCCTTAACATGTGCCACCCTGTTTTTAAAGGGACCAAAAGTGATTGGACAATTGACTCCAAGGCTATTTCATGAACAGGTGTGGGCAATCCCTTCGTTATGTCATTCTCAATTAAGCAGATAAAAGGCCTGGAGTTGATTTGAGGTGTGGTGCTTGCATTTGGAAGGTTTTGCTGTGAAGTAAACATGCGGTCAAAGGAGCTCTCCATGCAGGTGAAACAAGCCATCCTTAAGCTGCGAAAACAGAAAAAACCCATCCGAGAAATTGCTGCAATATTAGGAGTGGCAAAATCTACAGTTTGGTACATCCTGAGAAAGAAAGAAAGCACTGGTGAACTCATCAATGCAAAAAGACCTGGGCGCCCACGGAAGACAGTGGTGGATGATCGCAGAATAATCTCCATGGTGAAGAGAAAGCCCTTCACAACAGCCAACCAAGTGAACAACACCCTCCAGGAGGTAGGCGTATCAATATCCAAATCTTCCATAAAGAGAAGACTGCATGAAAGTAACTACAGAGGGATCACTGCACGGTGCAAGCCACTCATAAGCATCAAGAATAGAAAGGCTAGACTGGACTTTGCTAAAAAAATATCTAAAAAAGCCAGCACAGTTCTGGAAGAACATTCTTTGGACAGATGAAACCAAGATCAACCTCTACCAGAATGATGGAAAGAGAAAAGTATGGCGAAGGCGTGGTACAGCTCATGATCCAAAGCATACCACATCATCTGTAAAACACGGTGGAGGCAGTGTGATGGCTTGGGCATGCATGGCTGCCAGTGGCACTGGGTCACTAGTGTTTATTGATGATGTGACACAGGACAGAAGCAGCCGAATGAATTCTGAGGTATTCAGAGCCATACTGTGTGCTCAGATCCAGCCAAATGCAGCCAAACTGATTGGTCGTCATTTCATACTACAGATGGACAATGACCCAAAACATAAAGCCAAAACAGCCCAGGAGTTTATTAAAGCAAAGAAGTGGAATATTCCAGAATGGCCAAGTCAGTCACCTGATCTCAACCCAATTGAGCATGCATTTCACTTGTTAAAGACTAAACTTCAGACAGAAAGGCCCACGAACAAACAGCAACTGAAAACCACCGCAGTGAAGGCCTGGCAGAGCATCAAAAAGGGAGAAACACAGCGTCTGGTGATGTCCATGGCTTCAAGACTTCAGGCAGTCATTGCCAACAAAGGGTTTTTAACCAAGTACTAGAAATGAACATTTTATTTAAAATTCTGTCCAATTACTTTTGGTCCCTTTAAAAACAGGGTGGCACATGTTAAGGAGCTGAAACTCCTAAACCCTTCATCCAATGTTAATGTGGATACCCTCAAATGAAAGCTGAAAGTCTGAACTTCAACTACATCTGAATTGTTTTGTTTAAAATTCATTGTGGTAATGTCTATAACCAAAATTAGAAAACTGTTGTCTCTGTCCAAACATATATGGTTTAACTTCAAATAATACCACTATACAGTACATAAATAATTCTATCATACTTTGTTCAAATAATACTACCATAGAGTATATACAGTCATGGCCAAAAGTATTGACACCCCTGCAATTCTGTCAGATAATACTCCGTTTCTTCCTGAAAATGATTGCAAACACATTATTTGGTATTATTACCTTCATTTAATTTGTCTTAAATTAAAAAACACAAAAGAGAATGAAGGCAAAAGCAAAACATTGATCTTTTCACACAAAACTCCAAAAATGGGCCAGACAAAAGTATTGGCACCCTCAGCCTAATACTTGGTTGCATAACCTTTAGCCAAAATAACTACGACCAACCGCTTCCAGTAACCATCAACGAGTTTCTTACAATGCTCTGCTGGAATTTTAGACCATTCTTCTTTGGCAAACTGCTCCAGGTCCCTGATATTTGAAGGGTGCCTTCTCCAAACTGCCATTTTTAGATCTCTCCACAGGTGTTCTATAGGATTCAGGTCTGAACTTATTGCTGGCCACTTTAGAAGTCTGCAGTGCTTTCTCTCAAACCATTTTCTAGTGCTTTTTGAAGTGTGTTTTGGGTCATTGTCCTGCTGGAAGACCCATGACCTCTGACTGAGACCCAGCTTTCTCACACTGGGCCCTGCATTGTGCTGCAAAATTTGTTTGTAGTCTTCATAGTTCATAATGCCATGCACACGGTCAAGCAGTCCAGTGCCAGAGGCAGCAAAGCAACCCCAAAACATCAGGGAACCTCCGCCATGTTTGACTGTAGGGACCATGTTCTTTTCTTTGAATGCCTCTTTTTTTCTCCTGTAAACTCTATGTTGATGCCTTTGCCCAAAAAGCTCTACTTTTGTCTTATCTGACAAGAGAACATTCTTCCAAAATGTTTTAGGCTTTTTCAGGTAAGTTTTGGCAAACTCCAGCCTGGCTTTTTTATGTCTCGGGGTAAGAAGTGGGGTCTTCCTGGGTCTCCTACCATACAGTCCCTTTTCATTCAGACGCCGACGGATAGTACGGGTTGACACTGTTGTACCCTCGGACTGCAGGGCAGCTTAAACTTGTTTGGATGTTAGTCGAGGTTCTTAATCCAACATCCGCACAATCTTGCGTTGAAATCTCTTGTCAATTTTTCATTTCCATCCACATTTAGGGAGGTTAGCCACAGTGCCATGGGCTTTAAACTTCTTGATGACACTGCGCACGGTAGACACAGGAACATTCAGGTAGCCTTGAGATTGCTCATGCTTCCTCACAATTTGGTTTCTCAAGTCCTCAGACAGTTCTTTGGTCTTCTTTCTTTTCTTCATGCTCAATGTGGTACACACAAGGACACAGGACAGAGGTTGAGTCAACTTTAGTCCATGTCAACTGGCTGCAAGTGTGATTTAGTTATTGCCAACACCTGTTAGGTGCCACAGGTAAGTTACAGGTGCTGTTAATTACACAAATTAGAGAAGCATCACCTGATTTTTCGAACAGTGTGAATACTTTTTTCCACCCCCTTTTTTCTGTTTGGTGTGGAATTATATCCAATTTGGCTTTAGGACAATTCTTTGTGTTTTTTTTCATTTAAGACAAATTAAATGAAGATAATAATACCAAATAATTTGCGTTTGCAATCATTTTCAGGAAGAAACTGAGTATTATCTGACAGAATTGCAGGGGTGTTAATACTTTTGGCCATGACCGTAGATAATCCTACCATACTGTCTTCAAACAATACAACTTGTGGTAGTTCACTCACGTGGTGGCACAGAGAGTAGGAAAAATGTTAACGCCGTTTTTATAAGTCTTTGTTAGTTTATTGTCAGGCAGCATAAACCTATCTATGGGAACAAAACTCAGCCTTTTTGGCTAAAACACGAACAAAACAACAAAAATGCTGCGACACAGTCCGTATGTTGCGGGCGGCACCGGTTTCTGGAGCAGCATATGTTCAGTCTGTCCTTGAAGAGCCACAAAGCCTCTGGAGACTCCTCTCTCCAGGCTAGCTGAACTCAGACTGTCTGTAGAGCTCAGGTATTTAAACTTAAGCCTGTGATTTTCCCATCATGTGATCGATCACATGATCATGACCTTAGGCAGGTCCTGACAGGTCTGCCAGGGAAGATAAAGTGGACCTTCTCCCAGCCCCTCTGTGAAGGTCCACATAAAGCCAGCCCTTTTATGCAACTTAACCCTCACAACACGTAGTGTGCTGGAGAAAAAATGCTCTGGTTTCACATCACTGACGCCGTTAAGTGCAGTGACACACATCTCCCCTCTACCACCCTACAAGTGACTGTCACAAACCATCCTAATCCTACCATACTGTCTTCAAATAATACACCCATAAAGCACATAAATAATCCTACCATACTGTAGTCCAATAATTGTACCATAAATCTATTCACAATCCTACCATACTGTCTTCAAATAATACCACCATACAGTGCATAAATAATCCTACCATGCTGACTTCAAATGATACCACCATTGTAGTATAATAATCTTAGTAAACTGTCTTAAAATAATGCTACAATACAGTATATAAATAATCCTACCATACTGTCTTCAAATAATACCACCATACAGTACATTAATAATCCTACCATACTGTCTTCAAATACCACCATACAGTACATAAAACCTGTAAATAATCTTACCATACAGTCTTCAAATAATAATACCACCATACAGTATATTAATAATCCTACCATACTGTCACGAATCAGAGTGAGGATATCTTTATCAACCCCACCGCTCACACTGATATGTCAAGATCCAGGGTTGTTTGGTTGCCCAGTTCTTTTCTGACAGGGATTTATCTATATCCCACTTCCGGTTTGGAACTTGCAGCTCACTGGTGCCCCCCTTACCCTCAGGTCAGACAGGGTAATGCACCTAGGATAATTATTCGCCAGAAAGGCTGCCTTACTTTGTACTGGCTAATGGGCACACTGCAGCGAGGGCGATATAACTACTCCCACTCAGTCGGCAACAATAATTATCAATGTCTTCCGTTGCTACAAAGTCTCCCAAACGCACAGGACAAATCTGCTGCCACAGCTCCGATTCCTTAAGTAATAGCGGGTCTGGAGCCAACCCAAATTAGTAGCGTAATTCACTTCAGAGGACGTGACAGTACGTTATAGAGCAAGGAGAAACAAAGCTAGTAATTTTATATATTTTACTCCAAAAAGGTAGGCAGTGTTTACAAGAGGATAAAAGGATATTATAAAAGTAGACAAGTATCGTATGTACAGTACAATTGCAAATAAGGGATTAACAGAAGAAAAAAAAACACTTACAGTTCCTTATATCATTTTAGCTCATGGCAGACCATGTTGCTCGGGGGAAGAGTGACACATCAAGATGCATTATAGATGAGTCTCGCAGCTAGGCTCTAGACAAAAGACTAGTGAAGACTGATGTCTCACTTATCTCAGTGCCCAAAACCAAGGCACTCCCCCTGTGGCGACATCACTCAGAGGCTGAATACTTCCCTTTCTTAGAGTTATGACGAGCCATTTCTATTCATAACTTGCTGTGTGAACCTCGTAGAAGAACGACACAATGATCATGATGCTCACCACGTCATGGGGGTTCCTTTAAGTATAAACCTGCCTACGGAGAAATCCGTTCCTTGCATTTAGTTGCGTTTAGATCCTAGTGATTTCAGTGAGTTATAGATTTCTCGGTGGACATTCGGAATATGTAGCTTTTATATCGCTATCCCTGATTTATGCCATTAGACCTAACTTTTCAAGAACAATGTAGTCCCATGCGGTTTGAAAGTTGCTGTACCAGCTATAGCTGGTGTCAGGCGACAGGGGGAGGATGAGGGGTTTAGACAGAAGACTGGCTTTCCCAGCTCAAAGCCATAAAAATTTCTCAGTAAGGCTACGTTCACATTAGCGTTTCCCGACGCAGCGTCGGGAAACGCTGCGGCGACGCATGCGTCATGCGCCCCTATATTTAACATGGGGGACGCATGGACATGCGTTGTGCTGCGTTGTGCGACGCATGCGTTTTTTTTTTTGCCGCAAGCGTCGGGCGCAGAAAACGCAACAAGTTGCATTTTTCTTGCGTCCAAATTTCGGCAAAAAACGATGCATGCGTCGCAAAACGCAGCATTTTTGCATGCGTTTTGGTGCGTTTTTATTTGCGTTGTGCGTTGCGTCGCCCAATGCAAATGTGAACGTAGCCTAAATGTTGCTGGCACGCTGGTCTCACATTACAGCTATATAGCAGTGGGGAGGGGGAAGAGTGGCTTAGAATTCCAGCATGTGCTGGCAGGCAGAGGAAACAGCAGCTGAGTGCCCTGTATGTGTAATTGAAGTAATAATGTCTTCCTATTTCCTGACACAGACTGTCTTCAAATACCACCATACAGTGCATAAATAATCCTACCATACCGTCTTCAAATAATACCACCATACAGTATATAATTAATCCTACCATACTGACTTCAAATACCACCATGTAGTATATTAGCATACAGTCTTAAAATAATGCTACAATACAGTATATAAAACCTACAAGAGAAAAAGTAAGCGAAAACTCTGATGTAACTAAGTAGAAAAGCAAAAGTGCATTTTAATAACAGAGTTTTTAGTAATACTGTTTTTTGATCATAAAATAGCACAAAAGCCATCCCACCGTGTCAAGGTAACTCTGATAGGGACAGTCCTACACTGTCTAATATTAAAACCTTACCATGTGTCAATGTTGACCTCAGTGTGAATAAGGGCAGACAAAAGGACTGGGCCCAACCAGTGAAACACCAGACTGGGGAAGCCTTATATATATTCTCTAGCTCAGAAACAGGGAGGCCACACCCCGGCTTGCACAGAATGCAACAATACAGAGGAAAAAAAAACGAAAACCCTGATGTAACTAAGTAAAAAAACTAAAGTGCATTTCAATAACAGAGTTTTTAGTAATACTGTTTTTTGATTAAAAAAATAGCACAAAAGCCATCCCACCGCGTCAAGGTAACTGATAGGGACAGCAGTATATAAATAATCCTACTATTCTGTCTTCAAATACTACCAAACTGTACATAAATAATCCTATCCTGCCTTCAAATAATACCACCATACATTATATAAATAATCCTATCATGCTGCCTTCAAATAATACCACTATACAGTATATAAATAATCCTACCATACCATCTACAATTACCACCATAAAGAAAATATAAATAATCCTACCATACCATCTTCAAATACCACCATATAGTATATAAATAATCCTGGCATATTATTTCCAAATACTACCGTACATTGTGTCAATAATCCTACCATATTATCTCCCAAGTAATCCCACCATACAGTACATAAATAATACTACCATACGGTGTTCAAATAATACCACCATACAGTATATAATAAATCCTACCATACTGACTTCAGATACCACCATGTAAGTATAATAATCTTAGCATACGGTCTTAAAAAAAAATGCTACAATACAGTATATAAATAATCCTACCATTCTGTCTTCAAATACTACTAAACTGTACACAAATGATCCTATCATCCTGCCTTCAAATACCACCATACATTATATAAATAATCCTATCATGCTGCCTTCAAATAATACCACCATACAGTATATAAATAATCCTACCAAACCATTTTCAAATAATACCACCATACAGTATATAAATAATCCTACCATACCATCTTCAAATACCACCATACAGTATAAAAATAATCCTAACATATTATCTCCAAATAATACCATGTACAGTACCATAAATAATCCTACCATGCTGTCTGAAAAATCCTAATATACTGTCTTCAAATAACACCATACAGCATGTAAATAATCCTCCAATACTGCCTTCAAATAATCCCATCATACAATATGTAAATAATCCTACCATATTATCTTCAAATAATCCTACCATACAGTTTATAAATAATCCTACAATGCTGTCTTCAAATAATCCCACCATACAATATCATACGGTCTTCAAATTAAACCAACATACAGTATAATATTCCTACCATACCGTCTTCAAAGAATACCACCATAAAGTAGACAAATAATCCTACTATACTGTCTTCAAATACTGCCATACAGTATAATAATCCTACCATTTTGTCTTCAGATAATGCCATCATACAGTACATAAATATTCTTACAGTACTGTCTTCAAATACTACCATACAATATATAAATGATCCTACCATACAGTCTTCAAATACCACCTTACAGTATATAAATAATCCTACCATACAGTCTTCAAATAATTTCACTATTCAGTATACAAATAATTCTTTTATACTGTCTTTAAATAATACCACCACACAGTATAATAATACAGCTATACTGTGTTACAATAATAACACTATACAGTGCATAAATTATCTTTTTTTAAATAATCTGGCCATACAGTGTAATTATCTTACCATGGGATCTTCAAATAATTTCAGCATACAGTACATAAATAATGCTACCATATGGTCTTCAAATACCACCATACAATAAAATCCTACCATAATGTTTTCAAATAATACTACCATACAATTTAATAATCCTGCCATAATGTCTTCAAATACTGCCATACGATAAAATAATCCTACCATACTGACTTAAAATAATACTACTGTACAGAATAAAAATAATTCTATAGTACTGTATTCAAATACCACCATACAGTATGTAAATAATCCTACTGTACTGTGTTCATATAATACCACCATACAGTATAATCTTCCTACCATACTGTCTTCAAATAATAACACCATATGTTGCTCAAATAATGACACCCTTCACTGCTCAAAAATTAGTATCATACGTTGGTTAAATATTACCACCATTGGTGCGCAATTAGTACTGCTATGCTATGGCCAAATAATTTCACCTCTCGCTTTGTGCACGGGGTGGAGCACAGTGCGTTACACTATTTTGTTAGCGATGTACGAACGATGCCACTGACTTAAGGAATATTAAATCCGTTTCTGGATACTGCGCAGGCGCAAGGTGGAACTCATGGGGGTCCATAAGGACTTGATGACCACCTGCGTGATCTAATAATAAATAATAATTTAATAAAGAAATTTAATAAATATAAATAATTTTATTTATATAGCGCCAACATATTCCGCAGCACTTTACATTATAGAGGGGATTTGTACAGACAATAGACATTACAGCATAGCAATAAATACATAGATCAAAATAGATACCAAGAGGAGTGAGGGCCCTGCTCGCAAGCTTACAAACTATGAGGAAAATGGGAGACAGGAGAGGTGGATGGTAACAATTGCTTTAGTTATTCGGACCGGCCATAGTGTAAGGCTCAGGTGTTCATGTAAAGCTGCATGAACCAGTTATCAGCCTAAGTATGTAGCAGTACAGACACAGAGGGCTATTAACTGTATACAGTGTATGAGAACATGATGTGAGGAACCTGATTATGGTTTAAGTTTTTTGAATGGGCCATACAGGGATAGTTAGGTTAATGCATTGAGGCGGTAGGCCAGTCTGAACAAATGCATTTTTGGGACACGCTTAAAACTGTGGGGATTGGGGATTAATCGTATTAACCTTGGTAGCGCATTCCAAAGAATTGGCGCAGCACGTGTAAAGTCTTGGAGACCGTAGTGGGAGGTTCTGATTATTGAGGATGCTAACCTGAGGTCATTAGCTGCGGACCCTTTCATCCCTTGACATCACAGACTTGGCCCTATCCTGGATCTCATCATACCTAACTGACCAAACATTCAGCGTCTCCCACTCACACACCACCTCACCTCGCCCCCTATCTGTCGGAGTCCCACAAGTTTCATTCCTTGGGCCTCTGCTCTTCTCCATTTACACTTTTGGCATGGGACTGCTCATAGAATCTCATGGTTTTCAGTATCATCTCTATGCTGATGACACACAGATCTACATCACTGGACCAGATATCACCACCCTACTAACCAGAATCCCTCAATGTCTATCCGCCATTTCATCCTTCTTCTCCGCTAGATTTCTAAAACTTAACATGGACAAAACAGAATTCATTGTCTTTCCCCCATCTCACGCGCCCCCCCCCCCCAACGAACCTATCCATTACAGTAAACGGCTGCCCACTCTCCCCAGTCCCACAAGCTCACTGTCTCGGGGTAATACTTGACACTGATCTCTCCTTCAAACCGCATATCCAAGCTCTTTCCACTTCCTGCCGCCTTCAACTCAAAAATATTTCACGGATCCGTACATTCCTAAACCAAGAATCTGCAAAAACCCTAGTCCATGCCCTCATCATCTACCGCCTCGACTACTGTAACCTCCTGCTCTGTGGCCTCCCCTCTAACACTTTCGCACCCCTCAAATCTATTCTAAACTCAGCTGCCCGACTAATCCACCTGTCCCCCCCACCCCGCTATTCCCCGGCCTCTCCCCTCTGTCAATCCCTTCACTGGCTCCCCATTACCCAGAGACTCCAGTACAAAACCCTAACCATGACGTACAAAGCCATCCACAACCTGTCTCCTCCATACATCTGTGACCTCGTCTCCCGATGCTTACCTACCCGCAACCTCCGATCCTCACAAGATCTCCTTCTCTACTCCTCTCATCTCCTCTTCCCACAATCGCATACAAGATTTCTCTCGCGCATCACCCCTACTCTGGAACTCTCTACCACAACACATCAGACTCTCGCCTACCATCGAAACCTTCAAAAAGAACCTGAAGACCCACCTCTTCCGACAAGCCTACAACCTGCAGTAACCACCGATCGACTAAGTCACTGCACGACCAGCTCTATCCTCACCCACTGTATCCTCACCCATCCCTTGTAGATTGTGAACCCTCGCAGGCAGGGTCCTCTCTCCTGTACCAGTTGTGACTTGTATTGTACAAGGTTATTGTACCTGTTTTTATTATGTATACCCCTCCTCACATGTAAAGCCCCATGGAATAAATGGCACTATAATAATAAATAATCCTACCATACTGTCGTGAAATAATACCACCATACAATATAATGATCCTACTATGCTGTCGTCAAATAATATTACCATATAGTATATAATTAAACCTACTATACTGTCTTACAGTAATACCACCATACAGTACATAAATAATCCTACCATACTGTTTTCAAATAATACCACCATGCAATATAATAATCCTACTACCATACTGTCTTCAAATGCGATTGTACAGTCCATAAATAATCCTACCATATTTTCTTCAATTAATACCAACATGAAGTAGAAAAATAATCCTTCTATACGGTTTTCAAATCATACTACCATACAGTACATAAATAATCCTACCATACTGTCTTCAAACAATACCACTGTCCAGTGTATAAATAATCCTACCAAACTGTCTTGAAATACCACCATACAGTAAATAATCCTTCCATACGGTCTTCAAATAATAACACATACAGTACATAGTGTAAATAATCCTACAATACTGTCTTCCAATAATATCATACAGTACATAAATAATCCTACCACGTGGTTTTCCAATAATACCACTATAAAGTGTATAAATAATCCTACCATACTGTCTTCAAATAATACCTCCATACAGTATAAAAATAATCCTACCATACTGTCCTCAAATAATACAACCATACAGTACATAGTCTTACCATACTGTCTTCAAATATGGAATAAATGGCGCTATAATAATAAATAATAATAGTTAGCAGAACGGAGAGCACGGGTAGGGTGGTAGACTGAGACCAGAGAGGAGATGTAGGGTGGTGCTGAGCTATGAAGACCTTTGTGGATGAGGGTAGTAGTTTTGTACTGGATTCTGGAGTGGATGGGTAGCCAGTGTAATGACTGGCACAAGGTAGAGGCATCGGTGTAACGGTTGGTGAGGAATATGATCCTGGCTGCAGCATTCAGGACAGATTGGAGAGGGGAGAGTTTGAAGAGAGGGAGGCTGATTAGTTTTTGACAGGTTCAGTTTCAGATAGAGGGAGGACATGATGTTAGAGAATGCGGTAAGAATCAGTGGTGTTTTCTAAAAAGGCAGGAGTGATATCAGGAGAAGAAGTGTATAATTAGGTGTCATCAGCATAGAGATGGTACTGGAGACCAAATCCACTGATTGTTTGCCCAATAGGGGCGGTATACAAAGAGAAGAGGAGGGGGCCTAGAACCGATCCTTGAGGAACCCCAACAGTAAGGGGAAGGTGGAGGAGGAACCAGCAAAAGATACAGTGAAGGAGCGGTCAGACAGATAGGAGGAGAACCAGGAGAGAACGGTGTTCTTGAGGCCGATGGAGTGTAGCATAGTGAGGAGAAGCTGATGATCCACAGTATCGAATGCTGCAGAGAGATCCAAGAGAATTAGCATGGAGTAGTGACCATTAGTTTTAACTGTTAGTAGATCATTAGAAACTTTAGTGAGGGCAGTTTCAGTAGAGTGTAAAGAGCGGAAACCAGATTGAAGAGGGTCGAGAAGAGAGTTATCTGAGAGATAGCGGATAAGACGGGAGTGGACCAGGCGTTTGGAGGAGTTTGGAGATGAAGCGAAGATTAGAAATAGGTCTATAATTAGTGGCACAGTTTTGCTCAAGCTATGGTTTAAGTAATGGATGTATAACGGCATGCTTAAATGAGGAGGGAAAGTTACCAGAAGAGAGAGATGTTGAATATTTTTGTTAGGTGAGTGGTGACAGCAGGGAAAAGGGACTGGAGGAGATGTGAGGGAATAGGGTCACTGGTGCAAGTAGTGGGGTGATAAGATGCAAGGAGCCTGATTACTTCTTCTGTGACTGGTTCAAAGTCAGAGAGTGAGCTAGATACAGTGGGGCTGGAGGACAGTGCATGGTATGAGGGGATTGGGGGATAATTTCCTGTCGGATATGGTCAATTTTTTAATTTGATCTACTTATATCTTACACACCGTGGTTGGAGGATCTACTTCCTGGCACCTGATCTGAGTGTTTAAGTATGATTATGGGGGGGGAACGCACATATATTGTGGCGTTTGCTACAGTCAGATACAGGGACATCACTCTGATGAGCAGGCTTGGCGTGACGCTGCGCCCCTTGACCTGCTCAGCTTACTGATGATCTGACCTCTAAGCCAACTTATACATCTGTTTCTCATTTTGTATGGACACTCAGTAAGTTCTACTGATTAACCTATTTGGAGGAATTGCATGGAGAATTAGACATATTTGGTAATGAAATATTGTAAGACTGCCTGGGTGAAGAACGCACTGAGGATACGTGAAGAACGCACTGAGGATACGTGAAGAACGCACTGAGGATACGTGAAGAACGCACTGAGGATACGTGAAGTACGCACTGAGGATACGTGAAGTACGCACTGAGGAGGACATGCACTCCTTTCATCAACAAGACTGCCGTCAGTGGCAGACACATCCTGCTCCTCCCTCCAAACTGCTGTCAGTGGCAGCCATGTCCTGCTCCTCCCTCCTCACTGCTGTCAGCTGCAGCCACGTCCTGCTCCTTCCTCCACACTGCTGTCAGTGGCAGCCATGTCCTGCTCCTCCCCCCACACTGCCGTCAGTGGCAGCCACGTCCTGCTCCTCCCTCCACACTGTTGTCAGCTGCAGCCACGTCCTGCTCCACCCTACACACTGCTGTCAGCGGCAGCCACATCCTGCTCCCTCCACACTGCCGTCAGCGGCAGCCACGTCCGGCTCCTCCCTCCACACTGCTGTAAGCGGCAGCCACGTTCTGCTCCTCCCTCCACAATGCTGTAAGCTGCAGCCACGTCCTGCTCCTCCCTCCACACAGCCATCAGCGACAGCCACGTCCTGCTCCTCCCTTCACACTGCTGTCAGCTGCAGCCACGTCCTGCGCCTCCCTCCACACTGCCATCAGCGACAGCCACGTCCTGCTCCTCCCTCCACACTCCCATCAGTGGCAGCCACGTCCTTGTCAATCCATAGTGATCAATAACTTATATGTTTGGTAGCTGTTATCAGCTGCAGCCACGTCCTGCTCCTCCCTTCACACTGCTGTCAGCTACAGCCACGTCCTGCCCCTCCCTCCACACTGCCATCAATGGCAGCCACGTCCTTGCCAATCCATAGTGATCAATAACTTGTTTGTTTGGTAGCTGTCAGCCGTCCATTGTCTGATGTACAGTATATTAATGCACGAGACGGATTATTCTTTAAGGGTCCCTAACCCACTATCCAAAAAATAGAACGGGGCAGCAGCACCATATATGACTCTGGATGAGTGGCTGATAACAGAGGACAATAGAGCATGTCGTCCCTTGTTTTGTTCAGTTTATCCTTTACAATACCGGATTTTTTTCTGATCTTAAGTATAACTGGGATGAAGTGTAATTAGGGTGCAGTCCCAGTCGCCACTCTGTCTCCTTATTCATTTAATTACATAAATTAGGCCAAACGACAGCGAGAATACAAGGCGAAAATGTCAAATGTGATTCATGGATGGGGGCGCGGGGTCCAAAATAATGAGGTGACATTAATATGTGTATCATATCCATACACTAATGCAGTACCCCTCCTGTATATATACACTGCACAGTACTACTCCTGTTATTGCACACTGCACAGTACCACTCCTCCTGTCCTGTATATATACACTGCACAGTACCACTCCTCCTGTCCTGTATATATACACTGCACAGTACCACTCCTCCTGTCCTGTATATATATACACTGCACAGTACCACTCCTCCTGTCCTGTATATATACACTGCACAGTACCACTCCTCCTGTCCTGTGTATATATACACTGCACAGTACCACTCCTCCTGTCCTGTATATATACACTGCACAGTACCACTCCTCCTGTCCTGTATATATACACTGCACAGTACCACTCCTCCTGTCCTGTATATATACACTGCACAGTACCACGTCTCTTGTCCTGTATATATACACTGCCCAGTACCACTCCTCCTGTCCTGTATATATACACTGCACAGTACCACTCCTCCTGTCCTGTATATATACACTGCCCAGTACCACTCCTCCTGTCCTGTATATATACACTGCACAGTACCACTCCTCCTGTCCTGTGTATATATACACTGCACAGTACCACTCCTCCTGTCCTGTATATATACACTGCACAGTACCACGTCTCTTGTCCTGTATATATACACTGCCCAGTACCACTCCTCCTGTCCTGTATATATACACTGCACAGTACCACTCCTCCTGTCCTGTATATATACACTGCACAGTACCACTCCTCCTGTCCTGTATATATACACTGCACAGTACCACTCCTCCTGTATATATACACTGCACAGTACCACTCCTCCTGTCCTGTATATATACACTGCACAGTACCACTCCTCCTGTCCTGTGTATATATACACTGCACAGTACCACTCCTCCTGTATATATACACTGCACAGTACCACTCCTCCTGTCCTGTATATATACACTGCACAGTACCACTCCTCCTGTATATATACACTGCACAGTACCACTCCTCCTGTCCTGTGTATATATACACTGCACAGTACCACTCCTCCTGTCCTGTATATATACACTGCACAGTACCACTCCTCCTGTATATATACACTGCACAGTACCACTCCTCCTGTCCTGTATATATACACTGCACAGTACCACTCCTCCTGTCCTGTATATATACACTGCACAGTACCACTCCTCACGTCCTGTATATACCCTGCACAGTACCACTCCTCCTGTCCTGTATATATACGCTGCACAGTACCACTTCCCGTGTGTCTGTGTGTGTGTGTATATATATATATATATATATATATATATATATATATATATATATATTTTAAGCTGAATGTGTGTATGTCCGGGATTGGCATCTGCACCGTCGCAGCTACAGCCACAAAATCTTGCACAGTCACACGTCTGGACCCCGAGAGCGTCATAGGCTATGTTGTGAGGTGAAATTTTAACCCCGCGCTTTCCAATTCACTAAACAATTTTGCCCCTATCTACATAATGGGAAAAAAACGAAAGGAAAAGTGTAGGAGGCAAATTGACAGCTGCCAGATGTGAACAAGGGGGACTTAAAGAATGAGAGCGATGGCGCCAAAGAGTATATACCATACAGTTGCTAAGGTGGGGCCCCGACATGGGATACTCACCACACACGGGGATATGAACACACACAAAATGCGCCACACACTACCACGTGCTTGAACACATATTACCCTCAGCACACATTTCACCACAAATACACCAACCTCGCCACATAAAAGTCGAAACACAAGTCGCCGCTCAAAACACGCCACACGCAGAACTCGCCACATGCAAAAACTAGGCTCTTGCAAAACTCACCTCATGGAAAACTCGCCACACGCAAAACTTGCACACGCGGAAAAATTGCCACATGCACAAAAGTTGCAACACATGCAAAAGTTGCCTCACACAAAACTTGCACATACTCATAAGGCACCACACAAAACTCGCCACGCGCAAAACTCGCCATGCGCAAAACTTGCTGCACACAACTTGCTACACTAACCTGTCACATGCAACTCGACACACAAAAAGTTGCTACACGCATGTTGCCACACAACTCATCTCACAAAAGTCGCTACATGCATGTCGCCACACGCAACTCAACACACACAACTTGACAAACGAAACTCGCCCTAAAACACACACAAGTCTGGTATTATCCTTCAAAAATAAAAATCTGATTAATAAGCAGACAAACTACAACAAATGTACCATATAGGAAATACGGCAGCTGTCAGTCACATGACCTGTCTATTATGTGTATGTGTGAGCTAATATATACTGCCAGGGGGAGGGCTTCCTGTTGGCTGGGGATTTCTCAGGCTGCCAATTTAGCTTACAAATACTGAGGTAAAAATACTGAGCAAATAACGTGTGAACGAGGTCTAATACAGGAGGAGATGACACACAGGTATATACTATATACAGGAGAGATGACATACAGGTATATACTATATACAGGAGCAGATGACCTACAGGTATATACTATATACAGGAGGAGATGACCTACAGGTATATGCTATATATAGAAGATGACATGCAGGTATATACTATATACAGGAGGAAATGACAAACAGATATATACTATATACAGGGGAGATGACACAGGTATATACTATATACAGAAGGAGATGACATACAGGTATATACTATGTATAGAAGGAGATGACATTCAGGTATATACTATATATAGGGGAGATGACATACAGGTATATACTATATACAGGAGATGACATATAAGGGAGATGACAAACATGTATATACTGAGGTGATGAGGTGAAAATGAAAAGGTGTGAGTGCAAAATGAGAGGAGTGAGGAAAAATAGTGGAGTGATCAGAAAATGACAGATGTGAGGTTGAAATGACAAGTGTTAGGGGGGAATGAGAGGAGTGAGGGAGAAAATGAGAGGTGTGAGGGAGAAAATGAGAGATGTGAGGGGGAAAATGAGGCGTGATGGGGAAATAAGAGAAGTGAGGTGCTATAACTAACCACAGATATTTACTATGACCAGGCAACGCCGGGCACTTCAGCTAGTGTATATATATATATATATATATATATATATATATATATATATATATATATATATATATATATATATATATATATATATATATACACTGCACAGTACCACTCCTCCTGTGTATATATACACTGCACAGTACCACTCCTCCTGTCCTGTGTATATATACACTGCACAGTACCACTCCTCCTGTCCTGTATATATACACTGCACAGTACCACTCCTCCTGTATATATACACTGCACAGTACCACTTCTCATATATATATATATATATATATATATATATATATATATTATATACACACTGCACAGTACCACTCCTACTGTATATATACACTGCCACATTAACAGTTCACTTTGATTGTGTTTTGCAGGATGCGCCTTCTTAACATACTGTGCCAGGGAGTCTGCGCTAAAAGCCCAAAGTGCCCTCCATGAGCAGAAGACCCTGCCAGGGGTAAGTGCCAGTGCAACAGGGGAAGGGGCATCAAACTGCAAGCAGTGGTCCGCCTGCAGATTATAAATAGATGGTTCTAATTAGCGGCCGCCTGTGGAAATGTCAAGGCCAGGGAGCTAGCATCTCTGGTGACAGTGCACAACCTTTGGGAAATGGCAGGGATGATGGGTGGCAGGGTGAGAGCAAGGGGCAGCTCAGACCCTACTGAGCTGCTGTATGTGAGATGTTCTGCAGGTAATAGGGGCAGTGATATGTTCTGCAGGTAATAGGGGCAGTGATATGCTCTGCAGGTAATGGGGGCAGTGAGATGCTCTGCAGGTAATGGGGACAGTGAGATGCTCTGCAGGTAATGGGGACTGTGAGATGTTCTGCCGAAATAGGGACTGTGAGATGTTCTGCAGGTAATAGGAACTGTGAGATGCTCTGCAGGTAGTGGGGACTGTGAGATGTTCTGCAGGTAATAGGAACTGTGAGATGTTCTCCAGGTAATAGGGACTGTGAGATGCTCTCCTGGTAATAGGAACTGTGAGATGTTCTCCAGGTAATAGGAACTGTGAGATGCTCTGCAGGTAATAGGAACTGTGAGATGCTCTGCACATAATAGGGACTGTGAGATGCTCTGCAGGTAATAGGGACTGTGAGATGTTCTGCAGGTAATAGGAGCTGTGAGATGCTCTGCAGGTAATAGGAGCTGTGAGATGTTCTGCAGGTAATAGGAGCTGTGAGATGTTCTGCAGGTAATAGGAGCTGTGAGATGTTCTGCAGGTAATAGGGACTGTGAGATGCTCTGCAGGTAATAGGAGCTGTGAGATGCTCTGCAGGTAATAGGAGCTAGAAACACATGGGCTACTTGCACAGTGAACAAGTCTGTATGATCATGTTCACACACCACCAAGAAACCTGAAGACACAAAAGAGAATAGTAAAACCAAAAACACTCAGTTTGAAAAAAATGTTGCAGTAATCCGCAAGTGCTAGTAAAAGATGTAAAAAACAGGGTATTTGGTTGATACGTTTTTTGCAAAAAATGTATACTAAGCTGCTCTACCAATCTTCACGGTATACCCTTATCAGAGCAGTCCTAACTAATGTATGCAATCCCTATCTGATGTATTTAAAAACCTGATCATCTGTATATAACCTGTGTGAACAGGGTTCAGAGAGGAAAAAATCCATGTGTGCATACAGGGTAGAACAGCTTTTGTGCAGATAGCCCAAGAGGAGTGGTGGAACTCCCCAGTCTTGTAGACACAAGAGAACAATTATGGAAACAGAAACACATGGGCTACTTGCACAGTGAACAAGTCTGTATGATCATGTTCACACACCACCAAGAAACCTGAAGACACAAAAGAGAATAGTAAAACCAAAAACACTCAGTTTGAAAAAAATGTTGCAGTAATCCGCAAGTGCTAGTAAAAGATGTAAAAAACAGGGTATTTGGTTGATACGTTTTTTGCAAAAAATGTATACTAAGCTGCTCTACCAATCTTCACGGTATACCCTTATCAGAGCAGTCCTAACTAATGTATGCAATCCCTATCTGATGTATTTAAAAACCTGATCATCTGTATATAACCTGTGTGAACAGGGTTCAGAGAGGAAAAAATCCATGTGTGCATACAGGGTAGAACAGCTTTTGTGCAGATAGCCCAAGAGGAGTGGTGGAACTCCCCAGTCTTGTAGACACAAGAGAACAATTATGGAAACAGAAACACATGGGCTACTTGCACAGTGAACAAGTCTGTATGATCATGTTCACACACCACCAAGAAACCTGAAGACACAAAAGAGAATAGTAAAACCAAAAACACTCAGTTTGAAAAAAATGTTGCAGTAATCCGCAAGTGCTAGTAAAAGATGTAAAAAACAGGGTATTTGGTTGATACGTTTTTTGCAAAAAATGTATACTAAGCTGCTCTACCAATCTTCACGGTATACCCTTATCAGAGCAGTCCTAACTAATGTATGCAATCCCTATCTGATGTATTTAAAAACCTGATCATCTGTATATAACCTGTGTGAACAGGGTTCAGAGAGGAAAAAATCCATGTGTGCATACAGGGTAGAACAGCTTTTGTGCAGATAGCCCAAGAGGAGTGGTGGAACTCCCCAGTCTTGTAGACACAAGAGAACAATTATGGAAACAGAAACACATGGGCTACTTGCACAGTGAACAAGTCTGTATGATCATGTTCACACACCACCAAGAAACCTGAAGACACAAAAGAGAATAGTAAAACCAAAAACACTCAGTTTGAAAAAAATGTTGCAGTAATCCGCAAGTGCTAGTAAAAGATGTAAAAAACAGGGTATTTGGTTGATACGTTTTTTGCAAAAAATGTATACTAAGCTGCTCTACCAATCTTCACGGTATACCCTTATCAGAGCAGTCCTAACTAATGTATGCAATCCCTATCTGATGTATTTAAAAACCTGATCATCTGTATATAACCTGTGTGAACAGGGTTCAGAGAGGAAAAAATCCATGTGTGCATACAGGGTAGAACAGCTTTTGTGCAGATAGCCCAAGAGGAGTGGTGGAACTCCCCAGTCTTGTAGACACAAGAGAACAATTATGGAAACAGAAACACATGGGCTACTTGCACAGTGAACAAGTCTGTATGATCATGTTCACACACCACCAAGAAACCTGAAGACACAAAAGAGAATAGTAAAACCAAAAACACTCAGTTTGAAAAAAATGTTGCAGTAATCCGCAAGTGCTAGTAAAAGATGTAAAAAACAGGGTATTTGGTAATAGGAGCTGTGAGATGTTCTGCAGGTAATAGGGACTGTGAGATGCTCTGCAGGTAATAGGAGCTGTGAGATGCTCTGCAGGTAATAGGAGCTGTGAGATGTTCTGCAGGTAATAGGGACTGTGAGATGCTCTGCTAGTAATAGGAACTGTGAGATGTTCTCCAGGTAATAGGAACTGTGAGATGTTCTCCAGGTAATGGGGACTGTGAGATGTTCTGCAGGTAATAGGGACTGTGAGATGCTCTGCAGGTAATAGGAACTGTGAGATGTTCTCCAGGTAATAGGAACTGTGAGATGCTCTGCACATAATAGGGACTGAGATGCTCTGCAGGTAATGAGGACTGTGAGATGTTCTGCAGGTAATAGGGACTGTGAGATGCTCTGCAGGTAATAGGGACTGTGAGATGCTCTGTAGGTAATAGGGACTGTGAGATGTTCTCCAGGTAATAGGGACTGTGAGATGCTCCGCAGGTAATGAGGACTGTGAAATGTTCTGCAGGTAATAGGAACTGAGATGCTCTGCAGGTGTTAAGGACAGTGAGATGCTCTTCAGGTTATTCAGGTGATATTACACAGTATATGATGAAACATTCTGTAGGTTTATGATACATTGTAAAGTACAATTTCTGGACACATCTCTGCTCACAGTTAGTGAATGATTACATTTTTCATCCTAGACACATATTAGTTTCTTTGGATGCAGGCTGTAAGGAAACACACGAGAGCCGGGGGCTACGGATATCCCCCTGCCGTCACCAATCTGTGATGGAGCTTACACAGTCGCAGCTCTCTGGCGTCCCCCTTACCCTCAGGTCAGTCATGGAATGGCACCTAGGATAAGTAGTCGCCGGAGAGGCTGCCCTGCCACGTACTGGTTATCGGGGCACTCTGCAGTGAGGGCGGTATATACAGTGCATATGGAAAGTATTCAGACCCCTTTAAAAAAAATTCACATTAATGTAAACTTTGCACCCAATCTTGGACTGAAACCCCCCCCCCCAGAAATGTAGAAATTTTTGCAAATTTAATAAAAAAGAAAAACTGAAATATCGCATGGTGATAAGTATTCAGACCCTTTGCTCCGACACTCATGTCACATGCTGTCTATTTCCTTGTGATCCTCCTTGAGCTGGTTATACTCCTTCATTGGAGTCCATCTGTGTTTAATAAATCTGATAGGACTTTATTTGGAAAGGCGCACACGTGTCTATATAAGCTCTCACAGCTCACAATGCATGTCAGACCAAATGAGAATCATGAGGTCAAAGGAGCCTTGGTGAGATAGGTAAAGAAGAACCCCAAGATCACTGTGGCTGAGCTCCAGAGATGCAGTAGGGAGATGGGAGAAAGATCCGCAAAGTCAACTATCACTACGGCCCTCCACCAGTTGGGCCTTTATGGCAGAGTGAACCGACGGAAGCTTCTCCTCAGTGAAAGCCAGCGTAGAGTTTGATAAAAAAAAAAAACACATGAAGAACTCCCAGGCTAGGAGAAATAAGATTTTCTGGTCTGATGAGACGAAGCTAGACCTTTTTGGTGATAATTCTAAGCGGTATGTGTGGAGAAAACCATGCACTGCTCATGACCTGCCCAATACAATCCCAACAGTGAAACATGGTGGTGGCAGCATCATGCTATGGGGGTGTTCTTCACCTGCAGGGACAGGATGATTGGTTGTCAATGAAGGGAACATGAATGCACAGAGATATCCTGGATGAAAACCTCTTCCAGAGTGCCCTGCTCCTCAGGCTTGGTCAAAGGTTCACCTTACAAGACAATGACCCTAAGCACACAGCTAAAATAACAAAGGAGTGGCTTGAGAACAACTCTGCGACCATTCTTGACTGGCCCACTCAGAGCCCTGACCTAAACCCAATTTAGCATCTCGGGAGAGACCTGAAAATGGCTGTCCACCAACGTTCACCATCCAACCTGACGGAACTCGAGAGGATCTGCAAAGAACAATGGCAGAGGATCCCCAAATCCAGGTGTGAAAAACTTGTTGCATCATTCCCAAGAAGACTTATGGCTGTAGTAGCTCAAAAGAGCAAAGTGCCTGAATACTTATGACCATGTGATATTTCACTTTTTTCTTTTTATTAAATTTGCACAACTTACTACATTTCGGCTTGTTTCAGTCAAGATTGGGTGCAGAGTGTACATTAATGAGAAAAAATGAACTTTTTTGAATTTACAAAATGGCTGCAATGAAAAGGGGTCTGAATACTTTCTGTACCCATTGTATATCACCAGTCCAGGGCCAGGAAATATATATACAGTGGGGAAAAAAAGTATTTAGTCAGTCAGCAATAGTGCAAGTTCCACCACTTAAAAAGATGAGAGGCGTCTGTAATTTACATCATAGGTAGACCTCAACTATGGGAGACAAACTGAGAAAAAAAAATCCAGAAAATCACATTGTCTGTTTTTTTATCATTTTTTTTGCATATTATGGTGGAAAATAAGTATTTGGTCAGAAACAAACAATCAAGATTTCTGGCTCTCGCAGACCTGTAACTTCTTCTTTAAGAGTCTCCTCTTTCCTCCACTCATTACCTGTAGTAATGGCACCTGTTTAAACTTGTTATCAGTATAAAAAGACAGCTGTGCACACCCTCAAACAGTCTGACTCCAAACTCCACTATGGTGAAGACCAAAGAGCTGTCAAAGGACACCAGAAACAAAATTGTAGCCCTGCACCAGGCTGGGAAGACTGAATCTGCAATAGCCAACCAGCTTGGAGTGAAGAAATCAACAGTGGGAGCAATAATTAGAAAATGGAAGACATACAAGACCACTGATAATCTCCCTCGATCTGGGGCTCCACGCAAAATCCCACCCCGTGGGGTCAGAATGATCACAAGAACGGTGAGCAAAAATCCCAGAACCATGCGGGGGGACCTAGTGAATGAACTGCAGAGAGCTGGGACCAACGTAACAAGGCCTACCATAAGTAACACACTACGCCACCATGGACTCAGATCCTGCAGTGCCAGACGTGTCCCACTGCTTAAGCCAGTACATGTCCAGGCCCGTCTGAAGTTTGCTAGAGAGCATTTGGATGATCCAGAGGAGTTTTGGGAGAATGTCCTATGGTCTGATGAAACCAAACTGGAACTGTTTGGTAGAAACACAACTTGTCGTGTTTGGAGGAAAAAGAATACTGAGTTGCATCCATCAAACACCATACCTACTGTAAAGCATGGTGGTGGAAACATCATGCTTTGGGGCTGTTTCTCTGCAAAGGGGCCAGGACGACTGATCCGGGTACATGAAAGAATGAATGGGGCCATGTATCGTGAGATTTTGAGTGCAAACCTCCTTCCATCAGCAAGGGCATTGAAGATGAAATGTGGCTGGGTCTTTCAACATGACAATGATCCAAAGCACACCGCCAGGGCAACGAAGGAGTGGCTTCGTAAGAAGCATTTCAAGGTCCTGGAGTGGCCTAGCCAGTCTCCAGATCTCAACCCTATAGAAAACTTTTGGAGGGAGTTGAAAGTCCGTGTTGCCAAGCGAAAAGCCAAAAACATCACTGCTCTAGAGGAGATCTGCATGGAGGAATGGGCCAACATACCAACAACAGTGTGTGGCAACCTTGTGAAGACTTACAGAAAACGTTTGACCTCTGTCATTGCCAACAAAGGATATATTACAAAGTATTGAGATGAAATTTTGTTTCTGACCAAATACTTATTTTCCACCATAATATGCAAATAAAATGTTAAAAAAACAGACAATGTGATTTTCTGGATTTTTTTTTCTCAGTTTGTCTCCCATAGTTGAGGTCTACCTATGATGTAAATTACAGACGCCTCTCATCTTTTTAAGTGGTGGAACTTGCACTATTGCTGGCTGACTAAATACTTTTTTGCCCCACTGTATATTTATATATTCTCTGGTCCGTCGCTGCCAAGATCCCCCCAATAACCCCAGACAGTATGGTGCCACCAGTTCCTCATTAGATATAAGCCCGGTCTGTTAATAAGCTTATATCAAGTTAGGAACCAACCCCAGGTGGCATATAAGTAGCAGCTGGACTCACAGATGTGGAAAAGTGGGTTTTGAGATTAAAGAGCAACCCAAATTTAATTGATATTATAATTGCCAAAAAGCTCACTAGATAATACAAAGATATACAGAGTAATATACAGATATTACAACCAGAAGTACAGGTAAAGGTAAGGTTCAGGTATGGAATTGCAGTTAGCTGTATGTCTCACGTTACTGTTCCTTATAACTTTTGGATGAAGGGAAGCACTCATACCCACAGGAACCTTCTTAGTTTTTGGTCAGTCTTCACGCGTGACGTGACGCGGCTTCCGTAGCAGAACAATGACAAAGGCTAAAGCTTTTAACCCCTAGCTCTCCCCCTCCCATATTCGCCCCCACCGTCCCTCTGGGTTGGACTCCATTCTCCTCCCTTGACCTCCAAGCTGAAATAATATATTGGATGGGTCATAACTTCCTAGTGGGAGGTACAAACGGGACGACTGACGTCTCAATGGGTTCGTTGGGGCTGGACCGATATGGAGAGTCCAAACTTGGGTCGACTAAGTGGTTCTGGAGAGTCAGTCTCGATAGCTCGGTATGTGGAACCGCTAGAGAAAGATGAGACACGGGTGCGTGCGGAGGGCTACCAGGGCTCTGGTGGTATATTGGACTTACCCCTGAGATGCATGATAATCTCATAGTTCATCTCTTTTTTTTAATCAGATAAATTTTAATTGAGCATAATAAATGTTATCTACTTATACAACAAGGTGCATTTGTGTTTTATTTTAACAAGAAAATATACCCCTTCCCCCCCCCCCCTCCCTCCCTCGGATAACCAACCCCAACTTTACCCCCCCCCCCCCCTCCACGAGAAGATCTTCCTTATTACAGACATATTGTATTATTAACATTGTTTTCCACGACCCCTCAATTATTCCCATTTAGCCATGGCTGCCATAGCTTTTGAAAAAACCTCATCTTATTCCTCTTGATATAAATGCTTTTTTCGAGCTGGACAATATGATTCGCTTGTGCAACAAACTCTCGTCTGGTTGGAGGTTCCTCCCTAATCCAGTATCTCGCAATCACTTTCCTTGCAACAAAGAGCAATCTAGCTATTGCCATTTTGGCAGTTTCGTCGGCCGACAATTCCTCCACATACCCAAGTATACAAACCACTGGATCCCTGGGAACCGCACATCCATAAAGCACCCCAATTTGGTTCATCACTGCTACCCAATATGAAAAGAGCCTGGGGCACAGCCACGACATGTGAAGCATACCCGCCTCAGTCTGAGTGCACCTAGGGCACCCAGAATCAGATCTCACTCCGGCTTTGAACAACAAGTCGGGTGTCCTATAGGCCCTATTTACCACATACAGTTGCGACAGTCTCCCAGGCTCACTCATCGACAATTTGGGTATGTATTCCAGAATAGACTCCCATTTGTCATCGTCTATTTCCCCCAGTTCAGCCTCCCATTTCTCTCTAGCCTTAATCAGGTAATCCGCCAAGAATGTGTGCAGTAAATCCCCATATACTTCCGATATTGCCCCCTTTGTTCCATTATTATTTAGTATACAGTCTAACATGAGATCCTTCTGAATCACCATGGGCCCCCTCCTCCTCTGTGCCTGAAAAGCGTGCTGAACTCTCCTATATTGATACCATTTTAACCCCAGGAACTGAAAATCCTGCTGAAGCGCATCGTAAGACCTAAGGCTCCCATTGTGAATCAATTGTCCTAACAACCTAATGCCTTTTTCTCTCCATTCTCCCATTCCTTTTATATGGTTAAATTCTTGAAGAGACGAGTTATCCCAGATAGGTGAAAATTCCGTGAATCCCCCAACTCCCCTAATTCGCTTCAGCATCTGCCATACTCTATGAATTAAATTCATGGTGGGATAACCAATCCCCAATTTCTTAAAGAGTCCTGATTCCAGACCCAAACTCAAGGGCCATACCCCGCTGATATGCACCAGACTACTATGACCCAGTTCTTCCTCTAACCCTTTCCCCCATCCCCTAAGATGTTGGCTCTGTGCAGACAGAAAGTACAACCATGGGTTGGGTAATGCAAGCCCCCCTCATCTTTGGGTCTCTGCAGAGTCTCCTGCCTAATCCTTGGGCTCTTCCTTCCCCACACCAACTCTCCGAATAACGATCTCAACTTACGGAATGTTCTCATTGGGATCCATACCGGAGAATTATGTAGAATATACAAGATCTGAGACATCACCACCATCTTGAGGAGATTTACTCTTCCTACCACCAACAAATTTAGCTTACTCCAAACTGAGATCTTGGTGCGTATCTTAGTTACTAAAGGCTCGAGATTAAGTTCCTCAAATCTGGTTAAGGGAAGAGCTACCCGAATCCCCAAATATTTAAATTGTGTGACCACCCGTAATTTTGTACCTTCTTCCACCTCCCTCGTACAATCCACTTCTCTATCTACCTGCAAAACGCTCGATTTGTCCCAATTGATGACTAACCCTGAAATTTTCCCAAATCTCTCGATTAATGCTATTACGTTCCTCAATGGTTCCCCAGAGCTCTCAAGAAAAAGCAATATGTCATCTGCATACAAGGCAATTTTTTCCTCCATCTTCCCATATAAAAACCCTTTCACCATTTGAGACCTTCTGATAGCCGCTGCCAGTGGCTCCACCGCCAAAGCAAACAGCAGCGGGGACAACGGGCACCCCTGCCTAGTACCTCTAAAGAGCTGAAAGCTGTCTGACATTGCATTGTTCACCTTGATTTTGGCCACCGGAGAGGAGTATAGGAGTCTCACCCATGACATAAAGACTGGCCCAAACCCACAACGACTCAGCACCGACCACAGGTATTGCCATTCTATACTATCAAAGGCCTTATGTGCATCGAGGGAAACCACCACTCTCCTGCCAGCATTATCAGCCGGTATTTGCATATTGAGAAATAGCCTTCTCAAATTAATGGCAGTTGATTTATTAGGCATAAAGCCTGATTGGTCCGAATGAACCACTTTTTCTATCACCCGGGTCAGCCTGTTCGCCAGGGCTTTAGCCAGAATCTTGACATCTGTTGTTAGGAGTGATATTGGTCTATATGACTCCAGTAACCGTGGGTTTTTGTCTGGTTTGGGGATGACCACAATAATGGCCTCCCTCATGGAATTAGGCAATATACCCCTCTCCAGCGATTCCTCAAAGACCCCCAACAACTGAGCCAGCAGCTCTTCAGCAAGGACACCAGAAAGTTCAACAGGAATGCCGTCCGCCCCCGGCGCCTTCCCTCCCGCCATGGATCTCAAGGCACCCTCCAATTCCTCCACCGTAAGCGGCCTATCCAACCAGTCTCTATCCTCTGTCTCTATTCTAGGCAAGTTTGCCTCCTCTAGAAACCTGTCAATACCTTCTTCCCCCTGTTCCAATCGTGATGAATATAATTTGCTGTAAAATCCCTTAAATCCTTCCACAATTTGGGCCCCCTGTGTGACAATACTACCATTCTCCAATTCTAAGGCATGTACGTATGCCGAGTCCCTCTGTGCAGATGCCACCACCGACAGCAGATGACCCACCTTCTCTCCCTCCGCATAAAATGCCTCTCTTTGGAAATTTCTTGTCCTTTCTGCTCTACGTAAGTGTAACTTATTTACCTCCTCCTGAGCCATCTTCATACGCTTTATGGTGTCTTGTGAGCGCAGAACATTCAATGCAGCCTCCGCTACCTTCAATTCTTCCATTATCGCTTTATCCGATTCCCTTGTTCGTGTCTTGTGTCTAGATACCTCTCTAAATAATATCCCCCTCAGAAATGCCTTCATGGTATCCCACACCACGTATTTCGCTGCACTACCGTTATTAATTTGGAAGAACTCTAGCTCCTCCCCTATCTTTCCCGTATCAAGAATTTGCAACCAGAAGGGGTTAATTTTCCACCCCCGTTTAGCCATCTCCCCCTGGCTTTCAATTTGCAGTGTTACCACCAGCGGACTATGGTCCGAGATTACCCTAGTCATGTATTCCACCTCCTCCACCAGCCCATCCATTCCTTCATTACCTAGGGCCAAATCGATACGAGACAACGAACCATATGTCGCCGAATAGCAGGAAAAACAGTATGTGTGAATGTTACGGACTCTCCACAGATCCCTCCATGCCACTTCTTTCAAATAACTGCCAAACGCTGTCTCATTCCCTTCTGCCCTTAGCGGTGCGTGTTGACCCTTATCCCAGTGATCATTAATAATGTTATTGACATCTCCTATTATAAGCAAAGGAACTCCTCCCCATCTACCGGCTATATTTAGGATTTCCTGTAATTTTTTCCCCCCGAGTACGGTGGAGGAATATATACCGACACTACACATAACAATTTAGCAAACATTTTACACACTAGGAATACATACTGTCCATCACTATCTATCACCACCTCCACCTCTTCGAACGGAACGCTCGTATGCACAAGAATTGACACCCCTCTAGCGTAGGTCGAGAATGTCGCGTGGTACGCCTTCCTCACCCATCTTTTATGCAGTATATCCACTTTTTCTTTAACTAAATGGGTTTCCTGAAGGCATATCAGCGAGGGCCTCCGTTTCAAAATATATTGCAAAATCGCCGTACGCTTTCTCCAGATCGTCAGTTTTAAGCTCCAACTCTGAAATGCGCTGGAAATATTTTTTCTCCCTTTTAGCCATTTCGGCAATTTGGTCCTCCACTCCCCCTACACGTTCCTCCAACAATTCAACTCTCCCCTCCATTTTGTGCATTGCTGAGCGGACCGAGGAAACCTCCCCCTTCAGGCCATCTACCTGAGCAGTTAGGGTTGTTAATGCAGTCTTGCAAGACAGTATAGCAGAGAAAATGTCCCTCAGGGTCGGCTCCGCAGCTTCATCAGTACATACAGTTCCCAGCTGTGCTGCACAATCCAGGGCCAGCCCAGCCACTTTATCCAGTGGAGCATTGCTTATGGCTGGTGTTATGGTGGGTGCCATGCAGGATTCACTCTCCACCACCTCCCTCTGTGCCCCAGCCTGCTCACCCGTCTGCTCCACTGAGTCCACCGCTCCTCCTGTCACCTCTCCTTCAGCTCCTTGCATCATCCGTCCTGCCTCCTCTGTTCTGGCGAACTGCTCCAGCTTTGCTAATATTTCTAGCCGCTTCTGGTAAGCAGCGCCTGCCTTTGCCGCCTCCTCCCCTGCGCTGTCGGCGCCATCTTGGGAGCGCGTGCAGCCCGCCACCCCGGCTTCTTTCTGCCTTTTGCGCGTCATTTACCGGCTCCTGCAGCGTCCGGTTTACTCTCCCTGCTCCCCGGTTACTCAGGAGCTGCTCCTCCGGTGTTTGGCGGCGCCTTTAGTATATCCTAATTCTCCGTTCGGGCAGCGGGAGAGGTCCGGCAAGCGTCCTCTCACATCTCCTGCTAGGCCACGCCCCCCATAGTTCATCTCTAGTTGTCGGTGCCCTAGTGTCTATGCTTTCATGGTATTCTCATAATTCATCTCTAGGTGTCGGTGTTGCTTGGTCTAGAGCTTCCATTGATGTTGGCCACCTTTCACAAAAGACAACAGGGGGTCCAAGCCCTGCTCATCCTCGCCTTCATTAACATGTGGCCTTTAATTCTCTGGCCATTTGGCAAGGTTCTGGTCCTTTGAGAATTGATGTAAGATCTGGCATATGTTAGCTGGGTGGTATATTGGTAGAGTAGCTGGCTGTGTAAGATCTGGTATTATTGTAGCTGGGTGGTATATTGGTAGAGTAGCTGTCGGTGTAAAATCTGTTATATGGGGACAGGGTGGTATATTGGTGGAGTAGCTGGCGGGGTAAGTCTGGTATATGGTAGCTGGGTGGTATATTGGTGGAGTAGCTGGCGGTTTAAGATCTGGTATATGGTAACTGGGTTGTATATTGGTTGAGTAGATGGCGGTGTAAGGTCTGGTATATGGTAGCTGGGTGGTATATTGGTGTAAAATCTGTTATATAGGGGCTGGGTGGTATATTGGTGAAGTAGATGGCGGTATAAAATATGGTATATGCTAGCTGCGTGGTATATTGGTGGAGTATTTGGCAGTGTAAGGTCTGGTATATGGTAGCTGGGTGGTATATTGGTGGCGTAGCTGGCATTGTAAGGTCTGGCATATGGTGTCATGATCCAGTTTGGGGTTTGTTTTCTGCTATCATCCCTCTGGACTGGTTAATCCCCTCGGCCTCATTTTGGAGCTGGCTGGGCTATTTAAGTCCTCTGCTGGCCAGCATCAGTGATAGTTTATGGCTAGAGCAGCTGACCAGTATACCCTGGTGATCCTTCTGCCTCTGACTTCCCATATTTGTATTAGACCCGTTCCCTATCCCTGATTTAGTGTACATCTGGTTGTTTCCCTACTGTGTAGGACTCGGCCTGATCTCTGGACCCCGCCTCTTGTTTTCCATCTCTGATACCACGTTCCCCGACCATCTTTGACTCTCTGGCTTGTACCCCGACTTTGTCTTACGGCTCACGTTTTGAATGCCACGCTCCCGTTTGGCTCTGACTTCTGGCTTGTCTCTGACTATGTGTATTGTTGTTACTTCTGGTACTTCTGTTCCTGACGGGCTCTGACTCAGCCCGTCTGACCATTCTTTTGTTACCTGTGACACCTGTGCGGCTGCTCAGTGTTGCTGCGCTGTGAGTGTGCGGTCTCTCTTCCTTCGCCAGGATTCCCTGGTGGAGGTTGTTCTACACTGCACTTCAGCCGCATCACATATGGTAGCTGGGTGGTATATTGGTGGAGTAGCTGGTGGTGTAAGGTCTGGTATATGGTAGCTGGGTGGTATATTGGTGGAGCAGATGGAGGTGTAAGGTATGTTATATGCTAGCTGTGTTGTACATTGGTGGACTAGCTGGCAGTGTAAGGTATGGTATATGCTAGCTGCGTGGTATATTGGTGGAGTAGCTGTCAGTGTAAGATCTGGTATATTGTAGTTGGGTGGTATATTGGTAGAGTAGCTGGCGGTGTAAGATCTGGTATATGGTAGCTGGGTGGTATATTGGTGGAGTAGGTAGCTGGCGGTATAAGGTCAAGTCTGGTATATGATTAGCTGGGTGGTATATTGGGGAGTTAGCTGTAAGGTCAGGTCTGATATATGGTGTAAGGTATCGGCTTTCACTTCAGTGTGGTAATGAGGCAGTGACCCAAAAAAGTTCAGCTTAAATGTTATTATTTGTCAATTTACTAAATAAATCGAAACTTAATCATCCGGGTTGCAGCTGTAACATCTGTATCAGTCTGTTATCGTGGGCGACTGCACCATCGTATACCATGTGGGTGTGGCAATAGTCTGGCTTTAGGCTGTGGTCTGTGTTCAGTCTCACACATGCAGGCATAATAGAACCTCCTGCTGTGATGCTTGCAAACCAAGATTGACACCCCCAACCCTTACAAGCAAGATTAAATGTAAATCATGGACATGAGACACTTTCAAGACCAGGGGTGAAGGAAGAGATCTGCCCCACTACGTACCTACAGATCTCTCCAAAAATAACAGCCCATGTCAGGTTTTCCTAATTCTGACTTGGTCGAATACTTTGATCCTGTCCACACTGACTTTTATTTTGTATTGTAACCACAGCTGTGGCTGTGATTGCAACACTCTCCAATGGGTTCAGTAGATTCCACACACAACCTAGGGAACACATAATTACCCTCGTATGAATATGACTCCCATCATTGCCTCACATCCGCTTCCCCACTGTTGAAACTTGAGGGTTTGAACACCTGTTACCATCCAGGGTGTGCGTGACAGGGCATCTGCATTTTCTTGCCACCTTTCAGCTCAGCTCTATTTTCCACTGTGAAACTAAAGTTTTGCAACTGCAGAAACCGTCTGGTGACGGGACCATTCCGCTACTTAGCATTTCTCATCCAACCGAAACTGTCGCCCTAGTAAATAATAACATAGGAACCCCAAGGTCCGCTTAATTGCCAAGCATCCCTTTTCCACTACTCTATAGTCTTTCTCTGCCGGGGAAAGTTTCATACTCAAATAGGTGACTGGATATTCCTCTCCTTGCACCTCCTGCAACAGAACCGCTCCTATGCCTACTTCCGAGGCAGCCAATTGTACGATAAAACTGTTCCTAAATTTGGGACTGCTGAGGACAAGCTGACCGCATAACGCCAACTTCATGGACTGAAACGCATCTTCCGCTTGAGGGTTCCACCGAATCATGACCGATCTCCTTCCCTTTAAGAGATCGGTCAAAAATACCGATCTCCTGGCAACTGGCAAAGTTAGGTGTAAATAATCAGTAATACCAGATGATGACAAGGAATGATCTTACCCAGATCTCTGCAAATTACAGCCCGCTGGCCACATCCTTCTCACTGGCTGTCTCAGTCCAGCCTGCGGACCAAGACAGTCGAGGGGTTGGAAAACAGTGGCCCACGGGCCACATGGTGCCCGACTGCTCACAGTCTTTATCTGCACTGACTTCATTGGTGGAGTAGGGTCCTCCGCCCACTTCCTTCACCAATCAGCATGTGAAATAGCTGACGCGATGACGTCATTTCATATCGTCAGCTGTGTACTGCGGCTGAGTATATGGTGGTCTTTTTTTCATGTGTATGGGATGTTTGGGTTGACATAGGGAGGCTATAGGGGGTCTCATCCTGAATATGGTGAAGCTATGGTGATCCTCATCCTGGACAATTGGTGGCTATGGGGGTCTTATTATCCAGAACATGGGGAGACTGTGGGGCTCATGCTGTATATGGGGAGGCTGTGTGGTGCTCATGCCGTATATAGGGAGGCTGTGTGGGGTGCCAGTGCTGTATATGGGGAGGCTGTGTGGGGCTCATGCAGTGTATATATAGTGAGGCTGTGTGGGGGGCTCATGCAGTATATAGGGAGACTGTGGGGCTCATGCAGTATATAGGGAGGCTGTGTGGGGCTCATGCAGTATATAGGGAGGCTGTGTGTGGGGCTCATGCAGTATATAGGGAGGCTGTGTGGGGCTCATGCAGTATATAGGGAGGCTGTGTGTGGGGCTCATGCAGTATATAGGGAGCCAGTGTGGGGCTCATGCAGTATATAGGGAGCCAGTGTGGGGCTCATGCAGTATATAGGGAGCCAGTGTGGGGCTCATGTATATGGGGAGGCTTTGTGGGGATCATGCTGTTTATAAGGAGGCTGTCTGGGTCCCATGCTGTATATGGGGAGGCTGTGTGTGGGGCTCATGCTATATATGGGGAGGCTGTGTGGGGCTGATGCATTATATAGGCAGTATAGGGAGCCAGTGTGGGGCTCATGTATATGGGGAGGCTGTGTGTGGGTCTCATGCTGTATATAGGGAGGCTGTGTGGGGCTCATGCTGTTTATAAGGAGGCTGTCTGGGTCCCATGCTGTATATGGAGAGGCTGTGTGGGGCTCATGTTATATATAAGGAGGCTCTGTGGGGCTCATGGAGTATATAGGGAGGCTGTGTGGGGCTCATGCTGTGTATAGGGAGACTGTATGGCACTCATGCTCTATATAGGAAGTCTGTTTGGGGCTTATGCTGTATATGGGGAGGCTGTGTGGGGGCTCATGCAGTATATATAGGGAAGCTGTGTGGGGCTCATGCAGTGCATATAGGGAGGCTGTGTGGGGCCCTTGCTGTATATGGGGAGGCTGTGTGGGGCTTGTACTGTATATAGGGAGGCTGTGTGGGGCTAATGTTGTATATATGGGGCTTTGGGGGCTTATATGATATACAGAAGGGTCTGTAGTCGTGTTAAAAAATATATAGGGGGATGTCAGCATACTTAATTCTTAATATTAAGTGATACATTTAATATTAATATAATTATCAATTAATATATATTGATCTTAAAATTGAGCAGAATTAATTTCAGCTTATTGGTTCAGCCCTTCACAACAGTCACGGTCTCTCATGTGGCCCCTCAGGAAAATTAATTTGCCACCCCTGCTCGTACCTTTTTCCTAGTAAGAGGCCGGCGCTAGTTTTGTACCCCAAGTATCAGGCTTCCTCAAGACCTATCGCACAATTTTTTGGGTTTGCCACCAAGCCTGTGGCTCTGAGCAAATCCACTCCTGCTTGTACCTGGGACAAGTCAGTCTGCCAGTTGTTGGTGTAGATGATATCTTCCAGGTGCATCGATGCATATTTCTGATGGGGTCTCACACAAAACTCAAAAAAGCTAAAATGTGTGTGGCCAGGAGTACACTTGTGCACCTCCCCCAATATCAAACTCCCAATCCTTAGGGTAGTTCGGGAAGCTCCAAAACATATACAAACCAAGACAGCGGAGCAACAAAATCCCACAAAACATGGTCATAAAAATGTACAAATTTTATTAAACAAATATCAACACATTTTATCAACACATACACATGTATATTTAGGCATATAGCCAGAGGAGCATGAAAAAATAGAGGAAACTGATAGGAAGCCTGGGGAACAAGAGGGAGTAGGATCAATTACACCCAGGGCATAGCCAAAAAAATCGATCACCAAATCAAATCACTATACATTATATGTAAGATTGGAGGACCACAGTGCAACCATCCGTAGCACCATCTACTGTTGTGTACCGCCTCCCTATCCATAAGCACAGTTAGGGGGGTCTGCCTGAGGAACCGGAGGGAGGCATCCTGATGCAATGGGTAAGCCTGTTTGATTTACACCTATGACTGTGCTTATGGATAGTTTCCTCTATTTTTTCATGCTCCTCTGGCTATATGCCTAAATATACATGTGTATGTGTTGATAAAATGTGTTGATATTTGTTTAATAAAATTTGTACATTTTTATGACCATGTTTTGTGGGATTTTGTTGCTCCGCTGTCTTGGTTTGTATATTTCTGATGGGGCTCTAAAACTATGTCCATCAGCCTCTAAAACCTGGTCAGGGCCCCATGGATCCCAAAAGGCAAGATGATATAGTGATGGAGACTCGCTGGTGTTATGAATGCGGTCTTCTCCTCTGTCAACTCTGTCAGCGGCATCTGACAGTAACCCTTGGTCAGATCGAGCGCGGTGAAGTACTGGCCTGCCCCAGTTGCTCAATCAGCTCATCCACCCCGGGCATTGAATGAAGCTCAAATTTTGACCCCTCATTCAATTTCCGAAAATTATTAGAAAACTGAAACGATCTGTCCGGCTTTGGAATCAGTATAATGGGACTGGCCTCTCACTTCTGGACTCCTCTGTGACTCCTAGCTGGAGCATGTCGCCTTCTCCGCCATGGCTTGTCTCTGGGCCTCCAGCACATTGTACGGTTTCATTCGTACCCTTACTTGAGGCTTGGTGACAATGTCATGTTAGATTACAGATATACGGCCGGGCATTTCGTAGAATACAGTGGAATGTAAAAGTTTCGGCACACCCAGTCAAAATGACTGTTGTGAACAATTAAGCAAGTTGAAGATGAAATGATCTCTAAAAAGCCTAAATGTAACGATGACACATTTTGTTTGTATTTTAGGCAACAAAAAAAATATTTTCATCTTTTACATTTTAAAAATTACAAAAAGGAAAATGGGCAAATGCAAAAGTTTGGACACCCTGCATGGATAGTACCTAGTTGTAACCCGTTTTGAAAGTATTGTAAACGCTTCTTAGCATTAGCCATACAAGAGTTTTTGGGTATGTGCACACGGTCAGTAAACGCTGCAGGTTGAATGTTGTGCACATCCGCAGCATCCAGATGTTACAGCATAGTGGATAGGATTTCAAGAAATCTCATTCCCACTATGCAACCAGAGACGCCCGCGGATCACCCTCGGAGATGGACATGTGGCTCGTCTATCCAGACGGCAGTACATTGAGTTATCCAGTTGAGACGTGACTCTTCACAAGATATACAGTTGTGGCCAAAAGTATTGACACCCTTGCAATTCTGTCAGATAATACTCAGTTTCTTCCTGAAAATGATTTTAAACACAAATTCTTTGTTATTATTATCTTCATTTAATTTGTCTTAAATGAAAAAACACAAAGAATTGTCCTAAAGCCAAATTGGATATAATTCCACACGAAACATAAAAAAGGGGGTGGACAAAAGTATTGGCACTGTTCATAAAAATCATGTGATGCTTCTCTAATTTGTGTAATTAACAGCACCTGTAACTTACCTGTGGCACCTAACAGGTGTTGGCAATCACTAAATCACACTTGCAGCCAGTTGACATGGATTAAAGTTGACTTAACCTCTGTCCTGTGTCCTTGTGTGTACCACATTGAGCATGGAGAAAAGAAAGAAGACCAAAGAACTGTCTGAGGACTTGAGAAACCAAATTGTGAGGAAGCATGAGCAATCTCAAGGCCACAAGTCCATCTCCAAAGACCTGAATGTTCCTGTGTCTACCGTGCGCAGTGTCATCAAGAAGTTTAAAGCCCATGGCACTGTGGCTAACCTCCCTAGATGTGGACGGGAAAGAAAAATTGACAAGAGATTTCAACGCAAGATTGTGCGGATGTTGGATAAAGAACCTCGACTAACATCCAAACAAGTTCAAGCTGCCCTGCAGTCCGAGGGTACAACAGTGTCAACCCGTACTATCCGTCGGCATCTGAATGAAAAGGGACTGTATGGTAGGAGACCCAGGAAGACCCCACTTCTTACCCCGAGACATAAAAAAGCCAGGCTGGAGTTTGCCAAAACTTACCTGAAAAAGCCTAAAACGTTTTGGAAGAATGTTCTCTGGTCAGATGAGACAAAAGTAGAGCTTTTTGGGCAAAGGCATCAACATAGAGTTTACAGGAGTAAAAAAGAGGCATTCAAAGAAAAGAACACGGTCCCTACAGTCAAACATGGCGGAGGTTCCCTGATGTTTTGGGGTTGCTTTGCTGCCTCTGGCACTGGACTGCTTGACAGTGAGCATGGCATTATGAAGTCTGAAGACTACCAACAAATTTTGCAGCATAATGTAGGGCCCATTGTGAGAAAGCCGGGTCTCCCTCAGAGGTCATGGGTCTTCCAGCAGGACAATGACTCAAAACACACTTCAAAAAGCACTAGAAAATGGTTTGAGAGAAAGCACTGGAGACTTCTAAGGTGGCCAGCAATGAGTCCAGACCTGAATCCCATAGAACACCTGTGGAGAGACCTAAAAATGGCAGTTTGGAAAAGGCACCCTTCAAATATCAGGGACCTGGAGCAGTTTGCCAAAGAAGAATGGTCTAAAATTCCAGCAGAGCATTGTAAGAAACTCATTGATGGTTACCGGAAGCGGTTGGTCGCAGTTATTTTGGCTAAAGGTTGTGCAACCAAGTATTGGGCTGAGGGTGCCAATACTTTTGTCTGGCCCATTTTTGGAGTTGTGTGAAATGATCAATGTTTTGCTTTTTGCTTCATTCTCTTTTGTGACAAATTAAATGAAGATAATACCAAATAGTTTGTGATTGCAATCATTTTCAGGAAGAAACGGAGTATTATCTGACAGAATTGCAGGGGTGTTAATACTTTTGGCCACAACTGTATCTCACCTGTAGAATGTATTGGATGCGGTGAATCCGCACTTTTCAGTGAAAACATGCAGATTCACCTGCGTTCAATAGACGGCAGTGTTTTAGATGCAGCAGTCGTGAGCTGGCGTCCAAAGCGCTGCCAATTCGTGAACGTGTCTGCACTTACCCTTTCAGTTCTTGTTTGAGGAATTTTCATTCATTCTTCCTTGGAAGATTCCACATGTTCTGTGAGATTCCTGGGTCGTCTTGCATCCTCTGCTATTTTGTGACCTAGGCACAGATTGTCAATGATCAGGGGACTTCAGCTTGCGCCTTTTGGTATAGACTTTTGTGAATTCTGACGTGTTTAGGATCATACTCCATTTGTAGAAGCCATCCTCTTTTCAGCATCAGATTTTCTACAGTTATGTTTGCATCAAGAATTTGTTTAAATCTCATTAAATCCAGTCTTCCCTCTACCTGTGAAATGTTCCCCATGCCATTGGCTGCAGTTATTCCTGAAATTGTGCTCTTTTTTCTCCACACATACCTTTCATCATTGTGGCCACAGAGTTCTATTTTAACCTCATCAGTCCACAGGACTCGTTTCCAAAATCCATCAGGCTTGTTTAGATGTTCTTTTGCATACTTCTGACAGTTAATTTTATGGTGATGACACAGGGGAGGTTTTCTTCTGATGACTCCTGAATGTCATATTTGTGCCTGTTTCTCTGAATAGAAGAACTATGAACCACAACTTCAGAGTCTGCTAAATCTTTCTGAAGTTCTTTTTGCAGTTAAGCGAGGGCTTTGATTTCCATCTCTAGCAATCCTATGAGCAGCTTTCACTGAAATCTAGCTTGGTCTTCCAGACCTTATTTTGACCTCCACTGGTCCTGGTAACTGCCATTTCTTAACTACATTTCGAACTAAGGAAAAGGTAACTTCTAAACGCTTTAATGTTTTATCATAGCCTTCTCCTGCTTTGTGGACCTCCACCCTCTTCATTTTCAGAGTGCTAGGCAGCTGACTAGAAGATCCCATTGCTGCTGTTTTTTTGCACAAGGTTAGTGGAGGCTGGGTTTTTATAAAGCTGGGAAATTTGCATCACCCGGCCTTTCCTAACGAAGATAGTGAACAAGCGATAACCCTAACAGGCTTATTAAGGTCTGAAAACCTTGGTCAAAGTTAGTTGAGCACACAGATCTCCAGGGGTGCCCAATCTTTTGCATCAGCCTATATTCCTTTTTTATTTCTTTTTTTTGCCTAAAATACAAAGGAAATGTGTCATCTTTAATTTTAGGCCATTTAGAGATCATTTCATCCTCAGCTTGCTGAACTGTTCACAATAGCAGTTATTTTAACCAGGGGTGCCCAAACTTTCACATGCTACTGTGTGTCCGTATTGTTCTGCTTAAATTTCCGAGCCTTCCTTTGCCGCTGTTTAGAGAGCGTTGCTTATCTTGACCTCGTTCCCGGCCTCTTCCTGGGCTGGTGTTACATAGTTACATAGTTACATAGTTATTAAGGTTGAAGGAAGACTATATGTCCATCTAGTTCAACCCATAGCCTAACCTAACATGCCCTAACATGTTGATCCAGAGGAAGGCAAAAAAAACCCATGTGGCAAAGAGTAAGCTCCACATTGGGGAAAAAAATTCCTTCCCGACTCCACATACGGCAATCAGACTAGTTCCCTGGATCAACGCCCTATCAAGGAATCTAGTGTATATACCCTGTAACATTATACTTTTCCAGAAAGGTATCCAGTCCCCTCTTAAATTTAAGTAATGAATCACTCATTACAACATCATACGGCAGAGAGTTCCATAGTCTCACTGCTCTTACAGTAAAGAATCCGCGTCTGTTATTATGCTTAAACCTTTTTTCCTCCAACCGCAGAGGATGCCCCCTTGTCCCTGTTTCAGGTCTATGATTAAAAAGATCATCAGAAAGGTCTTTGTACTGTCCCCTCATATATTTATACATTAAAATAAGATCACCCCTTAGTCTTCGCTTTTCCAAACTAAATAGCCCCAAGTGTAATAACCTATCTTGGTATTGCAGACCCCCCAGTCCTCTAATAACCTTGGTCGCTCTTCTCTGCACCCGCTCCAGTTCAGCTATGTCTTTCTTAAACACCGGAGACCAGAACTGTGCACAGTATTCTAAGTGTGGTCGAACTAGTGACTTGTATAGAGGTAAAATTATGTTCTCCTCATGAGCATCTATGCCTCTTTTAATGCATCCCATTATTTTATTTGCCTTTGCAGCCGCTGCCTGACACTGGCCACTGAATTTAAGTTTGTCATCCACCCATACACCCAGGTCTTTTTCATTGACGGTTTTGCCCAGAGTTTTAGAATTAAGCACATAATTATACATCTTATTACTTCTACCCAAGTGCATGACCTTACATTTATCCCCATTAAAGCTCATTTGCCATTTATCAGCCCAAGCTTCTAGTTTACATAAATCATCCTGTAATATAAAATTGTCCTCCTCTGTATTGATTACCCTGCAGAGTTTAGTGTCATCTGCAAATATTGAAATTCTACTCTGAATGCCCCCTACAAGGTCATTAATAAATATGTTAAAAAGTAGAGGGCCCAATACTGACCCCTGTGGTACCCCACTGCTAACCGCTACCCAGTCCGAGTGTGCTCCATTAATAACCACCCTTTGTTTCCTATCCCTGAGCCAGCTCTCAACCCACTTGCACATATTTTCCCCTATCCCCATTATTCTCATTTTATGTATCAACCTTTTGTGTGGCACCGTATCAAAAGCTTTTGAAAAGTCCATATACACTACATCCACTGGGTTCCCTTGGTCCAATCTGGAACTTACCTCTTCATAGAAACTGATCAAATTAGTCTGACATGAACGGTCCCTAGTAAACCCGTGCTGATACTGGGTCATGAGGTTATTCCTCTTCAGATGCTCCAGTATAGCGTCCCTTAGAATGCCCTCCAGGATTTTACCCACAGTAGAGGTTAAGCTTACTGGCCTATAATTTCCGAGTTCAGTTTTTGTTCCCTTTTTGAATATTGGCACCACATTTGCTATACGCCAGTCCTGCGGCACAGACCCTGTTATTATGGAGTCTTTAAAGATTAAAAATAATGGTCTATCAATGACTGTACTTAATTCCTGCAGTACTCGAGGGTGTATCCCATCCGGGCCCGGAGATTTGTCAATTTTAGTGATTTTTAGACGCCGCCGCACTTCCTGCTGGGTTAAGCAGGTGACATTTAATTGGGAATTCTTATCACTAGACATTTTGTCTGCCATGGGATTTTCTTGTGTAAATACTGATGAAAAAAAGTCATTTAGCATATTGGCCTTTTCCTCATCCTCATCCACCATCTCACCCAGACTATTTTTAAGGGGGCCAACACTATCATTTTTTAGTTTCTTACTATTTATGTAGTTAAAGAATATTTTAGGATTATTTTTACTCTCTCTGGCAATGAGTCTCTCTGTCTCAATCTTTGCTGCCTTGATTTGCTTTTTACAGAATTTATTTAATTTTCTGTATTTATTTAATGCCTCCTCACTACCTACTTCCTTTAATTTTCTAAATGCTTTCTTTTTGTCACTTATTGCGCCCCTTACAGCTCTATTTAGCCATATTGGTTACCTCCTATTTCTAGTATGTTTATTCCCATACGGTATATACTGTGCACAGGTCCTATCCAGGATGCTAATAAACGTCTCCCATTTTCTTTGTGTATTTTTGTGTCTCAGGATATCGTCCCAGTTAATTGCACCAAGATCCTCTCTCATCCGTTGGAAATTTGCCCTCCTGAAGTTTAGTGTCCTTGTAACCCCTCTACTACACATCTTTTTAAAGGATACATGAAAACTTATTATTTTGTGATCGCTATTTCCCAAGTGACCCCCAACCCTTATATTTGATATGCGGTCTGGCCTGTTGGTTAATATTAGGTCTAGCAGTGCCCCCCTTCTTGTTGGGTCCTGAACCAGTTGTGAAAGGTAATTGCTTATCTTGACCTCGTTCCCGGCCTCTTCCTGGGCTGGTGTTGGCGGGATTATACATGCTCGGTCTTTCCACGCCTTTAACAGATTTACATGATATAGGGCTTGAGTTTCCTCTTCCCGGGCTGATCTACCCTGTATTTCACCTCCCCAACCTTTTTTCGGACTTCATATGGCCTTTGTCACTTGGCCATAAACATAATTTCTGTGGTGGGAACCAAAACCAACACTCGTTCCCCTTTTTTTTAACCCCTAACTGCCATCGGATGGAATAGTACGTCCGGTGGCAGTATCCCCCGCTTTGATGTGAGCCCGCATCAAAGCCGGTACATGTCAGCTGTTTTGAACAGCTGACATGTGCCTTCAATAGGCGCTGGTGGAATCGCTATCCACCCATGCCTATTAACTAGTTAAGTATCGCTGTCAAACTCTGACAGCGGCATTTAATAAGCGCTTCCGGACGGAAATAAGTGCACTGGTGACCCCCATCACATGATCGGGGGTCATCTGTGCATCGGCATGACAACCAGAGGTCTCCTTGAGACCTCTATGGTTATTGATGCCGGAATGCTATGAGCACTACCTGTGGTCGGCGCTCATAGCAAGTCTTTTAATTCTGCTACATAGAGGTGATCTGAGCATCGCCTCTATGTAGCAGAGCCGATCAAGTTCCATGGAGGCTATTGAAGCATGCCAAAAGTATGCAATAACGGGCGATAAAAAGAACGTATCTGCACCAAAATGGTATTAACAACATCAGCTCGGCACACAAAAAATAAGCACTCACCTTACCCCAGATCACGAGAAATGGAGACGCTACGGGTATAAAAAAAAAAAAATGCGCAAATTGTTGGGTTTTTTTTGTTGTTCTTTAGCAAAGTTTGGATTTTTTTTTCACCACTTAAATAAAAAAGAACCTAGACATGTTTGGTGTCTATAAACTCGTAATGACCTGGAGAATTTTAATGGCAGGTGAGTTTTAGCATTTAGTGAACCTAGCAAAAAAAGCCAAGCAAAAAACTATTGTGGGATTGCACTTTTGCAATTTCACCGCACTTGAAAAATTTTTTCCCGTTTTTTACTACACGACATGGCAAAACCAATGGTATCGTTCAAAAGTACAACTTGTCCCGCAATAAATAACACATGGCCACATTGATGGAAAAATAAAAAAAAGTTATGGCTCTGGGAAGGAGGGCTTATGGCTCTGGGAAGGAGGGGAGTGAAAAACAAAAACGCAAAACCGAAAAATGCTCTGAGGTTAAGGGGTTAAAAGACCTGACTGTGGCCTTTCTATTGCACGTTCGGCTCTGCACTGCCTGGGAATCCACATGTTCCTTTACTATAGGTATCTCTGCCATGATCCGGTTCTGCATACTCGCAACATGCTCCATCGCTCTTTTATGAGGAATAGGCTCCTGTTCCCATGTCTGTTTGGCAATGTCCAGCAGGCCCCTGGGATGTCTGCCATATAAAGGTTTGAATGGAGTGAACCCAGTTGAGAGATGTGTAATCTCCCGGACAGCAAACATTAACTAGGGCAGTAACAAATCCCAATCCCTCCCATCTTTGGAGACTTCCTTTTTTAACATAGATTTGAGTGTTGTGTTAAATCTCTCCTCTAAACAGTCTGTCTAGGGGTGGTACACTGACTTGTGCAATTATTTTGTCTGGAGCAGCTTACACAGCTTCTTTGTCACCTTGGACATAAAAGGAGTCCCCTGACCCGTAAGGATCTCCTAAGGTAGCCCAAGGCGGCAGAACATGGCAAACAGCTCCTGGGCAATAAATATAGCTGAGGTGTGATGAAGCCGTTTTGCCTCCGGGTAACGATAGCATCGTCTATTACCACCAATATGTGTTGGCGGCTATGAGCTGACTTTACTATTAGACCCACCAGCCCCACTTTTCAGTTTTTGAATTTCCACAAAAACTTAAAATAACCAATAAATTTAGTTCAACTTCACAATTGTGTTCCACTTGTTGTTGATTCTTCACCGAAAATTTACATTTGTATCTTTATGTTTGAAGCATGATATGTGGGAAAAGGTTGAAAAGTTCCAGGGGGCCGAATACTTTCCCAAGGCACTGGAACAGTCTCAAGTTACCTGTGAGGACTGTGACACTTTAGCGCCTGTGTGATGCTAATATCTTAGCAAGAAATCCCCACAACGTCCCACTGTTAAAAAAGACATGTACTGAAGCGGATATAATTTGCCGAAGAGCAGATCAACTGGCCTAAAGAGAAATAGAGAAACATTTTGTGGACTGAAAGTAAAATTCTGTTTGGGTACAAGGCGCAGACAGTTCATTAGATGACCCTCAATCTCTGCATGCAAGCCACAGTACAGTTAGAAGACAGGGAAGCATGGTGGTGCAAACATCATGATATGGGCATGGTTCTCTTACTATGGTGCTGGACCTATTTACAGCATACCAGGCATCATGGACCAGTTTGCATATATTAAAATAGGATAAAAGGTTATGCTCTTGAAATGGGTGGTTCAACAAGACAACGACTCTAAACACACTGTCATACCGTTGCTGCCGCCTCCCCAGTCAGCGTCTCTTTCTCCGCGCTCGCTCCCGGCCTCTGCTTCTCGTGCGCGCGCGCATACCAGGTTCAGTGCTGCGCGTGTGCACTTCTGATCTTCTGTCTCCTCTATGGTCCTGGAGGACTAATACCCTGAGGTCGGTTCTCCTTATTGTCCTCTCTATGGTACTGGAGGTCTGTTACCTGGAAGTGCTACCCTGCCTGTAAGTATTTAAAGGGACACTGTCACCTGAATTTGGAGGGAACAATCTTCAGCCATGGAGGCGGGGTTTTCAGGTGTTTGATTCACCCTTTCCTTACCCGCTGGCTGCATGCTGGCTGCAATATTGGATTGAAGTTCATTCTCTGTCCTCCATTGTACACGCCTGATTGCCTTGTGCAGGCGTGTACTACGGAGGACATATAATGAACTTCAATCTAATATTGCAGCCAGCGGGTAAGGAAAGGGTGAATTAAAAACCCAAAAACCCCGCCTCCATGGCTGAAGATTGTTCCTTCCAAATTCAGGTGACAGTGTCCCTTTAAACTGCTTCCTGCCGTCCCTCTGTGCCTGGTTATCATTTGTTCCTTCAGGTGTTCCTGGCTGCTCTTAGTCTTTGTGAAGTTTGTTTTCCTCTGACTTTGAGTTTATCCTGTCTTTCCTGGATCCTTCTAGCCTCTGTGTTTCCTCAGTTCCTTCGCCAGTCCCTGTACTGGTGCAGTTTACCCATCAGTCCTGTGTCTCTGCAGTACTCTCTATAGGACTGCACTCGGGTGTCATCTGAGTGCAGCCTGATTCTATAGCATTACTCTGTGGTCCTACTATCCCCGCCTCATCTTGGTCTTCTCCCGTCCTGGTCCTCCAGCTTCCGTGGCGATAGTCCCTCACGGGACTGCCCCTAACTCTCCCTGTATAGGGGGCTGTCTATCTGGTCAGCTCATCTGTGAGCGATTCGTCGTCGCGGTCTAGAGGGTCCACTTCCCGTTTTCCTCCTGTGAATCATCACACTCACTATAGGACTGCACTCGGGTGACATCTGAGTGCAGCCTGATTCTTACAGCATAATACACACCAGTGAATGAGCAAAATCTTGGTTCCAGTACAACAAAATTGAGGTTCTAGAGTGGTCGGCCCAATATCCAGACCTTAATCCGATAAAACACTTGGGTGACATTGTATGCAAATTGCCTCTTCTGAGAAAAAGAGGACTTAAACTCTATAGCGCCACCTGTTGGAAGTAGCGTCAAAATTTCCGTTTCTGAGGCAAAGCCAACAAATGCCAAGAAATTGTGGGATGTAGTACAAGCATCCTGGGCTGGAATAACGGGTGCCAGGTGCCAGAAGTTGGTTGTTTCTATGCAACATAGATGCGAAGCAGTTCTAAAAACACTGCGTAACAACTAAATATTAGGTCGGTGATTCACAGGAATGATAAATCCACACAAATACGTATTGTGAGTCTGTTAAGACAAATGCAGACACTGCTATTTTTTAGAACAGCTCAATTTTATTTTTTGTTATTTTCTGTAAAGTAGTTACAAATTATGTGCATTTGTCTTAATGTTTTGAATTAGAAAACAGTATACAATGTTCCCAATGCAGGAAATGAAAACTAGGAGAAAGATTTTGTGATTAACTAACTTATGTTTTTGAACACACTGCTATTATTTTTTATTATTATTTTTTTTAGGGTAGAACAGTGTGGCAATGCTTTATTGAACCACAAAACAGTCAGATAAGGCTACTTTCACACTAGCGTTTTCTGCAATCCGTCACAATGCGTCGTTTTGCAGAAAAAACGCATCCCGCAAAAGTGCTTGCAGGATGCGTTTTTTCCCCATAGACTTGCATTGACGACGCATTTGCGACGGATTGCCACACGTCGCATCCGTCGAGCGACGGATGCGTCGTGCTTTTGCGGACCGTCGGGAGAAAAAAAACGCTACATGTAACGTTTTTTTCTCCTGACGGACCGCTTTTTCCGACCGCGCATGCGCGGCCAGAACTCCGCCCCCACCTCCCCGCACCTCACAATGGGGCAGCGGATGCGCCGGAAAAATGCATCCGCTGCACCCATTGTGCAATGCAGCAAACGCTAGCGTCGGAATCTCTCCCCGACGCATTGCGACGGGGAGATTCCGACGCTAGTGTGAAAGAAGCCTAACACGTAGAAAAGTTCCTGCTAAATATCCAAGATGGTGTCTCACCCTTCTGCTGACTCACCGGGATAAAAACAGCAGTGACTTCAGATCTTTCAGGACCGATTATCCCACCTGTGGCACGCACAGAGAGGAGATGGCGACAAGAGTAGGGAGATCACAGTCCACTCAGGTACAAGGCCAGGTGACCGGAGGGTCACAACCTGGCTTCATCTTCCAGGGTTGACTAGCCCACCTGTGGCACGCACAGAGTGGGGGTAACAACAAGCGTAGGAAGAGGACAGTGCATTCAGGTACAAGGCTTGGTGACCGGAGGGTCACAACCTGGCTTCAACACTGCTGTTATTTTGAACACTACTGTAAATTGATGCATGGCAAATAAACCTGCAGTTCATGGGTTCATCAGTCAGTGGGCAGTTGGCAGCCACATGTTCTGGCTCTTGACACTGACAGCACCTGATATTGGTGGCACCATTGGTCCATGAGACGGTTTAGGGGAAACTAGTCCCCTGCCACCCTCATTCTGGGGAACCCCCTCATTATGGGTTCAGTTCTGACTGACACCAGCATAGGGTCATGTTCATTTTCAAGGCTCCTGGGCTTGAAAGGGTCTGCGTGATACCTGCAGTGGGGCAGCATCCCACACTAAGTCCTGGGTGGCCATATAATGCTCGATCAGGCTAATCATCTGATCTAAGTTACCCGGGCACCCTTGCCCCACTTAGCACTGCATGGCCACTGGCAGAGTTAGCACCAAACGGTCAACTACTACCCTCTCTACCATCTGAGCTGGGCTCAAGGTCTCAGGCTGCAACCATTTTTTTTTACTGTATGCAAAAAAGTCGTATGCCTGAGACCAAGTGGGTCAAGCCTCCACAAAGGGCCACTGGTACACTTGCTTTACTTGTTGTGGAAGAGCAGCTCACTCAGCTGACACAGAGGTAGGCACAGGAACACTGTCACTTTTAAGTCCTTTCACGGGTTTATTATATACAGTATATATACGGCATAAACCACAGTGAGGACAAAGTAAACATGGCCCCTCAGGGCAAAACAGAAAAAAATAAAAAACAGCAAAACACGGCAGAGGTTCTTACCTGCCTAGGCCTCCAAACAAATGCACTAACAGGATGCAGTGGACCCATGTGGTTAAAATAGAAACAACACAGGTGCAGCATAACCGATGAGGCAGCCACTCTCAACCTACCAAACTAATGGAGGGGGTGGCTGCTTGGCACAATGCTGCACATAAAAGACTTGTATGTGGCGCTGTTCACACAATGGAGATGCACAGCATCCAGGCAAGCCTAGTAGTGACACCCTTCTATTAGATCAGGCGGGCCTGCCCAGCGCTATCCAAATGCACCCCATGTGAACAGACACCACAGTTTACAAGCAGAAAATGGGCCCAACTGCACCCCGAAAAAAAATGCAGAAAACACATAAAAAATTATTATGTGAGGTATTAGTTTATATTCTGGCCAAAATACGCAAGCTCATAACCCACGTCAAGGGTCCTCACGCTTATGAGTCCTATCTCTAAACAGCAAAAGCACAAAAAGAGGATTCAGAGATCCTCCAAAAATTTGAAAAAACAGCAAAACACGGCAGAGTTTCTTACCTGCCTAGGCCTCCAAACAAATGCACTAACAGGATGCAGTGGACCCATGTGGTTAAAATAGAAACAACACAGGTGCAGCATAACCGATGAGGCAGCCACTCACCAGCTACCAAACTAATGGAGGGGGTGTCTGCTTGGAAAAAATAAAACAAAATAGTATAACACAGTCCATTCATGTGCAGGAAATCTGCTCGCTCAGCAGAAATCAGCATCCAAAGGTTCAGCTTTCCTTCACAGGACACAACATACTGGAGCTCCACTCTCCAGGTCTACGGAATGCAGATTGCCTCTGGAAGCCAGCTATTTAAGCTCCAGACCACCCCCTGGGTGGAGATAAAATCCATTCTATGGATGTCCAAATAAAAGCCAGCCCATTATACAAACTAGCTCACCCCTCACGAGAAAGATTAGAGGTACAGAGAGATACATCAAGTGCATGTATACTAATGCCAGAAGCCTCGCCAACAAAATGGAGGAATTAGAATTAATGTTGTTGGAGCATAATTATGACATGGTGGGGATATCTGAAACGTGGCTGGATGAGAGCCATGACCTGGCTGTTAACTTGCAGGGCTATAGCCTGTTCAGAAATGACCATACAGATAAGCGGGGGGGAGGGGTGTGTCTATATGTAAAATCGTCCTTAAAACCCATCCTGCGTGATAATATAGGTGAATTTAATGAAAATGTAGAATCCCTGTGGTTAGAGATAAGGGGAGGGGGAAAAATAATAAATTACTGATAGGGGTTTGTTATAAATCTCCAAAAATAATGGAAGCAATGGAGAATATCCTCATAAAGCAAATAGATGAAGCTGCGACTCAAGGAGAAGTCATTATTATGGGGGACTTCAACTACCCTGAAATAGATTGGGGAACAGAAATCTGCAGTTCCAGCAAAGGTAATCGGTTTTTGACAACTATGAGAGACAATTACCTTTCACAACTGGTTCAGGACCCAACAAGAAGGTGGGCACTGCTAGATCTAATATTAACCAACAGGCCAGACCGCATATCAAATATAAGGGTTGGTGGTCACTTGGGGAATAGTGATCACAAAATGATAAGTTTTCATGTATCCTTCAATAAGATGTGTAGTAGAGGAGTTACGAGGACACTAAACTTCAGGAAGGCAAATTTCCAACGGATGAGAGAGGATCTTGGTGCAATTAACTGGGACGATATCCTGAGACATAAAAATACACAAAGAAAATGGGAGACATTTATTAGCATCCTGGATAGGACCTGTGCACAGTATATACCGTATGGGAATAAACATACTAGAAATAGGAGGAAACCAATATGGCTAAATAGAGCTGTAAGGGGCGCAATAAGTGACAAAAAGAAAGCATTTAGAGAATTAAAGGAAGTAGGTAGTGATGAGGCATTAAATAAATACAGAAAATTAAATAAATTCTGTAAAAAGCAAATCAAGGCAGCAAAGATTGAGACCGAGAGACTCATTGCCAGAGAGAGTAAAAATAATCCTAAAATATTCTTTAACTACGTAAATAGTAAGAAACTAAAAAATGATAGTTTGTCATATTTAGAAAAGAAAATGAAGATGTGGCACTCACCAAATAGTATTGTAATCAAAGTCCTTTATTTTCCCATGTCATGGGGTGAGGACATTATCATGGGACGGCAGGTATAAACGAGGGTGCACGATGATGAAGTTGGACGACGACCGTTTTGCGCCGACTGCGCTTCAACGGGTTTGTACCTGCTGTACAACACTATTTGGTGAGTGCCACATCTTCATTTTCTTTTCTAAGTATGACAAATATTCCTTGACGTATGCTGTTGAGCACCACGTTTGAAAAGTGTGAATCACCACCAATTAGCGGCTAAACGGACTATCCATTTAAGATATAAAAATTGCCATTTCTACCTAGTGCTGTTCTACTTTTTCTCTTTTTTAAAAATGATAGTGTTGGCCCCTTAAAAATCGTCTGGGTGAAATGGTGGATGAGGATGAGGACAAAGCCAATATGCTAAATGACTTTTTTTCATCAGTATTTACACAGGAAAATCCCATGGCAGACAAAATGATCAGTGATATCAAAAATTCCCCATTAAATATCACCTGCTTAACCCAGCAGGAAGTGCGGCGGTGTCTAAAAATCACTAAAATTGACAAATCTCCGGGCCCGGATGGGATACACCCTCGAGTACTGCAGGAATTAAGTACAGTCATTGATAGACCATTATTTTTAATCTTTAAAGACTCCTTAATAACAGGGTCTGTACCACAGGACTGGCGTATAGCAAATGTGGTGCCAATATTCAAAAAGGGGACAAAAACTGAACTCGGTAATTATAGGCCAGTAAGCTTAACCTCTGCTGTGGGTAAAATCCTGGAGGGCATTCTAATGGATGCTATACTGGAGTATCTGAAGAGGAATAACCTCATGACCCAGTATCAGCACGGGTTTACTAGGGACCGTTCATGTCAGACTAATCTGATCAGCTTCTATGAAGAGGTAAGTTCCGGACTGGACCAAGGGAACACAGTGGACGTAGTGTATATGGACTTTTCAAAAGCTATTGATACATAAAATGAGAATAATGGGGATAGGGGAAAATATGTGTAAGTGGGTTAAGAGCTGGCTCAGGGATAGGAAACAAAGGGTGGTTATTAATGGAGCACATTTGGACTGGGTCGCAGTCAGCAGTGGAGTACCACAGGGGTAGGTATTGGGCCCTCTTCTTTTTAACCAAAAACGCACCACGCCGCAAACACACTCAGGAAAACACTGTAATGTGCACAGGGCAAAACAAAACACGAATATAGGAAGTAGAAATATGACAAGGATCATACACCACCAGATCTGATATTTCCACTCCAAGACCACCACTCCGAACCGAGATCACCAGGCACAAGACACAATCTATAATCAGCGACGCCCAAAGTTCAGAAGAACTATATAAAGGCCGTGGGCGTGCCCCAGCCTCCAATCCGAGTACTAGCTAGATTAACCCCGGACAAACTAGATAAAATCTAGCCGGCGCCACTGAGCGCATAGTGGACGAATGCAGAGTTACAGCTGTCTGTCGGACGCCCTAGTGTGAATAGCGTCCGACATGACATAATCCTAGACATAGAACACTTCCAAAACCCGGAGTGGAGAAAAAGATCCGTCGCACTAAGTACCTTCAGATCTCTCCAAAAATAAAAGCCCATGTCAAGTTTTCCTAATTCTGACTTAGTTAAATAGTTTGACCCAGTCCACACTTACTTTTATTTTGCATTGTAACCACAGCTGTGGCTGTGATTACAACGCTCTCCAGTGGGTTCAGTATGTTTCCACACACAACCTTTGGGACACATAATAACCCTCTTATATGACTCCCATCAGTGCCTTACAATGGGTACTGGGTGGTATATTGGTGGTGTAGCTGGCAGAGTGTGATATCTGGTAGCTGGATTGTTTATTGGTGAAAGTACCTGGCGGTGTAAGTTCTGGTGCATGGTAGTTGGGTGGTAAATAGGTGAAGTACCTGGCGGTGTAAGGTCAGATCTGGTATATTGGGGCTGGGTGGTATATTGGTGAAGTACATGGCGGTTTAAGCATGGGCAGACATACCGCGTCTTCAACCGGTGCGGCTGCATCGGGGCCCGGAGGGGGGCCCCTGCAGGGCGGCTAATAATGAGGGCAATCTGGCCAGTTTATCTGGCCCAAGGGTCCGGGGGGCCCCTGGCCTGATTGCCCTCATGTGCGTTGGGCAGGGAGCAATCCCTGCAGCTCCGCTGCCTGCAAAAGAAAATGGCATCAGAGTGAAGCTGCAGGGATCTGTCCTACTTCCTGCCCCTGCTTCCTGTCTCACACAGCAGAGGCTGAATGACATCATCATTCAGCGCCACGGCTGTGCGAGACAGGAAGCTTCCGGCAATGGTGCTGCTTCAGGATACCGTGCGCAGAGGTGAGGTGTGTGTGTGTGTGTGTGTGTGTGCAGAGAGGTGAATATTGCTGTGTGTGTAGGTGGAGGAGAGGGCAATGATGGGGGTTGAGGGGGGAGAAAGCAATGATGGGGTGGTGGGGAGGAGGAAATTATGGAGGTGGTGAATGCGCAATAATGGGGGTGGTGGAGAGGAGGAAATGATGGAGGCAGTGTAATGGGCAATTATGGGGGTAGTGGGGGAAAGACAATGATGGTGGTGGTGGTGGAAAGGGCAATGATGGGGATGGTGGGGGAGGAGGAAGTGATGGAGGTCGTGGAATGAGTAATGATGGCGTGGTGGGGGAGAAGACAATGATGATGGCGGTGGAAAGGACAACAATGATGGCGGTGGTGGGGGAGGAGGAAATGATGGAGGTGGTGGAATGGGTAATAATGGGGTGGTGGGGAGAAAGCAATGATGAAGGTGGTGAAGAGGGCAATCGTGGGGGAGAGGGCAATAATGGAATGCAGGGAGATGAGAACAATGAGGGGTGTGGGGGATTGGGATGGGAGGAAGGGGGATTTATAATGGATTTAGGAACAGGGGGAAGCGGAGGAAGACATTATCGCTTATTATGTCTAACACTGTCACTTAGTATAAAGTGTACTCACTTATGTACAGCACAGTCCCTTAGTATATAGTGTCCTCACTTATGTATAGCACAGTCCCTTAGTGTGTAGTGTACTCACTTATAATGTATAACACAATCCTTAGTTACAGTTTCCTCTTTTGTTATGTATAACACTGTCCGTCCCTTATTAAGTACCATCCTCTCTAGTTATATATCATGCCCTCCCTTAACAAAACACTTAACAAAAAAGTGTGAAGCAACTGAAATTATGTCTTATATTCTAGGTTCCTCAAAGTAGCCACCTACATACCGTATATACTCGAGTATAAGCCGAGATTTTCAGCCCAAATTTTTGGGCTGAAAGTGCCTGTAACAACCCTGCCGGCATCACTGCATGGCCTTCCATTCCCCACCTGCCTGTTACATCTACTCACTCACCCAGTGCCATGCTGTGAGATCTGTCTGCTGCTGGTTCCATGCCATGTGCTTCATGGCGGCCTGCTCTGTGTACACTTCCTGGCTGTGTGCATAGGGGGGCGGCGCCAGCCACTCCGGATTCTTATTGAGACTGTGTGCACCTCCCTAAGGTGCTTCTGGCCAATAGCCTTGAGGCCTCTGATACTTAAGGCATCCTCACCCATTGGAGGATGCCTGAGCAAACTATTCCCCTCAGTTAGCATTTGCTACTGAGCTGCCAGGTTGTGTGTTTCCTGTCTCAGAGGGCTGCACTATTGCAGGCCTTCATCTGTGTTCTGTTTGTGTATCCGTGTCCGTTCCTGTCTGTACTCTGGTCTATGTCCGTCCCTGCTCCTTCTTTGTCATTAGTCATTTCCCACTCTGCTGTGTGTACCTCTGCCTTATCTTTCTGCTCTGTTCGCCACTGTCTGTGGCTCTTCTTCTCTCTGCTCACTTCTACCACAACCTGTGGGTCTGTGTCTCTCAGCTTTTCTCTCAGCTCTGCTCTCTGACCTTGCTCCGCAGTCTGTGGCTTTGCTCTGCGGCTCCGCTCCTTGCGGTTCCACCTGGCACTGCTGCTTGCGGTTCTACGTCTTTAGCTTTTGGCGTTACATCCTGCGGTTCCGCTCTTGGCTCCGCCTCCAGCATCTCCGCTCTTGGCTCCGCCTCCAGCATCTCCGCTCTTGGCTCCGCTTCCAGCGTCTCCGCTCTTGGCTCCGCCTCCAGCGTCTCCGCTCTTGGCTCCGCCTCCAGCGTCTCCGCTCTTGGCTCCGCCTCCAGCGTCTTCGCTCTTGGCTCCGCCTCCAGCGTCTCCGCTCTTGGCTCCGCCTCCAGCGTCTCCGCTCTTGGCTCTGCCTCCTGCGGCTCCGTCCTTGGCTCTGCCTTCTCCTTCTCTACTCTCTGCTCTGCCTTCTCCTTCTCTACTCTGCCTTCTCCTTCTCTGCTCATAGCTCTGCCTTCTCCTTCTCTTCTCTTAGCTCCGCCTTCTACTCGTACTCAGCCTCCTGCGATTCAGCTTTGCTTCCACTCTTGCTCTATCTTTATTCTGCAACTTTCCATACAGGTCTCATTCCTGTTGCTTTATATTCTCCAGTCTGAACAGGTTCTTACCTGTTTCCACACATCCATCTGAATCCCAGTTCCTACCAGAGTATCAGTCTTGTCTGCCAGTGCCAGCCGTGCCCGCCTGAGTGCCAGCCGCGCCTGTCTGCCTGCCTGTATCTCCGTCAAGCCAGTCCGCCCGTCAGGGCCTCTGCCATACCCGTCTGTCAGCCAGTGTCACAGCCGTGCCTGCCTGCCCGTGTCTTGTCCCCGGTGGGATCAGCATCCACAGTCCGACTCCACCCTGGAGTGGTACCTGGTAGCTTCCTATTGCACAAGTCTGACCTCACCATCAGAGGCTCCAGCGAACACCTAGGAAGCTACTTAGTTACGCCCCTTCCAGGGAAGTTCGGTCTGTGGTCCAGTGGGGCCACACCCCCAAGCGCCCGCGCCAACCAGTCTCGGTGCGAGCGTTACAGTGCCCCTCTCGGCTTATACTCGAGTCACGGTGGGTGGCAGGGTCGGCGGGTGAGGGGGAGAGGGCGCTGAGGCATACTTACCTGCTTCCGGGGCTCCTGGCGCTGTCCCTGCAGTCCCACGGTCTCTGGGTGCCGCAGCTCTTCCCCTGTTCAGCGGTCACGTGGGACCGCTCATTAGAGAAATGAATATGGACTCCACTCCCATAGGGGTGGAGTCGCATATTCATTTCACTAATGAGTGGTAACGGTGACCGCTGATAGAGGAAGAGGCTGCGGCACCGAAGACCAGCTGTCCGGGGGAAGGAGCGGGACGCCGGGAGAAGGTAAGTATTACATATTCACCTGTCCTCGTTTCACACGCCGGGCGCTGCTCCAACTTCCCGGCGTCTTTCCGCACTGACTGTGCAGGTCAGAGGGTGCGATGACGCATATAGTGTGCGCGCCGCCCTCTGCCTGATCAGTCAGTGCGGAGAGACGCCGGGACGGGACGCTGAGGAGCTGCAAGCAAGAGAGGTGAGTATGGCATTTTTTTTTTTATTATTGCAGCAGCAGCAATGGCACAGCTTTATAAGGAGCATCTATGGGGCAATAATGAACGGTGCAGAGCACTATATGGCACAGCTATGGGGCAATAATGAACGGTGCAGAGCACTATATGGCACAGCTATGGGGCAATAATGAACGGTGCAGAGCACTATATGGCACAGCTTTCTATGGTACATCTATAGGGCAATAATGAATGCTGCAGAGCACTATATGGCACAGCTGTGGGGCCATAATGAACGGTATGGAGCATCTATTTTTATTTTTGAAATTCACCGGTAGCTGCTGCATTTTCCACCCTAGGCTTATACTCGAGTCAATAAGTTTTCCCAGTTTTTTTGTGGCAAAATTAGGGGGGTCGGCTTATACTCGGGTCAGCTTATACTCGAGTATATACGGTAATTTCAGTTGTTTCACACTTTTTTGTTAAGTATATAATTCCACATTTGTTAATTCATAGTTTTGATGCCTTCAGTGTGAATGTACAATTTTCATAGTCATGAAAATACTGAAAAATCTTTAAATGAGAAGGTGTGTATATATATATATATATATATATATACAGTGGGGCAAAAAAGTATTTAGTCAGTCAGCAATAGTGCAAGTTCCACCACTTAAAAAGATGAGAGGCGTCTGTAATTTACATCATAGGTAGACCTCAACTATGGGAGACAAACTGAGAGAAAAAAATCCAGAAAATCACATTGTCTGTTTTTTTAACATTTTTTTTGCATATTATGGTGGAAAATAAGTATTTGGTCAGAAACAAACAATCAAGATTTCTGGCTCTCACAGACCTGTAACTTCTTCTTTAAGAGTCTCCTCTTTCCTCCACTCATTACCTGTAGTAATGGCACCTGTTTAAACTTGTTATCAGTATAAAAAGACACCTGTGCACACCCTCAAACAGTCTGACTCCAAACTCCACTATGGTGAAGACCAAAGAGCTGTCAAAAGACACCAGAAACAAAATTGTAGCCCTGCACCAGGCTGGGAAGACTGAATCTGCAATAGCCAACCAGCTTGGAGTGAAGAAATCAACAGTGGGAGCAATAATTAGAAAATGGAAGACATACAAGACCACTGATAATCTCCCTCGATCTGGGGCTCCACGCAAAATCCCACCCCGTGGGGTGAGAATGATCACAAGAACGGTGAGCAAAAATCCCAGAACCACGCGGGGGGACCTAGTGAATGAACTGCAGAGAGCTGGGACCAATGTAACAAGGCCTACCATAAGTAACACACTACGCCACCATGGACTCAGATCCTGCAGTGCCAGACGTGTCCCACTGCTTAAGCCAGTACATGTCCGGGCCCGTCTGAAGTTTGCTAGAGAGCATTTGGATGATCCAGAGGAGTTTTGGGAGAATGTCCTATGGTCTGATGAAACCAAACTGGAACTATTTGGTAGAAACACAACTTGTCGTGTTTGGAGGAAAAAGAATACTGAGTTGCATCCATCAAACACCATACCTACTGTAAAGCATGGTGGTGGAAACATCATGCTTTTGGGCTGTTTCTCTGCAAAGGGGCCAGGACGACTGATCCGGGTACATGAAAGAATGAATGGGGCCATGTATCGTGAGATTTTGGGTGCAAACCTCCTTCCATCAGCAAGGGCATTGAAGATGAAACGTGGCTGGGTCTTTCAACATGATAATGATCCAAAGCACACCGCCAGGGCAACGAAGGAGTGCCTTCGTAAGAAGCATTTCAAGGTTCTGGAGTGGCCTAGCCAGTCTCCAGATCTCAACCCTATAGAAAACCTTTGGAGGGAGTTGAAAGTCCGTGTTGCAAAGCGAAAAGCCAAAAACATCACTGCTCTAGAGGAGATCTGCATGGAGGAATGGGCCAACATACCAACAACAGTGTGTGGCAACCTTGTGAAGACTTACAGAAAACGTTTGACCTCTGTCATTGCCAACAAAGGATATATTACAAAGTATTGAGATGAAATTTTGTTTCTGACCAAATACTTATTTTCCACCATAATATGCAAATAAAATGTTAAAAAAACAGACAATGTGATTTTCTGGATTTTTTTTTCTCAGTTTGTCTCCCATAGTTGAGGTCTACCTATGATGTAAATTACAGACGCCTCTCATCTTTTTAAGTGGTGGAACTTGCACTATTGCTGACTGACTAAATACTTTTTTGCCCCACTGTATATATATATATATATATATATATATATATTAGTCAAATATGTATAGGTATATATGTGTGACTAGCAGTAATGTAACATCTGTCCTGAAGGCTGCAGGTCTCACCAAGGTGATATGTGTTATCCTAGGAAAGGGCAGTTTTCCTGTTCTCAGACCACAGGGGGCCTTCCTAGAAAGACAGAATTGGAAACATATAACACCTCTGAGGCCTCAAAGGCAAATGCCAAATGGGACCTAGTACAGCCTGACAATTTCTATTTACTATCTATCTGTGAGAACTTACACCAAGAATTTCAGAGAAATAATATATTCATTGGTGGAGTGGCCATGGGCCAGTCAAAAGCAAGCAATTATAATATCAACCTGAAAGGCTGGTCTAGAAACCTGACCTCCAGAGTGACTCTATAAATTAGGACTGTACACATAGAATCATTGTGGTTCACAGATTGAGGGGCAGCCAAGCTGATGTGTTTCAGTCCATATTCGCACCCTCACCACCTCAGTGAGCAGAAAGCAGACTACAAAGTTTGATATTCTGTAAATTTCTCCCGTTTATTTTTATAACTGTTTTGCATATTTGTATGTCTTTTTATTACCATATTTTCATACCTTTTTATTGTAAGCATTGTACCTTTTGTATTAAAGCATACCACTTTGATAAGTTGACCTTGCATGTTCTAAAGAATCCATAGCCTCAGAGTGTGTGAGCCTTATGATTGGCAGACAGTAGTAGTAATATTTCCGGGACTCATCGCTTGTGTGAGTGGTGACAGTGTGTATGAACGGGTGTGTGGCCTGGGTTGGTGTGTGATTTATGCTCCCATTACAGCATAGGACAGGTCGAATGCTGGACTGAGAGAGGGGAGATAGATTAACCATTGCAGGCGCAACCCCAAGTCGCGTGCTGAGAAGTGAGTACGTGCTATAGATATAGATATCTATATATATTATAGCTTTGTCGCCTTAAAAGGAGGGGAGCCTAGACACATTTCCTGCACAGGGGCCCCAAGCTGTCTATGTCCTCCCCTGGGTTTAAGGCAGCTGGGTGGTAAAAAGGTAGAGTAGCTGGTGGCCTAAGATATGGTATATGGTAGCTGGGTGGTAAATAGGTGGAGAAGCTGGTGGTGTAAGGTCAGATCTGGTATATGGGGGCTGGATGGTTTGTTGGTGGTGTAGCTAGCAGTGTGATGTTTGGTAGCTGGATGCTGGGTTGTATGTTGGTGAAGTATCTGGCGGTGTAAGGTCAGATGTGGTATATGGGGGATGGGTTGTATGTTGCTGAAGTACCTGGCTGTGTAAGGTCTGGTATATGGTAGCTGGGTGGTAAATAGGTGGAGTAACTGGTCGTGTAAGGTCAGATCTGGGAAAAAAATTATTACATTTCAGCTCACCACTGTGACGGCCATTTAAGACGCTCCAGCACAGATGTAGTTCAGTCCAAACTAAGCACACCTGTATCCAGACAAGAAGAGTTTTTCCAGTGAGCATTGGAGGAACAGAAGTAGACGTTTTTGAAAAAACTCTTGATATTTAATGAATCAAAACGTTGTATATAGAGACAAAAAATTCACCCCTTGCACCCCTAAAACTATGCGTTTCAGCGAATGCCTTATCGAGGTCACATCTGGTATATGGGGGCTGGGTGGTATGTTGGTGGAGTACTTGGCAGTGTAAGGTCTGGTATATGGTAGCTGGGTGGTAAATAGGTGAAGTAACTGCTGGTGTAAGTTCAGATCTGGTATATGGGGGCTGTGTGGTAAATAGGTGAAGTACCTGGTGGTGTAAGGTCAGATCTGGTATATTGGGGCTGGGTGGTAAATTGGTGAAGTACCTGGTGATGTAAGGTCAGATCTGGTATATGGGGGCTGGGTGGTAAATTGGTGAAGTACCTGGCTGTGTAAGTGTGGGTGTAAGGGTGTACAGCAATGAATAAGCAGTGAGTCCCGGAGCATCTCTCCAAAACCCCCTTCCAGTTAGTTTCCTTCCTTCCTTCCTTCCTTCCTTCCTTCCTTCCTTCCTTCCTTCCTTCTTTTCTGTTAGAAGTTGCAATTGAGGGGGAGGAGCCCCATTACAGCACAGCAGACAGAGGTCAGAGCCGGGCCAGGAGGAAGATGCCTGCAGCCCTGTGTGTCTGTGTCCTCTTCCCTTATCATGGCTGCTCCTAGCACTGTCCTGGGAATGGATCTGTACAATTGAAGCCGCAGAACCTGGTAAGTATGCATGTATATGTGTATCTGTGTGTGTACTTGTGCAGTATACAGTGTGTGTCTGTATATGTGTATATAGTATGTGTGTACATATATATAGTATGGTTGTGTATATCTGTGGTGCGTGTGTGTGTATATATAATTATATATGCATGTACATACAGTATATAGTATGTATATTATATTTGTATACTGCATGTGTGCAGTATATTGTGTAAATATATAAACTGTATAAGAATGTGAGCATACTGTATATACTGTATAGAAACTTAATGTTTCTGTGTGTGTATACTTTATATAGTGTGTTTCTATATGTATAAAGTATAATGTGTGTACATGTATAGTGTGTATATGTGCTGCATATGGAGACCAGAAAAATGCCCACAGGAAAAATTCCCACAGGAAAATTGCCCACACGGAAAATTGCCCACACGGAAAATTGCCCACACAGAAAATTGCCAATTGCAGCATCACAAAGTTTCAGATCCATGATATTTGAGGTGCAAGGTGAAGAATGGCCACAGAAAATTGCCCATAGGCTGAGTTATAGGTTAAATGCTCTGTAGGACAGGGGGATAGTATATGCATGTATACATGAGATGCTCTGCAGGGCAGAAGAATAATAAATAATTATAGGTGAGATGCTCTGCAGGACAGAGAATAGCAAAGAGATATAGGTTAAATGCTCTGCAGGACAGGGGGATAGTGTGCAGGTATACGTGAGATGCTCTGCAGGGCAGAAGAATAATATAGAATTATAGGTGAGATGCTCTGCAGGACAGAAGAATAATATAGAATTATAGGTGAGATGCTTTGCAGGACAGAAAATAGCAAAGAGGTATAGGTTAAATGCTCTGCAGGACAGGGGGATAGTATGCAGGTATACGTGAGATGCTCTGCAGAACAGCGAATAGTATAGAATTATAGGTGAGAAGCTCTGCAGCACAGAAGAATGTCTGCGAAAATTTCCCACATAAAAAACTACCAACAAGTTTATTAAGAACAGTTTATTAATTAGGTCTAATAACAACAATAACAAGTTTATTAAACAATCATTGCACACCTGCAAATAATTAGCTGCCGGGTGATTGTCCTTGACTTCCATGGGCTCCATTGAAATACAATACAGCACAACACAGGCAGCAAAGAAAATGCAGAATGGATTTCAACGAAGGTCTCTGGGCCCAGTTTACTTCTCCAGGTTCTACAGGTTCAGTTCACTCATCCCTAGTCCCAGAGTACGGATTCTGTTCTTGTCATTCCACTGTGCTAACAATAATTCCACTCTCAGTGTGGTGTGTCTGGGCCTAGAGACCCTTATTCCACTCTCAGTGTGGTGTGTCTGGACCTAGAGACCTTTATTCCACTTTCACTGTGGTGTGTCTGGGCCTAGAGACCCTTATTCCACTCTCACTGTGGTGTGTCTGGGCCTAGAGACCCTTATTCCACTCTCACTGTGGTGTGTCTGGGCCTAGAGACCCTTATTCCACTCTCAGTGTGGTGTGTCTGGGCCTAGAGACCCTTATTCCACTCTCACTGTGGTGTGTCTGGGCCTAGAGACCCTTATTCCACTCTCAGTGTGGTGTGTCTGGGCCTAGAGACCCTTATTCCACTCTCATTCTGGTGTGTCTGGGCCTAGAGACCCTTATTCCACTCTCATTGTGGTGTATGTGAGCCTAGAGACCCTTATTCCACTCTCATTGTGGTGTGTCTGGGCCCTGAGACCCTTATTCCACGCTCATTGTGGTGTGTCTGGGCCTAGAGACCCTTATTCCACTTTCACTGTGGTGTGTCTGGGCCTAGAGACCCTTATTCCACTCTCACTGTGGTGTGTCTGGGCCTAGAGACCCTTATTCCACTCTCATTGTGGTGTGTCTGGACCTAGAGACCCTTATTCCACTCTCATTGTGGTGTGTCTGGGCCCTGAGACCCTTATTCCACTCTCATTGTGGTGTGTCTGGGCCTAGAGACCCTTATTCCACTCTCATTGTGGTGTGTCTGGGCCTAGAGACCCTTATTCAAATCCACTCTGCATTTCCTTCCATCCTGTGCCTGCCTGCACCTGCAGTATATGTGTATGATACATAACTAGGTGGGATCTGTTCACTCTTAGGCTACTTTCACACATCAGGTTTTTGGTTTCAGGCACAATCCGGCAAATTTGCTAAAAAACGGATCCGGTGTAAATAGTGAAAAAACGGATGCAAACTGATGCACCGGATCTGTTTTTTATCTGGATCCGGCTCTATGTACTGCACATGTTTTTTTGAGTTACTGGTGGGAGGAAAGAAAGGAAGAGAGAAAGAAAGAAAGAAAGAAAGAGAGAGAGATTTTTTTCCATGCCAGAATCAAAAACAAAGCTTCTGGGCATGCTCAGTGTGGAAAAAATGGATTCGGTCGCCGGAAATGTTCTTTCACATATCAGTTCTGTGCGTTTATTGCCGGAAACGTCCCTTCAGGCTTTTTCGCCGAACACAAAAAAGGAGATGTTTTTTGTATCTGGCAAAAAAGCCTGAAGGGACGGATCCGGCACAAAACGGATGAAACGCATGTCCTTCAGGCACAATCCGGCAGTAATACAACTCTATGGGGAAAAAAACGGATCAGGCATAAGAAAAAATCTCATCCAGATTGTGCCTGAAACCAAAAACCTGATGTGTGAAAGCAGCCTTACTCTTGGCAGCCATAAGTGGACAGGGAAGGAAGTGCAGGCCCCAGATTTACTGCCACTGAAGTCAATGGGAGAGCAGTGCTGCTATGGCACTTCCGCTCCTCTGACAGATTCTGACAGAATCTCACCTTTCTGCGGTGCCTTCTGGGCTTCCAGGACCATCTATATCAGCCAGCAGCACCCTGCTTTTGGTGGGTACCCACTGAGATGATATTGTATTAGATCTGACCTGCAGTCCCATGTAACTCCACAGATAATACAGTGATTCTTATGTGGGTACTGATAGCAGTGATGGCTCCTCTGGTTCATACTGCTGCTGGTTCTGCATTGTGCTGCTGTTCTGGGCTGGTGGGAGGAGTAAGGCAGAATTAGTGAGAGAGGAGAGCAGACTAGATCTATCTATTGCTGATAATGACAGACTGCTACAAACCACAGATCTTCAGCATGGTTGCAGTTTTGCACTAGGTCAGCTGTAAATCACAAGTTGATCACACATCATGTGAACATCCTCACCTTTCACCTCAAATATCATAGATCTGAAACTTTGTGATGCTGCAATTGGCAATGTTCCATGTGGGCAATTTTCCGTGTGGGCATTTTTCCAGTGGGCATTTTTCCTGTGGCCAATTTTCCTGTGGGCAATTTTCAGGGAACCGCTGCATATATAGTTCTGTAATTGTAGTGTCTCTATAATAGGAATCAGTAGTTTACTGTATTTTGCGGATTATAAAACGCTCCGGATAATAAAATGCACCCCAAATTTTGAGGAGAAAAATAGGAAAAAAACTTTTTGTAATAAAATGGTGGTGCTTCTTATCCATACGTCTTATTGCTTACCGGGGGGGTAGTGGCTGCGGTGAAGCGGGGTCCCAGAGTCACTGCTGGATGAGGCAAGAGTGGAGCGTTGCTGCAGGCTGGGATGAGGGGGTGTTCGGATGTGCGGCTGCGGGTGTTCGGTGCTGCGGGTGTACGGTGTTGCGGGGGCTCTGCTGACATGTTGTGAAAGGCCAGAACCCCTGCAGTTTATTTATTTTTTCACATTTATATAGCGCTATTAATTCCACAGCGCTTTACAGACATTAGTGGCACTGTTCTCAATGGGGTTCACAATCTAAATTCCCTATCTTTGGAATGTAGGAGGAACCCAGAGTACCCGGAGAAAACCCATGCAAACACGGGGAGAACATACAAAATCCTTGCAGATGTTGTCTTTGGTGGGGTTTGAACCCAGGACCCCAGAGCTACAAGGCTAGCCACTGAGCCACCGTGCCGCCCCAGTTGCATGGCATGGTTTCCTATGCGGTGGACTCCGTGAAAATGGCTGCCGGGGCGGCGCTTGCGCAGATGGAGATCTTGGCCCCAAGATCTCGGGAGATGAGATCTCAGCGCTGAAATCTCATCTCCCAAGATCTTGGTGCCGAGAGGGTCCACCCCATAGGAAACCATGCAACTGCGGAGGCTCTGGCCTTTCACAAAATGTCGGCAGAGCCCCCGCAGTACTGTGCTCTTTTTTTTTTTTATTCACCCCCTTCAGGTGATGATTGGTCTCTTAGTCACCGCTGAGCACCACCTCTATCCATCTCTCTAGTCCTCTCACACTCAGGGTGTAGCCTCATATACAGGCCCTGGCGCCCCCCAGTGTGAGTTGTCACCTTGCTCTGTGTTGTGTTGGCTCTCTCTGTGGCCCTGTCTATCTCATGGCTTTGTGCCTGTAGTTGTGTGTGCCCAGTGCCATCTGCTATGCATGTGTCATCACATAGTGCTGTGGTGTCATTTTTCTCCTTTGTTCTTTGCTCCTGTGTGTGGCATTTGATTACAGATGTAAAATGATAGCACATGGGGCGGAGATGTACTTCTCTTCGGTGTGTGGGCAGAGTTGTATTCATCACCTCAAGGGTTGTACAGGGGCGGAGCTCTGTTTCTCACCTGTGTGGGGGCGGAGCTACGTTTCTCACTACTGTGGAACGGTGCTGAATTTATTGCCTGCGTGTGGGGGCGGAGCTACGTTTCTCACTACTGTGGAATGGTGCTGAATTTATTGCCTGTGTGGGGAGCGGAGCTACGTTTCTCACTACTGTGGAACGGTGCTGAATTTATTGCCTGTGTGTGGGGGCGGAGCTGAGTTTCTCACTAGTGTGGGGGCGGAACTGAGTTTCTCACTAGTGTGGGGGCGGAGCTGAATTTCTCACCTGTGTGGGAGCGGAGCTGTTTCCCACTACTCTGGAATAGAGCTGAATTTCTCGGCAGTGTGTGGGGGAGTAGCTGCGTTTCTCACTAGTGTGGCGTGGAGCTGAATTTCTTGCTTGTGTGTATACTACCGTTCCAAAGTTTAGGGTCATTTAGAAATTTCCTTATTTTTGGAAGAAAAGCACAGTTTTTTCCAATGAAGCTAACATTAAATGATTCAGAAATACTCTATACATTGTTAATGCGGTAAATGACTATTCTAGCTGCAAACGTCTGGTTTGTAATGCAATATCTTCATAGGTGTACAGAGGCCCATTTCCAACATCTATCACTCCAGTGTTCTTATGGTACTTTGTGTTTGCTACCTGTGTAAGAAGGCTAATGGATTGTTAGAACACCCTTGAAAACCCTTGTGCAAGTATGTTAGCACAGCTGAAAACTGTTTGGCTGATTAGAGAACCTATAAACCAGACCTTCCTTTGAGCTAGTTGAGAGTCTGGAGCATTACATTTGTTGGTTCCATTAAACTCTCAAAATGGCCAGAAAAAAAAAATTTTCATGTGACACTCGACAGTCTATTACTGTTCTTAGAAATGAAGACTATTCCATGCGAGAAATTGGCAAGTACAATGGTGTATGCTACTCCCTTCAGAGGAGATCACAAACAGGCTCTAACCAGAGTAGAAAGAGAAGTGGGAGGCCCTGCGGCACAACTGAGCAACAAGACAAATACTTTAGCGTCTGTAGTTTGAGAAATTGACGCTTCACAAGTCCTCAACTGGTAGCTTCATTAAATAGTACACAAAAAATGCCAGTGTCATCGTCTACAGTGAAGAGGCGACTCCGGGATGCTGGCCTTCAGGGCAGAGTGGCAAAGAAAAAGCCATATCTGAGACTGGCTAAAAAAAGGAAAAGCTTAATATGGGCAAAAGAACAGACATTGGACAACGGAAGATTGGAAAAAGTGTTCTGGACAGACAAATCCAAGTTTGAGGTGTTTGGATCACACAGAAGAACCTTTGTGAGACCCAGATCAACTGAAAAGATGCTGGAAGAGTGCCTGACGCCATCTGTCAAGCATGGTGGAGGTAATGTGATGGTCTGGGGTTGTTTTGGTGCTGGTAAAGCAGGAGATTTGTACAAGGTAAAAGGGATTTTGAATAAGGAAGGCTATCACTCCATTTTGCAACGCCATGCCATACCCTGTGGACAGCACTTGATTGGAGCCAATTTCATCCTACAACAGGACAATGACCCAAAGCACACCTCCAAATTATGCAACAACTATTTAGGGAAGAAGCAAGCAGCTGGTATTCTATCTGTAATGGAGTGGCCAGCACAGTCACCAGATCTCAACCGCATTGAGCTGTTGTGGGAGCAGATTGAGCGTATGGTACACAAAAAGTGCCCATCAAGCCAAACCAACTTGTGGGAGGAGCTTCTGGAATCATGGGGTGAAATTTCTCCAGATTGCCTCAGCAAATTAACTGCTAGAATGCCAAAGGTCTGCAATGCTGGAATTGCTGCAAAGGGAGCATTCTTTGACTAAAGCAAAGTTTGAAGGAGAAAATTATTATTTCAAATAAAAATCTTTTTTTCGAACCTTGTCAATGTCTGGACTAGATTTTCAATTCATTTGGCAACTCATTTGATTAATAAAAGTATGAGTTTTCATGGAAAACACAGAATTGTCTGGGTGACCCTAATCTTTGCAACCGTAGTGTATATGGAGGCAAAGTTGCATTTTTCACTAGTGTGGGGGCGGAACTGAATTTCTCATTTGTGTTTGTAGGGCGGAGGTGTGTTTCTCACTTGTGTGGGGGCGGAGCTGAATTTCTCACCTGTTTGTGTGGGTGGAGCTGAATTTCTTGCTTCTGTGTATGTGGGGGCAAAGCTACATTTTTCACTAGTATGGGGGCGGAGCTGCGTTTCTTACAAGTGTGGGGGCAGAGCTGAATTTTTCACTTGTGAGGGGGGGCGAGCTGCATTTTTCACTAGTGTGGGGGTGGAGCTGAATTTTTCGCCTGTGTGTGTGGGGTGGAGCTGAATTTCTTGCCTGTTTGTGTGTGTGTGTGTGTGGGGGGGGAGCTGCGTTTCTCACTGGTGTGAGGACCGAGTTCAGTTCCTCACCTTTGTGTAGGTAAGTGAGACGCTGCGTTGCTCACCTCTGTATGGTCACCTGTGGGTAGAAGCAGAGCTTTGACACTCACCTGTGGGTAGGGTCATAACTGCGATGCTCACATGTGGGTAGGGCAGAGCTGTGATGATGACCTGTGCAAAGGGGCAGAGCTGTGATGCTCACCTGTGGGTGAGGGTATAACTGCGATGCTCACGTTTGGGTAGAGGAGGCGCTGTGACACTCATCTGTGGGTGGTTTTGGAGCTGCGACGCTCATGTATTGGTAGGGGAGGCGATGCGATGTTCACGTATGGGTAGGGAAGGTGCTGCAATGCTCACCTGTGGGTGGGGGTGGTGCTGCAGCGCTCACCTGTGGGTGGGTGTGGAGCTGCGGAGCTCACCTGTGAGTGAGGGTGGAGCTGCAACGCTCACGGATGGGTAAGGGAGGCGCTGCAATGCTTACCTCTGGTCGGGTTTGGAGCTGCGATGCTCACGTATAGGTAGGGGGGCGCTGCAATGCTCACCTGTGGGTAGGGGGGAGCTGCAATGCTCATGTATGGGTAGGGAAGGTGCTGCGAAGCTCTCCTATGGGCAGGGGCGGAACTGCAACACTCACTTGTGGGTCAGGGTATAACTGCGACGCTCACTTATGGGTAGGGGAGGCGCTGCGATGCTCACCTGTGGGTAGGTGTGGAGCTGTAAAGTACACCTGTGGGTGAGGGTGGAGTTGTGATGCTCACATATTGGTAGGGGAGGAGCTGTGATGCTCACCTTTGGGTGGGGGTGGAGCTGCGACACCTGTGGGCAAGAGCGGAGCTGTGATGCTCACCTATGGGTGAGGGTGGAGCTGCGATGCTCACATATGGGTAGGGGAGGTGCTGCAATGCTCACCTGTGGGTACGAGTGGAGCTGTGACGCTCACCTGTGGGTGAGGGTGGAGCTGTGATCCTCATGTATAGGTATGAGAGGCGATGCGACTCTCATATGAGGGTAGGGGTGGTGCTCCAACTCTCACATATGGGTAGGGGAGTCGCTGTGATGTTCATCTGCGGGCAGGGTTGGAGCTGCGATGCTTACCTCTGGGCAGGGTTGGAGCTGCGATGCTTACCTCTGGGCAGGGTTGGAGCTGCGACACTCATGTATGGGTAAAGGGATATGCTGCGACTCTCACCTCTGGGCAGGGTTGGAGCTGCGACGCTTACTTATGGGTAGAGGAGGTGGAAGGCTCTGTGACGCTCACGTTTGGGTAGTGGAAGCGCTGCGATACTCACCTGTGGGTAAGGGTGGAGCTGCGATGCTCACATATTGGTAGGGGAGGTGCTGCAACGATCACCTGTGGGCAGGGGCAGAGTTGCAATACTCACCTCTGGGCAGGGTTGAAGTTGTGATGCTCACCTGTGGGCAGTGGCAGAGCTACAATGCTGACCTGTGGGCAGGGGCAGAGCTTTGACGCTCACGTGTGGGCAGGGGCGGAGCTGTGACGCTCTCCATGTGCTCATCTTGTAGACTGAATAATAACCTAGGGGGTCACATGTCGCTGCAGCTCTCATAGACGTTGAGGCTCACCACATAGTGGAGTCCTAGAGGATCATATTCGGGATTTGTTGTTAAATCAGCGGCAGATTAACCGGAATCTTTATTTTTCTCTGGGACATTATGTGCTGTAAATATTGTATCTTTTGCTCTGTGATTGGCAGTGCGGCACCATCAGTTGCTTAGCAACCTCCTGCTCCGATGGACAGAAAACTTACTCCCAGGATTCATTTGGAAGCTGCAGGACAACTCAAGTGTCAACTTTGTGTAGGATCAGGGTAGGAGACATCGATTGGAGCGTACTGATGATGTCACGACTGCTGACCTGGCGCTGCTGTTCGCGGTGATGACTGTCAGGGTCACTGACCTCATGCTTCTGCTTGTGGTGATAATGATGTCACGGCCGCTGACCTCACGCTGCTGCTCGTGGTGATGATGATGTCACAGCTATTGATCTCACGCTGCTGCTCGCGAGGATGATGATGTCATGGGCTCTGACCTTATGCTGCTGCTCACAGTGATGATGGTGTCACGGCCGCTGACTTCACGCTTCTGCTCGCAGTGATATTGATGACACGGCCGCTGACCTCACGCTGCTCTGCTGCTCGCAATGATTATCATTTCACAGTTGCTGACGTCACGTAGGTACTGGCAGTGATGACGATGTCACGGCTGCTGACCTCACTCTGCTACTCACGGTGATGATGATGTCATGGCTGCTGACCTCACGGTGCTGGTCGTGGTGATGTCACGGCTGCTGACCTCACGCTGCTACTCACGGTGATGATGATGTCATGGCTGCTGACCTCACGGTGCTGGTCGTGGTGATGTCACGGCTGCTGACCTCACGCTGCTACTCACGGTGATGATGATGTCATGGCTGCTGACCTCACGGTGCTGGTTGTTGTGATGTCACGGCTGCTGACATCACGCTGCTACTCACGGTGATGATGACGTCATGGCTGCTGACCTCACACTGCTGGTCGTGGTGATGTCATGCCCGCTGACCTCACGCTGCTGTTCGCGGTGATGATGTCACAGCTATCGATCTCACGCTGCTTCTCGCAAGGATGATGATGTCATGGGCTCTGAGCTTATGCTGCTGCTCACAGTGATGATGATGTCATGGCTGCTGACCTCATGCTGCTGCTCTCGGTGATGATGTCACTGCCGCTGACCTCATGCTGCTGCTCACGGTGATGATGTCATGGTTGCTGACCCCATGCTGCTGCTTGCGGTGATGATGATGTCACAGCCGATAACCTCACGCTGCTGCAGATGTTAGCAGTTTGTGCTGCACTGTGGACGATTCACTCCACTTTTGCACATTATCTGCTGGGCTTTGAGTCAGGGTCTGGTAATCCCTGAATGCACACAGCATGCCTTGTGGGGGATTACGACATGATTGGATAATCCTGGGATTAGCGGTGGCTCAGGGATTTTGTGCTGGAGATTAGAGGAGAAATCGGCACACAGCTGGCTTCTGATCTATGGGTCGCTCTAATGCCCTGATCTGGTGTCCTCTGAGGCTCCTAGTGAGGGCGTCTGGGTATCAGCCACCCAGTCGATGTCACGTGACTGCGACACCCTTGTTCCGCATGGCAGAAATGTATAATCAGCCTGCACCCATGGGGCAAGAGTCTGACCTGCTGGGTATTTGCATTTTTTAGCATTTGCCTTATTGGGGGGGACGGGAGCATGTCACCATTTCACAATTAGTGGTGCCAGGGCACAAGGGGTAACCAGCGACCAATCACAGCAGACCGAGAACTGACAGATGCCTTCAGATTATCTTCAGTGGTGCAACAGAATGTATGCTCACCCCATGTACTCAGGGCTGTAGGTAATAGGGGATCAGGTGGTGGGACCACAAGAGGCTGTTACCATCCATGATCACCCGCGGCAGACGAGCGGTGTCACGTTCTGTGCTTGTACCAGTTATTATATCCTTCTTTCTGTCCCCTCCCGACTCCATCCCCCTCCGTCAATTGTTTACATGGAGAAGTGATGATGTCACTGTGGTTACCCAGCAACCGTAAGGATAAATCGGAGTGAGTGGGTGGTTGCTAGGGAACGTGATCCTTGGTTTCCTTAGTTACTGAGCATCTGGCTCTGTGTGAATGATGTGCCTGTACCATCTCCTCGTGATTCAGGGAATCATACTGGAATTTGGGATGAAGAATAGGGGATGTAGACATTTACACATTCTCCTCACCCTCATCCCCTTCAGCCCCTGGCCAGCATTGTCATGTTGGATCCATTGCTGGGGGTAACATTGGTCACCTAGCAACAGCGCTGAATGGAAAGAGAACCGGGTACCATGGCAACAAGTTTCCTCGCAGCCTGAGGACCACCAGGTAACCCCTTGAGTGCTATGGAGATGCAACAGTTTATTCATCTTGTGAATAATAAATAGTGTTTCGTGCTTCCCCCACAGCCTTAGAGGTCCTAAATCGCACCAAACTGGTTCAAACCTCAGGTGTCAACTCTGCTTACATCCTCTGTGCCACTGTACACACCCGTCCCAGCCACATCTGTGCCGCAGTACACAACTTTCCCAAGCCACATCTGTGCCGCTGTACTTACCCGTCTTAGCCATCTCTGTGCCGCAGGACACACCCGTCTCAGCCATCTCTGTGCCACAGTACACACCCGTCTCAGCCATCTCTGTGCCGCAGTACACACCCGTCTCAGCCATCTCTGTGCCGCAGTACACACCCGTCTCAGCCATCTCTGTGCCGCAGTACACACCCGTCTCAGCCATCTCTGTGCCGCAGTACCCACCCGGCTCAGCCACCTTTGTGCCACAGTACACACCCATCCTAGTCACATCTGTCCCGCAGTACACAACTGTCCCAGGCACATTTATGCTGCCGTACACACCCATCCTAGTCACATCTGTGCCGCTGTACTTACCCGTCTCAGCCATCTCTGTGCCACAGTACACACCCGTCTCAGCCATCTCTGTGCCACAGTACACACCCGTCTCAGCCATCTCTGTGCCGCAGTACACACCCGCCTCAGCCATCTCTGTGCCACAGTACACACCCGTCTCAGCCATCTCTGTGCCGCAGTACACACCCGTCTCAGCCATCTCTGTGCCGCAGTACACACCCGCCTTAGCCATCTCTGTGCCACAGTACACACCCGTCTCAGCCATCTCTGTGCCGCAGTACACACCCGTCTCAGCCATCTCTGTGCCGCAGTACACACCCGTCTCAGCCATCTGTGTCGCAGTACACACCCGTCTCAGCCATCTCTGTGCCGCAGTACACACCCGCCTCAGCCATCTCTGTGCCGCAGTACACACCCGTCTCAGCCATCTCTGTGCCGCAGTACACACCCGTCTCAGCCATCTCTGTGCCGCAGTACACACCCGTCTCAGCCATCTGTGTCGCAGTACACACCCGTCTCAGCCATCTCTGTGCCGCAGTACACACCCGTCTCAGCCATCTCTGTGCCGCAGTACACACCCGTCTCAGCCATCTCTGTGCCGCAGTACACACCTGTCTCAGCCATCTCTGTGCCGCAGTACACACCCGTCTCAGCCATCTCTGTGCCGCAGTACACACCCGTCTCAGCCATCTCTGTGCCGCAGTACCCACCCGGCTCAGCCACCTTTGTGCCGCAGTACACACCCATCCTAGTCACATCTGTCCCGCAGTACACAACTGTCCCAGGCACATTTATGCTGCCGTACACACCCGTCCTAGTCACATCTGTGCCGCTGTACTTACCCGTCTCAGCCATCTCTGTGCCGCAGTACACACCCATCTCAGCCATCTCTGTGCCGCAGTACCCACCCGTCTCAGCCATCTCTGTGCCGCAGTACACACCCGTCTCAGCCATCTCAGGCCTATGCAGCATCAATAGTAAAAAGATCTAATGTTAAAAATAATAAAAAAAAAATCATCATACTCACCTTCCGGCGCCTTTCCCGCTCCGGGAACCGGTCCATGCATTGCAATCTCGCGAGATGATGACGTAGCGGTCTCGCGAGACCGCTACGTCATCATCTCGCGAGACTGCAATGCACTCTTGAGAGAGACCGGAGCGCGCGAGGAGCGTCGGTAAACGCTTCCTGGATCCAGGGGCCAACTGAGGGTGAGTATATAACTATTTTTTATTTTAATTCTTTTTTTTTAACAGTGATATGATGCCCACATTGCTATATACTATGCGGGCTGGGCAATATACTACGCGGGCTGGGCAATATACTACGCGGGCTGTGCAATATACTACGCGGGCTGTGCAATATACTACGCGGGCTGTGCAATACACTACGAGGGCTGTGCAATATACTACGTGGGCTGTGCAATATACTATGCGGGCTGTGCAATATACTACGTGGCTGGGCAATATACTACGTGGCTGGGCAATATATTACGTGACTGGGCAATATAGTACGTGACTGGGCAATATAGTACGTGGCTGAGCAATATACTACGTGGCTGGGCAATATACTACGGGACTGGGCAATATACTACGTGACTGGGCAATATACTATGTGGCTGGGCAATATAGTACGTGACTGGGCAATATACTACATGACTGGGCAATATACTATGTGGCTGGGCAATATACTACGTGGTTGGGCAATATACTACGTGACGGCAATATAGTACGTGACTGGGCAATATAGTACGTGACTGGGCAATATACTACGTGGTTGGGAAATATACTATGTGGCTGGGCAATATACTACGTGGGCTGTGCAATATACTACGTGGGCATGCATATTCTAGAATACCCGATGCGTTAGAATCGGGCCACCATCTAGTATATATATATATATATATATATATATATATATATATATATATATATACACCGTATATACTCGAGTATAAGCCGACCCGAGTATAAGCCGACCCCCCTAATTTTGCCACAAAAAAACTGGGAAAACTTATTGACTCGAGTATAAGCCTAGGGTGGAAATGCAGCATTTACCGGTGAATTTCAAAAATAAAAATAGATCATTATTTCCCCATAGCTGTGCCATATAGTGCTCTGCACTGTTCATATTTCCCCATAGCTCTGCCATATAGTGGTCTGCACCGTTCATACTGCCCCATAGCTGTGCCATATAGTGCTCTGCACCGTTCATACTGCCCCATAGCTGTGCCATATAGTGCTCTGCACTAGGGTTGAGCGAAACGGGTCGAAATTGTTCAAAAGTCGCCGACTTTTGGCAAGGTCGGGTTTCATGAAACCCGACCCGACCCCAGTGGGGGGTCGGCCATGAAGTCGGCGATCTTTTGAATCTGGAATCAGAATTCCGATCCCGATTCCCGATATGTTTAAGATATCGGGAATTGGTATCGGAATTCAGATTAAAGTGTAAAATATAGAATTAAAATAAAAAATATTGCAATACTTACCCTCTGACGCGCCCTGGTACTAACCGGCAGCCTTCCTCCTTCGAATCCGCGCTTCTAGGACCTTGCCGTGACGTCGCGGTGACGTTGCGGCTTGTGATTGGCCGCGCGGCCGCCCATGTGACCGCTCGCGCGGCCAATCACAAGCCGCGACGTCACCCGCGACGTCACCGAAGGTCCTGGAAGGGCTGATTCTTAGGAAGGAAGGCTGTCGGAAGGAAGCAGGGCGCTTCCGAGGGTGAGTATATACCTAATAGGAATATACTCACCCTCGGAAGCGCCCTGCTTCCTTCCGACAGCCTTCCTTCCTAAGAATCAGCCCTTCCAGGACCTTCGGTGACGTCGCGGGTGACGTCGCGGCTTGTGATTGGCCGCGCGAGCGGTCACATGGGCGGCCGCGCGGCCAATCACAAGCCGCGACGTCACCCGCGACGTCACCGAAGGTCCTGGAAGGCTGATTCTAAGGAAGGAAGGTTCCCGGTTAGTACCAGGGCGCGTCAGAGGGTAAGTATAAGGATATTTTTTATTTTAATTCTATATTTTACACTTAAATATGGATCCCAGGGCCTGAAGGAGAGTTTCCGCTCCTTCAGACCCTGGGAACCATGGAAACCCAATGCACTGTATTGGGTTTCGAGTTTCGGCCGACCCCGACCCCGACTTTTTTATAGAATCGGCCGATTTCACTCGACCCGACTTTTCCAAAAGTCGGGTTTCGTGAAACCCGACCCGATCCTATAAAAGTGAAGGTCGCTCAACCCTACTCTGCACCGTTCATTATTGCCCCATAGCTGTGCCATATAGTGCTCTGCACCGTTCATACTGCCACATAGCTGTGCCATATAGTGCTCTGCACCGTTCATACTGCCCCATAGCTGTGCCATATAGTGCTCTGCACTGTTCATACTGCCCCATAGCTGTGCCATATAGTGCTCTGCACCGTTCATATTTCCCCATAGCTGTGCCATATAGTGCTCTGCACCATTCATACTGCCCCATAGCTGTGCCATATAGTGCTCTGCACCGTTCATTATTGCCCCATAGCTGTGCCATATAGTGCTCTGCACCGTTCATACTGCCACATAGCTGTGCCATATAGTGCTCTGCACCGTTCATACTGCCCCATAGCTGTGCCATATAGTGCTCTGCACCATTCATACTGCCCCATAGCTGTGCCATATAGTGCTCTGCACCATTCATACTGCCCCATAGCTGTGCCATATAGTGCTCTGCACCGTTCATATTTCCCCATAGCTGTGCCATATAGTGCTCTGCACCGTTCATACTGCCCCATAGCTGTGCCATATAGTGCTCTGCACCGTTCATACTGCCCCATAGCTGTGCCCCATATGCTCTGCATCGTTCATATTTCCCCATAGATGCTCCACATAAATCTGTGCTGCTGCTGCCGCTGCAATAAAAAAAAAAAGCCATACTCACCTCTCTTGATTGCAGCTCCCAGCGTCTCGTTCTGGCGTCCAGTCCCGGCGTCTCTCCGCTCTGACTGATCAGGCAGAGGGCGCCGCGCACACTATATGCGTCATCGCGCCCTCTGACCTGCACAGTCAGTGCAGATAGACGCCGGGAAGATGGAGCGGCGCCCGGCGGCTGGAATGGGGACAGGTAAATATGACATACTTACCTGGTCCTGGCGTCCGGCTCCTTCTCCCGGACAGCTGTCTTCGGTGCCGCAGCTTCTTCCTCTATCAGCGGTCACCGGCACCGCTGATTAGAGAAATGAATAGGCGGCTCCACCCCTATGGGAGGTGGAGCCGCCTATTCATTTCTCTAATGAGCGGTCCCACGTGACCGCTAAAGAGGGGAAGAGCTGCAGCACAGAAGACCGTGGGACGGCAGGGGGAGCGCCAGGATCGCTGGAAGCAGGTAAGTATGCCTCAGCGCCCTCACCCGCCGACCCTGCCACCCACCTTGACTCGAGTATAAGCCGAGAGGGGCACTTTCAGCCCAAAAATTTGGGCTGAAAATCTCGGCTTATACTCGAGTATATACATATATATATACACTAGCTGATGAGCCCGACATTGCCCGGGCATAGTAAATATCTGTGGTTAGTTATAGCACCTCACTTCTCTTATTTTCCCATCACGCCTCTCATTTTCCCCCTCACATTTCTCATTTTCTCCCTTACACCTCTCATTTTCCCTCTCACTCCTCTCATTCCCCCCTAACACTTGTCATTTCGACCTCACATCTGTCATTTTCCGATCACTCCACTATTTTCCCTCACTCCTCTCATTTTGCACTCACACCTTTTCATTTTCATCTCACAACTCTCATTTTTCCCTCAGTATATACATGTTTGTCATCTCCCTTATATATAGTATACACCTGTATGTCATCTCCTGTATATAGTATATACCTGTATGTCATCTCCCCTGTATATAGTATATACCTGCTGTATGTCATCTCCTCCTGTATATTGTATATACCTATGTGTCATCTCCTCCTGTATATAGTATATACCTGTATGTCATCTCTTCTATATATACTGTACCTGTATGTCATCTCCTATATATAGTATATACCTGTATGTCATCTCCTGTATATTGTATATACCTGTATGTCATCTCCCCTGTATATAGTATACTAGATTGTGGCCCGATTCTAGAATATGCATGTTTCCGTAGTATATGGACAATGATGATTCCAGAATTCCCGGCAGACTGTGCCCGTTGCTGATTGGTCGAGGCAACCATGATGACATTATGACATCTACGTCGATACTGTGCCTGTTGCTGAATCAGAAACGTGGGATTTCTACGTCCTTTATGACATCATCGTCGCTGTGCCCGTCGCTGATTGGTCGAGGCCTAGCGGCCTCGACAAATCAGAGACGCGGGATTTCCAGGACAGACAGACAGAAAAACCCTTAGACAATTATATATATAGATACCTGTGTGTGATCTCCTCTTGTATATAGTATATACCTGTGTGTCATCTCCTCCTGTATATAGTATGTACCTGTATGTCATCTCCTCTTGTATATAGTATATACCTGTGTGTCATCTCCCCTGTATATAGTATATATGTGTGTCATCTCCTCCTGTATATAATATATACCTGTATGTCATCTCCTCCTGTATATCGTATATACCTGTGTGTCATCTCCCCTGTATATAGTATATACCTGTGTGTCAACTCCCCTGTATATAGTATATATGTGTGTCATCTCCTCCTGTATATAGTATATACCTGTATGTCATCTCCTCCTGTATATAGTATATACCTGTGTGTCATCTCCTCCTGTATATACCTACTGTATGTCATCTCCTGTATATTGTATATACCTGTATGTCATCTCTTCTATATATACTGTACCTGTATGTCATCTCCTCCTATGTATAGTAAATACCTGTATGTCATCTCCTGTATATTGTATATACCTGTATGTCATCTCCTCCTGTTTATACCTTTAAGTCATTTCCTCCAGTATATAGTATATACCTGTGTGTCATCTGCTCCTGTATATAGTATATACCTGTGTGTCATCTCCTCCTGTATATAGTATGTACCTGTATGTCATCTCCTCCTGTATATACCTGTGTGTCATCTCCTCTTGTATATAGTATATACCTGTGTCATCTGCTCCTGTATATAGTATATACCTGTGTGTCATCTCCTCCTGTATATAGTATGTACCTGTATGTTATCTCCTCCTGTATATACCTGTGTGTCATCTCCTCTTGTATATAGTATATACCTGTGTGTCATCTCCCCTGTATATAGTATATATGTGTGTCATCTCCTCCTGTATATAATATATACCTGTATGTCATCTCCTCCTGTATATAGTATATACCTGTGTGTCATCTCCCCTGAATATAGTATATGTGTGTGTCATCTCCACTGTTAGGAGTCGAGTTTCCTCTGCTGCACAGGGGGAATCTCGATCCGTCTCCGCTGCGGTCTCCCATTCTCCTCCAGCCGCAGTGGAGCCTGCTCAGCAGGGACGTCGATCCCAGCGTCTCGCTCAGTCTGACTCTGTGAGAAGAGTTACTGCTGCTTCTCCAGCTTCTGCCTTTAAAGCCAATACTGGTCAGCAGCGAGTGGACTTCTCTGGGACTAAGTCCTTGTCTGCGCACACTGAGCATGCCCAGGGCAAGATCTCCCGTTGGAGATCGAGGGTCATGTGCTCAGACTCTGCAGCGCATTCTATTGGTCCTCTTGGCAGGTCTTGGAAGGGCAAAGTTTCTGTGGCCGCTTCCTGTCCTGCAGCTATATAAACTGCGCATGACCGCACGGCCATGCGCTAGTGTACAACTTTATACGTGTGTTTGTTGTGAGTGCAAGTCGTCCTTTAAATACCCCTACCCTACTGTATGATTGTTCGCGTATGGTGTATGGCTGCTATCTAGCGCCCGACTTAACACTCAACGTGTCACACACGTGTCAGCGTCCTCTGCTGTGACCGCCAGTGCGGCGCCACGCGCCTGTGTGCGCTTCCTGACCCATGTCTGGGTACTTAGTGGTGCCTGCCAGCACGGCACAGTTTGCACTTCGGTGCCTCTATTGTATATACTTTTCACACCCAGTTGTGGTGTAGTGCCAGCAAGGGTCTAATCGGACTACTATCCCTGTTGGGGTCTAGTTCGCTGACCACTTGCTCGCGCTCTATGTGCGGTACCGCGATCCTGTGACGCAACAGGATCGCTTTCTTCACGCTGGGTGAGGTTTAACCCACGCGTGTATACTTATGAGTACCGCCATATCATCTGTCATGTCCTAGCAGCAGGTTTCACCTGCACGGTGGACCCCGGACTGCGAACGCATCCATTACATCTCTCTTGGTGCGTTCCGCCAGTCCTAACATTACACTAGCGCCAGGGTCTGGCTAGTGATGACAGACATACAGCAATCTCTGCGACATATCCAGCAGCTGGAGGGTAGGTTGGCGGCTCTCGAGAGCGCGACCTCAGCTGTGGATGTTACTGCAGTAGCTGTACAGGCTGCCAGCGTGGCTGCAGCTACTATGTCCATTGCCACCCCTGTTCCGACATTATCTCACCTCCCGCTGCCAGAAAAATTTTCTGGTGATAGCAAGTTTTGTAGGGGATTTGTGAGTCAGTGCTCTATTCATCTCGAGCTCCTGGCTACACGTTTTCCCACAGAGCGGGCTAAGGTGGGATTTATTTTGTCTCTATTGTCGGACAGGGCGTTGGAATGGGCTACGCCGCTGTGGGAGCGTGGCGATCATGTGGTGCAGAGTGCTCCGCTGTTTCTGAGCGCTCTGAAACAGGTCTTTTTAGGACCTCAAGTCACCCATGATACTGCACTCCAATTGCTGGCATTAACTCAGGGTGAGTCCTTGGTCAGTCATTTTGCCGTCCAATTCCGCACCTTAGCATCTGAGCTGGATTGGTCGGATAAAGCTCTTATCCCCATATTTTGGAGGGGCTTGGCTGACCACGTAAAGGACGCTCTGGCCACTAGGGAGATTCCTGCCACACTGGAAGAGTTAATAACTGTCTCCACTCGAATTGACCTCCGTTTTAACGAGCGGAGGTTAGAGCGAGCCCAGTGTAGGCAGAGGTTTCGGCTGGCTCCTACTTTTGCCAAACCTCTTGAATTTCCAGTCCTGGTTCCTGAGTCACATGAGGCCAGGGAGGTGTCACAAGCAGGATCTAAGTCCCGGACCGCTTGTGCACTCAGGGTCTGTCATGTTTGCCAGCAGTCAGGACATCTAGCCACCAGATGTCCTCAGCGGTCGATGAAACGTCAGCGTCTAGTGGTAGTTGGTGGAGGTACACTAGACACGGCGACGTTTGCCTCTAAGTTGTCCTTTAAGGGGACAATTACTATTGGCTCATTTTCCCACTCGGTAGAGCTCTGCGTGGATTCTGGGGCGGAGGGCAACTTTATGTCTTCTGCCTTCGCCCAACGTCACGCAATACCCTTGGTTATGCTTGCTCAACCAGTAACGGTGCGAGTGGTGAATGGGTCGACATTGCCCTCACAGATAACACACCAGACCATCCCTTTTACTCTGTCCATGTCGCCATCTCATCAGGAGATAATTTCTCTGCTCGTCATTCCGGAAGGAATTGATGAGATCCTGTTGGGAATACCTTGGCTACGGTACCACTCTCCTCATATCGAGTGGTCCTCAGGCAGAATTCTGGGTTGGGGTGAATCTTGTGGGGGTAGGTGTCAGAGGGAGTGCGTTCAGGTTGCTACTACTGAGGTATCCGCAGATCTATCCTCTCTCCCCAAGCAGTATTGGTCATATGCAGACGTATTCTCCAAAAAGGCGGCGGAGACCCTTCCGCCCCATCGCCCCTATGACTGTCCTATTGACCTCTTGCCTGGTGCTGAGCCTCCCCGGGGTCGAGTCTATCCGCTATCTCTCCCGGAGACGGAGGCAATGTCACAGTACATACAGGAAAATCTGGCAAGAGGGTTCATCAGGAAGTCAGTGTCACCTGCTGGGGCAGGATTCTTCTTCGTGCAGAAGAAGAGTGGGGAATTGCGTCCATGCATAGACTACAGGGGTCTTAACGCCATCACCGTTAAGAATAAATACCCTTTGCCTTTGATATCTGAACTGTTCGATAGGCTTCGGGGAGCAAGGGTATTTACTAAATTAGATCTGCGGGGTGCTTACAGCCTGATTCGCATCCGTGAGGGGGACGAATGGAAGACGGCTTTTAACACCAGGGATGGGCACTATGAATATCTGGTGATGCCCTTTGGGCTCTGTAATGCCCCAGCCGTTTTCCAAGACTTTGTGAACGATATCTTCTGGGATATGCTTTCCACCTCGGTCGTAGTCTATCTGGATGATATTCTCATCTACTCTCCAGATATTGACTCCCACCGGAGAGATGTTTGCAAAGTCTTCGACCTCCTACGGGCAAACTCCCTCTATTCCAAGTTGGAGAAGTGCATGTTTGAGCAGGAGTCCTTACCTTTCCTAGGCTACATCATCTCAGCCCAGGGATTGGCTATGGATCCTGCCAAACTACAGGCTGTGATGGACTGGCAGGAACCTCATTCTCTTAAAGCGGTGCAGCGCTTTATGGGGTTCATCAATTATTATCGCCAGTTCATCCCGCATTTCTCAACTTTGGTAGCTCCCTTGGTTGCCCTCACCAAGATGGGGGCAAATCCTAAATTGTGGTCTGAGGAGGTCTCCAAGGCCTTTATCTCTATAAAGTCACACTTCGCTAGCGCTCCCATACTTCATCGCCCCGATGTTGATAAGCCATTTATCATGGAGGTGGATGCCTCTTCTGTTGGTGCTGGAGCAGTCCTCTTCCAAAAGGATGCTCAAGGTCGGAAGCATCCTTGCTTCTTTTTCTCCAAGACCTTCGCACCAGCAGAGAGGAATTATTCCATCGGGGACAGGGAGTTGCTAGCCATGAAGTTGGCTTTCTCGGAGTGGAGACATCTCTTGGAGGGAGCACGTTTTCCCTTCCAAGTCTTCACAGATCACAAAAATTTGGTGTATCTGCAGACAGCTCAGCGGTTGAATTCTCGCCAGGCCAGATGGTCCTTGTTCTTCTCCCGGTTTCATTTCACCCTCCATTTCCTTTCTGGGGAGAAGAACATTCGGGCCGATGCTCTCTCTCGCTCCGTTGTGTCATCTGCGGAGGAGGAGGAGGAGCCTCGGCTTATTGTCCCCACCGAGAGTTTGAGAACCGTGGCCCCGGTTTCGCTGGAGTCTGTGCCCCCGGGCAAGACTTTTGTTCCATCTAGTTTGCGGCCGGAGGTTCTCTCTTGGGCGCACTCGTCCAGGGTGGGTGGACATTTTGGTACTAAAAGGACATCTGAGTTACTGGCGAGGACATACTGGTGGCCGCATATGGCTCGTGATGTCGCGGAGTACGTTCGGGCGTGTGTCTCTTGCGCCAGGAACAAGACTCCTCGGCAACGGCCAGCTGGTTTGCTTTACCCTCTGCCCGTGGCTGACAGGCCCTGGGAGATGGTCGGGATGGACTTTGTGGTGGGCTTACCCAAGTCTCGTAATTGCACCATTATCTGGGTGATCACCGACCATTTCTCCAAAATGGTGCATTTGGTGCCTCTTCCACGGCTACCATCTGCACGGGCGTTGGCTGTCTTGTTTATCAAGCATATCTTTCGCTTACACGGTATGCCAGACAAAATTGTTAGTGACCGGGGTCCCCAGTTTGCGTCTCGATTCTGGAGGGAGCTATGTCGTTTACTCAGTATTGAGTTAAATCTCTCTTCGGCATATCATCCCGAGACGAATGGGTTGGTAGAAAGGGCCAACCAGACCTTGGTCACATATCTGCGACATTTTGTTTCTGCCAGACAGGATGACTGGGCATCCTTGCTACCGTGGGCAGAGTTTGCACTTAACAATGCCGTAGCCGACTCCACCGGTCAGACTCCATTCGTCTTAAATTACGGCCAGCATCCGCGTGTTCCAGTGCCCATGCCTGTGTCTTCCGCTGATCCCAGGGTGGCAGACTGGGCTGTGGAGGCACGGGACATTTGGGATCGCACGCAGGATGCCATTCGGGCCTCCAAGGAGAGAATGAGGTCCTCCGCCGATGTTCATCGGCGCCCTGCTCCGACTTTTGTCCCTGGCGACTTGGTGTGGCTCTCCGCCCGTAACATCAGGCTGCGAGTTGAGTCCACTAAGTTTGCTCCTCGCTACTTGGGTCCCTTCAAGGTTCTCGAACAGGTTAATCCTGTGGTCTACCGCCTGGCTCTTCCTCCACGCTTGGGTATCACCGACACCTTTCATGTGTCCCTCTTGAAACCCGTATACATGTCCCGGTTTTCCGAGTCATCTGCCGGGACATCGGGTTCGTCTACGGACGATTACGAGGTGAACGCTATTTTGGGGTGTAAGGTGGTACGCGGCAAAAAGTTCTATCTGGTGGATTGGAAGGGTTATGGTCCAGAGAACAGGTCATGGGAGCCTGCTGAAAACATTCGGGCCCCACAGCTCATTGCTGCCTTCGAACGTAGCGAGGCCCAAGGAGGGGGGGGCCCTAGGAGGGGGGGTAATGTTAGGAGTCGAGTTTCCTCTGCTGCACAGGGGGAATCTCGATCCGTCTCCACTGCGGTCTCCCATTCTCCTCCAGCCGCAGTGGAGCCTGCTCAGCAGGGACGTCGATCCCAGCATCTCGCTCAGTCTGACTCTGTGAGAAGAGTTACTGCTGCTTCTCCAGCTTCTGCCTTTAAAGCCAATACTGGTCAGCAGCGAGTGGACTTCTCTGGGACTAAGTCCTTGTCTGCGCACACTGAGCATGCCCAGGGCAAGATCTCCCGTTGGAGATCGAGGGTCATGTGCTCAGACTCTGCAGCGCATTCTATTGGTCCTCTTGGCAGGTCTTGGAAGGGCAAAGTTTCTGTGGCCGCTTCCTGTCCTGCAGCTATATAAACTGCGCATGACCGCACGGCCATGCGCTAGTGTACAACTTTATACGTGTGTTTGTTGTGAGTGCAAGTCGTCCTTTAAATACCCCTACCCTACTGTATGATTGTTCGCGTATGGTGTATGGCTGCTATCTAGCGCCCGACTTAACACTCAACGTGTCACACACGTGTCAGCGTCCTCTGCTGTGACCGCCAGTGCGGCGCCACGCGCCTGTGTGCGCTTCCTGACCCATGTCTGGGTACTTAGTGGTGCCTGCCAGCACGGCACAGTTTGCACTTCGGTGCCTCTATTGTATATACTTTTCACACCCAGTTGTGGTGTAGTGCCAGCAAGGGTCTAATCGGACTACTATCCCTGTTGGGGTCTAGTTCGCTGACCACTTGCTCGCGCTCTATGTGCGGTACCGCGATCCTGTGACGCAACAGGATCGCTTTCTTCACGCTGGGTGAGGTTTAACCCACGCGTGTATACTTATGAGTACCGCCATATCGTCTGTCATGTCCTAGCAGCAGGTTTCACCTGCACGGTGGACCCCGGACTGCGAACGCATCCATTACATCTCTCTTGGTGCGTTCCGCCAGTCCTAACATCCCCTGTATATGGTATATACCTGTGTGTCATCTCCTCCTGTAAAAAAGTATATACCTGTGTGTCATCTCCTCCTGTATATCGTATATACCTGTGTGTCATCTCCCCTGTATATAGTATATACCTGTGTCATCTCCCCTGTATATAGTATATACCTGTGTCATCTCCCCTGTATATAGTATGTACCTGTATGTCATCTCCCCTGTATATAGTATATACCTGTGTGTCATCTCCCCTGTATATAGTATATATGTGTGTCATCTCCTCCTGTATATAATATATACCTGTATGTCATCTCCTTCTGTATATCGTATATACCTGTGTGTCATCTCCCCTGTATATAGTATATACCTGTGTCATCTCCCCTGTATATAGTATGTACCTGTATGTCATCTCCCCTGTACATAGTATATACCAGTGTGTCATCTGCTCCTGTATATAGTATATACCTGTATGTCATCTCCTCCTGTATATAGTATATACCTGTGTGTCATCTCCTCCTGTATATAGTATATACCTGTGTGTCATCTCCCCTGTATATAGTATATACCTGTGTGTCAACTCCCCTGTATATAGTATATACCTGTGTGTCATCTCCCCTGTATATAGTATATACCAGTGTGTCATCTCCTCCTGTATATAGTATATACCTGTATGTCATCTCCTCCTGTATATAGTATATACCTGTGTGTCATCTCCTCCTGTATATAGTATATACCTGCTGTATGTCATCTCCTGTATATTGTATATACCTATGTGTCATCTCCTCCTGTATATTGTATATACCTGTATGTCATCTCTTCTATATATACTGTACCTGTATGTCATCTCCTCCTATGTATAGTATATACCTGTATGTCATCTCCTGTATATTGTATATACCTGTGTGTCATCTCCCCTGTATATGGTATATACCTGTGTGTCATCTCCTCCTGTAAAAAAAGTATATACCTGTGTGTCATCTCCTCCTGTATATCGTATATACCTGTGTGTCATCTCCCCTGTATATAGTATATACCTGTGTCATCTCCCCTGTATATAGTATATACCTGTGTGTCATCTCCCCTGTATATAGTATGTACCTGTATGTCATCTCCCCTGTATATAGTATATACGTGTGTCATCTCCCCTGTATATAGTATATATGTGTGTCATCTCCTCTTGTATATAATATATACCTGTATGTCATCTCCTCCTGTATATAGTATATACCTGTGTGTCATCTCCCCTGAATATAGTATATGTGTGTGTCATCTCCCCTGTATATAGTATATACCTGTGTGTCATCTCCTCCTGTAAAAAAGTATATACCTGTGTGTCATGTCCTCCTGTATATGTGTCATCTCCCCTGTATATAGTATATAGCTGTGTCATCTACCCTGTATATAGTATATACCTGTGTGTTATCTCCCCTGTATATAGTATATACCAGTGTGTCATCTCCTCCCGTGTATAGTATATACCTGTATGTCATCTCCTCCTGTATATAGTATATACGTGTGTCATCTCCTCCTGTATATAGTATATACCTGTGTGTCATCTCCTCCTGTATATAGTATATACCTTTGTGTCATCTCTCCTGTATATAGTATATATCTGTGTGTCATCTCCCCTGTATATAGTATATATCTATATGTCATCTCCTCCTGTATTAGACCGCGTTCACACGTTATTTGGTCAGTATTTTTACCTCAGTATTTGTAAGCTAAATTGGCAGCCTGATAAATCCCCAGCCAACTGGAAGCCCTCTCCCATGGTAGTATATATTAGCCCACGCAGTGTATTGCACAGCCCACGCAGTATATTGCAGAGCCCACGCAGTATATTGCAGAGCCCACGCAGTATATAGCACAGCCCACGCAGTATATAGCACAGCCCAAGTAGTACATTGCACAGCCCAAGTAGTACATTGCACAGCCCACGTAGTACATTGCATAGCCCGCGCAGTATATTGCACAGCCCACGCAGTATATTGCACAGCCCATGCAGTATATTGCACAGCCCACGCAGTATATAGCACAGCCCACGCAGTATATTGCACAGCCCACGCAGTATATTGCACAGCCCACGCAGTATATTGCACAGCCCACGTAGTATATTGCACAGCCCAAGTAGTACATTGCACAGCCCACGTAGTACATTGCACAGCCCACGTAGTACATTGTATAGCCCGCGCAGTATATTGCACAGCCCACGCAGTATATTGCACAGCCCATGCAGTATATTGCACAGCCCACGCAGTATATAGCACAGCCCACGCAGTATATTGCACAGCCCACGCAGTATATTGCACAGCCCACGCAGTATATTGCACAGCACACGCAGTATATTGCACAGCCCACACAGTATATAGCACAGCCCACGCAGTATATAGCACAGCCCACGCAGTATATAGCACAGCCCACGCAGTATATTGCACAGCCCGCATAGTATATTGCACAGCCCGCGTAGTATATTGCACAGCCCGCGTAGTATATTGCACAGCCCGCATAGTATATTGCACAGCCCGCGTAGTATATTGCCCAGCCCGCGTAGTATATTGTCCAGCCCGCATAGTATATTACACAGCCCGCGTAGTACATTGCACAGCCCACGTAGTACATTGCCCAGCCCACGTAGTATATTGCCCAGCCCACGTAGTATACTGCACAGCCCACGTAGTATATTGCACAGCTCACGTAGTGTATAGCAATGTGGGCATCATATCCCTGTTAAAAAAAGAATTAAAATAAAAAATAGTTATATACTCACCTTCCATTGGCCCCCGGATCCAGGAAGCGTTTATCGACGCTCCTCGCGCGCTCCGGTCTCAAGAATGCATTGCGGTCTCGCGAGATTATGATGTAGCGGTCCCGCGAGACCGCTACGTCATCTCGCGAGATAGCAATGCATGGACCAGTCACCGGAGCGTTGCGAGAAGCAGGAAAGGCCTGTTCTGGATCCGAGGGATCGACGGACGGTGAGTATATAACGATTTTTTATTTTTTTTTATTATTTTTAACATTAGATCTTTTTGCTATTGATGCTGCATAGGCTTCAAGAGACACTAAAAGAAATCAAGAACAAAAAATGTGGTAGTCAGTAATGGTTACTTTTTTTAACCAAGCATAGGGAAAAAATTATAGAATCACCCTGTAAATTTTCATACCCAAAAATAACACCTGCATCAAATTAGATCTGATCGTTAGTCTGCATCTAAGTAGGAGTGATCACACCTTGGAGAGCTGTTGGACCAAGTGGACTGACATGAATCATGGCTCCAACATGAGAGATGTCAATTGAAACAAAGGAGATGATTATCAAACTCTTAAAAGAGGGTAAATTATCACGCAATGTTGCAAAAGATGTTGGTTGTTCACAGTCAGCTGTGTCTAAAATCTGGACCAAATACAAACAACATGGGAAGGTTGATAAAGACAAACATACTGGTAGAACAAGGAATACATCAAAGCATCAAGACCGGAAACTTAAAGCAATATGCCTCCAAAACAGGAAATGCACAACAAAACAAATAAGGAAAGAATGTGTGGAAACTGGAGTCAACATCTGTGACTAAACGAAAGCCATCATTAACACCTAAACAGAAAAAAAGCAAGGTTACAATGGGCTAAGAAAAAGCAATCGTGGACTGTGGATGACTGGATGAAAGTCATATTCAGTGATGAATCGCGAATCTGCATTGGGCAAGGTGATGATACTGGAACTTTTGTTTCGTGCCGTTCCAATGAGATTTATAAAGATGACTGCCTGAAGAGAGCATGCAAATTTCCACAGTCATTGATGATATGGGGCTGCATGTCTGGTAAAGGCCCTGGGGAGATGGCTGTCATTACATCTACTATATAATTGTCTAAGGTTCACTTCCGTCTGTCCTTCTGTCTGTCACGGATATTCATTGGTCGCGGCCTCTGTCTGTCATGGAAATCCAAGTGGCTGATTGGTCTCACCAGCTGCCTGTCATGGCTGCCGCGACCAGTCAGCGACGGCCACAGTCCGATTAGTCCCTCCCTATTCACCTGCAGTCAGTGCCGGGTGCCCGCTCCATACTCCCCGCAGTCAGTGCCCGCTCCATACTCCCCTCCAGTCACCACTCACACAGGGTTAATGCCAGCGGTAACGGACCGCGTTATGCCGCGGGTAACTCAATCCGTTACCGCCGCTATTAACCCTGTGTGACCAAGTTTTTACTATTGATGCTGCCTATGCAGCATCAATAGTAAAAAGATCTAATGTTAAAAATAATAATAATAAAAAAAAAAAACTGCTATTCTCACCTTCCTTAGTCCGACGATGTGCTCGTGCCTGCCGCCAGCTTCCGTTCCCAGAGATGCATTGCGAAATTACCCAGAAGACTTAGCGGTCTCGCGAGACTGCTAAGTGATCTGGGTAATTTCGCAATGCATCCTGGGAACGCAAGATTGCGGCAGCCGCGCGCACATCGCCAGAGGTTCGCTGGATCTACGCTGGATCCCGGCGGGTGAGTATATAACTATTTTTTATTTTAATTATTTTTTTAACAGGGATATGGTGCCCACACTGCTAAATACTACGTGGGCTGTGTTAGATACCCCGTCACTGCTATATATTACCTGGCCAGTGTTAGATACTATGTGGGCTGTGTTCTATACTGCGTGGGCTGCGTTATATACTACATGGCTGTGTTCTATACTGCGTGCTATATACTACGTGGCCACTGTTAGATACTATGTGGGCTGTGCTATATATTACGTGGGCTGTGTTATATATTACGTGGCCAGTGTTACATACTACGTGGGCTGTGTTATATACTACGTGGCTGCTATATACTGCGTGGCTGCTATATAATGTGTGGGCTGTGTTATATACTACGTGGGCTGGGTTATTTACTGCGTGGCCTAAATTAACGCACCGGGTATTCTTCAATATGTATGTATGTATATAGCAGCCACATGATATATACCACAGGCCACGTAGTACGCCTATATACTACGTGGCCTGTACTATATACTATGTGGCTGCTATATACATACATACATATTCTAGAATACCCGATGCGTTAGAATCGGGCCACCATCTAGTCTTCAATAAATGCACAAGTTTATGTTGATATTTTGGACACTTTTCTTATTCCATCAATTGAAAGGATGTTTGGGGATGATGAAATCATTTTTCAAGATGATAATGCATCCTGCCATAGAGCAAAAACTGTGCAACATTCCTTGAAAAAAGACACATAAGGTCAATGTCATGGCCTGCAAATTGTCCCGATTATAATCCAATTGAAAATCTTTGTTGGAAGTTGAAGAAAATGGTCCGTGACAAGGCTCCAACCTGCAAAGCTGATCTGGCAACAGCAATCAGAGAAAGTTGGAGCCAGATTGATGAAGAATACTGTTTGGCACTCATTAAGTCCATGCCTCAGAAACTGCAAGCTGTTATAAAAGCCAGAGGTGGTGCAACAAAATACTAGTGATGTTTTGGAGAGTTTTTTTGTTTGTTTTTCATGATTCCATAATTTTTTCCTCAGAATTGAGTGATTCCATAATTTTTTCCCTATGCTTGGTTAAAAAAGTAACCATTACGGACTACCAAATTTTTTGTTCTTGATTTCTGTCACGGATCCCACTGTGCTGCCAACATTATGTCATGGATCCCACCAAGCTGTCACGGTTCACAGGGAAGATACCTTTATCATCCCAACCACTCACACCAATTTGTCATGAACTGGGGTTGTTTGGTTCCCCCTGGTTCCTTCTGAAGGGGATTTATCTATATCCCACTTCCCAGTTCTGGTTTGGAATTTGCCGCTCTCTTGCGCCCCCCTTACCCTCAGGTCAGACTAGGTACTGCACCTAGGGTAATTAGTCACCAGAAAGGCTGCCTGCTATGTACTGGCTATTGGGCACGCTCCAGCGAGGGCAATATAACTACTCCCACACAGGCAGGAACAATGATTATCAACGCCGCCGTCGCTACAAAGCCTCCCAAACGCACAGAACAAAGTATGCTGCCACCAGCTCTAATTATCTTAGGATTAACGGGTCTGGAGCCAACCCAAATCAGTAGCGCAATTCACTTCAGAAGATGCGACAGTTTGTTTATAGAGCAGGGAGTGACAATCTAGTAAATATTTTACTCCTAAAAAATGGTGGGCAGTGTTTACAAGGTATAAAAAAGATATTTATAAAGAAGACATAATCTTGTGTACAATGCAATTACAAATAAATAGGGATTACAATTGAAAGAACACTTACATTTCGTTCAGATCATTTCATCTTTTAACTGGCCGTGTGCAAAAGAGGGGGGGTCACATCTAGATGCATACCACACATCTAGACCCCGGACACAAGACACTCCCAGAATGCTATCTCACTAAGTTATTCTAGCCCAAAACCCAAGCACTCCTCCTGTGGTGACATCACTTAGAGGCAGACACCTCCCCCTTACTTAGAGCTATGTTAACTCTTTTTATGCATAACTTGCTGTGTGAACCTCCCATAAGTACGACACCATGCTCATGATGTTCCCCACATCAGGGATGTTCTTTTAAGTGTAAACACGAAGTAATTACATGAACCGCTCACTGAGAAATCCGCACTTTGCATTCGTTGCGTTTAGCTGATAGCGCTTTCAGTGATTGATAGATCTATCGATGGACATCCGGAACATATAATTCTTATAACCCTAGCCCCGATAGGTGCCCCTATATATCACAGAGAATGGTTTGCTTGCAGCATAGAACCATAAAAATTCTTCTGGGAGGAGGAAAATGAGGGGTTTAGGATTCACACACACACACACACACACACACACACACACACACACACACACACACACCAGGCAGAGTGAGAATAGGGGGCGTCGGAATGGCCCGCAGCGTGTGTCTTGTAAAGTTAGGTAGATACTCAAACATGGTATATTCACATTATCGTGACAATTTATTTTAGTGTTTCTTAAAGCCAGAAAGTTGCCATTTGAAATGACTTTAGTTTTGTGCCATGACTGTGATCTGCTTTTTTTCTACAAAATTAAACAACTGAATGAACATCCTCCAAGGCGGGTGATTCCATTATTTTTGCCAGGGGTTTTATATCTCTTTATATTTCATAGAGAGTTAGATCGTAGAATAGCTGATAATTCAATTGTCGGGTTCTGTAAAATCATTGCAGAAGCCGACAGGATATGAGACTTCTTTACATACTACTCCATTGCATATCCGATATATTTTTATATCTCCCTCACTAATAATGTTAGTGTTGTGTGTGTGTAAAATTTGGGAGCTGTAGGTGTTAAATTAAAGGGTTAATTCATGGAAAAACTGGCGTAGGCTCCCGCGCTATTTTCTCCGCCAGAGAGGGAAAGCCAGTGACTGACTGACCATGGTTATTGCCCCCTCCGGCTAAAAACATCTGCCACCCCGCCACCCCAGAAAAGGCACATCTGTAAGATGCGCCTATTCCAGCACTTAGCCTCTCTCTTCCCACTGCCCTGTGGCATTGTCATATGGGGTAATAAGGGGTTAATGTCACCTTGCTATTGTAAGGTGACATTAAGCCTGGTTAATAATGGAGAGGTGTCAATAAGATAATAGTAGGAAAGGGTTAAAAACACACACACATTAAGAATTAAGTATTTTAATGAAAGAATCAAACAGATTTTAACATCTTTTTTGCACGCTCAATCCAAGCAAAGCCCTCGTTCTTCTGTAAAAAAAAATCCAAAATAAAAAAGCAACAATATCCCATACCTGTCCCCCGTACAGTCAAGTTCCACAATTATACTCGCTCATCCCTATGCACAACATAATCAAGAAGTTTACAACCATGGCACTGTATTAATCTTCCTTGACGTGGACGGCAGAGAAAAATTGATTAAAAGTTGTAACGCAGGATACTTGGTATGGTGAATAAGCAGTCCCAGTCAAGTTCCAAAGAAACTGAAGCTGTCTATAGGCTCAGGTTACATCCATATCAGCGTGAACTATTAGTCTACAAGTGAATGAAACGCTTTGGCAGGAGACTCAGGAGGACCCTACTGGTGACACAAAAACATTAATAAGCTAGACTGTATGCTGTAAACATATGTCTGTATTGAGGTTTTCTTCACCCTATTTGTAAAACTCAATAAAAATTTGTTTAAAAAATAAGCTAGACTGCAGTTTGCCAATATGTTTATGAGTAAGCCCAATTTTTTGGAGAAAGCTTCTTGTGGACAGATGAGACCAAGATAACTGGAGCAAGTTCAGAGAACAGCTACTAAGATAGTGAGCTGACTGCAGTGAATGTCCTACGAGAAACGGTTAAAGGATTTGGGAATGTTTAGCTTGCAAAAAAGAAGGCTAAGAGGAGACATAATAGCTGTCTACAAATATCTGCAGGGATGTCACAGGGTAGAGGGATCGGCATTGTTCTCATTTGGAAGAGAAAGACGCACAGTCTTGCTATAATGGAGGTGCATACTGGACGTGGATTTGATCCACAAACGACATCATAAAGATTAAACAGTCGCACTCAAAAAATTATATTTAGTAAAGAAAGATTTATTTCAATCACAAAATAGTGCAATAAATTCACCGCAGTCAGGTTAAATGAGGAACGCAAAGGTAACGTTTCGACCCTATCTTGGGTCTTTTTCAAATTTTGCTCATATGGAAGGTCATGAAGAGAAATTGTGCACAAATGGTACAAGAATCCTGATAGGGGCTTGCGATACGTGTTGAGGTAGACAGCTGCAGTTTTCATTTGCACATGGAAACACGAGACGCAATAGAAAGAAGCTGAAAAGGAGAAGATGCAGATTAGATATTAGAAAAAAACCTTTTTGACAGTGAGGGTGATCAATGAGTGGAACAGGCTGCCACAAGAGGTGGTGAGTTCTCCTGCAATGGAAGTCTTCAAACGGGCTGGACAGACATCTGTCTTAGGCCATGTTCACACTATGCGTTTTTAACTGCGGAACCGCCGCGATTTTGCCGCTGCGGGTCCGCAGCTGTTTTCCATGCAGGGTACAGTACAATGTTACCCTATGGAAAACAAGAAACGCTGTGCCCACATTGCGGAAAATCCCGAAAAAAACCGCGCTGAATTGCTGCGGGAAAAAAGAAGGACCATGTCACTTCTTTGTGCGGAACTGCAGCGGTTCTGCACCCATAGACCTCCATTGTGAGGTCAAACCCGCAGATATTTTTTCGTCTGAGGGTTTTCTGCGGTTTGTGGTGCAGAAACCGCTGCAGCAGGAAGTGCGTGGGTGGAGTGTGGCTGTCCCCCCGTGCTCCATTCCCACCCCCCCATGCTCCGATGCCACCCCCCGTGCTCCGACCCTCCCAACCCCCCCCCCGTGCCCTCATCTCCCCCCTTATACTTACCGGGCCTCCCGTGTCCGTCCGTCCGTCCGTCTTCTCCCTGGGCGCCGCCATCTTCCAAAATGGCGGGCGCATGCGCAGTGCGCCCGCCGAATCTGCTGGCCGGCAGATTCGTTCCAGGCATATTTTGATCACTGTGATAACCTCACAGTGATCAAAATAAAAAAAAAGTAAATGACCCCCCCCCCCTTTATCACCCCATAGGTAGTAACAATAATAAAATAAAGAATTTTTTTTTTCCCCCACTACAGTTAGAACTAGGGTTAGGGGTAGGGTTAGGGTTAGGGGTAGGGTTAGGGTATTTTCAGCCTTTTTAACCCTTACTTCCTAGCAAAAAAACTTCCTAGCAAACACACAGACAATCTGCAGAGAAAACTGCATAAAAAACCGCACTAAAAACCGCATCAAAAAACGCACCAAAAACCGCACCTGCGTTTTCTGCCAAGATCTGCGGTTTTTAGTGCAGAAAAATCCGCAGGGAAATCTGCAACGTGTGAACATGGCCTTAGATGGTTTAGTGAATCCTGCTTTGAGCAAGGGGTGGAACATGATGACCCTGGAGGTGTCTTACAACTCTAATAGTGTAGGATTCAGCTTTTTAGTAAAGCACATCATTCTACTGTTTACCAAAAATGGAATGAGGCCTACAAAGAAAATAACACAGTACCCACAGTCAAATATGGTGGGGGATATTTGGGGGTTGTTTGGCTGCTTTTGGCAGTGGGTGCCTTGACTTTGTGCAAGGCTTCCTGAAATCTGAAGATTAGGGATTTTGGGTCACCATGTAGTGCCCAGTGTCAGAAATCTGGGTTTGCTTTCTAGGTCATGGATATTCCAGCTGGGCAATGACCCCAAACATACTTCAATAAGCCCCTAGAAATATATGGAAACAAAGTACTGGAGAGTTCAGAAGTGGCAGCAATGAGTCTGGATTTAAATCCCATTGATCGCCTGTGGAGAGATCTTAGAATTGCTGTTGGGAGAAGACGTCTTCACATATGAGAGACCGGGAGCAGTTTGCAAAATAAGAGTGCTCCAAAATTCCACCTGAGAGGCGTAAGAAGCTTGTAGGTGGTTATAGGAAGCGATTGATTAGTTATATGGTTGCACACCCTTTGGAATACATATTAATTTGAGGATGCCAACAATTTTGTCCGTACCATTTTTGGAATTATATCTAATCTGCCTTTTTTCTCTTTATTGTTCTTGCGTTGTTCCAATGCACACAAAGGAAATAAACATGTGTATAAGAAAACATGTGTAATTGCAATACTTCGTTGGGAGAAATACTTCATTTTCTGAAACAATTTCAAGGGTGCCAACACTTTCGGCCATGACTGAACACCTATACCTGTCACATCTGTGCTGCCATATACACTCATAGTAACATAGTAACATAGTTAGTAAGGCCGAAAAAAGACATTTGTCCATCCAGTTCAGCCTATATTCCATCATAATAAATACCCAGATCTACGTCCTTCTACAGAACCTAATAATTGTATGATACAATATTGTTCTGCTCCAGGAAGACATCCAGGCCTCTCTTGAACCCCTCGACTCACTCATCCCTGCAAGATTTGTACCGCTGTATACACCCAACCCTATGACATCCGTAGCATTGTAGTTTGGTGTGATCGCCAGTGTTGCCCCAGTATGATGATGTAGGAAGCTGCTGTTGTGCCGCTGTTAGAGGGTGGATGGTGAAGCAGGAGATAACAGGTGTCTGCTGCTTATCCCACTTTCCGAGGAGCAGGGCTGAGCGTTAATGTCTATAGGGTGTTTGGGGTGGCTATGTGGATTGTGTATACGGCTTTTCTCCATGGCCAGCCACTTATGAGAAATATCTAGAAAATCAGAGATGAGCATGCGTCGGAGGAGGGGGCACAGCCTCTAATTACATCTCCTGTGACACCTTCCTGTTATTCTGAGTGTTGATTAATAAACGCAGAAGCAGAAATAGCAGATGTGCGAGTTTAATTAACCATGTACTGACACAAAATGACACCTCATACACTGACACTGTGATTCCATGGGGCACACTGACACCTCATACACTGTGTGATATCTGATGCACTGAAATACCATGTAACATCCAGGCAAATTAATCATAGGTTACCTACCGGCACTAAACATACATTGTGGCTCTTATGCATTATATATGTCATAAATGAAATTGTAAAATCTATAAAGCCATCTCATATTGAACAGTGTAGTATGGCTTAATTATAACTTAGAAAGGGAACAAAAGCTAACACTCTAAGACACACCACATGACCCTGGTGCAGCTGGTGCCCCCTGCTGTGAACAGGTAATTAAAGTGGGTTATCTGATATATCACAGACACAAATTCCAGGCACAGGTTTGCAGAAGAATTTGGGAGGCAACACATTTATTACCTGTGAAGATGCCTTATCGCCCTTGCCACCAGTTGTCAGGAGAACAGTGGGGGAATATCACACTGTTGCCACCAATTTGTCAAGATCAAACACTTCACCTCCTCCAATTAAGCCATGCTTCAATGCTCACTATGAGATGGCTTTCTAGATTTTACAATGACACATCTGACCTATATGATATACAGTGTCACTCTCGTACCCTGATAATCTGACGCATATGGCAACTCTTGAGTATTGTATGACATATATCTGTACATTCTCAATGTCACTGGTGTCTTTTTCTTTTGTTCTAGATGAATCGGCCAATTCAGGTGAAACCCGCAGACAGCGAGAGCCGAGGAGGTAGACCGCCCATTCTAAAACTGTCACACATGTCCTTATTCTCACTTGTACCGCTGGGCCTCCTCCTGTACGTCCAGCCTTCTTCTGTAGCATGTAAAAGTGAGCACCCCTGGTCAAAACTACTGTGATTGTGAACAGTTACACAAGTTGAAAATTAATATAATCTCCAAAAGCCCTAAAGTTAAAGATGACACATTTCCTTTGTATTTTAGGTAAAAAATAAATAAATGTATATAAAATTTATATATATAAAAACACCAGCACTTCACCTACAAAAAAGGTTCTAATGGGTAAAACAAAGCCGCAGCGGCTAAAGGCACAATCTGCCCCTGTGCTTGTGATGCTATAAGAATGCAGACACCTGTATAGCCTTGCGCTGTAGTACAGATAGGAATCTAGGTGTCAATATTACAAAACTGATCTGGAAAAATGCGGCAAAGACAACCCTGCTCAACTTTGAAGATGAGATGTATTTTCATGCAGTAAAGTTCTTGAATTCAATGGTGGTAGGTGGTGATCACTAGTTCATAAAAGCTGTCCTGAGCACATGGAAAAATATTTAGATTTGAGAGTCCTCAGTGGTTGATACCTTTTAATGGCTAACTGAAAAGATGGTAACAAATTGCAAGCTTTCAGGAGCACATGTTCAGCATAGAAATACATCTCATATTCAAATTTTTTTCATTGAAAAAAAGACACATAAGGTCCATGTCATGGCCTGCAATTATTCTGGATTTCAATCCAATTGAAAATATTTGGTGGAAGTTGAAGAAAACGGTCCATGACAAGGCTCCAACCTGCAAAGCTGATCTGTCACCAGCATTCAGAGAATGTTGGAGCCAGATTGATGAAGAATACTGTTTGACACTAATTAAGACCATGCCTCAGAGACTGCAAGCTGTTATAAAAGCCAGAGGTGGGGCAACTAAATACTAGTGATGTTTTGGAGCCTGTTTTTTGTTTGTTTGTTTTTCATAATTCCACAATTTTTTCCGTAGAATTGAGTGATTACATAATTTTTTCCCTTGATTTCTGTCACGGATCCCACCGTGCTGCCAACATTATGTCATGGATCCCACCAATCTGTCACGGTTCACAGGGAAGATACCTTTATCATCCCAACCACTCACACCAATTTGTCATGAACCGGGGTTGTTTGGTTGCCCCTGGTTCCTTCTGAAGGGGATTTATTTATATCCCACTTCCCAGTTTTGGTTTGGAACTTGCAGCTCTCTTGCGCCCCCCTTACCCTCAGGTCAGACTAGGTACTGCACCTAGGGTAATTAGTCGCCAAAAAGGCTGCCTGCTATGTACTGGCTATTGGGCACGCTTCAGCGAGGGGTTTATAACTACTCCCACACAGGCGGGAACAATAATTATCAATGCCACCGTCGCTACAAAGCCTCCAGAATGCACAGAACAAAGTATGCTGCCACCAGCTCTTATTCTCTTAGGGTTAACGGGTCTGGAGCCAACCCAAATCAGTAGCGTAATTCACTTCAGAGGACGCGACAGTTCTTTTATAGAGCAGGGAGCGACAAGCTAGTAAATTATATATTTTACTCCAAAAAAATGGTGGGCAGTGTTTACAAGGTATAAAAAAGATATTTATAAAGAATACTACATATTCTAGAATATGTATGTAGTTTATTTATGTATGTAGTTTATTTATGAAGATTTTAGAATAATACAATGAATACACAGGATTCGTCCGGGCGCGACCAATTAGCGAAGCGTGGTTCAAATCCCACGCCAATTCGCAGCCGGAGTGCACCTGTCGCTGATTGTTCTTGTACGTTGTATATAACAGCCCACGTAGCATATAACACAGCCACGTAGTATATAACAGCCCATGTAGCATATAACACAGCCCACGTAGTACATAGTACAGCCACGTAGTATATAGCACAGCCACATAGTAAATTGCACAGCCACGTAGTATATTGCACAGCACATGTAGTATATAGCACAGCCCATGTAGTATATAACACAGCCCACGCAGTATATAGCATAGCCCACGGACTTTATAGCACAGCCACGTAGTTTATAGCACAGCCACGTAGTATATAACAGCCCACATAGCATATAACACAGCCCACATAGCATATAACACAGCCACATAGTATATAACAGCCCACGTAGTGTATAACACAACCCACGTAGTATGTAGCACAGCCCACGTAGTATATTGCACAGCCACGTAGTGCATTGCACAGCCATGTAGTATGTAGCACAGCCCTCGTAGTATGTAGCACAGCCCACATAGTATATTGCACAGCCACGTAGTATATTGCACAGCCACGTAGTATATAGCACAGCCACGTAGTATATAACACAGCCACGTAGTATATAGCACAGCCACGTAGTATATTGCACTGCCACGTAGTATATTGCACAGCCCACGTAGTATGTAGCACAGCCCACATAGTATATTGCACAGCCACATAGTATATTGCACAGCTATGTAGTATGTAGCACAGCCCTCGTAGTATGTAGCACAGCCCACGTAGTATATTGCACAGCCATGTAGTATATTGCACAGCCCACCACGTAGTATATTGCACCGCCACATAGTATATTGCACAGCCACGTAGTATATTGCATAGCCACTTAGTATATTGCACAGCCCACGTAGTATGTAGCACAGCCCACGTATGTAGCACAGCCCACGTAGTATATTTCACAGCCACATAGTATATTGCATAGCCATGTAGTATGTAGCACAGCCCTCGTAGTATGTAGCACAGCCACGTAGTATATAGCACAGCCATGTAGTAAATTGCACAGCCACATAGTAAATTGCACAGCCACGTAGTATATTGCACAGCACATGTAGTATATAGCACAGCCCATGTAGTATATAACAGCCCACGCAGTATATAGCATAGCCCACGGAATTTATAGCACAGCCACGTAGTATATAACAGCCCATGTAGCATATAACACAGCCCACGTAGCATATAACACAGCTCACATACTATATAACAGCCCATGCAGTATATATAACACAGCCCACATAGTATGTAGCACAGCCCACGTAGTATATTGCACACCCATGTAGTATATTGCACAGCCATGTAGTATGTAGTACAGCCCTCGTAGTATGTAGCACAGCCCACGTAGTATATTGCACAGCCCACCAAGTAGTATATTGCACCGCCACGTATTATATTGCACAGCCACGTAGTATATTGCACAGCCCATGTAGTATATTACACAGCCCACGTAGTATATTGCACAGCCCACGTAGTATATTACACAGCCCACATAGTATATTACACAGCCACGTGGCATATTAGACAGCCACGTAGCATAATACACAGCCCATGTAGTTCATAACACAGCACACGCATTATATAACACAGTCCACATAGTATATTGCACAGCCACGTAGTATATTGCACAGCCACGTAGTATATTGCACAGCCCACTTAGTATATAGCAATGTGGGCACTATATCCCTGTTAAAAAAAAAAATTAAAATAAAAAATAGTTATATACTCCCCCTCCGGCGGCCCCCGGATCCAGCCCATGCCTTTCCCGCTCCTCGCGCGCTGCTCCGGTCCCATTGCGAGACGGCTACGTCATATCCCGTCATTGCCGCATTGCATTCTGGGTACCGGAGCAGTGCACGAGGAGCCGGAAAGGCAGAGGCGTAGCTAGAGCTTTTGCCGCCCGGGGCTGTTCCCGAGTTTGGCGCCCCCCCCCCCCCCCCCCCCGGCTCAATACACACAAAGGTTACCAAAAACGGTTTTCCTGTTTTGTAGAACTTAAACTGGGCCTAATGGTGTCACCCCCACATGCCACACCTGTGACTTAATACCACCACACCATGACCAGGCCACATAGTGACCGAATAATACTACATACAAGGGACAAATACCACAACACCATTTCCAGACCACATATTACCACCACATAGTGACTGAATACTACAATACTGATCAGTAATAAAAAAAAAACCACAATACTATCACCATAAGTGCCAGTATTCACAGGAGATCTGTACTTAGTATGCAGTGTCTGTGTAGAGGTAATACAGAGATCACTGGTGACATTATACACAGGACCTCTATATAGTATACAGTGTATAGTGTCAGTGTATAGGTAACACTGACTCACCAGTGACGTCTCTAGGTGAAGTCCTTCATCTTTCATCCAGCACAGACCGCCATCATTCCTTCCAGCCAGGACTCGTTTCTGCAGGAAATAACACAGTTATCTCGAGCTCCGCTTGCAGAACACATTACTTAATTTTTCACAACTTCTACATTACATCACATGAAGAAAAAAAGGTGATATAGTGTCACTCTGCACAGTAACAGGACCGCCCCCCCATTTAAAACAGTATACTCAAAAAATAAAATAAATACATCACTGCAGTAATAATATCCCTTAATTAGCCCCTATGGTAATAATATTCCCCACCCTGGCCCCGTTTCTCATTCCTGGCTCCAGCCATATGTTCTCGCATCCTGCCCTCATGAGTATCCATTCTACCCCATATGATCTCCACATCCTGCCCCACCAGCCTCCATCGTATCCGTCCTGCCCCATGATCCAATCCTGCCCCGTGTCTCCAATCATGCCCCGTATCTACATTCTGCCCATGCCTCAAGTCCTGCCCCCAGTGTGTCCAGCATATTACCCCCATGTTGTCCAGCAATCTGCCCCAGTGTGTCCAGCATATTACCCCCATGTTGTCCAGCAATCTGCCCCAGTGTGTCCAGCATATTACCCCCAGTGTGTCCAGCAATCTGCCCCAGTATGTCCAGCACTGCCCCCAGTGTGTCCAGCAATCTGCCCCAGTGTCCAGCCTTTCCCCAGTGTGTCCAGCAGTCTGCCCCAGTGTGTCCAGCATATTACCCCCAGTGTCCAGCATTGCCCCAGTGTGTCCAGCATATTACCCCCAGTGTGTCCAGCAATCTGCCCCAGTGTCCAGCATTGCCCCAGTGTGTCCAGAAGTCTGCCCCAGGGTCTCCAGCATTGCCTCAATGTGTCCAGAAATCTGCCCCAGGGTCTCCAGTATTGCCCCAGTGTGTCCAGCAATCTGCCCCATGGTCTCCTGTATTGCCCCAGTGTGTCCAGCATTCTGCCCCATGGTCTCCAGTATTGCCCCGGTGTATCCAGCAATCTGCCCCATGGTCTCCTGTATTGCCCCAGTGTGTCCAGCATTCTGCCCCATGGTCTCCAGTATTGCCCCGGTGTGTCCAGCAATCTGCCCCATGGTCTCCAGTATTGCCCCAGTATGTCCAGAAGTCTGCCCAGGGTCTCCAGCATTGCCTCAATGTGTCCTGAAATCTGCCCCATGGTCTCCAGTATTCAGTGTGTCCAGCAATCTGCCCCATAGTCTCCTGAATTGCCCCAGTGTGTCCAGCATTCTGCCCCATGGTCTCCAGTATTTCCCCAGTGTGTCCAGCATTCTGCCCCATGGTCTCCAGTATTGCCCCAGTGTGTCCAGCAATCTGCCCCATGGTCTCCTGTATTGCCCCAGTGTGTCCAGCATTCTGCCACATGGTCTCCTGTATTGCCCCAGTGTGTCCAGCAATCTGCCCCATGGTCTCCAGTATTGCCCCAGTGTGTCCAGCATTGCCCCAGCCCCAGACAGTCAGACATAAAGAAAAAAAAAAGTAAAATCCTCACCTCTCCCGTTCCTAGCGCAGGTCCGGTGCAGTCAGCGTCTCTCCGGCTCTGCGACGCTCAGGACAGAGAGGCAGAGCGGCGCGCACAGTAGTGACGTCATCGCGCCTTCTGCTCTGAGACGTCGCAGAGTCAGAGGACGCTGTAGCTGCCGGCGCCGCAGGAACCAGGAGAGGTGAGTATAGAGCGGGGGGCGGGGTCCGGTGGTGGGGGGAGCTGGCCCTGGTCGTGGCGGCGGACGGCGCCGCCCGAAGATTTAAAGGGGCGTCTTTTTTTTTTCTTCTCCTGCAGCGCCGGCCGCCCCCCGCATTGTGCCGCCCGGGGCGGACCGCACCCCCCTTCCTACGCCACTGGGGAAAGGCCTGGGCTGGATCCGGGGGCTGCCGGTGGGTGAGTAGATAATGATGTTTTATTATTTTTAACATTATATGTTTTTGTGGGCGGCACGGTGGCGCAGTGGTTAGCACAGCAGCCTTGCAGCGCTGGAGTCCTGGGTTCAAACCCCACCAAGGACAACATCTGCAAAAAGTTTGTATGTTCTCTCCGTGTTTGCGTGGGTTTCCTCCGGGCACTCTGGTTTCCTCCCACATTCCAAAGACATACTGATAGGGAATTTAGATTGTGAGCCCCACTGGGGACAGTGATAATGTGTGCAAACTGTAAAGCGCTGCGGAATATGTTAGCGCTATATAAAAATAAAGATTATTATTATTACTATTGATGCTGCATAGGCAGCATCAATTGTAAAAAGTTGGTCACACAGAGGGTTAATGGCAGCATTAACGGACTGCCTTACACCGCGTTATGCCGCGGTGTAAGGCAGTCAGGTTAACGCTATGTGGGCGCTGACTGGGGGGGAGTATGGAGGGGCATTGACTCCAGGGGAGTAGGGAGGGGCCAATCTGCGGCCGGACTGTGCCCGTCGCTGATTGGTCGCGGTCTTGGGCCGCGACCGACCGCGACCAATCAGCGATGCGGTATTTCTGTGACAGACAGACAAACAGACGGAAGTGACCCTTAGACAATTATAGAGTAGACTAGCTGAAGAGCCCGGCATTGCCTGGGCATAGCAAATATCTGTGGTTAGTTATAGCACCTCACTTCTCTTATTTTCCCATCACGCCTCTCATTTTCCCCCTCACATCTTTCATTTTCCCCCTCACATTTCTCATTTTCTCCCTCACACCTCTTATTTTCTCCCTCACTCCTCTTATTTTCCCCCTCACTCCTCTCATTCCCCCCTCACTCCTCTCATTCCCCCCTAACACTTGTCATTTCAACCTCACATCTGTCATTTTCCGATCACTCCACTATTTTCCCTCACTCCTCTCATTTTGCACTCACACCTTTTCATTTTCACTTCACACCTCTCATTTTCACCTCACACCTCTCATTTTCCCCTCAGTATATACATGTTTGTCATCTCCCTTATACTGTATATAGTATACACCTGTATGTCATCTCCTGTATATAGTATATACCTGTATGTCATCTCCCCTGTATATAGTATATACCTGTATGTCATCTCCTGTATATTGTATATACCTATGTGTCATCTCCTCCTGTATAAAGTATATACCTGTATGTCATCTCTGCTCTATATAGTATATACCTGCATGTCATCTCCTCCTATATATAGTATATATCTGTATGTCATCTCCTGTGTATAGTATATACCTGTATGTCATCTCCCCTGTATATAGTATATACCTGCTGTATGTCATATCCTCTATATACCTATGTGTCATCTCCTCTTTTATATAGTATATACCTGTATGTCATCTCCTATACAGGTCCTTCTCAAAAAATTAGCATATAGTGTTAAATTTCATTATTTACCATAATGTAATGATTACAATTAAACTTTCATATATTATAGATTCATTATCCACCAACTGAAATTTGTCAGGTCTTTTATTGTTTTAATACTGATGATTTTGGCATACAACTCCTGATAACCCAAAAAACCTGTCTCAATAAATTAGCATATCAAGAAAAGGTTCTCTAAACGACCTATTACCCTAATCTTCTGAATCAACTAATTAACTCTAAACACATGCAAAAGATACCTGAGGCTTTTATAAACTCCCTGCCTGGTTCATTACTCAAAACCCCCATCATGGGTAAGACTAGAGACCTGACAGATGTCAAGAAGGCCATCATTGACACCCTCAAGCAAGAGGGTAAGACCCAGAAAGAAATTTCTCAACAAATAGGCTGTTCCCAGAGTGCTGTATCAAGGCACCTCAATGGTAAGTCTGTTGGAAGGAAACAATGTGGCAGAAAACGCTGTACAACGAGAAGAGGAGACCGGACCCTGAGGAAGATTGTGGAGAAGGACCGATTCCAGACCTTGGGGAACCTGAGGAAGCAGTGGACTGAGTCTGGTGTGGAAACATCCAGAGCCACCGTGCACAGGCGTGTGCAGGAAATGGGCTACAGGTGCCGCATTCCCCAGGTAAAGCCACTTTTGAACCATAAACAGCGGCAGAGGCGCCTGACCTGGGCTACAGAGAAGCAGCACTGGACTGTTGCTAAGTGGTCCCAAGTACTTTTTTCTGACGAAAGCAAATTTTGCATGTCATTCGGAAATCAAGGTGCCAGAGTCTGGAGGAAGACTGGGGAGAAGGAAATGCCAAAATGCCTGAAGTCCAGTGTCAAGTACCCACAGTCAGTGATGGTGTGGGGTGCCATGTCAGCTGCTGGTGTTGGTCCACTGTGTTTCATCAAGGGCAGGGTCAATGCAGCTAGCTATCAGGAGATTTTGGAGCACTTCATGCTTCCATCGGCTGAAATGCTTTATGGAGATGAAGATTTCATTTTTCAGCACGACCTGGCACCTGCTCACAGTGCCAAAACCACTGGTAAATGGTTTACTGACCATGGTATTACTGTGCTCAATTGGCCTGCCAACTCTCCTGACCTGAACCCCATAGAGAATCTGTGGGATATTGTGAAGAGAAAGTTGAGAGACGCAAGACCCAACACTCTGGATGAGCTTAAGGTCGCTATTGAAGCATCCTGGGCCTCCATAACATCTCAGCAGTGTCACAGGCTGATTGCCTCCATGCCACGCCGCATTGAAGCAGTCATTTCTGCCAAAGGATTCCCGACCAAGTATTGAGTGCATAACTGAACATTATTATTTGTTGGTTTTTTTGTTTGTTATTAAAAAACACTTTTATGTGATTGGATGGGTGAAATATGCTAATTTATTGAGACAGGTTTTTTGGGTTATCAGGAGTTGTATGCCAAAATCATCAGTATTAAAACAATAAAAGACCTGACAAATTTCAGTTGGTGGATAATGAATCTATAATATATGAAAGTTTAATTGTAATCATTACATTATGGTAAATAATGAAATTTAACACTATATGCTAATTTTTTGAGAAGGACCTGTATATAGAATATACCTGTATGTCATCTCCTTCTGTATACAGTATATACCTGTAAGTCATCTCCTCCTGTATATAGTATATACACCTGTGTCATCTGCTCCTGTATATAGTATATACCTGTGTGTCATCTCCCCTGTATATAGTATGTACCTGTATGTCATCTCCCACTGTATTAGACCTCGTTCACACGTTATCTGGTCAGTATTTTTACCTCAGTATTTGTAAGCTAAATTGACAGCCTGATAAATCCCCAGCCAACAGGAAGCCCTCCCCCCTGGCAGTATATATTAGCTCACACATACACATAATAGACAGGTCATGTGACTGACAGCTGCAGTATTTCCTATATGGTACATTTGTTGCTCTTGTAGTTTGTCTGCTTATTAATCAGATTTTTATTTTTGAAGGATAATACCAGATTGTGTGTGTTTTAGGGAGAGTTTCATGTGTCAAGTTGTGTGTGTTGAGTTGCATGTGGCGACATGCATGTAGCGACTTTTGTGAGATGAGTTTTGTGTGGCGACATGCGTGTAGCAACTTTTTGTGTGTTGAGTTGCATGTGACAGGTTAGTGTAGCAAGTTGTGTGCAGCAAGTTTTGAACATGGCCAGTTTTGCACGTGGCGAGTTTAATGTGTGGTGCGTTTTGAGTATGTGCAAGTTTTGTGTGAGCAACTTTTGCATGTGTTGCAACTTTTGTGCATGTGGCAATTTTTCCGCGTGTGCAAGTTTAGTGTGTGGCGAGTTTTCCATGAGGTGAGTTTTGCACGTGTGGCTAGTTTTGCGTGGGCCTAGTTTTGCATGTGGCGAGTTTTGCATGTGGCAAATTTTGCACGTGGCGAGTTTTGAGCGGTGACTTTTGTGTTTCGACTTTTATGTGGCGAGGTTGGTGTATGTGTGGTGAAATGTTTGCTGAGGGTGGTATATGTGTTTAAGCACGTGGTAGTGTGTGGCGCATTTTGTGTGTGTGTTCATATCCCCGTGTGTGGCGAGTGTCCCATGTCGGGGCCCCACCTTAGCAACTGTACGGTATATACTCTCTGGCACCATCGCTCTAATTCTTTAAGTCCCCCTTGTTCACATCTGGCAGCTGTCAATTTGCATCCAACACTTTTCCTTTCACTTTTTCCCCATTATGTAGATAGGGGCAAAATTGTTTGGTGAATTGAAAAGTGCGGGGTTAAAATTTCGCCTCACAACATAGCCTATGACGTTCTCGGGGTCCAGATGTGTGACTGTGCAAAATTTTGTGGCTGTAGCTGCGACGGTGCAAATGCCAATCCCGGACATACACACATACATACACACACACACACACACACACACACACACACACACACACACATTCAGCTTTATATATTAGATATTTAGAATTGAGAGTCCTTAGTGGTTGATACCTTTTAATGGTTAACTGAAAAGATGGTAACAAATTGCAAGCTTTCATGAGCACATGTTCAGCATAAAAATACATCTCATATTCAAAGTTTTTTCGTTCTTATGGTATCACAAGTATATATATATATATATTGTAGTGTGGCTAAAGGTTGAATAGTCGACGGGAGATATGTGTCACTTAGGTGGCTTGTCGCTGTGACATAACCGTGCCTATCTATGTGTGTTTCAGGACCTGTGGTGATGTCATAACCACATGTCTAATCATGTGATGGGTTCCTGGGTGTGGTTAGACCTATAAAAGAAAGGCTAATGTTTAACACAGGAGGTATATGTGTGGAGGTGTTAGCCTCCAGAGTGTGTTAAGGCTTCAGGACTGAGCCTGAAGGACTGGACACTTGTTTTTCCTTTTCCTGAGCTAAAGGGTATTTGTTTTCTGTTTTGCAATGTGGTTTATGGAGCAATAAACCCTGTGAACTTTTAATGGAACGTGCCTCCTGAGTGTCAGCCGTCGCACGTGAGCGAGTGAAACCCCTACAATATATAAATATATATATACAGTAGTATACAGTTGTGGCCAAAAGTATTGACACCTCTGCAATTCTGTCAGATAATACTCAGTTTCTTCCTGAAAGTGATTGCAAACACAAATTCTTTGTTATTATTATCTTCATTTAATTTGTCTTAAATGAAAAAACACAAAAAGAATTGTCCTAAAGCCAAACTGGATATAATTCCACACCAAACATAAAAAAGGGGGTGGACAAAGTATTGGCACTGTTCGAAAAATCATGTGATGCTTCTCTAATTTGTGTAATTAACAGCACCTGTAACTTACCTGTGGCACCTAACAGGTGTTGACAGTAAATAAATCACACTTGCAGCCAGTTGACATGGATGAAAGTTGACTCAACCTCTGTCCTGTGTCCTTGTGTGTACCACATTGAGCATGGAGAAAATAAAAAAGACCAAAGAACTGTCTGAGGACTTGAGAAACCAAATTGTGAGGAAGCATGAGCAATCTCAGGGCTACGAGTCCATCTCCAAAGATCTGAATGTTCCTGTGTCTACCGTGCACAGTGTCATCAAGAAGTTTAAAGCCCATGGCACTGTGGCTAACCTCCCTAGATGTGGACGGAAAATAAAAATTGACAAGAGATTTCAACGCAAGACTGTGCGGATGTTGGATAAAGAACCTCGACTAACATCCAAACAAGTTCAAGCTGCCCTGCAGTCCGAGGGTACAACAGTGTCAACCCATACTATCAGTTGGCATCTGAATGAAAAGGGACTGTATGGTAGGAGACCCAGGAAGACCCCACTTCTTACCCCGAGACATAAAAAAGCCAGGCTGGAGTTTGCTAAAACTTACCTGAAAAAGCCTAAAACGTTTTGGAAGAATGTTCTCTGGTTAGATGAGACAACAAAAGTAGAGCTTTTTGGGCAAAGGCATCAACATAGAGTTTACAGGAGAAAAAAGAGGCATTCAAAGAAAAGAACACTGTCCCTACAGTCAAACATGGCGGAGGTTCCCTGATGTTTTGGGGTTGCTTTGCTGCCTCTGGCACTGGACTGCTTGACCGTGTGCATGGCATTATGAAGTCTGAAGACTACCAACAAATTTTGCAGCATAATGTAGGGCCCAGTGTGAGAAAGCTGGGTCTCCCTCAAAAGTCATGGTCTTCCAGCAGGACAATGACCCAAAACACACTTCAAAATGCACCAGAAAATGGTTTTAGAGAAAGCACTGGAGACTTCTAAGGTGGCCAGCAATGAGTCCAGACCTGAATCCCATAGAACACCTGTGGAGAGATCTAAAAATGGCAGTTTGGAGAAGGCACCCTTCAAATATCAGGGACCTGGAGCAGTTTGCCAAAGAAGAATGGTCTAAAATTCCAGCAGAGCATTGTAAGATACTCATTGGCGGTTACCGGAAGCGGTTGGTCGCAGTTATTTTGGCTAAACGTTGTGCAACCAAGTATTAGGCTGAGGGTGCCAATACTTTTGTCTGGCCCATTTTTGGAGTTTTATGTGAAATGATCAATGTTTTGCTTTTTGCTTCATTCTCTTTTGTGTTTTTTCATTTAAGACAAATTAAATGAAGATAATAATACCAAAGAATTTGTGATTGCAATCATTTTCAGGAAGAAACTGAGTATTATCTGACAGAATTGCAGGGGTGTCAATACTTTTGGCCACAACTGTATATAGTAGTATTACTCCACTCTCTGTGGATGGGGGGTACTCACTTGGCTGGTCGTTGAGGCCTACTCGGGGTTAAAAGTCCATTTGGTTTATTAGTACAGCATAAACCTCACTTCAGGAACTTGGAAACATACAACACCGCATGCACCGTCCAGCAACCGTTCGGCTCTACAGTACCCACGGTCCTTGCTGAGCCCAGTGTGTCTAATAAGGATTAAAGTCGGTTAACTGTCCGTGATGGTCACACAGATTTTCGAATACCTTTTTTCCTCCCCTCCGGAGGAATAACACAGGCCTCCTCACTCTGGCTCAGGCTAGCAAGCACAGCACACAGGCTCCATCTTGGGTGTTCTGGCATACCCTCTTGGGTGGGGTATGTAGGTGACTGGACACACCCATCTCTCCAAGTCAACTGGAAGCCTTCCCAATGTATAGCAAAACCCTCAGCAGTAGATCTGCTGAGCAAAAGAAGCTCAGGCTTCCATCACAGGGACACCCACCTCTGTGATACATACTGTACCGCCCATTAACCACATGGCCAGTCACCATGCCACATATCCCCCCCCCCCCCCCCACCTAAAGCCACGGTGCATGCCACTTCCTATTACCCGACCAGAGACTCTTCTCGGTCGCCTCTGGGAGTCAAACCGACTGTACAAATCAGGCCCTGTAGCTAAACCCTTTTGGAACCATCCATCATCCGACTCCGTCACGTCCTCTAATAGGGTTGACCCTTTGTCAGTCCACCCCCATCAACGGCGGTCAGTATGGTGTTGCGATTCCCTGGCACTCATACTGTCACGATAATGCCAAAAATGTCATATTGTGAGTTTAGTTGTAGAGAGTACTATGTCACAGGCACAAGTGCAGCTGCAACCCCCCCTTCCTCCCACCACTGCATTCGCTGGTATGGATACACTATGCAACTTGAACCTAGTGTGTGAGCAGGGTGTGGCTTTAAACTGCAGGTGACCAATCCTGTAAAGCCACTCATGGTCCCTCCCCACTCACTCAGGAATGCCTTTGTCTGAGACTTTGGAAAAAACATAAATAACTATCAGATCAGTGCATATCATTAAGCAGTCCTTTAGTGATGTCACAAGCTGAAAAGTATAAGTCACTATACTCTTAGCTCAGCCTTCAGTCTTGGCCGGGGAAGCGATCTAACACCAGCTTGGTAAAGCTGTTCCATGCATCTGGATGTATTTATCCTCCTAAGCCAAAGGCGAGCCAAGATGATATCATAGTATAGAAAGATAGGAGACAAAAAAAGCGCAAATAGGGTCTTATCCCTAGGATTGTTTCCAATCAATTATGAGAGAACTGCTCACCTGGTGGTACACAGTAAAGGCGTGGAGTTCTCAGCTGCTGCAGATCCACAGGTCGCCCTCTCAGAACCGTTATAATCCACATTCATCTATTATAAAGATGATATCATGTCATAACCTGTAAGTTCTCTTTTCAACGTTAATCCTATTTTATTTTGTAATCTGTAATGTATATACGAATTGTCTCCTTTCTAATATCTTTTTATACTTTATAAACACTGCCTAATTTTTCATGAAGTAAAATATTTAATTGCTAGCTTGTTTCTTCTGCTCTATAACGAACTGTGTCCTCTGAAGTGAATTGCGCTACTGATTTGGGTTGGCTTTGGACCCGTGAATCGGAGCTGGTGGCAGCATACTTTGTTCTGTGCGATTGGGAATCTTTGCAGCGACGGCGGCGTTGATAATTATTGTACCCGCCTGTGTGGGAGTAGTTATATTGCCCTCGCTGCAGTGTGCCCAATAGCCAGTACATAGCAGGCAGCCTTTCTGGCGATTAATTACCCTAGGTGCAGTACCTAATCTGACCTGAGGGTAAGGGGGCGCCAGAGAGCTGCAAGTTGCAAACCGGAACTGGGAAGTAGGATATGGATAAATCCCCTTCAGAAGGAACCAGGGGCAATCAAACAACCCCGGTTCGTGACACATTGGTGTGAGTAGTGGGGACGATAAAGATATCCTCCCCGGGATCCCTGACACATTTGCTGGGATCCGTGACATAGTGCTGGCAGCACGGTGTGCACCGTGACATATTGGTGGCAACGCGGTGCGATAATAGAGCATTAGTGATCTGGTTTGAGCAATCATTCCTCTCACTAAAAACTTGCAAAGTTCTAGCGAGGACACTGAGCAAATAAGTTTGGAGCGCAAGCTCAGTGTTTACTAGTCCTGAGACAATACCGTATGTACTTGCGATTACCCCCTCCCTTTCTCTTCATTTTTCCATCCTATCTTTTATTTGGCAATGTTGGCTGCAAAAGGAGAAGCCTGGTACACCAAGCAGAAGAAGGACACTCTTGTTGGAGTATGCATGTACCATGGCCTGGACTCCCATGGCAAATCCAAGGCTCAAATGGTCACTGAACTGGTGCAATTTGAAGCAGACCAAGCCTTGCCTCAGCCCAGCAGACGCAGAAGCCAGCACAAGCGAAAATGGTGCTGTAGCAGAGGTGAAACCACTGAATGCCGGCCCTACTAGCAACCAGGGCGGATTGGACCCCCACCTGTAGGCGGACTTGGAACAGCTCCCCGCCGACAACCATGATGGACGTTTGCAGCTGATCCAGCAATACCATGGAAAAGCGGAAAAGCGGGAGGCAGAGAGAGCTCATCGGGCTGAGCGGGAGGCCCAAGCCCGGACGGACCATGAACTGTGGCTGCCCAACTCAGAGCCGTACCATCTATCACGTGGAGCAGTGAGTCAAGCAACGCTCAGTTACTCAAACCCCAGCCAGAGCACTTTCCTGTGTTGGAAAAGGATGGGGACTTGGACTCTTTCCTGTGGGCCTTTGAGAAAGCCTGCTGACAGTACAGGCTGCCTGGGAACCAATGGGCCCAATGCCTGACCCCAGGGCTGAGGCAAAGCTCTGGAGGCGTTTGCTGCTCTCCCTCAAGCAGGCCCTGATAACCAAGTACCAGCTTATACCTGAGGTTTATCGTAGAAAGTTCCGGAAGCTACAACGTGGCCCTCACGACAGTTACAGCAATGTGGCACATGGACTCGGGACTCACTTTGACCAGTGGACACAAGGACTGTCAGATACCACCTTTGCCCAGCTGCTAGACCTGATGATCAAAGACCAGTTTTTACATCTTTGCCTAGCTGAGGTGCAACAGTTCGTGATGGACAGAGAACCCAAAGATGTGACGAAAGCAGTGCAGATTGCCGATGCCTATAAGGCCAACCGTAAATCGGAAGTGCGGAAGCCCGTCACAGCCAGCTGGAGAGGGGGTAAGCCTGCAACCAACGCCAGTGCCCCAGCCAGCCAACTCACCAGAGGTCCTGTCCTCGTTGCCAACAGCATCAGACCTACCACCGACCTTCGTCATTGTTTTTCCTGCAAACGGACTGGTCTTTTCAGCACCAACTGTCCGGAGAAGCAGAAGAACCCCCAGCCAAGGCCCCAGGGCCTAATGCAGCAGTTATTTTTGTGGCTGGGAGGGTGTGTGACAATGTGCAGCACGTCATCGTGGATGGCCATGTCGCTACAGGCCTCAAGGACATCGGGGCTGAACGGACCCTCATCCGACCCGAACTGGGAGCCCCTGAAGAGATCATTCCGGGGAAAACCCTAACGGTCATCGGGACTGGGGGCATCAGCTGTCCCTTAACAATGACCCGGGTTTATATAGATTGGGGTGCTGGGAGTGGGGTGAAGGAAGTGGAGCTGTCCGATAACTTGCCCACTGATGTTTTATTGGGGACTGATTTGGGGAGAATGGTTGCATACTATCTCCCTGACTCTCCTGCCTGAACGAATGCTGATGATAGCAAAGGGAAATCGCATGTGTTACCTGACCATGTAATGATGCATCTGATAACCATTTTTTCCTTAGGAATGATGCTGAAAATGATATAAATGTGCCAGCTGAACCTGATAACCATTCTGCAAAGGTTGATGTGTCCACAGGTGCAGGAGTGCTCAGCCACGTCACTCCACGGGGTGGGATGGCTGAGGAACTCCTAACAGGAGCAAGCGTCGGTACTCAAGAAAATGGGGAGGTGCAAGGGAACCGTGAGGAAGATGATGCCATGCAATTGATCAGTGCCACCGAGGAAGGTAACTGGCCCATAAGTAGCATTGCTCCTGGAATGTTGGGGGTGGATGGGGAGGTAGTACCCATAGCAGCGCCGGCTGATGGGTCTGTGGAAATCCCCGGGGAGACAGCCTACGTAGCTGCTGTCACCCGCAGTCAGAGTGCCCGGACGCAGATAACATTCTGCCTTCTGGACCCTCATCAGTCACAGGCATGACTGAACCAGAGATGGACCCAGAGCAGGTCCCAGAGGGTTCCTGTGGGGAAGGGACCCTGACGTCGCTATTGGCTTCCCCTAGCCAGGACTTCCAGGCCGCTCTGCGCTCAGATGCGAGCCTAGAGAATTTGAGACAACTTGCCAAGATGCCCACCTCCGTGACGGATAAGGAAAGGGTGTTCTGGGAACGAGGGAGGTTGTACCTGGAGACAGTACCCGGGAAATCCCAAAAGAAGTGGTTGAGGGAAAGACAGCAGGTCGTCCCGCAGCAATTCTGGAGTGAGTTGTTGCGGATTGCCCATAAGATCCGATCCCGCTCGCTGGACACTTGGGGATCAGCAAAACTAAGGCCTGGCTGTCTCAACACTTCTATTGGCCTAAGATGGGGACAGATGTGTCAAACTACTACCGCTCCTGTGTCACCTGTCAAAGACTGGGGAAGGTGGGGCCTGCTCTTAATGCTCCCCTAATCCCTTTGCCAGTGATGGCGGAGCCTTTCCAGAGGATCGCGGTGGACATTGTGGGCCCACTGGCTGTCCCCAGCAGCTCTGGAAAGCAATACATCCTTACTGTGGTAGACTACAGTACCCGATACCCAGAGGCAGTGGCTCTGTCATCAACTAGGGCAGATAAGGTGGCGGATGCACTGTTGGCTATCTTTTCACGTGTAGGATTTCCAAGGGAGATGCTTACCGATCAAGTGACCCAATTCATGGCTCGCCTAATGGAGGCTCTCTGTAAGAAAATGCAGGTGAAGCATCTAGTATCGAGTACGTATCACCCACAGACCAATGGCTTGTGTGAGCGCTTCAATGGTACCCTCAAACAGATGCTACGCATGCTGTTTGAGACCAAAGGACGCGACTGGGAGCGGTACCTCCCACACCTGCTGTTCGCTTACCGAGAGGTTCTGCACGCCTCGACGGGGTTCTCCCCCTTCGAGCTCCTGTACAGCAGGCGAGTCCTGGGACCCCTTGGGTTAGTAAGGGAATCCTGGGAAGAGGAGCCGAACCCTTCTGAAGTGTCCATAGTGGAGTGTCATGCCCTTCTGTGACAAGATGCAGACCTTGACGCAGTTGGTGCATGACAACATGACGCATGCTCAGGCTGACCAGAAGCACTGGTACGACCAGAACGCCTGAGAGTGGACCTACCACATGGGTCAAAAGGTGTGGGTGCTGGTCCCCGTGCCAAAGGATAAGCTTCAGGCAGCCTGGGAAGGCCCATACGTCGTACACCAACAGCTCAACCCGGTCACCTACGTGGTCATGCTTGAGCACGCTCGGAGTAGGCAAAAGGCCTTTCACGTCAACATGATGAAAGCTCATCACGAACGTGAGCCTTTTGTCCTACCGGTCTGCAGCCTGCCCGAAGACGGGGAGGAAGACCCCCTCCTGGACATGCTGGCCCAAACCAAGGCCAGTGGGTCCATTGAGGACGTGGAGGTAAGTGCCTCGCTAACCGAACACCAGCGGTTGCAGTTGCAGACCAAGCTGGAACCCTTCCGGGCCGTGTTCTCCAACCGACCGGGAAGGACTGAGTTAGCGGTCCACGAGGTGGACACCGGGAATGATGCCCCACTACGGCGAGCACCATATCAGATCTTTGACGAGGTGCAGCAGGTTATGTGCCAGGAGATCGATGAGATGTTACAGCTGGCGGTGATTCAATGGTCAAAAAGCGCATGGGCCTCACCTGTTGTACTCGTGCCAAAGAAGGATCGGGCCACCCGGTTCTGCGTGGATTACAGGGGCTCAATGCCATCACAGCCTCTGACGTCGAGGAGCTGCTTGAGAAGTTAGCTGGGGCAAAATTCCTGACCATAATGGATCTGAGTCGAGGATACTGGCAGATTCCCCTGAGCCCTGAGGCACAGGAGAAGTCTGCCTTTATCACACCCTTCGGACTGTACGAGTCCACAATCATGCCCTTCGACATGAAGAATGCCCCTGCCACTTTCCAGCGGATAGTCAACCACCTGCTTCAAGGACTGGAAAAGTACGCGGTGGCGTACTTGGATGACATTGCCTTCTTCAGTTCCTTTGCAGTCTCTCAAGTCTTAGCTGCTCTACCTCTCTTACGTACGCCATATGATATTCCAGGAGTATTCGGATATTATTAAGGCTCTCCATTGATCTGACAGCGAAGAGTGGGACCATCCCATCTTCACCAGCTACCTGGGCTTCGTCATCAGCCGGACTCCTCACTCTCGCAACACCTGACTTATTCACAATTTCTTGCATCTCCCAATGACTTTCCTCACAAGATTTCTGGGCACTTGAGCGATGTCTTCCACAAACCCCAGCCGACTTTGAGCTTTCCTTGCATGCTCCAGATGTCGAGCAGCTTCCTTATTCCTCAACAGGATCATCTGTTTCGTGCGGAGACAGTGTAGGTGCATGTCACTCAGGACAGCCGCTTGCTTCAGTGTGACTTCCCTAGTCGACAGTATAACCAAGTGCTGAGTCTTTGGCTCCCAGTTCACACTACATGCCTCCACCGCCTTCCTAAAATCTTCATGCACCGCCTCACTAGCACAAGCTTCTCGCACGTCCTCGGGTACCTCTACTATGCACTTGAAGAGTGAAGTTTCATCCTCTTCATGAACGGACGGCTCCTGCTTTGCCTTGGACATTTCCATCAAGTCATCTGCCACGATCGGGAGATTGTCTTGTTCCGCTTTTAGTGCAAGCTCTCCCTGAGCTTCACACTCTTCCAGACCCCTCGCCAAGATGGACATTTGCAGCTCCGCCTTTTTACTACTCTGTCCCTGCCGTTGTAAGTCTACGACCACCATCTCCTCCTGTAGAAGTCCTCTTAATGCTTCTCTGAGCACCTCCACATTTTCCAATATGTTCATGGATTGACACGTTGGCAGGTGATCTCTGAGTTCAGAGACTTCCTTCTACAGCTCCTCCACTCTGTACTCAGCCACTTGTCTCAGGACCTTTTCTCGCTCGACATGGTCTCTTGGTGTCTCTTTAAGCATCTCTATTTCCAGATCCTGTTCCCTTTTGGCTAACACGTGTCGCACCATAACTTCTTTAATTATATTTTCAGATGGGGCAGCTTGCCCACCCACTCTCTGTTGTTCCAGAGTTCTACCTGTACCTTCATCAGAAAGTTCAGCTTTCTCTTGAGTCTTCCCTCCATTACCTTCGACCGCCTCTAGGGTCTCTGCTGGGCTCTCTGAAGATTCAATGTTCTCGTTCCCAGATTCCATCTCCCAAGCCTCAGGTTCCCTGGAGTTCTCACCACCTACTGTCCTGGTGTCACACACCTCAATACAGTTCCCTTCTCCTTCCGGAGTTTTGGCGCAGTTGTCCTCTTCCGCCACCTTTGCTGATGGACCTCCAGTGTCAAACTGTGTCAGTTTATTTTCCAGTCATCAGCGACTATCTCTGTGCTGGGGTTTATCAGTGGCAATGTAACCTCTTTATCAAGGAGGGCAGCACTGTGGCTCAGTGGATAGCACTGCGGCTCAGTGGATAGCACTGCAGCCTTGCAGCGCTGGGGTCCTGGGTTCTAATCCCACCTTGGTCAACATCTGCAAGGAGTTTGTATGTTCTCCCCGCGCTTGCGTGGGTTTCTTCCGGGCACTTCGGTTTCCTCCCACACTCCAAAGACATACTGATAGGGAATTTAGTTTGTGAGCCCCAACGGGGACAGTGATGATAATGTGTGCAAAACTGTAAAGCGCTGCGGAATATGTTAGCGCTATATAAAAATAAAGATTATTATTATCAAGAACATTTAGTTTGTTTGCACCTGACCACATCTCTTCTTCAGAGGGTTTAGCCTGACCTGCCTTTCTGTGGCTGCCATGTCTCCAGCGATGAGAGGAAGACTTGTCATTTTTACTCAGTTCCTCCTTACCGCACTCTCTTAGTCACAGTCTGAATGGGAGTCACCACTACTCACCTCACTTAAACACGTATCGGACCTCTTTTCTGGAGCTACCCTTTTTTCAACAGTCACACTGTTGGTCACCTCTGCTAAGTCCCAGAGTTGTTACTCAACAAATATCCTGCAAAATTGGTTTGGCACTTCACAACATATATACAGCAAACAGGAAACTCAGTAGGAATTAACCCCTGAGCCCAAAGAAGTTATCAAAAATGTATCTTATTTTATTGAATTTTTTTTTTTAAAAACGGTACGTGACATAAAATACAAAAAATACCCAGTGGAGACACAGAGTTAATACCCTAATTCACATTGCTTAAGTATATGCCAAAAAACACGGTGTAGAAAAGAGCATGGTGTCCATTAAAAATATATTATTTTCTAGACTAACGTTTATCCTACTCAAAATCTACTATGTATTATTATATGATGCCACTTCTATCTTGTAAATTTTTACAATATTGTATGATTGCCTGTTTCCCCTATTCTCATAGGGGTTCTTTCCCTTCACTCGTATCCCTCCCCTTACCCCCCCTCCCCTTCCTTGCCTTTCCTTCCCGGTTTAAAAAGTTAAAATTCAATAAAAATTAGTTGGAAAAAAAAAAAAAATTAGCTTGTGCTATCAAAACATTGCTATGTGTGCCAAGTGTATACTGAGATTTAAATATTCAAATGGTGCCCTAACAGGGCGTGCTTCATGATCTATTCTCATATACAACAACAGGCTCAAAAGGTATTACCTGACAGCTTAGGTATATGCCAAAAAGCACAGCAACAGTAAGAGCGTAATGCTTATTAAGTGCTATCAAGGCATTGCTGTATATGCCCAGTATATGCAGTGGAATTTAAACATTTAGTATTGTCCTGACAGGGGATACATCATGGACAATCCTCATATAAAGAACAATTATCAGAAGGTATTACCTGGCAGCAGTAAATCGCCGGTATGTAGGCAATAAATTAGATGGTGTAGGGTGATTTCGTGCTCCCCTTTCGCCCCAGAGTCCCAGAGTTGGGTCAGACCCACACTTTCTTCCGGTCACCCCTAACTCTGGACTATCGACCTTAGGGGGCGCTACCTCCTCCTCTTTATGCATCACATTAACAGGAACCCCTTTAGTCACCTGCTGTGGTGGAGCTCCCTTAAGGTCATTCCAGCTCCCCTCTAAGCAATCAGACACTCTCCTTTCCTCCCACAAGTCCCAAAACATTTCAAAGTCCAGACCGATTAAAATAGAATACGGCAAGTCTATGACTACAGGGACGTCATGGCTGGTAAGAATCATGGGTGTCTCAATGATTACCCTGGTCACCGGATAATCCCTAGGGACCCGTGGATGCAGTGGACTTCCATCTTCCTTCCGGGAATCAGGTAGAGAGGGTGTGGCTCTCACCAGGGTCACCGGGCTCCCTGAGTTTAATAGTCCAGTCATGCACTCTCCATTGACTTCCACAGTAGAACTCTGCGACATCTTGTAAGATGGAAAGTCAGAACATAATCCCGGACATGCGCTGTTTGAACACCGATCCCACCAACAGTCCCTCGGTGCATTAGCCGCCACCCTTTTTTTGGCCACCACCCCTATTTGGGTCACCACACCCTTTTGGGTTTTCAACCCTTTCAGGGCAACTATCCGTTTGGGTTACCGCCCCTTTTTTGCACTCCACCCTCTTTCAGGCAACCATCCCTCCTTGGGGTGCACGCCGTGGACTTCCCATGTCCTCTCAGGCCCCTCACCGCCTGTGCACGGCAGTCTATTCACCCCAACAGCACCTCACAGTGAGGCTCTGCACCGCTTCTGCCAGGTTCTGCATGGCTCCGCAAGCTCTGCACAGCAAGGCTCTGCACCGCTTCTGACAGGCTCTGCATGGCTCTGCAAGGTTCTGCACCTCTCTGCACGGCTTTGCACCTCCCTGCTCGGCTCTGCAGGCCCCCAGACAGCTGTGCGGACCTCCGGACGGCTCTGCAGTCGTTCTTGGTCCTAGCATGCTCCTCCGAGCCGAGCCACTGCACATCTTCGTAACCCCGCTGACTTACCGCCAGAAGCTTGTATATATACTGCTCAAAAAAAATAAAGGGAACACTAAAATCCCGCATCCTAGATATCACTTAATGAAATATTCCAGTTGTAAATCTTTATTCATTACATAGTGGAATGTGTTGAGAACAATAAAACCTAAAAATTATCAACGTAAATCACAACTAATATCCCGCGGAGGTCTGGAGTTGGAATGATGCTCAAAATCAAAGTGAAAAATGAAGTTACAGGCTGATCCAACTTCAGTGGAAATGCCTCAAGACAAGGAAATGATGCTAGTAGTGTGTTTGGCCTCCACGTGCCTGTATGACCTCCTTACAACGCCTGGCATGCTCCTGATGAGGCGGCGGATGGTCTCTTGAAGGATCTCCTCCCAGACCTGGACTAAAGCATCCGCCAACTCCTGGACAGTCTGTGGATTTTGCGAGACATGATGTCCCAGATGTGTTCAATCGGATTGCTGCCTGCAACATCCTTCAGCATGACCGGTTTGGCAGTGGGTCAGTAATGGTGTGGGGTGGCATTTCTTTGGAGGGCTGTACAGCCCTCCATGTGCTCGCGAGAGGTAGCCTGACTGCCATTAGGTACCCAGATGAGATCCTCAGACCCTTTGAGAGATCAAATGCTGGTGCGGTTGGCCCTGGGTTCCTCCTAATGCAGGACAATGCCAAACCTCATGAGTCTGGAGTGTGTCAGCAGTTCCTGCAAAATGAAGGCATTGAAGCTATGGCCTGGCCCGCCCATTCTCCAGACCTGAATCCTATTGAACACATCTGAGACATCTTGTCTCTCACCGTCCACCAACGTCACATTGCACTGGAGTTGGCGGATGCTTTAGTCCAAGGCTGGGAGGAGATACCTCAGGAGAACATCCGCCACTTTATCAGGACCATGCCCAGGCATTGTATGGAGGTCATACAGGCACGTGAAGGCCACGCACATACTGCTGAGCATCATTTCCTTGTTTTGAGGCATTTCTACTGAAGTTGGATAAGCCTGTAATTTGATCTTCCACTTTGATTTTGAGCATCGTTCCAAATCCAGGCCTCCGTAAGATATTAATTTTGATTTACATTGATCATTTTTATGTTTTATTGTTCTCAACGCTTTCCACTATGTAGTGAACAAAGATTTACAACTGGAATATGTTATTCAGTGATATCTAGGATGTGGTATTTTAGTGTTCCCTTTATTTTTTTGAGCAGTGTGTATGTATGCATGTATGTGTGTGTGTGAGTCTGTGTGTGTATGTATGTGTGTGTATATATGTATGTATGTGTGTGTGTATATATATATATATATATATCAAAGACACAAAAGAGCACAGTGAGGTCAAAAATACTGTTGTAAAAAAAAATCACAGTAATAAGCAAGTGCTAGTCAAAAGATGGAAAAAACAGGGTATTTAGTTGATACTTTTTTTGCAAAAAAATGTATACTAAGCTGCTCCACCAATTGTCAAGGTATACCCATATAGAGCAGTCCTACCTAATGTATATAATCCCTATCTGATGTATTTAAAAACCTGATCTTCTGTATAGTACCTGTATAAGCAGGGTTCAGAGAGGGAATTTTCATGTGGACATGCTGGATGGAACAGCTTTGATGCAAATGACCCATAAGGAGTGGTGGACTCCCTAGTCTTGTAGAAACAAGAGAACAATTACAGAACCAGAAACACATGGGCTACTTGCACAATGAACAAGTCTGTAGGATCCTGTTCACACACCACGAAGAAACTTGAAGACACAAAAGAGCACAGTGAGGTCAAAAATACTCTGTTGTAAAAAAAATCACAGTAATAAGCAAGTGCCAGTCAAAAGATGGAAAAAAACAGGGTATTTAGTTGATACGTTTTTTTGCAAAAAAATGTATACTAAGCTGATCCACCAATCGACAAGGTATACCCATATAGAGCAGTCCTACCTAATGTATATAATCCCTATCTGATGTATTTAAAAATCTGATCATCTGTATAGTACCTGTATAAGCAGGGTTCAGAGAGGGAATTTCATGTGGACATGCTGGATGGAACAGCTTTGATGCAAATGACCCATAAGGAGTGGTGGACTTGTAGATACAAGAGAACAATTACAGAACCAGAAACACATGGGCTACTTGCACAATGAACAAGTCTGTATGAACTTTTTTTTTTTTTTACAACAGAGTATTTTTGACCTCACTGTGCTCTTTTGTGTCTTCAAGTTTCTTGGTGGTGTGTGAACAGGTTCCTACAGACTTGTTTATTGTGCAAGTAGCCCTTGTGTTAATGGTTCTGATATATATATATATATATATATATATATATATATATATATATATAGTGTATATACTCGAGTATAAGCCGAGAATTTCAGCCCATTTTTTTAGGCTGAAATTGCCCCTCTCGGCTTATACTCGAGTCATACCCAGGGGTCGGCAGGGGAGGGGGAGCAGCAGCTGTGTAATATTACTCACCTGCTCCTGGTGTGGTCCCTGCACGTCCTTGGTTCTCCGGGTGCCGGCAGCTTCCTGTATTGAGCGGTCACATGGTACCGCTCATTACAGTAATGAATATGAAACCGGCTCAACTCCCATAGGGGTGGAGCCGCATATTTATTACTGTAATGAGCGGTACCTGGAGCGCCTGGAGCAGGTGAGTATAACGCAGTGCGCGATATTCACCTGTTCCCCGTTCCACCGACGGTCGCTGCTGCGTCTTTCCCGTTCTCTGCAGTGACGCTCAGGTCAGGGGCGCGGTAATGCGATTAGTGTGCGTGCCGCCCTCTGACTGAACAGTCAGTGCAGAGGACGGGGAAGACGCAGCGGCAGCCATCGGTGGAACGGGGAACAGGTGAATATAGCAAGTGTCGGGGGCCTGAGAGGTGAGCATGTCATTTTTTTTTTTTTTATCGCAGCAACAGCATATGGGGCAAATATTCTGTATGGAGCATCTTATGGGGCCATGTGCAGCATTATATGGGGCAAATACCTGTATGGGGCCATGTGTAGCATTATATGGGGCAAATGTCTGTATGGGGCCATGTGCAGCATTATATGGGGCAAATATCTCTATGGGGCCATGTGCAGCATTATATGGGGCAAATATCTCTATGGGGCCATGTGCAGCATTATATGGGGCAAATATCTCTATGGAGCATCTTATGGGGCCATAATCAGCATTTGTGGAGCATTATACGTGGCAAATGTGTCTATGGAGCATCTTATGTGGCCATAATCAGCATTTGTGGAGCATTATATCGGGCAAATGTCTGTATGGGGCATCTTATGGGGTCATAATCAACATTTGTGCAGCATTATATGGGGCATATTTTAATATGGAGCATCTTATGGGGCCCATCATAAACTGTATGGAGCATTATAAGGGGCTCCTGATTCAATATGGATATTCAAAAACACTTAACCTACTGATGTTCTCTTCAACATATTCATTAATGATCTGGTAGAAGGTTTACACAGTAAAATATCGATATTTGCAGATGATACAAAACTATGTAAAGCAGTTAATACAAGAGAAGATAGTATTCTGCTACAGATGGATCTGGATAAGTTGGAAACTTGGGCTGAAAGGTGGCAGATGAGGTTTAACAATGATAAATGTAAGGTTATACACATGGGAAGAGGGAATCAATATCACCATTACACACTGAACGGGAAACCACTGGGTAAATCTGACAGGGAGAAGGACTTGGGGATCCTAGTTAATGATAAACTTACCTGGAGCAGCCAGTGCCAGGCAGCAGCTGCCAAGGCAAACAGGATCATGGGGTGCATTAAAAGAGGTCTGGATACACATGATGAGAGCATTATACTGCCTCTGTACAAATCCCTAGTTAGACCGCACATGGAGTACTGTGTCCAGTTTTGGGCACCGGTGCTCAGGAAGGATATAATGGAACTAGAGAGAGTACAAAGGAGGGCAACAAAATTAATAAAGGGGATGGGAGAACTACAATACCCAGATAGATTAGCGAAATTAGGATTATTTAGTCTAGAAAAAAGACGACTGAGGGGCGATCTAATAACCATGTATAAGTATATAAGGGGACAATACAAATATCTCGCTGAGGATCTGTTTATACCAAGGAAGGTGACGGGCACAAGGGGGCATTCTTTGCGTCTGGAGGAGAGAAGGTTTTTCCACCAACATAGAAGAGGATTCTTTACTGTTAGGGCAGTGAGAATCTGGAATTGCTTGCCTGAGGAGGTGGTGATGGCGAACTCAGTCGAGGGGTTCAAGAGAGGCCTGGATGTCTTCCTGGAGCAGAACAATATTGTATCATACAATTATTAGGTTCTGTAGAAGGACGTAGATCTGGGTATTTATTATGATGGAATATAGGCTGAACTGGATGGACAAATGTCTTTTTTCGGCCTTACTAACTATGTTACTATGTTACTATGTCTCAATTAATTTTACTTTTATTGGTATCTATTTTTATTTTTGAAATTTACCAGTAGATGCTGCACTTTCCACCCTAGGCTTATACTCAAGTCATTAAGTTTTCCCAGTTTTTTGTGGCAAAATTGGGGGTTTCAGTTTATACTTGGGTCGGCTTATACTCTAGTATATGCGGTGTGTGTGTATATATATATATATATATATATATATATATATATATATAGTATAGTATAGAGCTTTTGGAGACACCTTCTCATTTAAAGATTTTTCTGTATTTTCATGACTATGTAAACTGTACATTCACACTGAAGGCATCAAAACTATGAATTAACACATGTGGTATTATATACTTAACAAAAAAGTGTGAAACAATTGAAATTATGTCTTATATTCTAGGTTCTTCAAAGTAGCCACCTTTTGCTTTGATGACTGCTTTGCACACTCTTGGCATTCTCTTGAGCTTCAAGAGGTAGTCAGCAGGAATGGTTTTCACGTCACAGGTGTGCTCTGTCAGGTTTAATAAGTGGGATTTCTTGCCTTATAAATGGGGTTGGGACCATCAGTTGTGTTGTGCAGTAGTCTTGTGGATACGCAGCTGATAGTCCTACCGAATGGACTATTAGAATTTGTATGATGGCATGAAAAAAGCAGCTGAGTAAAGAAAAATGAGTGGCCATCATTACTTTAAGAAATGAAGGTCAGTCAGTCCGAAAAATAGGGAAAACTTTGAAAGTGTCCCCAAGTGCAGTGGCAAAAACTATCAAGCGCTACAAAGAAACTGGCTCACATGAGGACCGCCCCAGGAAAGGAAGACCAAGAGTCACCTCTGCTTCTGAGGATAAGTTTATCCGAGTCACCAACCTCAGAAATCGCAGGTTAACAGCAGCTCAGATTAGAGACCAGGTCAATGCCACAGAGAGTTCTGGCAGCAGACACATCTCTACAACAACTGTTAATTAAGAGGAGACTTTGTGCAGCAGGCCTTGATGGTAAAATAGCTGCTAGGAAACCACTGCTAAGGACAGGCAACAAGCAGAAGAGACTTGTTTGGGCTAAAGAACACAAGTAATGGGCATTAAGACCAGCGGAAACCTGTGCTTTGGTCTGATGAGTCCAAATTTGAGATCTTTGGTTCCAACCACCGTGTGTTTGTGCAACGCAGAAAAGGTGAACGTATGGATTCTACATGCCTGGTTCCCACCGTGAAGCATGGAGGAGGAGGTGTGTGTGGGGGTGCTTTGCTGGTGACACTGTTGGGGATTTATTCAAAATTGAAGGCACTGAACCAGCATGGCTACCACAGCATCTTGCAGCGGCATGCTATTCCATCCGGTTTGCATTTAGTTGGACCATCATTTATTTTTCAACAGGACAATGACCCCAAACACACCTCCAGGCTGTGTAAGGGCTATTTTACTAAGAAAGAGAGTGATGGGGTGCTACGCCAGATGACCTGGCCTCCACAGTCACCAGACCTGAACCCAATCGAGATGGTTTTGGGTGAGCTGGACCGCAGAGTGAAGGCAAAAGGACCAACAAGCATCTCTGGGAACTTCTTCAAGATAGTTGGAAGACCATTCCCGATGACTACCTCTTGAAGCTCATCAAGAGAATGCCAAGAGTGTGCAAAGCAGTCATCAAAGCAAAAGGTGGCTACTTTGAAGAACGTAAAATATAAGACATATTTTCAGTTGTTTTACACTTTTTTGTTAGGTATATAATTCCACATGAATGTACTGTACAATTTTCATAGTCACGAAAATACAGAAAATTCTTTAAATGAGGTGTGTCCAAACTTGTGGTCTGTACTGTATATATATATCTACTATATAATTGTCTAAGGGTTTAATTGTCTGTCTGTCCTGGAAATCCTGGCGGCCTCGACCAACCAGCGACTGGCACAGTGGCCCGTCGACCAATCAGCGACGGGCACAGTCTGCCGCAAATTCTGGAATCATCATTGTCCTCCACTGCTGTCAAGTGCCGCCATTGTGTTGTCTAAGGGTCTAATTGTCCCGCCTTGCTGATATATACTATATAATTGTCTAAGGGTCACTTCCGTCTTTCTGTCCTTCTGTCTGTCTGTCTGTCATGGATATTCATTGGTCGCAGCCTCTGTCTGTCATGGAAATCCACGTCGCTGATTGGTCGCGGCAAAACAGCCATGACCAATCAGCGACGGGCTCAGTCCGGAAGAAAATGGCCGATCCTTCCTCCCCGCTGTAGGTGCCCGGCGCCCGCATACTCTCCTCCACTCACCGCTCACACAGGGTTAATGCCGGCGGTAACGGACCGCTTTATGCCACGGGTAACGCACTCCGTAACCGCTGCTATTAACCCTGTGTGACCAAGTTTTTACTATTGATGCTGCCTATGCAACGTCAATAGTAAAAACATCTAATGTTAAAAATAATAATATGGGAGGAGGACCTGCCATGACGTCACGGTCATGTGACCGCGACGTCATCACAGGCCCTGAGCGCCTGCGCGAGAAGAACCTGCCATGACGTCACGATCATGTGACCGCGACATCATCACAGGTCCTGCGCGCCTGCGCGAGAACGACCTGCCATGACGTCACGATCATGTGACCAAACTACAAGGGGCCCTCGGAAAGTGAGTATATGTTTATTTTTTATTTTTTAACCTGTGACATACGTGGCTGAGCAATATACTATGTAGCTGGGCAGTATACTACGTGACTGGGCAATATACTACGTGGCTCTGTGCTGTATACTACGTCGCTGTGCAATATACTACGTGGCTCTGTGCTGTATACTACGTCACTGGGCAATATACTACGTAACTGGGCAATATACTACATGGCTGGGCAATATACTACATGGCTGGGCAATATACTACGTCACTGGGCAATATACTACGTTACTGGGCAATATATTACGTGGCTGGGCAATATACTACATCACTGGGCAATATACTACGTGACTGGGCAATATACTACGTGGCTGGGCAATATGCTACGTGACTGGGCAATATGCTACGTGACTGGGCAATATACTACGTGACTAGGCAATATACTACGTGACTGGGCAATATACTATGTGGCTGGGCACTATACTACGTGACTAGGCAATATACTACATGGCTGGGCAATATACTACTTGGCTGGGCAATATACTACGTGACTGGGCAATATACTACGTGACTTGGCAATATACTACGTGGCTGGGCAATATACTACGTGACTGGGCAATATACTACGTGGCTGGGCAATATTTTCGGCTCAAAACTGTGCTTTCCAGCCTGTGGCGGTTTTTAGTTGTAGCAGGATCCTACCTACCCATAAATTCAGGTTTTAACCTAAGAGAGGAGTCACATTAAGCAGGTTCCCAGCAAACCAAAGATCGCCTTTCCGTTGGCTGTTGGCATGCATGGATTGTGTGCTAGGCGTCTCAATTTTTTATTATTATCTAGAGCAGTAATGATATTCATATTTTATATTTACATGCTTTAGCACTACAGAGTGCAACTTCATTTGTTTGTTATGTATAGAGATGGCTACTCTTAGTTCGCACCTGTTGTCAAGAAATAGGAAGAAGTTCTTATTACTTTAATTACACATACAGGGCTCTCAGCTGCAGCTTCCTCTGCCTGCCAGCACAGGCAGGAATACTGACCCACTCTTCCGCCCTCCCCCCTGCTATATAGCTGTAATGTGAGACCAGCGTGCCAGCAACATTCACTGAGGAATTTTTATGGCTTTGAGCTGGGAAAGCCAGTCTTCTAAACCCCTCATCCCCCTTGCCCTCTGATACCAGCTATAACTGGTACAGCAACTTTCAAACCGCATGGGACTTCTTTGTTCTTGAAGAGTTATGTATAATGGCACCGATCAGGGATAGAGATATTAAGGTTACATATTCCGGATGTCCACCAAGAAATCTATAACTCACTGAAATCGCTAGGCTCTAAACCCAACGAAATGCAAAGAACGGATTTCTCCGTAAGCGGGTCATATATCTACTCCGTGCTTATACTTAAAGGAACCCCCACGACGTGGTGAGCATCATGATTATTGTGTCGCTCTTGTACGAGGTTCATACAGTGAGTTATGTATAGAAATGGCTTGTCATATCTCTAAGAAAGGGGAGCATTCAGGCTCTGAGTGAGGTCACCACGGGGAGTGCCTTGGTTTTGGGCATGGAGATATGTGAGCAAGACATCAGTCTTCACTAGTCTTTTGTCTAGGGTCTAGCTGCGAGGCCCATCTGTAATGCATCTTGTGTCGCCCTTCCCCCAAGCCACATGGTCTGCCATGTGATGAAATGACATAAGGGACTGTAAGTGCTTTTTCAACGTTAATTCCATTTTATTTATAATTGTATTTTACATACGATACTTGTCTACTTTTATAATATCCTTTTACCATTTTGTAAACACTGCCTACCTTTTTGGACTAAAATATATAAATTTACTAACTTTGTTTCTCCTTGCTCTATAACGTACTGTCACGTCCTCTGAAGTGAATTACGCTACAAATTTGGGTTGGTTCCGGACCCATTATTAATTAAGGAATCGGAGCTGGTGGCAGCGGATTTGTCCTGTGTATCTAGGAGACTTTGTAGCGATGGACGGCGTTGATAATTATTGTTCCTGCCTGAGTGGGAGCAGTTATATCGCCCTCGCTGCAGTGTGCCCTTTAGCCAGTACAAAGTAAGGCAGCCTTTCTGGCGACTAATTATCCTAGGTACAGTACCCTGTCTGACCTTCGGGTAAGGGGGGCGCCAGAGAGCTGCAAGTTCCAAATCGGAACTGGGAAGTGGGATATAGATAAATCCCCCTCAGAAAGAACTGGGCAACCAAACTACCCCAGTTCATGACTTATTAGTGTGAGCGGTGGGGATGATATCCTCACTGGGATCCGTAACACCTGTACACACCAGTTTTCTGTTTTGGAAGAGCCAGTTATTTTTTTATTGATAATTTTGACCATGGGTGCCTAAACTTTTACATGCTACTTTATGTATGTTCCTCCTTCTGTATGTGTGTGTCAGGACCTGCTCCTTCGTTTCCAAGTTCCTCATCCTGCTTCCTGCCCGGGCCTCCTCCTGTGTGCCTGTGAGTCTGGATATCTTGCTGTGTGTCCTGACCTTCTCCTGTGCTGTATGTCTGGGCATCCTGTTGCGTGTTCCTGCCTGCTCCCGTGCTCCTCTGTGTCTGGACATCCTGCTGTGCTTCTGTATATCTGGGCATCCTGCTGTGTGTCTGGACATACTCCTGTGCTTCTTTATATCTGGGCATCCTGCTGGGTGTCTGGACCTCCTCCTGTGCGCTACTTTATATCTAGACATCCTGCTGTGTGTCTGAGCCTCCTTTTGTGCTCCTGTGTGTCTGGACATCCTGCTGTGTGTCTGAGCCTCCTCCTGTGCTCCTGTGTGTCTGGACATCCTGCTGTGTGTCTGGGCCTCCTTCTGTGCTCCTGTGTGTCAGGAGATCCTGCTGTTTGTCTGGGCCCCCTCCTGTGCTCCTGTGTGTCTGGACATCTTGCTGTGTGTTCGGACCTCCTGTGTGTCTGGACATCCTGTTGTTCGTTTCTGGGTCTCTTCCTCTACTCCTGTGTGTCTGAACATCCTGCTGTGTGTCTGCACCTCCTCATGTGCTCTTGTGTCTCTGGACATCCTGCCATGTGTCTGGGCCTCCTCCTGTATTCCTGTATATCTGGACATTCTGCTGTGCGTCTGGGCCTCCTGTGCTCCTGTGTGTCTGGACATCCTGCTGTGTGTCTGGGCCTCCTCCTGTATATCTGGACATCCTGCAGTGGGTCTGGGCATCCTCCTGTGTGTCTGGACATCATGCCATGTGTCTGGGCCTTCTCCTGTACTCCTGTATATTTGGACATTCTGCTGTGTGTCTGGACATCCTGCTGTGCGTCAGGGCCTCCTGTGCTCCTGTGTGTCTGGACATCCTGCTGTGTGTCTGGGCCTCCTCCTGTGCTCCTGTATATCTGGACATCCTGCAGTGGGTCTGGGCTTCCTATTGTGCTCCTGTGCCTCTGGACATCCTGCCATGTGTCTGGGCCTCGTCCTGTACTCCTGTATATCTGGACATTCTGCTGTGTGTCTGGACATCCTGCTGTGCGTCTGGGCCTCCTGTGCTCCTGCTATCTGGACATCCTGCAGGGGGTCTGGGCATCCTCCTGTGTGTCTGGACATCATGCTGTGTGTCTGGACCTCCTGTGCGCCTGTGTGTTTGGACCTCCTGTTGTGTGTCTCCTCCTGTGGGTCTGGGCCTCCTTCTGTATGTTTGGGGCTTTACGTGTATTACCATCACCTAGCTCTCTCCACTTACACCTGTATGACTATATTCACACCTGTATGTCTTCACCTACATGTCAGACATGGCATTGCTCCTTGCAAGAAACATTTCATCTATAACTCTCATCATCTCTCTTTGCCCTCAGAAGATCGAAAGCTGTTTGTTGGCATGTTGGGGAAGCAGCAAACAGACGAAGACGTCCGCCGAATGTTTGAGCCTTTTGGAAACATTGATGAATGTACAGTTCTCCGTGGGCCAGATGGAACGAGCAAAGGTACTGATGTAGTGTTCACCACAGATTATACTACCCCTGTAACTGTACCTGACCTTTACTGGGTGCTATGGTCTGTACCTGACAGGTATTGGGCGCTGTGGGCTGTACCTGACGTGTTCTGGGTCCTGTGAGCAGTACCTGACCTGCACTGGGTGCTGTGGGCTGTACCTGACCTCTACTGTTTGCTGTACCTTTCCTGTACTGGGCACTGTGGTCTGTACCTGACCTGTACTGTGCACTGTGGGCTGCACCTGACCTGTATCTGGTGTCGTGGACTGTACCTGACCCGTACTGGGATTTGTTGGCTGTTCTAGACCTGTACTGTGCACTGTGGACAGTACCTGGCCAGTACTGTGGACTATGGCGTGGACTTGACATGTACTGTGCCCTGTGGGCTGTACCTGACCTGTACTGTGCACGATGGATTGTACCTGACCTGTACTGTGCACTATGGACTGTACATGTCCTGTCCTTTGTGCTGTGGTCTGTACCTGACATGCTCTGTGGGCTGCACCTGACCTGTATCTTGTGTCGTGGACTGTACCTGACCTGTACTGGGATTTGTTGGCTGTACTAGACCTGTTCTGTGCACTATGGACAGTACCTGGCCAGTACTGTGCACTATGGACTGGACCTGACATGTACTGTGCACTGTGCACTGCAGGCTTCACCTGACCTGTACTGTGGTCTGTACCTGACCTGTACTGTGCACTATGGACTGTACCTGTCCTGTACTGGATGCTGTGGTCTGTATCTGATCTGTACTGGGCACTCTGGGCTGTACCTGACCTGTACTGTGAGCTGTACCTGACCTGTACTGCGCACTGTGGGCTGTACCTGACCTGTACTGGGATCTGTGGGCTATTCATGATGTGTACTGAGCACTGTGGGCTGTACCTGGCCTGTACTGGTCGCTATGAACTGTATCTGACCTGTACTGTGCACTGTGGGCTGTCCTGACCTGTACTGCAGTCTGTACCTGAACTGTACAGCGCACTGTGGGCTGTACCTGGCCTGCACTGGGTGATGTGGACTGTATCTGACCTGTGCTGGATGCTGCAGGCTTCACCTGACCTGTACTGTGGGCTGTACCTTACCTGTGTGGACTGTCTTCTGTACCTGACCTGTACTGTGCACTGTGGCCTGTACCTGATCTATACTGAGGCCTGAACCTGAACTGTACTGTGGGCAGGGCCATATTTAGAGTTTCTCCTGCCCTAGGCACTTTTAGTGCTGCCTCCCCCATTGGTGAGTATGACACTATCGGCAGGAACTTTGTCAAAAATCGCTGATGTGAAAGTAGCCTTTTGCAGCAGATCCGGCAGTTTTTCCGCATCTGCCGTGTAACAGATCACTTACGGCAACATTGCGTTCGGCCTCATTCATTCCCTATGGGACTTGCAGACACATGCGGCACTTGCGGTTTTGCTGCGATCCGGCAAATGCGGTACTTGCAGCAATGGACAAAAATGCTGCTAGCAGTGTTTTTTTTTGTCTCACCGCAAGTGCAAAACCGCAAGTGTCGCACCACATGTCCGCAAGTAGCCATCACTACCTGTCCCTGCACCTTGCTAGCTCATCCCTAACCATCCCTCCCTGACCTAAAACTACACTATAAAGCTTTAGAAAAACAATTAACTGACATATTCCTATGATAATGAGGGCTCCAGGCTTCGGTGTAGATTGGGATGGGCAGTCTCCGGGTCCCCATTCTCTCTAAATGCACACCCTCAGTCTCTGTGCACAGACATCCCTCCCCCGGACCCGGTAATCACCGCTCACTGTAGCATACCGGCAGAGGTGTATCTAGGTTTTCTGGCACTCGGGGCAAAAATGTATTTTGGCCTACCCCCCGCCAAGGACATATGCGATTTGCACTTAGTCATGTACCCACGAGCTCCTCTCCCTAATGCTCTCATTGTTCAGTGAAAAACGGAGAGAAGCAGAAGAGAAGCTCGTTGTCACAGGACCATAAGTATGAAAATCGCATATGAGTGAGGTGTCCATGTGACGACTACTGGAACCTGCAGAGCTGAATCCTGACATCGCAGCTTCTGAATTCTCACAACTAATGCTCTGCACACTTTTAGGATTCTCCCTTGCTGGTGGATAGTCATGTCAGCACATGTATGTGATCTGTATACCTCTGACCACATTCCGACTAGACGTGCCCGGCCTCGCTCAGTTCATTTTCATTGAGTGAGGCCACACATGTCTAGTCAGTGCATGACTGCATGAATGTAAATCGCCAGCACGAGAGAATTCTGACAGTGTGCAGTGCGCACTGTGAAGTCATAAGTCTGCAGTCAGAAAGAATGACTGCAGACAGACAGTTAGTTAGTATTACAAATAACATTTGTATCCAGGTACCTTATAGGTGACGTCGTATCTGGAGTCGTTCTCCTTCTTTTTCTTCATCTTGACCCCGTGATGTGTCTTTTCTCATCCACAGCTTGTCTCTGCACTCTTTGCAGAATCTCTCCACATGATGCCCTTAAAGATACAAGTGTCATTATAATGCTCCTAAATAAAAAATTCACCCTCACTATATTGTCTGCACAAAATATGACCCCCACACTGTCCCTCTTATGGTACATGCTCTTCACACTGACTTCTCCTTTCCATACCGGCCTCCACGTCACACTGTCTTCTCACACTGTGTCCCCCCCTATAGGGCCCAGTATTTATACTGTACTCTCTCATCACACTCCCCCTCCTTGGTATACTGTCCCCTCCTGGCTGTGCCCTTACACTGTCCCCCCATGCTACGCCCCCACTACTCAGTTTCTATTCTGTGCTAACTCACTTTTCTCCCCCCATACTGTCTCCTCACACTATACCCCTCCCTCTTCATACTGTCTCCTCTCACATCCCCCCTGTTCACCATACTGTCTCCTCATATTTACCCCCTCACTTTCTATACTGCCTGCTCACCTGACTCCCCATTCTGCGTCTGCACACATCCCATCACCCTCACTTCCTGTACTCTGTACACATACATTTTTTACATCTCTACTCATACTGTGTCCGTATACATTCTCCCGTTCGCTCCCCATACTGTCTGCACCCATCCCCCATACTGTTTCTTCGTATATGCCCCCCATTCCCTATACTGTTTCCTCATACATGCCCCCCATTCCCCTTACTGTTTCCTCATACATGCCCCCCATTCCCCATACTGCTTCCTCATACATGCCCCTCATTCCACCATACTGTTTCCTTATACATGCCGCCCATTACCCAGTACTGTTTCCTCATACATGCCCTCTATTCCCCATTACTGTTTCCTCATACATGCCCCGCATTCCCCATTACTGTTTCCTCATACATGCCCCCCATCCCCCCGTTCTGTTTCCACATACATGCCCCCCATTCCCCAGTACTGTTTTCTCATACATGCCCCCATTCCCCATACTGTTTCCCCATCTCCCCCTTTGCTCTTAATTTTGTGTCCTCAAATCTTCCCCACACACTAAATCCCCCCATCCCCACTCCAATTCTCCCCACACATAATAAATATCCTTATCCCCACTCCAATTGTCGTCCCCCCCCCTCCCCGTGCACTTAATATGCGCTGTCTTCTGCTCCACTGGAGCACTTACCAACAGTGTTTGCCTCTGCAGCGCGAGTGAGCGACGTCAGCAGCTTGATCACATGATCTGATCACGCTGCTCACGTCACTCTGACCTGGCAGTCAGAGCCTCAATTGTACTCACTTCTGTAAGATGCGAGTACAATTGATCCCTGGGCAGGTGCGGACACTGACAGCTTGGGGCCCCTGTACAAGAACTGTGTCTGGGCCCCCCTCCTTTTATGACGACAAAGCTATATACATATATATATATATAGCCACACACATACATGTGTATATATTGCATACCGTATATACTCGAGTATAAGCCAAGCCGAGGCACCTAATTTTGCCACGAAAAACTGGGTAAGCTTATTGACTAGAGTATAAGCCGGGTATATATTGCCCCTCATTTCTATCCCGGTATGTGTGGTTCTCCCCCGTCCTGTCCTGCTGTGTGGCTCCCCCTGTTGTATGCATGGCTCTGCTCCTCCCTCCCATCTTGTATGCATAGCTCCCCTGGTCCCATCTTGTATGCATGGCTCTGCTCCCCCCGTCCCATCTTGTATGTTGGCTCTGCTCCCCCATCCCATCTTGTATGTATGGCTCTGCTCCCCCGTCCCATCTTGCATGTATGGCTCTGCTCCCCCCATCCCATCTTGTATGTATGGCCCTGCTCCCCCGTCCTATCTTGTATGTATGGCTCTGCTCCCCCCATCCCATCTTGTATGTCAGGCTCTGCTCCCCCGGTGCCATCTTGTATGCGTGGCTCTGCCACCCCCCCACCGTCCCATCCTGTATGCATGGCTCTGGTCCCCCCCGTCCCATCTTGTATGCATGGCTCTGCTCTCCCGTCCCATCTTGTATGTATGGCTCTGCTCCCCCCGTCCCATCTTGTTTGCATGGCTCTGCTCCCCCGTCCCATCTTGTATGTAGGACTAATCCATCCATCCCCCCATCCTCCTCCATCCTCCTCCTTCCTGCCTTTTCATACTCACCATTCTCCTCGGCACTGAAAGTCCCTGCATCTCTGTCCCGATGCGGCAGCTTCTTCCTGTGTGAGCGGTCACGTGGTACCTTTCATTAAGGTCATGAATATGCATCCATATTCATGACCTTAATGAGCGGTACCATGTGACCGCTCACACAGGAAGAAGCTGCAGCGCTGGGACAGAGATGCAGGGACTTTCGGCGCCAAGGAGAAAGGTGATTATAATGTCTGCAAGGAAGGAGGCGGGCAGGTGGGAGGTTTAGGTGGTGACCCCGGACTTTAATTTAAAAAAAAAAAAGCAACTTGCTCAGGTGCCGCCCCCTCCACACACACCGCATCCTGGTGCCCTAGGCATGTGCCCTCAAGTGCCTGGTGGCAAATACGGCCCTGACTGTGGGCTGTACCTTACCTGTTCTTGGCGCTATGGTATGTGCCGAACATGTACTGCTCGCTTTCCTTGACCTGTACTGTGGGCTGTAACTGACCTGTACTGTGCACTGTGGGCTGTACCTAACCTGTACTGGATACTGTGGTCTGTACTTTATCTGTACTGAGGGCTGTACCTGACTTAGGCGCTGTGGACTGTACCTGACCTGTACTGTGCACTATGGACTGTATCTGTTCTTTACTGTGCACTGTGGTCTGCACCTGACCTTCACTGGGTGCTGTGGTCTGCATTTGACCTGTACTGTGCCCTGTGGGCTGTACCTGACCTCTACTGGGTGCTGTGGGCTGTACCTGACCTGTAGTGTTCACTATGGATTGTACCTGACCTGTACTGTGCACTGTACCTGACCTGTATACTGTATCTGAAGTTTACTGGATGCTGTGAGCTGTACCTGACCTGTACTGGGTACTGTGGGCTGTACCTGACCTGTAGTGTTCACTATGGATTGTACCTGACCTGTACTGTGCACTGTACCTGACCTGTATACTGTATCTGAAGTTTACTGGATGCTGTGAGCTGTACCTGACCTGTACTGGGTACTGTGGACTGTACCTGACCTGTAGTGTGCACTATGGATTGTACCTGACCTGTAACGTGCACTGTACTTGACCTGTACTGTGGGCTGTAGCTAACCTGTGCTGTGCACTATAGACTATACTTGTCCTGTACTGTGGGCTGTACCTGACCTCTGCTGAGTGCTGTGGGCTGTACCTGACGTGTACTGTGCTCTGGGGGCTTTACATGACCTGTAATGGGTGCTGGGGGCTGTAGCTTGGGCTGTACCTGATCTATACTCTGCACTATGGTCTGCACCTGACCTGTACTGGGTCCTGTGGTCTTTACCTGACCTGTATTTTGTTCTGTGGACTATACCTGACCTGTACTGGTCACTGGGATCTGTACCTGACCTGTACTGTGGGCTGTACCTTGCCTGTACTGAGGGCTGTACCTGACCTGTACTGTGTGCTGTGGCCTGCACCTGACCTGTACTTAATGCTATGGTCTGCACCTGACCTGTTCTGTGCACTGTGGGCTTTACCTGACTTGGGCACTGTGGGCTGTACTTGACCTGTACTGTGGGCTGTACCTGACCTGTACTGTGCACTTTGGGCTGTACCTGAACTGTAATGGGTCCTGTGGTCTTTACCTGACCTGTACTTGGCGCTGTGGACTATACGTTTCCTGTAGTGGGACCAGTGGGCTGTACCTGACCTGTACTGTGCATTGTAGGCTGTACCTGACCTGTACCTGGTGTTGTGGGCTGTATCTGACCTGTACTGTGCACTATACCTGACTTGTACTGGGTGTTGTGGACTGTATCTGACCTGTACCTGGTGGTGTGGGCTCTACCTGACCTGTACTGTGGGCTGTATCTTACCTGTACTGAGGACTGTACCTGACCTGCACTGGACGTTGTGGGCTCAACCTGACCTGCACTGGACGCTGTTTGCTATACCTGACTTGTATTGGGCTTTATGGGCTGTGATGTCACCACCAATCTCTGTTCTGTAGACTGACTGTACTGACTGCCTTCTCTGTGTCTTCCCCTGTGGCACCGTATTCGGTGGTCCTGTGATTGCTGTTGAGTGCAGTGTTGCGGTGTTGTGTAGTAATGTGGTATCTCCCACACTTAGGTTGTGCATTTGTGAAGTTTCAGACACACACAGAGGCGCAGGCGGCCATAAATACGCTGCACGGGAGCAGGACTCTGCCGGTAAGTCACCCATGTCTGCATGCTCTACTCTGTGGTGTAGGGGCAAAACTATGGATATAACTGGGAAAAGTGTGCGCTGGAGCTAAGGCCACCACTGCTGTAGGGTGGCAGGGAAGACCCTGAAGCTGAAGCCACCACTGATCTAGGGTGATGGGGTGGACCTTGGAGTTGAGGCCACCACTGCTCTGGGGTGGCAAGGAGGACCCTGGAGCTGAGACTACCACTGCTCTAGGGTGGTGGGGAGAACCCTGGAGCTGAGACAACCACTGCTTTAGGGTGGTGGGGAGAACCCTGGAGCTGAGACAACCACTACTCTAGGGTGGTGGGGAGAACCCTGGAGTTTGTAACATGTCGCTATACTCCGTACTGTACATTGTAATATGTCACTATATTCTGTGCTGCACACTGTAATATGTCACTATACTCTGTGCTGTACACTGTAACATGTCACAATACTCTGTACTGTACATTGTAACATATCGCTATACTCTGTGCCGTACACTGTAACATGTGGCTATACTGTGCCGTACACTGTAACATGTCGCTATACTTTGTGCCATACACTGTAACATGTGGCTATACTGTGCCGTACACTGTAACATGTCGCTATACTCTGTACCGTACACTGTTACATGTCACCATACTCTATGCTGCACACTGTAACATGTCGCTATACTCTGTACTGTACACTGTTACATGTCACTATACTCTGTGCCGTGCAATGTAACATGTTGGTATACTTGCTATACTCCCGTAGAATGTAAGTCTGCAAGGACAGGGTCCTCTCCCCTCTGTACCAGTCTGTCACTGTAAATTTGTTTACTGTAAACAATATCTATAAACTTTGTATATAACCCCGTCTCATGTACAGCACCATGGAATTAATGGCGCTATATAAATAAATAATAATAATCTTTCCCCCATCTCACTCTACCCCTCCACCAGACCTATCCATCAATGTCAATGGCTGCTCACTATCCCCAGTCCCACACGCCCGGTGCCTCGGGGTGATCCTCGACTCTGCCCTCTCTTTCAAGCCACATATCCAAGCCCTTGCCTCCTCCTGTCGTCTCAAACTCAAAAATATTTCCCGGATCCGTGCTTTCCTTGACCGCAACACTGCAAAAACGCTAGTGCATGCCCTTATCATCTCCCGCCTCGACTACTGCAACCTCCTACTCTCTGGACTCCCCTCTAGCACTCTGGCACCACTCCAATCCATCCTACACTCTGCTGCCCGACTAATCCACCTGTCCCCCCGCTATTCCCCAGCCTCTCCCCTGTGTCAAGCCCTTCACTGGCTTCCTATCGCCCAGAGACTCCAGTTCAAAACCCTCACACTGACATACAAAGCCATCCACAACCTGTCTCCTCCATACATCTGTGACATGGTCTCCCGGTACCTACCTACACGCGACCTCCGATCCTCCCAAGACCTCCTTCTCTACTCCCCTCTCATCTCTTCTTCCCATAACCGCATCCAAGACTTCTCCCGTGCTTCCCCCATACTCTGGAACTCTCTACCCCAACACATCAGACTTGCGCCTACCATAGAAACCTTCAAAAAGAACCTGAAGACTCATCTCTTCCGACAAGCCTACAGCCTGCAGTGATCCTCAACCTACTGAACAGCCGCACAGCCAGCTCTTCCCTCTCCTAGTGTATCCTCACCCACCCCCTGCAGACTGTGAGCCCTCGCGGGCAGGGTCCTCCCTCCTTATGTACTCGTGTGCCTTGTTATCTGCTCATGTTTAATGTATTTGTCTATATTTGCCCCGTATTCACATGTAAAGCGCCATGGAATAAATGGCGCTATAAAAATGTATAATAATAATAATAATAATAATAATAACTCTGTGATGTACACTGTAACATGTTGCTATACTCTGTACTGTACACTAACATGTGACAATTCTCTGTGCCATACACTGTAACATGTGGCTATACTCTGTGCTGTACACTGTAACATGTCGCTTTACTCTGTGCCGTACACTGTAACCTGTCAGTATACTCTGTGCCGTACCTTGTAACATGTCGGTATACTCTGTGCCTTACACTGTAACATCACTGTACTCTGTACAGGGCGCCTCCTCCAGCCTGGTGGTAAAGTTTGCGGACACTGAGAAGGAGCGGGGGCTGCGTCGGATGCAGCAGGTGGCCAACCAGCTAGGCATGTTCAGCCCCATAGCCCTGCAGTTTGGAGCTTACAGCGCTTACACACAGGCAGTAAGTGACCAGGTGAATTCAGTGCTCTCTCCTGTTCAGCAATTATCTCTGTGTAGCTGTATGACATAATCACTGTGACATCACCAGCTTCACTGTCTGTGTTAATTGTATTGAGTTCGTCACTCAATCTAGTGTGTCATCATACCAGTTTCTCATGCTGTTTCCTCCCCAATTTCCTGGTCACCTTTCGAAATTCCCACTGGTTCCATAATCACCATCCACTATGACCTCACATGAACCGTGTGACTGAGCCGTAGTGGATGTCATGTGACATCCCATTCCTTGCCCAAGCCGTGCGTTATATGACATTGCGAAGCTCAGCCTTGCCACGTGTCATTTGACGTTGTCGTCCTCAGCCCTGTGACGTAGCCGTGCTGGATGTCGTTTGACATCGTTGTCCTTAGTTGTGCCGGGTATCATTAGACATCGCTGTCCTTGTCGTGCCACGTGTCGTGTGACATCGACGTCCTCAGCCGTGTCGGGTGTCATTAGACATCGCCGTCCTTGTCGTGCCACATGTTGTGTGAAATCGCCATCCTTGTCGTGCCTGGTGTCATGTGACGTCGTTGTCCTCAGGAGTGTCGGGTGTCGTGTGATGTTGTTTTCCTCAGCCATGCTGGATGTTGTGTGCTGTCATTGTCCTTAACCGTGTCGGGTGTCATTAGACATCTTCGTCTTCGTCATGAAGCATGTCATGTGACATAGTCGTACTCGGCCGTGACAGGTATCATTAGACATCACTGTCCTTGTCATGAAACGTGTCGTGTGACATCGTCGTACTCAGCCGTGTCATTAGACATCGCCTTCATTGTTGTGCCACGTCGTCCTCCTCAGCCGTGCCGGGTGTCATTAGACGTCGTCATCCTCAGCCATGCCATGTGTCGAGTAATGTCATTGTCCTCAGCTGCGCCGGTTGTCATGTGATGTCACTCAGCCGCGCCGGTTGTCGGACACATGTCGTTCCATGTGTCGTGTGACTGTCTTCCCCAACCGTGCCAGGTTTCATTAGACATCATTGTCCTCCGGTGTTCCTGGCGTCATTAGACATCACTGTCCTCAGCCGTGACGGGTGTCATTGGACATCACCTCCTTGTCATGCCACGTGTCGTGTGACATCATCATCCTGAGCCATGCCGAGAGTAATTAGACATCGCCTTTCTTGTCGTGCCACGTGTCATGTGACATCCTCATCCTCAGTCGTGCCAGTTGTCATTAGATATCGTCCTCCTCAGCGAACCGGGTGTCATTAGACATCACCGTTCTTGTCATGTTGTGTGACGTCGTGGTCCTCAGCCATCCCAGGTGTCGTGTAATGTCATCGTCTTGAGCCACGCCGGGTGTCGTGTGATCTCTTCTTCAGTCATGCTGGATGTCATTAGACATTACCATCCTTGTTGTACCACATGTCATGTGATGTCGTTGTCCTCAGGCATGGCAGGTGTCATTAGACATCATCGTCCTTGTCGTGCCATGTATCATGTGACGTCTGTAACGAATGAAAGTGGAGGCACAGATGGTGAAGCAAATATTCTTTTAATTAAATTTTCATGGAACCATAAGACCACTATTCGGGGGGGCTCCACAGGGGGCATAACTATGCGAACCACAGACACCCGGAACTGCGGGATGCGGAGAATTTGGCAGATGGCAAATGGCTGGAGCAGGTAACAGGCTGTAACTGGCAGGCACTGGCGCAGAAGGTACTGACGTAGACTGGAGAGATGTGGAGAGACTTGGCAGGCACACTGCGGAGACATACCGGAATTAGCAAGATGCTAGTGTAGCACAGGCATACAGGTACAGAGAACCTGGAAATAGCAACAGGAAACACTTGTTGCTCAGGTACCACCCTAAGAGCAGAGGTGCCTGAAATAATGCAGGACACTCCGCAATTGGCTGAGACCTATTTTTGAAAAAAGGCGCGCTGTCTCTTTAAGAAACTGGGAGTGTGTGTGCCCTCATAGCCGCTTCAGGAGGCCTACGGGCTTGCGCAGTGTCCAGGAAGCAGAGGAAGGAGCCGGCAGCATGGGAAAAGGGACGAGAGAGTGGGCGTCCCCACTGGCCACCGCGTAGAAGTGACAGCCCCGAGGCACCCGGTGAGTACCGGGAAGTGGACCGGGTATAGGGCAAAGGCACTACAACTTCGTTTTCCTCAGGTGTCATTAGACATCGCCTTCCTTGTTGTGCCACGTGTCGTATGACATCGTCGTCCCCAACTGTGCCAGGTTTCATTAGACATCGTCGTCCTCAGCCGTGACGAGTATCATTAGATGTCGCCTCCTTGTCGTGAAACGTGTCATGTGACATAGTCGTCCTCAGCTGTGCCGGGTGTCATTAAACATCGCCGTCCTTGTCGTGCCACATGTTGTGTGACATGTTGTGTGACATAATCGTCCTCAGCCGTGCCACGTGTCGTGTGACGTCGTCATCCTCAGCCATGCCTAGTGTCATTAGACATCGTTGTCCTCAGCCATGCTGGGTGTCATTAGACATCGCCATTCTTGTTGTGCCACATGTCATGTGACGTCATTGTCCTCAGGCATGCCAGGTGTCTTTAGACATAGCCGTTCTCAGCGATGCCGGGTGCCATTAGACATCGCCGTCCTTGTCGTGTCGTGTGACATAGTCGTCTTCAGCCGCTACAAGTGTTATTAGACATCACCGTCCTTGTTGCTCCACGCGTTGTGTGACATTGTCGTTCTCAGCCATGCCAGGTGTCATTAGACATCGCCGTTCTTGTCATGCTACATGTCGTGACATCGTCGTCCTTAGCTGTGTCGGTGTCATTAAACCTCTTCGTCCTCAGCCGTGTCGGGTGTTATTAGATATCGCCGTCCTTGTCGTGCCACTTGTCGTGTGACATCGTCATCCCCAACCGTGCCAGGTTTCATTAGACATCGTTGTCCTCAGGTGTGCCGGGTGTCATTAGACATCGCCGTCCTTAGCCATGACGGGTGTCATTAGACATCGCCTCCTTGTCGTGAAACGTGTCTGTCATGAACCGGGTTGTTTGGTTTCCTCAGTTCGTCGGGGATTTATTTATATCCCAGTTTCGGTTTGAAACTTGCAGCTCTCTGGCACCCCCCCCTTACCCTCAGGTCAGTCGGGGAACTGCACCTAGGGTAATTAGTCGCCAGCAAGGCTGCCTTGCTATGTACTGGCTATTGGGCACACTGCAGTGAGGGTGATATAATTACTCCCACTCAGGCGAGAAATACAGTTATCAAACGCCGCCCGTCGCTGCCAGTTTCCCCAAAAGCTCAGGACACTTTGCTGCCCCCAGCTCCTATTACTTATGATTAATAGTGGGTCAGGATCCACCCCAATCAGTAGCGATGACTTAATTTGGTGGACTCAGGGGCACGTTTTAGGTTAGCGCAAGGAAATTGAAACTAGTAAATATTATAACTTTTACTCCAAAAAGAAATAGGCAGTGTTTACAAAAGTATAAAAAAGATATTACAAAATGAGACAATACAATATGTACACGATTACAAAATAAAAGGGATTAAAGATGAAAAGCACTTACAGTTCTCTCAGACAATTGTAAGCCATGTAGGGCTGTGGGAGGGGAACTATTCCCCAAATCATCAGGTCAGATTGCACAGCCTCTTCTGGCTGATTCCCCAGGCAAAAGACCCCTCCTAAAATGAGGTTCAACATTTTATACCCTCTGGTCGTGACATCACTGAGGGGCTGGATATGCCACCTTTGGAAAGTTATGAAAATCTTCTATTAAACATAGCTCTTGGGGGGGGGGGGAGCTCATAGAAGGACAACGAAAGTATTACATGTCTTCTCACAAGATTAGCTTACATTTACGTCTAAACATGGGGTAGCTGTGTGACCCAGTTAAGGAGTGTCAGGAAATAGGAAGAAGTTCTGATTACTTCAATTACACATAGAGAGCTCTCAGCTGCAGTTTCCTGTGCCTGCCAGCAGAAGGCTGGAATTCTAAGCCACTCTCCCTCCCTCCCACCTGCTATATGGCTGTAATGTGAGCCCAGTGTGCCAACACTGGGATCGCTGAGGAATTTATGTGGCTCTGTGCTGCGAAAGCCAGTGTCATGGATTCCACCGTGCTGCCACCAATATGTCACGGATCCCAACAGATATGTCAGGGATCCCACCAATCTGTCATGGTTCACGGGGAAGATACCGTTATCACCCCCACCACTCACACCAATTTGTCACGAACCGGGGTTGTTTGGTTGCCCCTGGTTCCTTCTGAAGGGGATTTATCTATATGCCACTTCCCAGTTCTGGTTTGGAACTTGAATCTCTAGCACCCCCTTTACCCCCCAATCAGATTAGGTACTGCACCTAGGGTAATTAGTCGCCAGAAAGGCTACCTGCTATGTAATGGCTATTGGGTACGCTGCAGCGAGGGCGATGTAACTACTCCCATGCAGGTGGGAACAATAATTATCAACGCCGCTGTCGCTACAAAGATTCACAGTCGCACAGAACAAAGTATGCTGCCACCAGCTCCAATTTCCTAAGGATTATCGGATTCAGAGCCAACCCAAATCAGTAGCGCAATTCGCATCAGAGGAAGCTATAGTTCGTTTATAGAGCAGGGAGAGACAAGCTAGTAAATTATATATTTTACTCCATAAAAAGGTAGGCAGTGTTTACCAAGTATAAAAGATATTATAAAGAAGACAATCATGTGTATATTACAGATTTCAAATAAAAGGATTAAAATTGAAAAAACACTTACATAGCGTTCAGATCATTTCAGCTTGTGACTGGCCGTGTGCTATGGAGGAGAAAGGACTTCCATATATGCATAATACATCTGCACAGCAGCAAGACCCCAGACAGAAGACACTCCCAGAATGCTGGTCTTGCTAAGTTATTGTAGCCCAAAATCCAGGCACTACCAGTGTGGTGACATCACTTTGAAGCCGAAACCTCTTCTTTACTTACAGAGCTATGGTGACTATTTTTATGCATAACTTGCTGTGTGAACCTCGCATAAGTACGACACCATGCTCATGATGTTCCCCACATGTGGAGCGTACTTTTAAGTGTAAATATGGAGCAATTACCTGATACACTTACTGAGAAATCCGCACTTTGCACTCATTGCGTTTAGCTGCTTGCCCTTTCAGGGACTGATAGTTCTATCAATGGATATCCAGAATATATAATTCTTATAACCCTAGCTCAGATCGGTGTCAATATATATCACTGTAATAGAACAATAGAAGCTCCTGGTTTCTATATTCGAGTTTCAACCAGTACCAGTTGGGAGGAGGGAATGAGTAGCCTTCACAGAGCCTGGTATTTGCAGCTAGAAGCAATAAAAATTCTTCTGGGGGTTTTGAAATACACACATAGCAGCAGGCAGAAGAGGGGGTGTCGGAATGACCCACAGCATCCATTCTCTGCTCTTGGATGTAGCAGAGCTCTATGTTCGTGATAATACACAATCAAATACTTCATGTTCCTGACAGTGTGCATATTCATGACAGTGCCGTGTGACATCGTCATGCTCAACTGTGTCGGGTGTCAGTAGACATCGCCGTCCTTGTCATGCCACATGTCGTGTGACGTTGTTGTCCTCAGCTATGCTGATTGTCTTTAGATATTGCTGTCCTTGTCATGTCACGTGTCGTGTAACATCATCGTCCTCAGCTGCAACAAGTGTCATAAGACATCATGCCACGTGTCATGTGACATAGTCGTCCTCAGCCATGACGAGTGTCATTAGATATCGCCGTCCTCATCGAGCCACGTGTCGTATGACATCGTCGTCCCCAACCGTGCCAGGTTTCATTAGACATCGTCGTCCTCAGCCGTGACGAGTGTCATTAGATAATGCCTCCTTGTCGTAAAATGTGTCGTGTGACATCGTTGTCCTCAGCTGTGTCGGGTTTCATTAAACATCGCCGTCCTTGTCGTGCCACAAGTTGTGTGACTTCGTTGTCCTGAACCATACCGAGTGTCATTAGACATCGCCGTCCTTATCTTGTCACGTGTCGTGTGACATCGTCATCCTCCGCTGCGACAAGTGTCAGATATCGCCTTCCTTGTCGTGCCACGTGTCGTGTGACATCGTCGGCCTTAGCCGTGTCGGGTGTCATTAGACATCACCGTTCTTGTCATGCCACGTGTCGTTTGACGTTGTCATCCTCAGCCATGCCAAGTGTCATTAGACATCGTTGCCCTCAGATGTGCCGGGTGTCCTTAGACATTGCTGTCCTTGTCGTGCCATCTGTGGTGTGACGTCGTTGTCCTCAACCGTGCCGGGTGTCATTAGACGTCGCTTTCCTTGTCGTGCCATGTGTCGTGTGACATTGTTGTCCTCAGCCATGCTCGGTGTCATTAGACATCGTCATTCTTGTTGTGCCACATGTCATGTGACATCATTGTCTTCAGGCGTGCCGGGTGTCATTAAGACATCGCCGTCCTTGTTGTGTCACGTGTCGTGTGACATCGTCATCCTCAGCCATGCTGGGTGTCATTAGACATCGCTGTTCTTGTCGTGCCACGTGTCGTGACGTCATTATCCTCAGCTGTGCTGCGTGTCATTAGACATCGTCATCCTCAGCCATGCCCGGTGTCATTAGACATCGCCAGTCCTGTCGTGCCACATGTCATGTGACATTATTGTCCTCATGCGTGCTGGGTGTTATTAGACATAGCCGGTCTTGTCGTGCAAAGTGTCGTGTGACGTTCTCATCCTCAGCTGTGCCAGATTTCATTAGACATCGCCCTAATCAGCCGTGTCGGGTGTCATTAGACATCACCGTCCTTGTTGTGTCACATGTCATGTGATGTCATTGTTCTCAGGCATGCCGGGTGTCATTACACATTGCTGTCCTTGTCGTGCTATGTATTATGTGACGCCGTTGTCCTCAGGTGTGCCGGGTGTCATTAGATATCGCCGTCCTTGTCGTGCCCTGTGTCATGTGACATCGTCCTCAACCGTCCCGAGTGTCATCACTGTCCTCAGCCATGACAGGTGTCATTAGACATCACCTCTTTGTCGTGTGATATCGTCATCCTCAGCCATGACGGTGTCATTGAACATCGCCGTTCTTGTCGTGCCACATGTCGTGTGACGTCGTCATCCTCAGCCATGCCGAGTGTCATTAGACATCGTCGTCCTCAGCTGTGGTGGGTGTAATTAGACATAGCTGTCGTTCTCGTGTTGTGTGACGTCGTCGGCATTAGACATCGCCATTCTTGTTGTGCCACTTGTCGTGATGTCGTCATCCTCAACTGTGCCGGGTGTCATTAGACATCACCGTTCTTGTCATTCCACATGCTATGACGTCGTCATCCTTAGCTTTGCGCTTTGCTGGGTGTCATTCGACATTGTCGTCCTCATCCGTGCTGGGTGTCATTAGACATCGCCTCCTAATTGTGCCACGTGATGTCATCATCGTCAGTCGTGTCGGGTGTCATTAGACATCGACGTCCTTGTCATGTGACGTCGTCGTCCTCAGCCATGCCAGGTGTTGTGTAATGTCATTGTCCTGAGCCGTACCGGGTGTCATTAGACATTGACGTCCTTGTCCTGTGATGTCGTAGTCCTCAGCCATGCCAGGTGTCGTGTAATGTCGTCATTCTCAGCCGTGTCGGGTGTCATTAGACATCGCCATCCTTCTTGTGCCACATGTCATGTGACGTTGTTGTCCTCAGGTGTGCCGGGTGTCATAAGACATCGCCGTTCTCAGCCATGCCGGGTGTCAATAGACATTGATGTCAGTCGTTTCACGTGTCGTGTGACATGGTCGTCCTCAGCCATGTCGGTTGTCATTAGACATTGCCATTCTCAGCCATGCCGCGGATGTCATTAGACACCTCCGTCCTTGTTGTATCATGTGACACCGTCGTCCTCAGCCGCGACGAGTGTCATTGGACTTCACCATCCTTGTCGTGTGACGTTGTCCAGGTGTCGTGTAATGTCGTCGTCCTCAACCTTGCCTGGTGTCTTGTGATGTCTTCGTCCTCAGCCATGCCGGGTGTCCTTAGACATCGCCGTTGTTGTCGTGCCACATGTCGTGTGACATCGTCATCCCCAACCATGCCAGGTTTCATAAGACATCTTTGTCCTCAGGTGTGCCAGGTGTTATTAGACATCGCCGTCCTTGTCGTGCCAAGTGTCGTGTGACACTGTCGTCGTCAGCCGTGCCAGGTGTCATTAGACATCGCCGTCCTTGTCGTGCCAAGTGTTGCGTGACACCGTCGTCCTCAGCCGTGCCAGGTGTCATTAGATATCACTGTCCTCTCTCTGCCATGCATGTTGTCATTAGACATCGCCGTCCTTGTCGTGTCATTTATCATGTGACGTTGTTGTCCTTATGTGTGCCGGATGTCATTAGACATCGCTGTCCTTGTCGTGCCACATGTCGTGTGACATCATCATCCCCAACCGTGCCAGGTTTCATAAGACATCTTTGTCCTCAGGTGTGCCGGGTGTTATTAGACATCGCCGTCCTTGTCGTGCCATGTGTCGTGTGACATCGTCGTCCTCAGCCGTGACGAATGTCATTAGACATCGCCATCCTTGTTGTGCCATGCGGCATGTGACATTGTCGTTCTCAGCCATGCCGGGTGTCATTAGACATCGCCGTCCTTGTCGTGCCATGTGTTGTGTGACGTCATCATCTTCAGCCGTTCCTGGTGTCATTAGACATCGCCATCTTTGTCGTGTGATGACGTCCAGGTGTCATGTACTGTGGTTGTCCTCAGCCGTGCCCAGTGTCTTGTGATATCTTCGACCTTAGCCGTGCCGTGTGTCATTAGACATCGCCATCCTTGTCGTGCCACGTGTCATATGACATCGCAGTCCTCAGCCGTGCCTGGTGTTATTAAACATCATTGTCCTTGTCGTGTAATGTCGTCCAGGTGACGTGTAATGTCGTCGTCCTCCGCCGTGCTGGGTGTCATTAGACATCGCCATCCTTGTTCTGCCACATGTAATGCGACGTCTTTGTCCTCAGGCGTGCCGGGTGTCATTAGACATCACCGTCGTTGGTGTGCCATTTGTCATGTGACATTGTTGTCCTCAGGTGTGCCAAGTGTCATTAGACATTGCCGTCCTTGTGCCACGTGTCGTGCGACATCGTTGTCTTCAACCATGCCGGGTTTCATTAGACATCGTTGTCCTCAGGTTTGCCGGGTGTCATTAGACATCACTGTCTTTGTCTTGCCGTGTGTCGTGTGAAATAGTCGTCCTCAGCCATGCTGGGTATCATTATACATCGCCATTATTGTAATTCCATGTGTTGTTTGATGTTGTCATCCTCAGCCGTGCCTGGTGTCATTAGACATCACCGTCCTAAGCCGTGTTGGGTGTCATTAGACATCGCCGTACTTGTCGTGCCACGTCGTGTGATGCCACTGTCTCATGTGGTCCGCTGTTGTTTCTTCACCTTGTGTCACACCATTTCTGTTCTTGTGCCCCTCCAGCTTATGCAGCAGCAGGCCGCTTTGGTGGCCGCACACAGCGCTTACCTCAACCCCATGGCAACCATGGCCGCTGTCCAGATGCAGCAAATGGCAACAATCAACCCCAATGGAATCATAGCCACACCCATTACTCCCATCACGCCCATCACGTCGTCATCAGGTAAGACACAATCAAGACTGGGCAGTGTGGTCACTATCCTGCGGGCAGGCTATCAGGTTTCCGCATTGATTTGTCATGTGCCGTCATCCTGGTGAATTATTACTGGCCTGTTGTGTCTCCGGGGTTGATGAAGCGGGCAGAGAGACCAGGCCTCATCCTGTTACTGTTGTGGTCTCTGCAGGTACCAGTACACCCCCGACACTTGCTGCCACTCCAGTATCTGCCATCCCTGCCACACTCGGGGTTAATGGGTACAGCGCGGTGCCCTCTCAAAGCAGTGTGCAGCCGAGCTCGGAGGCCATTTACACCAACGGTCTGCACCCCTACCCAGGTAATACTGGTATGTATTGTATTGCGACCTCTGATTCTCAGGACTCGGACCCTCGCACAGAAACTGTTCACACCTTCCTTTACTTCCAGCTCAGAGTCCGGTGACTCAGCTAGACCCCCTCCAGCAAGCCTACGCGGGCATGCAGCATTATACAGGTGGGTGAGGGATGTGGTTAGGTTGGGACACTGTGGTGGGGTTCAAGTCTCTGGTGTCCTTACCTCTCCGGTCTGTGTCCATACGCAGCGGCCTACCCTGCGGCCTATGGTTTGGTGAGCCCGGCATTTACGCAGCCTCCGCCCCTGTTACCACAGCAGCCTCCGCAGCAGCAGCAACAGAGAGAGGGTAAGTGGCATCCGCCCAGCACGGCACCACCTAGATGGTTGTGCCCGTCCATGGAGTAACCACCGTGTGTCTGTGCCAGGTCCAGAGGGTTGCAACATATTCATCTACCACCTGCCCCAGGAGTTCACAGATTCGGAGATTTTACAGATGTTTCTACCGTTCGGAAATGTCATCTCCGCCAAAGTGTTTGTAGACAGAGCCACCAACCAGAGCAAGTGTTTTGGTAAGTCCATGTTGGCCATAGATGTGGGCAGTGCCCAGTCCTGTGCTGCTACGGAGTCTCACCTCATCTCCTCTTTCTCACTTGCAGGCTTTGTAAGTTTTGACAATCCCGGAAGCGCCCAGGCTGCCATTCAGGCCATGAACGGTTTCCAGATTGGCATGAAGAGGCTCAAAGTACAACTAAAGCGACCAAAAGATGCCAACCGGCCGTACTGAGGGTTCAGGTGGGTAAATGAGACTAGGTGCACGGGGCATACAGTGTTTAGTGTTGTCTGTGGTACTATCCAGGGGTGGGCACATCCCTGCAGAGCCCTCGCCTGCCATGCTGTGAGTCCACATACTCCCTGTGTGTGTCCTGTCATATCCATATATTCCTCTGTATATATCTACCTCCTACACAGACACAGATCTAGGGAAGATCCCAGTGATCAATGTATTCGTCAGTTGCTGCAAATGGGAATCTGCTCTTTGATCTCACAACGGATCTCACACTGAAAACCAACCGACAATCCGGCTAATCCTATACATCAGAATACAACATTGTAATCTAATGATCCTAGCTAATTTCATACATGTGGAATACAACATGGAAATCTAGTCATCCCCTGTAATCCTATACATGACAATTTCGTTATACCAAGAAACAGAAAGATGATCGGCACAGAGCTTCACTATAGCGCAATTGGAGATTCGCTTAAACGATCTGTTTCAGAAGGACAGATGAGGTCTCCCTTGCTGTGAGCTGCGGGTGGTGCTATGCAATCGTCAGAGTTTTGTACAAGACCATATAATGAGAAGAAAAATGATGCAGCACTCACCCTTGCGCTTCTTCCAAGTGTGCTCTTTATTCAGCAAAACATACTATACATAGTATGAACCGGCATATGCAGTGATTTGTGAGGGAGCGGGAGTGAGGAGAGACCGGACAACAGCTGTTTCGCGCTACGGCGCTTCTACAGGTCCATGCTCCTGTAGCATGGACCTGTAGAAGCGCCGTAGCGCGAAACAGCTGTCGTCCGGTCTCTCCTCACTCCCGCTCCCTCACAGATCACTGCGTATGCCGGTTCATACTATGTATAGTATGTTTTGCTGAATAAAGAGCACACTTGGAAGAAGCGCAAGGGTGAGTGCTGCATCATTTTTCTTCTCATTATATGGTCCTATACATGACAATGTTGCATAGTAATCTAATCTAGTGATCCAAGCTAATCTCATAAATCTGGAATACAACATGGAAATCTAAGTGATCCCCAGTAATCCTATCAATCATAGCACGAAACAGTGATCTAGTGATCCCATCTTATCTAAGACATCTAGAATACAACATGGAAATCTAGGGATAACCGATAATCCTATACATGAGAATACTACATGGTATTCTACTGATCTCAGCTAATCTCCTACATCTAGAATACAACATGGAAATCTAGTGATCCCCTGTAATCCTATACATGAGAATATTACAATGTAATCTAGTGATCCAAGCTAATCTCATCCATCTAGAATACAAAATGGAAATCTAGTGATCACGGTAATCGTATACATGAGAATATTAAATAGTAATCCCTGCTAATCCCATACATCTAGAATACAAGATGGAAATCTAGTGATCCCCAGTAATCCAATACATGAGAATATTACATAGTAATCTAGTGGTCCCAGCTAATCTCATACATCTAGAATACAACATGGAAATCTAGTGATCCCTAGTAATCCTATACATGAGAATGTTACATGGTAATCAAGTGATCCAAGCTAATCTTATACATCTAGAATACAAGTTGGAAATCTAGTGATCCCCGGTATTCCTATACATATTACATATTGCATAGTAATCTAGTGATTCCAGCAAATATCATACATCTAGAACAACATGGAAATCTAGTGATCCCCGGTTATGCTATACATGAGACTATTACATAATAATCTAGTATTCCCAACTAATCTCATAATCCAGAATACAGCATGGAAATATAGTGATCCCCACGATAATCCTATACATTAGAATATTGCATAGTAATCTAGTGATCAAAGGAAATGTCATACATCCAGAATACGACATCGAAATCTATTGATCCCCGGTAATCCTGTATATGAGAATATTACATAGTAATCTAGTAATTCCAACTAATCTCATTCATCTAGAATACAACATGGAAATCTACTGATCCCCGGTAATCCTATACATGAGAATACGACATTGTAATCTAGTGATCCCAGCCAGTCCCATACTGTACATCTAGTATGCAACATGGAAATCTACTGATCCCCGATAATCCTATACATGAGAATATTACGTAGTAATATAGTGATCCCAGCTAATCTCCTATCTAGAATGCATCATGGAAATCTAGTGATCCCCTGTAATGCTATACATAAGAATATTACAAAGTAATCTAGTGATCCCAGCTAATCATATATCTAGAATACAACATGGAAATCTAGTGATCTCCTGTAATCCTATACATGAGAATATTACAAAGTAATCTAGTGATCCAAGCTAATCTCATACATCTAGAATACAACATAGAAATCTAGTGATCCCCAGTAATCCTATATATGAGAACATTGCATAGTAATCCCAGCTAATATCATACATCTAGAATACAAGATGGAAATCTAGTGATCCTTGGTAATCCTATACATATTACATAGTATAGGGGATGATAAGAATATTACATAGTAATCTATTGATCCCAGCTAATCTATACAACATGGAAATCTAGTGATCCCCCGTTAATTCTATACATCAGAATATTACATAGTAATCTGGTGATCCAAGGTAATGTCATACATCCAGAATACAACATCGAAATCTATTGATCCACTGTAATCCTTTACATGATAATATTACATAGTAATCCCAGCCAATCTCATACATCTAGAATACAACATGGAAATCTAGTGATCTCCCGTAATCCTATACACATTACATGTGAATATTACATAGTAATCTAGGGATTCCAGGTAATCTCATACATCTAAAATACAACAGTGAAATCTAGTGAACCCCGATAATCTTTTACACAAGAGTACAACATTATATAAACACAGTGATTTGCCAAAGGAATCTAACATTTTAGGTGCCTATGTGCAAAAATTAGGAGTGACAAAATAAAATTGAGTAAAATGTATAATTTGTATTATTACAAGAATTTAAAATGATAAAGTTAAAAAACAGGAGAAAGATGTAAAAAAAAAAATAGGGAGCTAGAAAACACTCTCAGAATATATATATATATATATATATGTATATATATATATATATATATATATATATATATATATATCTCTCTACTATATAATTGTCTAAGGGTCACTTCCGTCTGTATGTCTGTCCTTCTGTCACGGATATTCATTGGTCGCGGCCTCTGTCTGTCATGGAAATCCAAGTCGCTGATTGGTCACGGCAAAACAGCCACGACCAATCAGCGACGGGCACAGTCCGGAAGAAAATGGCCGCTCCTTCCTCCCCGCAGTCAGTGCCCGGCGCCCGCATACTTCCCTCCGGTCAGCGCTCACACAGGGTTAATGGCAGCGTTGACCGCGGTGTAACGCACTCGGTTAACGCTGCTATTAACCCTGTGTGACCAACTTTTTACTATTCATGCTGCCTATGCAGCATAAATAGTAAAAACATCTAATGTTAAAAATAATTTAAAAAAATAAAATATAGTTATATACTCACCCTCCGGTGGCCCCCCCAGATCGAAGCGGTTACCAACGCTCCTCGCGACGCCCCGGTGACCACTCCATGCATTGTGGTCTCGTGAGATGATGACGTGCAGTCTCGCGAAACCGCTACGTCATCATCTCGCGAGACCGCAATGCACTCTTCAGACCAACCAGAGCGCACGAGGAGCGTCAGTAACCGCTTCGATCCGGGGGGCCACCGGAGGGTGAGTATATAACTATTTTTTATTTTAATTCTTTTTTTTAACAGGTATATGGTGCTCACATTGCTATAGACTGCGTGGGCTGTGCAATATACTACATGGACTGTGCAATATACTACATGGACTGTGCAATATACTACGTGGGCTGCGCAATATACAACGTGGGCTGCGCAATATACAACGTGGGCTGCGCCATATACTACGTGGGCTGCGCAATATACCACGTGGGCTGCGCAATATACAACGTGGGCTGCGCAATATACTACGTGGGCTGCGCAATATACAACGTGGGCTGCGCAATATACTATGTGGGCTGCGCAATATACTATGTGGGCTGCGCAATATACAACATGGGCTGCGCAATATGCAACGTGGGCTGCGCAATATACTACGTGGGCTGTGGAATATACTACATGGACTGTGCAATATACTACGTGGGCTGCGCAATATACAGCGTGGGCTGCGCAATATACTACGTGGGCTGGGCAATATACTACGTGGGCTGCGCAATATACTACGTGGGCTGCGCAATATACAGCGTGGGCTGCGCAATGTACACCGTGGGCTGCGCAATGTACTACGTGGGCTGCGCAATGTACTACGTGGACTGGGCAATATACTACGTGGGCTGCGCAATATACTACGTGGGCTGCGCAATATACTAAGTGGGCTGCGCAATATACAACGTGGGCTGGGCAATATACTATATGGACTGTGCAATATACTACGTGGGCTGTGCAATATACAACGTGGGCTGCGCAATATACAACGTGGGCTGCACAATATACAGCGTTGGCTTTGCAATATACAACGTTGGCTGTGCAATATACTATGTGGGCTGCGCAATATACAACGTGGGCTGCGCAATATACTACGTGGGCTGTGGAATATACTACATGGACTGTGCAATATACTACGTGGGCTGCGCAATATACAGCGTGGGCTGCACAATATACAATGTTGGCTGCGCAATATACTACGTGGGCTGGGCAATATACTACGTGGGCTGCGCAATATACTACGTGGGCTGCGCAATATACAGCCTGGGCTGCGCAATGTACACCGTGGGCTGCGCAATGTACTACATGGGCTGGGCAATATACTACGTGGGCTGCGCAATATACTACATGGGCTGCACAATATACTACGTGGGCTGCGCAATATACAACGTGGGCTGCGCAATATACAATGTTGGCTGTGCAATATACTATGTGGGCTGCGCAATATACAACGTAGGCTGCGCAATATACTACGTGGGCTGCGGAATATACTACATGGACTGTGCAATATACTACGTGGGCTGCGCAATATACTACGTGGGCTGCGCAATATTCTACGTGGGCTGCGCAATATACTACGTGGGCTGCGCAATATACAGCCTGGGCTGCGCAATGTACACCGTGGGCTGCGCAATGTACTACATGGGCTGGGCAATATACTACGTGGGCTGCGCAATATACTACATGGGCTGCACAATATACTACGTGGGCTGCGCAATATACAACGTGGGCTGCGCAATATACAATGTTGGCTGTGCAATATACTATGTGGGCTGCGCAATATACAACGTAGGCTGCGCAATATACTACGTGGGCTGCGGAATATACTACATGGACTGTGCAATATACTACGTGGGCTGCGCAATATACTACGTGGGCTGCGCAATATACTACGTGGGCTGCGCAATGTACTGCGTGGGCTGCGCAATGTACTACGTGGGCTGCACAATATACAGCATGGGCTGCGCAATGTACTACGTGGGCTGGGCAATATACTATGTGGGCTGCGCAATATACTACGTGGGCTGCGCAATGTACACCGTGGGCTGCGCAATGTACTACGTGGGCTGCACAATGTACAACGTGGGCTGCGCAATATACAACGTGGGCTGCGCAATATACAACGTGGGCTGTGTAATATACAACGTTGGCTGCGCAATATACTACGTGGGCTGCGCAATATACTACGTGGGCTGCGCAATATACTTAGTTGGGCTGCGCAATATACAACGTGGGCTGCGCAATATACAATGTGGGCTGCGCAATGTACACCGTGGGCTGCGCAATATACTACGTGGGCTGCGCAATATACAATGTGGGCTGCGCAATGTACACCGTGGGCTGCGCAATATACTACGTGGGCTGCGCAATATACAACGTGGGCTGCGCAATGTACACCGTGGGCTGCGCAATATACAACGTGGGCTGCGCAATGTACACCGTGGGCTGCGCAATATACTACGTGGGCTGCGCAATATACTACATGGACTGTGCAATATACTACGTGGGCTGCGCAATATACAACGTGGGCTGCGCAATATACAACGTGGGCTGCGCCATATACTACGTGGGCTGCGCAATATACCACGTGGGCTGCGCAATATACAACGTGGGCTGCGCAATATACTACGTGGGCTGCGCAATATACAACGTGGGCTGCGCAATATACTATGTGGGCTGCGCAATATACTATGTGGGCTGCGCAATATACAACATGGGCTGCGCAATATGCAACGTGGGCTGCGCAATATACTACGTGGGCTGTGGAATATACTACATGGACTGTGCAATATACTACGTGGGCTGCGCAATATACAGCGTGGGCTGCGCAATATACTACGTGGGCTGGGCAATATACTACGTGGGCTGCGCAATATACTACGTGGGCTGCGCAATATACAGCGTGGGCTGCGCAATGTACACCGTGGGCTGCGCAATGTACTACGTGGGCTGCGCAATGTACTACGTGGACTGGGCAATATACTACGTGGGCTGCGCAATATACTACGTGGGCTGCGCAATATACTAAGTGGGCTGCGCAATATACAACGTGGGCTGGGCAATATACTATATGGACTGTGCAATATACTACGTGGGCTGTGCAATATACAACGTGGGCTGCGCAATATACAACGTGGGCTGCACAATATACAGCGTTGGCTTTGCAATATACAACGTTGGCTGTGCAATATACTATGTGGGCTGCGCAATATACAACGTGGGCTGCGCAATATACTACGTGGGCTGTGGAATATACTACATGGACTGTGCAATATACTACGTGGGCTGCGCAATATACAGCGTGGGCTGCACAATATACAATGTTGGCTGCGCAATATACTACGTGGGCTGGGCAATATACTACGTGGGCTGCGCAATATACTACGTGGGCTGCGCAATATACAGCCTGGGCTGCGCAATGTACACCGTGGGCTGCGCAATGTACTACATGGGCTGGGCAATATACTACGTGGGCTGCGCAATATACTACATGGGCTGCACAATATACTACGTGGGCTGCGCAATATACAACGTGGGCTGCGCAATATACAATGTTGGCTGTGCAATATACTATGTGGGCTGCGCAATATACAACGTAGGCTGCGCAATATACTACGTGGGCTGCGGAATATACTACATGGACTGTGCAATATACTACGTGGGCTGCGCAATATACTACGTGGGCTGCGCAATATTCTACGTGGGCTGCGCAATATACTACGTGGGCTGCGCAATATACAGCCTGGGCTGCGCAATGTACACCGTGGGCTGCGCAATGTACTACATGGGCTGGGCAATATACTACGTGGGCTGCGCAATATACTACATGGGCTGCACAATATACTACGTGGGCTGCGCAATATACAACGTGGGCTGCGCAATATACAATGTTGGCTGTGCAATATACTATGTGGGCTGCGCAATATACAACGTAGGCTGCGCAATATACTACGTGGGCTGCGGAATATACTACATGGACTGTGCAATATACTACGTGGGCTGCGCAATATACTACGTGGGCTGCGCAATATACTACGTGGGCTGCGCAATGTACTGCGTGGGCTGCGCAATGTACTACGTGGGCTGCACAATATACAGCATGGGCTGCGCAATGTACTACGTGGGCTGGGCAATATACTATGTGGGCTGCGCAATATACTACGTGGGCTGCGCAATGTACACCGTGGGCTGCGCAATGTACTACGTGGGCTGCACAATGTACAACGTGGGCTGCGCAATATACAACGTGGGCTGCGCAATATACAACGTGGGCTGTGTAATATACAACGTTGGCTGCGCAATATACTACGTGGGCTGCGCAATATACTACGTGGGCTGCGCAATATACTTAGTTGGGCTGCGCAATATACAACGTGGGCTGCGCAATATACAATGTGGGCTGCGCAATGTACACCGTGGGCTGCGCAATATACTACGTGGGCTGCGCAATATACAATGTGGGCTGCGCAATGTACACCGTGGGCTGCGCAATATACTACGTGGGCTGCGCAATATACAACGTGGGCTGCGCAATGTACACCGTGGGCTGCGCAATATACAACGTGGGCTGCGCAATGTACACCGTGGGCTGCGCAATATACTACGTGGGCTGCGCAATATACAACGTGGGCTGCGCAATATACTACGTGGGCTGGGCAATATACTACGTGGGCTGCGCAATATACTACGTGGGCTGTGCAATATACACCGTGGGCTGCGCAATATACTACGTGGGCTGCGCAATATACAACATGGGCTGCGCAATGTACTACGTGGGCTGGGCAATATACTATGTGGGCTGCGCAATATACTACATGGGCTGCGCAATATACTACGTGGGCTGCACAATGTACTGCGTGGGCTGCGCAATGTACTACGTGGGCTGCACAATGTACTGCGTTGGCTGTGCTATACACTAGAATACTACATATTCTAGAATACCCGATGTGTTAGAATCGGGCCACCATCTAGTATATATATATATATATATATATATATTAGAGAGCAGCAAGGATATCAATGTGGTTTATATGTCAGTGCATCTATATTATATATATATATATATATATATATATATATATATATATATATATATCACAATTTTTTGCACACCTGCTAAATCATTAGCCTTTAAAACTATTGGTAACTAAAAAACAGGTCTGTAAACAAAGTCTTTGAGAAGATATATGTGCACACAATAACCAGTAAGGTCCAACCAATATCAGAGACTAATAGCTAAAGTGGCAAATAAAATCACTGGTTCATGCTCAATTGAGATGTAGTATTCAAAATTGGCCACATGGTGGTGTCTAACTAACTACCAACACTATGAAGCAGATAACTTCCTCATTCACAGAACATATCTGAAGGTTTATTGAATATTCAGGATCTGTTAGTGTTAAGCATTTTATAATGAAAATAGCTCATGTCAGGATTGATACACCTCAAAAAAGTACAGCCGCTGTTTCAAAGAGTGTACGAGAGATTCCATCTCCGGGCCCCGACGCGAATATTTTGCCCTGCTTCTTCGGGGGGGGGGGGGGGGGGGGGGGGGGCGTGTGAAAATACGACATTGTAATATACAGTTAGGTCCATATATATTTGGACAGAGACAACATTTTTTCCAATTTTGGTTATAGACATTACCACAATGAATTTTAAACAAAACAATTCAGATGCAGTTGAAGTTCAGACTTTCAGCTTTTATTTGAGGGTATCCACATTAAAATTGGATGAAGGGTTTAGGAGTTTCAGCTCCTTAACATGTGCCACCCTGTTTTTAAAGGGGCCAAAAGTAATTGGACAGATTCAATAATTTTAAATAAAATGTTCATTTTTAGTACTTGGTTGAAAACCCTTTGTTGGCAATGACTGCCTGAAGTCTTGAACTCATGGACATCACCAGACGCCGTGTTTCCTCCTTTTTGATGCTCTGCCAGGCCTTCACTGCAGTGGTTTTCAGTTGCTGTTTGTTTGTGGGCCTTTCTGTCTGAAGTTTAGTCTTTAACAAGTGAAATGCATGCTCAATTGGGTTGAGAACATGTGACTGACTTGGCCATTCAAGAATATTCCACTTCCTTGCTTTAATAAACTCCTGGGTTGCTTTGACTTTGTTTTGGGTCATTGTCCATCTGTAGTATGAAACGACGACCAATCAGTTTGGCTGCATTTGGCTGGATCTGAGCACACAGTATGTCTCTGAATACCTCAGAATTCATTCGGCTGCTTCTGTCCTGTGTCACATCATCAATAAACACTAGTGACCCAGTGCCACTGGCAGCCATGCATGCCCAAGCCATCACACTGCCTCCACCGTGTTTTACAGATGATGTGGTATGCTTTGGATCATGAGCTGTACCACGCCTTCACCATACTTTTCTCTTTCCATCATTCTTGTAGAGGTTGATCTTGGTTTCATCTGTCCAAAGAATGCTCTTCCAGAACTGTGCTGGCTTTTTTTGATGTTTTTTAGCAAAGTCCAGTCTAGCCTTTTTATTCTTGATGCTTATGAGTGGCTTGCACCGTGCAGTGAACCCTCTGTATTTACTTTCATGCAGTCTTCTCTTTATGGTAGATTTGGATATTGATACGCCGACCTCCTGGAGAGTGTTGTTCACTTGGTTGGCTGTTGTGAAGGGGTTTCTCTTCACCATGGAGATCATTCTGTGATCATCCACCACTGTTGTCTACCATGGGCGCCCAGGTCTTTTTGCATTGATGAGTTCACCAGTGCTTTCTTTCTTTCTCAGGATGTACCAAACTGTAGATTTTGCCACTACTAATATTGTAGCAATTTCTCGGATGTTTTTTTTCTGTTTTCGCAGCTTAAGGATGGCTTGTTTCACCTGCATGGAGAGCTCCTTTGACCGCATGTTTACTTCACAGCAAAACCTTCCAAATGCAAGCACCACACCTCAAATCAACTCCAGGCCTTTTATCTGCTTAATTGAGAATGACATAATGAAGGGATTGCCCACACCTGTCCATGAAATAGCCTTGGAGTCAATTGTCCAATTACTTTAGGTCCCTTTAAAAACAGGGTGGCACATGTTAAGGAACTGAAACTCCTAAACTATTCATCCAATTTTAATGTAACTCCAAAACTATTCATCCAATTTTAATGTGGATACCCTCAAATGGAAGCTGAAAGTCTGAACTTCAACTGCATCTGAATTGTTTTATTTAAAATTCATTGTGGTAATGTCTATAACCAAAATTAAAAAAATGTTGTCTCTGTCCAAATATATATGGACCTAACTGTAATTATCCCAGCTAATCTCATACATCTAGAATACAACATGGAAATCTAGTGATCCCCGGTAATCCTATGCATGAGATTATTACTTGGTAATCAAGTGATCCAAGCTAATCTCATACATCTAGAATACAAGATGGAAATCTAGTGTTCCTCGGTAATCCTATACATGAGAATACAACATTGTAATCTAGTGATGCCAGCTAATCTCATACATCTAAAATAAAGGATGGAAATCTAGTGCTCCCCAGTAATCCTATAATGAGAATATTACATAGTAATTGCGAAGCTAGTTGCTTCTCATGGCCAAGCTGTGAGTCAGAGTGGTCAAGGAGTCCAAGGTCAGAAGCCAGGAGGGTATGTCATAAACAGAAGGAAGAGACAAAAGCGTAGTCAGGTAACATTCCGAGGTCAGAGTATCGGGAGGTTAACGGATCAGAGCTGAAGGGGTTAAACAGGTGGGTAGTCAGAACAAAGCTGAAGATAAGGCAACAGATCAAACATGTAGAACTCAAGGCACAGAGAGTACAGCACAAATCTCACAAGATGAATGTACGTCTGGCAGTGGTCTAGGAAACTGAGCTCAGTTAAGAAGCATGGCCATTAAGTGGAATAACGAACACATGAGACAGCCGACGCCTCACAGTCTCAGATTGGATAGTCGAGCTGTCATTCATCACACTGATAGCTCAGCATGCCCTGTACCAGATTGGATGCCAAGCTGTCAATCACAGTACTGACAGTTTCAGCACACCCCTATACCAGATTGGACGGCCGAGCTGTCAGTAACTGCATCCCAGACAGGGCCGTATTTGCCACTAGGCACTTGAGTGCACGTGCCTAGGGCACCAGGATGCTGGGGAGGGGGGGGGGGACACCTGAGCAAGTTGCTTTTTTTTTAAATTAAGGTCCGGGGTCACCGCTAGCATATGGATGCATATTCATGACCTTAATGAGCGGTACCACGTGACCTCTCAAACAGGAAGAAGCTGCCGCGCCAGGACAGAGATGCAGGGACTTTTGGCGCCGAGGAGAAAGGTGAGTATGACAAAGGAGGACGGAGGAGGATGGGGGGAGGACAGCAGAGGATGGGGGTGGTGGATGAGGGAGTCCTACATACAAGATGGGACGGGGGTAGCAGAGCCATGCATACAAGATGGGACGGGGGGAGCAGAGCCATGCATACAAGATGGGAAGGGGGGAGCAGAGCCATGCATACAAGATGGGACGGGGGGAGCAGAGCCATACATACAAGATGGGACGGGGGTAGCAGAGCCATGCATACAAGATGGGACGGGGGAACAGAGCTATGCATACAGGATGGGACAGGGGGACAGAGCCGTGCATACAAGATGGCACCGGGGAGCAGAGCCATACATACAAGATGGGACGGGGAGCAGAGCCATGCATACAAGATGGGATGTGGGGGAGCAGAGCCATACATACAAGATGGGTCGGGGGGAGCAGAGCCATACATACAAGATAAGATGGGAGCAGAGCCATGCATACAAGATGGGACGGGGGGTGAGCAGAGCCCATGCATACAGGATGGGACGAGGGGGGCAGAGCCATGCATACAAGATGGCCCCAGGGGAGCAGAGCCATACATACAAGATGGGACGGGGAAGCAGAGCCATACATACAAGATGGGACGGGGGGAGCAGAGCCATGCATACAAGATGGGACGGGGGGAGCAGAGCCATGCATACAAGATAGGACAGGGGGAGCAGAGCCATGCACACAAGATGGGACGGGGGGAGCAGAGCCATGCATACAAGATGGGGCGGGGGGAGCAGAGCCATACATACAAGATGGGACGGGGGGAGCAGAGCCATGCATACAAGATGGGAGGGGGGAGCAGAGCCATGCATACAACAGGGGAAGCCACACAGAGCAGGACAGGACGGGGGGAACCACACATACCGGGATAGGAATGAGGGGCAATACATACCCGGCTTATATGCTAGTCAATAAGCTTACCCAGTTTTTCGTGGCAAAATTAGGTGCCTCGGCTTATACTCGGGTCGGCTTATACTCGAGTATATACGGTATGTAATATATACACATGTATGTGTGTGTGGCTATATATATATATATATATCTTTGTTGCCATAAAACGAGGAGGGGCCTAGACACAGTTCTTGCACAGGGGCCCCAAGCTGTCAGTGTCCGCACCTGCCCAGGGATCAATTGTACTCGCATCTTACAGAAGTGAGTACAATTGAGGCTCTGACTGCCAGGTCAGAGTGACGTGAGTAGCGTGATCAGATCATGTGATCAAGCTGCTGACGTCGCTCGCGCTGCAGAGGCGAACACTTGTGGTAAGTGCTCCAGTGGAGCAGAAGACACCGAAGATTAAGTGCACGGGGGGACAATTGGAGTGGGGATGGGGAGATTTATTATGTGTGGGGAAAATTGGAATGGGGATTGGGAGATTTGTTATGTGTGGGGAGAATTGGTGTGGGGATGGGGGGATTTAATGTGTGGGGGAGATTTGAGGACACAAAATGAAGAGCAAAGGGGGAGATGGGGAAACAGTACTGGGGAATGGGGGGCATGTATGAGGAAACACTACTGGGGAATGGGGGGCATGTATGAGGAAACAGTATGGGGAATGGGGTCATGTATGAGGAATCCGTACGGGGGAATGGGGGCATGTATGAGGAAACAGTACGAGGGAATGGGGGTCATGAATGAGGAAACAGTAAAGGGGAATGGGGGCATGAATGAGAAAACAGTACGAGGGAATGGGGGGCATGTAAGAGGAAACAGTAAAGTGGAATGGGGGCATGTATGAGAAAACAGTACTGGGGAATGGGGGGCATGTATGAGGAAACAGTACGGGGGAATGAGGGGCATGTATTAGGAAACAGTATGGGGGAATGGGGGGCATGTATGAGTAAACAGAACTGGACAATGAGTGGCATGTATGAGGAACCAGTATGGGGGAATGAGGGGCATGTATGAGGAAACAGTATGGGGAATGAGAGGCATGTATGAGGAAACAGTAATCGGGAATGGAGGCATGTATGAGGAAACAGTAAGGGGGAATGGGGGCATGTATGAGGAAACAGTATGGAGGAATGTGGGCCATATATGAGGAAACAGTATGGGGGGATGGGTGCAAACAGTATGGGGAGCGAACGGGGGAATGTATGTGGACACAGTGTGAGTAGAGATGTGAAAAATGTATGTGGACAGAATACGGGGAGTGAGGGTGATGGGATGTGTGCAGACACAGAATGGGGAGTTAGGTGAGCAGGCAGTATAGAAAGTGAGGGGGTAAATATGAGGAGACAGTATGGTGAACAGGGGGGATGTGAGAGGAGACAGTATGAGGTGGGAGGGGAATAATGTGAGGAGACAGTATGGGGGGAGAAAAGTGAGTGGGCACAGAATAGAAACTGAGTAGTGGGGGCGTAGCATGGGGGGACAATGTAAGGGCACCGCCAGGAGGGGATAGTATACCAAGGAGGGGGAGTGTGATGAGATAGTACAGTATAAATACTGGGCCCTATAGGGGGGACACAGTGTGAGAGGACAGTGTGAAGATGGGGCCGGTATGGGAAGGAAAGGTCAATGTGAAGAGCATGTACCATAAGAGGAACAGTGTGGGGGTTATATTTTGTGCAGACAATATAGTGAGGGTGAATTTTTTATTCAGGAGCATTATAATGACACTGGTATCTTTAAGGGCATCATGTGGAGATATTCTGCAAAAGAGCAGAGAAGATGGAAGTCTGCAGAGACGAGCTGTGGATGAGAAAACTCATCATGGGGTCTGGACAAGATGAAGAAAAGAAGGAGAACGACTCCAGAGATGACGTCACCTATAAGGTACCTGGATATAAATGTTATTTGTGATACTAACTAACTCTCATGTTTTTATTTGTTAGGAGCATTAAAGGGAATGTCCAGGTTTGTGATGAGTCTGCATTCATTCTTTCTGACTGCAGAATTCTGAATTCTCACAGTGCGAACTGCACGCTGTCAGGATTCTCTCGTGCTGGCGATTTACATTCATGCAGTCATGCACTGACTAGACATGTGTGGCCTCACTCAATGAAAATGAACTGAGCGAGGCCGGGCACGTCTAGTCGGAATGTGGTCAGAAGTATACAAATCGCATTCTTGTGCTGACATGACTGTCCACCGGCAAGGGAGAATCCTAAAAGTGTCCAGTGCATTAGTTGTGAGAATTTAGAAGCCTGCGATGTCAGGATTCAGCTCTGCAGGTTCCAGTAGTCGTCACATGGACACTTCACTCACATGCGACTTTCACACTTATGGTCCTGTGACAACGAACTTGTCTTCCTTCTTCTCTCAGTTTTTCACTGAACATTGAGGGTATGTGCACACGTCCGGATTTTTAGCGTTTTTTTTGCGGAATTTCGCTATAAAAACGCTATAATTCCGCATCAAAAACGCTAAAAATATGCATCCTATCATTTAGAATGCATTCCGGATTTTTTGTTCAGATGGATGCGTTTTTTACCGCAAAAAAAACGCATTCCGCAAAAAAAATGAACATGCTCATTCTTTTTGCGGATTTTTTGCGGATTTCTTAGCCAAAATGACTTTCAGGGGAAAAAAAAAAAAAAACGCAAAAATTCCGCAAAAAATCTGCACAAAAACCACGAAAAATCTGCGCGGAAAAAAACGCGAATTTCTGCCAGAAATCTCCGGATTTTGTCAGGAAAAAAACGTGACGTGTGCACATACCCTGAGAGCATTAGGGAGAGGAGCACGTGGGTACATGACGAAGTGCAAATCGCATATGACCTTGGCGGGGGTAGGCCAAAATGAATTCTTTCCCCGAGTGCCAGAAAACCTAGATACACCTCTGCCGGTATGCCACTGCGAGCGGTGATTACTGGATCTGCTGGAGGGATGTCTGTGCACAGGGACTGAGGGTGTGCATACAGAAAGAATGGGGACCCGGAGACTGCCCATCCCAATCTACACCGTAGCCTGGAGCCCTCATTATCATAGGAATATGCCAGTTAATTGTTTTTCTAAAGCTTTATAGTGTAGTTTTAGGTCAGGGAGGGATGGTTAGGGATGAGCTAGCAAGGTGCAGGGACAGGTAGTGATGGCCACTTGCGGACATGTGGTGCGGCACTTGCGGTTTTGCACTTACGGTGAGACAAAAAAAAACACTGCTAGCAGCATTTTTTTCCATTGTTGCAAGTACCGCATTTGCCGGATCGCGGCAAAACCGCAAGTGCCGCATGTGTCTGCAAGTCCCATAGGGAATGAATGAGGCCGAACGCACTGTTGCCGTAAGTGATCTGTTACGCGGCAGATGCGGAAAAACTGCCGGCTCTGCTGCAAAAGGCTACTTTCACATCAGCGATTTTTGCCAAAGTCACTGCTGATAGTGTCATACTCACCAATGGGGGAGGCAGCACTAAAAGTGCCTAGGGCAGCAGAAACTCTAAATATGGCCCTGATCCCAGACACCCTGAGGGATGGAACCGTGACAGTACCCCCTCTTCTAGGGGGGGCCACATTAAACCCAGGCTTCCCAGGAAATTTTAGATGGAAAGCCCTGACTAACCGATTGGCCTTCACATCTCTAGCATTGACCCATAATCTTTCCTCTGGGCCCTATCCTCTCCAGTGGATGAGGTACTGAAGGGACTTATGAACCCTCCGAGAATCCACAACCCTCTGAGACTCATATTCCAGGCCACCGTCTACTGAAATCGGAGGAGGCAGTGATGAGGCAGACAATGCAGAATAGATATACTCCTTTAATAGGGATTTATGGAATACGTTAGGAATGCAAAGGGATGGAGGAAGCTTTAACCTAAATGCCGCAGGATTGACCAACGCTAGGATCTCATATGGACCAATAAACTTTGGAGCCAACTTTGCTGACGGTACTTTAAGTTTAACGTTTCTAGACGACAACCAAACCTTATCCCCAATCTTAAAAGCAAGACCCACCGACCATCTTCTATCAGCCTTTTGTTTTTGGTGAATCTGAGCAGTCACAATATTCTTTTGAACCTCCCTCCAGACATCCCCAAGTCTCTGCACGCCGACCCCCACCCCAGGGCATTCAGAACTAATCCTAGAAAATTCGCTTAAATGGGGATGAAAACCATAATTACAGAAGAATTGCGAGATTTCTGTAGATTTCCTTTCAACAGTCGAGTAAACCAACTCAGTGATACAGTTAGGTCCATATATATTTGCACAGAGAGAACATTTTTCTAATTTTGGTTATAGACATTACCACAATGAATTTTAAACAAAACAATTCAGATGCAGTTGAAGTTCAGACTTTCAGCTTTCATTTGAGGGTATCCACATTAAAATTGGATGAAGGGTTTAGGAGTTTCAGCTCCTTAACATGTGCCACCCTGTTTTTAAAGGGACCAAAAGTAATTGGACAATAGACTCCAAGGCTATTTCATGGACTGGTGTGGGTAATCCCTTCGTTATGTCATTCTCAATTAAGCAGATAAAAGGCCTGGAGTTGATTTGAGGTGTGGTGCTTGCATTTGGAAGGTTTTGCTGTGAAGTAAACATGCGGTCAAAGGAGCTCTCCATGCAGGTGAAACAAGCCATCCTTAAGCTGCGAAAACAGAAAAAACCCATCCGAGAAATTGCTACAATATTAGGAGTGGCAAAATCTACAGTTTGGTACATCCTGAGAAAGAAAGCAAGCACTGGTGAACTCATCAATGCAAAAAGACCTGGGCGCCCACGGAAGGCAACAGTGGTGAATGATCACAGAATAATCTCCATGGTGAAGAGAAACCCCTTCACAACAGCCAACCAAGTGAACAACACTCTCCAGGAGGTAGGCGTATCAATATCCAAATCTACCATAAAGAGAAGACTGCATGAAAGTAAATACAGAGGGTTCACTGCACGGTGCAAGCCACTCATAAGCATCAAGAATAAAAAGGCTAGACTGGACTTTGCTAAAAAACATCTAAAAAAGCCAGCACAGTTCTGGAAGAACATTCTTTGGACAGATGAAACCAAGAACAACCTCTACCTGAATGATGGAAAGAGAAAAGTATGGCGAAGGTGTGGTACAGCTCATGATCCAAAGCATACCACATCAACTGTACAACACGGCGAAGGCAGTGTGATGGCTTGGGCATGCATGGCTGCCAGTGGCACTGGGTCACTAGTGTTTATTGATGATATGACACAGGACAGAAGCAGCCGAATGAATTCTGAGGTATTCAGAGACATACTGTGTGCTCAGGTCCAGCCAAATGCAGCAAAATTGATTGGTCGTCGTTTCATACTACAGATGGACAATGACCCAAAACATAAAGCCACAGCAACCCAGGAGTTTATTAAAGCAAAGAAGTGGAATATTCTTGAATGGCCAAGTCAGTCACCTGATCTCAACCCAATTGAGCATGTATTTCACTTGTTAAAGACTAAACTTCAGACAGAAAGGCCCACAAACAAACAGCAACTAAAAACCACCGCTGTGAAGGCCTGGCAGAGCATTAAAAAGGAGGAAACACAGCGTCTGGTGATGTCCAGGAGTTCAAGACTTCAGGCAGTCATTGCCAACAAAGGGTTTTCAACCACGTACTAGAAATGAACATTTTAATTTAAAATTATTTAATCTGTCCAATTACTTTTGGTCCCTTTAAAAACAGGGTGGCACATGTTAAGGAGCTGAAACTCCTAAACCCTTCATCCAATTTTAATGTGGATACCCTCAAATGAAAGCTGAAAGTCTGAACTTCAACTGCATCTGAATTGTTTTGCTTAAAATTCATTGTGGTAATGTCTATAACCAAAATTAGAAAAATGTTGTCTCTGTCCAAATATATATGGACCTAACTGTAGGTAAAAGCGAAGAGCAGTCCTACTGTCGCGCTGCCATAAAGCACCTTAAAATCTGTTCCAAAGATTGATTTGCCCTCTGAGTCTGACCATTGGTTTCAGGGAGATAAGCAGATGAAATTGACAAGTCAATCCCTAGTTTATTGCAAAAAGCTCTCCAAAATGTAGACACAAATAGTACTCCCCTATCAGACACAATGTTCAGAATGATCCCATGTAATCTTACAATATGAGAGATGAACAACCTGGAGAGTGTCTCTGCATTAGGTAATCCTGACAAAGGAAGAAAATGAGCTTGTTTGCTGAATCGATCAACTACCACCCAAATAGCAGTCTTCCCATCAGATAGAGGCAAATCAGTAATGAAATCCATGGACAAATGAGTCCATGGTCTTTCTGGAATAAGCAATGGAGCCAATTCCTGTTGTGAATTCTGTGGCAGAGTTCACTCCTGTGGTCACAAGTGGTACTTCGGCTGATTCTCTCTGGGATCTTCTGTTTGTGGAGGAAAGTGGTACTGCAGCTTCTGAGTTTCCTCCCTCAGGTGATCTGGTGAGCTCGTTAGCTTCTTCTCTACTTAACTCCACCTGATGCTTTGATCTATGCTTCCTGTCAATGTTTCAGTGTGGGACTTGTTTTTTCCCTGGATCATTCCTGTGGCCTGCTGCTCTGCAAAGCTAAGTTTTGCTTATGTTATTTTGTTGCTATTTTTCTGTCCAGCTTGCTTTATTGGTTTTTCTCGCCTGCTGGAAGCTCTGAGACGCAGAGGGACCACCTCCGTATCGTTAGTCGGTGCGGAGGGTCTTTTTGTCCCCTCTGCGTGGTTTTTTTATAGGTTTTTGTGCTGACCGCAAAGTTATCTTCCCTATCCTCGTTCTGTTCAGCTAGTCGGGCCTCACTTTGCTAAATCTGTTTCATCTCTATGTTTGTGTTTTCATCTTACTCACAGTCATTATATGTGGGGGGCTGCCTTTTCCTTTGGGGAATTTCTCTGAGGCAAGGTAGGCTTATTTTTCTATCTTCAGGATTAGCTAGTTTCTCAGGCTGTGACGAGGCGCCTAGGTTCTGGTCAGGAGCGCTCCACGGCTACCTTTAGTGTGGTTTGATAGGCTTAGGGATTGCGGTCTGCAGAGTTCCCACGTCTCAGAGCTCGTTCTATTATTTTGGGTTATTGTCAGTTCACTGTATGTGCTCTGACCTCCATGTCCATTGTGATTCTGAATTGCCTTTCATAACAGTACAGGAAGCCAAAAGTGCTAATGATTCTCAATAGAGGGAAAAAAGAAGTTCTGAGACCATTTTTTTTTCTTTGCACTGTGTTTTGTCTTTTTTTTCCCCTAGACATTTGGGTGGTTCAGGACACAGGTGTAGCAATGGACATTAAAGGTCTGTCTTCATGTGTGGATCAGCTCACGGCAAGAGTTCAAAATATTCAAGATTTTGTGGTCCAGAATTCTTTGCTTGAACCGAGAATTCCTATTCCAGATTTGTTTTTTGGAGATAGAACTAAATTTCTGAGTTTCAAAAATAATTGTAAACTATTTCTGGCTTTGAAACCTCGCTCTTCTGGTGACCCAATTCAACAGGTTAGGATCGTCATTTCTTTTTTGCGCGGTGACCCTCAGGACTGGGCGTTTTCTCTTGCGTCAGGAGATCCTGCATTGAGTAATATCGATGCGTTTTTCCTGGCGCTTGGGTTGCTGTACGATGAGCCTAATTCAGTGGATCAGGCAGAAAAAAATGTGCTGGCTCTTTGTCAGGCTCAGGATGAGATAGAGGTATATTGTCAGAAATTATAAAAGTGGTCAGTGCTCACTCAATGGAATGAATCTGCGCTGGCAGCAATATTCAGAAAGGGTCTCTCTGAAGCCCTTAAGGATGTCATGGTGGGATTTCCTATGCCTGCTGGTTTGAATGAGTCTATGTCTTTGGCCATTCAGATCGGTCGACGCTTGCGTGAGCGTAAACCTGTGCACCATTTGGCGGTATTACCTGAGCTTAAACCTGAGCCTATGCAGGGTGATAGGACCTTGACCAGAGTTGAACGGCAAGAACATAGACGTCTGAATGGTCTGTGTTTCTACTGTGGTGATTCCACTCATGCTATCTCTGATTGTCCTAAGCGCACTAAGCGGTTCGCTAGGTCTGCCACCATTGGTACTGTACAGTCTAAATTTCTTCTGTCCGTTACCTTGATCTGCTCTTTGTCTTCATATTCTGTCATGGCATTTGTGGATTCAGGCGCTGCCCTGAATTTGATGGACTTGGAATATGCTAAGCGTTGTGGGTTTTTCTTGGAGCCCTTGCAGTGTCCTATTCCATTGAGAGGAATTGATGCTACGCCTTTGGCCAAGAATAAGCCTCAATACTGGACCCAGCTGACCATGTGCATGGCTCCTGCACATCAGGAGGTTATTCGCTTTCTGGTGTTGCATAATCTGCATGATGTGGTCGTGTTGGGGTTGCCATGGCTACAAGCCCATAATCCAGTATTAGATTGGAAATCCATGTCGGTGTCCAGCTGGGGTTGTCAGGGGGTACATGGTGATGTTCCATTTCTGTCAATTTCGTCATCCACTCCTTCTGAGGTCCCAGAGTTCTTGTCTGATTACCGGGATGTATTTGATGAGCCCAAGTCCAATACCCTACCTCCGCATAGGGATTGTGATTGTGCTATCGATTTGATTCCTGGTAGTAAATTCCCAAAAGGTCGATTGTTTAATTTGTCCATGCCTGAGCACACCGCTATGCGCAGTTATGTGAAGGAATCCCTGGAGAAGGGGCATATTCGCCCGTCATCGTCGCCATTAGGAGCAGGGTTCTTTTTTGTAGCCAAGAAGGATGGTTCGCTGAGACCTTGTATAGATTACCGCCTTCTTAATAAGATCACGGTTAAATTTCAGTACCCCTTGCCATTGTTATCTGATCTGTTTGCCCGGATTAAGGGGGCTAGTTGGTTCACAAAGATAGATCTTCGTGGTGCGTATAATCTGGTGCGAATTAAGCAAGGTGATGAGTGGAAAACTGCATTTAATACGCCCGAGGGTCATTTTGAGTATCTCGTGATGCCGTTCGGACTTGCCAATGCTCCATCAATGTTTCAGTCCTTAATGCATGACATCTTCCGAGAGTACCTGGATAAATTCCTGATTGTGTACTTGGATGACATTTTGATCTTGTCGGATGATTGGGAGTCTCATGTGAAGCAGGTCAGAACGGTTTTTCAGGTCCTGCGTGCTAATTCTTTGTTTGTGAAGGGATGAAAGTGTCTCTTTGGTGTGCAGAAGGTTTCATTTTTGGGGTTCATCTTTTCCCCTTCTACTATCGAGATGGATCCTGTTAAGGTCCAGGCCATCCATGATTGGACTCAGCCGACATCTCTGAAAAGTCTGCAAAAGTTCCTGGGCTTTGCTAATTTTTATCGTCGCTTCATCTGCAATTTTTCTAGTATTGCTAAACCGTTGACCGATTTGACCAAGAAAGGTGCTGATGTGGTCAATTGGTCTTCTGCTGCTGTGGAAGCTTTTCAAGAGTTGAAGCGTCGTTTTTCTTCTGCCCCTGTGTTGTGTCAACCAGATGTTTCTCTTCCGTTCCAGGTCGAGGTTGATGCTTCTGAGATTGGAGCAGGGGCTGTTTTGTCGCAGAGAGGTTCTGGTTGCTCAGTGATGAAACCATGCGCTTTCTTTTCCAGGAAGTGTTCGCCTGCTGAGCGTAATTATGATGTGGGCAACCGAGAGTTGCTGGCCATGAAGTGGGCATTCGAGGAGTGGCGTCATTGGCTTGAAGGAGCTAAGCATCGCGTGGTGGTATTGACTGATCATAAGAACTTGACTTATCTCGAGTCTGCCAAGCGCTTGAATCCTAGACAATCTCGTTGGTCGTTGTTTTTTGCCCGTTTTGACTTTGTGATTTCGTACCTTCCGGGCTCTAAAAATGTGAAGGCGGATGCTCTGTCTAGGAGTTTTGTACCCGACTCTCCGGGTTTATCTGAGCCGGCGGGTATCCTCAAGGAAGGAGTAATTGTGTCTGCCATCTCCCCTGATTTGCGGCGGGTGCTGTAAAAATTTCAGGCTAATAAACCTGATCGTTGCCCAGCGGAGAAACTGTTTGTCCCTGATAGGTGGACGAATAGAGTTATCTCTGAACTTCATTGTTCGGTGTTGGCTGGTCATCCTGGAATCTTTGGTACCAGAGAGTTAGTGGCTAGATTCTTTTGGTGGCCCTCTCTGTCGCGGGATGTGCGTGCTTTTGTGCAGTCCTGTGGGATTTGTGCTCGGGCTAAGCCCTGCTGTTCTCGTGCCAGTGGGTTGCTTTTGCCCTTGCCGGTCCCGAAGAGGCCTTGGACACATATCTCTATGGATTTTATTTCTGACCTTCCCGTTTCTCAAAAGATGTCAGTCATTTGGGTGGTCTGTGATCGCTTTTCTAAGATGGTCCATCTGGTACCCTTGTCTAAATTGCCTTCCTCCTCTGATTTGGTGCCTTTGTTCTTCCAGCATGTGGTTCGTTTGCATGGCATTCCAGAGAATATTGTTTCTGACAGAGTTTCCCAGTTTGTTTCGAGGTTTTGGCAAGCCTTTTGTGGTAGGATGGGCATTGACTTGTCTTTTTCCTCGGCTTTCCATCCTCAGACTAATGGCCAGACCGAGCGAACCAATCAGACCTTGGAAACATATCTGAGGTGCTTTGTTTCTGCTGATCAGGATGACTGGGTGTCCTTTTTGCCTTTGGCTGAGTTCGCCCTTAATAATCGGGCCAGCTCGGCTACCTTGGTTTCACCGTTTTTCTGCAATTCTGGGTTCCATCCTCGTTTCTCTTCTGGACAGGTTGAGTCTTCGGACTGTCCTGGTGTGGATACTGTGGTGGACAGGTTGCAGCAGATTTGGACTCAGGTAGTGGACAATTTGACCTTGTCCCAGGAGAAGGCTCAACTTTTCGCTAATCGCAGACGCCGTGTGGGTCCCCGACTTCGTGTTGGGGATCTGGTTTGGTTATCTTCTCGTCATATTCCTATGAAGGTTTCCTCTCCTAAGTTTAAACCTCGTTTTATTGGTCCGTATAGGATTTCTGAGGTTCTTAATCCTGTGTCTTTTCGTCTGACCCTTCCAGATTCTTTTTCCATACATAACGTATTCCATAGGTCATTGTTGCGGAGATACGTGGCACCTATGGTTCCATCTGTTGAGCCTCCTGCCCCAGTTTTGGTGGAGGGGGAATTGGAGTATATTGTGGAGAAGATTTTGGATTCTCGTGTTTCAAGACGGAAACTCCAGTATCTGGTTAAATGGAAGGGTTATGCTCAGGAGGATAATTCCTGGGTTTTTGCCTCTGATGTCCATGCTCCCGATCTTGTTCGTGCCTTTCATGTGGCTCATCCTGGTCGGCCTGGGGGCTCTGGTGAGGGTTCGGTGACCCCTCCTCAAGGGGGGGGTACTGTTGTGAATTCTGTGGCAGAGTTCACTCCTGTGGTCACAAGTGGTACTTCGGCTGATTCTCTCTGGGATCTTCTGTTTGTGGAGGAAAGTGGTACTGCAGCTTCTGAGTTTCCTCCCTCAGGTGATCTGGTGAGCTCGTTAGCTTCTTCTCTACTTAACTCCACCTGATGCTTTGATCTATGCTTCCTGTCAATGTTTCAGTGTGGGACTTGTTTTTTCCCTGGATCATTCCTGTGGCCTGCTGCTCTGCAAAGCTAAGTTTTGCTTATGTTATTTTGTTGCTATTTTTCTGTCCAGCTTGCTTTATTGGTTTTTCTCGCCTGCTGGAAGCTCTGAGACGCAGAGGGACCACCTCCGTACCGTTAGTCGGTGCGGAGGGTCTTTTTGTCCCCTCTGCGTGGTTTTTTTATAGGTTTTTGTGCTGACCGCAAAGTTATCTTCCCTACCCTCGTTCTGTTCAGCTAGTCGGGCCTCACTTTGCTAAATCTGTTTCATCTCTATGTTTGTGTTTTCATCTTACTCACAGTCATTATATGTGGGGGGCTGCCTTTTCCTTTGGGGAATTTCTCTGAGGCAAGGTAGGCTTATTTTTCTATCTTCAGGATTAGCTAGTTTCTCAGGCTGTGACGAGGCGCCTAGGTTCTGGTCAGGAGCGCTCCACGGCTACCTTTAGTGTGGTTTGATAGGCTTAGGGATTGCGGTCTGCAGAGTTCCCACGTCTCAGAGCTCGTTCTATTATTTTGGGTTATTGTCAGTTCACTGTATGTGCTCTGACCTCCATGTCCATTGTGATTCTGAATTGCCTTTCATAACAAATTCCCCAGCCGGCCGGCTATGACTGACTTTGGCGCATGCTACAAAAAAAGTCTAGAGATGGCTTTTCTTGTGGCAATAACCTCAGGATGACCACTTAAAATGGAATCATGAAATTCCTGTAACACCCCGCAATCTTAGGTACTCGGGCACAAATAATTTGGACCCTGGGGAAGTAGAAGGAGCCAACGACTTGGCTTTACGAATCTCCTCTTCCAGCTCCGAGGTTACCATTGACACCACAATACTCTGAAGAATAATGGAGGATGGAGATTCTGGAGGAGAAATGAAATCTAGACTACGAGATAAGGCGTCAGCTTTCACATTCTTAGACCCTGGCCTGAATGTAGTAGAGAAATTAAATTGAGAGAAAAACAAGGACCATCTGGCCTGTCTAGGAGTTAACCTTTTAGCTGATTCAATGTAAACCAAAAATTCTTGTGATCCGTGATCACCGTAACTGGATGAACCGCCCCCTCCAAAAATGCCTCGATTCCTCAAAGGCCAATTTCACAGCAAGTAACTCCCGATTCCTAACATCATAATTTCTCTCTGCCGGTGAAATTTTTTTTAGAAAGAAAAGCACATGAACGCAGGTTAGTCAGACTCTTGTGCCCCTGCGATAAGTTCCCACTCCAATCTACAAAGCATCCACTTCCACAATGAACGGTTCTTGGAGATCAGGTTGGATCAGAATGGGTGCAGACATAAAACACACTTTTAATCTTTCAAAAGCCCTTATAGCACCCAGCGACCAAACCTTGAGATTCGCCCCCTTACGTGTAAAGGTACCGTCACACTGAACGATATCGCTAGCGATCCGTGACGTTGCAGCGTCCTGGCTAGCGATATCGTTCAGTTTGACAGGCAGCAGCGATCAGGATCCTGCTGTGCCATCGTTGGTCGGAGCAGAAAGTCCAGAACTTTATTTCGTCGCTGGACTCCCGCAGACATCGCTGAATCGGCGTGTGTGACGCCGATTTAGCGATGTCTTCACTGGTAACCAGGGTAAACATCGGGTTACTAAGCGCATGGCCGCGCTTAGTAACCCGATGTTTACCCTGGTTACCAGCGTAAACGTAAAAAAAAAAAAACACTACATACTTACATTCCGGTGTCTGTCCCCCGGCGCTGTGCTTCTCTGCACTGTGTAAGCGCCGTCCGGAAAGCAGAGCACAGCGGTGACGTCACCGCTGTGCTTTCCGGCTGGCGCTCACAGTCAGTGCAGAGAAGCACAGCGCCGGGGGACAGACACCGGAATGTAAGTATGTAGTGTTTGTTTGTTTTTTACGTTTACGCTGGTAACCAGGGTAAACATCGGGTTACTAAGCGCGGCCCTGCGCTTAGTAACCTGATGTTTACCCTGGTTACCAGGGGACTTCGCATAGCTGGTCGCTGGAGAGCTCTCTGTGTGACAGCTCTACAGCGACCACACAGCGACGCTGCAGCTATTGGGATCGTTGTCTAGATCGCTGCAGCGTCGCTAAATGTGACGGTACCTTAAGGTCAGTAAGTGGTTTAGCAATTTGTGAAAACCCCTTGATAAATTTTCTATAATAGTTGGTGAATCCCAGAAAACACTGCAAAGCCTTAAGATCACGAGGTTGAACCCAATCAATTATGGGCTGCACCTCCCAGGGTCCATCTTAAACTCTTCTGCTGATAAGATATACCCTAAGAAAGAGATTTCCTGAACAGAAAAAACACATTTCCCTCAGTCTCTGTAACACCACACAGACATGTTTCTGGTGAGTGTCCATGTCTGGCGAGAAAATGAAAATGTCATGAAGGTATATTACAACAAATCTTCCAATTCAATCAGAGAAAATGTCATTCATAAAATTTTTAAACACAGCAGGTGCATTAGATAATCCGAAAGGCATGACAAGGTTTTCAAACAGACCCTCCGATGTTAAAAACACTGTTTTCCACTCATCACCCTTCAGGATGTGTATCAAATTGTAAACCCCTCTAAAATCAAGTTTAGAAAACATCCTGGCCCCCAGAAGCTGATTATATAGGGATCTCCACCTTTTTTTTCCGAGAACACATCTCCGAAGTCTTTCAGGTACTCCGGAAGATCCTCCAGACTAGTGGAGCATATTTGTACATTTTTTAGACATTTCTTGTAACAATTGGGGCTCCATTTCACAATCTACTTCTGACACCAATCAATAATAGCAGGTAAATTATCCAAAACAAAACAGGAGATGGATTCAGAGTGGAATGCTCCCACTTGGAGAGTGAAATCCACCATTGCTCTCTTGACCAAATTGTGAGCTAACAGTGTCTTGTCAAGGGCGATGATTTGAATGGGTCTTTCTAAACTAACTGTCCCTAACCCTAACTTCAGAACCAGTCCCAAATCAATAAAGTAAGCAGCAGACCCACAGTCAATGAATGCCAATGTTGATAACACCTTGCTCTCGAAGGAAATCATCGTATTAATCAGTACTTTTGTCAGAGGAAGAAAAAGGTACCTGGGAGTCTGGGTCATCACCCAGACTCAGATGTTCTCCCAGTGGTTTAGTGGCTTGAGGACGAGTTGGGGAATTCTTAACAAAATGTCCAGAGAGACCACAGTATAGACAGAGTCCGAAATCTTGTCTACGTCTTCTCTCCGCAACACGAAGACTGGCAATTCTAACCTCGAGTAAATGGACCTGCTCCAGGGAAGTATAACATGTGGCCTTCTGTTCAGCATGTCTCTCACGAATTCTGCGGTCCATTCGTATGGCCTGAGTCATGTCCTCCATCAGAGATCAAGGGGCTTAATGGAGGACCAGAGCATCCTTGAGTGTCTGGCAAAGGCCTCTTTGGAACTGCTCCTGAGAGCAGCATCGTTCCATAGAACTTCGGTGGGCCACTGACGGAACTCAGTACCATAGTCCTCAGCTGTGTGACCCCCCTGTGCAAGGTTCATGATCTTAGCCTCAGCGACCTGGATTCTGTCAGGTTCGTCATATATCAGACCTAAACTGAAAAAAAAAATATCAACAGAAAACCGTTCTGGGGCTTGTGGGGACAAAGAAAATGCCCAGGTCTGAGGACCCCCTCACAGTAGGAACATGATTATTCCCACCCTCTGGAACTCCTTCCCTGACGACCGGGGGCGCAGGGTAAAAAATACCCTACTCTGAATACGCTAAACTGGTCTTTCTCTCCCGAAAATGTATCAGGGAGGGATATGACAGGTTCGGGAGAGACCAACTGAACATCAGAGGGTACTGATGTCACAGCCACTGCCGACAGTGGGGGGCTATGGGAGGTCTTCATCAAATTATTTATCTGACTCTGCAACTGATATTAAGATAACTCCAGACTCTGGCAATCCTTTGCCAGATCCTGAGTCCTCTGCATCAAATTCGCCACTTGGTCACAAAGCGTGTGAACAGGATCCATACTGGCGAAAAAAGAAAAACGTAGGGGCCAGAGCTGAAGGAGTTAAACAGACGGGTAGTCAGAACAAAGTCCAAGGTCAGGCAGCAGAATAAACATATAGAACTCAAGGCACAGGGAGCACAGCACAAACCTCACAAAATCAATGTACCTCTGGCAGTGTTCTGGGAAACTCAGCTCAGTTAAGAAACATGGCCATTAAGTGGAATAAAAAACACATAAGACAGCTGATGCCTCACAGTCTCAGATTGGATAGTCGAGCTGTCAACCAACACACTGATAGCTCAGCATGCCCCTGTACTAGATTGGATGGCCAAGCTGTCAATCACAGTATTGACAGCTTCAGCACACCCCTATACCAGATTGGACGGCCGAACTGTCAGTAACTTCATCCCAGACACCCTGAGGGGTAGAACCGTGATAGTAATCTAGTGATCCAAGCTAATCTCCTACATCTATTATGCAAGATGGAAATCTAGTCATCCCCGATAATCCTATACATTAGAATATTACATAGTAATCTAGTGATCCCAGCTATTCTCATACATCTAGAATACAAAATGGAAACTATTGAGCCCCGGGTAATTTTATACATGAGAATACTACATGGTAATCTAGTGATCCAAGCTAATCGTATACATCTAGAATGCAAGATGGAAATCTAGTGATCCCCAGTAATCTATCAGAATGTGACACAGCAATCTGGTGATCCCAGATAATCTCTTACATCTAGAATTCAAGATGATACTCTAGTGATACCCGGTAATCCTATACATGACAATATTACATTTTAATCTAGTGATCCCTGATAATTTTATACATCTAGAATACAACATGGAGATCTTATGATCCTCTGTAATCCTATACATGACAATATTACGTAGTAATCTAGTGATCCCAGGTCATCTCATACATCTAGTATATAATAGAGTAATTTGGGGATTCCAGCTAATCTCATACATCTAGAATTCAGCATGGCAATCTAGAGATCGCTGCTATTCCTATACATCTAGAATATGACAGTGTAATCTAATGATCCCTGGTAAGCCTATACATCAAGAACACAAAAAGGTAATATAGTGATCCCTGGTAATCTAGGGATTGCTGCTAATCCTAGAGATCTAGAATACAACCTGGTAAACTAGTGATCCCGGTAATCCAATATACATAGGACATAGTAATTTTGTGAAAAAAGGCGGCTTCGGCATCCAGTAATGATGAGCTTGCATTAATATATTTATATATTATTATATTGCTTTATTATAATTTATTATTGTGATGCCATAGTAGAGCAAGGTGATCCCACCTGCCCATAATACTTAGCATTAGGGCAACATGATCCAGTGATCTCAGGCCCCCATTCATTTTACATGAAGGCACCCACCGTCAGTGGGACCAGATGACCATCTGATGACTCCACCCTGAAAGATGATGTCTGCAAGGATCGGACAGCTGGATCTTTTATGCCTGACCCTTTTGTTTTCTGCAGAGATTTTCCATTGTCAGCAGTTACGGCAGCCTTGTCCTCTCTGCCAGCTGACCGAATGCTCACTTGTATGGGTGAGTTGGCTGTAGGTTCGTTTGGCAGAAACCCAACAATGATCCATTATATGGCCATCTGTAAAGTTCCTTGGTCTGCTTTTCTTTATTATAGCACAGTAATCTACCGATCTTGTATAATCTGTTTATCTAGACCATGGCAAAGATCACATGTTATCTATTAATCTAGATCAGTCATCTAAAGTTGTAATTTGGCCTACTGAAATAGACCATAGCAAAGTAATCAAACTGTAACTCCTTAGCCATGGTCTAGATCTAGAAGATTAATAGATCGGATGAGATCTGTAGATTACTATTACCCAGTAACCTAGAAATTTCATCTATTCACCTAGACTATGGCTGAGTAACTCTCCACAGATCATCATCTAATGCTGCACCTTCATCATCCCCACATTATATTGTTGCAGAGTAGCGGATCCAATCGGATCACAGTGATCTGTTCCTACATCAGACTTAATTTGTGTATAAAATTAATTTACAAATAAAATAAAACATTTCAAGTAAAAGTTTAAAGATTTACTAACATAATATATATACATATATTAACCACATGACAAAAAATCAGCTTCTCTTTTTCTGCCACTTGTAATCCGCCAACCATGTGCCAGGGTCCAATCAAATCATGAGACAACTCTGTCGCTTTGACCTAGCGTCCATTGGCTGCCCTGGGACTCGTAGAACCGCCCCTTGTAAGTTGCATCCATTGGAATGACTGTGTTGTATTTTGCCTCCCCTTTCTCCCTCAAACCCCGCCCATGAGGAACGACTGTAGGGGAGATCTATGTTTTATATAGGATGCATGGAGTGCTGTGAAATCTGGAGTTGACGTGCTATGTAATATTGATTGTCTCTCTAGGCTGTAGAGGGCGATGTTTGCGGGTGACAACCTTTTGCAACACTTTCACAATATGAGAAGAGCACAAAAATGAGTGATGATTGATCACCTCTTATCATCACTGATGCCATGACTTGTTCCAGTGTTTTCCCTCGTAGTATGTCACATTATGGCAGCAAGTCTCATAGTTGTTACCTTGTAAATTGATTTAGTCATCAACTAATTTGTGATTTTCCACATTAGAATGGGAACATTTAAACAAGTCAGTAAGTCGTCAGATTTATACATGTCCTTGACGGAGATTAGCCTGAAGATCTAGTAGATTTCCAAGTGAAATTATCAGTGTCCTGCTGGAAGAGCAACTCTGTCTGTGCCCCCATGCCAACACTTCCTGGTATATCAGTGTTATGGATGTAAGGAAATCAGTTTTTTTTCTTTCTTTTTTTTGTGATTTATTGCTGTGTCCCTCTGATAACTCGGGGCACAGGCAGTGTTGTCATACGGACACGAGCCAGGATGTTGGACTCATAACTCCACCTGGATATAGGATATGTTACCCCGAACTCGCAAGCCTACATTTGGTTAATATTATGGAGTCTGACCTCATGGGGGTGGGCATGGGTCTCTGCTCTTTGTCATCTTGTGGCTGTTTTTGATAAAAGGGGTCACCTGCCGTCATTGTGACTTGTACGAGGACTGCTCCCATGCGACTGATTACTGATGCTCCCCTCCCACCATCTTTGTGTGGCCCCTGGTGTGCTGATGTAAAGTCTTGGCAATACTCGATGTGGTCTGTGCATTAATAAATTCTGCTTATGCTGACTCCATCTTCCATTGCTGTCTCCTGTCTGCCTCCACATCTCAGGGGTTCCGTTCCTGTAAGACAGCTGGTTGCATAGAAGGGCATTCCAATAAGGCGGGCAGTAGTCACCCTTACAGTCCTTGTGGATCCACCTGACACGTGGGCATTGCCAAATTCCGCAGGGGAATGAGTGGAGTTACCCTTTAATGGGAGGAGCTTTTAGTCACCATGACATTGCATGAACCATCTAGGATGTGTGACATGTAGCGGGCATGCTGGGAGTTGTAGTTTATGCAGCAGCTAGAGAGTATCCACTTGGAGACCCTGTCCATGTACACCCCAGTGTCATCCATAATCACCTCCACTCCCGTGCACGAGACATTGGGACATGACCCCTCACCCATCCTCTTGTCTCTCCATCGGTCTCTGTCTGTGGTCCCAGAATCTGCTTGATCTTATGGCTGTGATCTCTCATTTGGTGGTGCAACCATGTTTGACTGGCATGGCCCAGCAATAATCCAAAACTCGCTGCTCGGAGGAAGCAAGGATGGAATTGGGCCCTGAGAAAAGCCTTAGCAGGGACAGTCTGCAGCAGATGCTGGGCAAGGTGGTGGTCAGAGCTACTGGTACTAGAGGAAGGGAAGAACATGACAAGTCTTGCCCTGAACCCTCCAGACCACGATCTCCATCTTCTCAAACATGCGGTTCTTCTTGATGATGCTCCTAAGAGCTAGCTGAATCCAGCCCAATCCATAGAGGAGAGACAAAATGAGGGGGCTCCTCTGTACCAGCTGAGACCACCACTCTGCCCAGGCTGCACTATGATGAGATGGAGCAGGTTCCCAGAGTTATGAGACCTGGAGAGATAGTTGTGGGTCAAGATTTCCCGCGAGACCCGTACTGTTCTTTGGCCTCTGACGTCCCCGATGGTGAAGGGTCCACACGCTCTGCGGCCAGAGCCCATGCATTGACTGTGTGTTTGCTTTTCTTTTCAGTGGGTGCACCGGATTTTGGAGATGAAGGGGTTCCTAGGTCCAGCCCCTCACTCTCCGCTTTCTCTTTCCACACCTCGCAAAGGACTTCAACCTTTCTCTGCTGCTGGACAAAGATGGACAATTACTTCAGGGGAAACCGCTAAACAGCTGAATCTGATAATCTCCCAACTCTTAACCAGCAAGGACCTCTAAGGTGGAGAAGTGGAACATTCCTGGATCTGCACACTCTCCGGAGCGGACAGGGTAGACTTGCCGCGTCCAGCCTCACTAGTGGGCACGGGATTTATTTTTTAACTTGGGCAAAATTTTGGGGAAAAAAAAAATTTGTGCCGTAGCGGCTGCCACGGTGGCAGCGGGTGTGCGGCACAGGTATCGGCGGTGATAATGTTGTGTTTAGATTGCGGCTTTTCTTCTGATTTCGCTCATCATTCCTTCTGCAAATAGGTTTTGTTTTTTAAAGACATGGCATTATATGAGAGAGTGAATATTTATAGCGGCTCGGCTATCAGGAGGTGGCGGCGCTGCTCGTCTAGTAGGCAGAGCTGCTGTGTACATACAGAGCATCAGGGCAGCAGTGCAATATCCTATTACCCCTGGCACTCACTGAGCGATGAGTTCCCATCAGGACTGGCAGATGGTACAGCCAAGCAAACACGACCCTTCCTACAGGAATGTGCAGTCCCTAGGGGCCTGAGGGCAAAAATGCATCAATATTGCATTTTAGTCAGTAGAGATTGTGTAAGACATGTGGAGGGGCATTGTGGGAATTGCCCCCTGACAGTGCATTCTGTACCCTCACAGGACGACCTTCTGTGTGGCCCCTTGGAGTAGCTACCTGTTTAGACAGACCTTCAGGGGAACTACCATTGATATGGCCTCCCTCAGAGGAGCAGCTGCCTATTAGGTGGAGCCTCAAAAGGAGAAGCTACCTATTAGATGGAGCCTCAGAGTGGGAGCTGCCTATTAAGCGGAGCCTCAGAGTGGGAGCTGCCTATTTAAAGGATCCTCAGAGGGCGTGCCTCAGAGGAAGAGCCGCGTATTAGGCAGAGCCTCAGAGGTGGAGCTGCTATTGAGCTGCCCATTACCCGGACTATCAGAGGAGGAGCTGCCTATTAGACAGAGCATCAGAGGGGGAGCTACCTATTAGGCGGAGCCTCCGAGAACTATTTTCTATGTGGCTCCTTGGAGAAGTTGCCCATTAGGCAGATCCGCAAAGGTTTCCATCTTTGTGGCTCCTTGAAGGAGGATCTGCCTATAAGACGGAGTCTCATAGGACTACTTTCTGTGTGGCCCCTTGAAGGAGGAGCCGCCTGTTAGGCAGATGCCTCAGAGGACTCCCTACTGTTTGGCCCCTTGAAGAAGGAGCTTCCCGTTAGGCGGAGCCTCAGAGGACTACCTTTCGTGTGGTCCTTTGGAACAGCTACCTGTTAGACAAGTAGGTTGAGGAGGAGTTGTCAAGTAGGTTGAGCCTCAGAGGAGAAGCAGCCCATTAGGCAGAGCTTCAGAGGACTACCTTCTGTGTGGTCCCCCTGGAGGTGGAGCCTTAGATGACTACATGCTATATAGCCTCCTTCACACATCCTGGTGATTCCACTACAGGAAAAAAACATTAATGGTAAGATCTGTGTTTGTCTGCCACCTGTATGGACGTATGTGACATCAGTGTGTCCGTTTGCGCTGATCTGAGGTGCTGACGTTAGAACGCCACTCTCATCATTGTCTCCTGGTCGTGCTCATATCAGCGCAACAAGGCAACAATTATGGAAGTTGTACTCAGCAGCTGTGTATCGCATGTCTAAAATTAAGAATTAAATTAAAAAACTGTATGGGCTCCCGTGCCATTTTCATGACTAGCAGAGGGAAATCCTACAGCTGATGTTAATATTCTGAGAAAGAGGTGTAAGATAGTGCTTATTGCATGTGTTGGTGGACACTCACTTAGCAACGAGATTCGGTCACACAGGCACGTTTTTCTCACAAAACAGTCCATGCAGTTTATTTAGGACTCATAAACCACCATGTTAAACCTCACACATATAGTTCATAGCACTTCATAGTATACGACTTCCTTCACTTTCCAGATACTACACCCGCCAGTCCTCCTCTGACTAGGAGGTGTCCATGCGCTATATCAATGTCTCTATTCACTTAACACAACATTAAGTTGCAGTCTCTAAACACGCCGGACCTCACTCCGTCCAGTTACCGTGGGAGACCACACAGTTCATTAACTTCTATGGAACATCATAGACACTAACAGTCTGTTCCACTGGCAGATACTTGTCTGCCCATAACCCCCTTTATCTTACAGGAGCTCCTGCTCCACACTCTGACTCCTCGTCAGTCCTCACTCCCAGGGAAGCTGCCTAACTGGGATCACCATCTGGGACCGTGTCTTGCTCACCTGGCCACCCGACAGTTCGAGACCCACAGAAGGACGGTAGCTTCCCCAACACAGTAGCCGTCACAGGCTCTGCAGGACCATGGCCTCACCCTGTGCTCTTCGGGAATCCAGTCCTACTAACAGGACCTTCTAACACAGAGGCCATCCAGGTCTACGGCCTCTCTATGTGCTATTCAGGACGTCCGTGCATCATGGGACCACCCAACACACAGCCCTTCAAGTCCATTGCCTCTCCATGTGCTCTTCAGGAATCCAGTCCTACTCCCAGGACATTCCAACACACAGGCCATCCAGGTCACATTATATCACAGTAGCCATCTCCATAGGTGAGAGGTGTGTATGGTTGGCCAGACCCGCCCAGCTCTCCGACTAACCCTGTAAGTCTCCCTTTACAACTACACAAACACTTGTGGGACTACAGGTTCCAGAGCAACATTACTGGCTTACATCGTAGAGGACATTCTCCTTCTCTGCGACACATACCGGCCATTCACAATGACACCAGTCACTGTCTCACCATCATAGTTACACCTGCGACTGCCATGCATTCCCGTGGCCTCAATATGCCTCTGTGCGTATTCTATGGGGAACATACAATGCCCCCTTGCTGTAACAGGGGTCACTGCATAACAGAGGACAATATCCCAAAAGATTCGCAGGCTGTTAATATCAGCTGACAGCTGTTTGCTTAACCTTTCCTGTTGAATTTACTGTGGACCCCAGAAAAAATTGACATACGGTCCCCCTATAAATTCAAAACCAGCAAAGGCTAAATAGATATCTGTGGGTTGATATTAATAGCCTGAGAAGGGGTCAAAGATATTGTTGTCCCCCAGACTACCAACATTAGCCTTTATCCCAGATTATTAACGTCAGCCCCCGGCCGTTGCAGGCTATGAAAATTAAGCGGGAGCCAAAGCCGTTTTTTTTTCTAATTGAATTCTTTATTTTACACAGAATGTACACAGCATATGCTGAATATAACTCCCATCATAATCTCCTGGTTATGCTGATTTCAGTACAACCAGGAAACAATAATGAGAGGTTGTTCCACGGCGCCAGCACGTGTCACACTGATGAGACATGGATGTGATCCATGTGTCATCAGTGTGCACGTGTGCTGCACACATTTTATGAGTGCTGCTGATAAAATACATGTCTGTGGGTTTGTCACACGGACACACGGTGAGAAACCTGACATGTGCGCATCACCATTGAATACAATGGATATGCATGTGTCAGTAATTGTGGCCCTAAAAATACAGACTGCATGCAGACACAGAAAAATGGATGTGTGAAGGGGAGCCTACACTGACTTTCAGAAAAACTGCCATGGATGTGGCCCTTCTGAGGAGGCACTACCTGTTATGTGGTCCCACAGAGGAGGAACCAATTTCAATGTGTCCCTTTCAAGTGGGAGATACATTTTGATCTACACCCTAAGAGTAGCACCATTCTGTTGTGGCCTCTATCCTCGCCGTGGTACCTCACGAGGAAAGCTTTTATTTTCTGGGACCTGGAAAGAGATGCTATTCCTCCAAATAAGAAGTTGTCTTCATACAAATGCAAAGTTACCATTCTATGTGGTCCAGGGTGGACAAGGTGAGCCACTTACTGTGTAGCTTAAAAGCAGAAGTAGTAGAGTCATCCTCCTTGTCGCCCTCCAAAAGGTTAGTCACCTTAGAGGTGGCACCAAAAGGAGAGGCTGTACCCTAGGTGACCCCTACCAAGGCTACTTTCTTTCTCTGTGCACTGGAATTACATGACTAGTAATCCACTTTTAGACCCTTAAGAGGAGGGTTTACCTTCACAACATTTCCCCATAGGAAGAGCTTCTGCTCATGTGGTTCCTCATGGGAGGAGTTTATTTCCTTGTGGAATTTCTCCTTTAGACACCTAATGTTATATTTCAGTTAGTGTGTAGCCATCAGCTCCAGAGGGGCAGCACTGTTGACGGGACTCTCTGTCAGGGGTGGGAAAATTTGTCTCACACTGAGCACCCCAAAATGGAGGCTGGCCGAAGACAGAAACCTCACTGGAGTAATATACAAACCTAATCAGACTGCAGCCTTGTCTCAACCCAGGACTGAGGTGTTTTCTAATTGAACAATTGCACAGCCACCATCTTGGGGGACACATATCATGGGCACTTTTTGCTGTTTAGTTATTTCCACTTTTATAAACACCCCTCCCACCATTGATTTGTACTTATGTACAATTTGTGAATCATTCCGTGTATTATAAGGCACAGTCTACTTCAAGGGGATGTCCATGGTTAGAAAGAAGGCTGCGGTATTGTCTACAACTAGAAACAGCGCCTCTCTTGCTTGTAGTTTGGGACAAAAAAGGTGGTGGGGCAAGAAACTTAGGATTTTTTTTCCAATTTTGGGCAGCCCCTGTAAGCAAATCCAGAAATATACCGTTATGTAGGTTCAATATGCCCGCCACTCCAAGAAAATAGCACCAAATGCTGCCATGACAGGTACAGGCCAGGGATAACCCTATTAATGTGGTTACGACAGCAGCGTCCACCGACTCCCCGCCCCTGCAGGACACCGCACACAGAAGAGATAATACATCTTTACATTTTGTGTCATCTGTGACTAATCGAGGAGTGACGTTCTCACCCCTAGAGTGGACCAATCATAATCTACATATCAAAAGGTTGAGGATGTCCAATTAGCGGCACTCACACAGAAAGGTAAATGTTTACAAAATCCGAAACTTTCAGGACATGTACACAAGAGAAAAGTCGCTGCAGTTTTAATGTTAAATCCAGAGATTTCTGTTTGTGGGAGGGGGAGAGGGTATTTTAATATAAATGTGGGGGGAGGGGCTATATCAGACAGGTCCATGGCCATTATATAACGATAACTTATTTCTTATTTATTGACCATTATTTTCAATTATTTAATTTATATCTGGCTAAATTAAATAAATTTGATGAAGTGAATGAGAGATGTATTTTTCCTTTATAACCTGACAGCAGCACAGAGGAATTCAGACATAATGTACATTAATTCTTATACTTATGTATTGTTGAAAGAGCAAGGTCACAGCAGCAGAATATACCATATACAACATGAAAGGAGCAGGGTCACAGCAGCACAGTTAATGTCATGTACAGCATGGAAGGAGCAAGGTCACAGCAGCACATAGGATGTCACACAGATCGGAAGAAAGTTCACAGTAGTACAGAAGTTGCCACACACAGCGTGGAATGAGTAGGGTCACAGCAGCACAGAGGATGTCATACACAGCATAAAAGGAGCAGGGTCACAGCAACACAGAGGATATCATACTCTGTTCCTTCCATGCTGTGTATGACATCCCCTGTGCTGCTGTGACCCTGCTCCTTCCGTGCTGTGTAACAGCAGCACAGAACATGTCATACACAACATGCAAGGAGCAGGGTCACAGGAGCACAGAGGAGGTCATACCCAGCATGGAAGGAGCAGGGTGACAGTAGCACAGAGGATGTCAAACACAGCATGGAAGGAGCAGGGTCACAGCAGCACAGAGGATGTCATACAGCTTGAAAGGAGCATGGTCACAGCAGCACAGAGGATGTCATACAGCATGGAAGGAACAGGGTCAGATAAGCATAGAGGATGTCATACACTTCATGGAGGTAGCAGGGTCAGAGCAGCGCAGAGGATGTCATACACAGCATGGAAGGAGAAGGGTCACAGCAGCACAGAGGATGTCATACAAACAGCGTGGAAGGAGCAGGGTCACAGCAGCACAGAGGATGTCATACACTTCATGTAAGTAGCAGGGTCACAGCAGCGCAGAGGATGTCATACACAGCATGGAAGGAGCAGGATCACAGCAGCACAGGGGATGCAATACTTAGCATGGAAGGAGCAGGGTCACAGCAGCACAGGGGATGTCATACACGGAATGGAAGGAGCTGAGTCACAGCAGCATAGAGGATGTTATGCACAGCATGGAAGGAGCAGGGTCACAGCAGCACAAAGGATGTCATACACAACATGAAAGGAGCAGGGTCACAGCAGCACAGAACATGTCATACACAACATGCAAGGAGCAGGGTCACAGGAGCACAGAGGAGGTCATACCCAGCATGGAAGGAGCAGGGTGACAGTAGCACAGAGGATGTCATACACTTCATGTAAGTAGCAGGGTCACAGCTGCGCAGAGGATGTCATACATAGCATGGAAGGAGCAGGGTCACAGCAGCACAGGGGATGTCATACACAGCATGGAAGGAGCAGGGTCACAGCAGCACAGGGGATGTCATACACGGAATGGAAGGAGCTGAGTCACAGCAGCATAGAGGATGTTATGCACAGCATGGAAGGAGCAGGGTCACAGCAGCACAAAGGATGTCATACACAACATGGAAGGAGCAGGGTCAAAGCAGCACAGATGAGGTCACACACAGCATGGAAGTAGCAGGATGACAGCCGCACAGAGGATGTAACACACAGCATGGAAGGAGCAGAGTCACAGAAGCACAGAGGAAGTCATACAGAGTGCGGAAGGAGCAGGGTCACAGCAGCATAGAAGATGTAATACACAGTATATAAGGAGCAGGGTAACAGCAGCACAGAGGATATTATACACAGGTTGGAAGGAGCGGAGTCATAGCAGCACACAGGAGGTCATACACACAGCATGGAAGTAGGATGACAGCAGCACAGAAGATGTAATGCACAGCATGGAAGGAGCAGGGTCACAGCAGCACAGAGGATGTCATACACACAGCATGGAAGGAGCAGGATCACAGCAGCACAGATGTAATACACAGCATGGAAGGACCAGAGTCACAGCAGCACAGATGATGTCATACAGAGTATGTTAAGACCATAGTCACAGCAGCACAGAGGATGCCATACCCAGTATGGAAGAACGGTCACAGCAGCACAGAGGATGTCGTGCACAGTATGGAAGGAGCAGGGTCATAGCAGCTCAAAGGATGTCACACACAGCATGGATGGATCAGGGTCATAGCATCACAGAGGATGTCATACACAACAAGGAAGGAGCAAGGTCACAGCAGCACAGAGAATGTCATTGTCATGAACTGCAGTGATTTATTTATATCCCACTTCCCAGTTCCGGTTTGAAACTTGCAGCTCTCTGGTGCCTCTCTACCCTAAGGTCAGCCAGGGAACTGCACCTAGGATAATTAGTCGCCAGAAAGGCTGCCTGCTTGTGTACTGGCTATTGGACATGCTTTCGTGAGGATGATATAATTATTCCCAGCTGCAGCCAAGCAACACACTTATAAACCCCATTCCGTCACTGCCAGTGTTACCCAACCAGCTCCATACGATCTACTGCCACCAGCTCCTATTCCTATGACTATTTGCGGGTCAGGAGCCAACCCAATCAGTAGCGTAATTTACTTCAGAGTACGCTGGAGGTACGCTTTAGAGCAAGGAGGACGAGATTAGTAAATATTATAGGTTTTACTCCCAAAAACATTAGGCTGTGTTAACAAAAGTATATAAAACAATATTACCAAAATGAGACAATTATCATATGTACAGATCGATCACAAAATAAGGATTAAAGATGAAAGTAAACTTACATTTTGGCACAATAAAATGAATATGCCATGTTTTGAGTATATACCAAAAAGGCCAATGGCTTTGCAGACACTTGCCTGTGGGTGATGACAGCCCCCCTTCGCCTGAGGAAAAAAACAGATTTTCTCCTTCTCACTATGCCTTCATGTGTAATCCTATACTTCTTCCCCCCTCCCTCAGGAATTTTTATGGCTTTGAGCTGCGAAAGCCAGACTCTGTGTAAAACCCCTCAGCAAGCATGGGATTCTTTGTTCTTGTAAAGTTAGATATACTGGCACCGATCAGGGCTAGAGATATAATGATTATATATTCCGGATGTCCATCGAGAGATCTGTAGCTCACGGAAATCGTTAGGAGCTAAACCCAATGAGTGCAAGGAGTGGGTTTCTCCACAATGTTTACACTTAAACGATTCCCCCGACATGGTGATCATCGTGATCATTGTGTCGTTCGTATAAGAGGTTCATACAACGAGCTATGTATAAAAATGATTTTGTCACAGCTCTAAGAAAGGGGAGGATTCAGCTCTGAGTGTGGTCACCACAGAGGAAGTGCCTTGGTTTTAAGCTGGGAAATATGTGAGTGAAGCAGTGGTCTTCCAGTGTCTTTTGTCCGGGGTCTAGCTGCTATACAGAGGTGTGATATGCATTTAGATGTGTTGCCCATCCCCCACAGCACACGGTCAGCCATGAGATGAAATGACCTAATGAAATGTAAGTGTTCTCTTCAACTTTAATCCCATTTTATTTGTAATTGCACTGTACGTACGAGACTTGTCTTTATAATATCTTTTTATACTTCTGTAAACACTGCCTACTTTTTTGGAGTAAAAATATAAAATTACTAGCTTTGTCTCCTTGCTCTATAACGTACAGTCACATCTTCTGAAGTGAATTACGCTACTAATCTGGGTTGGCTCCGGACCCGTTAGTAATTATCAAATCGGAGCTGGTGGTGTCCTGTGCATTTGTGAGGCTTTGTAGCGATGGCGGCGTTAATAATTACACAGGTCTGCGTTTAAAAAGCTGTTTGATTATTTTCATCTAATTTCCATGTATTTTGGTGTGCTGAAAACGAAAAAAATATTGAAAAAAATTCTGGACGTCAGGATTTGCCACAAAATGCAAAATTCTCTTCAAATTTAGTATATTTTTCTCAATTTTTGGTATTTTTTTTATCTTAGGGTTTTGAAAGTCAAAATTACTATTAATTAATTCACATCAATGCATTGAAGATATACAATGCCAAAAAAATATAACTTTCAAAGAAAAGAACTTTCAGAGTGAGCTAATGAAACCAGCATTAACATGTTGCAAGCTGAACGAGCATGCTCTGACATGCTCGGGCTTGATTGAATTGTTTTATCTCGGTTCTCGCCTGTTCACACTTTTTCATCTCAGTTTGTGTTAGCTCGTCATATTCAACCGTGTTTCCCAAAATTAGCATTATGGCTCAGCGGAAGTGTATTTATTCGCCTGACAGTTTCTGTTACATTTGTGGTGAATATCCTCAAAAAGAAGGGTGGTTTGCATTTAAAGAGGTCGTAGAGAAATTTTTAGGCCATAACAAAGACCCTGACTACAAAAAAATCGTCGGACAAATGCTGAAAGCATTTCAAGCTTTAGGTTGCCTGATGAGTTTGAAAGTGCATTTCCTTCATTCCCACCTTGACAACTTTCCTGAAAATGTGGGAGCTGTGAGTGAAGAGCAAGGTGAACGACTCCACCAGAACATTATAGAGATGGAAAGAAGATACCAGGGAAGATGGAGCATTACAATGATGGCAGACTACTGTTGGACGCTTCAGAGAGACATTTCAGATGCTACTCACAAGCGTAAATGTACCAAGAGAAGCCTCACAGGGAAGAAGAATCAATTTTAGTGTGTGTTAGTGAGCTCATTGCAGTTAAAAATGATTTTCATGAAAGATTTGTAATAAAAAATTAATTTTATGAGTCTATTTTGATTTATTTTGAGGTATTGTCTTATTTAACATACCGTATATACTCGAGTATAAGCCGAGATTTTCAGCCCAAATTTTTGGGCTGAAAGTGCCCCTCTCGGCTTATACTCGAGTTAAGGTGGGTGGCAGGGTCGGCGGGTGAGGGGGAGAGGGCGCTGAGGTATACTTACCTAGTCCCAGCGATCCTGACGCTGCCCCTGCCGTCCCACAGTCTTCGGTGCTGCAGCTCTTCCCCTCTTCAGCGGTCACGTGGGACCGCTCATTAGAAAAATGAATAGGCGGCTCCACCTCCCATAGGGGTGGAGCCGCCTATTCATTTCTCTAATCAGCGGTAACGGTGACCGCTGATAGAGGAAGAAGCTGCGGCACTGAAGACCAGCTGTGACAGGCAGAGTGAGCTTCAGGATCGCTGGGACTAGGTAAGTATGTAATATTCACCTGTCCGCGTTCCGGGCGCCGCTCCATCTTCCCGGCGCCTCCATCTTCCCGGCGTCTGCGCTCTGACTGTTCAGGTCAGAGGGCGCGATGACGCATATAGTGTGCGCGGCGCCCTCTGCCTGATCAGTCAGAGCAGAGAGACGCCGGGACCGGACGCTGGGAGCTGCAAGCAAGAGGGGTGAGTATGTGTTTTTTTTTTTTATTGCAGCGGCGGCGGCACAGATTTATGTGGAACATCTATGGGACAAAATGAACGGTGCCGAGCACTATATGGCACAGCTATGGGACAAAATGAACGGTGCAGAGCTCTATATGGGGCACAGCTATGGGACAAAATGAACGGAGCAAGCACTATATGGGGCACAGCTATGGGACAAAATGAACGGTGCAGAGCTCTATATGGGGCACAGCTATGGGACAAAATGAACGGTGCAGAGCTCTATATGGGGCACAGCTATGGGACAAAATGAACGGTGCAAGCACTATATGGGGCACAGCTATGGGACAAAATGAACGGTGCAAGCACTATATGGGGCACAGCTATGGGACAAAATGAACGGTGCAGAGCACAGTATGGGGCATAGCTATGGGACAAAATGAACGGTGCAGAGCACAGTATGGGGCACAGCTATGGGACAAAATGAACGGTGCAAGCACTATATGGGGCACAGCTATGTGACAAAATGAACGGTGCAAGCACAGTATGGGGCACAGCTATGGGACAAAATGAACGGTGCAGAGCACTATATGGGGCACAGCTATGGGACAAAATGAACGGTGCAGAGCACAGTATGGGGCACAGCTATGGGACAAAATGAACGGTGCAGAGTACTATATGGGGCACAGCTATGGGACAAAATGAACGGTGCCGAGCACAGTATGGGGCACAGCTATGGGACAAAATGAACGGTGCCGAGCACAGTATGGGGCACAGCTATGGGACAAAATGAACGGTGCAGAGCATATATGGGGCACAGCTATGGGACAAAATGAACGGTGCAGAGCATATATGGGGCACAGATATGGGACAATAATGAATGGTGCCGAGCACAGTATGGGGCACAGCTATGGGACAAAATGAACGGTGCAGAGCACTATATGGGGCACAGCTATGGGACAAAATGAACGGTGCTGAGCACAGTATGGGGCACAGCTATAGGACAAAATGAACGGTGCAGAGCACTATATGGGGCACAGCTATGGGACAAAATGAACGGTGCAGAGCACTATATGGGGCACAGCTATGGGACAAAATGAACGGTGCAGAGCACTATATGGGGCACAGCTATGGGACAAAATGAACGGTGCAGAGCTCTATATGGGGCACAGCTATGGGACAAAATGAACGGTGCAGAGCAGTATATGGGGCACAGCTATGGGACAAAATGAACGGTGCAGAGCTCTATATGGGGCACAGCTATGGGACAAAATGAACGGTGCAGAGCAGTATATGGGGCACAGCTATGGGACAAAATGAACGGTGCAGAGCTCTATATGGGGCACAGCTATCGGACAAAATGAACGGTGCAGAGCAGTATATGGGGCACAGCTATGGGACAAAATGAACGGTGCAGAGCTCTATATGGGGCACAGCTATCGGACAAAATGAACGGTGCAGAGCATATATGGGGCACAGATATGGGACAATAATGAATGGTGCCGAGCACAGTATGGGGCACAGCTATGGGACAAAATGAACGGTGCAGAGCCCAGTATGGGGCACAGCTATGGGACAAAATGAACGGTGCAGAGAACTATATGGGGCACAGCTATGGGACAGAATGAACGGTGCAGAGCACTATATGGGGCACAGCTATGGGACAAAATGAACGGTGCAGAGCACTGTATGGGGCACAGCTATGAGGAAATATGAACGGTGCAGAGCACTATATGGGGCACAACTATGGGGAAATAATGATCTATTTTTATTTTTGAAATTCACCGGTAAATGCTGCATTTCCACCCTAGGCTTATACTCGAGTCAATAAGTTTTCCCAGTTTTTTGTGGCAAAATTAGGGGGGTCGGCTTATACTCGGGTTGGCTTATACTCGAGTATATACGGTAGTTACTTAAATTGTCAGAAAACGTGATGTCCTATGACAAAAGGGAGGTCATTTTCGGATTCAGTGTATTTAAAAACATAAAGATTTCGTGGAATAGCCAAAACAGCTGTTGAAAAATGTTTTTTGCAGACCTGTGTTATTGTTCCCACCTGAGTTGGAGTAGTTATATCGCCCTCGCTGCAGTATGCCCATTAGCCAATACAAAGTAAGGCAGCCTTTCTGGTGACTAATTATCCTAGGTGCAGTACCATGTCTGACCTGAGGGTAAGGGGGGCGCTCAAGGTCTGCAAGGTCCAATCCGGAAGTGGGATATAGATGCATCCCCTTCAGAAAGTACCAAAGGCAACCAAATGACCCCGGTTGATGACAAATTGGTGTGAGTGGTGGGGATGATAAAGGTATCCTCCCCACGAACCGTCACACATTTGTCTTATAACATGGCTGACCATGCGGCGTGGGGGAGGGGCGACATCAAACTGCATCAGAGAGTCTCTCTTTAGCTGTCTCCCTGGGCAAAAAACTAGTGCAAAATGAGCTCCCACTATCTTATTCCCCCTCCCCCCCCCGGTAATGACATGACTGAGTGGGCTGAGTTATGAAAGCACTCCTCTTTTCTAAGCAACCAAAACTTCCATAATTTCATAACTCGGTGGGGCAAGCTCGTGGCATGACTACATGACTACCATTGATCTTGGTTCAAGAGTAGCGTTCTATTAAGTCTAAACATGGCTTGGCTATGTTTCTTGGGTAAGCAGTATTACGTATCTCAGTTTCTGCTGGTACAGGACATTAGAAAAACACTGTGCGTGTCGCTCTACCCTGGCACATCCCAAATATGTAACTTTTACACCTATCTCACTACCTGGGATGAATTATTCCATCTTGAATAACTCTCTGATTGCACATGGTTCAGACAAAGGAAGGTTTTCTGCTAACCCACGCATTCTTGAGGGAGGGGGAACAGAGTCACACACGGGAGATTCACGTTACAACTGTATTGTCAGCAGGGAGAAGGAATTGGGAGGAAGCGGGTTCAAAAGCCTACAGTGTGTGTCTGTACCCAAACCTAATGGATGTAGCAGAACTCAGTGTGCGGCATAATAGAGAATCAAATACATAATATTCCTGACAGTCTTAAACATCATGGAAAGCACAGTGTCACAACAGCACAGAGGAGGTCATACACAGCATGTAATGAGCAGGGTCACGCAGCATAGAAGATGTCAGACTCATAGAGCATGGATGGAGTAGGGTCACGGCAGCACAAAGGATGTCATACACAGCATGGAAAGATCAGGGTGTCTGCAGCACAGAGAATATCATACACAGCATGGAAGGAGCAAGGCCACAGCAGCAGAGTGGATGCCATACATATAGCATGGAAGGAGCAGGGTCACGCAGCACAGAGGATGTCATACAGAGCATGGAAGGAGCAGGGTCACAGCAGCACAAATAATGTTACACATAGCATGGAAGGAACAGGGTCTCAGCAGCACAGAGGATGTCATATACAGCATGGAAGAAGCAAAGTCACAGCAGCTGATTGGATGCCATACATGCAGCATGGAAGGAGCAGGGTCACAGCAGCACACAGGATGTCATACACAGATCAGAAGCAGCAAGATCACAGCAGAACAGAGGTTGTCACACACAGCGTGGAATGAGCAGGGTCACAGCAGCACAGAGGATGTCATACACACCGCATGAAAGGATCAGAGTCACAACCACACAGAGGATGTCATACACAGCATGGAATGAGCAGAGTCACAGCAGCACAGAGGAGGTCTGTCACGGTTCACTGGGAGGATACCTTTATCGTCCCCACCACTCACACCAACTTGTCATGAAGCGGGGTTGTTTGGTTGCCCCAGGTTCTTTCTGAAGGGGATTTATCTATATCCTATTTCCCAGTTTCGGTTTGGACCTTTCAGCTCTCTGGCGCCCTCCTTACCCTCAAGTCAGACAGGGTACTGCACCTAGGACAGTTAGTCGCCGCAAAGGCTGCCTTACTTTGTACTGGCTGGTGGGCACACTGCAGCGAGGGCGATATAACTTCTCCCACTCAGGTGGGAACAATAATTATCAACATCGCCAGTTGCTACAAAGCCTCCCAAACGCACAGGACCAATCCACTGCCACCAGCGCCAATTTTTTAATTATTAACGGGTCCGTTGCCAACCCAAATTAGTAGTGTAATTCACTTCAGAAGACGTGACAGTTCATTATAGAGCAAGGAGAGACAAAGCTAGTAATTTTATATATTTTACTCCAAAAAAGGTTGGCAATGTTTACAGAAGTAAAACAAGATATTAAAAAGAAGACAAGTATTGTATGTACAGTACAATTACAAATAAAAGGGGATTAAAGTTGAAAAAATGCTTACATTTTGTTCAGATCATTTCATCTCATGGCTGACCATGTGCTCAGGGGACACATCAAGATGCATTACACCCCTGTCTCGCAGATAGATCCTGGACAAAGATGAACAAAGACTGCTGTCCCTCTCACTTATCTCCTGGCCTAAAACCAATGCACTCCCCCTGCGGTCACCTTACTCAGATGCTGAATCCTCCCTGTTCTTAAAGTTATGACAAACCATTTCTATACATAACTCGCTGTATGAACCTCATATAAGAACGTCACAATGATCAGGATATTCACCACGTCAGGGAGGTTCTTTTAAGTATAAACACGGCGGTGATACATGAACCCCTTATGGAGAAATCTGCTCCTTGCAACTCTTAGCGATTTCATTGAGCCATAAATGTAGTAACATAGTAACATAGTTATTAAGGTTGAAGGAAGACTTTACGTCCATCTAGTTCACCCCATAGCCTAACCTAACATGCCCTAACATGTTGATCCAGAGGAAGGCAAAAAAAAAACGTGGCAAATAGTAAGCTCCACCTTGGGGAAAAAAATTCCTTCCCGACTCCACACGGCAATCAGACTAGTTCCCTGGATCAACGCCCTATCAAGGAATCTAGTATATATACCATGCAACATTATACTTTTCAAGAAAGGTATGGAATCCCCTCTTAAATTTAAGTAATGAAACACTCATTACAACATCATTCGGCAGAGAGTTCCATAGTCTCACTGCTCTTACAGTAAAGAACCCGCATCTGTTATTATGCCTAAACCTCCTTTCCTCCAGACGTAGAGGATGCCCCCTTGCCCCTGTCTCAGGTCATAGATCTCTAGATGGAAATCCGGAATATATAATCCTTATATCTCTAGCCCGGAACTTTGCCAGTATATATAACTTTAAAAGAACAATAGAGTCCCAAGCAGTTTCTGTACCAGTTTTGGCTGGTATTAGGCGGGAAGGGGAATGAGGAGTTTTAGGGACAGGCTGGCTTTTGCAGCTCCGAGCCAAAAAAATCTTCAGCAATTCCAGTGAGTGTTGCTGGCACACTGGGCTCACATTACACTATATAGCAGGGGGAGGGAAAAGCCCCTAGCGTGTGTCTGAAAAGCCATGGACCTTTTAGGTATATACTCAAAACATGGCATATTTATATTATCATGACAAGGTCAAACACACAGCATGAAAGTAGAAGGATGACAGCCCAGAGGATGTAATACACAGCATGGAAGGAGCAGGGTAAAAGCAGCACAGAGGATGTCATACAGACTGTGGAAGGAACAAGGTCACAGCAGCACAGAGGATGTCATATACACAGCATGGAAGGAGCAGGCGCACAGCAGCACAGATGTAATACACAGCATGGAAGGACCAGAGTCATAGCAGCACAGAGGATGTCATACACAGTATGGAAGTAGGATCACAGCATCACAGAGGATGTCATACACAACATGGAAGAAGGGACACAGAAGAACAGAGGATGTCATACACAGTATGAAAGGAACAGAGTCACAGCAGCACAGAGAGCATCATACACAGTGTCATGAATCACAGGGGGGGATATTTCTATTCCACCGCTGACACCAATATGTCATGAACTGGGGTTGCTTGGTTGGCACCGGTTCTTTTCTTTATCCCACTTCCCAGTTCCGGTTTGGAACTTGCAGGTCTGTGGCGCCCCCTTACCCTCAGGTCAGACAGGTTACTGCAGCTAGGATAATTAGTCACCAGAAAGGCTGCCTTACTATGTACTGGCTAATGGGCACACTGCAGAGAGGATGATATAGTTACTCCCACTCAGGTGGGAACAATAATTATCAACGCTGTCCATCGCTACCAGTTTTCCCAATGGCTCAGGACACTTCCGCTCACCAACATCTCCTATTTCTTAATTAATAGCAGGTCAGGAGCCAACCCAATTAATAGCATAATTTACTTCAGAGGATGTGTAAGTACATTATAGAGCAAGGAGAAACTAAGCTAGTAATTTTTTATATTTTACTCCAAAAGGTAGGCAGTGTTTAAAAACGTATAGAAAGATTTTAAAAGGAGACAAGTATTGGATGTACAGACAATTACAAAAATAACAGGGATTAAAGAGGAAAATAAACTTACAGTTGCTTATGTCATTTTATAGCAGAATATGTGGTGCGGGGGAGGGGCGATACATCAAGATGCATTGCAGAGTGTCTCTCAGCTAGTTCCCTGGACAAAGACTATTGAAAAATGAGCTCCCACTCACTTATACCCCCTGGTCCAGACATCACTAAGTGGGCGGAGCTATGGACTCCACTCCACTTTCCAAAATGACTCAGAACTTTATTAAAACTCATATTTGTCCTAACGCATGCTGGGAACCTTCTAGAGTGACAACAGACATATTGCATGTCTTCTCACGAGGTTAGCTTCCATTTAAGTCTACACACGGGGTAGCTGGGTGACCCGGTTAAGTAGTAATCCATTTCTCTGTTTCTGCTAGGCGCTGCGCTTAGAAAATGCACTGGTGTTTAGCCCTATTGTTGCACATCCCAAATCTGTAACTTTCATATCTCTGTCACCACCTGGGGTCGAATTATTCATCATGAATATCTTTCACGCAAATCAGCAAACGCATGGCTGCAAACAAAAGAACTAGTTTTCTGCTAACCCCCGCATTCTTGAGGGAGAGGGAACAGAGTCAAACACTGGAGTTTCACGTTACAGTTGTATTGTCAGCAGGGAGAAAGAGCTGGGAGGAAAGGGGGTTGGAAAGCCCACAGCATGTGTCTATACTCAGCTCTAATGGATGTAGCAGAGCTCAGTGTGCGTGATAATAGACAATCAAATACACCATATTCCTGACACCTCCCCCTTTTCGACTGCGCTACGGAGGCAGGACCTCTCTGTATTCCTCCATGTGCAGTTCGGCAGGTTCGTTCCGGCGGGACAACCTGTCTGCATTGCCATGCTCGAAGCCCGTTTTGTGTTTGACTGTAAAGTCATACTGCTGGAGGGCAAGACTCCAGCACAGCAACCTTCTGTTGGTACCAGACACGGATTGCAGCCAGAGCAGAGGGTTGTGGTCGGTCACCACAGTGAAGGTCCGACCGTACAGGTAGGGCTGCAAATGTTGCAGGGCCCAGACCATGGCCAGGCACTCCTCAATGGTGGAATAGGCCACTTCCCTCGACAGAAGCTTCCGATTCAGGTACAACACGTGGTGCTCTTGGTTCCCGAGTCGAGGCTGAGCACAGCACCGAGCCCAAACTTGCTGGCATCGGTCTGTACCAGGAACGGTTGACTGCTTTTAACACGGGAGAGTTGCACAGGGCTGTTTTCAAAGCCCAGAAAGCCACCTCACAGCCATCCATCCAGTCGACTAGGGTAGCCTCTTCCTGGTAAGGTCCGTCAAGGGTTTTGCCAGGGTAATAAAGTTTTGTACAATGCGCCTATAGTACCCTGCAGTGCCCAGGAAGGACATCACCTGTTTCTTGGTCCTAGGGGTGGGCCAGGAAGCGATCGCACATGCCACCCCTGTGCTGCTGGCAGACACATGCCCCCCCGTGCTGCTGGAAGACACATCCCCCCGTGCTGCTGGCAGACACCCCCCCCCCCTGTGCTGCAGGCAGACACATGCCCCCTGTGGTGCTGGAAGACACATGCCCCCTGTGCTGCTGGCAGACACATGCCCCCCTGTGCTGCTGGCAGACACATGCCCCCCCCCCCCCCGTGCTGCTGGAAGACACATGCCCCCCCTGTGCTGCTGGCAGACACATGCCCCCCGTGCTGCTGGCATACACATGCCCCCCCTGTGCTGCTGGCAGACACATGCCCCTCCCCCCCCCTGTGCTGCGAATCATGTGACCTGGGCACACAGTGAAGTCATCACTGTGCTGTGCCGATCACATGATCAACAAATTAAATGAAGATAATAATACCCAATAATTTGTGTTTGCAATCATTTTCAGGAAGAAAATTAGTATTATCTGACAGAATTGCAGGGGTGTCAATACTTTTGGCCATGACTGTAGATATATGTATATTTCATACAGCGCTAGATAGCAGAAAAGCCGCTAATTCAATTGCCGGCTTTTGCTATCTCCTTCCCAAACCTGACATGATATGAGACATGGTTTACATACAGTAAACCTTTTGATATCCCTTTTTGTTTTGTGTATTCCTCACTACTAATGTTAGTAGTGTGTATGTGCAAAATGTGGGGACTTTAGCTGTTAAAATAAAGGGTTATATTCGAGGAAAAAAATTGCGGGGGCTCCAGCGTAATTTTCTCTGCCAGAGTGGTAAAGCCAGTGACTGAGGGCAGATATTAATAGCCTAGAGAGGGACCATGGTTATTGGCCCCCCCGGCTAAAAACATCTGCCCCTAGCCACCCCAGAAAAGGCTCATCTGTACACTCCCATGTAGCGGTGGGATATGGGGTAATAAAGGGTTAATGTCACCTTGCTATTGTAAGGTGACATTAAGCCAGGTTAATAATGGAGAGGTGTCAATAAGACACCTATCCATTATTAATCAAATAGTATTAAATGCTTAATAAAACACACACACATTAGGAAAAAAGTATTTTATTGAAATAAAGACACAGGGTGTTGTAATAGTTTATTATACTCTCAATCCAATTGAAGACCATTGTCACCTGAAAACAAAGTTAAAATAAAAAATCAACAATATCCCATACCTTCCGTCGTTCAGGCTTGTCCCACGCTGTAAATCCATTTTAAGGGGTTAAATAATTTTACAAGCAGGAGCCTGCTAATGCAGCCGCCCCTGCCTGTAAAAACTTGGGAATGAATGGAAAGCAGGGGAACGTAGGTACCCAGACTTGAGGTGCTGCGCCCCCTGCTGGCATAACCTCAGATGAACTCGAGCGTGAGAAAATATTCAGAAAAAATCCCACGCTCGAGTTCATCTGAGGTTATGCCAGCAGGGAGCGCAGCACCGCAAGTCTAGGTAGCTACGTTCCCCTGCTTCCATTCATTCCCAAGTTTTTACAGGCAGGGGCGGCTGCATTAGCAGGCTCCTGCATGTATAATTATTTAACCCCTTCAGATGGATTTACAGCGTGGGACAAGACTGAACGACGGAAGGTATGGGACATGGGACATTAACCTGGCTTAATGTCACCTTACAATAGCAAGGTGACATTAACCCTTTATTACCCCATATCCCACCACTACACGGGAGTGGGAAGTGAGTGGCCAAGTGCCAGAATAGGCGCATCTTACAGATGTGCCTTTTCTGGGGTGGCTGGGGGCAGATATTTTTAGCCAGGGGGGGGGGGGAATAACCATGGTCCGTCTCCAGGCTATTAATATCTGCCCTCAATCACTGGCTTTACCACTCTGGCGGAGAAAATTGCAGGAGCCCACGCCAGTTTTTTATGCGATTTAACCCTTTATTTTAACAGCTAGAGTCCCCAAATTTTGCACATACACACAACTAACATTAGTAGTGAGGAATACACAAAAAAAAGGGATATGAAAAGGTTTAGGCTAAGTGCACACGTTGCAGAATTGCCGCAGAAATTTCCTCGGCAATTCTGCGCCTCCTGCCGCGGGTATATCGTATGCGGAATTGGCATGCATATTCCCACAGAAAACTAGCGTTTTGCAAGCATAATTAGCTTGCAGAATGCTAGCGTTTTTCAAGCGATCTGTAGCATCGCTTGGAAAACTGATTGACAGGTTGGTCACACTTGTCAAACAGTGTTTGGCAAGTGTGACCAACTTTTTACTATTGATGCAGCCTATGCCGCATCAATAGTAAAAGATAGAATGTTGAAAATAATTTAAAAAAATAAAAAATGGTTATACTCACCTACCGCAAACAGCCGATTTCCTCAGCGGCTTCCGTTCCTATAGATGGTGTGTGTGCAGGACCTTCGATGACGTCGCGGTCATGTGACCGCGACGTCATTGCGGTCATGTGACCGCAACGTGATCGCAGGTCCTTCACACACCATCTACAGGAACGGAAGCGGCCGCGTGCAGCGCTGAGGGGCAGGAAGACTCCAGGGGCCATCGAAGGTGAGTATATCACGATTTTTTATTTTAATTCTTTTTTTTTTAACAATTATATGGTGCCCAGTCCGTGGAGGAGAGTCTCCTCTCCTCCACCCTGGGTACCAACCGCACATGATCTGCTTACTTCCCTCATGGTGGGCATAGCCCCATGCGGAAAGTAAGCAGATCAATGCATTCCTAGGTGTGCGGAATCCCCGCAATTCCGCAAATTTAATGAATTTGGAATGCGAATCCGCTCAGGAAAAAAATGCAGAATGTGCACAAAAAATGCGGATTGCATTCTATTAAATAGGATGCTTAACCCCTTTCTGCCATTGGACGTAATATTCCGTCCATGTGGGGTGGGCCTTAATTCCCAAGGACGGAATATTACGTCCAGCGCGATCGGCCGCGCTCACGGGGGGAGCGCCGCCGATCGCGGCCGGGTGTCAGCTGCTTATCGCAGCTGACATCCGGCACTATGTGCCAGGAGCGGTCACGGACCGCCCCCGGCACATTAACCCCCGGCACACCGCGATCAAAGATGATCGCGATGTGCCGGCGGTGCAGGGAAGCACCGCGCAGGGAGGGGGCTCCCTGCGTGCTTCCCTGAGACCCCCGCAGCAACGCGATGTGATCGCGTTGCTCCGGGGGTCTCCTACCTCCCTCCCTGCAGTAAGTCCTGGATCCAAAATGGCCGCGGATCCGGGTCCTGCAGGGAGGGAGGTGGCTTACCAAGTGCCTGCTCACAGCAGGCACTTGGTAACGCTGCACTGCTCTCAGACAGATCGGTGATCTGTCAGAGTGCTGTGCAAACTGGCAGATCACCGATCTGTATTGTCCCCCCCTGGGACAAAGTAAAAAAGTTAAAAAAAAAATTTCCAAGTGTGTAAAAAAAAACAAAAAAAAATTCCTAAATAATGAAAAAAAAAAAAAAAATATTATTCCCATAAATACATTTCTTTATCTAAATAAAAAAAAAAACAATAAAAGTACACATATTTAGTATCGCCGCGTCCATAACGACCCGACCTATAAAACTGGCCCACTAGTTAACCCCTTCAGTAAACACCGTAAGAAAAAAAAAAAAAAAACGAGGCAAAAAACAACGCTTTATTATCATACCGCCAAACAAAAAGTGGAATAACACGCGATCAAAAAGACGGATATAAATAACCATGGTACCGATGAAAGCATCATCTTGTCCCGCAAAAAATGAGCCGCCATACAGCAACATCAGCAAAAAAATAAAAAAGTTATAGTCCTCAGAATAAAGCGATGCAAAAATAATTATTTTTTTCTATAAAATAGTTTTTATCGTATAAAAGCGCCAAAACATAAAAAAAATGATATAAATGAGGTGTCGCTGTAATCGTACTGAACTGAAGATTAAAACTGCTTTATCAATTTTACCAAACGCGGAACGGTATAAACGCATCCCCTAAAAGAAATTCATGAATAGCTGGTTTTTGGTCATTCTGCCTCACAAAAATCGGAATAAAAAGCGATCAAAAAATGTCACGTGCCCGAAAATGTTACCAATAAAAACATCAACTCGTCCCGCAAAAAACAAGACCTCACATGACTCTGTGGACTCAAATATGGAAAAATTATAGCTCTCAAAATGTGGTAACGCAAAAAATATTTTTTGCAATAAAAAGCGTCTTTCAGTGTGTGAAGGCTGCCAATCATAAAAATCCGCTAAAAAACCCGCTATAAAAGTAAATGAAAAAAATGTATTTATTTCCATTTTCCCATTAGGGTTAGGGCTAGGGTTAGGGCTAGGGTTAGGGTTAGAGCTAGGGTTAGGGCTAGGGTTAGGGCTAGGGTTAGGGCTAGGGTTAGGGTTAGGGCTAGGGTTAGGGCTAGGGTTAGGGCTAGGGCTAGGGTTGGGACTAGGGTTAGGGCTAGGGTTAGGGTTGGGGCTAGGGTTAGGGCTAGGGTTACGGCTAGGGTTAGGGTTAAGGCTACAGTTAGGGTTGGGGCTAAAGTTAGGGTTAGGGTTTGGATTACATTTGCGATTGGGATTAGGATTAGGGGTGTGTCTGGGTTAGAGGTGTGGTTAGGGTTACCGTTGGAATTAGGGTTAGGGGTGTGTTTAGATTAAGGTTTTAGTTATAATTGGGGGGTTTCCACTGTTTAGGCACATCAGGGGGATCTCCAAACGCGACATGGCGACCGATCTCAATTCCATCCAATTCTGCATTGAAAAAGTAAAACAGTGCTCCTTCCCTTCCGAGCTCTCCCGTGTGCCCAAACAGGAGTTTATCCCAACATATGGGGTATCAGAATACTCAGGACAAATTGGACAACAACTTTTGGGGTCCAATTTCTCCTGTTACCCTTGGGAAAATACAAAACTGGGGGCTAAAAAATAATTTTTGTGGGAAAAAAAGAGATTTTTTATTTTCACGGCTCTGCGTTATAAACTGTAGTGAAACACTTGGGGGCTCAAAGTTCTCACAACACATCTAGATAAGTTCGTGGGGGGGTCTAGTTTCCAATATGGGGTCACTTGTGGGGGTTTCTACTGTTTAGGTATATTAGGGGCTCTGCAAACGCAATGTGACGCCTGCAGACCATTCCATTTAAGTCTGCATTCCAAATGGCGCTCCTTCCCTTCCGAGCCCTCCCATGCGCCCAAACGCTGGTTCCCCCAACATATGGGGTATCAGCGCACTCAGGACAAATTGGACAACAACTATTGGGGTCCAATTTCTCCTTTTACCCTCGAGAAAATACAAAACTGGGGGCTAAAAAATAATTTTGAGGGGAAATTTTTTTTTTTCTATTTTCACGGCTCTGCGTTATAAACTGTAGTGAAATACTTGGGGGCTCAAAGTTCTCACAACACATCTAGATAAGTTCCTTGGGGGGTCTAGTTTCCAATATGGGGTCACTTGTGGGGGGTTTCTACTGTTTAGGTACATTAGGGGCTCTGCAAACACAATGTGACGCCTGCAGACCATTCCATCTAAGTCTGTATTCCAAATGGCGCTCCTTCCCTTCCGAGCCCTCCCATGCGCCCAAACGCTGGTTCTCCCCCACATATAGGGTATCAGCGCACTCAGGACAAATTGCACAACAACTTTTGGGGTCCAATTTCTCCTGTTACCCTCAGGAAAATACAAAACTGGGGGCTAAAAAATTATTTTTGTGGGAAAAAAATTTTGTTTTATTTTTACGGCTCTGCATTATAAACTTCTGTGAAGCTCTTATTGGGTCAAAGTGCTCACCACACATCTAGATAAGTTCCTTAGGGGGTCTACTTTCCAAAATGGTGTCACTTGTGGGGGGTTTCAATGTTTAGGTACATCAGTGGCTCTCCAAACGCAACATGGCGTCCAATCTCAATTCCTGTCAATTTTGCATTGAAAGGTCAAACGGCGCTCCTTCCCTTCCGAGCTCTCCCATGCGCCCAAACAATGGTTTACCCCCACATATGGGGTATCCGAGTACTCAGGACAAATTGTGCCACAACTTTTGTGGTCCAATTTCTTCTCTTACCATTGGGAAAATAAAAAATTGGGGGCGAAAAGATAATGTTTGTGAAAAAAAATGATTTTTTATTTTTACGGTTCTGCATTATAAACTTCTGTGAAGCACTTGGTGGGTCAAAGTGCTCACCACACCTCTAGATAAGTTCCTTAGGGGGTCTAGTTTCCATAATGGTGTCACTTGTGGGGGGTTTCAATGTTTAGGCACATCAGTGGCTCTCCAAACGCAACATGGCGTCCCATCTCAATTCCAGTCAATTTTGCATTGAAAAGTCAAATGGCGCTCCTTCCCTTCCGAGCTCTGCCATGCGCCCAAACTGTGGTTAACCCCCACATATGGGGTATCAACGTACTCAGGACAAATTGTACAACAACTTTTGGGGTCCATTTTCTCCTGTTACCCTTGGTAAAATAAAACAAATTGGAGCTGAAGTAAATTTTTTGTGAAAAAAATGTAAATGTTAATTTTTATTTAAACATTCCAAAAATTCCTGTGAAACACCTGAAGGGTTAATAAACTTCTTGAATGTGGTTTTGAGAACCTTGAGGGGTGCAGTTTTTAGAATGGTGTCACACTTGGGTATTTTCTATCATATAGACCCCTCAAAATGACTTCAAATGAGATGTGGTCCCTAAAATAAAATGGTGTTGTAAAAATGAGAAATTGCTGGTCAACTTTTAACCCTTATAACTCCCTAACAAAAAAAAATTTTGGTTCCAAAATTGTGCTGATGTAAAGTAGACATGTGGGAAATGTTACTTATTAAGTATTTTGTGTGACATATCTCTGTGATTTAATTGCATAAAAATTCAAAGTTGGAAAATTGCGAAATTTTCAAAATTTTCGCCAAATTTCCGTTTTATTCACAAATAAACGCAGGTAATATCAAAGAAGTTTTACCACTATCATGAAGTACAATATGTCACGAGAAAACAATGTCAGAATCACCGGGATCCGTTGAAGCGTTCCAGAGTTATAACCTCATAAAGGGACAGTGGTCAGAATTGTAAAAATTGGCCCGGTCCATAACGTGCAAACCACCCTTGGGGGTAAAGGGGTTAATGTGAGCATTTTTTTGCGGTTTTATAGCGTTCTAATACGGAAAAACCGCGAAAAAAATGCAAAAAATCTGCTACGTGTGCACACAGCCTTACTGTATTTAAACCATGTCTCATATCATGTCGGGTTTGGGAAGGAGATAGCAAAAGACGGCAATTGAATTACCGGCTTTTCTGCCATCTAGCGCTGTATGAAATATAAATACATATATATATATATATATATGTGTGTGTCTCACTGACATATATGCAGCGCCCCAGAGTTCTGGTCGTTGCAGTAATGTCGCTCTGCCACTAGGGGAGCGATGTTATGTCTAATTGCACTAAAGGAGTTCATCTGACCAGGTATCACAAACACACATTACACTTCACACTCTGGCCACCAGGGGGAGTGGTTCTATCTACTAGGCCACTCCTCACACTCTGGTAAAACTGGGGGCTGGAAGTTAGGCAGAAAGAGCCCGGGAGAGTTCGGGAGAGGACCTGTCAGGGGTGGGATCCTGACAGCGGCCTAGAAAGAGGACAGATCGTTACGGAGCCGTGCATGCACCACCTTGCGGCGGCATCTTAAGAAAGGACACGAAGCGAAGTATAGTGTGGGGAAGTGAGAAGCGTGATCACAGCACAAAGGAGATAGAATCAGAAGGAGTCGTGCCCCTGAGATCGTGGCAACATCCTTCTGAAGTGCGTAGCCGGTGGCCGGAGCACCGAGAAAGTAAGAGACTCTACGCATTACTCTGAACCACGGCAGGACAGTTAACCCTAGGTTGGCTGTCTCACCTAAATCACCTAAGCAGACAAAAGAGGCAATTGTGGGAGAGGGGCGACTTTAGGGTCCCGGAAGAACTCCAGGCCTACCACGTCATACGTCATCTGGGGGACGGAGAGAGAAAAGAACATTAGAAGCAGACACGTCAGTTGTGAGGACTAACTCTGGATGTGCCTTTGGACCCGCCGGTCTCAGACAGCCCTGTCAGCAGTGCTCTGGATTGCGGATCTCTAAGTCTCCAGTAAAGAGGAAAAGAGACTGCAACCCTGTGTCCTCGTTATTCATTGCACCACGCACCAAACCACCACCTTTCCTTGGACGCCCCTTAGCAGGGTCACGGACCGGGTCTAGCCACCGTGACATCCTCAGAAGAAGAAGAGGCCCGGTAACGAGTACCCCGTGGCCCTGTGTCTGGAGGCGCTCTAACTTGGCGTCACGAACAGGATGTACTTAAGCCTGAAGAATCAGGTCATGTGTGCCTTGGAACTGTGATTGAACTGTGACTTATTGCAAAGACTGTGTATCGCTATTTGCCGCCAAAAATCCGCCATTGCCGCGCCGTGTGGAGCGCGAGGGGAGGAGCTATAGCTTCGTGGGTGGAGCCGGCTGGAAAAGAGCACGGAGCGGAAGAACAGCCATGTCGGGTCCCAGAGGAGCGGAGGCGGCGGCCACAGCTGCAGACTCGGGAGCACTTCCAGATTCCGTGGTAGACGCAGCCACGTGTCTGGTATCACCGCCGGATGCCGCGGGGCTTGCCGCTCCCATCAACCAGCTGGATACTGCAGCTGCTACAACAGCCATAATGCCCTTCTCTATGCCGTACCTACCAGGAGCCACTTGCTCCCGCGATACTCCGGAGAAGCTCATACGTTAACTGACTTTAAAGAGGGGATTTGTAGCCTGCTCAAGTTTTATCCCTTGACGGAGCCTCAGAAAGTTCATATGATAACCGGCCAACTCTTTGGAGCGGCATTGAGGGAAGTGAAGTCCTGGCCCGCTGCAGACAAGAAAACTGCGCAACAGGTATTTGCAAAGCTTAAAACCACCTTTGACACCCGCACCGCTACGGAAATTAAATTGACGTTCTATGGGTGCAAGCAGAGGCCGCAGGATAGCTTACGGGACCATGCCCTTAATCTTCAGGAGGCGCTACGGGCCGTCAAGAAAAGTGACCCAAACAGCATGCAAGATGAAGACAAACTCCCGAAGGAGCGGTTCATCGAGGGGCTCCTGTGCAGTAACCAAAGGGCCCAGCTACACTTCCTGGCCATGCAGAATCCAGACCTGACTTTTGCGCAACTCAAAGATAAGGCTATCCAGGCACTACCAGAGCGACAGCCCAGCTGCGCCACACTTCCCAGGTGTCAAGCCCTCACGTACCACCAGGAGGTGGCGCCGGACGCACCCATCTCCACCGAGGCCGATGCCCAGATCCTGGAAGACGACTCCCCTGCTGGACTACGCCTCCAGGTACAGGAACTGACCAGGAGCGTTGCTGCCCTAGCCCGGACCGTCCAGTCCCTACAGGAGGCCCCCAAGGAGAAGATCAAGCTGGCTTCCAGACCGGAAGATGTCCCCTGGCAGCGACCAAGGAAAGTTCCATCGACCAGAGGCAGAGACGACGATCGTTTTCATCGGGATGGACGACCTATCTGCCGCCGCTGCCACCAGGTGGGCCATCTTGCAAGGTACTGTCAGTTAAACAAGCAACCCCTGGGACCAAGGGCTGACCGCCAGGAGTAGAACGCCCAGGCCCACAAAATTGGAGAGCCAAATACATCGGGGGGCGACCAGTTCTCCCCATCGTGATCGACGGTATCCCCATGAACGCTTTGCTGGACACCGGTTCCCAGGTGACAACTATGCCCTACATTCTTTATAGACATTATTGGGAGGACACCGATATTACCCATGCCCCTGATGATGATTTTACCATAATAGCTAGTAATGATCAGCCGCTGCCGCAAGTGGGGTATAAAGAGGTCACTATTAAGGTGGGCGGGTAGAAATGGAGGCCCAGCGAATTGTCATTGTTGATATTGACCGACGTGAACGTAACCCGGGCCCATGATGACCATCAGTACTAATGTCATAGAAAATTGTCTTGCAGACGTTATTGTCTTGTTGCAGCAAGTAGCAGAGACAGCTGGTTATAGTGAACAACGTGCCTTGCAGAAAGAAATCAGGGCCCTAATGCGGAGACAGCATGTGGAGCTGACTGGTGGTGAAATTGGCCGGGTCACAGTGAGTGATTCGAACCCCATTGCGATACCCCCCAGGAGTGAAATGTTAATATGGTGTCGGGCAGCCATAGGCCTCAGGGGTAAAGACTATCAGGCCCTGGTAAAACCTGTGTATTCGGATAATAGGCCTACCCTCCTGACAGCCAGAGGGGTGGTTGACGTCCGCAAGGGGAGGGTGCTGGTACATGTTCTTAACTGCGGGGAGGAGGAAGTCCACCTAACCAAATATGTCACACTTGCCAAGCTGTTTACTGTTAATAATAGCGTGATACAGGCACTCGGGCCCTTGGCTCCGTCCAAGTCAGCGGAGGACAATGGCTCTGCAGAGCAATCAAAAGATTGGTGTCAAGAATTACATGTGGGCACTGATGCTACTCCATCTCACCAGATACAGGGGGCCTACAGGGTGGTTCACGAGTATGAGTGGGTATTCAGCAAACACCCCCTTGATTTCGGGCGGGTAAAAGGGATTCAACATCACATCCCCACAGGAGATCACCCACCCGTAAAAGAAAGATACCGTCCTGTACCCCCAGCTCATTATCAGTGTGCCAAGGACATGTTGCGAGAGATGAAGGAGGCTAGGGTAGTGAGAGACAGCTGTAGCCCCTGGGCAGCTCCATTAGTCCTCATTAGGAAGAAAGATGGCACCATGAGGATGTGTGTGGATTATAGGCAATTAAACCGCATTACACATACGGACGCATACCCACTGCCTAGGATAGAGGAGTCCTTGGCTGCGTTAAAGTCTGCTAATTACTTCTCTACCTTAGATCTCACCAGTGGGTACTGGCAGGTTCCCATGGCAGAGGCGGACAAAGAAAAGACAGCCTTCACGACGCCGATGGGTCTCTGCGAGTTCAACTACATGCCCTTCGGATTGTGTAACGCCCCGGGGACGTTCCAGAGGATGATGGAGTGCTGTTTGGGACACAAGAACTTTGAGACCGTGCTGCTATATCTGGACAATGTCATTGTCTTCTCTAAGACCTATGAAGACCATTTGAAGCACCTGGCCGAGGTATCTGAAGCGCTGTCCAACTCTAGCTTAAAGGTGAAACCGTCCAAATGCCATCTGCTAAAACCCAAAGTACAGTATCTGGGCCATGTGGTGAGTGCCGAAGGAGTGGCCCCAGACCCCGACAAGGTCACGGTGATCAAGGACTGGCCGCAGCCCGGTAACCTTCATGAAGTCCGGCAGTTCCTCGGGTTGGTGGGCTACTACCGGAAGTTTATCAATGACTTCACCAAGAAGGCCGCGCCGTTGCAAGACCTGTTGGTGGACCAGCCCAAGAAACCCAAGGGTAAGAATACCCCGTTGGATTGGAACGGCGGACTGGAAGGATCGTTCTCTTGCTTAAAATCGACACTGACGGGAGAAGAAGTACTATCCTACCCTGAATACGACCAACCGTTTGTATTGTATACGGATGCCAGCAACATGGGGCTGGGAGCTGTGCTGTCCCAGGTCCAGAAGGGCAAGGAACGAGTAATCGCTTATGCCAGCAGGAAACTTCGCCCCACTGAAAGGAACCCAGACAACTACAGTTCCTTTAAGCTGGAGTTCCTCGCCGTCGTTTGGGCCGTGACGGAGAGGTTCAAGCACTATCTGGCCTCAGCAAAATTCACCGTCTTCACGGATAATAATCCACTAACGCACTTGGACACAGCGAAACTCGGTGCCTTGGAGCAGCGGTGGATGGCCCGGCTGTCCAATTACGACTTCATCATCAAGTACCGGGCGGGGCACAAGAATGCGAATGCCGATGCATTGTCCCGAATGCCTCACCTGCCCGAAACGGAGGAAGATCCAGAAGCATTTGAAGAAGTAGAGCTGCCTGCCTTCCATCGCCCCAAGGCAACTCAGTGTTCCCATCAGGTGGAGAACAGGCGCAGAAACAAACAGGGCGCCCCGTTGAATCCCCTGCCCCACCACGGGTGGACAGAGAACCAGGATGGTGACCCTGCGGTCCGTCGGGTGAAAGAGCTCCTGACGCAGGCAGGTTTGCATCCCGGCCCGGATGACCCACCAGAGGCATTACAGTTCTGGAAGAAGAGGGGCAAACTGTTTATTCACGATGGCAAGCTGTGCCGAAGGAGCATCGACCCCCGCACTCATGAATTGGTATGGCAGATCGTGGTCCCAAGACAAGGTGTGCCAATGGTCCTGCCACGATGGGGCAGAACACTTTGGATGGAAGAAGCTGGAGAGGCTACTCTGTGGGAGGTTCTACTGGATCGGCATGAAGAAAGCCATCGAGAAGTGGTGTCGAGAGTATGGTCCCTGTAGCCTACGCCGGAAGGATTGTGACAGCCAATGGGCTCCCTTGCAGCCCATCATCACCAAGTGGCCGCTCGAGTTGGTCGCACTGGATCACGTAAAGCTAACACCTAGCTGGTCAGGTTATATCTACGCTCTCACCATTGTGGACCACTATTCCAGGTTCCTGGTAGTCGTACCAGTCAAAGATCTAACGGCTAGGACGGCTGCCAAAACCTTCCAGCAGTACTTCTGTAGACCCCAAGGGTACCCAGAGAAGGTGTTGACCGATCAGGGGCCAGCATTTGAAGCGGAGGTGTTCCAGGAGTTCTGCAATTTGTATGGGTGTAAGAAGATCAGAACTACGTCGTAATATCCACAGACCAACGGGATGTGTGAGAAGATGAACCAAGTGGTGATCGACTTACTGAAGACCTTACCTGTAGAGGAGCGGAACTTGTGGCCCACAAAGTTACCAGACTTGGTAGATATGTACAACCACATGCCGGTGAATTCCACCAACTGCACCCCAGCGTACCTGATGCGAGAAAGGTCTAGCAAGTTACTCGTCGATCTGGACATGGGGGTCCTGACCCCCGAAGATATATCGCCAGATGCAGATTGGGATACCGAGAGGCAGCAAAGGTACCGCAAAGTACAGGAATGTGTAGAAAGGAGTTTCGCTCAAGCCAGACAGAAGCAAGAGAGGGACTACAACCATTATGCTCCCGTGGCTCCATTGTCACCTGGTGAGCAGGTACTCAAACGAAAGAGGAGACTACACAAGCTTGATGATCAATGGGAAGCGGAACCGTATACCATTCTGTCCTCCGATTTCGACAATACGAAGGTCTGTCTCATCAGTAAAGACGGAGGGGAGACCTCAACGGCCATATCCAGAGACCACCTGAAAATATGCCCTTATAAGCTGAAGGATGGGGAAACAGATCCCAGGACTTCTCTGCCCGTGGAAGAGGAGAAGATGATACACACTGTTCTTGGCGATTTTCCCCAGTCCTGGACTCAAATAAATCAGGCCATTGTGGTACCTGTTTTAACGTTTCGTAAACTGAGACCGCCAGAACTAAATGTGGTGCCAGGGCATCTGGATCCGCAAGCGCAGCCGACCCCACCAGAAGATGCGATGCCAACGGTCGAGCCAGTGGGCCCTCCCTCTGCCATCGGTGAATCTGCCATGCCCACCATTGGTAGTGGCAGCACTGAGAACTCCAGCATGCCAGAGATGCCCAGACTCAATAGAAGTGTAGCTAGAAGACAGTGCACTACACCAGCGATAGCAAGCGTAGCGGGCCCTGTCAGGTCAATAGCAACCCCTGCGCTGCGAAGGTCTACGTGTAGCACCCAGAATCAAACTCCACTTCGCTATAAACCGTGGAGATATTAACAATAGTTGCTATTTGGTTGAAAATGCTTGTGTAAATATCTGTGTTATAGGTTTAAAAATGGACAATGGTGTGATGGACAGTGAATCACTCCAAAACTTTCACAGGGGCCCCTTTGTTTACCTGGGGTCCCTGCTGTTCTATGGTTGCACCTACTGAACTGGGAGTCATGGACTGTGCATGACCAATCTTTTGCAACGTTCAAGCGTCCTTACCTTCCGTAACGGAAAGCACTGTTATGTTTACTTGTTCATAGTATGTAAAAATGTTGTGTGTTTTCTATTAACATGTATTGTTCTTCTTTTCCCAGTCTGGGAGTACTGGATTTAACCAGGGGGGAGTGCAGCACCCCAGAGTTCTGGTCATTGCAGTAATGTCGCTCTGCTACTAGGGGAGCGATGTTATATCTGATTGCACTAAAGGAGTTCATCTGACCAGGTATCACAAACACACATTACACTTCACACTCCGGCCACCAGGGGGAGTGGTTCTATCTACTAGGCCACTCCTCACACTCTGGTAAAACTGGGGGTTGGACGGGAAGTTAGGCAGAAAGAGCGCGGGAGAGGACCTGTCAGGGGTGGGATCCTGACAGCGGCCTAAAAAGAGGACAGATCGTTACGGAGCCATGCCTGCACTACCTTGCAGCGGCATCTTAAGAAAGGACACGAAGTGAAGTATAGTGTGGGGAAGTGACAAGCGTGATCACAGCACAAAGGAGATAGAATCAGAAGGAGTCGTGCCCCTGAGATCGTGGCAACATCCTTCTGCGGTGCGTAGCCGATGGCCGGAGCACCGAGAAAGTAAGAGACTCTACGCATTACTTTGAACCACGGCAGGACAGTTAACCCTAGGTTGGCTGTCTCACCTAAATCACCTAAGCAGACAAAAAAGGCAATTGTGGGAGAGGGGCGACTTTAGGGTCCCGGGAGAACTCCAGGCCTACCCCGTCATAGCCATATCATCTGGGGGACGGAGAGAGAAAAGAACATTAGAAGCAGACACGACAGTTGTGAGGACCATCCCGTGGTGCTCAGCAGGGAAGGACTACAACACACAGGCGCTAGTTGGTAGGCACTGACTTCCACCTGCAAAGGAAACTCTGGATGTGCCTTCGGACCGACCGGTCTCAGACAGCCCTGTTAGCAGTGCTCTGGATTGCGGATCTCTAAAGGCCCCGTCACACTTAGCGACGCTACAGCGATCCCGACAACGATACGACCTGTCAGGGATCGTTGCTGCGTCGCTATGTGGTCACTGGTAAGATGTCAAACTGTGAGATCTCCCCAACGACGCAGCAGCGATGCGGCGACCTGTAGCGACCTGTACAACGATGTCACATGGCAGCTATTTCATGACGATTAACAGACCTCAATGAGGGACGTCCTGTCATGAGGTCGTTGGTAAGGTGTCAAACACAGCGATGTGTGCTACCCAGCGGGACCTCAACGACCAAAAAAAGGTCCAGGCCATTCCGACACGACCAGCGATCTCACAGCAGGGGCCTGGTCGCTGCTACGTGTCACACATAGCGAGATCGCTACTGAGGTCGCTGTTTCGTCACAAAACTTGTGACTCAGCAGCGATCTCGCTAGCGATCTCGCTTTGTGTGACAGGGGCTTAAGTCTCCAGTAAAGAGGCAAAGAGACTGCAACCCTGTGTCCTCGTTATTCATTGCACCACGCACCAAACCACCACCTTTCCTTGGACGCCCCTTAGCAGGGTCACGGACCGGGTCTAGCCACCGTGACATCCTCAGAAGAAGAAGAGGCCCGGTACCGAGTACCCCGTGGCCCTGTGTCTGGGGGCGCTCCAACTATATATATACTAGATGGTTGCCCGATTCTAACGCATCGGGTATTCTAGAATATGTATGTCCACGTAGTATATTGCCCAGCCACGTAGTAGATTGCTCAGCCACGTAGTATATTGTCCATCCACGTAGTATATTGCCCAGCCATGTAGTATATTGTGCAGCCACGTAGTATATTGCCCAGTTACATTGTATTGCCCAGTGACATAGTATACAGCAGAGCCACATAGTATATTGCCCAGTTACGTAGTATATTGCCCAGTGACGTAGTATACAGCACAGTGCCACATAGTATATTGCCCAGTGACGTAGTATATTGCCCAGTGACGTAGTATATTGCCCAGTGACGTAGTATACAGCACAGAGCCACGTAGTATATTGCCCAGCTATGTAGTATATTGCCCAGCCACGTATGACACAGGTTAAAAAAATAAAAAATAAACATATACTCACCTTTCGCAGGCGCGTTGTAGCACTGTCGCCTGTGTGGGGTGCAGGCGGCATGTTCCGGTCCCAGGGTGTGCTGACGTCGCGGTCACGTGACCGTGTTGCGGTCACATGACCGTGACGTCACGGCAGGTCCTTGTCGTGCAGGACCTGTCATGACGTCACGGTCACATGACCGTGTAGCGGTCACATGACTGTGACGTCACGGCAGGTCCTTTCCGCGCAGGACTTGTGATGACGTCGCGGTCACATGACCGTGACTTCATGGCAGGTCCTTCTGCCAGACCATCCGTGCGACCGGAACGTGCCGATTGCATCGCGAGGAGCGGGAAAGGCGGCATAGGTGAGTCATTTTTTATTTGTTTTATTATTTTTAACATTCGATGTTATTACTATTGGCGCTGCATAGGCTGCGTCAATAGTAAAAAACTTGGTCACACAGGGTTAATAGCAGCGGTAACGGACTGCATTACACCGCGGCATAACACGGTCCGTTACCGCTGCCATTAACCCTGTGTGAGGGCAGACTGGATGGGTCTATGCGGGCGCTGGGCAGTGAGTGCGGGGAGTAAGGAGCGGCCATTTTCTTCCGGACTGTGCGCGTCGCTGATTGGTCGCGGCAGCCATGACAGGCAGCTGCCGAGACCAATCAGAGAACGAATAACCGTTACAGACAGACAGACAGAAGGACAGACGGAAGTACCCCTTAGACAATTATATAGTAGACTAGATTGTGGCCCGATTCTAACGCATCGGGTATTCTAGAATATGCATGTCCCCGTAGTATATGGACAATGATGATTCCAGAATTCGCGGCAGACTATGCCCGTCGCTGATTGGTCGAGGCAACCTTTATGACATCATCGTCGCCATGGCAACCATTATGACATCATCGTCGCTGTGCCCGTTGCTGATTGGTCGAGGCCTGGCGGCCTCGACCAATCAGAGAGCCGGGATTTCCAGGACAGACAGACAGACAGACAGACGGAAAAACCCTTAGACAATTATATATATAGATGTGTGTCTCACTGACATATATATAAATATATATATATATATATATACGTATATATATACCGTGTATATATATATCTATACTATGTGTATTTATTTATTATAGCTATTCTATTCTAACCTGTCAGTGTGATTTTATTGTACACCGCACTGAAGCACTGAATTACCGGCTTTTCTATAGAACACCGCTGCGTATTTCTCACAAGTCACACTGTTGGTCCGTGTGTAATCCGTATTTTTCTCGCCCCCATTGACTTTCATTGGCGTATTTTTTGAGCAATACGCTGACAAACGCAGTATGCTGCGATTTTCTACGCCCGTACAATACCGTATAATACGGATGCGTAAAATACGGCAGATAGGAGCTGCCTCATAGAAAGTCATTGGTCCGTGTGCAATGGGTATTTTCTGCGCCTCTCATACGTCCGTAAAACTCGCTAGTGTGACGCCGGCCTAACAGTTTCATGGCTTTTCGGACACACGCTGTGGGCCTGTCCGACCCCCCTCTTCCCACTCTACGTGTGTGTGAATTACAAGCCACTCTTTCTTCCCTCCTCCACAAGAATGTTTGTAGCTCTACTACGCTGCAAATACCAGACTGTGCAAACTACTCATTCCCTCCTCCCGCATAATATCCACCAAAACTGGTATAGCCACTTCCAAACTGCATGAGCTTCTATTGTTCTATTAAAGTGATATATATAGGTGCACCGATCCAGGCTAGAGATATAAGAATTATATATTCTGGATGTCCCTCGATAGATCTATAACTCACTGAAACCGCTAGCAGCTAAACCTAATGACTGCAAAGCATGGATTTCTCTGTAAGCTGGTATGGTAATTGCTCCATGTTTACACTTAAAAGAATCCCCATGATATGGGGCACAGGCTGATGATCGTGTCTTTCGTATACGAGATTCATACAGCGAGCTAGGCATAAAAATAGTTTTCATAATTCTAAGTAAAGGGGAGGTTTCAGCCTCTAAGTGAGGAGACCACAGGGGGCAGGTTTTGGTTTTAGGCTAGAAAATAAGTAATGAAATGAGCAGTCTTCACATGTCTGTTGTCCGGGGTCTAGCTGCTATACAGACGTGCTATGCATTTAGATGTGTGTATCCTCCTCTTCAGCACATGGCCGGCCATGATGATGCAATGACATAACGACCTGTAAGTGTTTTCAATTTTAATCCCATTTTATTTGTCATTGTATTGTACATATAAGTGTCTCCTTTATAATATCTTTTTATACTTTGTAAACACTGTCTACCTTTTTTTGAGTAAAATTTAAAACTACTAGCTTGTCTCTCTATGCTCTATAACAAACTGTTGCGTCCTCTGAAGTGAATTACGCTACTGATTTGGGTTGGCTCCAGGCCCGTTAATACTTGGAAAATCATAGCCTGTGGCAGCAAATTTGTCCTGTGTATTTGGGAGGCTTTGTAGCGATGGCAGAGTTGATGTGAATGGTGGGGATGATAAAGGTATTTTCCCCGTCAACCGTGACAGATTGGTGGGATCCCTTACTGTTATGATCTGGTGGCCCAAGAGCAGCATGAGACGGACTCTGGAGAAGGTGGTCCCTGTATTGACCGCAAACCCTGAACCTAGCAGCGCAACTAGAAGTAGCCGTGGGGGGTACCTAACACTCCCTAGACCCCTTGACAAAGCCTAAGATCTAACTTCCCCTAAAGACAGAAACAGGAAACCTATCTTGCCTCAGAGAAAATCCCCAAAGAATAGATAGCCCCCCACAAATATTGACTGTGAGAGGAGAGGGAAATAACATATGCAGATATGAAATCAGATTTTAGCATAGGAGGCCATACTAGCTAAAAAGAAAGAATAGAACAGAGTACTATGCGGTCAGTATTAAAACACTAGAAAATATCCACCACAGAAAATACACCACATCTGACTAAAGACATGGAGGGTATATCTGCATCTCCAGAGACACAGCTTGGCTGCAAAAAATCCTTCACAGACAAAGCTGGACAAGACAAAAACATAAATATGCACAGAACTATAAGGTCCACAGCAGGTGGACAGCAAAAACAAAGCCAGGACTTATCTTTGTAGAAAAGCACAGCAAACTGGAGAGACCAGCAGGGAAGTGAATCTTCCAAAAACAATGGACAACTGGCAGGGACTAAAGAGTCCTGCAAAGCTATATACCCCAATCAGTTTTGCAATTAGTAGATACACCTGTCCAATCCTGCAGTCCAGACACAACTGCATTACCCTCTACAACCACCGGAGGGAACCCAAAAGCTGAATTCACAACAGTACCCCCCCCCCCCTTGAGGAGGGGTCACCGAACCCTCACCAGAGCCCCCAGGCTGATCAGGATGAGCCCGATGAAAGGTACGAACCAAATCAGCGGCATGAACATCAGAGGCAGAAACCCAAGAATTATCCTCCTGGCCATAACCCTTCCATTTGACAAGGTACTGAAGCTTCCGCCTTGAAAAACGAGAATCCAAAATCTTCTCAACAACATATTCCAACTCCCCATCGACCAACATAGGGGCCGGAGGATCAACAGAGGGAACAACGGGCTCCACATATTTCCGCAACAAAGATCTATGGAAGACATTATGAATAGCAAAAGAGGCCGGAAGCGCCAGGCGAAAGGACACGGGATTAATAATCTCAGAAATCCTATAAGGACCAATAAATCGAGGCTTAAACTTAGGGGAAGAAACCTTCATAGGAACAAGACGGGAAGATAACCAAACCAGATCCCCAACCCGAAGCCGGGAACCAACACACCGACGACGGTTAGCAAAATGTTGAGCCTCCTCCTGAGACAGCACCAAATTGTCCACCACATGAGCCCAAATGTTCTGCAACCTGTCGACCACAGAATCCACACCAGGAAGGTCAGAAGGCTCAACCTGCCCAGAAGAAAAACGAGGATGAAAACCAAAATTACAAAAAAAAGGCAAAACCAAAGTAGCCGAACTAGCCCGATTATTAAGGGCAAACTCGGCCAATGGCAAAAAAGCCACCCAATCATCCTGATCAGCAGACACAAAGCATCTCAAATAGGTCTCCAAGGTCTGATTAGTTCGCTCAGTCTGGCCATTTGTCTGAGGATGAAATGCAGAAGAAAAAGACAAATCAATGCCCAGCTTGGCACAAAAGGCCCGCCAAAACCTAGAAACAAACTGGGAACCTCTGTCGGACACAAAATTCTCCGGAATACCATGCAAACGTACCACATGCTGAAAAAACAACGGAACCAAATCAGAAGAAGAAGGCAATTTAGGCAAAGGCACCAAATGAACCATCTTAGAAAATCGGTCACAGACAACCCAGATAACCGACATTCTTTGGGAAACAGGAAGATCGGAAATAAAATCCACAGAAATATGTGTCCAGGGCCTCTCAGGGACCGGTAATGGCAAAAGCAACCCACTAGCGCGGGAACAGCAAGGCTTAGCCCGCGCACAAATCCCACAGGACTGCACAAAATAACGCACATTCCGCGACAAAGAAGGTCACCAAAAGGACCTACCAACCAAATCTCTGGTACCAAAAATCCCAGGATGGCCAGCCAACACAGAACAATGAACCTCAGAAATCACTTTACTAGTCCATCTATCAGGAACAAACAGTTTCCCCACTGGACAGCGGTCAGGTTTGTCAGCCTGAAATTCCTGAAGAACCCGTCGTAAATCAGGGGAGATGGCAGAAAGAATCACCCCTTCCTTCAGAATGCCGACCAGCTCAAGAACCCCAGAGGAATCAGGAAAAAAACTCCTAGAGAGTGCATCCGCCTTAACATTCTATTGCTCCAGTCCCTGACAGCAAGCAGCTTGGATGGTAAACATATCATTCATTCTCTGAGCTGAAATATCCTGCATGTCTATTGCTCCAGTCCCTGACAGCAAGCAGCTTGGATGGTATCTGAGTCATTCTATTTTTGGCTTTGAATCCTGCATATATCTATATATGTTAGTCATCCTATTATGCATTTGTTTGTGTTTATAGATATTTAATCTGACTTTTGCATGTCCTTACTCAGAGAGATCACATAACTGTTTCAAAGCTGTTTATGATCCATGTAGACCTGGACATTTGTTTATCTGATCACTACATTTATTGTGTCCTGTTGTCTCAACTGAGTTAAGGTACCGTCACACTTAGCGACGCTGCAGCGATACCGACAACGATCCGGATCGCTGCAGCGTCGCTGTTTGGTCGCTGGAGAGCTGTCACACAGACAGCTCTCTCCAGCGACCAACGATCAGGGGAAAGACTTCGGCATTGTTGAAACTGTCTTCAACGATGCCGAAGTCCCCGGGTAACCAGGGTAAACATCGGGTTACTAAGCGCAGGGCCGCGCTTAGTAACCCGATGTTTACCCTGGTTACCATCGTTAAAGTAAAAAAACCAAACGCTACATACTTACCTACCGCTGTCTGTCCTCGGCGCTCTGCTTCTCTGGTCTGGCTGTGAGCACAGCGGCCGGAAAGCAGAGCGGTGACGTCACCGCTCTGCTATCCGGCTGCCCGCCGCTCACAGCCAGAGCAGAGAAGCCCAGCGCCGGGGACAGACAGCGGTAGGTAAGTATGTAGCGTCTGTTTTTTTTACTTTAACGATGGTAACCAGGGTAAACATCGGGTTACTAAGCGCGGCCCTGCGCTTAGTAACCCGATGTTTACCCTGGTTACCAGCGAAGACATCGCTGAATCGGCGTCACACACGCCGATTCAGCGATGTCAGCGGGACCTCAACGATCAAAAAATGGCTCAGGCCATTCCGACACGACCAGCGATCTCACAGCAGGGGCCTGATCGCTGCTACGTGTCACACATAGCGAGATTGCTACTGAGATCGCTGTTGCGTCACAAAACTTGTGACTCAGCAGCGATCTCGCTAGCGATCTCGCTATGTGTGACGGGGCCTTTAGACTGATTGCTAACGAGCTTTAACACAAAAAAAAAAAAGGGAGATCTAAGGGCTAGCCTTCTATAAATGTAGACTTAGCTTGGGGATGCATTCGTGCACTAGTATTCGTATATTTTTATTCAAAATACTTTTTTTCTAAGTACTCGGCAGTTATAACATGGCAGTTAGACAGGGCAGGAGACAGGTAAGACAATCTAAATCTAATCCATATTCACTTGAAACAGCACAAATACTCACCATATTTATTTGTATAATCAATATCCTGGCTGCTGCATTCACTCACATTCACCGCCCTTGCATTAACTCTCTACACTTCATCCATATCGGCCCCTCTGTCCTTGCCTCTCCTATGTATAGCACTCATGCTCTGTTCACATTGCTTAACAGCACAGATCCATTCAGTCCCACCATCCAACACAAGAGACACTCTCACAAATCACTTAACCATCTGCTCACTCTTTCGATCCTCGTTCTCCTAGTCGCTGGAGACATCTCTCCAAACCCCGGCCCCCCATGTTATAGCCAGTCAAACCTCCCAATTGCTACACCCAGAAACCCCTCTAACCTTATTAATATTCCCTGCATGCCTTCTGTCTCTTTGAATTGTGCCCTTTGGAATTCTCGCTCTGTGTGTAATAAACTCTCCTTCATTCATGACTTGTTCCTTTCTAATTCTCTTAATCTCCTGGCTCTTACTGAAACCTGGATCCAGCAGTCAGACACCACCGCTGCTGCTGCTCTTTCATATGGTGGACTACATTTTTCTCATACCCCAAGATCGGACAACAGAGCAGGTGGAGGCGTTGGTCTGCTCCTTTCACCCAAATGTACTTTCCAAGTTATCCCCCAAGTACCCTCACTTGTCTTCCCTTCCTTTGAGGTCCATGTGGTCAGACTCTACGTCCCCTTCTCCATGCGAGTGGCGGTGGTGTATCGTCCTCCCGGCCCCTCTCATCAGTTCCTGGATCACTTTGCCACCTGGCTTCCACACTTTCTCTCCTGTGACACCCCCACCCTTATCATGGGTGATTTCAACATCCCCATTGCCTCTCCCCTCTCCCCATCTGCTTCTCACCTTTTATCTCTATCCTCCTCTTTCGGCCTCTCACAGCATACTAACTCTCCAACACATGAAGATGGAAACTCCCTTGACTTGGTCTTCTCCCGGCTTTGCTCAGTGGATGATTTCACAAACTCCCCTCTCCCGCGCTCTGACCACAACCTTCTTTCATTCTCTATCAAGAACTGCCATCCCGCTCAGGTCACCCCCACTTTCCACATTTATAGAAACATACAGGCCATTAACACCCAGAAACTTATGAAGAACTTGCAGTTCTCATTGGCCCAAATCTTCTCCATCTCATGTCCTGATTCTGCTCTGAAGCATTACAATGAAACCCTGCAAAGTGCTCTGGATGAAGCTGCTCCTCCTATACATAAAACAACTCGGCACAGACGGCAACAACCGTGGCACACGCTGCAAACACGTTTCCTGCAGCGGTGCTCCAGGTGCGCAGAACGTCTGTGGAGAAAATCTAATCTACCCGAAGATTTCATCCATTATAAGTTCATGCTAAAGACATACAATTCTGCCCTTCACCTCTCCAAACAAACCTACTTCAACACCCTCATCACCTCCCTGTCCAATAACCCTAAACGTCTCTTTGACACGTTCCAGTCCCTACTCAACCCAAGAGAGCAGGCCCCAACCACGGATCTCCGTGCTGATGATCTGGCCAATTACTTCAAAGAAAAAATTGACCACATTCGACAGGAAATCATCTCCCAATCTCTTCATACCATGCACTGTCCTCCCTCCCCCACTGCATCTAGTTCACTCTCTGACTTTGAAGCAGTTACAGAAGAAGAAGTAAGCAGGCTCCTTGCATCTTCTCGCCCGACCACTTGCACCAGTGACCCCATTCCATCACATCTCCTCCAGTCCCTTTCTCCGGCTGTCACCTCTCACCTAACAAAAATATTCAACCTTTCCCTCACTTCCGGTATTTTTCCCTCCTCATTTAAGCATGCCATCATACATCCATTACTTAAAAAACCATCCCTCCCTCAAAACTGAGCCGCTAATTATAGACCTGTCTCTAATCTTCCCTTCATCTCTAAACTCCTCGAACGCCTGGTCCACTCCCGTCTTACCCGCTATCTCTCACATAACTCTCTTCTCGACCCTCTTCAATCTGGCTTCCGCTCTTTACACTCTACTGAAACTGCCCTCACTAAAGTCTCTAATGACCTACTAACAGCTAAATCTAATGGTCACTACTCCATGCTAATTCTCTTGGATCTCTCTGCAGCATTCGATACTGTGGATCATCAGCTCCTCCTCACTATGCTCCGCTCCATCGGCCTCAAGGACACTGTTCTCTCCTGGTTCTCCTCCTATCTCTCTGACCGATCCTTCACTGTATGTTTTGCTGGTTCCTTCTCCGCTCACCTTCCCCTTACTGTTGGAGTTCCTCAAGGATCAGTCCTAGGCCCCCTCCTCTTCTCTTTGTATACTGCCCCTATTGGACAAACAATCAGTAGATTTGGGTTCCAGTACCATCTCTATGCTGACGACACCCAATTATACACTTCTCCTGTTATCACGCCGACCTTTTTAGAAAACACCAGTGATTGTCTTACCGCTGTCTCTATCATCATGTCCTCCCTCTATTTGAAACTGAACCTGTCAAAAACTGAACTCCTCGTGTTCTCTCCCTCTACTAACCTACCTTTGCCTGACATTGCCATCTCCGTGTGCGGTTCCACCATTACTCCAAAGCAACATGCCCGCTGCCTTGGGGTCATCCTTGATTCTGACCTTTCATTCACACCCCACATCCGATCACTGGCTTGCTCTTCTTACCTGCATCTCAAAAACATTTCTAGAATTCGCCCTTTTCTTACTTTCGACTCTGCAAAAACTCTTACTGTTTCACTTATTCATTCTCGTCTGGACTATTGTAACTCTCTACTAATCGGCCTCCCTCTTACCAAACTTTCCCCGCTCCAATCTGTCCTGAATGCTGCTGCCAGGATCATATTCCTCACCAACCGTTACACCGATGCCTCTACCTTGTGCCAGTCATTACACTGGCTACCCATCCACTCCAGAATCCAGTACAAAACTACTACCCTCATCCACAAAGCACTCCATGGCTCAGCACCACCCTACATCTCCTCTCTGGTCTCAGTCTACCACCCTACCCGTGCCCTCCGCTCCGCTAATGACCTCAGGTTAGCATCCTCAATAATCAGAACCTCCCACTCCCGTCTCCAAGACTTTACACGTGCTGCGCCGATTCTTTGGAATGCACTACCTAGGTTAATACGATTAATCCCCAATCCCCACAGTTTTAAGCGTACCCTAAAAACTCATTTGTTCAGACTGGCCTACCGCCTCAATGCATTAACCTAACGATCCCTGTGTGGCCTATTTAAAAAAAAAAAAAAAATCAGGTTCCTCGCATCATGTTCTCATTCACTTTATGCAGTTAATAGCCCTCTGTGTCTGTACTGCTACATACTTAGGCAGTTAACTGGTTCATGCAGCTTTACATGAACACCTGAGCCTTACACTATGGCTGGTCCGAATAGCTAAAGCAATTGTTACCATCCACCTCTCGTGTCTCCCCTTTTCCTCATAGTTTGTAAGCTTGCGAGCTGGGCCCTCATTCCTCTTGGTATCTATTTTGAACTGTGATTTCTGTTATGCTGTAATGTCTATTGTCTGTACAAGTCCCCTCTATAATTTGTAAAGCGCTGCGGAATATGTTGGCGCTATATAAATAAAAAAAATTATTATTATAATTATTATTCTTAGTACCAGGAATGTACGAGACCACAAAATCAAAACGGGAGAAAAACAGGGACCATCAAGCCTGTCTAGGATTCAGCCGTTTGGCAGACTCGAGGTAAATCAGATTCTTATGATCGGTCAGGACCACAATACGGTGCTTGGCCCCCTTAAGCCAATGTCGCCACTCCTCAAATGCCCACTTCATAGCCAACAACTCCCGATTGCCGACATCATAATTGCGTTCCGCAGGCGAAAACTTCCGAGAAAAGAAGGCACACGGTTTCATCAAAGAACCATCAGAATTCTTCTGAGACAAAACGGCCCCTGCCCCAATCTCAGACGCGTCAACCTCAACCTGAAATGGAAGACAAACATCTGGCTGACGCAACACAGGGGCAGAAGTAAATCGGCGTTTAAGCTCCTGAAAGGCAGAAACAGCCGCGGAGGAGCAATTTGTCACATCAGCGCCTTTCTTTGTCAAATCGGTCAGAGGTTTAACCACACTGGAGAAGTTGGCAATGAAACGACGATAAAAATTAGCAAAGCTAAGGCTCTTCACAGATGTGGGCTGAATCCAATCATGAATGGCCTGAACCTTAACCGGATCCATTTCTATAGATGAGGGAGAAAAAATGAAACCCAAAAAAGAAACCTTCTGCACTCCAAAGAGGCACTTTGACCCCTTCACAAATAAAGCATTATTACGGAGGATCTGAAATACCATCCTGACCTGTTTCACATGAGACTCCCAATCATTGGAAAAAATCAAAATATCATCCAAATATACAACCATGAATTTATCAAGATAACTCCGAAAGATATCATGCATGAAGGATTGGAACACAGATGGAGCATTAGAGAGTCCGAATGGCATCACAAGGTATTCAAAATGGCCTTTGGGCGTATTAAATGCAGTTTTCCATTCGTCACCCTGCTTAATACGAATAAGATTATATGCCCCTCGAAGGTCAATCTTAGTAAACCAGCTAGCCCCCTTAATCCTAGCAAACAAATCAGTAAGCAAAGGCAAAGGGTATTGAAATTTGACCGTGATCTTATTCAAGAGGCGATAATCAATACAGGGTCTCAAGGAGCCATCCTTCTTGGCAGCAAAAAAGAACCCGCTCCCAACGGTGAAGAAGATGGCCGAATATGCCCCTTCTCCAAAGACTCCTTAATATAGTTCCGCATGGCAGCATGTTCTGGCACAGACAGGTTGAAAAGTCGGCCCTTAGGGAACTTACAACCTGAAATCAAGTCAATAGAACAATCACAGTCCCTATGCGGTGGAAGGGAACTGGATTTGGGCTCATCGAATACATCCTGGAAGTCTGACAAAAACTCAGGAATTTCAGAAGAGGGGGAAGAGGAAATTGACATCAAACGAACATGATCATGAACCCCCTGACAACCCCAACTAGTCACAGACATGGATTTCCAATCTAACACCGGATTATGTAGCTGCAACCATGGAAAACCCAGCACAATATCATCATGCAAATTATGCAACACCAGAAAACGACAATCTTCCTGATGGGCTGGCGCCATGCGCATAGTCAGCTGTGTCCAAAACTGAGGTTTATTTTTAGCCAACGGTGTAGCATCAATGCCCCTCAAAGGAATAGGGTTCTGCAAAGGCTGCAAGGGGAAACCACAACGTCTGGCAAATTCTAAGTCCATTAAGTTCAGAGCGGCGCCTGAATCCACAAATGCCATGACAGAAAATGATGACAATGAGCAGATCAAGGTCACAGATAACAGAAATTTAGGTTGTATAGTACTGATGGTAACAACTAGCGATTCTCTTTGTACGCTTAGGGCAATCAGAAATAACATGAGCAGGGGGGCGCATGCGTGGACCTTGGCGGTGTTGGACATGACTAGCTGAGCTCCGCATCCCAGCCAGCCACTACAACCCTCTAAAGCGCCGAAAAAGCAGCGAAGATCACCGGCACGGCGAGTACTCACCACTGAGAGCTGCGGGGGCGAACATGCCGAAGAAAGGAGGTGCGGGACAGGCAGCAAACCGCACAATTGAGGAGCTCCTCATGAGCAGCAGCGCGGGCAAGATGGCCGCCGCAGCAACGGCTTCCCCTCCTGCCACACTCACAGCAGCAGCTAACGGAGCAGAGATGGAAGAGCCTGACGCCACAGGTGAGACAGTCACCCCCACAGCAGCGCTAATAAAAATGCTACAGGAGACGTTTCGCACAGAGTTAAAATCTGCTATGCACAGCGTTACTGCGCAGCTACAAGAAATCTTACAGCGCACTTCTAATCTGGAAGATAAGATGGAGGTGGTGAATGAGGCCCTAGAAGAAGATCAGGAAACCATTAAAGCCCATGCAGAGTGTATAGCAGACCTTGAAATAAAATGCGAGGACTACGAGAACAGGTCCCGCAGGAGTAACATCCGCATCAGAGGCCTCCCTGAGTCTATAGTAACCTTAAAAGACACAGCAATGACACTCTTTAAGACTCTACTCCCTGAAACTGATCCAGTGCTGCTTCATATTACTAGGATTCACAGAGCCCTGGGCAGACCACGCACAGCGGACCTCCCTAGGGATGTTGTGCTTAAAATGCACTATGAAGAGGCGAGAGATCAAATACTGGCAGCAACTAGGGATCTGCCCTCCCTACCAGGACTACCGAACTCTGTACGACTATATGCAGACCTATCTCCTGCTACACTCTCCAGAAGGAGATCACTAAAACCAATCACTGCCGCTCTCCAGGCGAAACATACTAAATATCGATGGGGTTTCCGTTTGCCTTGCTATTCACCCATGGCAACGAGTCGTTCATATGCCGATCCCTGGAAGAGGGAAGAAGAGCCCTGGAGCGAGCTGGAATTCCTACTACAGAAGTCATTCCCCCTCAGCCGCAGAGGAGACCACGTCCACAGAAAGAATGGTCACAAACCCCTAGAACCAGGAGCCAGAGCGCGCAGATCACCTGAACATAACCTGAACCCGCATAGGGTGGATATTCTTTTTGTAGGACTGCTGAGGTGTAACCTCGGAGCCTTGAATTTGAGTCTCGATTTTACGACAATTCACTGGCAGTTAAGATTTGCCATGGCCGGCTGTTGAGTTAAATCACAAGCACTAAGCATTATTTGTCTTACCCATCTAATATGCATCTAACCAATTTTTCCCCCTTTCCCTTCCCCCCCCCCCCTTTTTTTTTTGTTGGTTTATTACCGTATATGGGTAACATTTAGGAAGGGTTAGGTTGCTGGGATTCAAAACGTGTTGCCTGATTAGGACGATGTCTGGGACCCCCGTTATTATGGGACCCCAGAATATCGCCTATAAAGGGTATTGTACCCAACTGTTTAAATGTTTTTTTGTTTTATGTAATTGTCTCCCCTTGTGTTGTCTGTGCCCTTGTGTTTCTCAGCAGATGTGAATGTACCCCACAACTCAGTTTATGCTGGAACCGATCACCGAACAGGGAGGTGGGATCTACTAACAGTCAAATTGCATGTGTTTAGAGTTAATTAGTTGATTCAGAAGATTAGGGTTATAGGTCGTTTAGAGAACCTTTTCTTGATATGCTAATTTATTGAGACAGGTTTTTTGGGTTATCAGGAGTTGTATGCCAAAATCATCAGTATTAAAACAATAAAAGACCTGACAAATTTCAGTTGGTGGATAATGAATCTATAATATATGAAAGTTTAATTGTAATCATTACATTATGGTAAATAATGAAATTTAACACTATATGCTAATTTTTTGAGAAGGACCTGTAGTTACATGCCAGCAACAACTCAGGCACTTGTATTTAAACTAATACTATCCAGGATCTCCGCAATACCCTACCAGCACCTTATTTGGAGTGGTGACTTCAACTTCACCCTGAACCCCACCCTAGATTGCACAGCGACAAAACGATCGGACATTACGAAGGGAGATAGACGGAAGATATTTAGATTAATGTAAGAGTATAGGATAGTCGACGTTTGGAGGGAGATAAATGAGGCCACGAGAGGGTACACCTTTTTTTCTAATGTACATAAAACATATTCGAGAATAGACATGCAAATGACCACGGCCAACACATTACCAGGAGTGCTGTTTTCCCGCCACATTCCGTCCTCTTTGTCAGATCACGATGCGGTCTTTTCAGTGTATAAATTAAATATAAACTCATCAAAACTATTTAGATGGCGCTTGAATGACTCGCTACTGTCAGATCCAGAGATCACAACTAAAATCAGAAATGACCTTAAGCTCTATTTTCAAACTAACGTGAATGAAGAATCAACCCCGGGAAACATATGGCAAGCGCATAAAAAATTTATCACGGGCACCCTAATTAAACTGGCCTCTAATAAAAAAAAGAGCAGAACTGAGCTACAATCTAAGCTAGAGAACAAATTACTAAACCTAATAAGCAGATACAAGATGTCAAGCTCCAATTAGATGCCGTCCTTACTCACAGAACAGAGCGTGCTTTGGCTTGGACAAAAGCCTCCTTTTACAGGCAGGCAAATAAACCAAGTAAACTATTGGCGCGACAGCTACGTCAAAAAGAATTCTTGAACACTATCTATTCAATCAGGGGTAGTAATGGCCATATCTCTGCTCATCCTGAAGCAATCTATAAGGAGTTTCACAGCTTCTATCAAAAACTATACTCGGCTCCTGTCTCCCCATCGCCTCCACTTTTGGATTCGTTTCTACAACATCTCTCGCTCCCTAAAATTAATGAACATTCCTCCCAAGTACTTCAATCTGACATAACAGAGGAGGAAATAGACCAGATAATTAAAAAATTGAAAACTGACAAAGCCCCCGGGCCTGATGGCCTCACAGCGCCCTATTATAAAAAGTTCAAGAAAATACTTATACCACACATTGCAAAATTTTGTAATGCATTATTGAATGGATCACAAATGCCCCCGAAGTTTTATGTAGCACATATAGCAGTGATACCCAAACCCAAAAAGGATCATCAGCAAACCAAAAATTACAGACCCATTTCGTTACTCAACGTAGACCTTAAAATATTCACATCTATCCTTACAGACAGAGTTAACAGGGTGCTCCCTTCTATTGTACACAGGGACCAAGTAGGCTTTATTCCCAGGAGACAAGGGCCAGACAATATAAGGCGAAACTTAAATATAATACATACAGAAACTAACTCCCTACAGCCCACCATGTTGTTAGCTTTAGATACAGAAAAAGCATTCGAATCAGTCTCATGGTCATATCTCTTTAGGATATTATCAGTATTTGGCCTACCCCAAAAATTAATAAATTGCCTAACCTTATTATATGACAAGCCAACAGCATACCTCAAATTGCCATCATTACATCCTACTCCAGTAAATATAAGGAGAGGAACCAGACAGGGATGTCCCCTCTCACCGGCACTATTTGCGTTGGCAATGGAGCCTTTGGCGGAAGCCATAAGGCGTAGTCCGGACATACTAGGGCCAACTAATTTGGGGGAACAGTATAAAGTCAGTTTATTTGCTGACGACCTGCTTTTATCTCTCACTAACCCCCATACCACTCTCCCAAATTTATTTTCACTACTCCGTGATTTTGAAGTAATATCAGGGCTTAAAATAAACATTGAAAAATCAGAGGCTCTATTTCTGAACACACCAGAAAAAACTCAGTCACACTTAGTGTCTCAGTTTGGCTTTGAAAAAAGGGAGCACTACTTGACCTACCTGGGGATTAACCTCACGTCTAATAGATCAACCCTATATAAATGGAATTATGCTCCTCTGATAGAAAACTTCCAAAAGGACTTGTCTAGGTGGTCATCATTAACTCTGTCTTGGCTAGGCAGAATAAATGCCATAAAGATGGTTTCTCTCCCAAGGTTTCTATATCTATTCCGTTCTCTGCTCATACCAGTGCCCCCAGGGGTATTGCAAGACATACATTCCAAGATCTCCAAATTTATTTGGCAAGGGAAAAAGCCGAGGATTAAACAACAAATAATGTTTCTGCACAGGAAGAGGGGAGGGTTTTCTTTACCTAACTTCACCAACTATTTTAAATCCACCCAGATCGCCCAACTGACCAGAATTTGCTCGTCAATAGACAGGCCTAGATGGGTCCACTTGGAGTCATTTTTGCTAAAACCATACTCCCTATTGGGTCTATTGTGGACCGAAGCGAAACTACCAAAACAAATCACTACTATTGCACCCTTTGCAGCGCAGTCTTTGCTTCTCTGGAGGAGAGATTCAAGAGCAAATTGCAGACTAAGGATTCGCCGTTAAATTCGCTATTTAATAACTCAGTATTTCCCCCAGGTCTTGACCCTCAACCCTTCTGCTGGTGGATCCTGAAAGGCCTAACCACAACTAAACCCCTTTACTCCCCGTTTAATATTGCTTTAACTAGACAGGAATTTATTCAAAAACATGAGCCCCCGGTTAGAGAAATGTTCCGCATGAACCAAATCCTCGATTTTGTTAGGAGGAGTGTCCCGGGCAGAAACCCTTTTAGACTAACAGGATTTGAACAAAAATGCTCAGGTGATCCCTTGGGAAGGGGGGTGATATCCCTATTGTACTCTTCCTTTGCCACAACACAGGGGGAGGGAAAACTAAGATTCATGAGTCAATGGGAAGAGGATTTGGGGTTCGAAATGTCAATGGAGGAATGGTGGCGCTCTTGTAACAATCTATCTAGGGGCTCACACCAGGTATCTATAGTTGAATCTTCTCTCAGAGTCCTTCACAGGACTTACCAAGTACCCACGAGACTTCATGCCATCTATCCTCAGATTTCGGATAGGTGTTTTAGGGGTTGCGATACACCTGGAGACATGAGAGGTCTCTGGAGGGAGGTGAAGCTTATGATTGATAGGATGGCTGGAAGAGAGATACCATTGGACCCACGGACATTTTTACTCGGATTAAAACCACAGGGAATGTCCAAAACACTCTTTAGACTGGTGATCTTGTTGGGCATGGCGGCTAAAACACACATAGCATCAAAATGGAGGACACCGTCACTTTCAATGTCCCAAGTCAGGACTAGAATGAACACTACTATGATGTACGAGCGCATCCAAGCTACGAGAACTGATGATTGGAACTTCTTTCTCCGGGTGTGGACCCCGTGGCTGGATTTGAACTCTGGGGATCAGCTGTCGCTTGCCCTTACACTCTCTTCGTGAGGTGTGAACTGGAGACCGCAGATAACTATCTAGCGATAGATATAGGTGTGTGGGTTCTTTTTTCTGTTTCTTATCTTTTTGCTTATCCCACGCTATGAGTTGTAACCTAAAATCTGACCTCTGTCGGTGTAGACATAAAGTGTACTGTTGTGTGGTAAAGAATAGTGTAAAGCGGATTTCTTTTGATTCATGTCCTAACCCACTTTCCCTTTTGTCTCTGTCTTGTCTTTGTCTTGTCTTATACAAATGTGCGCATGGGTCCATTATAATGGATATATTATGACACTAACGATGTAAGAGCGGTCCCTTGTTGTACTTTCAAAACTCCCATGTTGGGAGATCTATGTATTATTCTTTAAATAAAAAAATTATTGAAACAAAAAAAAGAAATAATATGAGCAGAATCGCCGCAGTAAAAACACAACCTATTCTGACGCCTGAATCTTTGACGCTCAGCTCTAGACAAAATCCTATCACACTGCATAGGCTCAGGGCTCCGCTCAGAGGACAACGCCACAGTGTGCACAACTCTGCGCTCGCGCAAGCGCCGATCAATCTGAATGGCCAGAGACATAGAATCACTCAGACCAGCAGGTGTGGGGAACCCCACCATAACATTTTTAACAGATTCAGAAAGACCCTTTCTGAAAATTGCCGCCAAGGCATCCTCATTCCATTTAGTCAGTACAGACCATTTTCTAAATTTCTGGCAATACGATTCTGCTGCTTCTTGACCTTGACACAGGGCCAACAAGATTTTCTCAGCCTGATCCACAGAATTAGGCTCATCATACAACAACCCCAATGCCTGAAAGAAAGAATCAACATTAAGCAAAGCAGGATTGCCAGTTTCCAGGGAAAATGCCCAATCCTGTGGGTCACCACGCAGCAGGGATATGATGATTTTAACCTGCTGAATAGGATCACCAGAAGACCGGGGTCTTAATGCAAAAAACAGTTTACAGTTATTTTTGAAACTCAAAAATTTGGATCTGTCACCAAAGAATAAATCAGGAGTGGGAATCTTAGGTTCTAAGGCAGGAGTCTGAACAATATAATCTGAAATACCCTGTACCCTAGCAGCAAGCTGATCCACCCGAGAAACTAACTCCTGAACATTCATGTTAATACTAGATTCCGTAGCCACCCAGAGATTAAGAGGGAGTAACAGGCTAAGGAAAAAAAATGGCTCAAAACCTTCCCTCCCTTCTTCTGAGAAATAATTAACTCATTGTTGGCCAGTTGTACTGTTATGATCTGGTGGCCTAGGAGCAGCATGAGACGGACTCTGGAGAAGGTGGTCCCTGTACGGACCGCAAACCCTGAACCTAGCAGCGCAACTAGAAGTAGCCGTGGGGGGTACCTAACACTCCCTAGACCCCTCGACAAAGCCTAAGATCTAACTTCCCCTAAAGACGGAAACAGAAAACCTATCTTGCCTCAGAGAAAATCCCCAAAGAATAGATAGCCCCCCACAAATATTGACTGTGAGAGGAGAAGGAAATAACATACGCAGATATGAAATCAGATTTTAGCATAGGAGGCCATACTAGCTAAAAAGAAAGAATAGAACAGAGTACTATGCGATCAGTATTAAAACACTAGAAAATATCCACCACAGAAAATACAAATCACCACATCTGACTAAAGACATGGAGGGTATATCTGCATCTCCAGAGACACAGCTTGGCTGCAAAAAATCCTTCACAGACAAAGCTGGACAAGACAAAAACATAAATATGCACAGAACTATAAGGTCCACAGCAGGTGGACAGCAAAAACAAAGCCAGGACTTATCTTTGTAGAAAAGCACAGCAAACTGGAGAGACCAGCAGGGAAGTGAATCCTCCAAAAACAATGGACAACTGGCAGGGACTAAAGAGTCCTGCAAAGCTATATACCCCAATCAGTTTTGCAATTAGTAGATACACCTGTCCAATCCTGCAGTCCAGACACAACTGCATTACCCTCTAAAACCACCGGAGGGAGCCCAAAAGCTGAATTCACAACACCTGACATATCCAGTGGGATTCGTGACAACAGCGTGTTAGGAGCAGGGTCACAGCATCACAGAGGATGTCATTGTCACGATAATATAAATATGCCATATTTTGAGTATACTTGTCACGGATCCCGGGCAGCATGGTGGCACAGAGGTTAGCACTGCAGCCTTGCAGCGCTGGAGTCCTGGGTTCAGACCCCACCAAGGACAAACATCTGCAAAGAGTTTGTATGTTCTCTCCGTGTTTGCATGGGTTTTCTCCAGGTACTCCGGTTTCCTCCCACATTCCAAAGACATACTGATAGGGAATTTAGATTGTGAGCCCCAACGGGGACAGCGAGGATAATGTGTGCAACCTGTAAAGCGCTGCGGAATATGTTAGCGCTATATAAAGATTATTATTATTATATAGGATAACTTTATCATCCCCACCGCTCACACCAATTTGTCAGGAACCGGGGTTGTTTGGTTGCCTGTGTTTCCTTTCTGAAGGGGATTTATCTATATCCCACTTCCCAGTTCCGGTTTGGTACTTGCAGCTCCCTGGCACCGCCCTTACCCTCAGGTCAGACAGGATACTGCACCTAGGATAATTAGTCGCCAGAAAGGCTTCCTTACTTTGTGCTGACTAATGGGCACACTGCTAACGGGTCCGGAGAGCACCCAAATTAGTAGCGTAATTCACTTTAGAGGATCTTAGCGATTTCAGTGAGTTATAGATCTCTCGGTTGGTCATTTGGAATATGTAACACTTATATCTCTATCCCTGATCGGTGCCATTATACATAACTTTTCAAGAACAAAAGCGTGCGGTTTGAACGTTGCTGTACCAGTTATAGCTGGTATCAGGTGGGAGGGGGGATGAGGGGTTTAGACAGGAGACTGGCTTTCCCAGCACAAAGCCATAAAAATTTCTCAGTGATTTCAGTGAGAGTTGCTGGCACGCTGGTCTCACAATCCGGCTATATAGCAGGAGGGAGGAAGAGTGGCTTAGAATTCCAGCCTGGCTTGGCAGGCAGAGGAAACTGCAAGTGAGAGCACAGTACAGTCATGGCCAAAAGTTTTGAGAATGAGACAAATATTAATTTTTCCAAAGTCTACTGCTTCATTTTTTCTAATGGCAATTTGCATATACTCCTGAATATCAGAGTGATCAGCTTAACAGCAATTACTGTACTTGCAAAGTAAATATTTGCCCAGAAAATGAACTTTAACCCCCAAAACACATTTCAACATCATTGCAGTCCTGCCTTAAAAGGAGCAGCTAACATCGTTTTAGTGATTGATCCATTAACACAGGTGTGGGTGTTGATGAGGACAGGGTCGGCGATCAATCAGTCATGATTAGGTAAGAATGACATCACTGGACACTTTAAAAGGAGGCTGGTGCTTGGTATCATTGTTTCTCTTCAGTTAACCATGGTTATCTTTAAAGAAACACGTGCAACCATCATTGCACTGCACAAAAATGGCCTAACAGGGAAGAGTATCGCAGCTAGAAAGATTGCACCTCAGTCAACAATCTATCGCATCATCAAGAACTTCAAGGAGAGAGCTTCCATTGTTGTCAAAAAGGCTCCAGGGCGCCCAAGAAAGACCAGCAAGTGCCAGGACCGTATCTTAAAACTGTTTCAGCTGCGGGATCGGACTACCAGCAGTGCTAAGCTTGCTCAGGAATGGCAGCAGGCTGGTGTGAGTGCTTCTGCACGCGCTGTGAGGCGGAGACTCTTTGAGCAAGGCCTGGTTTCAAGGAGGGCAGCAAAGAAGCCACTTCTCTCCAGAAAAAACATCAGGGACTGACTGATATTCTGCAAAAGGTACAGGGAGTGGACTGCTGAGGACTGGGGCAAAGTTATTTTCTCTGATGAATCCCCTTTTCGATTGTTTGGGACATCTGGAAAACAGCTTGTTCGGAGAAGAAGAGGTGAGCGCTACCACCAGTCTTATCTCATGCCAACTGTAAAGCATCCTGAAACCATTCATGTGTGGGGTTGCTTCTCAGCCAAGGGAATCGGCTCACTCACAGTCTTGCCTAAAAACACAGCCATGAATAAAGAATGGTACCAGAATGTCCTCCAAGAGCAACTTCTCCCAACCGTCCAAGAGCAGTTTGGCGCCCAACAATGCCTTTTCCAGCATGATGGAGCACCTTCCCATAAAGCAAAGGTGATAACTAAATGGCTCATGGAACAAAACATAGAGATTTTGGGTCCATGGCCTGGAAACTCACCAGATCTTAATCCCATTGAGAACTTGTGGTCAATCATCAAGAGACGGGTGGACAAACAAAAACCAACAAATTCTGACAAAATGCAAGCATTGATTATGCAAGAATGGACTGCTATTAGTCAAGATTTGGTCCAGAAGTTGATTGAGAGCATGCCAGGGAGAATTGCAGAGGTCTTGAAGAAGAAGGGTCAACACTGCAAATATTGACTTGCTGCATTAACTCATTCTAACTGTCAATATAACCTATTGGTACTCATAATATGATTGCAATTATATTTCTGTATGTGATATAAACATCAGACAAACACTAATAAAAACCAGAGGGCAGCAGATCATGTAAAAATATAATTTTGGTGTCATTCTCAAAACTGCTGGCCATGACTGTATGTGTAATTGACGTAATCAGAAATTCTTCATATTTCCTGACAATACTTCTAGAAGGTTCCATGGCTTTACAGACACATGCTGTGGGCTTTTGACCCCCTCAGCTCTTTCTCGCTACACACTCTGTGCACTATGATACCAGTGTGCTAGCAGCCCTCAATGAGTAGTTTATGGCTCTAAGCTGGCTAAAGACAGTTGCGAAAACATGTGTTCTTTTGTTCATTTAAAAGCTTAATAGTAGGGCATAACTTAACCCCAATTAGTAATAGAGATAAAGGTTACATATTCCGAATGCCCACCGAGAGATCTATAACCCAGTGAAATCTCTAGGATCGAGGCCCAACGAAGCCAAGGAGTGGATTTCTCTGTAAGAAGGTCATGTATCCACTTCGTGTTTATACTTAAATGAACCCCCATGTCATGCTGAGCTTAATGATAATTTTGTCTTTCTTCTACGAGGTTCACCCTAAGAGATATAGGTAATAGAGTATTTCATAATTGTTCAGAAAGGGGAATTCCCCAACCACCCAGTGAGGTCAGGAAATTACACTACTGATTGGGTTGTCTCCTGACCCGCTATTAATCATAGGAATAGGAGCTGGTGGCAGCAGATCGTACTGAGCTTGTTGGGTATAGCTGGCAGTGATGGACGTCGTTTGATAATTATAATTCCTGCCTTACTGGGAGTAGTTATATCGCCCTCGCTGCCTCATGCCCAAAAGCCAGTACACAACCGGGCCGCCGTTCTGGCGACTACTTATACTAGGTGTAGGTCCCTGACTGACCAGAGGGTAAGGACGGGTGCCAGAGAGCTGCAAGTTCCAAACCGGAACTGGGAAGTGGGATATAAATAAATCCCTGACGAAAGAACTGGGGCAACAAAACACCCCCGGTTCATGACAGTCATACACAACACAGCAGGGTCACAGCAGCACAGAGGATGTCATACACAGTATGGAAGGAGCAGTCACAGCAGCGCTGAGAACATCATACACAGTATGGAAGGAGCAGGGTCACAGCAACACAAAGGATGTCACAAACAGCATGGAAGGATCAGGGTCACAGCAGCACAGAGGATGTCAGACACAACAAGGAAGGAGTAAGGTCACAAAGGATGTCATACACAGCATGTAATGAACAGGGTCACGGTATCACAGATGTCATACACATCATGGAAGGAGCAGGGTAACAGCAGCACAGAAGATGTCATACACGTCATGGAAGGAGCAAGGTCACAGAAGCAGAGTGGATGCCATACATACATGTTATGATAAGGTAATTCAGTACCACAATGGACATAGAGGTCAGAGCACATACAGTGACCTGACAATAACCCAAAAACATAGAACGAGCTCTGAGACGTGGGAACTCTGCTGACCGCAATCCCTAATCCTCTCCAACCACACTAGAGGCAGCCGTGGATTGCGCCTAACGCTCCCTATGCAACTCGGCACAGCCTGAGAAACTAGCTAGCCTGAAGATAGAAAATAAGCCTACCTTGCCTCAGAGAAATACCCCAAAGGAAAAGGCAGCCCCCACATATAATGACTGTGAGTTAAGATGAAAAGACAAACGTAGAGATGAAATAGATTTAGCAAAGTGAGGCCTGACTTTCTGAACAGAGCGAGGATAGGAAAGGTAACTTTGCGGTCAACACAAAACCCTACAAAAAACCACGCAAAGGGGGCAAAAAAACCCTCCGTACCGAACTAACGGCACGGAGGTACACCCTCTGCGTCCCAGAGCTTCCAGCAAGCAAGAAAAAACAAATAGACAAGCTGGACAGAAAAAACAGCAAACAAAATAGCAAAGCAGAACTTAGCTATGCAGAGCAGCCGGCCACAGGAACGATCCAGGAGGAAACAGGTCCAATACTAGAACATTGACTGGAGGCCAGGATAAAAGCACTAGGTGGAGTTAAATAGAGCAGCACCTAACGACTTCACCACATCACCTGAGGAAGGAAACTCAGAAGCCGCAGTACCACTCTCCTCCACCAACGGAAGCTCACAGAGAGAATCAGCCGAAGTACCACTTGTGACCACAGGAGGGAGCTCTGCCACAGAATTCACAACAGTACCCCCCCCTTGAGGAGGGGTCACCGAACCCTCACCAGAGCCCCCAGGACGACCAGGATGAGCCATATGAAAGGCACGAACAAGATCGGGAGAATGGACATCAGAGGCAAAGACCCAGGAATTATCTTCATGAGCATAACCCTTCCACTTAACCAGATACTGGAGTTTCCGTCTTGAAACACGAGAATCCAAAATCTTCTCCACAATATACTCCAACTCCCCCTCCACCAAACCCGGGGCAGGAGGATCGACAGATGGAACCATAGGTGCCATGTATCTCCACAACAATGACCTATGGAATACGTTATGTATGGAAAAAGAATCTGGAAGGGTCAGACGAAAAGACACAGGATTAAGAACCTCAGAAATCCTATACGGACCAATGAAACGAGGTTTAAACTTAGGAGAGGTAACCTTCATAGGAATATGACGAGAAGATAACCAAACCAAATCCCAACACGAAGTCGGGGACCCACACAGCGTCTGCGATTAGCGAAACGTTGATCCTATTCCTGGGACAAGGTCAAATTGTCCACTACATGAGTCCAAATCTGCTGCAACCTGTCCACCACAGTATCCACACCAGGACAGTCCGAAGACTCAACCTGCCCTGAAGAGAAACGAGGATGGAACCCAGAGTTGCAGAAAAACGGCGAAACCAAGGTAGCCGAGCTGGCCCGATTATTAAGGGCGAACTCAGCCAAAGGAAAAAAGGACACCCAGTCATCCTGATCAGCAGAAACAATGCATCTCAGATATGTTTCCAAGGTCTGATTGGTTCGTTCGGTCTGGCCATTAGTCTGAGGATGGAAAGCCGAGGAAAAAGACAAGTCAATGCCCATCCTACCACAAAAGGCTCGCCAAAACCTCGAAACAAACTGGGAACCTCTGTCAGAAACGATATTCTCTGGAATGCCATGTAAACGAACCACATGCTGGAAAAACAATGGCACCAAATCAGAGGAGGAAGGTAATTTAGACAAGGGTACCAAATGGACCATCTTAGAGAAGCGATCACAGACCACCCAAATGACTGACATCTTTTGAGAGACGGGAAGATCTGAAATAAAATCCATAGAGATATGTGTCCAAGGCCTCTTCGGGACCGGCAAGGGCAAAAGCAACCCACTGGCACGAGAACAGCAGGGCTTAGCCCGAGCACAAATCCCACAGGACTGCACAAAAGAACGCACATCCCGCGACAGAGATGGCCAACAAAAGGATCTAGCCACTAACTCTCTGGTACCAAAGATTCCAGGATGACCAGCCAACACCAAACAATGAACCTCAGAGATAACTTTATTCGTCCACCTATCAGGGACAAACAGTTTCTCCGCTGGGCAACGATCAGGTTTATTAGCCTGAAATTTTTGCAGCACCCGCCGCAAATCAGGGGAGATGGCAGACACAATTACTCCCTCTTTGAGGATACCCGCCGGCTCAGATAAACCCGGAGAGTCGGGCACAAAACTCCTAGACAGAGCATCCGCCTTCACATTTTTAGAGCCCGGAAGGTACGAAATCACAAAGTCAAAATGGGCAAAAAACAGCGACCAACGAGCCTGTCTAGGATTCAACCGCTTGGCAGACTCGAGATAAGTCAAGTTCTTATGATCAGTCAAGACCACCACGCGATGCTTAGCTCCTTCAAGCCAATGACGCCACTCCTCAAATGCCCACTTCATGGCCAGCAACTCTCGATTGCCCACATCATAATTTCGCTCAGCAGGCGAAAACTTCCTGGAAAAGAAGGCGCATGGTTTCATCACCGAGCAATCAGAACTTCTCTGCAACAAAACAGCCCCTGCTCCAATCTCAGAAGCATCAACCTCGACCTGGAATGGAAGCGAAACATCTGGTTGACACAACACAGGGGCAGAAGAAAAACGACGCTTCAACTCTTGAAAAGCTTCCACAGCAGCAGAAGACCAATTGACCACATCAGCACCCTTCTTGGTCAAATCGGTCAATGGTTTAGCAATACTAGAAAAATTTCAGATGAAGCAACGATAAAAATTAGCAAAGCCCAGGAACTTTTGCAGACTTTTCAGAGATGTCGGCTGAGTCCAATCATGGATGGCTTGGACCTTAACAGGGTCCATCTCGATAGTAGAAGGGGAAAAGATGAACCCCAAAAATGAAACCTTCTGAACACCAAAGAGACACTTTGATCCCTTCACAAACAAAGAATTAGCACGCAGGACCTGGAACACCGTTCTGACCTGCTTCACATGAGACTCCCAATCATCCGAGAAGATCAAAATGTCATCCAAGTACACAATCAGGAATTTATCCAGGTACTCTCGGAAGATGTCATGCATAAAGGACTGAAACACTGATGGAGCATTGGCAAGTCCGAATGGCATTACTAGATACTCAAAATGGCCCTCGGGCGTATTAAATGCAGTTTTCCATTCATCGCCTCGCTTAATACGCACAAGATTATACGCACCACGAAGATCTATCTTGGTGAACCAACTGGCCCCCTTAATCCGAGCAAACAAATCAGATAACAATGGCAAGGGGTACTGAAATTTAACCATGATCTTATTTAGACGGCGGTAATCTATACAAGGTCTCAGCGAACCATCCTTCTTGGCTACAAAAAAGAGCCCTGCTCCTAATGGCGACGATGATGGGCGAATATGCCCCTTCTCCAAGGACTCCTTCACATAACTCCGCATAGCGGCGTGCTCAGGCACAGATAAATTAAACAGTCGACCTTTTGGGAATTTACTACCAGGAATCAAATCGATAGCACAATCCCTATGCGGAGGTAGGGTATCGGACTTGGGCTCATCAAATACATCCCGGTAATCAGACAAGAACTCTGGAACCTCAGAAGGGGTGGATGACGAAATAGTCAGAAATGGGACATCACCATGTACCCCCTGACAACCCCAGCTGGACACAGACATGGATTTCCAATCTAATACTGGATTATGGACTTGTAGCCATGGCAACCCCAACACGACCACATCATGCAGATTATGCAACTCCAGAAAGCGAATAACCTCCTGATGTGCAGGAGCCATGCACATGGTCAGATGGGTCCAATACTGAGGCTTATTCTTGGCCAAAGGCGTAGCATCAATTCCTCTCAATGGAATAGGACACTGCAAGGGCTCCAAGAAAAACCCACAATGCCTAGCATACTCCAAGTCCATCAAATTCAGGGCAGCGCCTGAATCCACAAATGCCATGACAGAATACGATGACAAAGAGCAGATCAAGGTAACGGACAAAAGAAATTTTGACTGTACCGTACCAATGGTGGCAGACCTAGCGAACCGCTTAGTGCGCTTAGGACAATCAGAGATAGCATGAGTGGAATCACCACAGTAGAAACACAGCCCATTCAGACGTCTGTGTTCTTGCCGTTCAACTCTGGTCAAAGTCCTATCGCACTGCATAGGCTCAGGTTTAAGCTCAGGTAATACTGCCAAATGGTGCACAGATTTACGCTCACGCAAGCGTCGACCGATCTGAATGGCCAAAGACATAGACTCATTCAGACCAGCAGGCATAGGAAATCCCACCATGACATCCTTAAGGGCTTCAGAGAGACCCTTTCTGAAAATAGCTGCGAGCGCACCTTCATTCCATTGAGTGAGTACGGACCACTTTCTAAATTTCTGACAATATACCTCTATCTCATCCTGACCCTGACACAGAGCCAGCAAATTTTTCTCTGCCTGATCCACTGAATTAGGCTCATCGTACAGCAATCCGAGCGCCAGGAAAAACGCATCGATATTACTTAATGCAGGATCTCCTGACGCAAGAGAAAATGCCCAGTCCTGAGGGTCGCCACGTAAAAAAGAAATAATGATCCTAACTTGTTGAACTGGGTCACCAGAGGAGCGAGGTTTCAAAGCCAGAAATAGTTTACAATTATTTTTGAAACTCAGAAATTTAGTTCTATCTCCAAAAAACAAATCAGGAATAGGAATTCTCGGTTCTAACATAGAATTCTGAACCACAAAGTCTTGAATATTTTGTACTCTTGCCGTGAGCTGATCCACACATGAAGACAGACCTTTAATGTCCATCGCTACACCTGTGGCCTGAACCACCCAAATGTCTAGGGGAAAAAAAAGGCAAAACACAGTGCAGAGAAAAAAAAATGGTCTCAGAACTTCTTTTTTTCCTCTATTGAGAAACATTAGTACTTTGGGCCTCCAGTACTGTTATGATAAGGTAATTCAGTGCCACAATGGACATAGAGGTCAGAGCACATACAGTGACCTGACAATAACCCAAAAACATAGAACGAGCTCTGAGACGTGGGAACTCTGCTGACCGCAATCCCTAATCCTCTCCAACCACACTAGAGGCAGCCGTGGATTGCGCCTAACGCTCCCTATGCAACTCGGCACAGCCTGAGAAACTAGCTAGCCTGAAGATAGAAAATAAGCCTACCTTGCCTCAGAGAAATACCCCAAAGGAAAAGGCAGCCCCCACATATAATGACTGTGAGTTAAGATGAAAAGACAAACGTAGAGATGAAATAGATTTAGCAAAGTGAGGCCCGACTTTCTGAACAGAGCGAGGATAGGAAAGGTAACTTTGCGGTCAACACAAAACCCTACAAAAAACCACGCAAAGGGGGCAAAAAGACCCTCCGTACCGAACTAACGGCACGGAGGTACACCCTCTGCGTCCCAGAGCTTCCAGCAAGCAAGAAAAAACAAATAGACAAGCTGGACAGAAAAAACAGCAAACAAAATAGCAAAGCAGAACTTAGCTATGCAGAGCAGCCGGCCACAGGAACGATCCAGGAGGAAACAGGTCCAATACTAGAACATTGACTGGAGGCCAGGATAAAAGCACTAGGTGGAGTTAAATAGAGCAGCACCTAACGACTTCACCACATCACCTGAGGAAGGAAACTCAGAAGCCGCAGTACCACTCTCCTCCACCAACGGAAGCTCAGAGAGAGAATCAGCCGAAGTACCACTTGTGACCACAGGAGGGAGCTCTGCCACAGAATTCACAACACATACAGCATGGAAGGAGCAGGGTCACAGCAGCACAGAGGATGTCATACACAGCATGGAAGGAGCAGGGTCACAGCAGCAGAAAGAATATCATACACAGTGTCACGATTCACACCGTGACTGTCACCCCCACGTCACAGATCGGGTGACTTTAGGCCAACAGACGGCTATCACATGTGCAGGGGGGCTTATCTTAGTTATCCCTCCACTCCACAATGTGATGAAAAAACACACACAAGGCTATTGACCTCTTAGTTTACAGCAGGGGCTTATTCTAGGTATCCCACTGTTCTGCAATATACCACGAACTGCAGGGATTTATGTATATCCCGCTTACAGTTCCACTTGAAACTTGCAGCTCTCTGGCGCCCCCTTATTCTCAGGTCAGATTAGGTACTGCATCTAGGGTAATTAGTCACCAGAAAGGCTGCCTGCTATGTACTGGGTATTGGGCACGCTGCAGCGACGCGATTGACTACTCCCACTCAGGCAGGAACAATAATTATCAATGCCGCAGTCACAACAACGACACCCAAAGGCACTGTACAAATGTATGCTGCCACCAGCTTCGATTAAACGGGTCCGAAGCTAACCCAAAACAGTAGCGTAATTCTCGTCAGAAGACTTAGGGTACGTTTTAGAGCAGGAAGAATGAAAACTAGTAATTTATATATTTTACTCCGTTAGAATTAAGGCAGTGTCTATAAATAGATGTTACAATATGAGACAATTAAAATATGTACAAGGTAAATTATAAAATAAACAGGGATGAAATAAGAAAAGATACAACTCACATGTTCTCAGTTCATATCAGGCAAAACCATGCTGGTGGGCGGAGCTCCCCAAATGTCCCAGTGCATGAGGACGCTGGTTAGGAAGAGCTCTTCAAGTCAGACTCCCATAGGCTCCAGCAGACAGACAGACTTATAGCTCAAACTGATGACATCACAGAAAGGGCTGGTTTTTCCAGACCCTCCTACCTCTTCAGTTTAACTAAATTTAACCTAAATTTGTCTAATGCCTGTAACGCCACTACAGAACATGTCATAGTCATAACAAACCCAGCATTCATCTCATATTAACATTGGCATTCTAATGAGATCAAATATGTCCTATTTGTGGTGCATAATTACAGAGAAATCCCTACTTTTTTACCTGATGGAGTTAGAAGCTCATGTTTACAGCGGTTGACAGATCCGCCGATGGACGTAAAGAATAGGTATTTTTCCTTTTTGTAGCCTAAATCGTTAGCCCAATATCTTACAAGAATGGAACAAAGGACTTCTTGCATTTACAGAAGGGAATCAGACTGGTTTTAGCTAGTACACTTTCCATTGCAGCTATACCGGTCGTAAATACCTTTCTTCAATAAAACTTCCCCACATACATTGACAAGGCAAGCTAAACACAGAGTGAAGGGGGGTCAACGCCAACCCTATATGTGCAGGCAGAGAAACTAAACTTATATGATACTAGATTGTGGCCCGATTCTAACGCATCGGGTATTCTAGAATATGCATGTGCCCATAGTATATGGACAATGATGATTCCAGAATTCACGGCAGACTGTGCCCGTCGCTGATTGGTCGAGGCAACCTTTATGACATCATCGTCGCCATGGCAACCATTATGACATCTACGTCGATACTGTGCCCGTCGCAGAATCAGAAACGTGGGATTTCTATGTCCTTTATGACATCATCGTCGCTGTGCCCGTTGCTGATTGGTCGAGTGTTATGATCTGGTGGTTAGAACAAATAGTGGACCTGGTAGTTAGAGCACCAGAAAAGACCTGATAGCACATTAATACAGGACAAGCTCTGGAAAGTGGAACCTCTGCTGACCGCAATCCCTAATCCTATCACGTACACTAGAAATAGCCGTGGAGCGCTCCTATCATGACCTAGGCGCCTCGTCACAGCCTCAGAACTAGCTAGCCCTAGAGATAGGAAAAATAAGCCTATCTTTCCCCAAAGGAAAAGGCAGCCCCCCACATATATTGACTGTGAGTAAGATGAAATCACAAACACAGAGATGAAATAGATTTAGCAAAGAGAGGCCCGACTTACTAAACAGACAGAAGATAGGAAAGGTCACTTTGGAGTCAGCACAAAACCCTACAAAAGCCACACAGAGAGTGCAGGGAAAAATACCTTCCGCACCGACTAACGGAGCGGAGGCGCCCCTCTGCGTCCTAGAGCTTCCAGCAAGCAAGGCAAAATTCACATAAGCATGCTGGACAGAAAAAATAGCAAACAAGAAAAAAGCAAAGCAAAACTTAGCTTTTGCTGGAGAAAACAGGTAACCAGGAAGATCCAGGAGCGAACTAGACCAATGCTACAACATTGACAGCTGGCATCGGACAAGGATCCAAGTGGAGTTAAATAGAGCAGCCCACTAACGAATTAGCCTCGTCACCTGTGGAAGGAAACTCAGAAACACCCACAGGCATCAGAGAAAGTCCATGGACAGAACCAGCCGAAGTACCATTCATGACCACAGGAGGGAGCCCAAAAACAGAATTCACAACAGTACCCCCCCCTTGAGGAGGGGTCACCGAACCCTCACGAGAGCCCCCAGGCCGACCAGGATGAGCCAAATGAAAGGCACGAACCAGATCGGCCGCATGAACATCAGAGGCAAAAACCCAGGAATTATCCTCCTGACCATAACCCTTCCACTTGACCAAGTACTGAAGTTTCCGTCTCGAAATACGAGAATCCAAAATCTTCTCCACCACATACTCCAACTCCCCCTCAACCAACACTGGAGCAGGAGGGTCAACGGATGGAACCACAGGCGCCACGTATCTCCGCAACAACGACCTATGGAACACATTATGGATGGCAAAAGAATCTGGAAGGGCCAAACGAAATGACACAGGATTGATAACCTCAGAAATTTTATACGGACCAATGAAACGAGGCTTAAACTTAGGAGAGGAAACCTTCATAGGAACATAACGAGACGACAACAAAACTAAATCCCCAACACGAAGTCGGGGACCCACACAGCGCCGGCGGTTAGCGAAACATTGAGCCTTCTCCTGGGACAATGTCAAATTGTCCACCACATGAGTCCAAATCTGCTGCAACCTATTCACCACAGTATCTACACCAGGACAGTCCGAAGACTCAACCTGCCCTGAAGAGAAACGAGGATGGTAACCAGAATTGCAGAAAAACGGCGAAACCAAAGTAGCCGAGCTGGCCCGATTATTAAGGGCAAACTCAGCCAACGGCAAAAAGGGCACCCAATCATCCTGATCAGCAGAAACAAAGCATCTCAGATATGTTTCCAACGTCTGATTAGTTCGTTCGGTTTGGCCATTTGTCTGAGGATGGAAAGCCAAGGAAAAAGACAAATCAATGCCCATCCTAGCACAAAAGGATCGCCAAAACCTCGAAACAAACTGAGAACCTCTGTCCGAAACGATGTTCTCCGGGATGCCATGTAAACGAACCACATGCTGGAAAAACAATGGCACCAAATCAGAGGAGGAAGGCAATTTAGACAAGGGTACCAAATGGACCATCTTAGAAAAGCGATCACAAACCACCCAAATGACCGACATCTTTTGAGAGACGGGGAGATCCGAAATAAAATCCATAGAAATATGCGTCCAGGGCCTCTTCGGGACTGGCAAGGGCAAAAGCAACCCACTAGCACGAGAACAGCAGGGCTTAGCCCGAGCACAAGTCCCACAGGACTGCACAAAAGAACGCACATCCCGCGACAAAGAAGGCCACCAAAAGGATCTAGCCACCAAATCTCTGGTACCAAAGATTCCAGGATGCCCAGCCAACACCGAACAATGAAGCTCAGAGATAACTCTGCTAGTCCATTTATCAGGGACAAACAGTTTCTCTGCTGGGCAACGGTCAGGTCTATCAGCCTGAAATTTTTGCAGCACCCGCCGCAAATCGGGGGAGATGGCAGACAAAATTATCCCCTCTTTGAGAATACCTGCCGGCTCAGAAACACCCGGAGAGTCAGGCACAAAACTCCTTGACAGGGTATCAGCCTTCACATTCTTAGAGCCCGGAAGGTACGAAACCACAAAATCAAAACGGGAGAAAAATAACGCCCATCGAGCCTGTCTCGGATTCAACCGTTTGGCAGACTCAAGATAAGTCAAATTTTTGTGATCTGTCAAGACCACCACGCGATGCTTGGCTCCTTCAAGCCAATGACGCCACTCCTCGAATGCCCACTTCATGGCCAACAATTCTCGATTACCAACATCATAATTGCGCTCAGCAGGCAAAAACTTTCTAGAAAAGAAAGCACATGGCTTCATTCCCGAGCCATCAGAACTTCTTTGTGACAAAACAGCCCCTGCTCCAATCTCAGAGGCATCAACCTCAACCTGAAACGGGAGCGAAACATCTGGCTGGCACAACACAGGGGCAGAAGAAAAACGACGCTTCAATTCCTGAAAAGCATCCATGGCCGCAGAAGACCAATTGACCACATCAGCACCCTTCTTGGTCAAATCAGTCAACGGTTTAGCAACACTAGAAAAATTAGCGATGAAGCAACAATAAAAATTAGCAAAGCCCAGGAACTTTTGCAGGCTCTTCACAGATGTCGGCTGAGCCCAATCATGAATGGCCTGGATTTTAACAGAGTCAATCTCGACAGTAGAAGGGGAAAAAATGAACCCCAAAAATGAAACCTTCTGAACTCCAAAGAGACACTTTGACCCCTTCACAAACAAGGAATTAGCACGAAGGACCTGGAACACCATTCTGACCTGCTTCATATGAGACTCCCAATCATCCGAAAAGACCAAAATATCATCCAAATACACAATCAGGAATTTATCCAGGTACTCTCGGAAGATGTCATGCATAAAGGACTGAAATACTGATGGAGCATTGGAAAGCCCTAATGGCATCACCAGGTACTCAAAATGGCCCTCGGGCGTATTAAATGCTGTTTTCCATTCATCGCCCCGTTTAATACGCACAAGATTATACGCCCCTCGAAGGTCTATCTTGGTAAACCAACTAGCCCCTTTAATACGAGCAAACAAGTCGGACAGCAACGGCAAAGGATACTGAAATTTGACAGTAATTTTATTAAGAAGGCGGTAATCAATACAAGGTCTCAAAGACCCATCCTTCTTGGCCACAAAAAAGAACCCTGCTCCCAACGGTGATGACGATGGGCGAATATGGCCTTTCTCCAAGGATTCCTTTATATAACTCCGCATAGCGGCGTGTTCTGGCACAGATAAATTGAACAATCGGCCCTTAGGAAACTTACTACCAGGAATCAAATTAATTGCACAATCGCAATCCCTATGAGGAGGTAGGGCACTGGCTTTGGGCTCATCAAATACATCCTGATAATCCGACAAAAACTCCGGAACCTCAGAAGGAGTAGAAGACGAAATTGACAAAAATGGAACATCACCATGCACCCCCTGGCAACCCCAGCTGGACACAGACATAGATTTCCAGTCCAATACTGGATTATGGACCTGTAGCCATGGTAACCCTAAAACGACCACATCATGCAGATTATGTAACACCAAAAAACGGATATCCTCCTGATGTGCAGGAGCCATGCACATGGTCAATTGGGTCCAGTACTGAGGCTTATTCTTGGCCAAAGGCGTAGCATCAATTCCTCTCAATGGAATAGGATGCTGCAAGGGCTCCAAGAAAAAACCACAGCGCCTAGCATACTCCAAGTCCATCAAATTCAGGGCAGCGCCTGAATCCACAAATGCCATAACAGAGTAGGAAGACAAAGAACAAATCAGTGTAACGGACAATAGAAATTTTGACTGTACCGTACCAATGGTGGCAGACCTAGCGAACCGCTTAGTGCGCTTAGGACAATCGGAGATAGCATGAGTGGAATCACCACAGTAAAAACACAGCCCATTCCGACGTCTGTGTTCCTGCCGTTCAGCTCTGGTCAAAGTCCTATCACACTGCATAGGCTCAGGCCCATGCTCAGATAGTACCGCCAAATGGTGCACAGTTTTACGCTCACGCAAGCGCCGATCGATCTGAATGGCCAAGGACATAGACTCATTCAGACCAGCAGGCATGGGAAATCCCACCATGACATCTTTAAGGGCTTCAGAGAGACCCTTTCTGAAGATTGCTGCCAGGGCACATTCATTTCACTGAGTGAGCACAGACCACTTTCTAAACTTCTGACAATATATCTCTGCTTCATCCTGACCCTGACACAGAGCCAGCAAGATTTTCTCTGCCTGATCCACTGAATTAGGTTCGTCATAAAGCAATCCGAGCGCCAGGAAAAACGCATCCACATCATGCAATGCCAGATCTCCTGGCGCAAGGGAAAATGCCCAGTCTTGAGGGTCACCACGTAACAAAGAAATAATGATCCTTACTTGTTGAGCAGGATCACCTGAGGAGGTAAAGGGGAAAAGTGAGACAGAACACGCTGAAAAGAAAAAAAAAATGGTCTCAGAGCTTCACTTATCCCTCTATTGAGATGCATCAATACTTTTGGCCAGCTGTACTGTTATGATCTGGTGGTTAGAACAAATAGTGGACCTGGTAGTTAGAGCACCAGAAAAGACCTGATAGCACATTAATACAGGACAAGCTCTGGGAAGTGGAACCTCTGCTGACCGCAATCCCTAATCCTATCACGTACACTAGAAATAGCCGTGGAGCGCTCCTATCATGACCTAGGCGCCTCGTCACAGCCTCAGAACTAGCTAGCCCTAGAGATAGGAAAAATAAGCCTATCTTGCCTCAGAGAAAATTCCCCAAAGGAAAAGGCAGCCCCCCACATATATTGACTGTGAGTAAGATGAAATCACAAACACAGAGATGAAATAGATTTAGCAAAGAGAGGCCCGACTTACTAAACAGACAGAAGATAGGAAAGGTCACTTTGCAGTCAGCACAAAACCCTACAAAAGCCACACAGAGAGTGCAGGGAAAAATACCTTCCGCACCGACTAACGGAGCGGAGGCGCCCCTCTGCGTCCCAGAGCTTCCAGCAAGCAAGGCAAAATTCACATAAGCATGCTGGACAGAAAAAATAGCAAACAAGAAAAAAGCAAAGCAAAACTTAGCTTCAGCTGGAGAAAACAGGTAACCAGGAAGATCCAGGAGCGAACTAGACCAATGCTACAACATTGACAGCTGGCATCGGACAAGGATCCAAGTGGAGTTAAATAGAGCAGCCCACTAACGAGTTAGCCTCGTCACCTGTGGAAGGAAACTCAGAAACACCCACAGGCATCAGAGAAAGTCCATGGACAGAACCAGCCGAAGTACCATTCATGACCACAGGAGGGAGCCCGAAAACAGAATTCACAACAGTCGAGGCCGCCAGGCGGGATGTCAGAGACGCGGGATGTCTACGTCCTTTATGACATCATCGTCGCTGTGCCCGTCGCTGATTGGTCGAGGCCTGGTGGCCTCGACCAATCAGAGACGTGTGATTTCTACGTCGATACTGTGCCCATCGCTGATTGGTCGAGGCCCGGCGGCCTCGACCAATCAGAGCCGCGGGATTTCCAGGACAGACAGACAGACAGAAAGACGGAAAAACCCTTAGACAATTATATATATAGATTTCATACAATATCGTGACACACAGCATGGAAGGAGCAGGGTCACAGCAGCACAGAGGCTGTCATAAACATCATGGAAGAAGCAGGGTCAAAACATCACAGAGGATGTCATACGCAGCATGTAAGGAGCAGGGTCAAAGCAGCAGAGTGGATGCCATATACACAGCATGGAAGGAGTAGGGTCACAGTCGCACAGATGTTGTCATACACATAATGGAAGGATCAGGGACACAGCAGCACAGATGATTTCATACACAGCATTTAAGGAACAGGGTCACAGCAGCACAGAGGATGCCATACTGTCACGGATCCCACCAATCTGTCATGGTTCAAGGGAAAGATGCCTTTATACCTGTACTGGCTATTGGGCATGCTGCAGCGAGGACAATATAACTACCCCCACACAGGCAGGAACAATAACTATCAACGCTGCCGGTCGCTGCAAAGACGCCCAATGGCACAGGACAAAGTATGCTGTCACCAGCTCCGAGTTTCTAAGTATTGACAGGTCCGGAGTCAACCCAAATCAGTAGTGTAGTACACCCCAGAGGACGCGACAGTTCGTTATTGAATAAGGAGAGACAAGATAATAAATTATATATTTTACTCCAAAAATAGGTAGATATTATAAAGAAGGCAAATCATGTGTCCATTACAGTTACAAATAAAAGAAGGATTAAAATTGAAAAAAGCTTACATAGCGTTCAGATCATTTCATATCATCATGGCTGGCTGTAGGCTGAGGAGGAGGAGGGGAGACATCTAGATACATGCCACACATCTGAATAGCAGCTAGACCCTGGACACAAAGACACTGCAAGAATGATGTCTCACTAAATTATTCCCTAGCCTAAAATCAAAGCCCTCCCCCTGTGGTGACATCACTTAAAGGCTGAAGCCTCCCCTTTTCTTAGAATATGAAAACTATTTTTATGCATTTCTGGCTGTATGAACCTCGTATAAGAAAGACACGATGAACAGAATGTGCCCCACATCCTGGGGATTCTTTTAAGTGTACACACGGAGTAATTACCTTAACCGCTTTGCGCTTTGCACTCATTGCGCTTAGCTGCTAGCACTTTCAGTGAGTGATAGATCTAGCGATGGACATCCGAAATATATAATTCTTATACCCCTAGCACAGATCAGTGCCACTATATATATAACCTTAAAAGAACAAAGAATCTCATGGTGGCTACACCAGTTTCAACTAGTACCATGTGGAAGGGGGAATCAGTAGTTTTAGGGAAACTGGTCTGCCTGCAGCATAGAACCATAAAAATTCTTCAGGGAGGGGTTTAGGATTCGCGCGCGCGCACACACACAAGCAGCAGGCAGAGTGAGAAGAGGGGGGGTCGGAATGGCCCACAGCGTGTCTGTTCTCTGCTCTTGAATGTAGCAGAGATCAGTGTGCGCGATAATACACAATCAAATACCTCATGTTCCTGACACATACACACAGTATGGAAGGAGCAGAATCACAGCAGCACAGTTAATGTCATGAACAGCATCGTAACAGCAGTCACAGCATCACATAGGATGTCATACATAACATTGAAGGAGCAGGGTCACAGCAGCACAAAGGATGTCATACACAGTATGGAAAGAGCAGACACAGCAGCGCTGAGAACGTCATGCAGAGTATGGAAGGAGCAGGGTCGCAGCAGCACAGGTGATGTCACACACAGCATGGAAGGATCAGGGTCACAGCATCACAGGATGTCATGCACAACATGGATGGAGCAGGATCACAGCAACACAGAGGATGTCAGACACAACAAGGAAGGTGCAGGATCAAAGCAGCACAGAGGCTATCATACACAGTGTCAGGAACATGGGGTATTTGATTGTCTATTATCACACACACACTACTACTTTCATTTCACATACAGATGTCTCAGCTGTAGTTTCCTGTGCCTGCAAGCAAAAGGCTGGAATCCTAAGCCCCTCTCCCTCCCACCTGAATACAGCTGTAACTTGAAACTCCAGTGTGGGACACTGTCCCCCCCTCCTCCGTCTCCAAGGCAGGAGTGTGTAGAAATCCTTTCGTCTGAAAAACCATGTGCTATCTTGTTCATGTACAACCTTAATAGTAAGAGATAACTGGACCCCACTTAGTGACAGAGATATGGAAGTTACACTTTTGCCTCCTGCATCGGCTGGGCCATCATCCAGATGGCCAGAGCGTTTCCCAATTTCCTGTACCCTTGATATCCGAGAAACAAATTACTGTGCCTAGCAAGGGCATGTTTGATTTCAATAGAATGCTAGTTGCAAAACAAGATCAATAATAATTACGTTGTCGCTGTACGAGGTTACATCCTGAAGCTACGGTGGATATGAATGTTCCATAACTCTGAGTCCCTCTGAGAAAAGAGGAGTGCATTTAATAACTCAGCCCACTTAGTGATATAAAGGCACGGATGATTGACCTCGTGGAGACCAAAACATCCAACACCGCTGAGACACCATCACGTGTTTCTCAACGCAGTGATCTAGAACACTGCCCCCAAATATGCAAATGCATGTAGAGGAGCTGCAGAGACACCATCACGTGCTTCTCAACGCAGGCAGTGAATAGCCAGGCCTTTTCCCGGGAAGGAACAACCAAGGGAAGGGCAGCATCCAATAAAGGAAAACATCCAATAAAGGAAAACCACCTGTCGTGATCCCAATGGCAGGGGATCACAAAAGGACAAGCACAAAAACAAAACAAGCTCTAGGGTGATGGAACCTGAGCTGACCGCGATCCTGAACCTAAACACACAACTAGCAGTAGCCGGGGAACGTGCCTACGATGATTCCTAGACGTCTCACGCCAGCCGAAGGATTAACTTCCCCTATAAGAAGAAACACAGACCTCACTTGCCTCCAGAGAAACACCCCACAGAAATAGCAGCCCCCCACATGTAATAACGGTGAAATGAGAGGAAAGCACATACGTAGTTATGAAAATAGAATCAGCAAAAATGAGGCCCGCTAAAGCTAGATAGCAGAGGATACAAAAGTGAACTGCGCGGTCAGCGAAAAACCCTTCAAAAAACCATCCTGAAATTACTTGAACTCATGTGCCAACTCATGGAACATGAGGAGTAATTTCAGCCCACTAGAGCAACCAGCAGCAAGGAAACAAATATCTGCAAGCTGGACTAAGACAAAAAGTAAGCAAAACGTGGAACAGGAAAATCAAAACTTAGCTTGTCCTGAAGATAACAGACGCAGGGAGCAGAGGTAAAAAGACACGCTGAATACATTGATAGCCGGCGAGGAAATGACAAAAAAGCCAGGTTAAATAGGAAACACCCATAACCTGATGGAACAGGTGGACACCAGAGACCGCAGAGAACACAAGTCACCCAGTACCATCAGTAACCACCAGAGGGAGCCCAAAAACAGAACTCACAACAGTACCCCCCCCTTGAGGAGGGGTCACCGAACCCTCACGAGAACCACCAGGGCGACCAGGATGAGCCCTATGAAAAGCACGGACCAAATCGGCAGCATGAACATCAGAGGCAATCACCCAAGAATTATCCTCCTGACCATAACCCTTCCACTTGACCAAATACTGGAGTTTCCGTCTGGAAACACGAGAATCCAAGATCTTCTCCACAACATACTCCAATTCACCCTCCACCAGCACCGGAGCAGGAGGCTCAAGCGAAGGAACGACAGGTACCTCATACTTCCGCAACAACGACCGATGGAACACATTATGAATAGCAAACGATGCCGGGAGATCCAAACGAAACGACACAGGGTTAAGAATTTCAAAGATCCTATAGGGACCGATGAACCGAGGCTTGAACTTAGGAGAAGAGACTTTCATAGGAACAAAACGAGAAGACAACCACACCAAGTCCCCAACAAGAAGTCGAGGACCCACGCGGCGACGACGATTAGCAAACTGCTGAGCCCTCTCCTGGGACAACTTCAAATTGTCCACCACATGACTCCAAATCCGATGCAACCTATCCACCACCATGTCCACTCCAGGACAATCAGAAGGCTCCACCTGACCAGAGGAAAAACGAGGATGAAACCCCGAATTACAAAAGAAAGGAGAAACCAAGGTAGCAGAACTAGCCCGATTATTAAGGGCAAACTCGGCAAGCGGCAAAAAGGAAACCCAGTCATCTTGATCAGCAGAAACAAAACACCTTAAATAAGTTTCTAAAGTCTGATTAGTTCGTTCCGTCTGGCCATTCGTCTGGGGATGGAATGCAGACGAAAAGGACAAATCAATGCCCATCTTAGCACAGAACGTCTGCCAAAATCTAGACACAAACTGGGATCCCCTGTCAGAAACGATGTTCTCCGGAATGCCATGCAAACGGACCACGTTTTGAAAAAACAGAGGGACGATCTCAGAGGAGGAAGGTAACTTAGGCAAGGGTACCAGATGAACCATCTTAGAAAAGCGGTCACACACAACCCATATGATGGACATTTTTTGAGAGACAGGGAGATCCGAAATAAAGTCCATGGAAATGTGCATCCAAGGCCTCTTCGGGATAGGCAAAGGTAACAACAATCCACTGGCCCGAGAACAGCAAGGCTTAGCCCGAGCGCAAACTCCACAAGACTGCACGAAAGAACGCACATCCCTCGACAAGGAAGGCCACCAAAAAGACCTGGCCACCAAGTCTCTAGTACCAAATATTCCAGGATGACCTGCCAACACAGAAGAATGGACCTCGGAGATGACTCTACTGGTCCAATTATCCGGAACAAACAGTCTTTCCGGCGGACAACGATCAGGTTTATCCGCCTGAAACTCCTGCAAAGCACGTCGCAAGTCTGGGGAGACAGCCGACAAAATCACCCCATCCCTAAGGATACCAGTGGGCTCAGAATTTCCAGGGGAGTCAGGCACAAAACTCCTAGAAAGAGCATCCGCCTTCACATTCTTTGAACCTGGCAGGTATGAAACCACAAAATTGAAACGGGAGAAAAACAGTGACCAACGAGCCTGTCTAGGATTCAGACGCTTGGCAGACTCAAGGTACATCAGATTTTTGTGATCAGTCAAGACCACCACACGATGTCTAGCACCCTCAAGCCAATGACGCCACTCCTCAAATGCCCACTTCATGGCTAAAAGCTCCCGATTACCAACATCATAATTCCGTTCAGCGGGCGAAAATTTTCTAGAAAAGAACGCACATGGCTTCATCACTGAGCCATCGGAGCTTCTCTGTGACAAAACCGCCCCCGCTCCGATCTCGGAAGCATCAACCTCAACCTGAAAAGGAAGCGACGTATCTGGCTGACGCAACACAGGAACAGAAGAAAACCGGCGCTTAAGTTCCTGAAAGGCCTCCACAGCCGCAGGAGACCAATCAGTAACATCAGCACCCTTTTTAGTCAAATCCGTCAAAGGCTTAACAACACTAGAAAAATTAGTTATGAAGCGACGATAAAAATTAGCAAAGCCCAAGAACTTCTGTAGACTCTTAAGAGATGTAGGCTGCGTCCAGTCACAAATAGCCTGAACCTTGACGGGATCCATCTCAATAGTAGAAGGGGAAAAAATATACCCCAAAAAAGAAATCTTCTGGACTCCAAAGAGACATTTAGAACCCTTTACAAACAAAGAATTGGCCCGCAGGACCTGAAACACCTTCCTGACCTGCTGAACATGAGACTCCCAGTCATCAGAAAAAACCAAAACATCATCCAAATACACGATAATAAATTTATCCAGATATTCACGGAAAATATCGTGCATAAAAGACTGGAATACAGAAGGAGCATTAGAAAGTCCAAAAGGCATCACCAAATACTCGAAATGGCCCTCAGGCGTATTAAATGCGGTTTTCCACTCATCACCCTGCCTTATCCGCACAAGATTATACGCACCCCGAAGATCAATCTTAGTGAACCATTTAGCCCCCTTAATGCGAGCGAACAAATCAGTCAACAATGGCAAAGGATACTGATATTTGACTGTAATCTTATTCAAAAGACGATAATCTATGCAAGGCCTCAAGGAACCATCTTTTTTGGCCACAAAAAAAAAACCTGCTCCCAAAGGGGACGAAGATGGACGGATATGTCCCTTTTCCAAGGACTCCTTAACATAATTCCGCATAGCAGTATGCTCTGGCACTGACAGATTGAACAAACGACCTTTAGGGAATTTACTGCCAGGAATCAAATCTATAGCACAATCGTAATCCCTGTGAGGAGGAAGCGAACTGAGCTTAGGCTCCTCAAAAACCTCCCGATAATCAGACAAAAATACCGGAACCTCAGAAGGAGTAGATGAAGCGATAGAAATCGGAGATGCATCATCATGAACCCCCTGACATCCCCAGCTTAACACAGACATTGTTTTCCAGTCCAGGACTGGGTTATGAGTTTGTAACCATGGCAGACCAAGCACTAAGACATCATGTAAATTATACAGTACCAGGAAGCGAATCACCTCCTGATGAACGGGAGTCATACGCATGGTCACTTGTGTCCAGTACTGAGGTTTATTCATAGCCAAAGGTGTAGAGTCAATTCCTTTCAAAGGAATAGGAACTTCCAGAGGTTCCAGACTAAACCCACAGCGATTGGCAAATGACCAATCCATAAGACTCAGGGCAGCGCCTGAATCCACATAGGCATCGACGGAAATGGATGATAATGAACAAATCAGCGTCACAGACAGAATGAACTTAGACTGTAAAGTACCAATGGCAACAGACTTATCAACCTTTTTTGTGCGTTTAGAGCATGCTGATATAACATGAGCTGAATCACCACAATAAAAACACAATCCATTTTTCCGCCTATAATTTTGTCGTTCACTTCTGGACTGAATTCTATCACATTGCATTATCTCAGGTGCCTGTTCAGAAGACACCGCCAAATGGTGCACAGGTTTGCGCTCCCGTAAACGCCGACCAATCTGAATAGCCATAGTCATGGACTCATTCAGACCTGTAGGCGCCGGGAACCCCACCATAACATCTTTAATGGCCTCAGAAAGGCCATCTCTGAATTTTGCAGCCGGAGCGCACACATTCCACTGAGTAAGCACCGACCATTTCCGAAATTTCTGACAATATATTTCTGCTTCATCTTGCCCCTGAGAGAGAGCCAATAAAGCTTTTTCAGCCTGAATCTCTAGGTTAGGTTCCTCATAGAGCAAACCCAATGCCAGAAAAAACGCATCCACATTGAGCAACGCAGGATCCCCTGGTGCCAATACAAAAGCCCAATTCTGAGGGTCACCCCGCAGGAAAGATATAACAATCTTGACCTGCTGAGCAGGGTCTCCAGAGGAGCGAGATTTCAAGGAAAGAAACAACTTGCAATTGTTCCTAAAATTCAGAAAACTAGATCTATCTCCAGAAAAAAACTCTGGGATAGGAATTCTAGGTTCAGACATAGGCGTATGTACAACAAAATCTTGTATATTTTGAACCTTAGCAGCAAGATTATTCAGGACGTCCATGATAAACAGCTGAGGTCAGAGCCATTCAAGGATTAAGAGGAGGAAAGAAGCAGTCAAGCTGCAATTAAGGCTAGGCAGCAAACACTGAGGAGGGGGAAAAAAAAAAACTTCCTCAGACTACTTTTCCTCCTACTTCAGCCAAAACGATGACCAATTTTTTCTGGCCGGCTATACTGTCATGATCCCAATGGCAGGGGATCACAAAAGGACAAGCACAAAAACAAAACAAGCTCTAGGGTGATGGAACCTGAGCTGACCGCGATCCTGAACCTAAACACACAACTAGCAGTAGCCGGGGAACGTGCCTACGATGATTCCTAGACGTCTCACGCCAGCCGAAGGATTAACTTCCCCTATAAGAAGAAACACAGACCTCACTTGCCTCCAGAGAAACACCCCACAGAAATAGCAGCCCCCCACATGTAATAACGGTGAAATGAGAGGAAAGCACATACGTAGTTATGAAAATAGAATCAGCAAAAATGAGGCCCGCTAAAGCTAGATAGCAGAGGATACAAAAGTGAACTGCGCGGTCAGCGAAAAACCCTTCAAAAAACCATCCTGAAATTACTTGAACTCATGTGCCAACTCATGGAACATGAGGAGTAATTTCAGCCCACTAGAGCAACCAGCAGCAAGGAAACAAATATCTGCAAGCTGGACTAAGACAAAAAGTAAGCAAAACGTGGAACAGGAAAATCAAAACTTAGCTTGTCCTGAAGATAACAGACGCAGGGAGCAGAGGTAAAAAGACACGCTGAATACATTGATAGCCGGCGAGGAAATGACAAAAAAGCCAGGTTACATAGGAAACACCCATAACCTGATGGAACAGGTGGACACCAGAGACCGCAGAGAACACAAGTCACCCAGTACCATCAGTAACCACCAGAGGGAGCCCAAAAACAGAACTCACAACAACCACCTATGCCAAGCATGGTATCCATCCAGAGACAGCTGTTTTGGGGTTTTTGCCCCTCATCAGTGTGGAGTAGGAACCTGGCTATTAGGAGCAGTGCCTAGTAGAAAGTCTATAAAGGCACGGATGATTGACCTCGTGGAGACCAAAACATCCAACACCGCGGAGACACCATCACGTGTTTCTCAACGCAGTGATCCAGAACACTGCCCCCAAATATGCAAATGCATGTAGAGGAGCTGCGGAGACACCATCACGTGTTTCTCAACGTAGGCAGTGAATAGCCAGGCCTTTCCCTGGGAAGGAACAACCAAGGGAAGGGCAGCATCCAATAAAGGAAAACATCCAATAAAGGAAAACCACCTATGCCAAGCATGGTATCCATCCACAGACAGCCGTTTCAGGGTTTTTGCCCCTCATCAGTGTGGAGTAGGAAACTGGCTATCAGGAGCAGTGCCTAGTAGAAAGTCTATAAAGGCACGGATGATTGACCTCGTGGAGACCAAAACATCCAACACCGCGGAGACACCATCACGTGTTTCTCAACGCAGTGATCCAGAACACTGCCCCCAAACATGCAAATGCATGTAGCGGAGATGCGGAGACACCATCATGTGTTTCTCAACGCAGGCAGTGAATAGCCAGGCCTTTCCCCGGGAAGGAACAACCAAGGGAAGGGCAGCATCCAATAAAGGAAAACATCCAATAAAGGAAAACCACCTATGCCAAGCATGGTATCCATCCACAGACAGCTGTTTCGGGGGGTTTGCCCCTCATCAGTGTGGAGTAGTGTGATGCTGTAAGAATCTGGCTGCACTCGGATGTCACCCGAGTGCAGTCCTATTTGAGCGTGTCGATTCAAACAGGGAAAAGGGAGAGTGGACCCACTGGACCGTGACGACGAACCCCTCTCGGACGAGCTGACCAGGTGGACCGCCCCCTATACAGGGAGAGTTAGGGGCCGGCCCGTGAGGGACTATCGCCACGGAAGCTGGAGGATCGACTGATATAGACGGGTACACTGTAGGCAAAAAGGGACAGAGGGAACAGAAAGGAACTACTGAGACGAGGGAGAAGATGGGAACGCTACGGAGATACGGAGGCTGGCAGGACAATATGGAGACACTGAGGCTGACGGGAGCAAGGAAAGGATATAGGAGCCGGGCAGGTACCGCAGAGGAAAAGGAACTGAAGGAACATGGCAGGAACACAGGAAACAGGCAGGCACTGCAGAGAGGAGGAGACCCAAGATCAGAGAGCTAGGAATGCACAGAGACCACAGGCGACCAGAAGCACTTGTAAACACAAATGAACATCAGGCACAGAGGAGCAGCAGGAAGCAGTTTACATAGCAGCGTGGGAGCTACTTCCGGGTTACAGTCCCCCAGGATGACAGAGAGGACAGGAAAGAATGCCAACAGAGGAATCAGATGTGCGCACTCGCAGAGCTGAAAGCGACACGCGCGCGCACCCGGCGAGCTGCAGTGGGGAGAGGCGGCGGCAGCAGCGGCATGACAGTACCCCCGTCTTTACGCCCCTCCTTTTTAAGACTAGAAAGAAACAAAATATGAGGAGCTCGAATGTTCTCTCGAGGCTCCCAGGATCTCGCCTCAGGACCAAAACCCTTCCAGTCAACCAAAAACAAAGTTCTCCCTCTAAGTTTTTCATGGCTAAAATGTCCCTAACTTCAAAGACATCATCCTCGGAAACAGGCGGAGGAGAACAAAGGTTAGAAGAATGAAACTGATTAAAAACTACAGGTTTAAGGAGAGACACATGAAAAGAATTAGAAATACGCAGAGAGGCAGGCAACTTAAGTTGATAAGAAACGTAATTAATACGAGACAAAACTTCGAATAGACCGATATAGCGAGGACCCAGCTTATGTGAAGGGATTTTGAGACGGATAAATTTAGAAGAAACCCAAACCTTGTCCCCAGGATGGAATATAGGAGAATCGAGACGTCTTTTGTCCGCATGTCTCTTCATCCTAACTTGAGCCAACTCAAGGGCGGACTTGGTCTCCTGCCAGACCCTGGAGAACTCTCTAGACAGAAGATCAGCCGCTGGTACAGTAGAGACAGGAGGAACCGGAAGAGGAAGACCAGGATGTTGACCGTAGACGATAAAAAATGGAGATTTGTTAGTGGCTTCGCTGGGATGGTTGTTGTAAGAAAACTCAGCCCATGGCAGTAAGTCAGACCAATCATTCTGATGAGAATTGGAAAAATGATGGAGATAAGTTACCAAGGTCTGATTAGTACGTTCCACCTGGCCATTGGACTGCGGATGGTAGGCCGAAGAAAAGTCAAGCGAAATGTTCATAGATTTGCAGAGGGATCTCCAGAAGTGGGCGGTGAATTGAACACCTCGGTCAGAAACAATATGTAAAGAAAGACCATGAAGACGAAAAATATTGTGAACAAAAATCTTTGCCAATTCAGGAGCAGAAGGTAAACCTGGAAGAGCGATGAAATGAGCTATCTTGGAGAAACGGTCCATGACCACGAAGATGACGATGCAACCAGAAGAATGAGGCAGATCAGTGCTGAAATCCATAGATAAATGTTGCCACGGAGTGGAAGGTACTGGCAAAGGATGTAAAAGCCCGTAAGGTAGTTGCCTGGGAATCTTATTCTTGGCACAGGAAGGACAAGAGGCCACAAAACTTTGGATATCCTTAGACAACGTTGGTCACCAGTAAAAACGAGAGATCAAATGAAAGGTTTTTTTGAAACCAACATGTCCAGCCAGTTTGGAGGCGTGACCCCAAAGTAAGACACGTCTCCTGTTTCCTTCAGCGGCAAAGGTCTTACCCGGAGGCAAAGAAGTGAGAGAGACTGGAGCAACTGTGATGACTCTGGCAGGATCGATGATGTGCGCAGGCTCTTCCTTCATATCCACCGCCTGGAATGACCTAGACAGAGCGTCGGCTCTGGAGGTTTTATTTCCTGGCAAGAAACAAAGTTCGAAGTTAAACCTGGCGAAAAACAAGGCCCACCTGGCCTGCCGAGGATTAAGTCTTTGCGCAGAACGAATACACGCCAGATTCTTGTGATCTGTGTAGATTATAAAACAATGTAAAGCCCCCTCTAAGAGGTACCGCCACTCCTCTAATGCCAACCTGATTGCCAAAAGTTCTTTATCACCGATGGAATAATTTTTTTCTGAGGAGGAGAAGATCTTTGAGAAAAAACCACAGGGCACAAGACGACCAGAAGAGGATTTTTGCGAGAGCACAGCTCCAGCTCCAATTGCAGAAGCATCTACTTCAAGGATGAAGGGTTTATTGGCCACAGGACGATGAAGAATAGGAGCGGAGGCAAAGGCTTGCTTGATGGACCGGAAAGCCTCTTCGGCCTCAGACGACCACTGATGAGGATTGGCACCCTTCCGAATCATGGAAGAGATTGGAGCTGAAAGAGAGGAAAAGTGAGGGATAAACTGCTGATAGTAGTTAGCAAATCCAAGAAATCGCTGAATTGCTTTCACTCCAAGAGGACGTGGCCAGTTGAGCACGGCAGAAACTTTTCCCGGATCCATACACAAACCAGCGTCTGAAATGATGAAACCCAAGAAGGGTAGAGATGTGTTATGATCTGGTGGCCTTGGAGCAGCATGAGACGTACTCTGGAGAAGGTAGCCCCTGTACTGACCGCAAACCCTGAACTTAGCAGCGCAACTAGAAGTAGCCGTGGGGGGTACCTAACTCTCCCTAGACCCCTCGACACAGCCTAAGAAACTAACCACCCCTAAAGACAGAAAAAGGAAACCTATCTTGCCTCAGAGAAAATCCCCAAAGAACAGATAGCCCCCCACAAATATTACCTGTGAGAGGAGAGGGAAAAAACACACGCAGAAATGAAATCAGGATTTAGCATAGGAGGCCATACTAGCTAAATAGAAAGAATAGAACAGAGTACTATGCGGTCAGTATTAAAACACTAGAAAATATCCACCACAGAAAATACAAAACACCACATCTGACTAAAGACATGGAGGGTATATCTGCATCTCCAGAGAATTAGCTAGGCTGCAAAAAATCCTACACAGACTAAGCTGGACAAGACAAAACATGAAAATGCACAGAACTATAAGGTCCACAGCAGGTGGACAGCAAAAACAAAGCCAGGACTTATCTTTGAAGAAAAGCACAGCAAACAGGAGAGTCCAGAAGGGATGTGAATCCTCCAAAAACAATGGACAACTGGCAGGGACTAAAGAGTCCTGCAAAGCTATATACCCCAGTCAGTTTTGCAATTAGTAGATACACCTGTCCAATCCGGCAGTCCAGGCACAACTGCATTACCCTCTACAACCATCGGAGGGAGCCCAAAAGCTGAATTCACAACAGAGATGACTGTTCGAAGACACATTTTTCCAGTTTAGCGTACAGCCGATTCTCTCTCAAATGCTGAAGTACTTGCCGTACATCTCTTCTGCGAGTAGACAGATCTGGAGAGAACACAAGGATATTGTCCAAGTATACTACAACACAGGTGTAAAGTAGATCCCGAAAAACATCATTTACAAACTCCTGGAAGACTGCGGGTGCATTGCATAAACCGAATGGCATAACCAAATATTCATAATGACCATCTCTGGTATTAAACGCAGTCTTCCACTTGTCACCGGAACGGATACGGATCAAATTATAAGCTCCTCTGAGATCCAATTTGGTAAAGATTCGTGCTCCACGTAGACGATCAAAGAGTTCTGGTATGAGAGGAAGTGGGTACTTGCTTTTGATCGTGATAGTGTTGAGACCCCGGTAGTCTATACATGGGCGAAGAGAACCGTCCTTCTTTTTAACGAAGAAGAACCCAGCTCGTGCAGGTGAGGAAGACTTTCGAATGAAGCCTCTGGCCAGATTCTCTTGGATATATTAGGACATGGCTTGAGTCTCGCTAGGAGACAATGGGTAAATACGACCTCTAGGTGGAGTAGAACCAGGAACAAGGTCTATCGGGCAGTCATAAGCGCGGTGCGGCGGCAAAATCTCCGCTTCCTTCTTGTTAAAGACGTCCGAGAAAGCGCAATAGGCTGGAGGAATTCCCACGGATTCCGAAGCAGACCGAGAGGAGGACGCAGGCTTGACAGGAAGCAGGCACCTGTTCAGACAAGACTGTCCCCACCGTAGAACATCTCCAGTACGCCAGTCCAGAGTGGGTTCGTGATCTCTCAACCAAGGAAGACCCAACAGGAAAGAATGAGACAAAGAAGGTAAAACATTAAAGGCCAGTTTCTCACGATGAAGAGCTCCAATCTGAAGTTCGACCTCCTCCGTAACCATGTTGACGGTCTCCCGCAAAGGCTGACCATCGACGGAAGCTATTTGTCTAGGAGTCTCCAAGGGTCTAACAGGTATCCCAATCCTGTTAACAACCTCGAGCTGAACAAAGTTCCCAGCCGCTCCTGAATCAACATAAGCCTCCAGAGAAAAGTGACGGGAACCTAAATGTAAAATAACAGACAAAACCAGAGGCGGAGAGGAATCATAACCACCTAGGAAGGCCTAGGCGGAGGCGTTTCCCGGCTTCTGAGGACAGGCGCGTAAGAGATGAGAGGCACTGTCGCAGTAAAAACAAAGACCTTTGTGTGAGTCTCTCCATGCGGCGTTTCTCAGAAGACTTAAGGCGATCGACCTGCATGGGTTCAGGAGAAGATGAAGAGGCCACCGGGGCTGCTTGAGAAAAAGAAGTCCCTCGAGCAACAGTGGTCTGGCGAAGAGGTCTCTCCTCTCTGACAAGCTCGCGAGTGCGCTCCTGAAAGCGCAGATCAATGCGTATGGCCAAGGAGATAAGATCATCCAAAGAGGTGGGAGTGTCCCGTCCCGTCAGCTCATCCTTAATCCGTGAAGACAAACCACACCAAAACGCTCCAACCAAAGCCTCATTATTCCACCCAAGGTCTGAGGACAGAGTCCGGAAAAGGATGACGTACTGGGCTACTGAGAGAGTACCCTGGTAAAGGTTAAAGAGGGACTCTGTGGTAGAGACCAGACGACCAGGTTCATCAAAAACCTTGCGGAAGGTATCCAGGAACGGATTGAGTTGTGAGACCAAAGGATCATCACGCTCCCAGAGGGGATAAACCCAAGCCAAAGCCTCACCCTCCAAATGGGATACTATAAAAGCAACCTTAGCTTGGTCGGTAGGATAAAGTAGCGGAGACAATTCAAAATGCAACTGGCATTGATTAAGAAAGCCGCGGCATGCTTTAGGATCCCCACCATACCGAGGAGGTCGAGCAAGTCGGGGCGAGGGTTGTGGCGCAGAGACAGGAGTGGAAACAGAGGCCACATTCTGGAGGGAGAGAAGCCGATCATTAATGGAGGCCATAAAATTCAAAATATGGGACTGAGTGTCCCGTTGTTGACCTAGCTCCTGCTGAAGGGCAACCAACTGAGGCGCAATACCAGGATCAGAAGGCTGTAAAACCGCTAGGTGAGACTCCATATTCTTTAAAAATGACATGATCCTAGTCTGGTTTTCACGCAAAAAGAGTAACTCTTTTAGAGTGGCGGAGACTCCAGCGGGGTCCATGGCCTGATGTTACTGTGATGCTGTAAGAATCTGGCTGCACTCGGATGTCACCCGAGTGCAGTCCTATTTGAGCGTGTCGTTTCAAACAGGGAAAAGGGAGAGTGGACCCACTGGACCGTGACGACGAACCCCTCTCGAACGAGCTGACCAGGTGGACCGCCCCCTATACAGGGAGAGTTAGGGGCAGGCCTGTGAGGGACTATCGCCACGGAAGCTGGAGGATCGACTGAGATAGACGGGTACACTGTAGGCAAAAAGGGACAGAGGGAACAGAAAGGAACTACTGAGACGAGGGAGAAGATGGGAACGCTACGGAGATACGGAGGCTGGCAGGACAATATGGAGACACTGAGGCTGACGGGAGCAAGGAAAGGATATAGGAGCCGGGCAGGTACCGCAGAGGAAAAGGAACTGAAGGAACACAGGAAACAGGCAGGCACTGCAGAGAGAGGAGGAGACCCAAGATCAGAAAGCTAGGAACGCACAGAGACCACAGGCGACCAGAAGCACTTGTAAACACAAATGAACATCAGGCACAGAGGAGCAGCAGGAAGCAGTTTACATAGCAGCGTGGGAGCTACTTCCGGGTTACAGTCCTCCAGGATGACAGAGAGGACAGGAAAGAGCGCCAACAGAGGAAACAGATGTGCGCACACGCAGAGCTGAAAGCGACGCGCGCGCGCGCGCACCCGGCGAGCTGCAGTGGGGAGAGGCGGCGGCAGCAGCGGCATGACAAGTAGGAAACTGGCTATCAGGAGCAGTGCCTAGTAGAAAGTCTATAAAAGCACGGATGATTGACCTCGTGGAGACCAAAACATCCAACACCGCGGAGACACCATCACGTGTTTCTCAACGCAGTGATCCAGAACACTGCCCCCAAATATGCAAATGCATGTAGAGAAGCTGCGGAGACACCATCACGTCTTTCTACTAGGCACTGCTCCTGATAGCCAGTTTCCTACTCCACACTGATGAGGGGCAAAAACCCCGAAACAGCTGTCTGTGGATGGATACCATGCTTGGCATAGGTGGTTTTCCTTTATTGGATGTTTTCCTTTATTGGATGCTGCCCTTCCCTTGGTTGTTCCTTCCCGGGGAAAGGCCTGGCTATTCACTGCCTGCATTGAGAAACACGTGATGGTGTCTCCGCAGCTCCTCTACAAGCCCACTTAGTGATGTCACGACCAGAGGGCATAGCATATCTTAACCCTGGTGAGTTGTGAGTCAGTCATGGCCCAGAAAGCGAGCTAGTAGCAGCTCTGCAAGCTGCTCTGATGCATTTTGATGTCGCCCCTTCCTCGAACCACATGGTTTGCCATGATCTGAAATGATATCAGAGAACTGTAAGTATTCTTTTCAATTTTAATCCCATTTTATTTGTAATCATATTGTACATATGAAATTTGCCTCCTTTATAATATCTTTTTATACCTGTGTGAACACTGCCTATCTTTTTTTTTTGGAGTAAAATATAAAATTACTAGTTTGTCTCTACTTGCTCTAAAACGAACTGTCGCGTCCTCTGAAGCGAATTGCGCTACTAATTTAGGTTGTTTCTGGACCCATTAATAATTACGAAATCGGAGCTGGTGGCAACGGAATTTGTTCTGTGCATTAGGAAGGCTTTGTAGCGATGGCGGCGTTGAAAATTATTGTTCCCGCCTGAGTTGGAATAGTTACAGTTAGGGCCAGAAATATTTGGACAGTGACACAATTTTCGCGAGTTGGGCTCTGCATGCCACCACATTGGATTTGAAATGAAACCTCTACAACAGAATTCAAGTGCAGATTGTAACGTTTAATTTGAAGGGTTGAACAAAAATATCTGATAGAAAATGTAGGAATTGTACACATTTCTTTACAAACACTCCACATTTTAGGAGGTCAAAAGTAATTGGACAAATAAACATAACCCAAACAAAATATTTTTATTTTCAATATTTTGTTGCAAATCCTTTGGAGGCAATCACTGCCTTAAGTCTGGAACCCATGGACATCACCAAACGCTGGGTTTCCTCCTTCTTAATGCTTTGCCAGGCCTTTACAGCCGCAGCCTTCAGGTCTTGCTTGTTTGTGGGTCTTTCCGTCTTAAGTCTGGCTTTGAGCAAGTGAAATGCATGCTCAATTGGGTTTAGATCTGGAGATTGACTTGGCCATTGCAGAATGTTCCACTTTTTGGCACTCATGAACTCCTGGGTAGCTTTGGCTGTATGCTTGGGGTCATTGTCCATCTGTACTATGAAGCGCCGTCCAATCAACTTTGCAGCATTTGGCTGAATCTGGGCTGAAAGTATATCCCGGTACACTTCAGAATTCATCCGGCTACTCTTGTCTGCTCTTATGTCATCAATAAACACAAGTGACCCAGTGCCATTGAAAGCCATGCATGCCCTTGCCATGACGTTGCCTCCACCATGTGGTGTGCCTTGGATCATGTGCCGTTCCCTTTCTTCTCCAAACTTTTTTCTTCCCATCATTCTGGTACAGGTTGATCTTTGTCTCATCTGTCCATAGAATACTTTTCCAGAACTGAGCTGGCTTCTTGAGGTGTTTTTCTGCAAATTTAACTCTGGCCTGTCTATTTTTGGTATTGATGAATGGTTTGCATCTAGATGTGAACCCTTTGTATTTACTGTCATGGAGTTTTCTCTTTACTGTTGACTTAGAGACAGATACACCTACTTCACTGAGAGTGTTCTGGACTTCAGTTGATGTTGTGAACGGGTTCTTCTTCACCAAATTAAGTATGCGGCGATCATCCACCACTGTTGTCATCCGTGGACGCCCAGGCCTTTTTGAGTTCCCAAGCTCACCAGTCAATTCCTTTTTTCTCAGAATGTACCCAACTGTTGATTTTGCTACTCCAAGCATGTCTGCTATCTCTCTGATGGATTTTTTCTTTTTTTTCAGCCTCAGAATGTTCTGCTTCACCTCAATTGAGAGTTCCTTTGACCGCATGTTGTCTGCTCACAGCAACAGCTTCCAAATGCAAAACTACACACCTGGAATCCACCCCTGACCTTTTAACTACTTCATTGATTACAGGTTAACGAGGGAGACGCCTTCAGAGTTAATTGCAGCCCTTAGAGTCCATTGTCCAATTACTTTTGGTCCCTTGAAAAAGAGGACGCTATGCATTACAGAGCTATGATTCCTAAACCCTTTCTCCGATTTGGATGTGGAAACTATCATATTGCAGCTGGGAGTGTGCACTTTCAGCCCATATTACATATATAATTTTATTTCTGAACATGTTTTTGTAAACAGCTAAAATAACAAAACTTGTGTCACTGTCCAAATATTCTTGGCCCTAACTGTATATTGCCCTCGCTGCAGCATGCCCAATCACCAGTACAAAGCAGGCAGCCTTTCTGGGAGCTAATTATCCTAGGTGCAGTACCCTGATTGACCTGAGGGTAAGGGGTGCCAGAGAGCTGCAAGTTCCAAACCGGAACTGGGAAGTGGGATATAGATAAATCCCCTTCAGAAAGAACCAGGGGCAATCAAACAACCCTGGTTTGTGACAAATTAGTGTGAGTGGTGGGGATGATAAAGGTTCCTCCCCATGAACAGTAACATATTATTGGAAGGATCCCTGATGTATTGGTGGGATTCGTGACACACAGCAAGGAAGGAATGAAGTCACAGCAGCACCTTGAATGTCATAAATACAGCATGGAAGGAGCAGATTCACAGTAGCACAGAGGATGTCATGCACAGCATGTAATGAACAGGGTCACAGCTTCACAGATGTCATACACATCATTGAAGTAGCAGGGTCACAGCAGCACAGATGATGTCAGTCACAGAATGGAAGGAGCAGGGTCACAGCAGCACAGAACATGTCATGCACAGCATGGAAGGAGCAGGGTCAAAACAGCACAGAGATGTAGTACACAGCATGGAAGGAGCAGGGTCACAGCAGCACAGAGGAGGTCATACACAGCATAGAAGGATCAGGATAACAGCAGCATATCAGGACTAAGAAGTGGACCCTCTGGGTCACGACTTCAGAGTCCCCGAGGGCGAGTTAACCAGATGGTACCCCCCTATACAGGGAGTGTTTGGGACAGGCCCAAGGAGGGTGAAGCCGCAACAGCCGGAGCCAAAGGGACAACTGAGGATAGCGCAGAGAGAGAACTGAGGACAGAGGAAAGATGGAGCTACTGAAGAGGCTAGAATGGCGGAGGCACTGGACAGATGGAGGCAGCAAAGACAGGGTACTAACCGGTAAGATGCTAGCACTCGACAGATGGAGACAATGGAGACTCTAGACTGGCAGGGTACGGCAGGTACACAGAACTGGCTGGACACGGCAGGAACGCAGGACTGGCAGGACAAGGCAGGAGCACAGGAATGGCAGGATACGGCAGGAACACAGGACTGGCAGGATATGGCAGGAACACAGGACTGGCAGGATACGGCAGGAACACAGGACTGGCAGGACACGGCAGGTAAACGGGACTGGCAGGATACGGCAGGAACACAGGACTGGCAGGACACGGCAGGAACACAGGACTGGCAGGACACGGCAGGTACATGGGACTTGGCAGGATACGGCAGGAACACAGGACTGGCAGGACACGGCAGGAACACAGGACTGGCAGGACACGGCAGGAACACGGGACTGGCAGGATACAGCAGGAACACAGGACTGGAAGAACACGGCAGGTACACGGGACTGGCAGGACAAGGCAGGAACACGGGACTGGCAGGATACAGCAGGACTTAACAACCAACGTAAAGTGACATGGGACAGAGTCCGAAAAGACACAACCAAGGCTGAGATAAGGAAAAATAAGGCTTTATTGATCGGATGCCTATGATTACATATAATCAAATTTAATATATTAATTAAGTAAAAGTCTCGAAAAAATAAATATAATAAAAGCTTGCGCACACTGATATTATATATAGCAAAAACCTACCAACAGGATATAGTTTATTATATGACTGCACCAAAGAGTAAAAAAATAATAAAAAAATTATGAAATATTATAAAAGATATATATAAAAAATGAGTGTAAACAATTTAATATATTATTTCAAAATATTGTGAGAAAAAGAGGGGAAGGGGGGCAGTTTACTATATACCTCTGAATATATACTGTGCCAAATCAAAGTGACTAGTGCAAATAAGCAGCAGGAGGAGGGAAATAAAATGTCCTGATTTCTATCAATCTCTCTATTGTATTACCCAGACAATAAAAATGTGTAAATATGCACTTTCATGATCTGGCTCCTTACATAGGTACTTAGCATGACATGTTTTTAGTGTTCCTGGCTCTGTTCTATTTTGCCCGTGGTGCGATTTTCAGTGGTTTTTGTCCTCCGTATACAAGCTCTGTCTGTACCCTGTTTATCAAGTCTGTATACATTTTGTGTTTATTAATAAATTTGTCACTTTTTTTTAGTAAGTTATGGTCTCGGGATTATATTTACTCCGTGGTTTTTGTAGGATATATCTAGTAGTGGAGTTTTTCCCTGTTATTTAATGCGTGTCCATTATAAGGGTGTATCCCTGTGAGTCTCTGATTGATATGTATCAGTGGAACTTGTTCTTAGAATATGGAAGGAGCAGAGTCAATGCACCACAGAGGGTATCATGCACAGTATGGAAGTAGTAGGGTCACAGCAGCACAGAGGATGTCATACACAGTATTGAAGGAACAGAGTCACAGAAGCGCAGACGTCATACACAGTAAAAATAAAAAAAAATGCGTTAAACCGCACCTTATACCCATACGGCCTTAATAGGCTTAGTAGCGCACGTCACTGCCAGGGGGTCAGCCCAGCTACAAAGTCCAATCCATAACAAAGAAGAAGACAGCGCCACACCGGTCAGTGAAAAATGACTTACAGATTTAATCTGCCATCTTCTTTGTTATGGATTGAACGTCATACACAGTGTCACGGATCCCAGGGAGAATAACTTTATCATCCGCACTGCTGACACCAGTAGGTCAAGAACCGGGGTTGTTTGGTTGCCCAGTTCTTTCTGAAGGGGATTTATCTATATCCCACTTCCGGTATGGAACTTGCAGCTCTCTGGCCCCCCGTACCCTCAGATCAGACAGGGTACTGCACCTAGGATAATTTGTCTCCAGAAAGGCTGCCTTACTTTATATATAACTACTCCCACTCAGGCGGGAACAATAATTATCAACGCTGTCTGTCGCTATAAGGTATCCCAAATGCACAGGACAAATCTGCTGCCACCAGCTCCTATTCCATAATTAATAACGGGTCCGGAGCAACCCACATTAGTAGCGTAATTTACTTTAGAGGACGTGACAGTACGTTATAGAGCAAGGAGAAACGAAGCTAGTAATTTTATATATTTTACTCTAAAAAGGTAGGCAGTGTTTACAAAAGGGTAAAAGGATATTTTAAAATAAGACAAGTATCATATGTACAAACAATTACAAATAAAAAAGGATTACTGGTGAAAATCGACTTATGGTTCTTTCATATCATTCAATGGTACGCCATGCGGTGGCGGGGGAGGGGACCTTCCCCAAAATCTTCAGGTCAGATGGCACAGCCTGTCATAGCTGAATCCCCTGGCAAAAGACACCCCCTAGTCTGGGCCTCTGAGTTTTATACCTTTGCCAAAAACTAAGCGTCTCCCCCCTGGATGACCTCATGGGGTGGGCAAAGCTATGGACTGCACTCCTCTTTCTTGAGTATATGAAAAAACATCATCCCACATATCTTGGCGTATGAACCTTGTAGAAAGAGGACACCCATGTCGTTAGTCTCAGCGTGACATTTCAAGGACCAAGGAACCTGGGTTTCTTTTTTTCATGTGCTTCTACTTGTACTTTCACTTTAAAGCCATAAAACTCCTCTGTTAGTATACCTCCCAACTTTTGAAGCTGGGAAAGAGGGACAAAGTTAGCGGCAAATTTTAGGCCACGCCTCTGACCACACCCATTCACTAGTCACACCCATATCCATGTCTCAACCACACCCATTTAGCACTGCTGATCACACTGTTCATAAAGAATAATTATAAACAAAAAAATATGGCCACACAGTGCTCCATACTGTATAATGGCCACACATGATGCCCCATACTGTATAATGGCCACACATGATGCTCAATACTGTATAATGGCCACACAGTGCTCCATACTGTATAACGGCCACACATGATGCCCCATACTGTATAATGGCCACACATGATGCTCAATACTGTATAATGGCCACACAGTGCTCCATACTGTATAACGGCCACACATGATGCTCAATACTGTATAATGGCCGCACATGATGCTCAATACTGTATAACGGCCACACATGATGCCCCATACTGTATAATGGCCACACATGATGCTCCATACTGTATAATGGCCACACATGATGCTCCATACTGTATAACGGCCACACATGATGCTCAATACTGTATAACGGCCACACATGATGCCCCATACTGTATAATGGCCACACATGATGCTCCATACTGTATAATGGCCACACAGTGCTCCATACTGTATAACGGCCACACATGATGCTCAATACTGTATAATGGCCGCACATGATGCTCAATACTGTATAACGGCCACACAGTGCTCCATACTGTATAATGGCCGCACATGATGCTCCATACTGTATAATGGCCACACAGTGCTCCATACTGTATAATGACTGCACATGATGCTCCATACTGTATAATGGCCACACATGATGCTCAATACTGTATAATGGCCACACATGATGCTCCATACTGTATAATGGCCGCACATGATGCTCAATACTGTATAATGACCCCACATGATGCTCAATACTGTATAACAGCCGCACATGATGCTCCATACTGTATATTGGCCGCACATGATACTTCGTACCGTATAATGGCCACACATAGCTACTCCTACACACGCGGCTGCGCTCCGTACACTTTGCATACACGGCTCCGCTCCATACACACGGCTCCACTCCATACATCTCAAACACACACGGCTCCGTTCCGTTCACCTCGTACACATTCAGCTCCGCTCCATACACCTCAATACACACACGGCTCCGCTCCATACATCTCGTACACACGGCACTACGTACACCTCATACACACACCGCTCCGCTCCATACACATTGCAGAAGCTACTCCGCTCCGTATACCTTGCACACACACGGCTCCGCTGCGTACACCTCATACACATACGGCTCCTCTCCATACATCTCGTACACACACGGCACTACTCCGTACACCTCGTACACACACGGCTACGCTCTATACACATTGCACACACTGCTCCGCTCCGTATACATTGCACACACATGGCTCTGCTCCGCACACCTCGTACACACGTGGCTCTGCTCTGTACACCTCGTACACACGTGGCTCCACTCCATACACCTTTCACACTCTACTCTCATCCGAACACCTCTTACACGACTCCGCTTCGTACACCTCGTACACACGCGGCTGTGCTCCGTACACCTCGTACACACGACTCCGCTCCGTACACCTTTCACACACTGCTCCGCTCCACACACCTCGTACACATGCGGCTGTGCTCCGTACACCTCGTACACACGCGGCTGTGCTCCGTACACCTCGTAACACACGCGGCTGTGCTCCATACACCTCTTACACACGACTCCGCTCCGTACACCTTTCACATGCTGCTCCGCTCCGTACACCTTGTACACACGCGGCTGTGCTCCGTACACCTCGTACACATGGCTCCGTACACCTCTTACACACGACTCTGCTCCGTACACCTTTCACACACTGCTCCGCTCCACACACCTCGTACACACGCGGCTGTGCTCCGTGCACCTCGTACACACGACTCCGCTCCGTACACCTTTCACATGCTGCTCCGCTCCGTACACCTCGTACACATGCGGCTGGGCTGTGCTCCGTACACCTCGTACACATGGCTCCGTACACCTCTTACACACGACTCCGCTCCGTACACCTTTCACACACTGCTCCGCTCCACACACCTCGTACACACGCGGCTGTGCTCCGTACACCTCGTACACACGCGGCTGTGCTCCGCACACCTCGTACACACGCAGTTGTGCTCCGTACACCTCGTACACACGACTCCGCTCCGTACACCTTTCACATGCTGCTCCACTCCGTACACCTCGTACACACGCGGCTGTGCTCCGTACACCTCGTACACACGCGGCTGTGCTCCGTACACCTCGTACACACGCGGCTGTGCTCCGTACACCTCGTACACACGCGGCTGTGCTCCGTACACCTCGTAACACACGCGGCTGTGCTCCATACACCTCTTACACACGACTCCGCTCCGTACACCTTTCACATGCTGCTCTGCTCCGTACACCTCGTACACACGCGGCTGTGCTCCGTACACCTCGTACACACGCGGCTGTGCTCTGTACACCTTGTACACACGCGGCTGTGCTCTGTACACCTCTTACACACGCGGCTCCGCTCCGTACACCTTTCACATGCTGCTCTGCTCTGTACACCTCGTACACACGCGGCTGTGCTCCGTACACCTCATGCACACGGCTCCGTACACCTCGTACACACGCGGCTGCGCTCCGTACACCTCATACACACGGCTCCGTACACCTCGTACACACGCAGCTGCGCTCCGTACACCTCATGCACACGGCTCCGTACACCTCGTACACACTCGGCTGCGCTCCGTACACCTCATGCACACGGCTCCGTACACCCCTTACACACACGGCTCTGCTACATCCACCCTGTAAACACCTCCTGACCTCACACATACGCTGCCTTACCCTCCTCCGGCGCCATGCAACCAGCAAAGTCCTGTACACGGAGGTCCTCCTCCCGAATCCGATCATGTGACCCCTGACTCCTCCCATCCTGTGACCTCATCACAGGTCCTGTGCACAGAGCAGCCATTATGTGCTGCTGTGCGGGCCGGGTGCAGGGAGCTCTCAGCTGACCGACCAGGTGATTCACATACCTCCCAACCAGTGCGGGACAATTAATGTCCCGCCCGGGATTGCGGGGCTAACTGTCAAAATCAGGACAGTCCCGCTGGATCCGGGACGGTTGGGAGGTATTAGGGTTGCTGGTACGCTGGTCTTACATTACAGCTGAATAGCAGGGGGAGGGAGAGGGAAGGTGAAATCGCACACAGACACATGCAGGCAGATGAAATTGCAGCTGAGAGCCCTGTAGGTGTAATTGAAATAATAATAAAGTTTTCCTATTTCCTGACACACAGTATGGAAAGAGCAGGGTCACAGCAGAACAGAGGATGTCACACACAACATGGAAGTACCAGGGTCACGCAGCACAAAGGCTACGTTCACACTAGCGTTGTGCGCCGCTGCGTCGGCGACGCAACGCACAACGCACGCAAAAACGCAGCAAAACGCACGCAAAAACGCTGCGTTTTGCGACGCATGCGTCGGTTTTTGCCGAAATTTGGACGCAAGAAAAATGCAACTTGTTGCGTTTTCTTGGTCCGACGCTAGCGGCAAAAAAGACGCATGCGTCGCACAACGCAACAAAAAAAAACGCATGCGTCCCCCATGTTAAATATAGGGGCGCATGACGCATGCGTCGCCGCTGCGTCGCCCAACGCAAACTAGCATAACGCTAGTGTGAACGTTACCAAAGCATGTCATACACACTCCATAGAAGTAGCAGAGTCAAAGCAGCACAAAGCATGTCATACATATTGAAGGAGCAGGGTCACAACAGCATAGAAGATATCATACACAGCATGGAAGGAGCAAGGTCACATCAGCACAGAGGATGTCATACACAGCATATAAGCAGAGTCACAGCAGCACAGAGGATATCATACCCAGCATGGAAGGAGCAGGGTCACAGCAGCACAAAAGATGTCATACACAGCATGAAATGAGCAGGTTCACAGCAGCACAGAGGATGTTATACACATAATGGAAGGAGCAAGGTCACAGCAACAGAGTGGATGCTATACATACAGCTCGGAAGGAGCAGGGTCACAACATCACAGAGGATGTCATACATCGCATGGAAGGAGCAGGGTCAAAGTAGCAGAGTGTATGCCATACACACAGCATGGAAGGAGTAGGGTCACAACAGCAGAGAGGTTGTCATAGACAATGGAAGGGATCAGGGACACAGCAACACAGATGATTTCACACACAGCATGGAAGGAACAGGGTCACAGCAGTCCAGAGGATGCCATAGACACAGCATGGAAGGAGCAGGGTCACAGCAGCACAAAGAATGTCATACACAGCATAGAAGGAGCAGGGTAACAGCAGTACAGTTAATGTCATGCACAGCATGTTAGGGGCAGGGTCACAGCACCACAGAGGATGTCATACACAACATTGAAGGAGCAGGGTCACAGCAGCACAGAAGATGGCATACACAGTATGAAAGGAGCAGTCACAGGAAAGCTGAGAATATCTTACACAGTATGAAAGGAGCTAGGTCACGGCAGCACAGAGGATGTCACACAGAGTATGGAAGGATCAGGGTCACAGCATCACAGAGCATGTCATACACAGCATGGAAGGAGCAGGGTCACAGGAGTACAGAGGATGTCATAAATACAGCATGGAAGAAGCAGAATCACAGCAGCACAGAAGATGTCATACAGAGCATATAATGAAAAGAGTCACAGCATCACAGATGTCATACACGTCACGGAAGGAGCAGGGTCACAGCAGCACAAAGGATGTCATACACATCATGCAATGAGCAGGGTTACAGCAGCACGAATGATGTCATACACATAATGGATCGAGCAGGGTTACAACATCACAGAGGATGTTACACACAGCATGGAAGGAGAATGGTCACAGCAGCAGAATGGATGCTATACACTGTGTGCAGAATTATTAGACAAGTTGTATGTTGATCACATGATACTTTTTCTACATATTGTACTGCTCCAAGCTGTTCAGGCTTGAGAGCCAACTACTAATTAGGTAAATCAGGTGATGTGCATCTCTGTAATGAGGAGGGGTGTTGTCTAATGACATCAAAACTCTATATAAGGTGGGCTTAATTATTAGACAACTTCCTTTCCTTTGGCAAAATGGGTCAGAAGAGAGATTTGACGGGCTCTGAAAAGTCCAAAATTGTGAGATGTCTTGCAGAGGGATGCAGCAGTCTTGAAATTGCCAAACTTTTGAAGCGTGATCACCGAACAATCAAGCGTTTCATGGCAAATAGCCAACAGGGTCGCAAGAAGCGTGTTGGGCAAAAAAGGAGCAAAATAACTGGCCATAAATTGAGGAAAATCAAGCGTGAAGCTGCCAAGATGCCATTTGCCACCAGTTTTGCCATATTTCAGAGCTGCAACATTACTGGAGTAACAAAAAGCACAAAGTGTGTGATACTCAGGGACATGGCCAAGGTAAGGAAGGCTGAAAAACGACCACCTTTGAACAAGAAACATAAGATAAAACGTCAAGACTGGGCCAAGAAATATCTTAAGACTGACTTTTCAAAGGTTTTATGGACTCATGAAATGAGAGTGATTCTTGATGGGCCAGATGGATGGGCCAGAGGCTGGATCAGTAAAGGGCAGAGAGCTCCACTCCAACTCAGCAAGGCGGAGGTGGGGTACTGGTATGGGCTGGTATCATCAAAGATGAACTTGTGGGACCTTTTCGGGTAGAGGATGGAGTGAAGCTCAACTCCCAGACCTACTGCCAGATTCTGGAAGACAACTTCTTCAAGAAGTGGTACTGGAAGAAGACGGTATCGTTCAAGAAAAACATGATTTTCATGAAGGACAATGCTCCATCACATGCCTCCATCTACTCCACAGCGTGGCTGGCCAGTAAAGGTCTCAAAGAAGAAAAAATAATGACATGGCCCCCTTGTTCACTTGATCTGAACCCCATAGAGAACCTGTGGTCCCTCATAAAATGTGAAATCTACAGAGAGTTAAAACAGTCCACCTCTCGGAACAGTGTCTGGGAGGCTGTGGTGGCTGCTGCACGCAATGTTGATCGTATACAGATCAAGCAACTGACAGAATCTATGGATGGAAGGCTGCTGAGTGTCATCATAAAGAAAGGTGGCTATAACATAGTAACATAGTTAGTAAGGCCGAAAAAAGACATTTGTCCATCCAGTTCAGCCTATATTCCATCATAATAAATACCCAGATCTACGTCCTTCTACAGAACCTAATAATTGTATGATACAATATTGTTTTGCTCCAGGAAGACATCCAGGCCTCTCTTGAACCCCTCGACTGAGTTCGCCATCACCACCTCCTCAGGCAAGCAATTCCAGATTCTCACTGCCCTAACAGTAAAGAATCCTCTTCTATGTTGGTGGAAAAACCTTCTCTCCTCCAGACGCAAAGAATGCCCCCTTGTGCCCGTCACCTTCCTTGGTATAAACAGATCCTCAGCGAGATATTTGTATTGTCCCCTTATATACTTATACATGGTTATTAGATCGCCCCTCAGTCGTCTTTTTTCTAGACTAAATAATCCTAATTTCGCTAATCTATCTGGGTATTGTAGTTCTCCCATCCCCTTTATTAATTTTGTTGCCCTCCTTTGTACTCTCTCTAGTTCCATTATATCCTTCCTGAGCACCGGTGCCCAAAACTGGACACAGTACTCCATGTGCGGTCTAACTAGGGATTTGTACAGAGGCAGTATAATGCTCTCATCATGTGTATCCAGACCTCTTTTAATGCACCCCATGATCCTGTTTGCCTTGGCAGCTGCTGCCTGGCACTGGCTGCTCCAGGTAAGTTTATCATTAACTAGGATCCCCAAGTCCTTCTCCCTGTCAGATTTACCCAGTGGTTTCCCGTTCAGTGTGTAATGGTGATATTGATTCCCTCTTCCCATGTGTATAACCTTACATTTATCATTGTTAAACCTCATCTGCCACCTTTCAGCCCAAGTTTCCAACTTATCCAGATCCATCTGTAGCAGAATACTATCTTCTCTTGTATTAACTGCTTTACATAGTTTTGTATCATCTGCAAATATCGATATTTTACTGTGTAAACCTTCTACCAGATCATTAATGAATATGTTGAAGAGAACAGGTCCCAATACTGACCCCTGCGGTACCCCACTGGTCACAGCGACCCAGTTAGAGACTATACCATTTATAACCACCCTCTGCTTTCTATCACTAAGCCAGTTACTAACCCATTTACACACATTTTCCCCCAGTGTGTGTAAATTAGTGGGCACTAATTTTTGGGGGGTTTGTTTTTGCATGTCAGAAATGTTTATTTCTAAATTTTGTGCAGTAATATTGGTTTACCTGGTGAAAATAACAAGTGAGATGGGAATATATTTGGTTTTTATTAAGTTACCTAATAATTCTGCACAGTAACCTGCACAAACAGATATCCTCCTAAGATAGCCAAATCTAAAAAAAAACACTCCAACTTCCAAAAATATAAAGCTTTAATATTATTTAATATTTATGAGTCTTTTGGGTTGATTGAGAACATAGTTGTTGATCAATAATAAAAAATAATCCTCTAAAATACAACTTGCCTAATAATTCTGCACACAGTGTGTTAGGAGTCGAGTTTCCTCTGCTGCACAGGGGGAATCTCAATCCGTGTCTGCTGCGGTCTCCCATTCTGCATCGGCCGCAGTGGAGCCTGCTCAGCAGAGACGTCAGTCCCAGCGTCTCACTGAGACTGATACGGTGCAAAGGGTTACTGCTGTCTCTCCAGGCTCTGCTATTGTACCCTGCACTGATCTGCGGCGAGCAGGCTTTTCTGGGACTAAGTCCTGCTTTGCACACACTGAGCATGCCCAGGGCAAGATCTCTCAGTGGAGATCTAGGGTCACATGATCAGGTACTGCAGCAACTTCCATTGGTCCTTCTTGGAAGGTCCTGTAGGTACTAAGACTAAGTCCTGCTTTGCACACACTGACCATGCCCAGGGCAAGATCTCTCAGTGGAGATCTAGGGTCACATGCTCAGGTACTGCAGCAACTCCATTGGTCCTTCTTTGAAGGTCCTGTACGTGCTGCAACTATTTAAGGCTCGCATGGCCGCACGGCCATGCGCTAGTATCTTTTTAAGTTATGTGCTTTGCTCCAGTGTGGTCATGTGTTTGTATGTGTTCAGGGACCCGGGTGAAATAAGCCCCTAGAATGCTGGCACCTCCGGCGAGGAGATTGTGTTTATGTGTATTCAGGGACCTGGCTGAAATAAGCCCCTAGAATGCTGGCACCTCCGGCGAGGAGTTTTGTGTGCATGCATGACCACTGACTGCTATCATTTGGGTAGTTAGCCTGTGCCTCTGTGAAAGTCTAACAGGGCACAGAGCCTTGCTTTCTCGGCTGCTCTGTGAAGCTAACAGAGCTGGTTCATACCGCCATATAGTGTCGCCATTTACTTAGCAGCAGGTTCTTTCCTGCACGGTGGATCCCGGGTTGCGAACGCACCAATCCCATCTAATAAATATATTCGGTGTGTTCCGCCAACCCTAACACAGTGTACATACAGCATGGAAGGAGCAGGGTCACAGCAGCACAGAGGATGTCATTCACAGCATGGAAGGAGCAGGGTCACAGCAGCACAGTTAATGTCATGAATAGCATGGAACGAGCAGGGTCACAGCAGCGCATAGGATGTCATACACAGATTGGAAGCAGCAAGAGTTCTCAGCAGCACAGATGTTGTCATACACACAGAATGAAATGAGCAGGGTCACAGTAGCACAAAGGAAGTCATACACAGAATGGAAAGATCAGGGTCACAGCAGCACAGAGGATGTTATACATATGGAAGAAGCAGGGTGACAACAGAACAGAGGATGTCATACACAGCATGTAAGGATCAGGATCACAGCAGCATAGAGGATGTCATACACAGCAATGAAGGAGCAAGGTCACAGCAGCACAGAGAATGTCATACACATCATAGAAGGCGTAGGGGTCACAACAGCACAGAGGATGTCATACACAGCATGTAAGGAGCAGGGTAACAGCAGCACAGACCATGTCATACACACCATGGAAGGAGCGGGGTCGCAGCAGCATAAATGATGTCATACACAGCATGGAAGGAGCAGGGTCACAGCAGCACAGAGGATGTCATACACAGCATGGAAGGAGCAGGGTCACAGCAGCACAGAGGATGTCATACACTGAATGGAAGGGGCAGGGTCACAGCAACACAGAGGATGTCATACACGGAATGGAAGGGGCAGGGTCACAGCAGCACAGAGGATGTCATACAGAGCATGGAAGAAGCAGGGTCACAGAAGCAAAGAGGATGTCATAGTTAGCATTGAAGGAGCAGGGAAACAGCAGCATAAAGTATGAGTGTGAAAACGCTGAATACTGAGTGCGAAAACAACAGGGTCACAGCAGCACAGAGGATGTCATACACACTGCATGGAAGCAGCACAGATGTATTACATAACATGGAAGAACCAGAATCACAGCAGCACAGAAAAAGTCATACAAAGTATGGAAGGAGCAGGGTCACAGCAGCCCAGAGGATGTCATACACAACATGGAAAGAGAAGGGTCACAGCAGCACAGAGGAGGTCATACACAGTATGAAAGCAGCAGGGTAATAGCAGCCCATAAGATGTCACACACAGCATGGAAGGTGCAGGGTCATGGCATCGCAGAGGATGTCATACACAACATGCAATGACAAGGGTCACAGCAGCACACAGGATGTCAAACATGAGGAAGGAGCAGGGTCACAACAGTACAGAGAATGTTATACAAAGAATGTAAGAAGTAGGGTCACAGCAGCACAGAGGATGTCATGAAAGGTGCAGGGTCGATAGAGAAACCAAAGCCAATTGGAAAAAGGGTATACTTGCCTCAAAACTACAAAAGAAAACAACCCTAAAATGTCTTTATTAACAAATATTTAAAAAACTAAATGGTCAACACTCAAAAGAAATATATCCTACCGTCACCAAACTGAGGCTGGGTATTGGTATAGGGGTGCAAATCTGGATAATACTAGACAAAATGGTGCATAAACTTTATATGGCCCTAGTAGGTTCCTTCAGAACAGTACCTTCCTGACAGTGGAGGTTGGCACTCTAAGTTCGACACGGCGCCCCGACTCCGCGGCAGCTGTCCCTTCTGTCCCTAAAGACCCTGTCAGCTTCCCACACCCAACACCATGCACACACGTAACTTACTCTGGCTTCAGAGATATTTTGATTAACTTTCCCTAATACAGGGATGAACAATATACTTGGGTCATATAATAATGACTAGCTTATGTGAAGGACTGACAATAGTTGTCCACTTTGGACATCGGGGACTTCAGTTTACCCTCATATTTGTTAGAGATATATATACAAATTCTGTGGCTATCAATAGTATGTATTGTATGATGGGCAAATCCACAAAGGCAAGATTAAATATTCTTATATTTAAGCCTTATACATTCTAATACCTAAGTCAGTGCTATAATCAATTCTCAGCCATCAAGAAAAATTTGTAGCAAGCTCTGGCGAAACCTCATAAATGTATAAGTCAAAAATAAGTTGCTTATCTGAATCACATAAATTGTTCCATAGTCCACGTCCCTACGCGTTTCGCCCCCTCCTAGTAAAGGGGCTCATCAGGGGACCTGTTGTGAATTCCGTTCTTGGGCTCCCTCCGGTGGTTGTAAATGGCACTTTTGTGAATTCTGCCCTTTGAGTGGAACTGCCGCTCCTTGGGTTTAGCTTTAGCAGCTGCTTTCACTAATCGTCCCTCCTGGCTCTGCTATTTAACCTGGCTCTAGTCTTCAGCCTATGCCACTTGTCAATGTTTTCAGGCTGGATTCACATCTCTGCTTGGATTCTCCTGGTTTCCTGACCAGTTCTGCAAAGATAAGTTCTGGCTTTGCTCATTTCAGTCCACATGTTGTGGACTTATTGTTCTGTGCATTCTATTTTTGTCCAGCTTGTCATTATGGATTTTTTCTGTTAGCTGGAAGCTCTGGGAAGCAGATTTACACTCCACACCTTTAGTCAGGTGTGGAGATTTTGTAAACTCTGTGTGGATTGTTTAGTAGTTTTTATACTGACCGCACAGTATCCTTTCCTGTCCTATCTATCAAGCTAGACTGGCCTCCTATGCTAAAATCTGATTTCTTCTCTGCGTATGTTATTTTCCCCTCCTCTCACCGTCAATATTTGTGGGGGGCTATCTTTCCTTTGGGGATTTTCTCTGTGGCAAGATAGGTTTCCTGTTTCCATCTTGAGGGGAAGTTAGATCTTAGGCTGTGCCAATGGGTCTAGGGAGCGTCAGGTACCCCCCACGGCTATTTCTAGTTGCGCTGCTAGGTTCAGGGTCTGTGGTCAGTACAGATACCACCTCCTACAGAGCTTGTCTCATGTTGTTCCTAAACCACCAGATCATAACAGTACAAGTGGCCAAAAATGAATTAAATGTATCTCAAAAGAAGGAAAAGAAAGTTCTGAACCATTTTTTTTTCTGTGCTCTGGTTTGCCTCTTTTTTCCTCTTGATATCTGGGTGGTGCAGGATATATGCTCTGGCATGGATGCTCAGGGTTTGTTTTCTCGTGTGGATCAACTGGCTGCAAGAGTACAGAGTATCCAGGACTATGTTGTCCAGACTCCGGCTTTAGAGCCCAGAATTCCTACTCCGGATTTGTTCTTTGGGGACAGATCCAAGTTTTTGAACTTTAAAAATAACTGCAAATTGTTTTTTGCTTTGAAACCCCGTTCTTCAGGTGATCCCATTCAGCAAGTAAAAATCATCATATCCTTGCTGCGTGGTGATCCGCAAGACTGGGCTTTTTCTCTTGAAACAGGGGATTCGGCATTATAGAATGTAGACACATTTTTTCAAGCGCTCGGATTATTGTATGACGAACCTAACTCTGTAGAGCATGCTGAGAAAACACTGTTGGCCCTGTGTCAAGGTCAGGAAGCGGCAGAGTTATACTGCCAGAAATTTAGAAAATGGTCTGTGCTCACTAAATGGAATGAAGAGGCTCTGGCTGCTATTTTCAGAAAAGGTCTTTTTGAAACCCTTAAAGATGTTATGGTGGGCTTTCCTACGCCTGCCAGTTTGAACGAATCTATGTCTCTAGCCATTCAGATTGATCGGCGTCTGCGCAAGCACAAAGCTGTGCACCATATGGCAGTGTCCTCTGAGCATTGTCCTGAACCTATGCAATGTGATAGGATTTTGACTAGAATAGAACGGCAGGAATTCAGACGTCAGAATAGGCTGTAGGCTGTGTTTTTACTGTGGTGATTCGGCTCATGTTATCTCTGATTGCCCTAAGCGTACTAAGAGAGTCGCTAGGTCTGTTACCATTAGTACTATACAGCCTAAATTTCTCTTATCTGTGACCCTGATTTGCTCATTGTCGTCCTTTTCTGTCATGGCATTTGTGGATTCAGGCGCTGCCCTGAACTTAATGGACTTAGAATTCGCCAGGCGCTGTGGTTTTTCCTTGCAGCCTTTGCAGAGCCCTATTCCTTTGAGGGGCATTGATGCTACACCCTTGGCCAAGGAGAAACCTCAGTACTGGACACAGATGACTATGTACATGGCTCCTGCACATCAGGAAGATTGCCGTTTTCTGGTGTTGCATAACCTGCATGATGTTGTTGTGCTGGGATTTCCATGGTTACAGGAACATAATCCGGTGCTGGATTGGAAAACTATGTCTGTGACTAGTTGGGGTTGTCAAGGGGTACATAGTGACGTTCCTTTGATGTCAATTTCCTCTCCCCCCTCTTCTGAGGTCCCTGAGTTTTTGTCGGATTTCCAGGATGTATTTGATGAGCCCAAGTCCAGTTCCCTTCCTCCACATAGGGACTGTGATTGTGCTATTAACTTGATTCCTGGTTGTAAGTTCCCTAAGGGCCGACTTTTCAATCTGTCTGTGCCAGAGCATGCCGCCATGCGGAGCTATGTTAAGGAATCTTTGGAGAAAGGGCATATTCGGCCCTCTTCGTCACCATTGGGAGCGGGTTTTTTTTTGTTGCTAAGAAGGATGGCTCCTTGAGACCCTGTATTGATTATCGTCTTCTTAATAAGATCACGGTCAAATTCCAATACCCCTTGCCTTTGCTTACTGATTTGTTTGCTCAGATTAAGGGGGCTAGTTGGTTTACTAAGATTGACCTCCGAGGGGCATATAATCTTGTTCGTATTAAACAGGGTGACGAATGGAAAACTGCATTTAATACGCCCGAAGGCCATTTTGAATACCTTGTGATGCCATTTGGGCTCTCTAATGCTCCATCTGTGTTCCAGTCTTTCATGCATGATATTTTCCACAATTATCTTGATAAATTCATGGTCGTATATTTGGATGATATTTTGATTTTTTCCAATGATTGGGAGTTTCATGTGAAGCAGGTCAGGATGGTGTTCCAGATCCTTCGTGATAATGCTTTATTTGTGAAGGGGTCTAAGTGCCTATTCGGAGTTCAGAAGGTCTCTTTTTTGGGTTTTGTTTTTTCTCCTTCGTCTATAGAAATGGATCCTGTTAAGGTCCAAGCTATTCATGACTGGATCCAACCCACATCTGTGAAGGGTCTTCAAAAATTTTTGGGCTTTGCTAATTTCTATCGCCATTTCATTGCCTACTTTTCCAGTGTGGTTAAGCCCCTTACTGATTTGACGAAGAAAGGCGCTGATGTGACGAATTGGTCCTCTGAGGCTGTTGAGGCCTTTCAAGAGCTTAAACGCCGATTTACTTCTGCCCCTGTGTTGCGTCAACCGGATGTTTCTCTTCCTTTTCAGGTTGAGGTCGACGCTTCTGAGATTGGGGCAGGGGCCGTCTTGTCTCAGAGGGAGTCTGATGGTTCTTTGATGAAACCGTGTGCTTTTTTTTCCAGAAAGTTTTCGCCTGCGGAACGCAATTATGATGTCGGCAATCGGGAGTTGTTGGCTATGAAGTGGGCGTTTGAGGAGTGGCGACATTGGCTTGAGGGAGCTAAACACCGTGTTGTGGTCCTGACCGATCATAAGAATCTGATTTACCTCGAGTCGGCCAAGCGGCTGAATCCTAGACAGGCTCGATGGTCCCTGTTTGTCTCCCGTTTTGATTTTGTGGTCTTGTATCTTCCGGGATCTAAGAATGTTAAGGCTGATGCCCTCTCTAGGAGTTTTTCGCCTGATTCTCCTGGAGTCCTTGAGCCTGTTGGCATTCTTAAGGAGGGGGTGATTCTTTCTGCTATCTCCCCTGATTTGCGCCGGGTGCTTCAGGAATTTCAGGCTGATAGGCCTGACCGCTGTCCAGTGGGGAAGCTGTGTGTTCCTGATAAATGGACAAGTAAGGTAATTTCTGAGGTTTATTGTTCAGTGTTGGCTGGTCATCCTGGGATTTTTGGTACCAGAGATTTGGTTGCTAGGACCTTTTGGTGGCCTTCCTTGTCTCGCGATGTGCATGCTTTTGTGCAGTCCTGTGGGACTTGCGCCCGGGCCAAGCCTTGCTGTTCCCGCGCTAATGGGTTGCTTTTGCCTTTGCCGGTCCCTGAGAGGCCCTGGACGCATATTTCCATGGATTTTATTTCGGATCTTCCTGTTTCCCAGAAGATGTCTGTTATCTGGGTTGTTTGTGACCGGTTCTCTAAAATGGTCCATTTGGTACCTTTGCCTAAGTTGCCTTCCTCCTCAGATCTGGTTCCATTGTTTTTTTCAGCATGTGGTTCGTTTGCATGGCATTCCGGAGAATATTGTGTCTGACAGAGGTTCTCAGTTTGTCTCTAGATTTTGGCGGGCCTTTTGTGCTAGGATGGGCATTGATTTGTCTTTTTCTTCGGCGTTTCATCTTCAGACTAATGGCCAAACTGAGCGAACTAATCAGACCTTGGAGACCTATTTGAGATGCTTTGTGTCTGCTGATCAGGATGATTGGGTGTCTTTCTTGCCGTTGACCGAGTTTGCCCTTAATAATCGGGCTAGTTCGGCTACTTTGCTTTCACCTTTCTTTTGCAATTTTGGTTTTCATCCTCGTTTTTCTTCTGGGCAGGTTGAGCCTTCTGATTGTCCTGGTGTTGATTCTGTGGTGGACAGGCTGCAGCAGATTTGGACTCATGTGGTGGACAATTTGACGTTGTCTCAGGAAAGGGCTCAACGTTTTGCTAACCGCCGTCGGCGTGTTGGTCCCCGGCTTCGTGTGGGGGATTTGGTTTGGTTGTCTTCTCGTCATGTTCCTATGAAGGTTTCTTCTCCTAAGTTTAAGCCTCGGTTTATTGGTCCTTATAAAATTTCTGAAATTATTAATCCGGTCTCTTTTCGTTTGGCTCTTCCAGCCTCTTTTGCCATTCATAACGTTTTCCATAGATCTTTGTTGCGGAGATATGTGGTGCCCGTTGTTCCGTCGGTTGACCCTCCTGCCCCGGTGTTGGTTGAGGAAGAGTTGGAATATGAGGTTGAGAAGATTTTGGATTCTCGTTTTTCGAGGCGGAGGCTCCAGTATCTTGTCAAGTGGAAGGGTTATGGCCAGGAGGATAATTCTTGGGTTGTTGCCTCCGATGTCCATGCTACCGATTTGGTTCGTGCTTTTCACTTGGCTCGTCCTGATCGGCCTGGGGGCTCTGGTGAGGGTTCGGTGACCCCTCCACAAGGGGGGGGGGGGTACTGTTGTGAATTCCGTTCTTGGGCTCCCTCCGGTGGTTGTAAATGGCACTTTTGTGAATTCTGCCTTGGGCTCCCTCTGGTGGTTTTGAGTGGAACTGCCGCTCCTTGGGTTTAGCTTTAGCAGCTCCTTTCACTAATCGTCCCTCCTGGCTCTGCTATTTAACCTGGCTCTAGTCTTCAGCCTATGCCACTTGTCAATGTTTTCAGGCTGGATTCACATCTCTGCTTGGATTCTCCTGGTTTCCTGACCAGTTCTGCAAAGATAAGTTCTGGCTTTGCTCATTTCAGTCCACATGTTGTGGACTTATTGTTCTGTGCATTCTATTTTTGTCCAGCTTGTCATTATGGATTTTTTCTGTTAGCTGGAAGCTCTGGGAAGCAGATTTACCCTCCACACCTTTAGTCAGGTGTGGAGATTTTGTAAACTCTGTGTGGATTGTTTTGTAGTTTTTATACTGACCGCACAGTATCCTTTCCTGTCCTATCTATCAAGCTAGACTGGCCTCCTATGCTAAAATCTGATTTCATCTCTGCGTATGTTATTTTCCCCTCCACTCACCGTCAATATTTGTGGGGGGCTATCATTCCTTTGGGGATTTTCTCTGAGGCAAGATAGGTTTCCTGTTTCCATCTTGAGGGGAAGTTAGATCTTAGGCTGTGCCGAGGGGTCTAGGGAGCGTCAGGTACCCCCCATGGCTATTTCTAGTTGCGCTGCTAGGTTCAGGGTCTGCGGTCAGTACAGATACCACCTCCTTCAGAGCTTGTCTCATGTTGTTCCTAAACCACTAGATCATAACAGGGACCATCAGTAGAGGCAAAGCCTTAGTGGCCTTAAAGTGCATGTGGAGAAATGAAGGTTACCGCATTTAATTTAATGGTTCTGTTACCATAAGTGCTCTAAAGTGCTCCCATCTCGGAATACTTAGTTCCTTGTCTTGCCCCATTAGTCTTTTAGGGTATCTGCGCTCATGTTCTGATAATTACGGTACGCTCACCTCTTTCATTTAGTGGAGCGCACGCCATCCTGTGTTGCAAGCCTCGTTACCATTCTCAGTCATCGGCTCCCGCTATCGCGCCCCACACTTCCGTGCTGTGAGCCTGCGATGCGCTCCAAAACTCCAGCCATGTGCACTGTTATCTTTACCCTCCTTCATGTCATAGGCTGGGCACTCGGCGCTTACTTCCCTAATACCGCAGCTACATATTGCAGCCTGGGCATGCGCAGTGTTACCCCTGGAGACCCCTCTCTATCACGGGCAATGTATTCAGCACTTTGTTTCCCATTGGTCGCCAGTGTATATCACGGTCTGGGTATATACAATGGTCTACCAATTTCTACTGTTCACATTTCTTACAGATACACTTGCGGAGCTCCATCTCCGCATCCACATCCACAATTACAGATAAGACATCTCCATATTCAGTTATAGAAATGAGGGTACTGGCCCAGATATATAGATACCCTGATGACTAAAATGGTGTAGGTAACTCTGTATGAATTAAATTAAACTGCAGCAACTAAAGACTGAAAATCAGTTTAAGTCTGAACTAAAAGGGTACTCTGTCACAATATATCAAAAAACACATATAGGCCTTATATGGAGCAAGTATAGGTTAGTTGTTCATTTATGCCTCCAGGGCTCATGCGCTCCATCCAAAAAATCCACCTACATTCATGCTGGAGGATTTTCTTATCCCAGTCCCAGTGTCTGATTGGGGGTTTCACTACTTCGATAACTTTAAACCTAATGCTGTCCATGTCACCCTTGTGCACAGTATTAATGTGTCTCGCCAGGGGGTATCTCTTTTATTTCTAACGTCATCTAAGTGTTCCCCTATCTTTACACGTAATTGCCGTTTCGTTTTCCCCACATAGTCCATGGGGCAGGAACATGTGCACACATAGATTACTCCCTCTGTCCTACAGTTCCCAAAGCACTTATTCTTCTATATACGTTTTGTTACTGAGCCTTGAAACGTATTGGATGGTGTGACATATTTGCAAAAGCTACAATGGCCACATTTAAACGTGCCCAAAGCCCTGTTGGTCAGCCATGTCTCCCCTTTTTGAGGGGGATTGTAGTGACTCCTCACGAAATGGTCCCTGATGGATCGCCCTTTCCTGTATGTTACCGAGGGGTATGGAGAAATCCATTTGACCAGATCCGGGTCTGTTTTTAAGATACCCCAGTGTTTTCAGTGTTTTCTCAGAATCCCGATTAATTTTGATTGCTGGTCATCAAAGGTACCTTTTAGTCTGGTTTGTATTTTTTCATTGTCCCTTGGGCGTGGGTGAAGCAGTGTGGCTCTATCAGTCATTCTTGCATTGTTACATGCCTCATCCAGCAGGGCTCTGGGATACCCCCGGTCAGAGAACCTCTTCTTTAGGTCCCTGGCTTTGTTGTTGTTATCCGTGCCCCTGGAGCAGTTCCTTCTCAATCTAAGGAACTGCCCCTTGGGTATACCACGTTTTAAAGGGGTAAGATGATAACTCTCCCATCTTAATAAGCCATTGGCTGCCGTGGGCTTCTGAAAGAGGGTAGTTTTCAATAAGCCATTAGACTCTATAGCAATTCTCACATCCAGAAAGGCTATGTCATTGCCCCCATTTCATTTATGAAATTTAGACCCAATTGATTATCATTCAGAAATTCTATAAAGGAACTAAAATTAGTTGTATCACCCGTCCAGAGTATATATAGAATACTATATAGCGACCCCAGAATTGAATATAGGGGACCCAGACTACATCCCCGTCCCCAAAGACCACAGTATCCTCCCACCAGCCCAGGAGCAAATTCGCATAAGTGGGTGCACAGGGGCTACCCATTGCAGTGCAGTGCATTTGCTATTGAATAGAAAAAAGTTGTGCCGAAGAACATATTCCAATAGTTCCAACACGAACACATTGTGTGGAAAAAGATGGTTACCTCTTGTGCTCATAAAGTACTCAACTGCTTTTAAGCCCGCATCATGATGTATACTAGAATATAGGGCTTCAACATCAATAGAATACATAGTTACATAGTTATATAGTTATTAAGGTTGAAGGAAGACTATAAGTCCATCTAGTTCAACCCATAGCCTAACCTAACATGTTGATCCAGAGGAAGGCAAAAAAAACCCATGTGGCAAGAGTAAGCTCCACATTGGGGAAAAAAATTCCTTCCCGACTCCACATACGGCAATCAGACTAGTTCCCTGGATCAACGCCCTATCAAGGAATCTAGTGTATATACCCTGTAACATTATACTTTTCCAGAAAGGTATCCAGTCCCCTCTTAAATTTAAGTAATGAATCACTCATTACAACATCATACGGCAGAGAGTTCCATAGTCTCACTGCTCTTGCAGTAAAGAATCCGCGTCTGTTATTATGCTTAAACCTTTTTTCCTCCAAACGCAGAGGATGTCCCCTTGTCCCGGTTTCAGTTCTATGATTAAAAAGATCGTCAGAAAGGTCTTTGTACTGTCCCCTCATATATTTATTCATTAACATAAGATCACCCCTTAGTCTTCGTTTTTCCAAACTAAATAGCCCCAAGTGTAATAACCTATCTTGGTATTGCAGACCCCCCAGTCCTCTAATAACCTTGGTCGCTCTTCTCTGCACCCGCTCTAGTTCAGCTATGTCTTTCTTATACACCGGAGACCAGAACTGTGCGCAGTATTCTAAGTGTGGTCGAGCTAGTGACTTCTATAGAGGTAAAATTATGTTCTCCTCATGAGCATCTATGCCTCTTTTAATGCATCTCATTATTTTATTTGCCTTTGTAGCAGCTGCCTGACACTGGCCACTGAATATGAGTTTGTCATCCACCCATACACCCAGGTCTTTTTCATTGACGGTTTTGCCCAGAGTTTTGGAATTAAGCACATAATTATACATCTTATTACTTCTACCCAAGTGCATGACCTTACATTTATCCCCATTAAAGCTCATTTGCCATTTATCAGCCCAAGCTTCTAGTTTACATAAATCATCCTGTAATATAAAATTGTCCTCCTCTGTATTGATTACCCTGCAGAGTTTAGTGTCATCTGCAAATATTGAAATTCTACTCTGAATGCCCCCTACAAGGTCATTAATATGTTAAAAAGAAGAGGGCCCAATACTGACCCCTGTGGTACCCCACTGCTAACCGCGACCCAGTCCGAGTGTGCTCTATTAATAACCACCCTTTGTTTCCTATCCCTGAGCCAGCTCTCAACCCACTTGCACATATTTTCCCCTATCCCCATTATTCTCATTTTATGTATCAACCTTTTGTGTGGCACCATATCAAAAGCTTTTGAAAAGTCCATATACACTACATCCACTGGGTTCCCAATCCGGAACTTACCTCTTCATAGAAACTGATCAAATTAGTCTGACATGAACGGTCCCTAGTAAACCCGTGCAGATACTGGGTCATGAGGTTATTCCTCTTCAGATACTCCAGTATAGCATCCCTTAGAATGCCCTCCAGGATTTTACCCACAGTAGAGGTTAAGCTTACCGGCCTATAATTTCCGAGTTCAGTTTTTGTCCCCTTTTTGAATATTGGCACCACATTTGCTATAAGCCAGTCCTGTGGTACAGACCCTGTTATTATGGAGTCTTTAAATATTAAAAATAATGGTCTATCAATGACTGTACTTAATTCCTGCAGTACTCGAGGGTGTATCCCATCCGGGCCCGAAGATTTGTCAATTTTAGTGATTTTTAGATGCCGCCGCACTTCCTGCTGGGTTAAGCAGGTGACACTTAATTGGGAATTTTTATCACTAGTCATTTTGTCTGCCATGGAATTTTCTTGTGTAAATACTGATGAAAAAAAGTCATTTAGCATATTGGCTTTTTCCTCATCCTCATCCACCATTTCACCCAGACTATTTTTAAGGGGGCCAACACTATCATTTTTTAGTTTCTTGCTATTTATGTAGTTAAAGAATATTTTAGGATTATTTTTACTCTCTATGGCAATGAGTCTCTCTGTCTCAATCTTTGCTGCCTTGATTTGCTTTTTACAGAATTTATTTAATTTTTTGTATTTATTTAATACCTCATCACTACCTACTTCCTTTAATTCTCTAAATGCTTTCTTTTTGTCACTTATTGCGCCCCTTACAGCTCTATTTAGCCATATTGGTTTCCTCCTATTTCTAGTATGTTTATTCCCATACGGTATATACTGTGCACAGGTCCTATCCAGGATGCTAATAAATGTCTCCCATTTTCTTTGTGTATTTTTGTGTCTCAGGATATCGTCCCAGTTAATTGCACCAAGATCCTCTCTCATCCGTTGGAAATTTGCCCTCCTGAAGTTTAGTGTCCTTGTAACCCCTCTATTACACATCTTTTTAAAGGATACATGAAAACTTATTATTTTGTGATCGCTATTACCCAAGTGACCCCCAACCCTTATATTTGATATGCGGTCTGGCCTGTTGGTTAATATTAGATCTAGCAGTGCCCCCCTTCTTGTTGGGTCCTGAACCAGTTGTGAAAGGTAATTGTCTCTCATAGTTGTCAAAAACCGATTACCTTAGCTGGAACTGCTGGTTTCTGTTCCCCAATCTATTTCAGGGTAGTTGAAGTCCCCCATAATAATGACTTCTCCTTGAGTCGCAGCTTCATCTATTTGCTTTACGAGGATATTCTCCATTGCTTCCATTATTTTTGCAGATTTATAACAAACCCCTATCAGTAATTTATTATATTTTCCCCCTCCCCTTATCTCCACACACAGGGATTCTACATTTTCATTAAATTCACCTATATTATCAAGCAGGATGGGTTTTAACCCCTTAAGCCCCGAGGGTGGTTTGCACGTTAATGACCGGGCCAATTTTTACAATTCTGACCACTGTCCCTTTATGAGGTTATAACTCTGGAACGCTTCAACGGATCTTGGCGATTCTGACATTGTTTTCTCGTGACGTATTGTACTTCATGTTGGTGGTAAAATTTATTCGATATAACTTGCGTTTATTTGTGAAAAAAACGGAAATTTGGCGAAAATTTTGAAAATTTTGCAATTTTCCAACTTTGAATTTTTATACCCTTAAATCACAGAGATATGTCATGCAAAATACTTAATAAGTAACATTTCCCACAAGTCTACTTTACATCAGCACAATTTTGGAACCAAAATTTTTTTTGGTTAGGGAGTTATAAGGGTTAAAAGTTGACCAGCAATTTCTCATTTTTGCAACACCATTTTTTTTTAGGGACCACATCACATTTGAAGTCATTTTGAGGGGTCTATATGATAGAAAATACCCAAGTGTGACACCATTCTAAAAACTGCACCCCTCAAGGTGCTCAAAACCACATTCAAGAAGTTTATTAACCCTTCAGGTGTTTTACAGGAATTTTTGGAATGTTTAAATAAAAATGAACATTTAACTTTTTTTCACACAAAATTTATTTCAGCTCCAATTTGTTTTATTTTACCAATGGTAACAGGAGAAAATGGACCCCAAAAGTTGTTGTACAATTTGTCCTGAGTACGTTGATACCCCATATGTGGGGATAAACCACTGTTTGGGCGCATGGCAGAGCTCGGAAGGAAAGGAGCGCCATTTGACTTTTCAATGCAAAATTGACTGGAATTGAGATGGGACGCCATGTTGCGTTTGGAGAGCCCCTGATGTGCCTAAACATTGAAACCCCCCACAAGTGACACCATTTTGGAAAGTAGACCCCTTAAGGAACTTATCTAGATGTGTGGTGAGCACTTTGACCCACCAAGTGCTTCATAGAAGTTTATAATGCAGAGCCGTAAAAATAAAAAATCATATTTTTTCACAAAAATGATCTTTTTGCCCCCAATTTTTTATTTTCCCAAGGGTAAGAGAAGAAATTAGACCACAAAAGTTGTTGTGCAATTTGTCCTGAGTACGCTGATACCCCATATGTGGGTGTAAACCATTGTTTGGGCGCATGGCAGAGCTCGGAAGGGAAGGAGCGCCATTTGACTTTTCAATGCAAAATTGACTGGAATTGAGATGGGACGCCATGTTGCGTTTGGAGAGCCCCTGATGTGCCTAAACATTGAAACCCCCCACAAGTGACACCATTTTGGAAAGTAGACCCCTTAAGGAACTTATCTAGATGTGTGGTGAGCACTTTGACCCACCAAGTGCTTCATAGAAGTTTATAACGCAGAGCCGTGAAAATAAAAATTCTTTTTTTTTTCACAAAAATGATTTTTTAGTCCCCAGTTTTGTATTTTCACAAGGGTAACAGGATAAATTGGACCCCAAAAGTTGTTGTCCAATTTGTCCTGAGCACGCTGATACCCCATATGTGGGGGGGAAGCACTGTTTGGGCGCATGGCAGAGCTCGGAAGGGAAGGAGCGCCATTTGGAATACAGACTTAGATGGATTGGTCTGCAGGCGTCACGTTGTATTTGCAGAGCCCCTGATGTACCCAAACAGTAGAAACCCCCCACAAGTGACCCCATATTGGAAACTAGACCCCCCAAGGAACTTATCTAGATGTGTTGTGAGAACTTTGAACCCCCAAGTGTTTCACTACAGTTTATAACGCAGAGCCGTGAAAATAAAAATTCTTTTTTTTTTTTCACAAAAATGATTTTTTAGCCCCCAGTTATGTATTTTCACAAGGGTAACAGGATAAATTGGACCCCAAAAGTTGTTGTCCAATTTGTCCTGTGTACGCCGATACCCCATATGTGGGGGGTAAGCACTGTTTGAGTGCATGGCAGAGCTCGGAAGGGAAGGAGCGCCATTTGGAATACAGACTTAGATGGATTTGTGTTGTGAATTCTGTGGCCAAGCTCCCTCCTGTGGTCGTGAGTGGTACTTCGGCTGGTTCTGTCTATGAGCTTCCTTTGGTGGATGAGAGTGGTACTGCGGCTTCTGAGTTTCCTTCCTCAGGTGATGAGGTTAGGTCATTAGGTGCTGCTCTATTTGACTCCACCTGGTGCTTTGATCCTGGCCTCCAGTCAATGTTCTAGTATTGGTCTTGCTTCCTCCTGGATCGTTCCTGTGGCCTGTTTATCCTGCATAAGCTAAGTTTTGCTTGTGTTATTTTTGTTTGCTATTTTTTCTGTCCAGCTTGCTATATTGGTTTTTCTTGCTTGCTGGAAGCTCTGAGACGCAGAGGGAGCACCTCCGTACCGTTAGTCGGTGCGGAGGGTCTTTTTGCCCCTCTGCGTGGTTGTTTGTAGGTTTTTGTGTTGACCGCAAAGCTATCTTTCCTATCCTCGGTCTATTCAGTAAGTCGGGCATCACTTTGCTAAATCTATTTCATCTCTGTGTTTGTATTTTCATCTTTACTCACAGTCATTATATGTGGGGGGCTGCCTTTTCCTTTGGGGAATTTCTCTGAGGCAAGGTAGGCTTATTTTTCTATCTTCAGGGCTAGTTAGTTTCTCAGGCTGTGCCGAGTTGCATAGGGAGCGTTAGGCACAATCCACGGCTACCTTTAGTGTGGTGTGATAGGATTAGGGATTGCGGTCAGCAGAGTTCCCACGTCTCAGAGCTCGTCCTATGTTTTTGGTAATTGTCAGGTCACTTTGTGTGCTCTGAACTTCAATGTCCATTGTGGTTTTGAATTACCTGCTCATAACAGTACTGGAGGCCCAAAGTACTAATGCTTCTTAATAGAGGGAAAAGAGAAGTTCTGAGACCATTTTTTTTTCTTTGCACTGTGTTCTGTCTTTCTTTTCCCCTTTACATCAGGGTGGTTCAGAGCACAGGTGTGGACATGGACATTCAAGGTCTGTTCTCTTTGATGGATAATCTCGCTATAAATGTACAGAATATTCAAGATTTAGTGGTTCAGAATCCTATGTTAGAACCTAAAATTCCTATTCCTGAGTTATTTTCTGGAGATAGAGCTAAGTTTTTGAATTTTAAAAATAATTGTAAACTATTTCTGGCTTTGAAACCCCGCTCCTCTGGTGACCCAGTTCAACAAGTTAAGATCATTATTTCTTTATTACGTGGCGACCCTCAAGACTGGGCATTTTCCCTTGCACCAGGAGATCCTGCATTATGTAATATTGATGCGTTTTTTCTGGCGCTGTACGACGAACCTAATTCAGTGGATCAGGCAGAGAAAAATTTGCTGGCTCTGTGTCAGGGTCAGGATGAGATAGAGATGTATTGTCAGAAGTTTAGAAAGTGGTCCGTGCTCACTCAATGGAATGAATGTGCGCTGGCAGCTATTTTCAGAAAGGGTCTCTCTGAAGCCCTTAAGGATGTCATGGTGGGATTTCCTATGCCTGCTGGTCTGAATGAGTCTATGTCTTTGGCCATTCAGATCGGTCGACGCTTGCGTGAGCGTAAATCTGTGGACCATTTGGCGGTATTATCTGAGCATAAACCTGAGCCTATGCAGTGCGATAGGACTTTGACCAGAGCTGAAAGGCAAGAACACAGACGTCAGAATGGGCTGTGTTTCTACTGTGGTGATTCCACTCATGCTATCTCCGATTGTCCTAAGCGCACTAAGCGGTTCGCTAGGTCTGCCACCATTGGTACGGTACAGTCGAAATTTCTTTTGTCCGTTACTTTGATCTGCTCTTTGTCTTCCTATTCTGTCATGGCATTTGTGGATTCAGGCGCTGCCCTGAATTTGATGGACTTGGAGTTTGCTAGGCGTTGTGGGTTTGTCTTGGAGCCCTTGCAGTGTCCTATTCCATTGAGAGGAATTGATGCTACGCCTTTGGCCAAGAATAAGCCTCAGTATTGGACCCAGCTGACCATGTGCATGGCTCCTGCGCACCAGGAGGATATTCGCTTTCTGGTGTTGCATAATCTGCATGATGTGGTCGTGTTGGGGTTGCCATGGCTACAAGTCCATAACCAAGTATTAGATTGGAAATCAATGTCTGTGTCCAGCTGGGGTTGTTAGGGGGTACATGGTGATGTTCCATTTCTGTCTATCTCATCATCCACCCCTTCTGAGGTCCCAGAGTTCTTGTCTGATTACCGGGATGTATTCGATGAGCCCAAGTCCAATGCCCTACCTCCGCATAGGGATTGTGATTGTGCTATCGATTTGATTCCTGGTAGTAAGTTTCCTAAGGGTCGACTGTTTAATTTATCTGAGCTGTGATAAAGACCGCTTGGTCGAAACGCGTCGCTCGCCTTACTATGTGTATGATGCCGTCCCAGGAGTTGTCTCCTTATTTTAATATGTTGGATTAAACTTTTATATTTTATTTGGAAGCTGGATCATCTTTTCGTTTTTTAATTTATCTGTACCTGAGCACGCCGCTATGCGGAGTTACGTGAAGGAGTCTTTGGAGAAGGGTCATATTCGCCCGTCATCGTCGCCATTGGGAGCGGGGTTCTTTTTTGTGGCCAAGAAGGATGGTTCGCTGAGACCTTGTATTGATTACCGCCTTCTAAATAAAATTACGGTCAAATTTCAGTACCCCTTGCCGCTGCTGTCTGATTTGTTTGCTCGGATTAAGGGGGCTAGTTGGTTCACCAAGATAGATCTTCGTGGTGCGTATAATCTTGTGCGTATTAAACGGGGCGATGAATGGAAAACAGCATTTAATACGCCCGAAGGCCATTTTGAGTACCTGGTTATGCCATTCGGGCTTTCTAATGCTCCATCAGTGTTTCAGTCCTTTATGCATGACATCTTCCGAGAGTACCTGGATAATTTCCTGATTGTATACTTGGATGATATTTTGGTCTTCTCGGATGATTGGGAGTCTCATGTGAAGCAGGTCAGAATGGTGTTCCAGGTCCTGCGTGCTAATTCTTTGTTTGTGAAGGGGTCAAAGTGTCTCTTTGGTGTTCAGAAGGTTTCATTTTTGGGGTTCATTTTTTCTCCTTCTACTATCGAGATGGACCCTGTTAAAATTCAGGCCATTTATGATTGGACTCAGCCAACATCTCTGAAGAGTCTGCAGAAGTTCCTGGGCTTTGCTAATTTTTATCGTCGCTTCATCAATAATTTTTCTAGTATTGCTAAACCGTTGACTGATTTAACCAAGAAGGATGCTGATGTGGTCAATTGGTCTTCTGCTGCTGTGGAAGCTTTTCAGGAGTTGAAGCGTCGTTTTTCTTCTGCCCCTGTGTTGTGCCAACCAGATGTTTCGCTTCCGTTCCAGGTCGAGGTTGATGCTTCTGAAATTGGAGCAGGGGCTGTTTTGTCGCAGAGAAGTTCTGATTGCTCGGTGATGAAACCATGCGCCTTCTTTTCCAGGAAATTTTCGCCTGCTGAGCGAAATTATGATGTTGGCAATCGAGAGTTGTTAGCCATGAAGTGGGCATTCGAGGAGTGGCGTCATTAGCTTGAAGGAGCTAAGCATCGCGTGGTGGTCTTGACTGATCACAAAAACTTGACTTATCTCGAGTCTGCCAAACGGTTGAATCCTAGACAGGCTCGTTGGTCGCTGTTTTTCTCCCGTTTTGACTTTGTGGTTTCGTACCTTCCGGGCTCTAAAAATGTGAAGGCGGATGCCCTGCCTAGGAGTTTTGTGCCCGATTCTCCGGGGTTGCCTGAGCCGGCGGGTATTCTCAAAGAGGGGGTAATTTTGTCTGCCATCTCCCCTGATTTGCGGCGGGTGCTGCAAAAATTTCAGGCTAATAGACCTGACCGTTGCCCAAGCGGAGAAACTGTTTGTCCCTGATAGGTGGACGAATAAAGTTATCTCTGAGGTTCATTGTTCGGTGTTGGCTGGTCATCCTGGAATCTTTGGTACCAGAGATTTGGTGGCTAGATCCTTTTGGTGGCCGTCTCTGTCGCGGGATGTGCGTTCTTTTGTGCAGTCCTGTGGGATTTGTGCTCGGGCTAAGCCCTGCTGTTCTCGTGCCAGTGGGTTGCTTTTGCCCTTGCCAGTCCCGAAGAGGCCTTGGACACATATCTCTATGGATTTCATTTCGGATCTCCCCGTCTCTCAAAGAATGTCGGTCATTTGGGTGGTTTGTGATCGCTTCTCTAAGATGGTCCATTTGGTGCCCTTGTCTAAATTGCCTTCCTCCTCTGATTTGGTGCCATTGTTTTTCCAGCATGTGGTTCGTTTACATGGCATTCCAGAGAATATCGTTTCTGACAGAGGTTCCCAGTTTGTTTCGAGGTTTTGGCGAGCCTTTTGTGCTAGGATGGGCATTGATTTGTCTTTTTCCTCGGCTTTCCATCCTCAGACAAATGGCCAGACTGAACGAACCAATCAGACCTTGGAAACATATCTGAGATGTTTTGTTTCTGCTGATCAGGCTGATTGGGTGTCCTTTTTGCCGTTGGCTGAGTTCGCCCTTAATAATCGGGCCAGCTCGGCTACTTTGGTTTCGCGGTTTTTCTGCAATTCTGGGTTCCACCCTCGTTTCTCTTCAGGGCAGGTTGAGTCTTCGGACTGTCCTGGTGTGGATACTGTGGTGGATAGGTTGCAGCAGATTTTGACTCATGTAGTGGACAATTTGACTTTGTCCCAGGAGAAGGCTCAACGTTTCGCTAACCGCAGGCACTGTGTGGGTCCCCGACTTCGTGTTGGGGATTTGGTTTGGTTGTCATCTCGTTATATTCCTATGAAGGTTTCCTCTCCTAAATTTAAGCCTCGTTTCATTGGTCCATATAGGATTTCTGAGGTTCTTAATCCTGTGTCTTTTCGTTTGACTCTTCCAGCTTCTTTTTCGTGTTCCATAGGTCATTGTTGCGGAGATACGTGGCACCTGTGGTTCCATCTATTGATCCTCCTGCTCCGGTTTTGGTTGAAGGGGAATTGGAGTATATAGTGGAGAAGATTTTGGATTCTCGTGTTTCGAGACGGAAACTCCAGTATCTGGTTAAGTGGAAAGGTTATGGTCAGGAAGATAATTCCTGGGTCTTTGCCTCTGATGTCCATGCTGCTGATCTGGTTCGTGCCTTTCATGTGGCTCATCCTGGTCGGCCTGGGGGCTCTGGTGAGGGTTCGGTGACCCCTCCTCAAGGGGGGGGAAGTACTGTTGTGAATTCTGTGGCCAAGCTCCCTCCTGTGGTCGTGAGTGGTACTTCGGCTGGTTCTGTCTATGAGCTTCCTTTGGTGGATGAGAGTGGTACTGCGGCTTCTGAGTTTCCTTCCTCAGGTGATGAGGTTAGGTCGTTAGGTGCTGCTCTATTTGACTCCACCTGGTGCTTTGATCCTGGCCTCCAGTCAATGTTCTAGTATTGGTCTTGCTTCCTCCTGGATCGTTCCTGTGGCCTGTTTATCCTGCATAAGCTAAGTTTTGCTTGTGTTATTTTTGTTTGCTATTTTTTCTGTCCAGCTTGCTATATTGGTTTTTCTTGCTTGCTGGAAGCTCTGAGACGCAGAGGGAGCACCTCCGTACCGTTAGTCGGTGCGGAGGGTCTTTTTGCCCCTCTGCGTGGTTGTTTGTAGGTTTTTGTGTTGACCGCAAAGCTATCTTTCCTATCCTCGGTCTATTCAGTAAGTCGGGCATCACTTTGCTAAATCTATTTAATCTCTGTGTTTGTATTTTCATCTTTACTCACAGTCATTATATGTGGGGGGCTGCTTTTTCCTTTGGGGAATTTCTCTGAGGCAAGGTAGGCTTATTTTTCTATCTTCAGGGCTAGTTAGTTTCTCAGGCTGTGCCGAGTTGCATAGGGAGCGTTAGGCGCAATCCACGGCTACCTTTAGTGTGGTGTGATAGGATTAGGGATTGCGGTCAGCAGAGTTCCCACGTCTCAGAGCTCGTCCTATGTTTTTGGTAATTGTCAGGTCACTTTGTGTGCTCTGAACTTCAATGTCCATTGTGGTTCTGAATTACCTGTTCATAACAGATTTGTCTGCAGGCGTCACGTTGCATTTGCAGAGCCCCTGATGTACCCAAACAGTACAAACCCCCCACAAGTGACCCCATATTGGAAACTAGACCTCCCAAGGAACCTATTTAGATGTGTTGTGAGAACTTTGAACCCCCAAGTGTTTCACTGCAGTTTACAACGCAGAGCCGCGAAAATAAAAAAAATCTTATTTTTCCCACAAAAATTATTTTTAGCCCCCCACATTTTTATTTTCCCAAGGATAACAAGAGAACTTGGACCCCAAAAGTGGTTGTCCAATTTGTCCTGAGTACGCTGATACCCCATATGTTGGGGTAAACCCCTGTTTGGGCGCACCGGAGAGCTCGGAAGGGAAGGAGCACTGTTTTACTTTTTCAACGCAGAATTGGCTGGAATTGAGATCGGATGCCATGTCGCGTTTGGAGAGCCCGTGATGTGCCTGAACAGTGGAAACTCCCCAATTCTACCTGAAACCCTAACCTTAACACACCCCTAACACTAATCCCAACGGTAACCCTAACCACACCCTAACTGTTATGACCTGGTGGTCAGGACAATAATGGACCTGGTAGTTAAGAGCACACGGAATGACCTGATAGTTACTGATAATAAGGACGAGCTCTGGGACGTGGGAACTCTGCTGACCGCAATCCCTAATCCTATCACGCACACAAGAAATAGCCGTGGATTGCTCCTAACGCTCCCTATGCAACTCGGCACAGCCTAAGGAACTAGCTAGCCCTGAAGATAGAAAAATAAAGCCTACCTTGCCTCAGAGAAATTCCCCAAAGGAAAAGGCAGACCCCCACATATAATGACTGTGAGTAAAGATGAAAATACAAACACAGAGATGAAATAGATTTAGCAAAGTGAGGCCCGACTAACTGAACAGACTGAGGATAGGAAAGGTTGCTTTGCGGTCAGCACAAAAACCTACAAAAAGACCACGCAGAGGGCGCAAAAAGACCCTCCGCACCGACTCACGGTGCGGAGGCGCTCCCTCTGCGTCCCAGAGCTTCCAGCAAGCAAGAACAATAATAAAAATAGCAAGCTGGACAGAAAAATAGCAAACCAAAGAAAAACAAGCAGGAACTTAACTTCTGCTGGGAAGACAGGTCACAAGAACGATCCGGGAGTGAACTAGACCAATACTGGAACATTGACAGGTGGCATGAAGCAAAGATCCAAGTGGAGCTAAATAGAGCAGCCAGCTAACGAATTAACCTCGTCACCTGTGGAAGGAAACTCAGAAACACCCACCAGAGGAAGTCCGTGGACAGAACCAGCCGAAGTACCATTCATGACCACAGGAGGGAGCCCGACAACAGAATTCACAACAGTACCCCCCCCCTTGAGGAGGGGTCACTGAACCCTCACCAGAGCCCCCAGGCCGACCAGGATGAGCCAAATGAAAGGCACGAACCAGATCGGCAGCATGAACATCAGAGGCAAAAACCCAGGAATTATCTTCCTGACCATAACCCTTCCACTTGACCAGGTACTGGAGTCTCCGTCTCGAAATACGAGAATCCAAAATCTAAAATACGAGAATCCCAGGCTCGAGATCATAAAAGGGCGCCCTCTGCTGGTTGTCCTCATATGAACTCGAGCCAGGGAGCTTTCTAGGAAAGTTCCCACGATCTAGGAACAGCCAGCAGAGCGCGCCTCACCACAAATGCAGGTAAATATAGGTCAATGACCTACTTTACCTTCATTCTCCGGGGTTTTGCAGACATGAGCAACATTGCATTAGCAAAGCTCGTGGCTGCAAAATATTTTAACCCCTTCAGATGGATTTACATCGTTGGACGTGACAGATCCTCGGAAGGTATGTATATTGTTGGTTTATTTTTATTTTTTTTATTTACAGATCGAGGGTCTTCAGTGAGTGGATTGAGAGTAGAATAAATTAATACAACAACCTTTGTGATTTTTTCATTAAATTAATTTTTAATAATGTGTGTGTGTTTTTTTTTAACCCTTTACTAGTATTGGATTAATAATGGATAGGTGTCATAATTGACGCCTCTCCATTATTAATTTGGCTTAATGTCACCTTACAATAGCAAGGTGACATTAACCCTTCATTACCCCATATCCCACCGCTACACGGGAATGGGAAGAGAGTGGCCAAGAGCCAGAATAGGCGCATCTTCCAGATGTGCCTTTTCTGGGGTGGCTGGGGGCAGGTGTTTTTAGCCAGGGGGGGCCAATAACCATGGACCCTCTCCAGGCTATTAATATCTGCCCTCAGTCACTGGCTTTACTACTCTGGCGGAGAAAATTGTGCGGGAGCCCACGCCAATTTTTTCCGCCATTTAACCCTTTAATTTACTAGCTAGAACGGCCAAATTTTGCATAGACACACTACTGACATTAGTAGTGTGGAATATGCAAAAAAAATGGGGATATGAGATAGTTTACTGTATGTAAACTAGGTCTCATATCATGTCGGGTTTAGGAAGGAGAAAGCAAAAGCCGGTAATTGAATTACTGGCTTTCTGCTATATCGCGCTGGATGAAATATTAATATATATATATATATACATATATGTGTCTACTGACATATATATATAGAGAGAGAGAGAGAGAGAGACAGTATATATGTTTTTTTTTTTTTTAACACATGGATCCCTTGTATAGCCGTATGTCGGTTTTGCAAGCCTGCGATAAAAACACGCAGTACGGATGACATACGGATTACATACGGAGGATGCCATGCGCAAAAAACGCGAAACACCCTGCCTACGGAGGAGCTACGGACCACTATTTTGGGGACTTTTCAGCGTATTACGGCGGTAAAAAACGGACCGTATTTTCATACGCTGAGTGTGAAGCCGGCCTTAATCAATACAGTATTCCCTCCTTTATCTGAAGGTTTTATTATCAATGATGTATCTGCAGCGCCCCAGAGATCTGGTCGTTGCAGTATGACACTCTGCCGCTAAGGGGAGTGATGGTACGTCTGATGGCACTGAAGGAATTCTACTGACCAGGTATCACCAGCACACATTACACTTCACACTCCGGCCACTAGGGGGAGAAAAAGGCTTTATTTATTGGGCCACTCCTCACACTGGTAAAACTAGAGGTTGGATAGGAAGTTAGTCAGAAGCTGACTGGGTCGGATTCAGGCAACATCCCGTGGCAGGGGGTTTTGCAGGGAGAAAACACAGGGGGGTCCCTGTCGGGCGTGGGAACCTGACAGGTACCTAGCGAACAGAGCAGAACGTTACGGAACCGCGCCTGCACTACCTTGCGGCGGTATGCAAAGGAAGAGACACGAAGAGAAGGACATTGTGGAACAGTGAGAAACGAGATCAAGCACAAAGGAGAGCCAGTAGGAGTTGTGCCGTGAGACAGAGGCAACTTCCTACTGAGGCGCGTAGCCGGTGGCCGGAACACCGTGGGAGTAACTGACTCTAGGCCTTACTTCGAACTCCGCAGGACAGTTAATTATAGGTTGGCTGTCTACCTTAAATTTCCTACGAAGACATAGGGGGCAACGCGTGGAGAGGGGCATCTCTAGAGTCCCGGAAGAGCTCCGAGCCTTCCCGTCATATGGGTGCGTCCTAGCCATAACATACCTGGGGGACGAGAAACTAGTAACATCTGGAACAAGAGAGAGAGAATTAGAAAGAACGAACGAATGAGAACAGAAGTTGTGAGGACTATTCCGAATGCTCAGCAGGGTAGCACTACAACACACAGGCGCTAGTGGTAGGCACTGATTTCCACCTGCAAAGGGAACTCTGGATGTGCCCATCGGACCGGCTGGTCTCAGAAAGCCCTGTTAATCGTGCTCTGGATTGAGGATCCTGAAGTCTTCAGTAAAGAGGTAAAGAGACTGCAACCTTGTGTCCTCGTTATTGCCTGCACCTCACATCATTACCATCCACCTTACTGGGAAGCCCTGGGGACACACTTCACCTGTGGGAAGGTATACCATCTAGCTGCCATTCCATCACCCCAGCGGACCCCACAGCAGCGTCGGTCACCCTGACCGAGTACCACAGGTGGCGTCACGAAACTTTGACAGACTCCTATCCCCTTTTATTGGATGCCCCTTAGCAGGGTCACGGACCGGGTCTAGCCACCATGACAGCCTCAGAACCGAAGCAGAGAGGCCCATACCGAGAACTCGTGACCCTGTGTCTGGGGGCGATCCATATCCAATTGGAGATTCTCTAATGCATTTTTTTCCCCTTCAGTTATATTTGAAGTGGCAGGTCTATGTCTAGGATTGATCTTTTTGATGTCCTCTACAACCAATTTTTGGAAAGCATCAATGATCCCTTGATCACCTAATGGTGGCATTTTTTTACTTTTTAGTTTAAGATCCATAAAGGGGCCTTCCCCCAGATTTCTGTCTCCCTCTTCCGCCAGATCTGTCAGTAGGCGAACATCATCAAGATCCTCCGGCATTATATCTAGTGGTTTGCATTTATTACGATCATTATGGGCAAAGAACTTTCTCCAGTTTCCTCAGGTATAGATTAATATCCTTCACACATAAGAAGGGGTCAAATCTGGTTGTGGGGACAAATAATAGACCTGCCTGGAGTATGGTTTTTTCTTCTACTGTCAGAACATGATCCGATAGATTAATGATGTCATTTCTACCTTCACCCCCTCTATGTCGTTTCCATATTAATTCCTCAGTCAGCTCACTTGTGAGCCACCTTTCATCCCCGGAGGTGGTACCGTATATCTCTGTTTTCTAAAAAAGATGGTGCTGTTGAGGAGGTACCAGACAGAGATGGTGAATAGGTATCCCCCCGCTCTGGTCCTCGCCATGTTGCTGTATTACCTCTTTTCCCTTATACCTTTTAAAGGGCCTGAAAGTTTCCCTCGATTGGTAATCTTGGTCTGATGACTCAATGTCAGAGGAAGAAATTTCAGTCGTGGTGGGTGGTCTCGAATTAGTGGTGGTGCTATCCGAGAAACAGTAAGCTCTTTTTTCTTTAAATTCAGATAAATCTCTTAAGAATTTGTTATGCCTTCTGTCCTTTAGAGCAGCCATATACTTCTCTATTGCTGTTTTTAGATTTTCTTCCTTATTAGCAAAGTCGGGCATTGACTTAAGTTTGAGAATCTCATCTATCTGTTCTTTTAAATTCTTAGATGATGTCTCAAATGTGCCTTTTTCCTCCTCTTGGAGGATTGGCATAAACCTCAGGGAGGAGGCAATCAACTCTTTTTTCCACTTTTCAAGGAGTCTGGGGGACCTGCTTCTCAGGGCTGGACTGATATTGATTCTCAGTCCCCTTGATACAATGCCTTGTTTTATATAGTTGTCTAATGATTGTACTTCCCACCACGATTTGATGCTTTCTTTATATGTAATCAAGAGTGCAGTGACCATGAGAATTTGGTGAACTGATATATTTATGTGGCTTCTCCAGAGCATGCTACGGAATTTTTTCTTGATGGCTGAGAATTGACTATAGAACTGACTTAGGTGGGACGTGGACTATGGAACAATTTATGTGATTCAGATAAGTAACTTATTTTTGACTTATACATTTATGAGGTTTCGCCAGAGCTTGCTATGAATTTTTCTTGATGGCTGAGAATTGATTATAGCACTGACTTAGGTATTAGAATGTATAAGACTTAAACATAAGAATATTTAATCTTGCCTTTGTGGATTTGCCCATCATACATACTATTGATAGCCACAGAATTTGTATATATATCTCTAATAAATATGAGGGTAAACTGAAGTCCCCGATGTCCAAAGTGGACAACTATTGTCAGTCCTTCACATAAGCTAGTCATTATTATATGACCCAAGTATATTGTTCATCCCTGTATTAGGGAAAGTTAATCAACATATCCCTGAAGCCAGAGTAAGTTACATGTGTGCATGGTGTTGGGTGTGGGAAGCTGACAGGGTCTTTAGGGACAGCCGCCGCGGAGTGGGGGCGCCGTGTCGAACTTAGGGTGCCAACCTCCACTGTCAGGAAGGTACTGTTCTGAAGGAACCTACTAGGGCCATATCAGGTTTATGCACCATTTTGTCTAGCATTATCCAGATTTGCACCCCTATACCAATACCCATCCTCAGTTTGGTGACGGTAGTATATATTTCTTTTGAGTGTTGACCATTTGTTTTTTTAAATATTTATTAATAAAGACATTTTAGGGTTGTTTTCTTTTGTGGTTTTAAGGTGCAGTCACAACAGCACAGAGGATGTCATACACAGCATGAAAGGAGCAGGGTCACAGCAGCACAGAGGATGTCATACACAGCATAAAAGTAGCAGGGTCACAGCATCACAGATGATGTCATACACAACATGGAAGGAGCAGGGTCACAGCAGCACAGAGGATGTCAAAGACAACAAGGAAGGAGCAAGGTCACAGCAGCACAGAGGATGTCATACATGAGGAAGGAGCACAGTCACAACAGTACAGAGAATGTCATGCACAGAATGTAAGAAGCAGGGTCACAGCAGCACAGAGGATGCCATAGACAGCATGGAAGAAGCAGGGTCACTGCAGTACAGAGGTCATACACAGCATGGTAGACGCAGAGTCACAACAGCAGAGGATGTCATACACAGCATGTAAGGAGAAGGGTCACAGCAGCAGAGTATGTCATACATAGCATGGAAGGAGCAGGGTCACAGCAGCATAAAGGATGTCATACACAGCATGGAAAGAGCAGGGTCATGACATCACAGAGGATGTCATACACAGCATGGAAGCAGCAAGTTTACAGCAGCCCAGAGGTTGTCACAAAGCAGCATGGAATGAGCAGGGTCACAGTAGCATTTAGAATGTCATGTACAAAATGGAAGGAGCAGGGTCACAGTAGCACAGAGGATATCATACACACAGCATGGAAAGAGAAGGATCACAACAGGACATAGGATGTCATACACAGCATGAAAAAAGTAGAGTCAAAGCAGCACAGAGGATGACAGACACAGCATGGAAGGAGTAGTCACAGCAGCACAGAGGATGTCATACAGAGTGTGGAAGGAGCAGGGTCACAGCAGCACAAAGGATGTCATACACACAGCATGGAAGGAGAAGGATCACAGCAGCACAGATGTAATACACAGTGTGAGGAAAATGTTTAATATAAATATTAGTTTCCCTTGCTAGCCCATGCTGTGGGCTTAACCCCCCCCCCCCCTTCCCCTCTTCTCTCTCTGGCTCCCTTTGTTTCAATGTGTGAGTGGAGCTTTTCTTCTCAATGCTCTGCCCTCCCCCCAAGCAAGAAAGGTCTAGTGCGCTTGTAGCGGCACAATATACAGACTTCTCTGGAACAGAGTGTTCCTACTAGCCCGAATTTAGTATCTATAGAGAGCAAATCTTAATACAAGATGAATGCTGGGTGTGTTATGATTCTGACATGTTCTGTAGCGGAGATACAGGCATTAGACAAACTTGTGTGAAATTTACTAATTTTTAAGGGACTCCACTTTACGCATCCTTGAGAGTCAGCAGAGATTTACTTAAAGTGACTCTGTCACCTGAATTTGGAGGGAACAATCTTCAGCCATAGGGGCGGGGTTTTCGGGTGTTTGATTCACCCTTTCCTTACCCGCTGGCTGCATGCTGGCTGCAATATTGGATTGAAGTTAATTCTCTGTCCTCCGTAGTACATGCTTGCACAAGACAATCTTGCCTTGCGCAGGCGTGTACTATGGAGGACAGAGAATGAACTTCAATCCAATATTGCAGCCAGCATGCAGCCAGCGGGTAAGGAAAGGGTGAATCAAACAACCGAAAACCCCGCCCCTATGGCTGAAGATTGTTCCCTCCAAATTCAGGTGACAGAGTCCCTTTAAGGAGCTGTTTCTATCCAGACCTCCTGATGCATTGGGACATTTGGGGAGCTCCGCCCACCAGCATGGTTTTGCCAGATATGAACTGAGAACATGTGAGTTTTACCTTTCTTCTTTATTCCCTTTTATTTTATAATTATTTTGTACATATTTTCAATTGTCTCATATTGTAACATCCTTGTAATATTTTCTATAAACACTGCCTTAAATCTTTTATGGAGTATAATATTTAATATACTAGATTCGTTCTTCTGCTCTAAAACGTACCCTAAGTCTTCTGAAGGAAATTACGCTACTGTTTTGGGTTAGCTTCGGACCCGTTTAATCGAAGCTGGTAGCAGCATACCTTTGTTCTGTGCTTTTGGGAGTCGTCGTAGCGACTGTGGCGTTGATATTTATTGTTCCTGCCTGAGCGGGAGTAGTTATATCGCCTCGTTGCAGCGTACCCAATAGCCGCCAGTACATAGCAGGCAGCCTTTCTGGCGACTAAATACCCTAGGTGCAGTACCTAATCTGACCTGAGAGTAAGGGGGCGCCAGAGAGCTGCATGTTCAATCAGAACTGTAAAGCGGGATATACATAAATCCCTGCAGTTCGTGGTATATTGAAGAGCAGCGAAATAACTAGAATAAGCCCCTGCTGTAAGCTAAGAGGTCAATAGCCTTGTGTGTTTTTTTCATCACATTGTAGCAGTGGAGGGATAACTAAGATAAGCCCCCCTGCACATGTGATAGCCGTCTGTTGGCCTAAAGTCACCCGATCTGTGACGTGGGGGTGACAGTCACGGTCTCATCACGAATGAAGAGATGTTAAATAAATTCCCATCTCTCCACCAGTTACAGCCCAGTAACCCCCCTCTCCACCAGTGATTTCCATCTCTGGTGGAGAGATGGAAATCACTGGTGGAGAGATGGAAATCACTGGTGGAGAGATGGAAATCACTGGTGGAGAGGAGGGTTACTGGGCTGTAACTGGTGGAGAGATGGAAATCACTGGCGGAGAGGAGGGTTACTGGGCTGTAACTGGTGGAGAGATGGAAATCACTGGCGGAGAGGAGGGTTACTGGGCTGTAACTGGTGGACAGATGGAAATCACTGGCGGAGAGGAGGGTTACTGGGCTGTAACTGGTAAAGAGATGGGAATCACTGGTAGGGAGGCGGGTTACTGGGCTGTATCTGGTGGAGAAGAGGGTTACTGGGCTGTAACTGGTGGAGAGATAGGAATCACTGGTGGAGAGGAGGGTTACTGGGCTGTAACTGGTGGAGAGATTGGAATCACTGGTGGAGAGGCGGGTTACTGGGCTGTATCTGGTGGAGATGAGGGTTACTGGGCTGTAACTGGTGGAGAGATGGGAATCACTGGTGGAGAAGAGGGTTACTGGGCTGTAACTGATGGAGAGATGGGAATCACTGGTGGAGAGGAGGGTTACTGGGCTGTAACTGGTGGAGAGGAGGGTTACTGGGCTGTAACTGGTGGATGGGAATCACTGGTAGAGAGGCGGGTTACTGGGCTGTATCTGGTGGAGATGAGGGTTACTGGGCTGTAACTGGTGGAGAGATGGGAATCACTGGTGGAGAAGAGGGTTACTGGGCTGTAACTGATGGAGAGATGGGAATCACTGGTGGAGAGGAGGGTCACTGGGCTGTAACTGGTGGAGAGATGGAAATCACTGGTGGAGAGGTGAGTTACTGGCCTGTAACTGATGGAGAGATGGGAATCACTGGTGGAGAGGAGGGTTACTGGGCTGTAACTGGTGGAGAGATGGGAATCACTGGTGGAGAGGAGGGTTACTGGGCTGTAACTGGTGGAGAGATGGGAATCACTGGTGGAGAGGCGGGATACTGGGCTGTATCTGGTGGAGAAGAGGGTTACTGGGCTGTAACTGGTGGAGAGATGGGAATCACTGGTGGAGAGGAGGGTTACTGGGCTGTAACTGGTGGAGAGATGGGAATCACTGGTGGAGAGGAGGGTTACTGGGCTGTAACTGGTGGAGAGATGGGAATCACTGGCGGAGAGGAGGGTTACTGGGCTGTAACTTACTGCTGGCGACACATCCCCCATTCCTGCCCCCCCTCATTCATTACTAATCCTCACCCCTATCCTTCTCACACTATGAGAAACTATCGCAACCCCTCACACTTAAAATCTGTTACACTGACCCCCACCCCCCTGCTTCCCCTCTCTGGGGCATTTTGGAATGCCCGTTCTATATGCAACAAACTCCATGTGATCCACGATATCTTTACTTCCCGCAATCTTTCCTTCCTGGCCCTCACTGAGACCTGGCTGACACCCCCTGACACGGCCTCGCCTGCAGCGCTGAGCTACGGTGGCCTCCAATTTACCCACACTCCTCGCTCTGGCAACAGACATGGCGGAGGAGTGGGTATCCTTCTTTCTAAAAACTGTTCCTTCAACCCTATCCAACCCCCACCCTCCCTTATCCTCCATGGGGGCCATCAACCATCATGGAGCAGTGTACGGGGGCATATACAATGGAACATCTTATGGGGGCCATCAACAATAATAGAGCAGTGTACGGGGGCATATACAATGGAACATCTTATGGGGGCCATCAACCATAATGGAGCAGTGTACGGGGGCATATACAGGGGCCCAGTAACCCTCCTCTCCACCAGTTACAGCCCAGTAACCCTCCTCTCCGCCAGCGATTCCCATCTCTCCACCAGTTACAGCCCAGTAACCCTCCTCTCCGCCAGTGATTCCCATCTCTCCACCAGTTACAGCCCAATAACCCTCCTCTCCACCAGTGATTCCCATCTCTCCACCAGTTACAGCCCAGTAACCCTCCTCTCCACCAGTGATTCCCATCTCTCCACCAGTTACAGCCCAGTAACCCTCCTCTCCACCAGTGATTCCCATCTCTTCATCAGATACAGCCCAGTAACCCTCCTCTCCACCAGATACAGCCCAGTAACCCTCCTCTCCACCAGTGATTCCCATCTCTCCACCAGTGATTTCCATCTCTCCACCAGTTAGAGCCCAGTAACCCTCCTCTCCACCAGTGATTTCCATCTCTCCACCAGTTACAGCCCAGTAACCCTCCTCTCCACCAGTGATTTCCATCTCTCCACCAGTTACAGCCCAGTAACCCTCCTCTCCGCCAGTGATTCCTATCTCTCCACCAGTTACAGCCCAGTAACCCTCCTCTCCACCAGTGATTCCAATCTCTCCACCAGTTACAGCCCAGTAACCCTCCTCTCCACCAGTGATTCCCATCTCTCCACCAGTTACAGCCCAGTAACTCTCCTCTCCACCAGTGATTTCCATCTCTCCACCAGTTACAGCCCAGTAACCCTCCTCTCCACCAGTGATTTCCATCTCTCCACCAGATACAGCCCAGTAATCCTCCTCTCCGCCAGTGATTCCCATCTCTCCACCAGTTACATCCCAGTAACCCTCCTCTCCACCAGTGATTCCAATCTCTCCACCAGTTACAGCCCAGTAACCCTCCTCTCCACCAGTGATTCCCATCTCTCCACCAGTTAAAGCCCAGTAACCCTCCTCTCCACCAGTGATTCCCATCTCTCCACCAGTTACAGCCCAGTAACCCTCCTCTCCACCAGTGATTCCCATCTCTCCACCAGTTACAGCCCAATAACCCTCCTCTCCACCAGTGATTCCCATCTCTCCACCAGTTACAGCCCAGTAACCCTCCTCGCCGCCAGTGATTCCCATCTCTCCACCAGTTACAGCCCAGTAACCCTCATCTCCACCAGTGATTCCCATCTCTCCACCAGTTACAGCCCAGTAACCCTCCTCTCCACCAGTGATTCCCATCTCTCCACCAGTTACAGCCCAGTAACCCTCTTCTCCACCAGTGATTCCCATCTCTCCACCTGTTACAGCCCAGTAACCCTCCTCTCCACCAGTGATTCCCATCTCTCCACCAGTTACAGCCCAGTAACCCTCCTCTCCACCAGTGATTCCCATCTCTCCACCAGTTACAGCCCAGTAACCCTCCTCTCCACCAGTGATTCCCATCTCTCAACCAGTTACAGCCCAGTAACCCTCCTCTCCACCAGTGATTCCCATCTCTTCATCAGATACAGCCCAGTAACCCTCCTCTCCACCAGTGATTCCCATCTCTCCACCAGTTACAGCCCAGTAACCCTCCTCTCCACCAGTGATTCCCATCTCTCCACCAGTTACAGCCCAATAACCCTCCTCTCCACCAGTGATTCCCATCTCTCCACCAGTTACAGCCCAGTAACCCTCCTCTCCGCCAGTGATTCCCATCTCTCCACCAGTTACAGCCCAGTAACCCTCATCTCCACCAGTGATTCCCATCTCTCCACCAGTTACAGCCCAGTAACCCTCTTCTCCACCAGTGATTCCAATCTCTCCACCAGTTACAGCCCAGTAACCCTCCTCTCCGCCAGTGATTCCCATCTCTCCACCAGTTACAGCCCAGTAACCCTCTTCTCCACCAGTGATTCCCATCTCTCCACCAGTTACAGCCCAGTAACCCTCCTCTCCGCCAGTGATTCCCATCTCTCCACCAGTTACAGCCCAGTAACCCTCTTCTCCACCAGTGATTCCCATCTCTCCACCAGTTACAGCCCAGTAACCCTCCTCTCCACCAGTTACAGCCCAGTAACCCTCCTCTCCACCAGTTACAGCCCAATAACCCTCCTCTCCGCCAGTGATTCCCATCTCTCCACCAGTTACAGCCCAATAACCCTCCTCTCCACCAGTGATTTCCATCTCTCCACCAGTTACAGCCCAGTAACCCTCTTCTCCACCAGTGATTCCCATCTCTCCACCAGTTACAGCCCAATAACCCTCCTCTCCACCAGTGATTTCCATCTCTCCACCAGTTACAGCCCAGTAACCCTCATCTCCGCCAGTGATTCCCATCTCTCCACCAGTTACAGCCCAGTAACAAATTCAAATTCAAATGAGCTTTATTGGCAGGACTAAGTACATGTTAGCATTGCCAAAGCATATGGTAAAAATACGGGGGTGGGGGAGGGGGGGCATATAGAGGTCCAGGGAATATCAAATTCCTTTTAGAGGATAGGGGATGTTTCCAGGGTGGGGTATAGGAGTCCATGACATATCGGGCTCTTTAGTCGGGGGATAGGGATATGTCCAGTGTTGGGGTACGGGAGTCCATGACATATCAGGCTCCTCTTAGTCTGTGGCAGGCACTGACATATTCCGCTGCTACGGCCACTGCACTTTCCTCTTCCCCCAGTATTATCGGCAGTTTCTCTTCCTCCTCCTTGGAGGTGAAATCTGGGAGGAGATCAGACAGCCTCTTGAAGTGAGTGTCCCTCACTGCGGAGTATTTGGGGCACCTCAGCAGGAAGTGGGCCTCATCCTCCACGGCCTCCTGGGGGCACTGCTGGCAGAGTCTGTTCTCTCGAGGCTTGTAGTTCTGTCGGTGCCGCCCGGATTCGATGAGTAGGCTGTGGGCGCTCAGTCTGTACCGGCTCAGGATCTGTTGATCTTTGGGGTTTTCTAGTTTCTCTAGATATGGGGCCAGTTTGTACTCCCTCTGTAGATTCCGGTATATTGTCAGTTTCTGGGATTTGTTTATGTCGTTCCTCCAGATGCTGAGATATTCCTCTTTGACTTTGTGTACCATTTTCTGGATTTCACCTTTTGTCAGGCCATGGAGGTTGATGGCTTGGTCAGACTGGCTTTGGGTACTTTTCCTTGGGAGGCTTCCTGAGGCTTCCTGGTGTAGGAAGGCTTTGTGATGGTAGGAGCTGGGACTGCTACTTTGTAGATGAGCCTTGAATGACAGCGCCTTCTTCTTTATTGCGATGTGTAGTGGGAATCTGCCCAGCTCTGCTCGGCAGGCGCTATTTGATGTGCTCCGATGGACTTGGAGAAGATGCTTGCAGAACTCTAGGTGGAATATTTCTGTCGGCCCAGCGTCCCACTTTGACCAGTTTGGGTATGAGACTGGGCCCCAGACCTCACTACCGTATAGAAGAATTGGGGCAATGATGGAGTCAAAAATTTTTAGCCATACGGTTACTGGTGCCTTGAGGTGGTACAGACGCCTTCTGATGGCATAGAAGGCTTTGGATGCCTTGTCTTTTAGTGACTCTATGGCTTGCTTGAAGCTCCCTGACTGGCTGAGTTCTAGGCCCAGGTAGGTGTACCTGTTGGTTTCAGTAAGTGGACGGTTGTCTATCATAAAGGTAGGATTGCCAGTGGGTTTCTGCTTTCTTTTCTGGAACACCATGATATTAGTTTTTTTCTCGTTGATTGGCAGTGCCCATGTGCTGCTGAAGGTCTCTAGGATTTTCAGATGATCTTGGAGGCCTTTCTCAGTTGGTGATAACAGCACGAGGTCATCTGCATACAGCAGAAATTTCACCTGGGTGTCATGGAGGGTGAGTCCTGGTGCTGAGGAGGACTCTAGGGCCACTGCCAGCTCGTTGATGTAGATGTTAAAGAGCGTTGGACTGAGGCTGCAGCCCTGTCTCACTCCTCGACTTTGTTGGAAATAGGCTGTCCTCCTTCCGTTGACCTTCACACTGCAACTGTTCTCTGTGTAGGAGCTTCGGATGACAGTAACCCTCTTCTCCACCAGTGATTCCCATCTCTCCACCAGTTACAGCCCAGTAACCCTCTTCTCCACCAGTGATTCCCATCTCTCCACCAGTTACAGCCCAGTAACCCTCCTCTCCGCCAGTGATTCCCATCTCTCCACCAGTTACAGCCCAGTAACCCTCTTCTCCACCAGTGATTCCCATCTCTCCACCAGTTACAGCCCAGTAACCCTCCTCTCCGCCAGTGATTCCCATCTCTCCACCAGTTACAGCCCAGTAACCCTCTTCTCCACCAGTGATTCCCATCTCTCCACCAGTTACAGCCCAGTAACCCTCCTCTCCACCAGTTACAGCCCAGTAACCCTCCTCTCCACCAGTTACAGCCCAATAACCCTCCTCTCCGCCAGTGATTCCCATCTCTCCACCAGTTACAGCCCAATAACCCTCCTCTCCACCAGTGATTCCCATCTCTCCACCAGTTACAGCCCAGTAACCCTCCTCTCCGCCAGTGATTCCCATCTCTCCACCAGTTACAGCCCAGTAACCCTCTTCTCCACCAGTGATTCCCATCTCTCCACCAGTTACAGCCCAGTAACCCTCCTCTCCGCCAGTGATTCCCATCTCTCCACCAGTTACAGCCCAGTAACCCTCCTCTCCACCAGTGATTCCCATCTCTCCACCAGTTACAGCCCAGTAACCCTCTTCTCCACCAGTGATTCCCATCTCTCCACCAGTTACAGCCCAGTAACCCTCCTCTCCACCAGTGATTCCCATCTCTCCACCAGTTACAGCCCAGTAACCCTCTTCTCCACCAGTGATTCCCATCTCTCCACCAGTTACAGCCCAGTAACCCTCTTCTCCACCAGTGATTCCCATCTCTCCACCAGTTACAGCCCAGTAACCCTCTTCTCCACCAGTGATTCCCATCTCTCCACCAGTTACAGCCCAGTAACCCTCCTCTCCGCCAGTGATTCCCATCTCTCCACCAGTTACAGCCCAGTAACCCTCTTCTCCACCAGTGATTCCCATCTCTCCACCAGTTACAGCCCAGTAACCCTCCTCTCCGCCAGTGATTCCCATCTCTCCACCAGTTACAGCCCAGTAACCCTCTTCTTCACCAGTGATTCCCATCTCTCCACCAGTTACAGCCCAGTAACCCTCCTCTCCACCAGTTACAGCCCAGTAACCCTCCTCTCCACCAGTTACAGCCCAATAACCCTCCTCTCCGCCAGTGATTCCCATCTCTCCACCAGTTACAGCCCAATAACCCTCCTCTCCACCAGTAATTTCCATCTCTCCACCAGTTACAGCCCAGTAACCCTCTTCTCCACCAGTGATTCCCATCTCTCCACCAGTTACAGCCCAATAACCCTCCTCTCCACCAGTGATTTCCATCTCTCCACCAGTTACAGCCCAGTAACCCTCCTCTCCGCCAGTGATTCCCATCTCTCCACCAGTTACAGACCAGTAACCCTCTTCTCCACCAGTGATTCCCATCTCTCCACCAGTTACAGCCCAGTAACCCTCTTCTCCACCAGTGATTCCCATCTCTCCACCAGTTACAGCCCAGTAACCCTCCTCTCCGCCAGTGATTCCCATCTCTCCACCAGTTACAGCCCAGTAACCCTCTTCTCCACCAGTGATTCCCATCTCTCCACCAGTTACAGCCCAGTAACCCTCCTCTCCGCCAGTGATTCCCATCTCTCCACCAGTTACAGCCCAGTAACCCTCTTCTCCACCAGTGATTCCCATCTCTCCACCAGTTACAGCCCAGTAACCCTCCTCTCCACCAGTTACAGCCCAGTAACCCTCCTCTCCACCAGTTACAGCCCAATAACCCTCCTCTCCGCCAGTGATTCCCATCTCTCCACCAGTTACAGCCCAATAACCCTCCTCTCCACCAGTGATTCCCATCTCTCCACCAGTTACAGCCCAGTAACCCTCCTCTCCGCCAGTGATTCCCATCTCTCCACCAGTTACAGCCCAGTAACCCTCCTCTCCACCAGTGATTCCCATCTCTCCACCAGTTACAGCCCAGTAACCCTCTTCTCCACCAGTGATTCCCATCTCTCCACCAGTTACAGCCCAGTAACCCTCCTCTCCACCAGTGATTCCCATCTCTCCACCAGTTACAGCCCAGTAACCCTCTTCTCCGCCAGTGATTCCCATCTCTCCACCAGTTACAGCCCAGTAACCCTCTTCTCCACCAGTGATTCCCATCTCTCCACCAGTTACAGCCCAGTAACCCTCCTCTCCGCCAGTGATTCCCATCTCTCCACCAGTTACAGCCCAGTAACCCTCTTCTCCACCAGTGATTCCCATCTCTCCACCAGTTACAGCCCAGTAACCCTCCTCTCCACCAGTTACAGCCCAGTAACCCTCCTTTCCACCAGTTACAGCCCAATAACCCTCCTCTCCGCCAGTGATTCCCATCTCTCCACCAGTTACAGCCCAATAACCCTCCTCTCCACCAGTGATTCCCATCTCTCCACCAGTTACAGCCCAGTAACCCTCCTCTCCGCCAGTGATTCCCATCTCTCCACCAGTTACAGCCCAGTAACCCTCTTCTCCACCAGTGATTCCCATCTCTCCACCAGTTACAGCCCAGTAACCCTCCTCTCCGCCAGTGATTCCCATCTCTCCACCAGTTACAGCCCAGTAACCCTCCTCTCCACCAGTGATTCCCATCTCTCCACCAGTTACAGCCCAGTAACCCTCTTCTCCACCAGTGATTCCCATCTCTCCACCAGTTACAGCCCAGTAACCCTCCTCTCCACCAGTTACAGCCCAATAACCCTCCTCTCCGCCAGTGATTCCCATCTCTCCACCAGTTACAGCCCAATAACCCTCCTCTCCACCAGTGATTCCCATCTCTCCACCAGTTACAGCCCAGTAACCCTCCTCTCCGTCAGTGATTCCCATCTCTCCACCAGTTACAGCCCAGTAACCCTCTTCTCCACCAGTGATTCCCATCTCTCCACCAGTTACAGCCCAGTAACCCTCCTCTCCGCCAGTGATTCCCATCTCTCCACCAGTTACAGCCCAGTAACCCTCCTCTCCACCAGTGATTCCCATCTCTCCACCAGTTACAGCCCAGTAACCCTCCTCTCCACCAGTGATTCCCATCTCTCCACCAGTTACAGCCCAGTAACCCTCCTCTCCACCAGTGATTCCCATCTCTCCACCAGTTACAGCCCAATAACCCTCCTCTCCGCCAGTGATTCCCATCTCTCCACCAGTTACAGCCCAGTAACCCTCTTCTCCACCAGTGATTCCCATCTCTCCACCAGTTACAGACCAGTAACCCTCCTCTCCGCCAGTGATTCCCATCTCTCCACCAGTTACAGCCCAGTAACCCTCCTCTCCACCAGTGATTCCCATCTCTCCACCAGTTACAGCCCAGTAACCCTCCTCTCCACCAGTGATTCCCATCTCTCCACCAGTTACAGCCCAGTAACCCTCCTCTCCGCCAGTGATTCCCATCTCTCCACCAGTTACAGCCCAGTAACCCTCCTCTCCACCAGTGATTCCCATCTCTCCACCAGTTACAGCCCAATAACCCTCCTCTCCACCAGTGATTCCCATCTCTCCACCAGTTACAGCCCAGTAACCCTCCTCTCCGCCAGTGATTCCCATCTCTCCACCAGTTACAGCCCAGTAACCCTCTTCTCCGCCAGTGATTCCCATCTCTCCACCAGTTACAGCCCAGTAACCCTCCTCTCCACCAGTGATTCCCATCTCTCCACCAGTTACAGCCCAGTAACCCTCCTCTCCACCAGTGATTCCCATCTCTCCACCAGTTACAGCCCAGTAACCCTCCTCTCCACCAGTGATTCCCATCTCTCCACCAGTTACAGCCCAATAACCCTCCTCTCCACCAGTGATTCCCATCTCTCCACCAGTTACAGCCCAGTAACCCTCCTCTCCGCCAGTGATTCCCATCTCTCCACCAGTTACAGCCCAGTAACCCTCCTCTCCACCAGTGATTCCCATCTCTCCACCAGTTACAGCCCAGTAACCCTCCTCTCCACCAGTGATTCCCATCTCTCCACCAGTTACAGCCCAGTAACCCTCCTCTCCGCCAGTGATTCCCATCTCTCCACCAGTTACAGCCCAGTAACCCTCCTCTCCGCCAGTGATTCCCATCTCTCCACCAGTTACAGCCCAGTAACCCTCCTCTCCACCAGTGATTCCCATCTCTCCACCAGTTACAGCCCAATAACCCTCCTCTCCACCAGTGATTCCCATCTCTCCACCAGTTACAGCCCAGTAACCCTCCTCTCCGCCAGTGATTCCCATCTCTCCACCAGTTACAGCCCAGTAACCCTCTTCTCCACCAGTGATTCCCATCTCTCCACCAGTTACAGCCCAGTAACCCTCCTCTCCACCAGTGATTCTCATCTCTCCACCAGTTACAGCCCAATAACCCTCCTCTCCACCAGTGATTCCCATCTCTCCACCAGTTACAGCCCAGTAACCCTCCTCTCCGCCAGTGATTCCCCATCTCTCCACCAGTTACAGCCCAGTAACCCTCCTCTCCGCCAGTGATTCCCATCTCTCCACCAGTTACAGCCCAGTAACCCTCTTCTCCGCCAGTGATTCCCATCTCTCCACCAGTTACAGCCCAGTAACCCTCCTCTCCGCCAGTGATTCCCATCTCTCCACCAGTTACAGCCCAGTAACCCTCTTCTCCGCCAGTGATTCCCATCTCTCCACCAGTTACAGCCCAGTAACCCTCCTCTCCGCCAGTGATTCCCATCTCTCCACCAGTTACAGCCCAGTAACCCTCCTCTCCGCCAGTGATTCCCATCTCTCCACCAGTTACAGCCCAGTAACCCTCCTCTCCGCCAGTGATTCCCATCTCTCCACCAGTTACAGCCCAGTAACCCTCCTCTCCGCCAGTGATTCCCATCTCTCCACCAGTTACAGCCCAGTAACCCTCCTTCCATCCCCACCAGTTACAGCCCAGTAACCCTCCTCTCCGCCAGTGATTCCCATCTCTCCACCAGTTACAGCCCAGTAACCCCTCCCTCTCCACCAGTTACAGCCCAGTAACCCTCCTCTCCGCCAGTGATTCCCATCTCTCCACCAGTTACAGCCCAGTAACCCTCCTCTCCACCAGTTACAGCCCAGTAACCCCTCCTCTCCGCCAGTGATTCCCATCTCTCCACCAGTTACAGCCCAGTAACCCTCCTCTCCGCCAGTGATTCCAATCTCTCCACCAGTTACAGCCAGTAACCCTCCTCTCCACCAGTGATTTCCATCTCTCCACCAGTTACAGCCCAGTAACCCTCCTCTCCACCAGTGATTCTCATCTCTCCACCAGTTACAGCCCAATAACCCTCCTCTCCACCAGTGATTCCCATCTCTCCACCAGTTACAGCCCAGTAACCCCTCCTCTCCGCCAGTGATTCCCATCTCTCCACCAGTTACAGCCCAGTAACCCTCCTCTCCCGCAGTGATTCCCATCTCTCCACCAGTTACAGCCCAGTAACCCTCTTCTCCGCCAGTGATTCCCATCTCTCCACCAGTTACAGCCCAGTAACCCTCCTCTCCGCCAGTGATTCCCATCTCTCCACCAGTTACAGCCCAGTAACCCTCTTCTCCGCCAGTGATTCCCATCTCTCCACCAGTTACAGCCCAGTAACCCTCCTCTCCGCCAGTGATTCCCATTTCTCCACCAGTTACAGCCCAGTAACCCTCCTCTCCGCCAGTGATTCCCATCTCTCCACCAGTTACAGCCCAGTAACCCTCCTCTCCGCCAGTGATTCCCATCTCTCCACCAGTTACAGCCCAGTAACCCTCTTCTCCGCCAGTGATTCCCATCTCTCCACCAGTTACAGCCCAGTAACCCTCCTCTCCACCAGTTACAGCCCAGTAACCCTCCTCTCCGCCAGTGATTCCCATCTCTCCACCAGTTACAGCCCAGTAACCCTCCTCTCCACCAGTTACAGCCCAGTAACCCTCCTCTCCGCCAGTGATTCCCATCTCTCCACCAGTTACAGCCCAGTAACCCTCCTCTCCGCCAGTGATTCCAATCTCTCCACCAGTTACAGCCCAGTAACCCTCCTCTCCACCAGTGATTTCCATCTCTCCACCAGTTACAGCCCAGTAACCCTCCTCTCCGCCAGTGATTCCCATCTCTCCACCAGTTACAGCCCAATAACCCTCCTCTCCACCAGTGATTCCCATCTCTCCACCAGTTACAGCCCAGTAACCCTCCTCTCCGCCAGTGATTCCCATCTCTCCACCAGTTACAGCCCAGTAACCTCCTCTCCGCCAGTGATTCCCATCTCTCAACCAGTTACAGCCCAGTAACCCTCTTCTCCGCCAGTGATTCCCATCTCTCCACCAGTTACAGCCAGTAACCCTCCTCTCCGCCAGTGATTCCCATCTCTCCACCAGTTACAGCCCAGTAACCCTCCTCTTCCGCCAGTGATTCCCATCTCTCCACCAGTTACAGCCCCAGTAACCCTCCTCTCCGCCAGTGATTCCCATCTCTCCACCAGTTACAGCCCAGTAACCCTCCTCTCCGCCAGTGATTCCCATCTCTCCACCAGTTACAGCCCAGTAACCCTCCTCTCCGCCAGTGATTCCCATCTCTCCACCAGTTACAGCCCAGTAACCCTCTTCTCCGCCAGTGATTCCCATCTCTCCACCAGTTACAGCCCAGTAACCCTCCTCTCCGCCAGTGATTCCCATCTCTCCACCAGTTACAGCCCAGTAACCCTCCTCTCCGCCAGTGATTCCCATCTCTCCACCAGTTACAGCCCAGTAACCCTCCTCTCCGCCAGTGATTCCCATCTCTCCACCAGTTACAGCCCAGTAACCCTCCTCTCCGCCAGTGATTCCCATCTCTCCACCAGTTACAGCCCAGTAACCTCCTCTCCGCCAGTGATTCCCATCTCTCCACCAGTTACAGCCCAGTAACCCTCCTCTCCACCAGTGATTCCATCTCTCCACCAGTTACAGCCCAGTAACCCTCCTCTCCGCCAGTGATTCCCATCTCTCCACCAGTTACAGCCCAGTAACCCTCCTCTCCGCCAGTGATTCCCATCTCTCCACCAGTTACAGCCCAGTAACCCTCTTCTCCGCCAGTGATTCCCATCTCTCCACCAGTTACAGCCCAGTAACCCTCCTCTCCGCCAGTGATTCCCATCTCTCCACCAGTTACAGCCCAGTAACCCTCCTTCTCCGCCAGTGATTCCCATCTCTCCACCAGTTACAGCCCAGTAACCCTCCTCTCCGCCAGTGATTCCCATCTCTCCACCAGTTACAGCCCAGTAACCCTCCTCTCCGCCAGTGATTCCCATCTCTCCACCAGTTACAGCCCAGTAACCTCCTCTCCGCCAGTGATTCCCATCTCTCACCAGTTACAGCCCAGTAACCCTCCTCTCCGCCAGTGATTCCCATCTCTCCACCAGTTACAGCCCAGTAACCCTCTTCTCCGCCAGTGATTCCCATCTCTCCACCAGTTACAGCCCAGTAACCCTCCTCTCCGCCAGTGATTCCCATCTCTCCACCAGTTACAGCCCAGTAACCCTCTTCTCCGCCAGTGATTCCCATCTCTCCACCAGTTACAGCCCAGTAACCCTCCTCTCCGCCAGTGATTCCCATCTCTCCACCAGTTACAGCCCAGTAACCCTCCTCTCCGCCAGTGATTCCAATCTCTCCACCAGTTACAGCCCAGTAACCCTCCTCTCCGCCAGTGATTCCCATCTCTCCACCAGTTACAGCCCAGTAACCCTCCTCTCCACCAGTGATTCCCATCTCTCCACCAGTTACAGCCCAGTAACCCTCCTCTCCACCAGTGATTCCCATCTCTCCACCAGTTACAGCCCAGTAACCCTCCTCTCCACCAGTGATTCCCATCTCTCCACCAGTTACAGCCAGTAACCCTCTTCTCCACCAGTGATTCCCATCTCTCCACCAGTTACAGCCCAGTAACCCTCCTCTCCGCCAGTGATTCCCATCTCTCCACCAGTTACAGCCCAGTAACCCTCTTCTCCACCAGTGATTCCCATTTCTCCACCAGTTACAGCCCAGTAACCCTCCTCTCCACCAGTTTCAGCCCAGTAACCCTCCTCTCCACCAGTTACAGCCAATAACCCTCCTCTCCGCCAGTGATTCCATCTCTCCACCAGTTACAGCCCAGTAACCCTCCTCTCCACCAGTGATTCCCATCTCTCCACCAGTTACAGCCCAGTAACCCTCCTCTCCGCCAGTGATTCCCATCTCTCCACCAGTTACAGCCCAGTAACCCTCTTCTCCACCAGTGATTCCCATCTCTCCACCAGTTACAGCCCAGTAACCCTCCTCTCCGCCAGTGATTCCCATCTCTCCACCAGTTACAGCCCAGTAACCCTCCTCTCCACCAGTGATTCCCATCTCTCCACCAGTTACAGCCCAGTAACCCTCTTCTCCACCAGTGATTCCCATCTCTCCACCAGTTACAGCCCAGTAACCCTCCTCTCCACCAGTGATTCCCATCTCTCCACCAGTTACAGCCCAGTAACCCTCTTCTCCGTCAGTGATTCCCATCTCTCCACCAGTTACAGCCCAGTAACCCTCTTCTCCACCAGTGATTCCATCTCTCCACCAGTTACAGCCCAGTAACCCTCCTCTCCGCCAGTGATTCCCATCTCTCCACAGTTACAGCCCAGTAACCCTCTTCTCCACCAGTGATTCCCATCTCTCCACCAGTTACAGCCAGTAACCCTCCTCTCCACCAGTTACAGCCCAGTAACCCTCCTCTCCACCAGTTACAGCCCATAACCCTCCTCTCCGCCAGTGATTCCCATCTCTCCACCAGTTACAGCCCAGTAACCCTCCTCTCCACCAGTGATTCCCATCTCTCCACCAGTTACAGCCCAGTAACCCTCCTCTCGCCAGTGATTCCCATCTCTCCACCAGTTACAGCCCAGTAACCCTCTTCTCCACCAGTGATTCCCATCTCTCCACCAGTTACAGCCCAGTAACCCTCCTCTCCGCCAGTGATTCCCATCTCTCCACCAGTTACAGCCCAGTAACCCTCCTCTCCACCAGTGATTCCCATCTCTCCACCAGTTACAGCCCAGTAACCCTCTTCTCCACCAGTGATTCCCATCTCTCCACCAGTTACAGCCCAGTAACCCCTCCATCTCTCCACCAGTTACAGCCCAGTAACCCTCTCTCCGCAGTGATTCCCATCTCTCCACCAGTTACAGCCCAGTAACCCTCCTCTCCACCAGTGATTCCCATCTCTCCACCAGTTACAGCCCAGTAACCCTCCTCTCCGTCCAGTGATTCCCATCTCTCCACCAGTTACAGCCCAGTAACCCTCTTCTCCACCAGTGATTCCCATCTCTCCACCAGTTACAGCCCAGTAACCCTCCTCTCCGCCAGTGATTCCCATCTCTCCACCAGTTACAGCCCAGTAACCCTCCTCTCCACCAGTGATTCCCATCTCTCCACCAGTTACAGCCCAGTAACCCTCCTCTCCACAGTGATTCCCATCTCTCCACCAGTTACAGCCCAGTAACCCTCCTCTCCACCAGTGATTCCCATCTCTCCCACCAGTTACAGCCCAGTAACCCTCCTCTCCGCCAGTGATTCCCATCTCTCCACCAGTTACAGCCCAGTAACCCTCTTCTCCACCAGTGATTCCCATCTCTCCACCAGTTACAGCCCAGTAACCCTCCTCTCCACCAGTGATTCCCATCTCTCCACCAGTTACAGCCCAGTAACCCTCCTCTCACCAGTGATTCCCATCTCTCCACCAGTTACAGCCCAGTAACCCTCCTCTCCACCAGTGATTCCCATCTCTCCACCAGTTACAGCCCAGTAACCCTCCTCTCCACCAGTGATTCCCATCTCTCCACCAGTTACAGCCAGTAACCCTCCTCTCCGCCAGTGATTCCCATCTCTCCACCAGTTACAGCCCAGTAACCCTCCTCTCCACCAGTGATTCCCATCTCTCCACCAGTTACAGCCCAATAACCCTCCTCTCCACCAGTGATTCCCATCTCTCCACCAGTTACAGCCCAGTAACCCTCCTCTCCGCCAGTGATTCCCATCTCTCCACCAGTTACAGCCCAGTAACCCTCCTCTCCACAGTGATTCCCATCTCTCCACCAGTTACAGCCCAGTAACCCTCCTCTCCACCAGTGATTCCCATCTCTCCACCAGTTACAGCCCAGTAACCCCCTCCTCCCACCAGTGATTCCCATCTCTCCACCAGTTACAGCCCATTAACCCTCCTCTCCACCAGTGATTCCCATCTCTCCACCAGTTACAGCCCAGTAACCCTCCTCTCCGCCAGTGATTCCCATCTCTCCACCAGTTACAGCCCAGTAACCCTCCTCTCCACCAGTGATTCCCATCTCTCCACCAGTTACAGCCCAGTAACCCTCCTCTCCACCAGTGATTCCCATCTCTCCACCAGTTACAGCCCAGTAACCCTCCTCTCCACCAGTGATTCCCATCTCTCCACCAGTTACAGCCCAGTAACCCTCCTCTCCACCAGTGATTCCCATCTCTCCACCAGTTACAGCCCAGTAACCCTCCTCTCCGCCAGTGATTCCCATCTCTCCACCAGTTACAGCCCAGTAACCCTCCTCTCCACCAGTGATTCCCATCTCTCCACCAGTTACAGCCCAATAACCCTCCTCTCCGCCAGTGATTCCCATCTCTCCACCAGTTACAGCCCAGTAACCCTCCTCTCCGCCAGTGATTCCCATCTCTCCACCAGTTACAGCCCAGTAACCCTCTTCTCCACCAGTGATTCCCATCTCTCCACCAGTTACAGCCCAGTAACCCTCCTCTCCACCAGTGATTCCATCTCTCCACCAGTTACAGCCCAATAACCCTCCTCTCCGCCAGTGATTCCCATCTCTCCACCAGTTACAGCCCAGTAACCCTCCTCTCCGCCAGTGATTCCATCTCTCCACCAGTTACAGCCCAGTAACCCTCTCTCCGCCAGTGATTCCCATCTCTCCACCAGTTACAGCCCAGTAACCCTCCTCTCCGCCAGTGATTCCCATCTCTCCACCAGTTACAGCCCAGTAACCCTCCTCTCCGCCAGTGATTCCCATCTCTCCACCAGTTACAGCCCAGTAACCCTCCTCTCCGCCAGTGATTCCCATCTCTCCACCAGTTACAGCCCAGTAACCCTCCTCTCCGCCAGTGATTCCCATCTCTCCACCAGTTACAGCCCAGTAACCCTCTCTCCGCCAGTGATTCCCATCTCTCCACCAGTTACAGCCCAGTAACCCTCCTCTCCGCCAGTGATTCCCATCTCTCCACCAGTTACAGCCCAGTAACCCTCTTCTCCGCCAGTGATTCCCATCTCTCCACCAGTTACAGCCAGTAACCCTCCTTCTCCACCAGTTACAGCCCAGTAACCCTCCTCTCGCCAGTGATTCCCATCTCTCCACCAGTTACAGCCCAGTAACCCTCCTCTCCGCCAGTGATTCCCATCTCTCCACAGTTACAGCCCAGTAACCCTCCTCTCCGCCAGTGATTCCCATCTCTCCACCAGTTACAGCCCCAGTAACCCTCCTCTCCGCCAGTGATTCCATCTCTCCACCAGTTACAGCCCAGTAACCCTCCTCTCCTCCAGTGATTCCCATCTCTCCACCAGTTACAGCCCAGTAACCCTCCTCTCCAGCCAGTGATTCTCGCCAGTCTCTCCACCAGTTA